>NC_081842.1:121172956-122585219 GCF_963259705.1 Myotis daubentonii
GACCCCTGCAACAGGAGTCACAGGAGCCTGGCACCTAGGAGCCAAGAGAGCACACTTCTTTGTCTAGAAGCTTATATATTCAGGTTTCCTGTGCTTGCAGTGGCCACACCCATCCTGGCCTCTGACTTTCTTAATGGGCATGTTTCTATCTGGTCTTCCTTTTCCTCCTTTCTCCTCAAATAATAACCAAGTTATTACAATGGCATCACTATTGCAATAACAGAAATATTCATAAGAAGGAAAGGACACCCAACAACAAAAAATAACCTGATTTAAGGAATGGGCAAAGCATATATTCAAGTGACACACTTAAGAAGATGCTCATCTCTGAGAGAGGCTCACTACTTTCTTCCATGTGAGTAGAAAGCATGTCTTCCATAAGGAAAGGATAATTGGGCTGCATGTCAAGCTCAGTGACAATCCTATAGCCTGTTTGACATGGGCTGAATGTAGAGTCTGCCCACTTTCTTGACTTAGTCCCAAAGGGTAGTTTGGTTGGGTAGGTTGGCTGTAAAGTCTCCAATATTCCTAACTAAACTCTAAATTCCAGGATAACCTGGGTGGTATGAAATCCCAAGGGCTGCTTCTAGTCCCAAGTTCCTTTGTCACTTCATTCTTCCTAAAGTTAAGTAGGATAGAGTTTACAAAATGCTACCATAACTACTAAGGGTAAGGGTTTTAAAGTTGGAGAACCAATCATTTGCGGCTTCAGCTGGACTGGGGAAAATATTTTCAATAGAAAATGTGATAAGGCTCCTGATGTATTGTGTACTCTGTTGAATCACAATGAAACACCTGCTTACCCTAGAAGATTATCATATGAACCTATATAATAAAAGCCTAATATGCTAAGTGTTCAGTTGACCATTCGGCCGTTCAACCAATCAAAGCATAATATGCTAATGATATGCTAAGGCTGCTCAACCACTCGCTATGACATGCACTGACCACCAGGGGGCTGGTGCTCCGACTGGTAGGTTAACTTGTTGCTGAGGTCTGGCCAATTGGGATTCAGTTGGGCAGGACATGCCCTGGAGCCCTCCTGCAATCCCTCCCCAGCTAGCCAACCTCCCGAGTCCCTCCCTGGCCTCAGTTATGCACCAGTAGGGTCCCTCAGCCTGTCATGTGCCCCCTCATAATCTGGGACCCCTTGGGGGATGTCAGAGAGCGGTTTTGGCCTGATCCCACAGGCCAAGCCAAGGGACCCCACTGGTGCACGAATTTGTGCACCGGGCCTCTAGTGATCTAATAAAACTGGAGGTCAACTGAGACCAGAGCTCCTGCTACCTGTACTCACCCAGACAAAAAGCAGAGACAAGGATTGGATTATAAGTGTGCATTTAATAATATCAGATGCAGGAAATCTGAGAAGGTAATAGGTAAAAACCGTAACATCCACCTTCCTCTTAAATTTGTTAGGAGAAAGATTATATAGGGGAATCAGGGAAAGGGAATGTGCATAGGGAGTAAAAGGGGTTTCTGGTGATTTGCAGTCCTGGAATTTGAGTCCCTGTAGAGGGACTTGGGTGTTTATGAATGTCTTCATTACTGGCCCTGGAACAGGATGGTCAGCATTCTGAAACTGGTCAAATTGTGAGCAGGTGTGTGTTATCCCAGTGTTTCTGAGACCTAATTGATCAGTCTCCGAATTTCTGGTGACCAGGCCTGAAAGTTCAGTTTTGTGTTAAGTCTTTTGTTTTGTTTTGTTTTTGTTTTGTTTTGCTTGGGCAACTTGAAACTGCAACAGCATCTTAGCCAGAACAAAAAAAGATTCCCCATCACTAGACGTTCTTACCTTTTCTGCTGTTAATGACTATTAACTCCAGCCACTAGGGCAGTATTTGTTGGGGCATTTCTCTGCTTACCATTAGTTGCTACTTTGAGCTGAGAACAAAATGACTCCAAGTTAGACAGCGGCCCATGTCCCATCCAAGAAAAACCATCATCTGCAAAGCAGATCTGACAGCAGCTTCAGCAGGAGTGACAGGACCCCGTGGAACAGGTTGGTGCGGTGATGAGAGCAGGTCTCTGGATTCTGTAGAAGTGGTAAGGTGTCTTCCCCCTCATGGAAGCACTCTGCTCCAAAGCAAGGTCAATTCAACTTGCATGATACTTCATAGAAAAGGTAAGAATTGTCAGATACAGTGCTTGTAAGACACAGGCAACTCAAAGCAATATGATTAAAAACCTAGTCCCTAAATGTCTTGACAAATCATGTATTATAAAATATTAAGATATAAATTATAAATAGGGAAAGACTATTAAGTAGGTAGCCTTGCAGACTGAGATTCAGGCCAAACACATTTCCTCTGGCAAGATCATGCTTCTCGGTGCTAACTTCCACTTGCTAACATAGAAAAGAAGTGAAGTTTACTTCTAACTGGGCTCCTGTCCCCAGTCATCTGGGTGACCTTGTACAGTCCACATTATCTCTACAGAGCTGTGACCTGCCTTCCCATTCCTAGCCCTTGGGGACCAGGATCTAAGCATAAGGAGAGCGGTAGGTGACAGAAATGTAAAAGGGAGCTGGGCACCAAGTATTGGGTGGTGCTGGTGACAAGTTATAACTTCCTTTGGATTTAGTTTTCCTTTCCATGTAGGTTATTTTTCTGGTTTCTTGGCCCACATTGATCTTTTCCAATGCTAAGCTTTTCTTTAGTAAGTAAATGGTATCTCCACCCTCCCATGGCAGCTAGCTGACCTGTCTCTAACCCTAATCTCATAATCCCCAAGAATTTATAAAGAAGCTTCATGTGGACCTAGAGCTTGAAAGAAGGACACATAGAAAAGGAAAAAGGACCTAACTGGTTTGTCTCAGTGGATAAAGCCTCGGCCTGTGGACTGAAAGGTCTTAGGTTCTATTCCGGTCAAGGGCATGTACCTTGGTTGTGGGTACATCCCCAGTAGGAGGTGTGCAGGAGGCAGCTGATCAATATTTCTCTCTCATCGATGTTTCTAACTCTCTATCCCTCTCCCTTCCTTCCTGTAAAAATCAATAAAATATATTTTTTAAAAAAAAAAAAAGGAAAGGAAAAAGAGCGTTAGGCTGAGGGCAACTCATATGTAGTGACACAGGATTTTGGAAAAATTGGTAAGTTTATAGCTGGTGATAGTTTCTTGGGAATAAAGAGTGGTTTAAGAAATCATATTATTTGGCTTATTTCTATAAAAACTTAGTTAGGGCCACTTCCATTTATTACCTTATTTTTAAAGCTTGTTGAGACAAGTTGGAAATGCAGAAAACAGAGGCAACAACTGAGCTATTTAAAAGTGTGACCCTTGATCACAATACACATAATTGTTTGTGGTTCTACAATTGTCAAAACACAATCTATCTATACTAATAAAAGAGTAATATCCTAATTAGACCAGGAGACCTTCCAGAGACCATTCAGACGTCCTTTTGGACAAAGCCATGGTGGCAAGGCTGAGGCAGAGGCAGTTAGGGGCAATTAGACCAGCAGGGGAGAGCAGTTGGGGGGATCAGGCTGGCAGGGGAGGACAATTGGGGGTGATAAAGCCAGCAGGGGAGGGAAGTTGGGGTGATCAGGCTGGCAGGTATAGGTGGTTAGGGGTGATCAGGCTGGCAGGTATAGGTGGTTAGGGGTGATCAGACCAGCATGCAGAGTGGTTAGGGGCGATCAGGCAGGCAAGGAGAGTGGTTAGGGGTGATCAAGCAGGAAGGTGAGCGGTTAGGAGCCAGTAGTCCCAGATTGCAAGAGGGATGTCTGACTGCAGGATCAGGCCTACACCAGCAGTTGGACATCCCTCAAGGGGTCCTGGATTGGAGAGAGTTCAGGCCGGGCTGAGGAACCCCCACACCATGCACAAATTTTGTGCACTGGGCCTCTAGTATATATATAAAAGCCTAAGTGACCATTTGACCAATAGCTATGACACACACTGACCACCAGGGGGCAGACACTCAATGCATAGGCATGGAAACATGGAACAGCTTAATGAATCTCAAAGGGTAGGGGGTAGGGTGGGAAGAGATTAAGAAAAGATCTTATATGCATACTAGAGGCCTGGTGCCTGCAAGGACGGGGACGAATCCATGCACCAGGCCACTGACATCCCCCAAGGGGTCCTGGATTGCAAGAGGGTGCAGGCCAGGCCAAGGTACCCCACAGGTGCATGAATCCATGCACTAGGCCTCTAGTTGGTTCATAATTATCACAACATACATAGATGGCTTCCTGTTCTTTATCTATGGATTTCTTTCAACAATGTGGTAATAACCTTTAGCAGATGCTGAGATGTCCCTAAGTTTAACAGATGTTGAAACATATATTACTAAACCTATTTCAGTATTCCTGATTTTATAGTAATGTGCACAGCATTATTGTATCACCTTGTTAGTCGGAATTAAAACTGGAAGGTCAATAGCAGTTGAGACGCTTGGTAAAAGCAGTTTCTTGGGCCCCACTTATCTCCTGGAGCTCTGGTCAGTGCACATCATAGCGAGAGGTTGAGTGATCTTAGCATATCATTAAGCACATTATGGTTTAATTGGTTGAATGGCTGACCAGTTGACTGGATACTCAGCATATTAGGCTTTTATTATATAGGATTGTAGATGTCCCATTTTTTCCCCATTGACCCCTTCTAGCCTGCACCTGCCCTCCACCCAAGGCCTTCATTATCTGTGTCCATGGTTATATATACATATATGCTTATAAATTTATTGATTGATCTCTTCCCACCTACGCAGCCACCCACCTGTGCTTTCCCTCTGAGATTTGACAGTCTGTTCCATGCTTCTATGTCTCTGGATCTATTTTGTTCATCAGTTTATTTTATTCTTTAGATTCCACATATGAGTGAGATCATGTGATATTTGTCTTTCTCTCACTGGCCTATTTCACTTATCAGTTCCATTTATGAGTTTGTCTACTTTATGCCAATGCCATCAGTTTTGATTATTAGAGTTCTATAAGCCTTGAAATCAGGTCATGTTCATAGTTGTCCCACCTTATTTTTTTTGGTCAAAGTTGTTTCAGCTACTTTAGGTCCTTTGCATTGCTATTTAAGTTTTAAAGCATTTTTTTTAACATATTTTATTGACTTTTTTACAGAGAGGAAGGGAGAGGGATAGAGAGTTAGAAACATCAATGAGAGAGAAATATCGATCAGCTGCCTCTTGCACACTCCCCACTAGAGTTGTGCCCGCAACCAAGGTACATGCCCTTGACTAGAATACAACCTGGGACCCTTCAGTCTGCAGGCCGATGCTCTATCCACTGAGCCAAACTGGTTAGGGCGCTATTTAAGTTTTAAAATCAGCTTTCACTTTGTCCAAATGTCTGCTGGAATTTTCACTGGAATTTGTCTGATACATAGATATATTTGGGGAGGACTGACATTTTAACAATATAGTTGTCTGACGTATGAACAGTATATTACCCTAATTATTTAGATAGCTTTTAATGTCTTTAAAAATATAATTTTGTAGTTTCAGTGGATGGTTTTCCATATCTTTGGTCATTTTTATCCTTCAATATTTCATATTTTATGCTATTTTGAAGGATATTTTCATTATAGTTTTGAGTTTGATGTTAGTATTGAGTAAAAGAATTATATTCTACTAGAGGCCCAGTGGATGAATTCATGCACAGGTGGGGTCCAGCCAGCCCACCCCAATCAGGGTGGATCGGGGCTGCACCTATTGGGAGGAGGAGATGGTGGGAGGTTGGCCGACTGACCTGCCCCAATTGGGGCCCCATCAGGGCCAGGCTGGCTGGGGGAAGGGGCCACAGGTGATTGTCCAGTAAACCCCACCCCCATTTGGGGTGGGGGAGCTTATTGGGGGTGGGGCTGGACATGGGGAGGGGCTGTGGGTGGTGGGATGGCCAGCACCACCCCTGAATGGGGTGTGGGGCACCAATTGGGGACCAGCAGACTGGAAAAGGGGCCATGGATGGTTGGTCGGCCGGCCCTGCTCCTGATAAGGTGGGGGGCTGATCTGGAGTGGGGCCAGGTAGAGGGAGGGGCTGCAGGAGGTTGGCAGGCTGACCTGGCTCCCTATTGGGGTGTGAAGGGATCAGGAATGGGGCTGGCCAGGGAGAGGGGCTTCAGGCTGATCAGGGTGGTGGGGGGGTCTATCAGGGTCATGGCAAGCTGGGGGGAGGGGCTGCAGGAGGTTAGCTGGCCAGCCCCACTCCCTATTGGGGTAGGAGGGTGTGATCAGGTGCGGGCCGGCTGTGGGCCTATCGTGGTGGGGTGAGCTGATCGGGACTGGGACTGGCCGGGGGAAAAGGAGGGGGCATTTGGCCGGTGGCCCCACCTCCTGATAGGGCTGGTTCACTGGCCACAGTGATCATCATAGTGACTGGTTGCCGGGAGCCGGTCCATCCTTGCTGTTTCAAGGGACCTGGCATATATGGCATACGGTTCTTAATATGTTTGCTCACCTTCTTGGCGCTGTGTTTTAACCAAGGTCACCTCTCCGAGAAAGGTTGAATCCCCAGGTAGGGATTTTCCCCTGAAGTTAGGGAGGGAATAAAACCCCTCAACTAAGTGCCCGGCTGGTAATTAATCATTTTAACTACGAACAATCATGCTTAAGCTACATAATCTTTACTCCCTGGAATGGAGATAAGAAATGCCCTAACCTTTGGAATAGAGATTGATAGGATTGGAATCAACTGGTATAAATACAGATGCACCAAGACAGCAAGAGACAGAACTCAGAACACAGAACCTACAAAGAACGTTCTCTAGAGACAGAAGAACTTCGCTGGAGAGAACATGGCAAAAGATCCTGGATAGAAACTGTCCTCAGAACCTAGAGACAGAACCTAGCGAGAGAACATGGCAAAAGATCCTGGACTGAACCTGACTACAGAAATTGACAAGAGAACCTGACTAGAACCTGGTGACTGAACCTGGCTGGAGAACCTGGACAGAACCTGGCTGGAGAACCTAGCGAGGGAACATGGCCACAGAACCTGGCTGGAGATCCAAACCAGAACTTCGCTGGAGATCCAGACCTGAACTTGGCTGGAGATCCTGGATAGAGATCCTGGCTAGGCTGCTGATTAACTGAACACTGTCCCTGTGTCATTCCTTCTTCGCCGACTCCGTCCACACCTTTGGGGACTCCTGGACCTGCTGGGGCTGGACCCCGGCAACTGGTCATTATGGTTGTTATGGCTGTTTCGGTTGCTGGCTTTTTACATAGATAGACTAGAGGCCTGGTGAATGAAATTCGTGCATGGGGGTGTGAGTCCCTCTCCAATCTGGGACCCCTCAAGGGATGTCTGACTGCCCATTTAGGCCCAATCCCAATCCCTATCACAATCTGGGACTGCTGACTCCCAACCGCTTGCCTGCCTGCCAGCCTGATCACCCCCTAACCCAGGGGTGGGCAAACTTTTTGACTCGAGGGCCACAATGGGTTCTTAAACTGGACCGGAGGGCCAGAACAAAAGCATGGATGGAGTGGTTGTGTGAACTAATATAAATTCAAAGTAAACATCATTACATAAAAGGGTACGGTCTTTTTTTTTTTTAGTTTTATTCATTTCAAACAGGCTGGATCCGGTCTGCGGGCCGTAGTTTGCCCACAGCTGCCCTAACCACTACCCTGTCAGCCTGATCACCCCCTAACCACTCCCCTACCAGCCTGATCGACACCTAACAGACCTCCCCTACCAGCCCAATTGCCCCTAACTGCCCTCCCCCACCGGCCATCTTGTGGCAGCCATCTTGTCTCCACATGGGGGTGACCATCTTTGACCACATGGGGCAGCCTTCTTGTGTGTTGGAGTGATGATCAATTTGCATAATGCTCTTTTATTATATAGGATAATTGTCCTAAACTCAGTAGTTCCAGTAGCTCTTTACCTGATTCCTTCAGATCTTTTAGACAGACCATCATATTATCTATGACTAAAGATATTTTTATTTCTTTTCTTGTCTTATACCTGATCTTAGCTATTAATATATTTTTAATTATTTTAGAGGTACTGTTATTCTTATAGTATATATCTTATTATAGTATACATTTAGGTGTTATATAGCAATGTATAATATTGTATAAGAATCTTTAATAATACTCTTCCACTTCTTTTTCTAAGCTTTTATGCTACTTTTGTCATACATTTTTATCTATCCTGAAAATACATTGTTGTTGAAAAAATAAATCATATTTTAAAGAGACTTAAATAATAAAAAATGCTATATATACAGCTGCCATTTCTAGTATCTGCATTCCTTCATTTAGATCCACATTTCCTCTGGCATTATTTTCCCTCTGCATTTACCATTTCTTGTAGCGCAATTCTGATGTTTATGAATGCTTCTTCTTTTGTGTGTCTAAAACATATTTATTTTACATTTTTCAACATGAATTTTTTCATATATGTTCACCATAATTTTCACTTCTTTAAATATCAATTTAGTTTTATATATATATATATATATATATATATATATATATATATATTCACTGAATTATAGGACCATCAGGACTAATTTTAAAACATTTCATCACCTCCAAAAGAACCCTATTCCCATCAACAGCCAATTTTCATTCCTCGGGCTCTTTGGCCCTAGCAAATCTACACTAATAAAAGAGAAAAATGGTAATTGGCATACGACGCTACCCTTTTCATTGGCTAATCAGGGCTATATGCAAATTAACTGCCAACTAAGATGGCAGTTAACTGCCAACAAAGATGGCGGTTAACTGCCAACAAAGATGGCGGTTAATTTGCATATGTAGGCACAATGCAGGGAGGTGAAAGGGAAAGCAGGAAGAATCCCCCTGCCACTGACAGTGATTGGAAACCCAGGGGCGAGCTAAGAGCTGGGAGGCAGGGCAAAGGCGGCCCTGGGGCCGCCTTTACCCTGCCCCCAGCCATGATCAGAGAATCAGGTGCCTTTGCCGCCCTGGCCAGTGATAGCAGGAAGATGGGGTGGAGCCAGCGATGGGGGCTGGGCACTGTCGAAGCTGGCAGTCCCAGGAGCTAGGGGTCCCTTGCCTGGGCCTAAAGCGGAGCCCACAATCGCGGGGCCGCTGCAGCTGCAGGTCCCCGCTGCCTGGGCCGGACGCCTAGGCCAGAAGCGTTAGGCCTGGGCAGGGGCAGAGCCTGCAACTGCGGGGAGCTGGGGGTCCCCTGCCCAGGCCTAATGCTTTGGTCAGAGGTGTTAGGCCTGGGCAGGGGCAGAGCGGGAGATCGCGGCGCTGTTGCCACTGCGGGTCCCCGCTGCCCGGGTCGGACACCTAGGCCAGAGGCGTTAGGCCTGGGCAGGGGCAGAGCCTGCAACTGTGGGGAGCTGGGGGTCCCCTGCCCAGGCCTAATGCCTCAGCCAGAGGCGTTAGGCCTGGGAAGGGGCAGAGTGGGAGATCGCGGGGAACTGGGAGTCCCCTGCCCAGGCCTAAGGCCTCAGCCAGAGGCCTTAGGCCTGGGCAGGGGCGGAGCCTGCAACCACGGGGAGCTGGGGGTCCCTTGCCCAGGCCTGACACCTCTGCCGGAGGCCTCAGGCCTGGTCAAGGGGCTGATCCGGTGATTGGTGATCGGAGGGTGATGAGGGTCAACTCCTCTGGCCGAGACATCAGGCCTGGGCGGGGGGCTGGGGGTCCCCTGCCCAGGCCTGATGCCTGGGCCAGAGGCATCAGGCCTGGGTGGGGGGCGGAGCCGGGGATTGGGGGGATATGATGGTCCCCTTGCCCAGGCCTGAAGCCTGGGTCAGTGGCGTCAGGCTTGGGCGGGGGGTGGAGCAAGCGATCAGAGGGATATGGGGGTCCCCTTCCCAGGCATGATTCCTGGGCCAGAGGCCTCAGGCCTGGGCGGGGGTCAGAGCCAGTGATCGGGGGGAGATGGGGGTACCCTGTCCAAGCCTGACAACTCTGGCGGAGGCATCAGGCCTGGGCAAGGGGCAGAGCCAGCAATCGGAGGGGTCTAGGGGTCCCCTGCCCAGGCCTGACGCCTGGGCCAGAGGCATCAGTCCTGGGCTGGGGGCAGAACCAGTGATGGGGGGAAATGAGGGTCCCCTGCCCAGGCCTGACGCCTCTGTCAGAGGCGTCAGGCTGGGCAAGGGGCCGATCCTGCGATTGGAGGGTGATGGGAGTCAACGCCTGAGGGCTCCCAGTATATGAGAGGGGGCAGGCTGGGCTGCGGGACACTCCCCACCCCCACCCCCCCCCCCACACACACACACACAGTGCACGAATTTCTTGCACCGGGCCCCTAGTACTAATATAATTTCTGTCTATATGAATTTGCATATTTTGTACATTTTATCTAAATTATATTATAAAATTCATTTCACTTATGTCTGCCTTTATTGGCATATTTTAAAGGGTATGAGACATTGGGAGGTTCACTTCATAAGTTATATAAATGTTTAATCACTATGTTTTTGTGAACCCTGAGAAAGAAGACACCTACTAAGAAAGGCTCCTGGTAGCTAACTGGGCTCAAATTAAAAACAAACAAACAACCAACAGAACCTAGCAACCATTTCTATACAGGAGCCTCTCTCAGCAAACTGCCCTTAGGGGAGAATCTGCACTGAACTGCCTGCTCCTGTACTGAACTTCCTGCCTTCACAGTGTTCCTGCATGTGAGTAAGCCCTTATGAAGGACTTTCTGGAATCCTGTTTCAACCAATAGGACTGGGGCTTTCCCCATCCAAATGAGGCTTCACAGCTTCCACCAATGAGGAGCAGTTCAATTCTGACCAATCAACACAGTGCCTTTTGAATTAATCAAACTGAGAGGATTTTAAGTCCTCATTTGTATGAAAACAGACCAATTAGGGACCTGGGGCGGGGACTTCTGTTCAACAAGTGAGCTTTCTCTGGCACTGAGAGTGCACTTCCTGGCTGAACTAAACTGTCTCGCTGGAACAGAGCAGAGCAGACCATTGAGGAGCACAGCTGTCTAGCTGGAGAGGGGCCCCAAGGCTGCCTAACAGCTGGGTTGTATTACAATTGAGTTGTTTGTCTTAAGTGTTCTTATTAACCACACCCCAAATTGAGGATTCCTGTTGGCATTGAATTGGTACCAACCATCACTGGTTGACATTATACACATGAAGTGAATATAATATACTATGTTAGCTGCATTTAAAAAATAAAAAAATGTATCCATGTGGTATTATGTGTTAGTACTTCATGCCTTTGTTTATGGCTGAATAGCAAGAGTATGGTTATACTGCATTTTATTTATCTATTTATCTGTTGGTCACTTGGGGGTTTTCTCACTTTTTGTGTTATAAATAATCCTATGATGAACATTTGTGAACAAGGTTTTGTGTGGAGACATGCTTTCATTTATCTTGCATATACCTTGAAGTGAAATTGTCGGTCACATGGTAACTCTATGTTTGATATTTTAATGACCTGCCAAATTATTTTCCAAAGGGGCTACATTCTGAACAGAATTATGAGAGAGTCCCATGTTTTCCACATCTTACCAACACTAATCACCTTTTGTCTTCTTCATTACAACCATCCTAGTGGGTGGGAAGTGTATCTCATTATTGTTTTGTTTTGCATCCTCTTAATGACTAACAATGTTAAGCATCCTTTCATGTGTTTATTACCCATTTGTATGTCTTCTTTGGAGAACTTTATTTTTTAAAGGTATTTTTCTCAGTATGGATTTCTAGGTTGATATGGTTTTCTTTCAGTACTGTAAAGATTTTGCCCTAGCATCCTATCATTTGCATTGATTCCAACAAGAAATCTCCTATCATGCTCCAATTCTTCTGTATATGATGTCTTGTGTTGCTTTCAAAAAAAATTTTTTTTATCAGTGGTCTTGCAAGATGTTATTGTGAGGTGACTCATTATTTGATTTTTCTTTTTCATATCTTCCATGTCTATTTTATCTTTTACATAAATATAATTTTGTTATAACTTTCAAAGTTCTTACCTGATAATTATAACCATTGTGGAATTTTTGAGCCACTTTAAATTGATTGATTATTCTCCTCATTTTGAATTCTATTTTTCTATTTTTATATGACTGACAACTCTTGATTGATTGGCAGACACTGAATTTTACTTTGTTTAGTGTGGATATGTTTAAATGGCTAAATATATTCTTATTTTAATTTATTGGGCTGACATGTGTTTCAGGTGTATAAGTTATAATACATCATCTGTATGCTGTAGTGTGTGTTCACCAGTGCAAGTCAAATCTCCTTCTATCACCATGTATCTCCCCTGTGCCTTCTTCTACCTCTCTCTCTAACCCTATTCCCCTTCTGGGAATCACAATACTGTTGTCTGTGTCTATGAGTGTATATTTATATTTTTGCTTAATCCCTTCACCTTGTTCACCTAGCCCTGTAATACCCTCTCCCTCTGTGAGCTGTCAGTATGCTCTCCATCTATGAGTCTGTTTCCATTCTACTTGTTAAATTAATATTTTTCATTGGAGTCCACATATGAGTGAAATAATCTGGTGCTTGTCTTTCTCAGACTAGCTTCTTTCACTTAGCATAATGCTATCAGGTCCATCTATGCTGTCGCAAAGGGTAATATTTTCCTTTTTATGGCCAAGTAGTATTTCATTGTGTGAATGTACCATAGCTATTTTATGCACTCATCTACTGATGGACACTTGGGCTGCTTCCAAATCTTGGCTATTATAAATAATGCTGTAATAAACATTGGGTGCATGTACCCTTTTAAATTAGTCTTTCAAGTTTCTTTAGATAAATTTCCAGAAGTGTAATCATTGGGTTATAAGGCAGTTCCATTTTTAATTTTTGAGGAAACTCCATACTGCTTTCCACAGTGGCTGCACCAATCTGCATTCCTGCCAACAGTGTGTTCCCTTTCCTCCAAATCCTCAACAGCACTTCTTTGTTGGTCTACTGATGATATCCATGCTGAAAGGTGTGAGGTGATATCTCTTTGTGGATTTAATTTGCATTTCTCTGTTGATTAGTAATGTTGAGCATCTTTTCATATGTCTATTGGCCATCTCTATGTCCTCTTTGAAGAAGTGTCTATTCATGTCTTTTGCCTACTTTTTAATTGGATTATTTTTATTTGATGTTGAGTTTTAAAAGTTCTTTATAAATTTTGGATAGCAACCCTTATCAGATATATCACTGGCAAATATGCCCTCCCATTCAGTGTGTTGTCTTTGAATTTTGTTGATGGTTTTTGTGGTTGTGCAAAAACTGTAGCCTGAAGTAGTTCCATTTGTTTATTTTTAATTTTTGTTTTCCTTGCCCAAGGAGGTGTATCAGAAAATAATATTGCTATAAGAAATATCTGAGATTTCCCTGCCTATGTTTTCTTCTCGGAATTTTCTTTTATCAATTCAATATTGGTTATCTTTTCAAAGAACCAGATTTTTTGTATTGTTTTTCTTTATACTCTATTTTATTTCTTTCTGCTCTGATCTTTATTATTTTCTTCCTTCTACTCACTTTGAGCTGTGTTTGTTGTTCCTTTTAAAGTTCAATTAAGTGTAAAGTTAGATTGTTTGAAGGGTTTTTTGTTTGTTTGTTTTTCTCTAGTTAGGCATGTAATACCATGACTTTCTGTCTTAGGACTGCTTTTTCTGTGTCCCATAAATTTTGTGTTTTTGTGTTTTCAATTTCATTGTTTTAAAGGTATCTTTTGATTTCTTTCTTGATCCATGGTCAACCCATTCATTGTTTAGTAACATGTTATTTAATTTGTGTTTCTTTCAGTCCTTTCTTGTAATTATCTTCTAGTTTCATATCATTGTAGTCAGAGAAGATGTTTGATATAATTTCAATTTTTAAAAAGTAATTGAGGTTTGTTTTGTGTCCCAACATGGGTTTATCCTAGAAAATGTTTCATATTCATTTACAAATAATGTATATTCTGCTGCTTTGGGGTGAAATACTCTGAAGATATCAATTAAATCCAATCTGGTTTAGTATGCAATATAGGGCCACCATTTCCTTGTTGATTTTGTGTTGGAAGATCTCTTCATTGGTGTCAATGGAGTATTAAAATCACCTAATATGACTGTGTTACTATAAGTTTCTGCCTTTATGTCCAGCAAGATTTGCTGTATATATTGGGTACTCCTATTTTTGGTGCATAAATGTTTACAAGGGTTATATCCTCTTGTTGGGTTGCTCCCTTTTTTCATTAAGTAGTGTCCTTCTTTGTCACTTACTATAGACTTTATTTTAAAGTATATTTTGTCAGATATAAGTATTGCTACCCCAACAATTTTTTCATTTTCATGAAATATGTTTTTATCCCTTTACTTTTTTAAAAAAATTATTTATTTTTTATTTTATTTTTTGATTAATTTATTTATTTTTATTTATTTTTTATTTATTGTCTAAAGTTTTCCATATATCTTCTTTTTCCCCAATTGACCCCTCCCTCCAGCCAATATTCCTTTACTTTTAATACATGTGTATCTTAAGTTCTGATGTGTGTCTCTTGTAGACAAAATACATATCTTATTTTCTTATCCGTTTGGCTACCCTATGTCTTTTGATTAGAGAATGTAAGCCATTTATCTTTAAAGTTATTATTGATAGACACATGTTTAGTGTGATTTTGTTTTTTTAGCTATGTTCTTCTGTGGTTGCTGTTGTTGTTTTCGTTGTTGTTTTCATTGTTGTTGTTGTTGTTGTTGTTGTTGTTGTTGTTGTTGTTGTTCTTCTTCTTCTTCTTCTTCTTCTTCTTCTTCTTCTTCTTCTTCTTCTTCTTCTTCTTCTTCTTCACAGCAGGCCCTTTAAAATTTCTTGTAATACTGGTTTGGTAGTTACAAATTGCTTTAACTTTTTCTTGTCTGGAAAGCTTTTTATAGCTTCTTCAATTTTAAATGAGAGCCTTGCTGGGTAAAGTAATCTTGGTTGTAAGTCCTTGCTTTTCAACACTTTGAATATTTCATGCCAGTCCCTTCTGTCCTGAAATGTTTCTGTTGAGAAATCAGCTAGAAGTCTTATGGGAGCTCCCTTGTAGATAACAATCTTCCTTTTGTAGCTTTTAAGATACTCTGTCATTAACTTTTGCCATTTTAATTATCACATGTCCTTGTGTGGGCTTCTTTGGGGTCATCTTGTTTAGAACTCTCTGTGCTTCCTGAATTTGTGTGTCATTTTCCTTCATCAGGTTAAGGGAATTTTTGGTCATTATTTTTTCAAATAGTTTCTTGATCCCTTACTCTTCTGGAACCTTTATGGTATGGATTGTGTTACACTTCATGTTGTTCCAAAGGTCACTTAAAGTAACCTCATTTTCTTAAATTCTTTTCTTTTTGATGCCCTGATTACATGTGTTTTCCTACCTTGTCTTCCAAATTGCTTATCAATCCTCTACTTAATCCATCCTAACTTTTAATTCTTCCAGTGTATTCTTCATTTCAGATTTTTTAATCTATATATATGATTGAACTTTTTTATGGTTTCTATGTTATTTTTCATCCTGTTAAGCTCCCTTTTAATTGTTAGTTTGAACTCCATGTCTATAGCTGTTTTGGGGAGCCTGTTTCTTTGTCTTCCCATTCTGCTACACCTTTGTGTTCGTTTCTATATATTAAATAGATCTGCTATGACTCCCAGTCTTTGCGGTGTTGTCTTATATAGTAGGTGTCCTGTAGGATCTGGTTGTACAGCCTCATTGATAATCTGAGCTGGGTGCTTCAGGAATGTCCTTTGTGTTGGTTATGTGGGCCCTCCTATTGTAATTGAGTCTTGATTGCTATTAGCATGGTCATGTGTGGGATCTACCCTCTGGCTCACTGACTGAGACTCAACTCTGATCCATTGTGTGAGCTGCTGTGCAGATGCTAACCACACAAAGTGGAATTCACCTCAGCAGGGTTTGGTGCCTTCTGTGATCTTCCTTTGGATGAACCACTTCTGAAGCGTTTTGGTTCCTGCTCTAATGTTGAAGTTGTCCACTGGGTGTTTTGTTTCTGGGCCTCTTGGAATGAAGTTTGGTGCAGACTAATATGCTACCTGTGACTGGCTCTGGGGAAGTTGTTTGGAGGTATGAGCAATAGATAGTTTGTGGCTGCCTTTACTAGGCCTGAGTGGAAAGGACCAAAATGCACATCAAGTCTTGCTTTTACTAGCACCTGGATCTGGGGAAGGTCAGCAAAAGTTCCAAGACACCCCCAAATCCACCTTTACCTCCTCAGCCTGCTTGTTAGGCTCAGTCAATGAAAGAGCATCTGTTTGTACTGGAGTTTCATGATGTAGCTTCACAGTAAGTCACCAGATAGGTGCAAGTGTTGTTCACCAGATTGATACAGGTTCAAACTCAGTGCTGGTGGTGGGCCTGAGGCTACTCAGCAAATGTCCTAGGTTATACCAAGCCTAGTTGCCACCCACTGGTTGCTTGTACACCTTTGTGCTGTGTTGGGGTTTCAGGGAATTTTCAGGATAAGGCCAGCAGAGTTTATCAGGCCCAAACAGACCAAGATTAGGCCATTTGAAAGGAAGGCTATACTCTGGTCAGGCATGGATCAAAACAGGAAAAATGGACCCTGTTTTAGAGCCACACAATTCAGTCTGTCATACATTCTTATGGAAAGAAATGGAGCTCAACAGGGTGGAGCTTTTTGTAAGTTGGGGGGATGGGGCTAGTGGATATCCCATAAGTGGGAGGTGCTGGTCAGACTTTGAGGAAAGTGGGAAGTGTGGCTGTTGATCCAGAGCCACACAACTCACTGGAGCCTTAGGTGTCAAATGAGTGGGGACTCAGGAACCCTAGAGAGTGTTTCTATCAGATCTCACAAGAGAGGGAAATGCCAGTCTGGTTCATGGGAAAGGGGGGAATAAGCCCTGCCCCAAAGCTATACAACATAGTCACTGACACACCTTGAGTATGTCCATACCTCTACACCCTGGCCAAGCACCTGATGCCTAAACAGGGAGTAAGCTCTGCAGGGTGGTATGGCAGCATACAGGGAGTGGGGCTCTTGCTTTCCCACAGGTTGATGTCACATGGAGGAGATTGCTCCACTCAAGAAAGATGGCAACCTTGGCATGAGAAAATGACTCAGCACAGATATCTTGGCAGCTGTCCCTTCAACTATCTCCCCAGAGGCACAAGCCCAAGACTCTCATCACGTGACTCTAGTCCGCTCCACCAGTCTTCTGCCAGAACTGCATGTGAATGGCTGTGAATGAAATGTTGCACATTGGCTCTTTAAGAGGTACCTTTTTCTCTAATGGAATATCCTTATCTATCCCTGAGGGACAGATACCCTGCTGCTTTTCACAGCCAGATTTCATGTGGATGGCTCTTCCTAGCTCTGGTGTTTTGGGTTGGGGAACCTGGTCTGGCCTTTAGGCCCATGCTTCCCAGGGTGAACCTTTGCAACTGAGATATCCCTTTGGAATCTCAGCCACACACTGCCCTTGAGAATGAGGCCAGCTCTTTTTGTATCTATGCCCTTCTTACCAGTCTCAGTGTAGTTTCTTCTGTAAATCCTTGGTTATAAGGCTTCTCTTTAGGTGGTCTTCAGCTGATTATTCAGGAGGAATCATATATAATTTTGTTGTAATTCTGGTTTGGTCCTTAGAAAAGATGAGTGTAATATCCATCTACTCAGTTTAATATATTTTTGATATCTGTTCTAGTACACAGTCAAAAACCTGGAAATAGTTTGAACGATTTATGTCTCTCCTTTAAGAATTATCTTAGGACCAGAGTAGCCTTTGATCTATGGCTAATTATTCCTCACTACTAAGGCAAATTTCTTCTCATGACACTACCTATTATCTATGTGTTGAGAATTTCCAGGCTGGATTCTTAGAATAGGTTCTATCTGTATTCCCAAATTTGCTTTGGTTATGATTCCCTAGTCTTCTCAGATAGCTTTTCCTCCTATCTCCATTTGTTTTTTTACATGATTACTGTTCTGCTGTATACTTGAGGGGAACTCTTTGCAGATTTATTAGTAGTTAAATAATCTTCCTTGTAACCCTAGCTGCTTCAGTCTTTTCTGGCTCACTGCTTTGTCTTTCCACCCAGGAAATCTGCTGAATTATACCTGGGTGTTGCCATTCATAGTAAACTGCAGTCCAAAAACTTTCACTTGTAAGTAAGCTTAGGCAATGCTAAGATTACCTAATTTGTTATTTCTTAGGAGCTACTCTCATTCATCTGTCAGGGACCACACCTAAAATACAGTGTCATAAAAACCACCCTTACCATATTTTGTCTCTTATGTTATTGCTATTGCTTCAAGTAGGAAGGTATATTTATCTTCATTAATCCACTTTATTTGAAAGGCAAGCCCTTTGATGTATGTATGTAGGGTTTTTTTCCCAGAGAGAAAATAAATTCTAATTCTCAGACATCAATTATTTACTTGTTTTTTTTGTTTGTTTGTTTTTTTGTTTTGGTTTATTGTGAAGGCAGCACTGTATTAGTCAAATTAGTAAGGAAACACTGTGACAAGTGTAAGTTTCATTTTCTATGTGCCCAATGTTTATCCCCTTTAATTTTACCCTTTTTAAGAAGTTAATGGTTTGTTCTCTCTGTATTTGTCAAATTCTGCTGGTGTGTGGGTATTGAAATATGGTTTAATCACATGAACAGAAATAATTTGAGTTAAAATGTTTCATCTCCAAAGTGATTTAAAATATAACATCTACGACTGTCTCTTGTTTAAATAATTTCTGGAGTGAAAACATAGATGACAAAAAGGTGCAGGGGAGGATTTTGGTCAGGTATTTTACGAAAGTTCTCAACTTTCATAAAGTCATTGAGAGATGGTTTTTTGGCCTAAATACCCATGCCTCCTCAAGAGAAGAAAAATGGAGGGAAACCAAGATGGCGGCATAGGTAAACAACGGGAAATAGCTGCCTCCCGCAACCACTTCAAGAATACAACTAAAAGACAAAACGGACATCATCCAGAACCACAGGAAGGCTGGCTGAGTGGAAATTCTACAACTAGAAGGAAAGAGAAAAGCACACTGAGACTCAGAGAGGGTACAGAAGTAAAGTGCAGAGATACCAAGGTGCGCACAAAAAGGGCTGGCAACTGAGGACATGGTTGTCTTTTTCAATCAGGAGAGAGACACAAGCTCCCGACAGCCCTGACTCCAGTTCCAGGCAAGTCTCTGGGGACCCAGACTCATACAGGGAGAAACTGGACTGTCTGGCAGTGGGCAGAACTTCAGGGTGGCTTTCCCTCAGAGGTGCTTGCAGTGATTACCTTGGGACACTGAGACCCGGGACCTCTTAGGGCAGGACTGAGGATCAGCCATAGCTGTTTGCTCCACCCTATTGATTCCCTGAGACCCTGCCCCACCCAAGCTGTGCACAGAGGCTTTTGCATATGAACGGCCTGGCCCTTTGCAATCTAAAATTACCTAACAAACTGCAGCTGGGTCAGAGAGACCCAGATCATCCAAAAGAAGGCCCGAGGCCCCACAGCAGATTGCATTGCTTCACAGCTGGGCCTCATATGGGCACCTCCAAACCCCAAACAAAGGAGAGGAATCTGCAGATCTCTCCATACCTCCTGCTAGGTAGCCTCAGGGAGAGGCTAAATTAGCACCTCCTTAGAGATCCAAGTGCCAGTGTACCCAGTGGTCAGAGTGGGACCATCCAGATTACAATTCCTCAGATCCATAAGAGACACACTCAGGGGGCAGACTCAGTGAGCACCAAAGCCCCACTGATGCAAGTCTTGCCCCAGAGGGGTGTCTCCAGCACAGAAGTTCTCCCACCATAGACACAGCTAAATCTCACAGCCAATTGGCCTGGAGGTCAATTCCTCCCAGTGATACCAACTATAATCAAGACTTAACTACAACAAGACTGTGCACACAGCCCAGAAAGGGGTGCACTAAGAGTGTCCACCTCAGGTAATTGGGGAGACTGAGCCACTGGGCCCTATAAGACATCTAGCACAGAAAACCACTCTATCAACACAGGAAAGCAGCCAAAATGTGGAGAAAAGAAACAGGTCACAAATGACAGAAATGGAGGAAAGCAAACTACTGGATATAGAGTTCAAAACCACGGTTTTTAAGTTTTTCAAGAATTTTCTAGAAACCACCAATAAATTTAGTAAGACCCTCAATAAATCTAGTGAGACCCTTGAGGATATGAAAAAGGACCAACTAGAAATTAAGCATACACTGACTGAAATAAAGAATATTATATAGAGATCCAACAGCAGAGTAGAGGATCGCAAGAATCAAGTCAAAGATTTGAAGTATGAAGAAGTAAAAAACACCCAAACAGAAATGCAAAAAGAAAAAAGAATCCAAAAAATATGAAGATAGTGTAAGGAGCCTCTGGGACAACTTCAAGCAAACCAACATCCAAATTATAGGGGTGCCAGAAGAAGAGAGAGAGCAAGATATTGAAAACCTATTTGGAGAAATAATGACAGAAAACTTCCCCTACCTGGTGAAAGAAATAGACTTACAAATTCAGGAAGCGCAGAGAACCCCAAAGAAAAGGAATCCAAAGAGGACCACACCAAGACACATCACAATTAAAATGTCAAGAGCAAAAGACAAAGAGAGAATCTTAAAAGCAGCAAGAGAAAAAAAGTCAGTTACCTACAAGGGAGTACCCATACGACTGTCAGCTGATTTCCAACAGAAACTATGCAGGCCAGAAGGGAGTGGCAAGAAATATTCAAAGTGATGTATAGCAAGAACCTACAACCAAGATTATTCTACCCACCAAAGCTATCATTCAGAATTAAAGGTCAGATAAAAAGCTTCACAGATAAGAAAAAGCTAAAGGAGTTCATTACCACCAAACCAGTATTATATGAAATGCTGAAAGGTAACCTTTAAGAAGAGGAGGAAGAAGAAAAAGGTAAAGATACAAATTATGAACAACAAATACACACCTATCAACAAGTGAATCTAACAATCAAGTGAATAAAAAATCTGATGAACAGAATAAACTGGTGAATATAATAGAATCAGGGGCATAGAAAGGGAGTGGACTGACAATTCTCGGGGGGAAAGGAGTGTTGAGGTGCGGCAAGAGACTGGACAAAAATTGTACACCTATGGATGAGGACAGTGGGGGAGCGGTAAGGGCAGAGGGTTGGGTGGGAACAGGGTGGAAGGGAGCTATGGGGGGAAAAAAGAGGAACAACTGTAATAATCTGAACAATAAAGATTTTAAAGAAAAAGATGTTAATAAAGCAATGCTAAATGTTCCGTATGTTCAAGAAGAGGGAATCTTAAAGACAATGAGATAAAAAAATGAAATTTGTGTAATTACTCTCAGAAAAAATGCGGACTGAGGAAAGAGCAAAAATATTTAAAATTCATGGTCAGAACATATCTGAATATGATGAAAATGACAAAGCCCATAGGTCTAAGAAGCTCAATGCACACCAAGTATTTGGATAATTATAATAAACAAAACCATACCAAAACATCTAGTTATCAAAATGCTAAAAACCAACCAGAAAAAAATATTAAAGAAGATTGAGAAGACCGAGGAAAGAAGAATGACAGATATCTCATCAGAAACCCTTGAAAGCTAAAAGACAAGAAATAACATCTTAAATAGTAAAAGAAGAGACCGTCAACTTAGAATTCTTTATGCAGCAAAAACACCTTCTGAAAGTGAAATACTTTCAACAAGTTGAGGCAATTTACACAAAAAACCTGCACCTCAAATACTAAAAGTTTATGAGGCAAAGGAAAATTATAGCAGAATGCTACAAATAGAAGGTTGGAACCGCACAATGGCATGAAGAGCACTAGGAATGGTAGATATGAGTTATACAAAAGACTTTCCCCTCATTTTGTAAACAGAAAGGAAACTCTTTTGAAGCTAAAATAATGACTACAAATTGTGGAATTCATAACAGAATTACAAAATATGGCAATAGCAGAAAGGACAGAAGAGAAATTGAAGCATAAAAACCTTCCAATAGTAAAGATGTATTTTCTGAAAGCAGATGGTGATAAGATGTATATGTAAACTTTAGAGTGATTATTGTAAAAGTAAAACAAAGAGGCCCAGCCAGTGTGGCTTAGTGGTTGAGCATTGACCTATGAACCAGGAGGTCACAGTTCAATTCCTGGTCAGGGAACATGCAGGCTCAACCCCTGGTGGTGGTGGGGGTGGGGGGGCATACAGGAGGCAGCGGATTAATGATTCTCTCTCATCATTGATGTTTCTATCTCTCCCTCTCACTTCCTCTCTGAAATCAAGAAAAATATATTATAAAACAAAACAAAAAGCAAAGGACAGGTGAAAAACAAATAGCAAGATGGCAGATTTAAAACCAACCATACTGATAATTACATTAACTGTAAATGGTCTGTTTTCAACAATCCAATGAAAACATAGACATGCTCAGAATGGATTTTAAAAAGTGAGACTGGCTGGTGTTGCTCAGTGGTTACGCATTAACCCATGAACCAAGAGGTTCCCAGGTTCAATTCCTAGTCAGGGCTCGGATCCTCATAGGGGGCGTGTCGGAGGCAGCCAATGTTTCTCCCTCATCGAAGTTTCTATCTATCTATCCCTCTCTCTTGCTATCTCTCTATCTCTCTCTCTCTCTCTCAAAAAAAAAAAAGTGAGCCCTACATGTATGCTATATGCTATCTGTAAGTAAATTACTTTCATATAAAGTAATGTAAGTTAAAAGTAAAAAGATAAATCATACTAACCAAAGCCAGAAGTCTATAGTAATATTGTAACAAGCAGATTTCAAAATGAGGACTATTACTAGAAATGATGAACATTTTATAATCATAAAAAAACCCTCCCAATAAAATTGATAATCCTTTAGTCAAATTAACCAACAAAAAGAGAAAAAAATCAATATTAGGAATAGAAGGGGACATCATTATAAACAGATATTAAAGCTGGTACCTTAGATGAAACAGACTAGTTTTCTGAAAGACACAGTTAATACTAAAATTTATATAGAATAGCTAAATTAATAATAGCCACATTTGAAAAGGAACACAATTGGAGGACTACCATACCTGATTTTTAGACTTACTATAAAGCCACAATAAATAACATAGTATAAGAACACACATATACCAGTGGAACAGAATGCAATTCAGAAATAGACCCTCCCCAGAAAATATTTGGCAATGATATATCTGATAAAGGGTTAATATCCAAAAGATATAAAAAGCTCATACAACTTAACAGAAGGAAGACAATCCAATTTAAAAACGGGCAAAGGGTCTAAATAGACACTTCTCCAAAGAGGACATACAGAAAGCCAAGAGATATGAAAACATGCTCAAAGTCACTAATCATCTGAGAGATGCAAATCAAAACAACAATGAGGTATCATCTCACACCTGTCAGACTGGCTATCATCAACAAATCAACAAACAACAAGTGCTGGAGAGGATGTGGAGAAAAAGGAACCCTTGTGCACTGTTGGTGGGAATGCAGACTGGTGCAGCCACTGTGGAAAACAGTATGGCGTTTCCTCAAAATATTAAAAATGGAACTCCCATTTGGCCCAGTGATCCCACTTCTAGGAATATATCCCAAGAAAACAGAAACACCAATCAGAAAGGATATGTACACTCTTATGTTCATAGCAGCACAATTCACCATAGCTAAGATTTTGTAAACAGTCTAAGTGCCCATCAGCAGATGAGTGGATTAGAAAACTGTGCTACATCTACACAATGGAATACTATGCTGCAGTAAAAAAGAAGGCATTCTTATCATTTGCAACAGCATGGATGGAACTGGAGAGCATTATGTTAAGCGAAATAAGCCAGTCAGAGAAAGATAAATATCACATGATCTCATTCATTTGTGGAATATAATGAACAACATAAACTGATAAACAAAAATAGAACCAGAGTCATAGAAGCATTAAATAGACCAGGGGTCCTCAAACTACGGCCCGCCAGGTGTTTTTGCTCCCGCTGCTTGTTGCTTAACAGCCGACTCATCCGGGGCCTGCAGTGCGTATGTGTGGAATGTGCACCGCACTCTCCGACTCCCCTCCTTCTCTCTGCCTATCGACTCCTCCTCAGTCTCGGGTGTGATTGGACAAGTCATGAGCTTGCCTGTGCAGAGCCTGCTGCTGTCTGAGGACCAAGGTAAGAACAAGTTAGGATTTATTTTTTTTGAAGCTAGGAGGTCTATTTTTTTTTTTTTTTTTTTTTGCAGTTAGTAGGGACTTTTTTTTTTTTTTTTTTGAAGTTAGGAGAGCCTTTTTCCAGAATGAAACATCTGAAATCTCCAACCAGATCTAGACTAACTGATGCACACTTGCATCACTTGTTACGACTAGCAGTGACAAATATGGAATGGGACATTGACCATCTCATTAGCCAAAAGCAGGCCCATAGTTCCCATTGAAATACTGGTAAGTTTGTTGATTTAACTTTACTTGTTCTTCATTTTAAATATTGTATTTGTTCCCGTTTTTTTACTTCAAAATAAGATATGTGCAGTGTGCATAAGAATTTGTTCATAGATTTTTTAATTAAATCTTTATTGTTCAGATTATTACATTTGTTCCTCTTTTTTCCCCCCATAACTCCCCTCCTCCCAGTTCCCGCCCCACCCTCCGCCCTCACTCCCCACCCACTGTCCTCATCCATAGGTGCACGATTTTTGTCCAGTCTCTTCCCGCATCTCCCACACCCCTTTCCCCCCCAAGAATAGTCAGTCCATTCCCTTTCTATGTCCCTGATTCTATTATGATCACCAGATTATTTATTCACTTGATTCTTAGATTCACTTGTTGATAGATGCATGTTTGTGTTCATAATTTGTATCTTTACCTTTTTCTTCTTCTTCCTCTTCTTAAAGGATACCTTTCAGCATTTCATATAATACTGGTTTGGTGGTGATGAACTCCTTTAGCTTTTCCTTATCTGTGAAGCTCTTTATCTGACCTTCAGTTCTGAATGATAGCTTTGCTGGATAAAGTAATCTTGGTTGTAGGTTCTTGGTATTCATCACTTTGAATATTTCTTGCCATTCCCTTCTGGCCTGCAAAGTTTCTGTTGAGAAATCAGCTGACAGTCGTATGGGTATTCCCTTGTAGGTAACTGAGTTTCTTTCTCTTGCTGCTTTTAAGATTCTCTCTTTGTCTTTTGCGCTTGACATTTTAATTGTGATGTGTCTTGGTGTGGTCCTCTTTGGATTCCTTTTGTTTGGGGTTCTCTGTGCTTCCTGGACCTGTAAGTCTATTTCTTTCACCAGGTGGGGGAAGTTTTCTGTCATTATTTCTTCAAATAGGTTTTCAATATCTTGCTCTCTCTCTTCTTCTGGCACCCCTATAATTCTGATGTTGGTATGCTTGAAGCTGTCCCAGAGGCTCCTTATACTATCTTCGTATTTTTGGATTCATTTTTAATTTTGCTTTTCTGGTTGGGTGTTTTTTGCTTCTTCGCATTTCAAATCTTTGCCTTGATTCTTGCGCTCCTCTGGTCTGCTGTTGAGAGTCTGTATAGTATTCGTTATTTCAGTCCGTGTATGCTTAATTTCTAGTTGGTTCTTTATCATAACATCGAGGGTCTCATTAGATTTCTTGAGGATCTCAGTACATTTATCGGCAGCTTCTAGACAGTTCTTAAGAGACCTTAAAAGTGTGGTTCTGAACTCAATATCCTCCATTGACAGTTTTGTCCTGTTTCTTTGTCTCCGCATTTTTTATGCTTTCTTGGTGCACCCCCTAGTGGTCTTTGTGCGCAGTCTTGTTGTAGTTAAGCCTTGATTGGTGTCTGCAATACCGGGGGTGATTTGACCTCCAGGCTAACTGGCTATGAGAGTCAGCTCTGTCTGCAGTGGGAGAGCTTCTGTGCTGGATCTCTAGGGCGGTGCTAATCTAGCATTTGCCTGAGGCTATCCAGCAAATGGCTCTGTGCAGGGCTTGGGTGGGGCGGGTCCCTGGGGATCTACAGGGCGGGCTGGAGCGAGCAGTTATGGCTGCTCTCAGTTCTGTCCCTAGGTGCTCTGCCTCACAGAGTCCCAGCAACCACTGCAAACCTCGGAGAGAAAGCTGCCTTTGAGTTCCGACCGAAGCCAGACAGTCCCGCTTCTCCCATTTGAGTCTGGGTCCCTAGAGACTCGCCTGGATCTGGAACTCAGAGTCTGAAACTCCCTCCTGATTGAAAACAACAACCGCGCCCTCCACCTCCAGCCCGCTCCGCGTGCACTCCGCACCTTAGTATTTCACTTCAGCACTGCACCTCCTCTGAGTCTGGGTATGACATTATCTTTCCTCCTAGTTGTAGAATTTCCACTCAGCCAGCCTTCCTGTGGTTCTGGATGATGTCTGTTCCGTCTTTTAGTTGTTTTTTGAAGTGGTTGTTCGAGACAGCAATCTCCGGCGTTAACCTATGCCACCATCTTGGTTTCGATGCATAGTGTTTTTTTTTAAACTATGGCCCAACCCTCCAACGGTCTGAGGGACAGTGAACTGGCCCCCTGTTTAAAAAGTTTGAGGACCCCTGGAATAGACTATCCAATCTATGAGGGAAGGTGGGGGGTGAGGGGGTAAGAGATCAATCAAAGGACTGGTATGCACGCATTATGAGCATAACCAATGGACATAGATCGGGGTGGGGGATGAGAGCATGTGCTGGGGGTGGGGAGGGCCGGGGAATGGTCAATGGGGGAAAAAGGAGACTTATGTAATACTTTAAACAATAAATAGCGATGCAAATTTAAAAAAAATGAGGTATCACCTCACACCTGTCAGAATGGCTACTATCAACAAATGGCAAGTGCTGGCGAGGATGTGGAGAAGAGGGAACCCTAGTACACTGCTGGTGGCAATGCATACTGGAAAACAATATGGAGTTTCCTCAAAAAATTCAATATGGAACTGTCATTTGAACCAGTGATCCTACTTCTAGGAATATATCCTAAGAAACCCGAAACACCAATGAGAAAGAATGTATGCACCCCTATGTTCATAGCAGCACAGTTTACAATAGCTAAGATCTGGGAACAACCCAATGCCCATCAGTAGATGAGTGTATAAAAAAGCTGTGGTACATTTATACCATAGGATACTATGCAGAAGTAAAAAAGAAGACTCACCCTTTGAGACAGAATGGAGGGACATGGTAAAATAAGTCAATCAGAGAAAGACAAGTATCACATGATCTCATGCATATGTGGAATCTAAGTAACAAAACAAACTGATGAATGGAGTGGATCCAGAGACATTGAAGCATGGAACAGAGTGCAGAATCTTGGAGGGAAGGTGGGGAAGTGGGAGGTAATCAACCAAGGACCTCGTATGCATATATGCATGGCCCATGGACACAGATAATGGGGCAGTGAGGGTCTAGGGCAGTGGCGAGGGCAGGCTGGGGGGGGGGGTCAATGGGAGACATATGTAATGCTTTCAACAATAAATAATTATTTAAAAAAAAGAGAAGGAAAATTGAGTTGTCTGTGAGGAAACACCTAAAACAGTGGTTCTCAACCTTCTGGCCCTTTAAATACAGTTCCTCATGTTGTGACCCAACCATAAAATTATTTTCGTTGCTACTTCATAACTGTAATGTTGCTATTGTAATGAATCATAATGTAAATATCTGATATGCAGGATGGTCTTAGGTGATCCCTGTGAAAGGGTCATTCGACCACCAAAGGGGTCACGGCCCATAGGTTCAGAACCACTGACCTAAACCATAAAATAGAAAATCTCCACGTGTTTGATTCTGGTATAATGACATAATTTTTTAAAATGAGGCAAGTATTCACATGTACAAATGCTTATTGAAAAAATCTCATATTAAAAAAAGACACAACTTACATACTTTAAAATAGGGTATTTGTCAAATTTATGCTGTCAGGTCCATTCAGTGGATACATAGAATATTGTGTAACTTTTAATATTGATGTTATAGAATAACATTTAAAAGCACAAGAAATTATTCATGTATGAAGCTAAATTAACAAATAATGATCAAAACCCTACCTTGACACAATTAGATAGGATGAGGTCTGAGCAGTTCTTACTAAATTCTAGCTAAATGTTGAAATGTAGCACAGCTGTGAACAGGACAAGCTTCACAGGAACCCAGCCCAATAAGTGTAGCCAACTGCAAAGAAGAAATTAACATGTAAGTGTTTAAATAGTTTATATAAGGGATGGATAAAATTCCCTGGGAAAGACAGAGTTTGGATGTAGAGGCCCTGCCTTGTTTACTTGTGCAGGCATATAAAACTAGCATGTGATAACTATACTTATTCTTGAATAGAACATCCCCAGTGGAGAACCCTTTGAGTTAAGTAATAACACTAATATTAAAAAATAACAATGAATGATTGAAAAAAAGTTCACCAAATTATAAGTTGTCATAATCTTTTGGTAGTGTGGTTTTAGGTTAATTTTATACTCAAGTTTTGTACAATATACTTTAATTTTTTAAATAATGAGCATGTGTTATATTTTTACTCAGTAAAAGAAAAAAATCAATACTTATAATGAAAGAATATGATGGCTCAAGCCAGCAGTGAACCCCACCCCAGCTCTGGTGCTTCCCTGGCATAAATCTGTTATTTATTTTTTAATTGATTTTAGAGAGAGAGGAAAGGAGAGGGATAGAGAGATAGAAACATCAATTAGAGAGAAGCATTGATTTATTGCCTCCTGCACGCCCACTACTGGGGGTCCAGCTGGCAACTCAGCCATGTGCCCTGACCAGGAATCAAACCAGGAATCAAACCAGTGTACTCTGGGTTCATAGGTCCATGCTCAACCACTGGCCAGGCTCGGATAAATCTTTTGTCATGTTTATCGTTTTGTTTCCACTTCCCCTGCTGAGAGAGGGTGTGCTAGCTTCATCACTGCAGCTGCCCATCCCAGCAACATAGTCATCACTTTTTCAGAAAAGACAGCAATCTCTGCAATGAAGTATGGCCCTTCTCACATGCATACCTGTCTTTTGCAACTTTTCTGAAAACTGTCTCAAATAAACAGAAATAACCTTGAAGCATGGATAAGGCATAACAATCTGTAATTAAAAGAATGTCTGACTAGGCACTCACTTAGGGGACCTAATCAAGAGCAAGTAAATGCAGTCCTTCTACAAGCAAGTCCAGCCCAGTGCTCCCATGGCCCAGCAGGTTATGCCGTGCACCCACCATGTGGGGCAGGGAAGCAACCAGAGCAGTCTTTAATCAGACTTCGGGTATTTTCTGTTTTGGATATTTAAATGTATTCTGTTTTGTCATAGTCTTGCAAGCTGTTATGAAAATTCAGTCCTTGTCATCATTAATAGGTTTCTGGAAGGATCTCATTGTTGGGTGCAGTACAGGTGAAATATTAAGTTCCACTGTGATTGAACAGAGGGTTGGGAGCTTGGCTCATTATCCTTCGCCCTCCTCCAGTGTCTCCTATGCCTTTGAAATAAGACAGAGTGATTTTCCTTTTGACAGTCTATTCAGGGCCTCACATTCCTGCAGCTGTAGAGTATGAATAAATTTCAGTTCTTTTATTTTCTGTCAGACACAAGTAGCCTTGGGATGTCCTTGGCTACCTTGTTTTCCCTTCCCTTCAGTTTCCCCTCATCAGTCCATTTCGCCTGCTTTTGCATTCCTAATCCATACCAGGCTTTTGCATGTGGTGGGGTGGGGCAGAGGCTGGAGGAAAGGCAAGTGTCTGTGATGAGTTTCTTACCAGAGAGGTCATACATATTGAAGTGGCAGAGATACTGTGTAATTATCCTCTTTTCCTTTAAGCTCTATCCCTGTGCCTCAGTGGACCGGTGCCTCCCCTCTGACATGCTCATTCATTCTGCATGCTGCTCAGAATGCACACACACCATCCATGAGAGCACCATCACCACCCTGGAAAAAAACATTTAAAAGGGTCTTCCACTCCATCTACAGCTTAAATTCT
Organism: Myotis daubentonii; assembly: GCF_963259705.1. Classification (NCBI taxonomy): domain Eukaryota; kingdom Metazoa; phylum Chordata; class Mammalia; order Chiroptera; family Vespertilionidae; genus Myotis; species Myotis daubentonii. Next base: position 121,202,734 of record NC_081842.1, read on the forward strand.
TCATGATTGAAAGGACAGAGCAGGACTGATGGCTGTGTCCTTAACCCCTCTTCCAAGAAAAAGCCGCAGGGTGTATCAGTTACTCAGCCTGCCCTTATCTAGGCCAATGGGAAAGCGGGGGAAACTAGCCCAAGGCCAAAAGTATGCTGGCCACCCCCCCTGTCTTTGTGTAACCAGACCCTAGCTGCACCCTGCCCCAACCCCCGACCCCAAGCCCTATAAATTCTTTGTTCTCTTGGGATTTGGGGCTCTCTCTTGCACCCAGTAATGGAGGCAAGGGGGGGACCAAGCAAGCTTGTATAAGAGACCCTCTGCTTTTGCATCGGACTGGCTAGTTCCCTGGTGTGGTTTCCTTGGGGATCTTGAAATCTGGGCATAACATTTTGGGGGCTCGCCGGGATCCCCAACACCATCGAGGGACCCCCAGTCTGGAGGGCCTGACTGACCACGGTAGGTCTTGTTTGTGTCGTTGTGTGTTTTGTATCTGTCCGCTGTGAGCTCACTTCTGAAATCTGTAATCGTAATCGCCCGCATGATCTAATGTGGATGCACAGGGGGATCAAGGGCAGGAGGAGTCGGGGGACGCCTCGATCCTCCATCTGGAGGGGTATAGCTTTGCTTCCGCGGAGTCGGAAGGTCTGTAGAAACCCCCTCAATCTGAGACAGGTGGGAGGAGTCGGGGGATGCCTCTATCCTCCATATGAAGAGGGGAAATTTTGCTTCCGGGGAGTCGGAAGGTCTGTAGGAACCCCTCAATCTGAGAAAAGGCGGGTCGCTCCCACTGGTTGGCACGCAGCCATCATCTAGCTTTTCGGTTTTTGCTTCCATGGAGTTGGAAGGCTGTACTTTCTTGGGCCCTTTAGTTGTTTGTGTTTCCGTTTTATTTTGTGGACTTGCTGGATGGACGTTATGGTGGACTAAGACTGCTCCTTTAGGTATTGTGATTAATCATTTCAAGGAGATTGGCTGAGGCTTTAGAGCTCCCTCAGGAATGGGGAAGTTGTTAGGAATTGAATGGATTGTTTAAACTCTGAATGAATGTCTGGTGAAAGTGTGGAGGGAGGGGGACTGCTCTCCCCCCTCCTTTGTGTGGCGGTCGGGCGGCCGCTTGAGTGAGGGTCTGTGGAAACAGGTCACCCCCTCCCCAAGTATTCTAAAATTAAAATCCTTGTAATTGAAAAGCTTTTACAAATTTATAAATGCATCCGGGATTTCTGTGCACATGTAAAGGGAAAAGGCCAGTTTAAAAATGAGTGTGCGTAGTTTTGAACTGAACTTGACTTTTTGCTGTGTACAGAATAAAAACCCGAGACTGTTTTGGCCTTAAAAATGGCGAAGATGAACCTGAAAAAGAAATACAGGCTGGTTTCCCAAGGCCATTTAAAGTAGCTCTTTTGAAATTTCCCTCCCTGAGGCAAGTACCACCAGGAAGTTGATAGTCAAGTTTACATATGAATAGCTATGACTTCCCCAGCAGGAAAATTGTGACCATTTTGAAATTTAGCAGCTATGCCAGGCTTATTGGCTGGAAACTTAAAACTTTTAAGTTCAAATCATCTAAAAGCATTGAAATTTATAATACTGAAATGTTGATCTAAATATGCCTAGTATGAAGCCTAAATGATAGAAGTTAATCTATTAATTGAAAATGCCTTTGCTTATTGGTCTGATTGAGAAGAGAGGATTGATTTTGTGACCTCAACTGAAGATTTTTGATGCAAGGACCAGTTTAAATTTAATTGATATTCTTTAAAATGATTATAAAAGGTATAAACAGCTAATATATGCCTAAGTTTAACCTACGTTCTAGATAATGTGCTTACCCAAAGCTGTGGTTTAAATTGCATGCTGTCTCTGCTTAACTAGTGAAATTTCTGTGTCTTTTAAAATGTATTGCTAATCACCTAAGAATTAAGGCTAAGAGTTCTAGCTACCTGGAAAGCATGGCCTTGGTGTGATAGGAGGAAAAAGGAAATGTTAAATGGATGATATACCAGTGAGCTGGGACTGGTCACTAATGATGGATTGTGAGAAGGGCTGGACATGGCCTAACTTCTCCTGCCTTGGTACCCCTGAAACGTCAGAGGATCCAATGTGTTTAATCCTCTTAAAGGACATTGAATGGTTCTTTCCTTCCTCTTTAACTTTTAGGGGATTGTATAAATGGATTACTGATGTAGATTATCAAGAATCTCTAAGGGACTTGTCCTGTATCTGGAGGAATGGCTTCTAGATGGTATTCACCATCTCTGGGACTTCCGGAGGGAAGTCGAAACTCGGACTGGCTAAGGGTTCGAATCTGGCCTATCTTTTAGAAAGATAGAAAAGAAGCATTCCTAGGCAGTTTTCTACCACCTCTGTTCAGGGTCTTGCTCTGTATCTTGACACAACTGAAACTGATTTGTTGGTATTTTGTGGTATAAATGTGGCATGCACCTCAAAGTTCTTAATGGGGAATGTATCTAGTTATCGTGTCTATTTAGTCTTGATTTCCTTGTTCAATATGAGTACCGTTACTATCTGGATGAGACATAGGTCAAGAATCCCGTCCTGGGACGTGGGAAAGGGAGGCCCCCACATCTGTTCCTGTCAGGCCCCCATCAGGGGACTTGGGTGGTGTTCCTGTTACCTGCTCAAGATCCCAAGACTGTATTTGTTCATGTAAGTGTGGAAATATATTCTGTGCTAGGTTGGGATTTTGGAATTCTGGGGTAGATTTAAAAGATATTTGTGACTTTTCTAGTCTGATTGGGACATTTAAGGGTGGGGCTCACAGTTCCTCAGGGCAGAGATTTCATGGGCCCTTCCCCCTGCCTGTGCTGAATTAAATAATACAGGCCAGTGTCATTTAGCTTGCTGGTTAAAGGAAAACAATGGGCCTTAGAATCTGTAAAGGTGGGCGGGAATGAAGCTGGTCAAATGTACTGAAAGAGTTTGGTACCTGTTGCTGCTAGCTAAGGAGGGGCTGATACCCACTTCTAGCGCACTCCCTTGAAAGAGGCCTGGTTGCTGCTCTGCCACAAAGGGAACTGGTAGAAAGACAAAAAAGCAGAGTGCTGTAACTGATAAACAGGGTTACCTAGAAGCCATCAGGACTTCGAAGTTCTCCAAGAGAGGAGGAATCTGACTCAGAGACTGGCGAGGACTGGGTGGCTTTTCTTTAACAATCTCTTTCCTTGAGAGGGCTCCAGAGGGTGCACGAGGACATTTGGCCCTGCCTCCGTGCCATCTACGAGACCAGCCCAACCCCAACTCCTCATCAGCACAGACCAGGAGATTGGGTCTACATCAGAAGGCACTGCTGGGAGACCCTAGAGCCACGTTGGAAGGGTCCCTACACTGTGGTGCTGATGACCCCCACTGCTCTCAAGGTAGACGGCGTCGTGACCTGGGTCCATCCGGAAAGACTTCATCACCAAATGGAGCATCGATCGATCGAGATCAACGCAACCCGCTCAAGCTCAAGCTACGGAGTGCTTGACCTGCCTGATGCCGGTAACATGACTCGCGATCGCTCCTGTCACCAGGAGCCCCCACAATACTGTGTAATACACTTAGATAATGCCTGCATCTTCATGGACATGGCTCCAAAGAGACAAGGACCATTTATAGGATCACATGTTTAGTATAAGATTTGTCTACCTGAAGCGGCCATGATGCCAATATTATGTTTCATTGTATTGATATGTTATATTAACCTTTGATTCTTTTGCAGGTTTGAATGTATGTTGGCTGTCCTGGAAGGGAGCTGTGTGGGGTGACCCCCAAAAGTAAAGGGTGTCTAGCTGCCAAGAGGGCAGGTGCCCAACTGGGCAGAGAAGGGTGCCCATCAGGTTTTGGTCTCTGTTGAGAGACAGCTAACAGTTGACAGCCTGTAATACTGTCTTGCAGGCCTGAGTCACCATGCCCATGTTAGGGGTAGTAAAGCTGGAAAAAGCCTGTTTAGACTAGAAGGTCTGAGGCATGGTTATGCATAGAAAGAAGGTTTTATACCAACAATTACTGTTTTGTTTTAAATCCATGAAAAGGAATTAGCAGGGAAAGTCAGAAAATCTTAGAGTAAATCAGTATGTTTTTCTCCTTATGTAATTCCTCCGAAATCTGGCAATGCTAAATAAATACGTTTCTTTGCATAGATCCAATAAGACTGATTCCTAATAGTGGTTTTATTAATGGAAAACTTTGACTGGAGTATCATGTTTTAAAGAGCCCTGTCTGAACTCTAAAGACTTGAAGCCACTAAGACCACGAAGAAAGCCTGGTAACCTGCTTGGGAGCCCTGAAGATGGCTGGCGCTGGAGCATCAGGCCCATGCCCTACCATCACTGGCGGTTGATAAGAGTAGAAGGGGAGCAGTAAAGATGCCTCTGCATCCCTGCGGAACCCCCACACACTCTGGGCCGCAACAAGTAGGAGGGCTACTGAGATGGGCCTTAAAGCCTGGACCGTGGGCTCAGATGGAGTTGCTACAGGTGAGGGATTCACCTAACTCAGCAGATACTGCAGGCAGGCTTGATGGCAGCTGGATGGCTTGGCTTCCTGGCCCTACGGGGCACATTAAGGTTCAACCATGAAATTCCAGCAAAGGTAGTCAGTTACCATTCTTGTTGTGTTTATGCAAACATCAGGACGGTAAATAAATTAATCTTGATTTGGCTTTTTAATAGCCATGGAGGAATTTTAAGAAGAAAAATCCTATTTCAATAGAAGTTGTTAAAGCTAAAATGGTTTCTTTCCCTTCAACCGGACCATTTGTTAAGCTTATAAGAATAGTTCAATTGATAGTTCTGTGTGCCCAGTACGGGCCTCTAGCAACGGTGGAATAGAAATGCAGTCCGTCTCATGATTGAGCCAGAAGTTCCAAGACAAGGGGGGAATGAAAGGACAGAGCAGGACTGATGGCTGTGTCCTTAACCCCTCTTCCAAGAAAAAGCCGCAGGGTGTATCAGTTACTCAGCCTGCCCTTATCTAGGCCAATGGGAAAGCGGGGGAAACTAGCCCAAGGCCAAAAGTATGCTGCCCCCCCCCCCCCCCCCCGTCTTTGTGTAACCAGACCCTAGCTGCACCCTGCCCCAACCCCCGACCCCAAGCCCTATAAATTCTTTGTTCTCTTGGGATTTGGGGCTCTCTCTTGCACCCAGTAATGGAGGCAAGGGGAGGACCAAGCGAGCTTGTATAAGAGACCCTCTGCTTTTGCATCGAACTGGCTAGTTCCCTGGTGTGGTTTCCTTGGGGATCTTGAAATCTGGGCATAACAATGATCTTCTTCCTGCCTTACCATGCCCACGTCTTTTTATACTTTATCTTTAAATGCACTCCATCTATGAATCATTCATCTTTTAGGATCATGTAGTAGGATGGCTTTGAAGATCAGATGTTGGGATAGACATGACACTGCTTTGAAAGTGACAAACAACCCATATGGGAAGGTTGCATTTGTATTGTTACTTTATAACTTCAAACACAATGAGGAATTCTCAGCTCACTCTCATCCAATGCCTTTGGAAATTGACCTCATCAAGAATGTTGGAAAGAGAAGGAGAAGGTAGGAGCAGCTACCTCATGTTAAGCCAGGTGCTGTCCAGTCCTCCTCACAATCTTATAATGTGAATATGATTACCTTTTCTGATGAGGATACTAGCATTCAGGATGGGGAGGCCAAAGTTGGAGAGCCAGGAAGTGGCAGAATGTGCAAGAGTGTAATTCCTCGCAGCTCCCACAAATTTGGGGCAGTGTTTTCCTAAGATCCTGATAGTGCTGCTTCTATGATTCCTCAGAGGTGTGTGCACATATGTATACAGATGTTTCTCTGGAGTGCTAATTGACAACTTCCCTTTCCCTATTCTCTCGCCAATGCCCTTAGCCAAGTGTTTTTGTACTTGGGCTGACTGGAAAAAAAAAATTATTGCTAATGTAGGGGAAGGAAAAAACTCTTCCTCTACCCTCTTAGGGCTAGTGCCTGAGCCCAGTGAATCAAACTGAGAAAATACAAGAAAAAAACATGCTTATTTATACATACAACTCACAGACACCCGAAGGAGCTCAGTGATGTGTGGCTCGCAGGAAGGGTTAGAATTTGGAGCTTATTTACATTCTAACAATGGGTAATACGTGTGAAGTGACAAGGCAAAGGTAACCAGTATTTACTTTAGGTATTTGTGCTTCTAAAGGTGGAAGGTTGTGGGAAGGTAGGTATATGGGGAAACTACCCATATAAGAAACTACCTCATCTCCAAGAGGGCAACAGGCTGATGTGATCATCTTTGTTTCAGTGGAGACTTACTTTAAAAATTGTTATTATGAGACTACTCTTGGAAATTGACCAAAATGATGTTTTATGAATAATGCATTCAGATGTAACAAAGTAAATATTTTGACATTGTATGCCCCCACAAGGGACCTGTGCCAGGGTTCTTGTCCCAGCATCAAGAAGGGTTCAGGAATCTGGAGAAGGCTATGCATAGATTAAATAGGAGTCCAGAGATAAAGCCTAATTTTGAAAGGTATTTTGGGGTCAGAGGAGCTTAGCTAAAGGAGCTAAGATCCAAGATTTAAGTTCTCAGGTCTCCTCGTCCCAGGACCCCATGCTTTTTACTAACACAATTTGTCCTGAGGCAAGGCAGAGATATACACTTCTAAAGGTCAGGGTTTCTACAGAGTCCATTGTCAGAATGGGGAAATTAGCCTATGGCTGTTCAGGTGTTTGGCCAGTAGGAGACAATAACATGTAGATTAAGATGCCTTTAGCTGTCTGGCAGCCAAGAAATCAATTTAATGTATCCTATTCAGGTTTGGGGAAGTGCCATTCAGCCATTCCCAGATGCAGCCCTGCTGTCATGCTGGAATTGGTCTCCGGCAGACCTGAAATTCTGAAGTATATCACATGCAATATTTTTCTGTGGTAAAATAACTTTTCAGATACCTTCATCTAGTTAGTGTGACTTCTACAAATGTATTCCATCTGTCTGGAATTTCATCTTGTACTTTACCTGTGACCCTCACCCCCACAAAAAATAAATAAATCCAGTTTTGTTTTTGTTTTTTTTCTTTTTCTCTAAGGCTTCATTGAGGAATGCTTAGTGTAGAAGAAATTTTTTTTTAAATATATATATATATATATATATATATATATATATATATATATATATATATATTATTGATTTTTTGCAGAGACGAAGGGAGAGGAATAGAGAGTTAGAAACATTGATGAGAGAGAAACATCCATCAGCTGCCTCCTGCACGCCCCCCACTGGGGATGTGCCCGCAACCAAAGCACATGCCCTTGACCGGAATCGAATCTGGGACCCTTCAGTCTGCAGGCCGATGATCTATCCACTGAGCCAAACCAGTTAGGACAGTGTAGAAGAAATTGATTTGAATACTCACATACAATGAACATGTACTGAAAAAGTCAGTTATATCAAGATCAATTAACCAGAATCTTCCATTAATGAGACTTTAACATATACGGCATTCTGCTTCTTTGAATAAAATGATATTTTGTAAGAAATGCAGATGAAACTGGACACAGTGGGTCCAAGGATGCATGTCATTAGTTGAGTCAAATTAATCAGAGACAGGGTTGAATCATGTATGCGCATATTCCACTAATGCTGGCAGTATGGGAGAGCAGCCGTCATCCTGAAAATTCTGCTCGGCCACCTCCTATGAGCCAACTGAATATATAGGGATAGGGAAGAAAGGCTAGGTGGAAAGAGGGGGGCGGGGCAGGATAAAGGCTGCAGAGTCCATGGTCTGTGTGCCTCCTTCCAGGATCTTGAAGTCTGATAACAAGGTAGTTAATTTTCTATGATGTTACAAACTGATCAGCCCTCTCCTAGGACCAGAGAATGGTCAACATTCCTGAGGCATACTCCTGGAGGAGGTCAGGGTCCAGGCACAGCAACCAAATCAAAGCGAGCCCTGTCCTTTGTTCTCAAAATTCTTTTTCTTTTATTAGCAATGGACCCATCAGAGCCCGAAGGTATCTCTTATCTTTTTATAGCTCTGTTTTTCTTCTTGCAGCACATCCTCATTTCCCAGAGTCTATAAGAAAATTTCTTATCTATAGTTAATAAGGTGAATAATCATTAAACATCTATGGTTCTATTTCTATTAGGTTCCCCTCCCCCGCTTCACTGAGAGGTGGCATTAAGAAAAGGGAATTCAGGATGTGATATGAACTAATACTCGAAGCCCCTGGATATTTGCATCCTCCTGCCCATTCCAAGATCACCGATGATGGATAGAGTCACTTACTTCTTGTCTGTTTTCTTTTTATTTATTTATTTATATTTTTATTGATTTCTTGACTGGAGCTGAGTTCCTTACAGATTGGGGCATGTGTCAAGTCCACACTGAGTCAGCCAGCAGCACAGTACCTGGCTCCAAGTAGGTTTTAGGAAGAATTGATGGTAAAATGATGACCTAGAAGTCACATCTGATTCTCATTCATTAAAAAAAAGTCAATTCTGGTAGTACCATGTTAATTAAGGTAGGTAGAAACATCATTATCGGGGAAATTGTAAGGAACATAACTATATTGAGGGGGGATTTCCAGGGGTCAAGGGGCCTGACTTCTCTGGGATCTTCCCTCTTTAGATCAACAGCTCTCAGGCATTTTCTACACTCAGCACCAAGGATGATATCTCCCTCTGGGGAAAACTCATGGCTCATTGTGGTAATGGGTCTCAATGAACAATGAGGTGTGTTTGCATGTGTGCAGGGGGGTCTCTTTCAGTAAAAGAAAACGGTTAAATGCCCAACTTCTTGATTTGAAATGCCTGAGAGTAAACTTCTGCTCTACTAACTCCTTCTATAGTTTCAGTTAACCTTTCTCTGCCTGTTTGTCCATTGGACAATGGCAGATATGTTACAGGGCAGTGAAAAGCTAGGACAATTCCAGGGCAGAAAACTGAGACAAGAAAGTTAAAACAAGGCCAAACAGTGTGGGCAATCTGCAGCCAGCTTGTAACTAACAAGCTCTTATCTTCCCCAGACAAGAACACCTGAGAGCAAATGGTTAAAAACCTCCCTAAGGAGAGAATGTAGGAAAAGAGGGAGAGAAAGGGCAGTTTTACTCCCTAAGCAGAGAAGCCAGCAGTCTCAAGGCTTGGCAAGATAAAGTTGCCAGGCACTTCTCATGAATTCTGGGAAGGCGACAACAAAGTAAAGAAAGGGACCTTGAGAACTAATCTTTACCAAGATATTCAGAAGAGGGATTTTGAAGCCTGTAGACAGGAGGGTATATAATGCCTCTGACCCCCACCCAACTTGCTCTTCAGATTAGCTGAGAGCCCCTCTGCGCTTCATAAGCCAGGTGTATAGGTTTGCTTGCCTTGCTTCTTCAATAAAGGTGCATGCTTTAATTGCTTTAATCAATTGGCTTTTCACAACCCAGTCAAGGTCTCTCATATAAACTCATTTATACGATAAGTCAAGGGTCAAGCTTGGGGACAGCCCTGTTCCTCTGACTCAGGGGGCTGTCTGATGACACCTCTCTGGTGTCGGTGAGAGGTGCCAGTCACAGTAGCAATTGTAAGTACTCCGGAGGGTTGGTGTACAGATTAAAAGAGATAAAACCTTCCAAAGAGCCTGAGCACACTGCCACGGATTCCCATGTCTATTGGCATGGGGCATTACCTATTTCCTCCTTCACCGCCCCTTACTGATTGGGCCACCACCACTGTGCAGCTATAAGTTTTGGGGGCAACGGGGTCTCAGGTGCTTCCATGAGTACATTGTTACTGAACATCTGTCCACATTTTGGCTGGTTCCTTAGACTGGATCCTCAAAAGTAGACTTACTGATTTGAAAGTCAGTATCAGTTAAAAAACTGATTTTTAAAAACTTTACTCTGATTAATCCTTTGACCAGAAACCCTTGTATTTCTACATCCTTACTGTCCGTATACTTTCCCTTTCTCTGAAGTTGAGAGTATTCTATGTGAAAATGTGTAAAAATAATGTCAAATCTAGACACAGAGTCCATTACAAACTCTTGGGGACTATACAGAGTGAGCACCGCAGACTTGAGACTGAGCAAGGGACACAGGTGAAGGTGAGTGAGCAGCTGTAGGCTGCACTGGGAGGACCTGACTGATGGCCCTCCCCTTCCTCACCCAGAACAGGAATCTTCTCTGATCCAAACCACTTTCTGACTCTAGGAGTTTTCTTTACTTTCTCTCTTAACTTTATTGTTGGAGCAATTCTTTCAAAGAGAGCTGAGTGTTTCTGCCCTGGAGTCAGACAAAACTCCTTGTTTCCTATGTTTAGATCAATAAAATAGGAAAAAATGATTTAAGAACTATTGACCTCTGTTGTTGTTGGCAGATATTATTTTCATCTTTCTGTATGTTTGCAACCATAGGAGTATGGAAAATAAAAAGGGAAAGGTAAAAACTATATTTTTAATCTCACTGGAGTCTCCCTGTTGCAATATTTCGTATATGAAATATATATTTGCCTGTCGAGAAAATGCACTAGTTCCTCATGAGAGGAATGAAGATGTATGTCTTGTCTTTGTTCCATGCACACCAATCACAGCTCATGTCTGCAATGAGCTCCAGTGGTTAGACACTTTAGAAATGGCTAGCTGCAGGCAACAGATGTTCTCTGAATCCAATCAAAGGGCAAGCCAATCAGAGGAGTTTGGTGTTTTCCAAGCTTCCTCAGACTGAGCTGAATTGATAGAATCATGTCCTTCCAAACCCAATAGGCCAGAGTCCTTTAGCTCCCAAGGCAAATGCCTAGGGGAACCCAACAAACCCTTCATAAGGCACCATGTGGCTAATTTATAAATCAGCAACCCCTGATCTGAAGCCCTGTTAGCCAAGTGTAATTATACGTGACTTGGAGGCCTCAGAACATAGTCTTCAGGATGAAATCGGCAGAAAGCCTTCTTTCATAATCAGAAGATGCCATCAGCTCCTTCTTTTTTTGTATCAATGGTTTGATAATCAGGCTTTTTGTTCCAAATAGTGCTCTCATGAAGAAATAGGCCATCAATCATTTTGTTCACTCTCTCATCTGACACTTAATGGTTCCTTGAATATGCAGTTGCCATGAAAAGCCCTTTGTTGGACAAGGAGACAAGTTGCCTGGGGTTTCTGCCTCCCTGAGAAGTCCTAGATTGTGCTGTCAGTGCCTGATGGATGAAGGGCAGAATGGGGTGGATGGGAAAGGACTGAGTCTGCTTTGCAAATCACGCGGGATCCTGGAGAAGGGACATACTGTGGGATCAATCTACTGGTGGAGGTGAGTGAGCAGTACAAGTTCCTCATATTTCAATAAGATTTTTGGTGTCTTATTCATGCTTTCATTAAGCTGGACAGTTTTGAACTTAATACACTATTTTTCATTATGCATAGCATATTTGACTTTAAGATTTACCGAGTCCAGTGTAGTTCAATGAATATTTATTGAGTATCTTCAATATGTGCACTGATCTTTAAACTTCCAGACAGGAATTCAATGATGATGAGAACGCAGAACACCTTCTCAGGTTGACCTCAGCCCAGGCAGAGGGATAGGTTAGTGTGCACACAAATAACCAGAACCTGAGGCTGACGGTGACAGTCCTCATAAGAGGGAATGAGGATTTGGAAAGAAGTGACATCAGGGCATCAGAAAGCCTTAATGAAGAATCTGGCATTTCAGACAGGACCAAGCAGGTGCTTCTGAGAACAGCATAGGCAAAGGAACAGGGGTGCCAGGTGGGGTTTGTTTGTGGGTATATAAAGAAATGGGTGGGAGACAGCATGAGAAAGTATGAGTGGGGTGGGGGATGTGATGGAAAGCGCTGTGCTGAGAAGTGTGTGATGAATTCCAGACAGTGAAACCCCATTAAACATTCTTCATCTGGGAAAGTGCCACAGACTCTGGGTTTGGTGCTGCAGTGCAGCTTCAGGCCCCTCACCATGTCCTGTTTTTGTTTTCTAACATCATCTCATACATTTTATTTATCATTTATTTTATGCTTGTGGGCTCAGGAGCAGCTGGAGGATGACTGACACTGCTCAGGATTAGCATGAGGATGTCTAGCCCCCTCCCTGGCTGCTGCCAGCTTCCCCAGGCTTCTCCTACTTGCACAGGTTGGTGTCTCCATCATTTAACCAGCATGAAGATAACTGAGGGTGATTAGTTGAAAATGCATATTCCGGAGACTCTTAAATAGGTGGGTAAAGCTAAACATTCTGCTTCCTAAATGAAGCCTCCCCAGTGAGGCTGATGCCTATGGCTCTGACTTACACACACACAGCCCAGTGACCTACACGTTTAAGATAAGAGGACCTCAGCAGGGGATCCCCTGGCTTCCAGCTTGTTTGTACAAACTCTTTTGGAAGCACTTACCAGGAGAGACTTGGGGAAATATGTGCCTTCCACTTGAAAAAGTTAAAGAGGCTAAATCTTTATTTTAATGTCAAAGAAGTACCAATTATCTTACTGCATTACCAGTGATGATACCCTGCCATTTCCACTAGGGTGTGGGAGTTCAACATAAACCAGTTTCTCAGTAGGTCCTGAGACTTCCTGGAGGAGGTGCCCGGGCATCTGCTTTCACCAAGCTTCCTCAGGAAATAGCAGGGAGGAATCATTGACTTTGCCCCTGGTCACTAGGCTTCTTTTCTGAAATTTGAGCTGCCGGAAAGACATTCTTTATTCACTGTAGCCTCAGAAAGTGTTTAAAACTTGCTATTTCCAAATTGAAAATGTAAATATCTGTAGATCTGTTATCAGAGCCAATGTATTTACACGTTAAACAAAATGTGAGAAAGGGGCCTCAGTTTGGATGGAGGTATTTGCTCAATTTCAAAGTAACTTGGAAAGTTGAAAAGATGTAATTTCCTAATGTTTGTATATAAAAATAATTTATTTTCCTTTGTTTCTGTGTATTCCTATTTCCATTTCTTGCAAAGTATACAGATAGATGACTCTGGAAAAACTAAAATATGTCAACTGAGAATTTGTCCTACTGAAAAAGAGAGGAGAAATGTGGAAATGCTGTATATATTTTATGGAAAGTTATTACAGAAGATGGCTTGAAGTATAGCAATAAGCTTTCAGATAAAGTTTGGTTTTGACGTTTGAAGTTTGTTTTACGTGTGAGAAACTTTAAATTGTGTTGGCAGATATTTGCCTTCCCTCTATAAAACCATTTTTATAGCTGGGATGCACTGTTTCCTCAGGTCTGTACCCTGCTGCAATGTTTGCTCTTTTAAAGTCATGCCCATTTACATTTTTATTAAGTTTCTAACCCATATTTTAAAGCTATAAGGTTTGTTTTGATTTTATGGAGCTTTAAAGGGTCCTCATGCTAATCCTGAGCAGTCAGTCATCCTCCTGCAGCTCTGGGGCCACAAGGATGAAAGAAACGAGAAAAAAATGTATGAGACAATGTTGGAAAATAAAAGCTGGACATGGTGAGGGGCCTGAAGCTGCACTTCCACAGACTCTGTGGCACTTCTCGGTGACTATACAATATTAATATTGATGTCTTAGAGTGGTTTAGGATCATTATAGATATTGTTTATATTTAAACTATCAAAAATATTTTTAGAGCTCCTACCATATATGTGTCCCTGTCCTCAGTGCTGGTCATCAACAGAAGTTGAAGAAATAGTGCCTGCCTTTAAGGATATTATACTCTATTTGGTGATACAAGAAAGAAAATAAAATGTCCCTCAAATATAATATCAGTGACAAGAGCAGGGTGGGGTGGGATGAGACTGGACTGCAAGAAGCCCCGTGGAGGATGGCACTGGCAGTGCTGGGCAAGGCAGGTTGGGAGCTGGGTCTGCCCCTTAATATTCATTTCTGCCATCTTTTCCTCACATTACTTCCACTTTTATTATTTTAATTTAAAACTTAGAATATTGAATACATTTATGTTTCAAAATTTGAAAGATACAAAATTATGTTTACATAATTACCATTCAAAAATTAAAATACTTAGGTATAAATCTAACAAAATATGTGCAATATCTACACTGAGTGGACAGATTATTATGACCACCTGACGTTTGTAGGCAAATCAGCTATAATTTCACGCTGAAGTTGCCAGAGGGCCAGACCATTATAAATAGGGAAGCAGGTTGTTTACCACGACAGTAGAAGTGTTGTTGTTTTTTCTGAAGATATGGGTAAACACCATTTAACAGCTTTTGAACATGGGATATATTTGAACGTGAGTGGCTAGATTATTATGACCACCTGATGTTTGTAGGCAAATTAGCCGTACACTGCATGGTATGGGATATGGAAGCTGAAGGCCTGTTCAAATACCTTTGCTGTCTGCAGTTACCAAGATAAAATGTCTCCAATTTGCACAGGAACACAAGAATTGGACAGTTGAGCATTGTGGTCTGATGAATCACGTTTTCGGTTGCATCATACAGATGGCAGAATGAGAATTTGGCGGAAACAGCATGAAAGCATGCACCCCACATGCATGAGTACAACCCTTCAAGCTGGTGGGGGCAGTGTTATAGTTTGTGGCATGTTTTCCTGGCATAATTTGGGCCCTTTAATTCGTGTGGAACAACTTCTGAATAACACAATGTACCTAAGTAGCCTTGCTGATCAAGTTCATCCTATCATTTTGATTGCGTATCCCAATGGACATGGCTTCTTCCAACAAGACAATGCGCCATGCCACAGTGCTCGTATTGTGCAGGAGTGGTTTCAAGAACATGAGGGAGACTTTACCTTGCTTAGGTGGCCCCCACAATCACCAGACCTCAATCCAATTGAGCATTTGTGGGATGAAGTTAGAAGAGCCATCAGGCAGCTGGTTTCACAACCACCAAATCTCACAGAACTGGACAGTGCTATTCATCAGGCATGGTGTCAGATTCCTCAAATCACCTTTCAACGTTTTGTGGAGTCAATGTCAAGAAGAATTGCCGCACTATCGAAGGCAAAAGGTGGTCCAACGAAGTACTGATGGGATGGTCATAACAATCTGGCCACTCACATTCAAATATATCCCACGTTGAAAGGCTGTTAAATCGAGTTGTTTACCCATATCTTTAGAAAAAAATCACTTCTACTGTCGTGGTAAACAACCTGCTTCCCTATTTATAATGGTCTGGCCCTCTAGCAATTTCAGCTCAAAATTATAGCTAATTTGCTTACAAACGTCAGGTGGTCTTAATAATCTGGACACTCAGTGTATATGAGGAGGACTACAACACGATGATGGATGAAAATCAAAGAAGAGCTAAGTAAATGGATATTTGATGTTTATGATTAGGAAAACTCAATATTGTTAAGATGTCTCTAATCATCTATAGATTCAATGAGATCTCCATCAAAATAGCAGCAAATTATTTTATGGATATCAAAAACCTGATTTTATTTTTATAAAATATATTTTATTGATTTTTTACAGATAGGAAGGGAGAGAAATAGAGAGTTAGAAATACCGATGAGAGAGTAACATTGAGCAGCTGCCTCCTGCACACCCCCTACTGGGGTTGTGCCCGCAACCAAGGTACATGACCGGAATTGAACCCGGGACCCTTGAGTCCGCAGGCCGATGCTCTATCCACTGAGCCAAACCAGTTAGGGCTCAAAAAACTGATTTTAAAGTTTATATGAAGAGGCAAAGACCCAGAAGAGCCAATATAATATTGAAGGAGAAAGAGAAGGAGAACAAAGTTGGAAGGACTGACACTATCCAACTCCTAGAGTTACCATAAAGCTACAGCAATTGAAACTGTATTGGTGAGAGAATATACAAACCCAAACCATAACCCTAACCCTAAGATCTATGGAACAGAATGGAGAGCTCAGATATAGACACCCATAAATATTGTCAACTGATCTTTAACAAGGGAACAAAGGAAATACAATGGAGCAAAGAAAGTCTTTTCAACAAATGGTCCTGGAACAACTGGACATCCACCTGCAAAAAAAAATTAGTCCAGACACAGAGATTACATACTTCAGAAAAATCAACTCAATAGAGACCACAGACCTAAATGGAAAATGGACAACTATAAAACTCCTAGAATATAGCATAGGAGAAAATCTAGAATGTTTGCATCTCTGTTCATCAGAGATATTGGCCTATATTTTCCTTTTCTTTGGCATCTTTGTCTAGTTTTGGGAATGAGGTAACGCTGGCCTGGTAAAATGAGCTTGTAAGAGTTCCAACCTCTTCTTTCTTGCTGGAAGATATGAAAAAGATTGGTGTTAATTTCTCTTTTAGTATTTGGTAGACCAGGGAAGCAGTCTAGCCCTGGACTTTTGTTTGTGGGAGGTTTTGATTACATTTTTAATCTCCTAACAAGTTTTCAGTCTGTTCAATTTATCTATTAAACATGATCCCGTCTTGGAAGATTGTATGCTTCCAGGAATTTATCCATTTCCTCCAGGTTGTCCAATTTGTTAGTGTAAAATTATTTATAGTAGTCTTTGTATTTCTGTGGTATAGTTGTAACATCTCCCCTTTCATTTGTAATTTTATTTGAGTCCTCTCTTTTTCCTCTTGGTGAGCCTAGGTCAGGGGTGGGCAACCTTTTTGTGAGTGCGTGCCAAAACCAGCAAAATCTCTGACTCAGAATTCTTCTGCGTGTCAACCCTAATTTTTTGAGAACATGTTACGCCTACTTGATATCTCTTAAGGTGTACATATGCAAAGAACCTTGAAGAAATAATAAAATTCATTTGAGCGACAAAAACACAGTGTATGATGATGAAAAATAAAATTTTTTTAATGTATACATGTACACTGATAGTCCAACAGAAAACTTTATGACTCCGCTTGATATTATCAGTGGGACTTTTGCTACTGCATCACTGATGACAGAGATTTTACATCAGGTTTATATTTTGCAACCTTCAGAGATATGCACGAGCTACTACTTTCATCCATCAGGCTACTCCTATTATGAGACTTAACAAAATTCATCACTGAGAACAGAGATTCACAATTGTAAATGGAAGATTATGAGAAGATTTTGAGTGCCAGAAAAAGTTACTGGTGTGCCACATTTGGCATGCGTGCCAGGGGTTGTCCACCCTTGGCCTAGGTAAAGATTGGTTATTTTTAATCTTTTCAAAGAACCAGAGAGAGTGGGAAGGCAGTGCCTGCCCCCTGAGGTCTCAGGTCTGGGTGAGTCAGCCCCTACATGGCTGTTGAATTAGAATGGCAACCCTCAGGCCATGCCCTGGTGATTAATTAAAAGGCTTCCTTCACAGAAACACAGGGCTCTTGGGTCTGTTGCCTCTGGCTGTGCCCTGGGAGTAGCAGCCCTTTAAGAACTCTCTCCATTATTTACAGTCCTGTGAGACCCTTGAGCCCAAACCCCACTGGCTGCATAGCCAGGCCATGTAGTGTCCCCTGGCAGCAGCTGCAAAAATTAGGGTGCCAGATGGGTAAGGGCTCCTTTCTGGGACCAGGAACTCAAGCCTCCCTGACCTCCAGAGCCAGGAGCAGGATCAAGAGCCTCCCCTCCTACCACTGCCAGGTGCAGTCGCAAAGATCAGGGCACCAGCTGGTGCAAAGCTCTCTTCCAGAGATTCCAGTGCTCTTGGGCGTGGCAAGGGGAGCAGCAGAGACAGTGCCCATAAGCCTCCATCTCCAGAGTGGTTCCAGCAGGCTCCCAGATGCGGATGCTAAACTAGGTGCCCATCCTGGAGGCTCTGCCTTCCTAAGGAGCAGGTGAGCCTCCTTTGCTTTAAGTCTGTGCCTATGGCTGTCTCTGAGAAGCATTCTGGGCCAGGTGAGCCTGAGCTGCAGGCACTTTAAAGGCAGTTTCTCAGGTCAGGAGAGGCTTCTCAGGGCTCTTCTCTCAAGTGTGTGTCTTTTAAGTTGGGATGCCCAATGTGGGGGTTCCAACCCCCTGCTCCTCAGGGTCAGGTCAGGTTTTGAGTTCCTTCTCGATTTGGGGGCACTACACCAGGGGTAGTGTTTATGGCAAGATTGTGGCCCAGTCTTTTCTACCACCTTTGATGTTGTTTCCTTCTTGTTTGTCCAATGTGTAGTTGTCACTCTGCCATCTTGAGTTTTTTTTGTGTGTGTTTTTTATTTTTTCAGCGCAAATGTTCCTATACCTGTGGACTAAGTGTATCCTGGGAGGAACTGAGTGTTGAGTGAGTACAGGATCTTCCTGTGGCACCATCCTGAACTGGAACTCTACAAAGACTATTCTTTTTTTTAAATATATTTTTTATTGATTTCAGAGAAGAAGGAAGAGGGAGAGAGATAGAAACATTAGTGATGGGAGAGAATCATTGATTGGCCTCCCCCGCACCACCCCCATTGGGGATCTAGCCCACAATCCTAGCATGTGCCCCGACAGGGAATCAAGCTTCCACCTCCTGGTTCATGGGTTGTTTCTCAACCGCTGAACCTAAATGGCGGGCCAAAAACTATTCTTATTTGAATTATGTGCAACTATGTCAAGAAAGACTATTTTGTTGTTTTTGCAGTTGTTTTTTTCTAAATGGATCAGATGGTGTTACTACCTTCAGGAAACTCACAATTGTCTACTTTAAAAATAAATCTAAACTCCTATGTAGGATCTGATGCTCACTCCCTTTCCTGCCTCCTTTCTGAAGTGTCTCCCAACTGCAGGGTCTGGCTTTTAATCATCTCTCTTTCACCGATTTTGATTACACCGATCCTTTGCAAGGTCCATCACTTAGCCATCTGAAATGCCTTCTGCCAACAACCCACTTTTCTACAGCCCCAAAAGGGACCTTTAAAATATCATTGAAATGCCACCTTAGCTGTGGAGATTTTTCTGAACACTTCAAGCAGAATCCAATGCCTTTTTCTCTGCTTTGTACCTCTGCTTACATGAATGTAATTTTCCTTGTGTATTGTGGATAATTCTTCAAATGTTTGTATTGTGGGTAGTTCTTTAAATGTTTGTTTTTCAAGGTAGGCTCTGGGTTTACTATTTATATTCCGTCCTGTGCTACCATGGGGTCTGGTATAAACTCATTAGTCACACAGAAAATATATGAATTGAAATAAAGTTATATAGCCATGGTTTCCTTGCTTCTTCTTCCTTGACCTGCTGTACTATTTGGCCTGTATTGGTTAAGGTTCTGCCCTCCCAAGTTAGTACTTAGAGAAGCAAGGACTCAGGTGAGCTCTGGCTGGAGAAAACCCTGCCTTACAGCAGATTCACCTTTCCCTTTTTAAAAAAAATATTTTTATTGATTTCAGAGAGGAAGAGAAAGATAGAAACATCAATGATGAAAGGGAATCATTGATTGGCTGCCTCCTGAACATTGTTCAAGCTCTCAACCCAGGCATGTGCCCTTGACTGGAATTGAACCCGGAACCCTTTGGTCTGCAGGCTGATGCTCTATCCACTGAGCCAACCTGGCTAGGGCCAGAGTCACCTTTCACTTATGGGATGACTTGTGTCCCTTTGTTATTAATCATCTGCTAATTATTTTCAATTCCTAACCCACTGTGAGTCAGTTACTTTCCCTTAAACTTCAACCTAAAAATCTCACTGCTGTTCATGCTGACCACTGACACACAAATATTTCTTACTTTCAACTTAGATTTTGAATCCTTTCTGCAGTTTGGTATATATATATATATAGTTTCTCATTATTACATGCCTCTTCTAGTTTGAAAATGGGACTGGTCTCTCCAAAGTGACAGGGAAGCAAACTGGAAGGAAAGAGATGATAAACACATGCATCTCCACTTAGTAATATCAAAACACACACTTTCAGAGGCTGTGAAAAATATTTAGGCAAGCACATAGTTAAGAGGAAACTTTTTAACATATTTAAAAATGTGCCGAAACCGGTTTGGCTCAGTGGATAGAGCGTTGGCCTGCGGACTGAAGGGTCCCGGGTTCAATTCCGGTCAAGGGCATGTACCTGGGTTGCGGGCACATCCCCAGTAGGAGATGTGCAGGAGGCAGCTGATCAATGTTTCTCTCTCATCGATGTTTCTAACTCTCTATCTCTCTCCCTTCCTCTCTGTAAAAAATCAATAAAATATATTTAAAAAAAATAAAAAAAATAAAAATGTATATTGTGTAACATTAACTCAGGTAACTATTTAGAGAATTTTTTTTTAATTTCTTTTCTAAGTTGGATATTGTAATTTTTTTAAACAAAAGGAAGACAAAAATTAATTTTATAGACATCTACTTTCAAATGGCATCTGAGCAGAAGCCTGGATGCAGTCTTTCCCAAATCCCATGAAAATACTTGAGCATAAATAAGAAAAACCAAAATCTTACTTCACATATTAAATAAAGTATAGAATATACGCTATATTTCCTAAGTACACAGTTTATGGCAAGTCTTTTAAGTCTTTTCTGCCTTCCAGTTAAGAAATCATAGCTTCTATACAAACTGAAGTCAGTCACTTCTTTATGAGTGTATGTTGGTGTCAAAATGTTTTTCTTGTTCTCCTTGCAGAAAACTAACCTTCATGGCCCCCACCTTTGCTGCTCCCCATGCTAAATACTTTCTGTATTCAGAGGACACAATCCAGGAAAACAACTGGGTTAGAGCTGTGGTAGGATTCTGATTTTGGAGAGGTATAATTTCAATATGAGAAACATAATATGGAGAAGTGGAGACAAAGAAAAGAACCCTGGTAGTAATCTGTATTTTGAAGAACTTACTGCACAAGATGTGACAGAACCAGTAGAGGGCTTCAGGGAGATACTTTAATCCCAACTAATGCATGGTTAAAAATTGCAGGCCTAACATTAGAGTTTGGACATTAGATATATATCCTTGTTATCCAGCTAAAGATCTAAAGAGTGAGGCTAAGAATAATCAAAGCATTCTTGGCAGTGCAAATTAGTAGCACAAATTTCTCATTCACCAGAAAAAAAATAGAAAAATTATTATCTTGAACACTCAAATGAAGATCAGGCATCTGAAAATGACATATTATGGCAAATAGAAGACAACTTTGGAAAGTTATTTAGCAATTTAGTACCTTCAATATAAAGGGAAAAAAGGAGAAATGTCCTTACTAAAATAAGAACAAAATGTTATTGAGAGATTATATAAACTAGGAAAATATATATAAAGAAGAGTCTTTTGAATAATTGAGTGTAACTGAAAAGTACAATAAATTATTTTACATTGGTTACAGCAATCAGCACAAATGATGCCATGGAAAATTTAATCACTAATATGGTGAACAGTGTTAAGAAACCTCTCAAAGTACAGATGCAAAAAAGGATCTGTGTGGACATCCATTTTGGAAGACAGATTGTCAGCTTCTCACAAAGCTAAGCAGAGTTAGCCACAGAAGCCAGCAATGGTGCACCCAGGATTTACCAAATTCAGTTGAAATTTTATGGTCAAACAAAAACCTGCAAAAAAATATTTGTAGAAGTTTTATTCAAAACCACTAGAGATGAATACAACCATGATATCATTCAATAGATAACCTTTGTGGTTATTCCATAACAGGATATTATTCAACAATAAAAAGAAATAAGCTATCAAGCCACAAGAAGATATGAGTGAAGCCCTGGCTGGTTTTGCTCAGTGGATTTAGCGTCGGCCTGCAGACTGAAGGGTCCCGGGTTTGATTCCAGTCAATGGTACATGCCTGGGTTGCAGGCTCAATCTCCAGTAGGGGGCATGCAGGAGGCAGCCGGTCAATGATTCTCTTTCATCATTGATGTTTCTATTTCTCTCTCCCTCTCCCTTCCTCTCTGAAATCAATAAATACATATATTTTAATAAAGATATGAGTGAATATTAAATGCATATTAGTAAAAGAAGCCAGTCTGAAAACATCCTATACTGTAGAATTCCAACTATATGATTTTCTGAAAACAATAACATCAACAAAACTATAGAGATAAAGAAAAGACCAGTGGATGCCAAGGGTTTGAGGGGAGCAACTGAAGGTTGAATAAATAAACCATAGAGCATTTTTAGGGAAGTGAACTATTCTATATGATACTTTAATGGTGGGTATATGACATTATACATGTTTTTAAACTAATATACTTATAGAACAAAGATAAGTTTAATGCCTACAGAGTAAAAAGCAAAACACATTTCCAGGAAGGAATTGAGACAGTGACAAAATAATCTAACTGCATTTATAAATGTGTGAAATACCCTCACTGAAAGAGATGGGAGGAATGATATGGACCTGAGTAACTTTGGAACTAAGTGAAGCCTATAAGAGTAAAGGCAAAGGGAATTTCACAAAGCACTGGATTGCAGTTGATAAAATTGTTTCCTCTGGGTATGTGTTAACAATCCTGACACTGCTCTGTGTGTATACCAGAATTAGACAGTTAAGCAAATGGATATCAGGTGTTAGAAGACAGGTTTTGCACTTTTGGACTGGGAGTTTATGGATAAAGATGGGGTCAGAATGGACCGTGTGGTAGTAAATTAGAATTGAAGGCAACAGTATGAAAACATGTTTAGCTTAAGAAGATACAGTACAGGTGGTTGCATATATAAATACAGTTGACCCTTGAGCAATAAAGAAGTTAGGGGTACCAACCCCCCAGTTAAAAGTCTGCATATAGCTCTTTCCCTTCTGCATGCCATTGAAGATCCAGGTGCTGCCCCACAGGCGTGACTGGTATTGTGAGAACATCTGTACCAAAGTCTCTCTTCTGCCGAGGTGTCCCTGATGCTAAAATTCTCATCTTTGACCAGGGGCAGAAGAAGACAAAAGTGGATGAGTTTCCATATGTTGTCAGATGAATATGAGCAGCTCTCATCCAAAGTCCTGGAATTGCCCATATTTGTACTAACTACATGGTGAAAAGCTGTGGCAAAGATGGCTTTCACACCTGAGTGAGGCTACACCCTTCCACATCAGCCACATCAACAAGCTGTTGTCCTGTGATGGTGCTGACAGGCTCAAGATAGGTATGCCAGGTGCCTCTCAAAGCCCCAGGGCACAGTGACCAGGGTCCACATTGGCCAAGTCATCATGTCCATCCACAACAAGCTGCAAAACAAGGAGCATGTTATTGAGGCCCTACACAGAGCTAAATTCAAGTTTCCTGGCCACCAGAAGGTCCACAACTCCAAGAAGTGGGGCTGTACTAAGTTTAATGTGCATGAGTTTGAAGACACGGTGGCTGAAAAGTGGCTCATCCCAGATGGCTGTGAGATCAAATACATCCCTAATTGTGGTCCCCTGGGCAAATGGTGGGTCCTTCACTCATGAGAGTCTCTGTGCTGCTCTCACCTTACACTCACCAATAAATCCTACTTCCTGTAAAAAAATCTGCATATAACTTTTGATTCACTAAAAACTTAATAGCTTACTGTTGACTGGAAACTTTAGCGATAACATACATAATTAACACATATTTTGCATGGTATGTATATTATCTACTGTATTCTTATAATGAAGTTAGACAAAGTAAAGAAAATGTTATTAAGAAAATCGTAAGAAAGAAAAAATACATTTTTAGAAAAAAGTACTTCCTACAAGTGGACCTGTAAAATGCAATCCCTGTTTTTCAAGGGTCAACTATATTTGTGGATATGTGCATGTACATGGATTAATATATACAGATATATTTATTTAATCTGTCATCTGTAAAGCCCTAAAATACATTATATTCCAGTAGCAATTAGCACAACTAAGTGCCAAGATCTTGTTTTTAATACCATTGCCCAATAAAAAGAATCATGACTCCTTGGAGAAATGGCTGATTCTAGAACTGGTGTGAAACGAACAGGATGGGCCACGGGCATCTTGTAGTGTCAGAAAGTAACTGAGTGCTTCACCTTCCCCACCTAAATCCTCCATTATTGGATAGTCTGTGTCAAAGAGACACAGGAGCCAACTTAAGGAGCTCCAAATGGTCAAAGCTAGAATAAGTGGAGTGCAAAATAAAGTAGTATTAAAATATAATCCAAAGTATTAAATAATACCCGAGTCTATACAGACATAAATTGTTAAATAAATAAATAAGGAAGTAGAGAAAAATTTCCCTTATACTAAAACTCCAAATTATTTATGAAAATACTTCACTCTTAAAGAAGGAAAGCATAAATCCCCACTCCTTAAGTGTGGGCTGCAAATAGAAACTTCTTTCCAAAGAGTAAACTGTCAGAAGGAGTAACTTAACAGTGTAATTTGCCAGGAAATCTTGACGAACGCCATCTCAGACAGGTTGTTGAGGTCAATGTAAACAGTGGTAAGTAATGCTGATTGCATGTATTTTGATATGATGTAATAAAAATGACATTTTGCATTTGTGGTTTTCCTAAAAATCTGTAGTCCCACTCTACTCATGAGAAAAATTTAAGACAGATTCCAACAGAGATGGTATCTTATAAACTTCTTGACCAGTACTCCTCAATACTATCAAGACCATAAGAAACTAGGACTATGAGAAACTGTTCAAGCCAAAGGAGACTAAGGGAGAGATGACAGGTAAATGTAATGTGGTACCCTAAGGTAGAATCCTGTAAGAGAAAAAGACATCAAATAAAAGGTAAGAAAATGTGAATAGAGAAGAAACTTTAGTTAATAATAATGTATCAACATCAGATCATTAATTATAATAAATGTACAATACTAATATTAGATATGTACAATAGGGATAATAGGTGAGGGAATATATGGAAACTATATGATCTCAATGTTTTCCATTAATCTAACTAAAACTGTTTTAAAAATACAGTTTATTTAAAAAGATATCTACTGCATATTCTTAAAGACCAAAGCACCAATAAATATCATAGACAGAAAGTTTACAGAAAAGAAATACAAATAGTTATTTTTTTAAAAGATATTCACCCTCACTCATAACAAGGAAATGCATATTAAAACTATGGGACAAGCATATAATTTCAAAGTGTTTACCCCCCTCACCCTCATATTTCAAGTGCCCACCTGGTCCTGTGCAATTATTACAATATCATTGACAATATTCCCTAAGCTATACTTTATATCCCATGATTATTTTGTGACTAACAATTTGTAGTGTTTAATCCCTTCACCTTTATCTCTTTTTTTTTTTTTTTTTAAATATATTTTATTGATTTTTTACAGAGAGGAAGGGAGAGAGATAGAGAGCTAGAAACATCGATGAGAGAGAAACATCGATCAGCTGCCTCCCGCACACCCCCCACCGGGGATATGCCCGCAACCCAGGTACACGCCCTTGACCGGAATCGAACCTGGGACCCTTCAGTCCGCAGGCCGACGCTCTATCCACTGAGCCAAACCGGTTTTGGCTCACCTTTATCTCTTAATCTCCGAATCCCTCTCCCCTCTGGCAACCATCAGTCCATTTCCTGTATCTGTGAGTTTGTTTCTATTTTGTTTGTTCACTTATATTGATCTTTAGGTTCCACCTATAAGTGAAATGATATGGTATTTGTCTTTTTCTATCTAACTTATTTCACTTAGGATAATATCCTCTACACCAGCGGTTCTCAACCTGTGAGCCGCGACCCCTTTGAGGGTCGAATGACCCTTTCACAGGGGTTGCCTAAGACCATCAGAAAACACATATATAATCACATATTGTTTTTGTGATTAATCACTATGCTTTAATTATGTTCAATTTCTAACAATGAAATTGGGGGTCACCACAACATGAGGAACTGTATTAAAGGGTCACAGCATTAAGAAGGTTGAGAATCACTGCTCTAGACCCATCACTGTGAAAAAAAACAAAACAAAACAAGAAATGTGTGGCTATAGAAACAATTGTTTCCTTATAATAAACTGATGTTTCATTAAAAAAACCGTCACACAGAGGAGATACCATTTCCTCCTATCAGATGGACAAAAGAAGTTTGATAATTCATTGTACTGGTTTTAAAATGTATCCCCAAATTCTTTGATATTTCTCCCTTAAGAAATGGAGCTTCCCTAGAGTGTAGGTATAGTGACTCACTTCTAATGAAAAAAATGGAGCAGAGATGAAGGTTTGTGGCTTGAGACTTGCTGCTTCCTACTTGCTGTCTCTTGAATCATGTCCTCTGGGAAAAAGTAGTTGCCTGTATCATAAGAACACTAAAGCAGCCTGATGAAGATGGAACTGTGGCCTTCTGACAGTAGTTATTTTGAAAATGGAACCTCGAACTTTGGTTATGGGTTAAGATGACAACAACTTCAACCAACCTGGTAGGTCAGAAACACACAGCTAAGCTCTCCTTAAGTTCACTTTTTTTATTTTTGTTAATCCTCACCCTAAGATATTTTTCCATTGATTTTTAAAGATAAAGGAAGGGAAGGGGAAGGAGGGGATAGCAAGAACAGACCTGCAACCCAGGTACATGACCTTAACCTGGAATTGAACCTGTAACCCTTTGGTGCATGGACTGACACTATAATCACTGAGCAACACCAACCAAGGGCACTCTAAAATTTTTGTCTAACAGAAATTTTGAGTTAATAAATGTTGTATTTTGTAGCTTAAAAATAAAGAAGAGAGGTCAAGAGGGGCGGAAAGAAAAACTATTGAGGAAGAAGTTGATAGACATGGAGGTAAGACAATAATTCCAATTTAAAATGAAAAAAGAAGTAATAGCCAAGTATGTAAGTAGAAACTTTCTTGATCTTTAAAAGTATTTGAATATGTTGATTTAAAGAATTGGCTATATTCCAACCACAACCTCTCCTCAAAGAATCCAAAGTTTAACCCAAAAGAGAAAGAGTAATGGAAGTATCCTAGCAGCAAGAACACACACACACACACACACACAGAATAAGAGACAGATTTCTTCTAAAAAATCTGCATGACCTCAGACATTTTATTTGCCATACTAAGTTACAGCAAAAAATGAAGGAAACTCTATAAAAATGAGTGATGTCAGAAAAATGGCCAGATAAGAGATTTCTTGCATTTATTATCCCCTCAACAACAGTAATTTGGCATATTTAGATGAGCAAAAATGCTAGAGTGAGATTTTTAGGATCCAGGTAGGAGATTTTGAAATCCTGGTGCAGTCCAAGACAGAGAATAGCCATTATGAGAAAGCAGGCTCAGAACTATTGGCTTAGTGACTGACTGTAGTCCTGGCTACACACACAGAAACAATTCTTTACCCCTGGGAACTCATCTACAGCTTCACTTGGCTTTGGGTCTGTAACCAGTAACATTTCAGGGACTCAGGGGGAGTCATGTCTACATGTGTTTCTGGTAACAGGCCTTCAGACCTTGGCCCTGCTGTGGACCCTGAAGTGGCCAGCAACCAACCCCAGTCCCTTCCACCTGTAGTTTAGGAGCCCATGAAGGTAAGCAAACCTGCCCAAATCAGTCAGATTCTGAAAGGGCTTATCACTAAGCTTCAACCCCTTCCAGTTGCTGCCTGTAAACAGTCTTTCTGGAACAGAGACCCTGTAGGAGACACTCTATCTGTTCCTTCAGAGTTCCTGAAAGAATCTTATACTAAACATCAGCACCCTCCCAGCTGCAGGCCATGAGCTGGCACAGAGACGCAGTGGGAGACTATTATCAGCAACCCTGAAAATTTTGTAAAGGCATTCTACTTGGTTCCAACACCATCACAGATGTGTTCCCCCAACAGATCTGCCAGCCCAGAGTTATAGTTAGACACTCTCATCTATGTTTCAGAGATCCTGAAGGAGCTTCTTATTCAGTTCCAGCTCTACCAGCTATAGTCAGTGACCAGTCCCACCCATCCAGGTACCAGACAGGAGACATGCCTATCTGTGACTTCAGAGGCAGGTATAGAGGTCAGTCTTGGCTGCTGAACCTAAAACAGCCCAGTTTCATGCCCTTTCAATTGTGGCCAGGGCTATTCCTGCCCACCCAGAGTCCCATCCAGTAATCCGATATCACCCTCCTAGGGACTTGGCAGAAACCACACCAGCTAGGCACCTTGTAATAAGCTCACTGTCTGAGGACCCAACTTGGACCTAGAAGTGAGCTGCTGTCCCACTGTCATCCTACTGAACCAGTACTGGAAGCAGTTCTGTTTCCCCATTGACCAGACAGGATCCATGCCCATCTGGCCCATGGTAATTAGCCTGCCAATGACTGATCTGGGGTTACAGTGGTAATTCCAGCAGCCAGGTGAACAGACAGGAGAAGGTATTTGCCTTCTGAAACCAGTCCGTAAAGATTGGAGACTGGAAGAAATGTTTTTTTTCCTTCAAATGCACAGATGTCAATGCAAGGCTACACAGATCATAAGAATCAGGCAAATATAACACTAGCAAAGAAAATTTTAAAAGCTCTAATAGCTGACCCCAAATAAATGGAAAATCGGTTTAAAGAATCTGAATAAAATTCAAGAGAATACAGATAAACAACTAAACAAAATCAGAAAAACAATGTATGAAGAAAGTGAGAATTTTAATTTAAAAAACAGGAATCCTATAGCTGAGGAATAAAATCACAGAACTGGAAAATTCTATAGAGACCTCCAGTAACAGACTTGATAATAATTTGTCTTCAACAAACTTGAAGACAAATCAATTGAAAGAAACCTGATGGAGGCATAAAAAGAAAAATAAATGAAAAAAGCCTACATGAATTATGGGGCACCATCAATCAAAAAGATATTTGCATCAAGGTGTCCCAGAAAGAGCAGAAAGAAATAAAAATAAAAATTATTTAAACATTTGTTTTATACAAAGGACTCCTTATACGGTTATCAGCAGATTTTTTTTGTGGAAGGCTTGAAGAACAGGAGGGAGTGAAATAACATATTCAAAGTTCTGAAAAAAAAAAAAAAAAAACAACATTGCCAAGAATACAGTACCCAGCAAAATTGAAATAAAGAAGAGATAAAGAAATTTCCAGCAAAATTTAAATGAAGGAGAGATAAAGACATTTCCAGACAGACAAAAACTAAGGGAGTTCATCACCACTAGACCTGCATTACAAAAATTATAACAAAAGTTCTTCAAGTTAAAATAAAAGGATTCTAAATAACAACAGGAAAACATGTAAGTACAAAGCTCACTGTTAAAGGTAAATACATACTCAAATTCAGAATACCTTAATACTCTAATTGTGATAGGTAAATTGCTCATCTCTATAATAAAAGTTAAAAAAATATATTGTTAAAAGTAACCATAGCTACAGTAATTTGTTAAAGACTTCACAATGTAAAAAGATATAAAATGCGATTTAAGGTAAGTTGTTATCAGCTTAAAATAGACTGTTATATCTATAACATGTTTTATGTAACTCTCACAGTACTACAAAGATATAACCCATAGTAGTTATGAAAAAAAAGAAAGGAATTAAAGCATAATACTAAAAACTAATAAAATACAGAGGAAGACAGGAAGAAAAGAAGAAAGAAACAAAAGAAATAAAAACCAGTCAGAAAACAATTAATGAAATGCCAATCATAAGTTGTTATGTATAAATAATTACTTTACACAGTTGGGCAAAATTCTCTAATCGAAAGTCACAAAGTGGTTGAATAGATAAAAGAACAAGATCCAATAAGTCTCTTGCTTCCTACAAGAGACTTACTTTATCTTTAAGGACACACAGGTTGAAAGTGAAGGGATGGAAAAAGATGTTCCATTCAAATGGTAAACTAAAGAGAGTAGAATGGCTATACTTATATCAGATAAGTAGACAGTCATGAAAAAATATCACAAAAGACAGATAAGGTCACTCACTACATAGATAAAAGGGGCTATTCATCAACAGGATATAATAATTGTAAACATATGAAACCAACAATGGAATACCTAAGTATTTTTTATCCCCCCCCCCAGTTTTATTAAGATATATAATTGACAGAGTACTGTATAAGTTTAAGATATGCAACATAATGATTTGACTTACATATATTATGAAATAATTATCAGAATAAGTTTAGTTAATATCCATCATTTCATATAGGCACACACAAAAAGGATTAAAAGGTTGTTTTTCTTATGAGAATGGGAATATAAATTAATACAAACAATAAAAAACAGCATGAAGTTCCACAAAAAATTAAAAAAAAAGTTACCATATGATTAATCAAACATACTTCTCGATATATATTCAAAATAAATGAATTCACCCTCTTGAAAAAAATATCTGCATGCCATGTTTATTGCAGCATTAGTCACAACAGACAAGACATGGAAACAATGGATGAATAAATAAAGATGATATAATGCATATACATATATACAATGGAATATTATTCAACCATAAGAAAGAAGAAAATCCAGAGACTAAGGAGAAAATAAACAAATAGGACTACATCAAAATTAAAAGCTTCTGCACAGCAAGAGAAACCATCAACAAACCAACAAGAAAGCCCACCACATGGGAGAACATATTTACCAATATTATCTCCCATAAGAGTCTAATTTCCAAAATTTACAGGGAACTCATACAACTTAACAAAAGGAAGATGAACAATCCAATAAAAATGGGCAAAGGACCTAAATAGACACTTTTCAAAAGAGGACATACAAAAGGCCAAGAGACATATGAAAACATGCTCAAAGTCACTAATCATCTGAGAGATGCAAATCAAAAATGATAATGAGGTACCATCTCACACCTGCCAGAATGACAATCACCAACAAATCAACAAATGAGGCGTGCTGGCAAGGATGTGGAGTAAAAGGAACCCTCATGCACTGCTAACGAGAATGCAGACTGGTGCAGCCACTGTGAAAAACAGCATGGAATTTCCTCAAAAAATTAAAAATGGAACTGCCATTTGACCCTGTGATCCCACTTCTAGGAATATATCCCAAGAAAACAGAAACACCAATCATAAAGACATATGCACTTCTATGTTCATAGCAGCACAATTTACAATAGCTAAGATTTGGAAACAGCCTAAGTGCCCATCAGCAGATGAGTGGATTAAAAAACAGTGGTACATCTACACAATGAAATATTACGCTACTGTAAAAAAGAAGGAACTCTCACCATTTGCAAGAGCATGGATGGACCTGGAGAGCATTATGCTAAGTGAAATAAGTCAGTCAGAGAGAGATAAATTTCACATGATCTCACTTTTTTGTGGAATACAATGAACAACATAAACTGTTGAACAAAAATAGCGCCAGAGTCATAGAAGCATCAAAAAGACTGTCCAGCCTAAGAGGGATGGCAGGGGAGAGGAAGGAGGGGTAAGAGATCAACCAAAGTATTTGTATGCATGCATATGAGCATAACCAAATGGACACAGACAATTGTGGGGGGAATGGGTAAGGGCATGTGCTAGGGGTGGGAATGGCTGGGAAGAGGTCAATGGGGGGAAAAGGAGACTTATGTAATACTTTAAACATTAAAGAATTAAAAATAAAATAAAATACATAAAATACCCCACCTCCCAACAAGAAAAAAAAAAAAAGAAAGAAAGAAGGAAATCCTGACTTTTGCAACAACGTGGATGCAGGTTGAGGGCATTATGCTACATGAAATAAGTCAGACAGAGAAAAATAAATAATGTATAGTATTACTTATGTGTGAGATCTAAAAAAGAAATTAAACTCATAGAAATAGCAGAGTGGTGGTTGCCAGTGGCTGGGAAAAATGGAAAATGAGTAGATATTGGTCAAAGCCTATAAATTTCCAGTTATAAGATGAATAAGTTTTGGAGCTCTAATATTCAGTATTGGTGACTATAATAAATAATATTGTATTATATATATTGTGGCAAAGACAGTAAATATTAAATGTTTTTACCACACCCACAAAAAATTAGATCATGTGAGATGATGGATGTGTTACCTAATCTTATTGTGTTCATCATTTCACTATATATATGTATAAAGTTATATTTATACAAAGTTAACTTTGTATGCCTTAAAATTACACATTATATATCAATTACGTCTCCATAAATTTGGAAAAAAATTTAATAAGAAAATGTACATGCACATATTTACACATATCCTATATTATAAAGAGGTAATATGCAAATTAACCCTAATGCCCTCACAGGATGGCTGCCTACTACCAGGCTGGCAGGGGGTTTAGTGAGGGATGACCAAAAGACTGAACAGCAGGCTGCATGGGGCACCCAGGCCGGCATGGGGGGAGCAGTTGGGGGTGACAAGGCTGGCAGGGGGACAGTAAGGAGTGACTAGGCCGTCAGGGAGGGGGCAGTTGGGGGTGACCTAGGCAGTAGCAGGGGGCAGTTAGGGGCTACCAGGCAGGCAGGCAGGTGAACGATTAGGAGCCAGTGGTCCAGGATTGTGAGAGGGATGTCCCACTGCCCGTTTAAGCCCGATCCCGGCAGTGGGACATCCCCCAAGGAATCCTGGTTTGGAGAGGGTGCAGGCTGGGCTGAGGGGACCCCCATACACAGATTTCATGCACTGAGCCTCTAGAATGAAAATAAAAAACTGAATGAAAATGTACCAACATATTAAGAGTTTTATCTGGCTTACAAAATTTTCAATTTTTTAAAAACTATTTTTATATGTGTATTTGAAAAATGTTGAAAATAAGCATATATTCACTTTCATTAAAAACTAAATTTTATTTTTGTAAAAGAAAACACCTTGGAATTTTAAGGTAAAAAAGGGATGCTACAGTAATTTATACTTAGGTGAGGTGGCCTTTTATTTGTAAAGGCAAAAGAAAATCTTTTCCAGCTAGACATAGACTCATATTATTCACACCTCATTCTTGAAAAATTGATTGAACACTTACCCTGTCCAAGAGAGTTGAGTACCAACAATTACTGACAAATGGGAAAATTGTGCTATGAAAGAATATCAATGCTTTCTTCTTTGATTCTTGGAATATATTTTATAAAATAGTATCAAATTTATGTTTTATTGGTATTATCATACATCATTAGGAAGTATCCTTAAGATGACAACAAGTAATGCCCTTATAATGACAATAAACAATGCTATTATAATTATTATCTACATTATTGATGAAGGATTTCTTAATGACACAGAAAGTATATTAAGCAAAATAGAGAATTAACAGGAAAAATGCAAATTTATATACAGACTCAGATCTCAATCATATTTATTTTTAAGTCTTTAAAAATCCAAATATCATATGATCTCACTAATATGTGGAATCTAATGAACAAAATAAACTGATGAACAAAATAGAGCCAGAGGCATGGATGCATGGAACAGACTGACAAATGTCAGAGGGAAGCGGGGCAGGGGAGAGTGGACAAAAGAGGGTGAAGAGATTATCCAAAGTACATATATGCATAGCCCATAGACAACAGTATGGTGACTGCCCGGGGAGGGGAGCCAGGGGCTGGGTGGAGGTGGGAAATAGGGTGAGAAATGGGTTACATCAATAATAATAATAATAATAATAATAATAATAATAATAATATATAATATAATATAAAATCAGTTGGATTGCAATATTCCAAAAATCATAAGGCTGATCATTATTTTAGGATAGTGGAATATAGGTTCATGAGCAAGTTAGGGATTAAGCTAAACTGCTGTAACAAAGAAGCCAAAAATATAGTTGTTTAAACAAAACAGGAGAATATTTATTTATCATATAATATTCTGGAGGCAGACAAGTGGTTAAGAGCTGATAGGAGGCTGTGTTCTTAGAGCTCCTTCAGGGACCTTTGTTTTTCTCTACCACACCCTAAGGCAGCAGTGGGCAAACTACGGCCTGCGGGCCGGATCCAGCCCATTTGAAATGAGTAAAACTAAAAAAAAAAAAAGACCGTACCCTTTTATGTAATGATGTTTACTTTGAATTTATATTAGTTCACACAAACACTCCATCCATGCTTTTGTTCCGGCCCTCCGGTCCAGTTAAAGAACCCATTGTGGCCCTCGAGTCAAAAAGTTTGCCCACCCCTGCCCTAAGGTGTGCTCCTTGTCCATTTTTGTCAATCTGTGTTCTAGCCCATAGTAAGTATGAAGGAGAATAGGCTCAGTAGTTTCCTCATAAACATGTGATATAGTATATATCACTTTTAGTTGGATACCCTCACCTAGCTACAAGAGTTCCTAGGGAAGATTATCCCAAGCCTGGCTTCAATGCACCCTATTCCAACAGAGGTGTTCTGGTACTAAAAGTAGGGCAGACAAAAAACACAGCACAGTCACTTAGCCATTGCTTTTACCAGATAACTTCTCTCTCTCTCTCTCTTTTTTTTTTTGATACTTTCCTATCACTTGTATTAAAAATGGGTAGGTACTCCATTTATGATTTTTACAGGCACATGCACACAAAACTAGGACAAAAAGTTTTCACCAGATTTGCTGTTATAAATCTTTTTTAAAACAATTAACCTATTTTGGGGTATTTGCATCCTTCATAGATATTTCATTCTTTTAGTCAAATTTATGATTTTATTGCCAAGAGAAAACAATGAAATTAATTATCTAACAAGACAACTAATCTCAAAGTAATCTCTCTAGAGCTTTTTAATAGAGCAGATTGCTCTTTTTATTCTATCCTATATAATAAAATGCTAATATGCAAATCAACTGCCTGGCCAAATGACCGGTCACTATGACGTCCACTGACCACCAGGGGGCAGATGCTCAATGCAGGAGCTGCCCCCTGGTGGTCAGTGCACTCCCACAGGGGGAGTGCCACTCAGCCAGAAGCCCTGAGCTGGGCTTGCCGCTGGTGAGCACAGGAGCGGTGGCAGGAGCTTCTCCTGCCTCCCCGCAGTTGGACATTACCCGAGGGCTCCCGGACTGCGAGAGGGCACAGGCCAGGCTGAGGGACCACCAGGCCTCTAGTTTATTATATTTTAGAGCAGATATGACTTCTTGAATGTAGTTGTTAGTTTGAGTAGTAAATAGAGAATATACTTAGTTAAGCTCAGCTTAGCTCCAGGAGGAATTGGCTGAAATGCTCTAAGCAGTGGTGAGAAGTTGTCTTGGTTTAGAAACTCCCATAGATAACCTAGATTTTCTACACACATTTTTTTATTTGGTTCCTGATTATATGCTTTCTAATTAGATGGACAGCAATACTTCTCCTGCTGTGGATTAAAAATAAATAGCAAGAGGTTCTCCAAAGAATGTGAAAACTTCAAACTTATTTTTCCAATTATAGGCTTTGGCATATAGATCAAAACTTTAAAAAATTTGAACCATCAGTGAACTTTAAAATGTTACTAATTACCAAAGGCATAAATGTTAAAATGCTGCAAATATTAAAAGTGAGAAATCTTTCTAAAAATTTATTAAATTGGATTTCTCAACTAATGACAATAACATTGTGGTTGTTATTTAGTTGTCTATTTTAACTGACAAAGGCATATGGTTCAATGACACATGAAACGCAAAGATGATTGATGAAATATGAAAACTATTGAATAGAGACAATGGGACATGAATGGGATGATTTCATAACTGGTACAAAATATTCATTTAGGGACAAGATAATTGTTCTGTCAGTCTAGAGCTTATGAATTTAATAGTCTACTTGGATATTTTGTTGCTATATTTTCCCTATAATTATGATAGCAACTTTTAAGTAAACAGAAACACTTAATAATTTTGATGTTAGAGGTAAATATTAGTAGTCACTTATGGAATAAAATCTACTTCCAGTATAAAAGGAGTGAATAATACAGGCATATTTGAAATACTTTACCTATGTGAGTTCATTTAATACAACAGCTCTCTGAGATACACACTATTATTATCTACATTTTACAGATGAAAAGATCACTTACATTTCTTTAATAATTTTTCTGGGCTTATGGGTGTTTTAGAATATTCAGCAAGGGAGTGTGTGTGTGTGTGTTTGTGTGTGTGTGTGTGTGTGTGTTTGTGTTTGCTACAGAAGTTAGCAGAAAGTAGGTTGTATAGAGAAGCAAATAGTTGAAGGTACATGCCCAAGAAGTCAATTGTAATCCCAACGATGTGGTTGCACGCTTGTTGAAGAGCCGCTGGCAGAGGAGGTCAATGGTGCCAAAATATGGAAGGTGATGTCTTCTGGGAAGGAAAGGAGTTCTGGGAATAGTAATGAGGGAGGAAGAAAAGAAGAGGAAGGGCAGGACAAATGATCACTCACATTATTTGGGTGTCTTCTCGGGGGTTGACACTGTGCTTGCATTACAATGACCTTCTCCATGTGCAGAGGAGGGCATGAGACAGAGACTGGATCCTGCTGAGGCCAGGAAGAGCAGAGCAGGGCTCTTACCCAGGTGTCCTGACCTTGGAATGAAAACCTGAACACATGAAGGTGCCAGTACATGGGAACGTGTTGACAAGCAACACTCAACTCAGCACTTCTTTCCCTTCTACTGCTCTTCCAACTTGTAAATAATACCTCAGGCTCCTCTCTGGTTTGCCTCCTCCTCTATAAATTCAATGTCCACTTATTATTTCCATAGGTTCTGTTATGGCTGTCGTGATCACCACCCACCTGGAGGTCTTTTCCTATATTCCTCTCTGCCTGTAAACACTGAGATATCTTCATGGTTTGCTCTCTCACTCACTCTAGGCGTTCATCAAAGAGGCCCTCCTTCCTGCATTTTGCAGAAGGCAACACTGGGAGAGGAAATAGAGGGCAAGTAGTTTTATTTGGTCCCAGAAAGCTCATGTAGGGGAGGGGGGAAGTGAGGGAAAACAAGAAAGCAGATGTTGTCAAGCAAGTGGGCAGCCAGAGTTCCAGACACAGCTCAGAGTTAGCCTGTCCTATGGGTGAGAGAGCTGAGTTATTTATTTACCACATCCCTGTCGGGGCAATCAACTCTATCTATCTACCATCTATC
The DNA here is from genome assembly GCF_963259705.1 of Myotis daubentonii. NCBI lineage: Eukaryota > Metazoa > Chordata > Mammalia > Chiroptera > Vespertilionidae > Myotis > Myotis daubentonii. The sequence continues at coordinate 121,239,324 of NC_081842.1, forward strand.
ATGTATACATGTATATGTGTTCAGGGGTCATGAAGTACAGGATAGTAGTGACAGCAAGTTCCTTAGATACAGCTGTTTTGATTTAGAGATGAGCAAATTGAGACTGGAATGTTTTTATAATGCAATCAAGGCCTTGTTGCTAAAACGTCTCAGACCAGCACTTGAATCCAGATTGCCTGCCTTCTAGAAGAGCATTTTTCCTACCACACACAGAGCCTTGCGTGAACTGCTATAGTTTGTATAAGCCACTTTCCTTCTGCATGGCTCTGATTAAAGGAGCTTTTTAAACATGTGTTCTTTCCCGAAGTGAACATCTGAGCTTGAGCCAAAAGATTAGTCTTTTCATACATGAAGGGAGACATTTGTGTGAGGCTGAATGACTGGCTCTGGGACACAAGATGATTTTCTAAATTCAGAGGCCTTAACTGGATGCTGAAGCAGTCCTTTCTTGTGGCTCAGGGATCAAAAAGTTATGCAAATCAGGGATCCATGTTCTTATTTCCACCCATCTGGACCGAGATTAAATGACAGCAATTTCCCCATAATCCTTATTTTAGTATGTGCTTTCTCGCTTGACTTGAACTATTTCTACATGAGACCAATTCAGTTTGAGTGATTTTCTTCCAGTTAATAGACTTTACTTTTGCCTGGATTGACGGGCTATTCTACATTTCCCCTGAATAATATTTAAGAAGTTATTTTTGGAGGGGAAACATTGAAATCAATGTGTTATTATAGGGTGTTGGATTCCAGTCACCCATATACATTGACTTATAATTGCCCTTGTCTCCTGTAATCTATTCTCTTCCTTCTAATACAAAACATGAGGAATGCTCAATCAACCTGATGGTTATAGTTCTGTTTACAGAGATATAAGCACCAAATTTAAAGCATGCTTCCCAGATGGCAAATGCTGCAACCTTCACTCAGGGCTGAAAGTGTGCCCTGGGTGTGTGCTGTTCTGGCTGTCCTAGGCATGCACTGTGTTCTCCTCCTTGCCATGTACAACAGTTCAAAAGCCATGGCAAGACTTAGTCTGCTAGAACATGAACATATGGGTTTAAAGAGTCTCCAAAATTTGCTTAATAGATTATTCTTATTTTTATACATTTATGACTTGGGAAGAAGTCAGAGATTACACATTTTCACTTAAGCAAAGGACAGAAGTTTTCAAAAATGTGAGTGTGTGTGTGTTTCTGAAATAAATAATCTACACTTGAGATAGACACAGAGAGAGACAGGGAGAGGGAGGGAGGGAGGGAACACGGGGAAGGAGAAGAGAGAGAAAAAGAGAGAGAGGTGGGGAGGAATTGTTTCTGTTGGGCTCTTGATTGATTAAAAAAACCCTCACTTTTCCTAACTGGGTCAGCTTCTTTATTTCCTTTCACCTTACCTTGGGGATATTTGACTATCTTTTAGTAAATCCTCAATTCAAATGTTTAGCTCATTACTTTACTTTTCAAATTCTTTTTTCTAAGATAGGCATTCAAGAGAGTCCCTGTGTTCGCCTAAAAACGTTCTTTAATTCTTGATCTGATCAGTCACCTCCAATGCTCACACAGGTGGACCTGGATCCCTGGAGGACCTGTCAGGGATTGAGACCAATGAAGATTCTGGCTACCAGGTATGCTTAGGTCCATTTTGGTAATGCTGTCTCTGGCCCCACTAATGGTGAACAATGGGGCTGGTGGCCAATCCTTCCTGACACTTTGGTTCTGGCACATAGGTGCCCACCCATGGAAATCAGATCCCTGGAACAGCAGCAGCAGCTGCCACTACAGGTTGGTCACATGAGGTCTTGCAGGTTGTGCCCCATGCAACTCTAGGGAGTGACAGGCACCTCATTGCTTGCATAGATTCATATATTTACTACAAGACATTTTCAGCTTATGGGGAATGAAATGTCCTGAGGAAGTGGTGCCCCTTTGAATTTGCACAGCGTCTCCAGATGGACCATCCACAGGCTTGCTTCCTTTGCTTGCACAGGGAAAATTCAATTCTGAAGGCTCATCCTTCCTGCTGGCTTCTAGTGGTCTTCAGTCAGCAGCCCTCATTCACACATGGGCCAATAGGGGGAAACCCTCCCATTCACATCTTGCTCTCCCTGCTCATGGCTTTAACTTTGTTTCTGCTATACATTCTCACACCTGACACACGCATGAACCACACACACATGCACCACATGCACATGCACACCAAAGTGCTGCAGTTGCCCCTCTGTATTGCAAGTAGATCATGCATGCCCCTACCAGCTTTCCTTGGTGATTCCACCCTAAGGCTCCACCAGGCTGCCCTTATCTTAGTCCTCCTGCTGAAAAGGGCTCAGGTACACATTCCTTGCTGCTGGGTCTCTCCTCTACTGCTGAACACTCCTGGGTCATCACACTCATTCCTATTTCTAAAATATAGGTATAGACTGCATTGCAGAGAACAGTCTAAGCCACGGGGTTCTGATACAGGGTGACACAGGCTAGTGGCCCTTTTCTACTTCTTGAACATTCTCCACTCTTCCTGGGTTGGTTTGACTCCCATTATTTTAAAACCAGCCGGTGGAGGTGTCAAATTTGCCGAAGTATGTAAATGGACTTACATGCTTATGTGATGAAAAAGCAGGTGTTTAGGTTTATTTTCCAGAAAACAGCAGAAAAGGTCAGAAAAAGGCCTCATACAATATTTTAAATTAAAAAATAAAGAGAAACAGAATAAGTAACATGTTTCTTATGAAGACACTGTGTTGACAGAGTTGAATATTTTATATCCAAGTGATTTGCTGAGCCATGAGGTTGTGCGAGGTTATAAAATCCACTGACTTGTTGGGCTGTATCAATTCTACCAGGGCCCTTTGAGATTCAGAATGAGGGTTCTGCTAAAAGTCACACACACACACACACACACACACACACACACACACACACACCAGAGAGTGGGGGAGCAACATAAAGGTTAATATCCATAGCTAATCCACTGGGATCCTTCATGAAAAGGGATGTTTTGTCTTCTCATATTGTCAGCCACATGCTGAGAAGTATTGCATTGGACACATTTATGTGGTCTGTTTATCTATGCATTTCTATGGCAACAATCTGTATTGCTTAGAGTCTTGGTGATTATTGTGGACTGAATTGTCCTCTCCCCCCATTTATAGGTTGCAGTCCTAATTTTCAATATCCCAGAGTATAACCTTATTTGGAGATAGAATCAGCGTAGCACCCAGATCCTCATTAATCTTCGCCATGTCCCTATTTGGGAGGCAGACCACAACCAACATAATCTCCATTCAGTGGTGAGTGAAACTACCATAATTTGTCAATATTTCTGGGAAGGACGAAATGTTTAAAATCTCTATAAACAGAAATAGCATTGCATTAAGTTTGAGTGAAGACTCTTGTTTTTACTTTCTGTGTTTCTGTCTCTCTTTTTTAGGGCCTCATCTTGTGCCTTCATCTCCCCCACATCTTGTTTTTAGAGCCCCTTCTATTTTAAACAAAGACATGGAGAGGAATTGCTCCGATTTTATTTTATTTTCCATGTGTGTCAGTAAGTAAGTGGGGGTGTCTCCCAGCGCTGCAGGGCTTTCTGTCTGCTTATGGTAAAAGAACCCCTGCCAAGTGCAGCGTGCGCTTTCTGGTTCTGACCAGGCTCTGCACAGAGGCAATTTATTTGATAGCATTGCTTTTTCTTTTAGCATTTTAAAAAATATTCTATATATTTATGTTTTAATCCCTGCCTGGTTCAAAGACTCAGCATTCACTCAATTGACATTGATCTCACTGAAAGCACTTTGCAGAGCCCTGTCCAAAATTTCAAAGGCTTCCAGGTGAATACAGACAGTTGTCGGTCAGCTGGCCTTCAGAGGGTGAGGGGATAGACAGCCTTTGACATGTGGAGGACATTGGGGACCGCCTAAGAGCACAGAATAATTTTAAGTAAAGGGATACCTTAGAATGAATAAGTATTTTGGGACACCATTACCAAGTTGCTAGATATATGCATTAGTTATATGCGCTACTCAATCTATTTATTGAAATATTAAGTTAATATCAATATTGTTTCAAATATGGGAGTCTTTAAGTCAGCCAAAGAATATCTGTTTATAATGGGGGGGGGCATTTTTTGAAAACAGTATCTCATCCATTCACTTTCGACAAACAGAATTCCTATAACAATTAGATATGATGAGACGCAGTAGCACATAGAGTGAGATTTTCCTACAATATATAAAAATATGAACATTGTCTTCCTTTTCTCACCAAGTACACAGTTCTATGTTGCCAACATTAGTAATAAGAAAAATAATAACAGACTAACATAAATAATTAAAATGTCTTTTAGTGAATTTAAATATGCCCCCAACTTAAAGCAATCAAAAGAACTTCAATCAAGTTAGAAAATTATGATCATACCTTCAAGTGAAGAGGCCTCCATAAAGGCACCAAATATAGTTGGATCTATAACAGCTTGGCTACATACTTGTTATTTAATACAGACTGATGGATAAGATGATCATATCATCACCATGCAAATGCTCTGATAATGATCCGGGTGCTGTCATAATTACTCTGAAGAAACAAAGGACTGGACATTCTAGGGAGCTCATGGCAATAAGCAAAGATTCAGTGCCCTTTGTATTCTCCTCCTTTTCTTCATTGAAGAAACCAGGTCATTTGTCATTTGCCTTATGAAATTTTTCACAAGGAGGTTTTGCTATTTGCATCCCTGTGATGTTGGTAAAGAAAGAGAAAGAATAAAGGTTATCTTATGCCTTTCTTATAAACTGTACAGCAGAGTAACAAAATATCTGATAAAGAAATTTCTTCTGAAAAGATAACCTTTATTCTTTCTCTTTACTTACCAATTTTCAGAGTAAAGTAATGCCCTAATGACCTCCAGAGTTACTTTGATTAGCATCTCATGAATTTTAAGATACTTGATGTGCTTCAATTCATCATAGTCACTGTTCTGAATATTCTAATTGTCCTAGATTGAGGCTAGTTAGAGCCATTTCAAGTTGGCTCATGTGTGCTTGTAACTCCAGAATTCTTTACTGATGTCTACTTTTAGTTACAAGATAATTTAGAAATAACTTGTACATTTTCTGCCCAGACAGGAAAATTTGTCCCAATGAGCCTTGGTTCTTTTAATGGGAATCACTATTAACAGACAACAACCTATAAACTAAGCATTCTCCTTGTAACTGAGTTAATCATTGCTGCTGGGCCTTTCTATTAGAGAGAGGTATAAAATGCATATTTTCAAAAGAAAATTATATAATGAGTTCATAATGATATTTCCAATTCAAATGTAACATTATAGTATTTTTACATATCATTTTTTATTTTATACTGAGAATGTTGGCTCCCAATATCATTTACATAATTATTTATTTGCTTTATCATATTATGTATAATACTTTAAAACAGCAATATAATTTTATTCTTAACTAGAGGCCTGGTGCACAAAAATTTGTATACTCAGCTGGGAGGCAGGGGTGGGGAGGGTGGGGGTGGTGGGGTCCCTCAGCCCAGCCTGTGCCCTCTGTCAGTCTGGGAGCCCTCAGGGGTTGTCTGACTGACCGGCAGGCCAGCCAGCGAGTGGCTGGCCCTGCCCCCCATTGCCCCACCACTGCCGCCAGTGGCCTCCCTCTGCAGGAGGCAATCCAGCTGGCCCCACCCCCCATCATCCCTTTGCTGCTGCCCAGATCTCTGTCCCTTCCCTATGCCTACTGGCACCTGCCTTGGCTGGCCTGGCACCACCCGCTCACCAGCTCACCCCCCCCCCCCCCGCAACCAGTCAATCCACTGTTTGGTCAATTTGCATATTAGGCTTTTATTATAGAGGATAATCCATTATTGGTTGCATTTAACATATCATTGTCAATTTATCTATCTTTAGATCTCTAGGTAATTTTACTAGATATTGTTATATTCCTCTCTATGGTTGTTGAATTAATTTGCATCTCTATTACAGAATATTACAAAATATGAGCATACTGTATTCCCAAAGCTTTTCCTCAGATTAAGGCATGATTCACTTTTAGGGTTTAATCTGACTAGGAAAAATTATATTTCAGTTTAGTTTTCCTTTTAAAAAAATGCTTTTTCTTGCCCATGCACAGACAGATTGGTGGTTGATTTAATTCCCAGTCAGGGCACATGCCTAAGTTGTGGTTCAATCCCCAGTTAGGATTCTCTCTCTCTTTCCTCTCTTTCTCTAAAAATCAATAAAAAACATATATTTTTTTTAAAAAAATGTTTTTCTTTGTAAACTGTAAGTATTGTATTTTAATCATTTCAAACATTACTATGACAAGGCCCATGGTTAGGCCCTTGTCTAGAGGTGTCTTGTTAACAGGACATTTTAGCAGCAGGATTCTGCCAAGGAAATGATTGTGAGTAGGGCAGGCTCCTTCATGGCAGTGTATTTTAAATTTCTCTTAATTCATTTCTGAAATTAATTTCTCTTATAATGAGATAGATTGAACAACTATCAATTTTTAAAGACCATTTACATATCTTTTTTGTGTGAATTGTCTGTTTTTATCTCTTGACTGTTTCTTTTTAATACATTTTTCTTCTACCTTTTTAGTTTTATGGTGTACTTTTGGAAACTTTCTTAGGACTAGAAATACTCTTGTGATATGGCTTACAAAAATATTTTTCCAGCCCTAACAGGTTTGGCTCAGTGGATGGAGCATCAGCCTGTGTACTCAAGGGTCCTAGGTTCAATTCTGGTCAAGGGCGTGTACCTTGGTTGTGGGCACATCCCCAGTAGGGAGTGTGCAGGAGGCAACTGATCGATGTTTCTCTCTCATCAATATTTCTAACTATCTATCCCTCTCCCTTCCTCTCTGTAAAAAATCAATAAAATACATTAAAAAAAGATTTTTACATGTTTTATTTAGTTACATTGTTTATTTTGCTTTTTTCCCCAGTTAAAAGTGTTTGAGTATTTGTTTGTTTATATTAATAGAAAAATTTATCCTTTTCTCTCTTTTAACTTCTGACTTGTTAATATAGATAAGAAAGATTTTCCATTCCCAGGTTTTTAAGAGATTCATCCATGTTTCTTCTAATACTTTTATGCTATTATTTCTCTGTTCGTTAGTTTTTTCTTTATTTCTTGGAGGTATGTGGTCAATTATTCGCTCGTGTGTGAGGAATGGATCCAGTTTACTTCTTCCCTCACATAGATTTTCCTATCCCAAAATGTTCTTGTTCAGAAGTCCATCATTTTTTCACTGATTTAAGATGCAGCCTTTTCATATCATATCATAAAACTTCCATGTGCAATAGGATTTTTTATTTTGTTCCATTGTTCTCTCTGTTTATGCATTTGACATTAACACTTTTAATTACTATTTTCATATTATTTTTATGTCTAATAGTACTAGCCTTCTCATTCAATGTTTGTTTGTTTGTTTTTTGTTTTTGTTACCCTTGCTTGTTTGCTCTTCCAAATGAACTGTAATAAGATAAATGGATTTAACTTCAGAATAAAAAAATCTTATAGTATTTTTTCCTGGTATTTTTGTATAAATTTATGAATTAACTTATTGTCTTTTACTTTATCTATGTCTCCCTCTCCTCTTCAATGACCTTATATTTTTTGCATTAAAATTAGCATACATTCAATGTAAAATAATTAATTAATGCAGAAAATGTAAAACAAAAGAGACAAAAAGAATCACTTTCCAGATAAAATATTTTAATTAAAACAGAATCTTTTTATGCATGTTGTATATTAAATTTGAAAAGTCACATTTATTTTTTTACTTGTAGTGGAGGAAAAAATAAACTGATATGAAACTGACAAAATATTTCTTGATCAATTGAAAAGTTAATTTTATAAGTTATTTTTAAAATTAGAGGTAATGTTAAAAATAATAAATAAATGTTAGAGTCATTTAAGAAAGAGTTTATCACTTGTAATGATGAAAAAATGAGCACTCTCATACTTTTTTCTTACTCCCCTTTGCTTTTTGTTTTTCTTGTTTGTTTTTTATTAGATATAATATATACTTTAATGTGTCAAGGTTTATAACATTTTCATCTGTTCTAAATATATACCTGCCATTGTTTAATTTTAATTCAATATTCAACTTGGTTCAGATCTCTCCATCTAGTTATTTTATTATACCTTTTCCATTTTTGTATTCTCTATTTTGATTCATCTCCCAAATGGATCTTATCATGTAGCAGTTGTTGAAAAAATGTACTCTGGGACTCTACTGACTGAGGTGTTCACATTGGAGACTCTCTGATGTTTGCCTTTAATCTTAGACACCTTGATTACTTACAAAGAAAGTGGGTCATGTTATTAGGAGATAGGCTGTATTGCAGAAACAAACTAACCTGAAAACCTTAGTGTAGCAAAGGATTCTTTCTGCTCCTTGTAGTCACTGAGATGCTCAAGTCTGTGGAGTGCCCACATTTAGTGCCTGTTTCATCTTAATACATGGTCACTAAGTTCGCCAGGGCAGGGGATCAGAGAAATCAGAGACTTGACAATCACTCATTTGCCTGGACTCTAGGGTCACACATGTTTCTTTGTCTCTTGTCATTGAGCCAGAACTTGTCATTTGGCCTCAATCTAATGGATCTGGGGAATACACAGCATATTTAGGTGTTAAAGTACCTAAACCTAGGAGTCAGCGTTAGCATTGCTCTTCACTCATATAATGGTATGAAGAAATCTGACAACAGTCTTGTCTTCCTCATGTACTTTAATTTTATTTCCTATGTGGCTAAAGAGATTTTCTTTATTTTTAAAATTCAAATCTTAATAAGAATAATTATTAGGTAATTTTTTTCAATTTTCCCCATAGAATGGAGAGTTTTTAAATCAAATTCAGATTTTTCCTATATTTTAATATGTTTATTCTGTTATACATTTAAAATTTTCTGTTTCAGATGTTGTTTTCTCAACACAAATTATCCTTTTAGATCCTGTCATTTCTCTTTACTTTTTTCATTTTATTTGACCTGCTTTTTTTTCTTTTGAAATCAGAATTATCTTTCTTTTCTTTTATTGGATTAGAATTCTGATGTCTCTAAATTATAATTAGTACTGGAGGTTCAGTGCCCCAAAATTTGGGCACTTGGGGAGTCCCTCAGCCTGGCCTGTGCCCTCTCACTTTGGGATCCCTTGGGGGATGTCCACCTGCTGGCTTAGTCCCACTCTCCGGGGGATTGGGCCTAAGCTGGCAGTCAGACATCCCTCTGGCAGCCCAGGAGCCCTCGGGGATGTCCACTTGCCAGCGGGGAGCAGGCCTAAGTTGCAGTTGGACATACTTATTGCTGCTGAGGAGGTAGGAGAGGCTCCCGCCACCACCACTGTGCTGGCAGCCATCAGCCTGGCTTGTGGCTGAGCAGAGCTCCCCCTGTGGTAGCGCACTGACCAAGAGGGGGCAGCTCCTGCATTGAGCGTCTGCCCCCTGGTGGTCAGTGTGTGTCATAGTGGCCAGTCATTCCCAGTCGTTCTGCTGTTATGGTCAATTTGCACATTACCCTTTTATTATATAGGATTATAAATACATTAGTATAAACCTTTAAAACTCTTGTTGAATCACATCTCCTGTGAGCTTGTTTCATGATAATGTGACCTCATTAAATTCTTCTTGAACATGAACAACTCAAAGATGTATTTTTTTCCTCATCTGTTTTTCAAATCAGAGTTTTGCTCTGTATATTGTTTTCCTCCCCTTCTTCTTTCACTTCCCTTCTCTTCTTCCCTGTCTAGAATGTGAATAAATTTGCCAGGACATTTCTTTTAGTCTTGATTAGGCACTAAAGCATGCTTCTCTAATTTAATGCATGTTAATTTATTGTTCTCCTAACAGGCATGAGTGCAGACAGACTATTTTCTATTTCACCCACTTTTTTTGAGACCTAAGCTGGGGGCCTGAGCTGAGTGTGCTGTGGGGAGCCCAGATCAGATTATGACACTATTAGAAGAGTGGAATCTATAATTACTTCTGAGATGGTGTGCCAGGTTTGCCTTATCAAGTGAGATGTGTATTTAATTTTTAAATAGATATACCTATTATCTTTGAGTCATTCCTCAAATCCAGTAAGTCCAAACAGTTTGCTTCTGTAAGAGAGAGTAATACCCTTTGATTACTTGCTTTCTTTTACCTATTTCTCATTGGCAGCATTTTCATTTCCCATATTAAGAATCTTTTTTTTAAGAGGGTCCTCTCTAAATTCTTTATACTTTATTAGATTGGAGATCAGTCACTCTTTTGTGGGTTTTCTTAGCTGCCACTTTCACAAGTTTGCAGCAGGAGGCTGTGCTCCTTGTTTGCATGCTGCGGGCACATGTTTTAAAACATTAATGTGTTCTCAGTAAGTGCTGGAAAGAAGGTTGTGAGGTGGCTTTATCCTGTCATCTTTACTCAGAAATCTTCTTGGATGTGTTTCCAAAAAATGTGACAGTAGAACAACACACAATGCAAACCCTTAGATGCTTCTTAGACGTAGAACAACACACAATGCAAACCCTTAGATGCTTCTTAGACGTGTGGATTCCTGGCTCTCATCCGGGATAGATTTACCAAAACAGGAGCTCTGGCACAAGGTCTAGTTTATGCATTTTTAAATACATTTCCTGGAAGATACTGGTCACACAAAATTTGAAAATCGCTGGTTATGAAACCTTGTGAAAGCTTCTGCTTTTCCTGTATCCAACACATTAAAGATTCTAAATGCAGTATTTCATTTTCTTTACTTTGCAAACATTGTCTCACTAAGATGTTTGCAACAATAAATAAAGAGATTCCATCTTGGTATTCAGGGATGCCTGCAATTCCACATATGTCTACTCAGCTTAGTTTAGTAGTAAAATGATCTGATATTCTTATTCCAGATAGCGCTTTAGGTAAAAGTGCTGATGTCTGCACACCCAGAGGCCTTGTTGATGCCAAGTAGTCATAATTTGAGTTAATGTCTGTATTTGAATATAGCACAATGTATAATAATTAGTGCTGAATTTTAAAGCTTTTTGACAGGTAAGTTTCTCAAGGAATGAAGTTGTTTGTTTTTTATCATTGTTGGGTGAGTCAAAGGGAACCCAGGTGGAACAAAGTTAAGTGTTTATTTTTCACTAAATTTATTTCCATTTCAGGAAACTGCAATATTATTCATTAGCATTAACTCTTTGCATGAGAAGAAAAATAAATGTCTCAGAGATGCTTAAAAAAAAAATGACTAACCTTCTTATATATGTTCTCACAAAAGGCGTGTGCTTATATTGCTCCTGTGGGTCCCAGAATCCTGCATTAAATAGTAAAGACGTGTGCATAAAATACAGGAAGCAAACACAAGTGTAGGCTTTGTCCTGGAAACACTATGAAGAAAGCAGAAGTTGCACAGTCTTCATTCTCTCTCCCGGTGGATGGTCACTCCTCCCACCTGTTTCTAAGAACCTCCTTTATAAAGATTTCTTTCAAGGCAGAATCTGACCTGTTTTTATGACTCAATGTGGATACAATTCCATATGCCACTTTTTCCAGGAATATTTAGGAATAAACCAAGTTTCCTTAGGAATCATCAACATTTATGTAAAAATTAAAGTTCATTTTCTGAAAAATCACAAACAGAAATTAAAATACAATTATTATAGTAAGATGAAATCTATAGTTTATGCAGAATTGCAATATAACAACGTAATCATAAACTATAGGAAAATATATTAATCATTATTTGTCAACTTAGATGTGAACAGTATTACTTTTAAGTAAATAGTGATATTTAAAATGCATTATTTCATAGAAAAATCTCTAATAATTAATGAATAAGAATATAGCTAAAAACCCAAGAGAAGACAAAAATTAATTACCTATAAAGAAGGCCAGAAAAGAGGAACAGAAAAAACAAACAAATAAAAAAGAGAGAAAAGAAAAGAAAACCTGAGACAAATAGAAAGCAAACAGCAAGTTAATAGACTAAACCATATCAACCATTACATGAAATATAAATGGAATAAATATTCCAATTAAATATAGATTTATCTCACTGAATAAAAAATAAATATTTAACTATCTATAAGAGAAGTATAATAAATGTGAAGATACAGATAGAATAAAAGTAAAGCCTGGGAGACAAAAAATCACTAATATGGTGGTAAAAACATGCTAGTATGGCTGTGTTTATATCAGACAATACTGATATTGGCATTACTGATGTTATCAATTAGACCAGTATTACCAAAGATAAATTGTGCTATTTAACAATGATTAAAATATTAGTTCAACAGGATGACATAACAATATTAACTTTGTGTGTACCTAATAACAGATTCTCAAAATATACAAAGTAAAAACTGCTAAAAGGAAAAAAACACACACAGATGGATCCACAAAAATAGTTGGATATTTTTCTGTTACATGTAGAGCAACTAGACGCACCCCCAAAAATAAATCTATAAGGAAGCAGAAGATCTGAACAACTTTTACAATAAACCTTGATCTAATCAACCTCTGCAGAACACTGCAACCAACAATGACATTTATTTCAAATATACACGGATGATGCATCATGACAGAAAATATACTGGGTGTAAAATTGATATAAAATATTTGATTTACCAAAATTTTACAAAATATATTGCCAACACAGAAAAAAGAAAAACAATAATATATCTAGCAAGCATCCAAAAATTTGAAAAATCAGAAATTTCTAACTAACCTATTGGTCAAATAAGAAAATCACCCCAAAAAGATAATAAAAATGCAACATATACAAATTTTTTTAAATATATTTTTTATTTATTTTTTACAGAGAGGAAGGGAGAGGGATAGAGAGCTAGAAACATCAATGAGAGAGAAACATCAATCAGCTGCCTCCTGCACACCCCCCACTGGGGATGTGCCTGCAACCAAGGTACATGCCCTTGACCAGAATCGAACCTGGGACCCTTCAGTCTGCAGGTGGACGCTTTATCCACTGAGCCAAACCAATCAGGGCAAAAATGCAACATATAAACATTTTTGAGACACCAGTGGGAGGGCATGCAGGAGGCAGTCTATCAATGAATTCTCTCTCATCCTTGATGCTTCTATCTCTCTCTCCCTCTCCTTTCCTCTCTCTGAAATTCATAAAAACATATTTTAAAAAACTGTGGGACATTAGCAAAGTGTTACATATGGTAGGGAAAATATTATTTAAATGCCTACATTAGTAATAAATAAAGGATTAAAATTAAAGGTTCTGAGTTTTTCCTCATAAAAGCTATAAAAAGAAGAGCAAATTAAATACAAAATAAGTAGAATACAGGACATAATATACACTAAAACTGAAACCAGTAGGAAATAAAACTAAGGATTTTCTTTGAAAAGATTAATTAAAATAATCTCTAGCAAAGTTGGATTAAAAAAATAAAATAAATATCAGAAATTTAAAAGGTGACATTATGCCCAGACTGAGTATCTTTGTTGAGCACCATCGTGTGCATGGAAAGGTTGCCAGTTTGATTCCTGATCAAGGCAACCAATAGATCAATGTTTCTCTCTCATATCAATGTTTCTCTCTTTCTCTCTCCCTTACTCTCTCTAAGCATGTCTTCAGCTAAAGATGAAAAAAGAAGTGACATCACTATAGATAATAAAATGAAAATAAAGAAATATTGTTAATAACTTTGCCAAACTAAGAAAAACTATAAAAAGTAATTTTATAAAATTGACAAAAAATATCTGAATGTCCCTTTATCTGTAAGAGAAATTTAGTTTGTTTTTTGGTTAATCCTAACCTAAGGATAGGATTGATTTTTTAGAAATAGTGGAAAAGAGAGAGAAGGAGAGGGAGAGAGAGAGAGGTGAGAGAGACACACCCACTGGCTGTCACCTGTATGTGCCCTGACCCTTTAGTGCATAGGCAGGTGCTCCAACCACTGAGAAACACAATTCCAGGAGCAGATATTTTTCAATGCTGAAATCTACTAAATATTTAAGGGGATATAATACTAGTCTTATAAAAAGTCTCCCAAAATTCACGCAAGAAGTAATTTTGATAGTATACACAGGTTTATAGTGAAAAATTGTAAATTTTTTATTGATTCATTAAGTATACAGTATAGGGTTATGTATGGAATAGCATATCGGGTAAATGGCCTCCGCGGCTTTGCTGGCACGTATGCACTCTTTTGTTAGTGCCTGAGCAGCCGCATTTTCAAAGAAGAATGGTCCGATGATGCCTCCAGCCCAAAATCCGCACCAAACAGTGACACGTTGTGGATGAATTTGTTTCTCAACAATCACTCGTGGATTTTCTGAGCCCCAAATGCGACAATTTGTCGATTAACCAAGCCATCAAGATGAAAATGAGCCTCATTGAAATTCAGCCACATTTATGCAAAATGGTCATTGAAAATTTCAACAAAAGAGTGCAGTTGTGTCAGCAAAGTCATGGAGGCCATGATATGCTATTCCATACATAACCTTATACTGTATACTTAATAAATCAATAAAAAATTTACAATTTTTAACTATAAACCTGTGTGTACTATCAAGATTACTTCTTGCGTGAATTTTGGGACAGCCTTTACAACTCTAACTGCGACTTGAGAAGAAAAGAATATTTACCAATGCGCTTTATGAAGCTGGTCCATATGTAATACAAATATCTCAATAAAATATTAGCACATTAAATTCAAACATAAATAGAATGGATAAGTCATTATGACCAAACGTTGCTTACATTAGGAATGCAAAATTGGCTCAACATTTAAAAATCAATCAATATAATTCATCACAATATGTAATTAAGAAAAAACTCATATCATTAATCTAACTGGTACAGTAAAGACAGTCATAAAATTCAAAACCCAACTATCATAAAGTTTTTCAGTTACTTAGAATGTGAATAAAATTTAATTGAATAAATAGCATTCACTAGATACTTATAACCTATCATTTTTATTCATAAAATGTATCTCTCTTTTATCCACTGTCTATACCCTTTATCGTTAATTAGTGATTATTTTTGTTCACTTGAGTTATTTCTCCCCTGATATCAAGCTTTTTCTTTATAATACTTCATTTATTACCTTTTATTACCTTTATTTATTATTATTTGGCATATTTTTATACCTTTTTTCTTTTACCTTTGAGTCAATTCGATATTATTTTTGTGTAGTTTTGTCAAAACATGTATCTTTTTCTTAAAGAAATCATTTTATCTCCTTTACTTTTATTAATAACATATTTATATTAATCATACAATTTGATATATTGTCTATGTTTTTCTTCCTTTGTCTTCTATCATGTGATTCATTGAACATCTTTGTGTAGTATGTGGTTGTGTGTTTCTCTTAAAAACGTGTAAGTTTTTTATTTGGTATTGTGTTATTTTTGTGTATCAGTTAGGGTTCATTTGCAAGAAATGCAAATCTCTGGGTAAGGAGAATGGTCTATTATAAAGCATGAAAATTAATAAAATGGGCTGGAGGCATTGGCTCTAGGCTGCTCCAGGAATGGTGCACAGAACTGCACCTCAACAATGGCTGACACCACGCACTGACAACTGTAACAAAAAGAAGAGCAGTGAGAAGCAACCACTGTGACCCCTGATTAAAAGAGCACTTTGTCATCATTGGGAAGCAAGGAACAGGAAGTAACTGCTCTTTGACATATAGAAAGGGAAAAGGGAACAGATTTTTTTCAATGCTGAAATCTGCCAAATACTTAAGGGGACAATGCCCATAAGATCTTAGTGTCTCCAAAACTACTCTTGCTAACCACAAGTACCAAAAATCTTCCAACTCTTGAATGAATGGATGCTTCTACTTAGTGGACCAAACTTTGTGGAATTCAGGGAACTGTAGCTTGCAGCTGTCTTCTGCAGAGAGCACAGAAAAGAGTTGAAGTGGATGGTGATTATAGAGCCCATGGATGGGTTGTTTTCCAACTGGCAATTAAATAATACTTACATGTGATATTTTCCCCAAACCCCCCCAATTAATTTACATAATTTCTCTAGAGCTATACATTTAACCAGAATTATTTTATTCAGTTAGTTAGAGATTTTACAACTATACAATTTTTTACAATAATTCTGGCCTGAATTTTTAATACTGACTTCATTTCAAACTTATATTTCATAGGTATTCATTTAGTTGATATATTTGAATGTTATTATTTGATATTACTTTAGTCTTGTGCTGTTTCAGAGGACAATTACAATCCCAACTATCCTGTTGTTTTTTCCATTATTGATTTTAATATCCTATCTAATAAAAGAGAAACATGGTAATTAGCGTATGGCCGCTACCCTTTCCATTGGCTAATCAGGGCGATATGCAAATTAACTGACAGCCAAGATGGCGTCCGACAGTCAGGCAGCTTGAAACTAACATGAGGCTTGCTTGCTTCAGTGACAGAGGACTCCAACTTTCCCCGCCTGACACTGCCGGCCTCTGAGCTGCAACTCTAAGCAACTATGTTACAAATATAGAAGCTAAACAAAACCCCAGAAACCTGCTTTTGTCCGTTGGGCTTCAGCCAGCTGGATTGCAACATTGTTTCAAATGCAGAAGGTAAACAAAGGCCAGAAACCTGCTTTCACCAGTGGAGGCCTAAGAGCTTGAGCCTCAGAGCTAAAGCTGGCCCAGAATAAAAAAGAAAAAGAAAAAAAGGAGCGGTTGGGAGCTTCTGTCACCTGCCAGCCTGAAAACAACCCTCAGCCCCTCACCCAGACTGGCCAGGCACCCCAGTGGGGACCCCCACCCTGAAGGGTGTGTGACCAGCTGAAAACAGCCATCATCCCCTCACCCAGGTTGGCCAGGCACCCCAGTGGGGACCCCCACCCTGATCCAGGACACCCTTCAGGGCAAACTAGCCGGCCCCCACCCGTGCACCAGGCCTCTATATAGTAAAAGGGTAATATGCCTCCCAGCACTGGGATCAGTGTGACAGGGGGCAGCACCCAAACCCCCTGATCGCCCTGCGGCTCTGTTTGTGACAGGGGAAGGCGCCCCAACCCCCTGATCAGCCCTGCTCTGTGCTTGATAAGGGGGAGCTCCCCAATCCCCTGATTGCTCTGCAGCTCTGTGTGTGACAGGCTGCGGTGTCCCAACCCCCTGATCGGCCCTGCCCTGAGTGTGACAGGGTGCGGCGCCCCAACCCCCTGATCCGCCCTTCTCTGTATGTGACAGGGGGCGGTGCCCCAACTCCCCTATTGGCCCTACTCTGCGAGTGACAGGGGGAACTCCCCAACCCCCTGATCAGCCCTGCTCTGTGTGTGATAGGGGGAGCTCCCCAACCCCCTTATCGACCCTGCTCTGTGCGTGACAGGGTACGGAGCCCCAACCCCCCCCCCCCAATTGGCCCTGCTCTGTGCGTGACAGGGGGTGGCGCTGCAACCTGCCCATCGACCATGCCTTGAGTATGACGGGGGGCGGTGCCCCAACCCCCGAATCGGCCCTACCCTGAGCATGACTGAGGGGGGCTTCACAGCCTCCCGATCCGCCCTGCTCTGTGCATGACAGGGGCAGCGCTCCAACTCCCCAATCGGCCCTGCTCTGAGCCCGACCAGGGGCTGCACCTGGGGATTGGGCCTGCCCTCTGCCACCCGGGAGCATGCCTAAGCCAGCAGGTCGTTATCTCCCGAGGGGTCCCAGACTGCAAGAGGGCACAGGCCGGGCTGAGGGCCACCCCCTCCCCCACGAGTGCATATAGTATCCTATATAATAAAAGAGAAACATGCAAATTAACCATCCCTCTGCTATGCTCAAGCCACACCCATAAGCCATGCTCAGCAGCCAATCAGGAACGAGTATACAAATTAACCCAACTAAGATGGAGGTGGCCACAGAGCTGGAGTGAGCAGGAGGCTTCAGTTGCCCCCAGCGACAGAGGAAGCCAAGCTTCCCGCCTGCCATGGATGGTCCTCGGCTCCACTCAAGGATACAAAGTTTCAATTATAGAAGATAAATAAATCCCAGAAAAAGAAAAAAAGGAGAGGCTGGGAGCTTGGGTTGCTGGGGGGCGTGGCCAGCCTGAAAACGGCCATCAGCCCCTCACCCAGGCTGGCCAAGCACCCCAGCAGGACTCCCTGCCCCTGAAGGGGCTGTGGCCAGCCTAAAAACAGACCTCAGCCCCACACCCAGGCTGGCCACACCCTCGTGAGGTGAGGGTCCCCGCTGGGGGGCTTAGCCAGCCTGAAAACGGCCCTCAGCCCCTGACCCAGACTGGCCAGGCACCCCAGCAGAAACCCCCACCCTGAAGGGGCTATGGCCAGCCTGCAAATGGCCCTCAGTCCCTCACCCAGGCTGGCCAGGCACCCCAGGGAGGACCCCCACCCTGAAGGTGCTGTGGCCAGCCTGCAAACAGCCATCAGCCCCTCACCCAGGCTGGCCAGCACTCCTATATAATAAAAGAGTAATATTCAAATTGATCCTAACAGCAGAATGACTGGGAATGTCTGGTCACTATGACACACACTGACTACCAGCGTGTAGATGCTCAATGCAGGAGCTGCCCCCTGGTGGTCAGTGCACTCCCACAGGGGGAGCTCTGCTCAGCCACAAGCCAGGCTGAAGGTTGCCAGTACAGCGGTGGTGGTGGGAGCCTCTCCCACCTCCTCAGCAGCGCCAAGGATGTCCTACTGCAGCTTAGGCCTGCTCCCCACTGGCAAGTGGACATCCCCTGAGGGCTTCTGGGCTGCCAGAGGGATATTTTACTGCCATATTAGGCCCTATCCCTCAGGGAGTGGGCCTAAGGCAGCAGGTGGTCATCCCCTGAGGGGTCCCAGACTGCGAGAGGGCACAGGCTGGGCTGAGGGACCCCCCCCCCCTCAGGTGCACAAATTTTTGTGCACCAGGTCTCTAGTAACAGAATAAAATATAAGAACATTGAAGGCAAAAAGACCACACTAACATACATCAGACAAAAAGGATTCCGATTGGAAATATAGTAACATTTTAAAAATGTTGAAGAAGAGATAAGTATATCCAGAGTGTTATATCTAACAAGTCGTCAGTCAGACATTCTTACCACTGCGGAGGAGGTGAAAGAGGCTCCCACCACCATGGCTGCACTTGCCAACAATGAGCCAGGCTTCCGGCTGAATGGCTCTCTCCCTGTGGGAGCACACTGACCACCAGGGGGCACTGCCTGCATTGAGCGTGTACCTCCTGGTGGTCACTGTGCATCATAGAAATCGGTCATTCCACCGTTTGGTCAATTTACATATCAGCCTTTTATTATATAGGATGGTCTTTGGTTGACTAACTCCCACCCTCCCACCCATGATTGGGGCCTGGGTGGGACATGGGAAGTTGGCCAGCCAGGGAGGGACTACAGGAGGGCTCCAGGGCATGTCCAGCCTGTCTCGCTCAGTCCTGATCGGCCAGACCTCAACAGCAAGATAACCTACTGGTCAGAGCATCTTGCCCCTGGTGATCAGTGCATGTCATAGCAAGCAGTTGAGATTCCTTACCATAATATTAGCATACTAGAGGCCTGATGCATGAAGATACATGCAAGAATGGGCCTTCCTTCTACTGGCTGCCAGCACCGCCTTTGCTCTGGCTGGAGCTGCCTTTCCACCTTCCCACGCTGCCCAGAGGCCTGGAGCAGCTGGGGCGTTCCACACCCTGGCTGCTCAGTGCCTGTGTAGGCAAATTAACCCACCATCTTTGTTAGGTTAATTTGCATACTCACTCCTGATTGGCTGGTGGGTTTCATGAAGGTATGGTCAATTTGCATCTTTCTCTTTTATTAGTGTAGATTATGCTTTGATTGGTTGAACAGACAACTGGACAACTGGACATTTAGCATATTACGCTTTTATTATATAGGATTATGTTTTTTAAATGTTGAAGTTAAATTAAGGGTAAAGGTATTTTTAGGCATATATAGCTTAGTGGGTTTGACACAGAAAGACTAAATATTTATTAGTAAGGGAACCATATTTTTGAATGGTTCTTTTGGACTACATCAAGTAAGAGAAATATTCATAGCATAGCACTCTCTACTAAAAGTTATGAAATGGAATCTGATATAAGATATAAACTGTAAGCACAAAATGAAGGAAAGTCAATGTTTTGGACAACTACCAGCATCCTTACTGCGATAAGTAAACTAAACTTTAGGCCATTGCCATGGATGAAAGATGAACTCAAAACCACAGCATGATTGCTAGGGTCTTTGAAAGGGTCTGCTGTGGGTCCAGGTCACTAACACTCCTTGGACCCTAGTGGGATAGATGCAGTGCTTTGGGAAAAAACTTTCTTATTTTATGGCCTCAGATTTTCCACCAATTAAGAGAATGCAAATAAGAGTTCACTATCAAAGTTCATCAAACTCAAAAAGAAAACACATGGTTGAAAATCAGCAGAAACAAGAGAAACAGTTTTAAGACTCTAAGAATCTATAATAGTAAAAGGGTAATATGCTAATTAGACTGGACATCCTTCCTAGCGTTATTCCAGACGTCCTTCCAGATTAGGCTGGGGCCAGAGCAAAGGCCTGGTGCCTGCCAGTGGCTGGAGAGAAGCATCCTGGGTCCAGGATGCCTGCCAGTGGCTGGAGGGAAGCCCGGGTCCTGGGTGTCGGAGGGAAGCTGGTGCTGGCAGTGGAGGGAAGGAAGGTCTACTCTTGCATGAATTTTCGTGCACTGGGCCTCGAGTTTCAGATAATTGAAATAATAAGAAATTTAACATGACTGTGTCTGAGATACATGGAAAGGATGGGTTCACATCAGTTAGAAAGCAGGAAAAGACTTAAAAATAACCACACAGATTTGCAAAAGAACTTTCAAAAAATAAAAGTCAAACAAAATCACTGAGTAGTTAACCAGATTACACATAGCTGAAGAGAGAACTAATGAACTGTTGAAACAGCAGCCCAGAGCAGCATGAGGAAGCTGATTACTATGGTGAGCACCTGGGGCTTTGTCCTACTGGAGCTGCTGAGGGGCTGTGTAGAATGTGCATCAGGATTCTACCTTAAAGAACTGGAGTCTGGGAACTTTACCACTGAGTCTCTTCTGCATTGGTTGAGGGCTCCCTGTACCACCAGGCTGTGTGGAAGGGCACCAGGGCTTTAAGTTGGAGGTGGGTGCTAACAAAACTTGTATGGAGCTATCGCTGGTTCAGATGGGCTAAAAGGTTGTAACCTGGGAAATGTCAGCTTGACACAGATTCAAAAAGATTCACCCAAGATGAAAATGTTCATGACATAGGTGCCATGACCACATCTCAGGCTTGAATAATCAGAATCCCTATATAAGTGACTTGTGAATCCATATTTCTTTAATATAAAATAAAACATTTTCAGTGTGATTTGTTACCCTCACTAAAGATTGAGAAACATCCTAATGTCCATTATTTGCAATTCATCGCTCTGTTTTAAATATATTTTATTGATTTTTTACAGAGAGGGAGGGAGAGGGATAGAGAGTTAGAAACATCGATGAGAGAGAAACATCAATCAGCTGCCTCTTGCACACCCCCTATTGGGGATGTGCCCGCAACCAAGGTACATGCCCTTGACTGGAATGGAACCTGGGACCCTTCAGTCCACAGGCCGATGCTCTATCCACTGAACCAAACCGATTAGGGTGACAATTTATCACTCTTGTGCTTGCCTTGGGAGAAGCATATCAAATTACTATCTATTTTGAACATCCCAAAAATAATAATATGAAAAGGAGCTTATTTGACTCAGGACCTGTATCCCAGTAAATAAATCCAATCATCCAATTATCTTGCTACTCTATCTTAATCACTTTTGGCTGCAATAGTATAGTGAAGGATTAAATTGCAGAGTACTGCATTACTTGTAAAAAAAAAATTCCAACAAAAACTTAAAAATATTTTCTCACATTACTTTTTTAGCTTTTCTGACTCACTTTACTACTTTCACACTCACATTTATCAAACTAGAGGCCCAGTGCACACATTCGTGCAGGGGTGGGGTCTAGCCAGCCTGCCCCGATCAGGCCTATCAGGGTGGGCTGGTGGGTGGGGGGCATAGGAGGTTGGCTGGCTGTCCCACCCCTTATCGGGATTGTGGGGGGTAATCAGAGGTAGGGCCAGCCTCAGGGAGGGGCCTGGAGAAGACCCACTGAGCTGGAGCTGAGCATGGGCCCCAGGCTTCCCAGGGAGGATGGCCCCAGCAAGGAAACAGAAACCACCAAAAGGCTCTGCAAACCGGCCCTGAGCTCCCTTTGGCCAGGCAAACACAGAGCTGGTGTCTCTGTGAGTACATTAGACACAGCCGAGAACTTGCCTTTGTCTATTGGTCAAATCCATTGCATCGAAAAAACGTGTCCCCCTTCTTCTCTTTGGGGCATTACAACAAATACAAGCCAATTGGAAGACGCGGGCCCCACAATCACCCATAGTTTAGGACTAAGACAACTGGGAAGCAATCTCCACGGAACAGAAGACACTGTTTTAGAGTCTTAATTCTCCCCTAAAATGTGCCCCGCTGCTTCTCTTTGATACTGAACTAAGGAACCAAAGACTGAGTTTCCTTTGAGGTGGGATCCACTGGGAGCTGGCTGGTGGCAAGGCACCTCACAGGCAGCTGCCTTCCCGCCAAGCTCGGTGTGCTCTGAGACAGTCTGTTTCTGGTGGTGCTGGGTCTTTGGCTGCTGGTTGGGCAGCAGGTCCACAGGGTTTCTCTCCACCACCTTCCTGGCCTCCTGAGCAGTACTCTCTGGCCCAGCATTCCAGGTGGCTGTCGATAGAGCCGGGACTCGGAGAGTGAAGGAGCTGGTCCATGCCAAGAGGGACCCACAAATGGTCAGGCCATACCCCCACCCTGCTTCTCAGTCTTGCTCGTGTGGATTGGGCCAAAGCCCACTGCCTGAGATTGGGGAGGGTTGCAGCAGGGAGAGGGGCGCCCTGTCCTTCCAGCCTTGGTGATAATCATTTTGATGACCAGCTGATTGAATTCGTCCCACAGAGCCTTCATCTCAAGCTGCACACTCACGCTGGCCACCTTCGTGTTCTTTACCGGTGCTTTAGCAGTGGCTGTGCAACTGGCCCCAGGGCCCTTGGGCTCAGTAGCAGCACTGGTGGCAGCCCCTGCGGCCAGCGCGTCATAGCGACCGGTCGTTCTGGTCATTCCACCGTAACGGTTAGTCACTGGACTTTTATTATATAGATATAAGAACATCCTACACCAACTGCAGTATCTCAAGTAAAATCAAGCCACCTAGAATTATTCATGTTTTGGGGACATTTTTCAATAAAGTAAAACAACTTCTTCTATACCTTCCTTCTCAATGAGTGAGTGGGTTTTGTGATTCCTTTCTTTTGACCACTTTGTCAGAACATCCAGTTTCTTAGCTTATCCCAAACCATAATGCTTTCACCCAATGGCAATTCAAGCTACCAACATATGACATGAGATAAACCAAACACTGCTCCCATAAAGTTTATTATATAACTTACTTACATACAAGGAACTTGTCTAGTTTGCAAGATCCTATCTCAATTGCTTTGTTTCAGTTGTTCTGAAGATAGGAAATAAAGACAAATTGATATTTTATTGCATATTTCAAGCTAAAACCAGGTGATTGGAAGAGGTTCCCTGTTCATGCTCACCTGTATCCCTTACCTGTGGTTGGGTCCTTGCATTTCTTAAAGATCCCAGTGCCTTCTTCCACTGTGCTGCCCTCAGTCTTCCTGTGTGTCTTGTAGACCTTGTCTTTTTATCTCTGTCTTTCTATTCACTGGTATAGGGAAAATTTCCATTGTAATATGGAAACAACCCAAGTACACATCAACAGATAAATGGATAAGAAGTGTTATATAAGGAAGGAAGGGAAGGTATAGGTATATATAATGGAATATCATTCAGCCACAAGAAAGATGAAAATCCTGCCTTTTGTGACAATGTGTGTGAACCTAGAGGACATCATGCTACATTAAATAACACAGAAAAAGATAAATGGTATATGATATCACATACAAAAAAGAGTAGAAATCAGAAGCAGGAGGCTGTTGATAGAGCCAGGACTGGAAGAGTGGGAGAGTTCTGGTTACCAGGAGCTGAAAGAGTGGGAGAAATGAAGAGATGTCAGTCAAAGGGAATAAAATTGAAGTTATGGAAATCTAATTTACAAGCTTAATGACTACATTTAATAATACTGTACTGAACACTGGACATATGCTAAGAGGGTAGATTTCATGTGTACATCACACACAAAATAATGGTAACCATGTTAGGAGATATTAATTAGTTTGACTCATTATTTTACCATTTGTATATTAAAGTATTATGTGTACACCAAAACTATATACACTTTTCTTTAAAAATATAAAGAAATAACTAAAAATACCTTACCTTTTCTTAAATCTAAAAACTACTTTCCAAATTTGAGAAAAAAATTGTCAAAGATTGATGGTGTCTGTTAAAAAAAAAAAGATACTAAAGACGACTTCTCAAATGTTTTCTAAAAAGGTACTCTCTATGAAAAAGGGAGGTTTTTATTTATGATGTATCGTTATTTCATTATGTTCTACATTTCACTGAGAGCTCTTCACAGATGATTTTTATGTAAAACACAATATCTTTCTCCCTTCCTTCCTTCCTTCCTTCCTTCCTTCCTTCCTTCCTTCCTTCCTTCCTTCCTTCCTTCCATATTCCTTATTCTTTTGAAGAGATTTCTGCAAAGGGCTAACCTAGGTTAAATGGATGCCAAAATGTTTGAAAACATAAGATGGTAATTATAAAGGGCAAGTGTTCAGCACAGGTAAATGATAAAATGCCAAACTCAGAATAAAACTAGCAAACTGCAAATTATGTGTGTACATAGGAAAAGCTGTTTTGAGTAAGTCTAACAACAGTTCAGGGAAATCTTCCAGGGCTGTTAATGTGTGCAATGCAGTCTTAATCTGGCTATTTAAATACTATAAGAAATGAGATTTGCAAGCAATAAAACTTCCCAATGTGCAAACGATGTAGATAATTACATTTTATGGGAACAGTGTTGCAGTTTCTTTTATGCCATAGATTCACAAGCTGAGCATATGCCCTACTTCATGCAGAAGGATTCTGGCTTGCACCTGCTGACCTGGTGTATTAATAGTGGCCCTTTTACTATTGAAGTGTCCTGGTTTGGACAATAACTTATATGTTCATACAATATATTAGCCAAGTGTTTACACATACATATAAGAAAGTTATTTTAGATGTGTGGGTCTTGGGGTCATGATTCACCTTCAGATTTTTAGGGTAAAAAGGATTTTAGGGATCTAATTATGGCTGAAGGCTGCTTAAACAGCAATGGCAGAAACTGTCTGTCAACTATGTCTGTCAACGTGTTATGCATTATGCATTAATGGCCTTCACATGCTGAGCTGACAGACCAGGACGGCTATTGAGCAACCTTTGAGGAGGGAGGGGATCTTTGCATAAGAAAAATTAGTGTCTGGTAAAAAAGACCTGGATGAAAAGTAGCACAATAAGGTTATGGGTAGTGAGTGTGCACTTCTTCGTCACCAGCTTGATAAATAGGGAGAAAGTTATCTTTGCATCAGGAAACTTCAGGTGAGATTTCCAATACATGAAAATAGACAATCAGTCTTCACTGTTAATCAAATGAACCCAAAATGTGGAAAGGAGCAGGGAAAAAAGAAATCCAATAATGCAAGAGTGCTGAGATCTAGGAATGGTTGAAGTTAGAGAAATACAAAAGTCTAGAATGATACCAGTATGGATGATGTATGCCTCTAGTTTGGTTTTATATGATAGTTATTACCATAAAAGAAATATATGTAACTTTTATTTTTTAAAAAGTATTTTATGGGCTCAGGAGGAAGAATGTTAAGAAAATGAATTTTTAGAAATCCAGTCTTCAGGGTTCAAGAAAAGTGAGATGTTGTGGTCATAATCTACATGTTGTAAGTCATATTTGGTAAATTCTTATAGGTCAAAGATTTCTCTCAATAATCATTATCAAACATGAGAATGTTGTGAGGTGAAACGAAGATTATCTTTAGCATTATACAAAGATGCTAAGTTTTAAACCCTCATCTGAACATTCAACTTTCTTAGATGCCTCTCAGTGAAAGCTGAGAGTGAGAAAGTAAAACATCTGGAGAGCTTAATGTCTGGCAATAATTATTTTCTGTGCTTTTAAGAATTTGTGTGTGTGTATATATGTACACATTTATTTTCTATGTTAAACCTTATACTTACCCATGAGTAGCAATAACAAACTCTATGTGCTGCTATAGAGACTGGTGTTTACTAAAAATTTAGTAACCACCATAAAGAGTATGAGATGTACCTGCATCTGTCACTTACACAGACTTGGCAGAAATTCCAGGAGAAAGTGGAAAGTTCATTGTCACCTTATTATCTGATGAGGCAGTGTTCACTATAAGCTTCTTTCATGTATTCACCAGGAATCTGTCACCAATACAAATGTGGTCCCTGACTTCTTGTTTGGACAGGTCTAAACATCTAAAAAATGTGGAAATTAAAATTTGAGCATTTTTTTTTTAATTCCAAGAGTTAATAAGCTTTATTCACTTTAAAAAAGATTTGTTGAAAGGATTTGGCTTGATAATTTAGATTGTCTGAAATTTAACCGCCTATTTCAAAATCTTCCTTTTTCCATTAGCTATATAGAGCCACCAAGTTAAAAAAGTGAAATCAATCTTAATTGCAAAGGAATTACCCAAGCTAGAACCAGCAAACTTGTAAGATGATTGTATCCAATTTTTTTAAGTAATGTAAAGTAAATTTGCACCAAAATGTCCTTACCCTTTATTCCTCTAAGAATATTTGATGTTCTGCTCAACTCTCAAAGCATAGAAAAAAATGAAAAAGGAAAGCCCTAAAAGCTATTAGAAAATTTAGAACATTTTTTTGCCATGAGTGTTACATCTATTGGCCACATAAAACTCTCCAGCTCTTTGTTCCTGATGAGCCACTGAGCATTCTGTAGAGCTAAATCTGGATACAAGATTTAAACACAACCAGGAAAGAGGTTAAATATGGAAACAGCTTTTTTTTTTTGAGAGATAACCAATGCCATGAACATATTTTGTCTTTTAAAAAAGAGTCAATCATTTCTCCATAAGAGTGTGTTCATTTGATTCTAACAGTTTTCACCCAGTGCTGCTTACTGTGTGGCCCATGGGCTGAAGCTGGTCTGCAAACAGTTGTTGCTACTCTGAGGCAAAAAAACCAAATAAATTAAGCCTTTGAAACTTTTATAGTCATTTGAGTAATTTTATACCTGTTGAATCTAATTTTAAATTGAAGTTTTTATTACCTATTTTTTAAAAAATTTAGGTAATTTTATTTATATATATTTTAAAAGTGGAAATTAAAAACATTATTTTGGCACATATAGTTTGGGAAGCATTTTTCTAACATACACAAATTACTTTTAATTAGTTTTCCAAAAATAAAGGTGTTTAGTGACTTCCAAATGCCTTTAGATGAGAAAATGCATCAAATTTTAGTCATGTTAGTAGTTTTTATAACTTATCCGCGGGTTATTTTTTAATGAAAACAACCAAATCAAAATTTATTGATGATATGTTTTGGAAGCATCTATAATTTATAATTTATTTACATGAAACCAGTTACTAATTTAAGTCCTGGAAGTTTAAGGAGCAGAAAGAATAAAGAGAATTCCAGTTAAAATCCCAACTTTGGGAAATGTAATTCTAACGTCAATGTTGATCTAACCAAGCCTTAGGGTTTGTTTGTTTCTTTTTCTCTCTTTTTTCCTTTTGATCTAGGCAGGCCTGTTACCTGGCATAAGCTCAAAACAAGAATGTCAAAATGGACCCCACTTGTAGGGTGACATAATAGCTGCAGGATATGGTCAGCACGAACGTGGGCAGTTCCCCCTTCTGTAGTCCTGAGCAACACCCTTTTCCAACAAGCTGTGCACCCAGGAGTGAGTTAGGCTGTTAAATCCAAGACTAATTTTTTTTTGTAAGGAAATGAAAAATTAGATCAACATTTTTCAATTTTAATCTTTTATTTTATCATGACTTTAAAAACTCTCTGGATCTGCTTTCCAGCACACACACACACATACACACACATACACACACACACACAATTAAATGGCAATTTCTCTTTCCTTTAAATTTTATTTCTTAAAAATATGTGATGTATCACCCTGGCCAGGTGGCTGGGTTGGTTTGAGAGTCATCCTGTACACCAAAAGGTTGTGGGTTTGATTCTTGGTGAGTCTCTCTCTCTCTCTCTCTCTCTCTCTCTCTCTCTCTCTCTCTCTCCTTCCTCCCCATTTCAGGGAGCTATATATTTTTGTTAGAAAACTATCTTCCTAGAACATAAAAAGGAATAAATTGCTTTTCACACTAAAAAGCAATATGGTATCCAGGGATTGTGCACCTGAATCAATTTTGGGACTGTTTAGCTTAGACGAGTGGTTCTCAACCTTCATAATGCTGTGACCCCCAACCATGAAATTATTTTCGTTGCTACTTCATAACTGTAATTTTGCTACTGTTATGAATCGTAATGTAAATATCTGATATGCAGGATGTATTTTCATTGCTACAAATTGAACATAATTAGAGCATAGTGATTAATCACAAAAACAACATGTAATTATATATGTGTTTTTCGATGGTCTTAGGCAACCCCTGTGAAAGGGTCGTTCGACCCCCAAAGGGGTCTTGACCCACAGGTTGAGAACCGCTGGCTTACACCAACGCATGGCCAGTCCTTCCTGCCCTGGGCAGGTGGTCCATATTATAAATAAAACCTGCAGCTATTCACTTCAGAGACTGGAATGTTAAGGAATTGTTTTTACTTCCCTGAGTAGTGTTCCTTTTAAAGGTGTGCAGAGCTACCTCGTTGCTCTATTGCCAGGTAATTAATTGTCTTTGTTTATTCATTGTCACAGATATTTGTTGAGTATCATTTATATGCAAGACACTGGGCTAGTTACTAAGTGCCCAGTGGTTAATGAAACACCAAGATCCCAGCTGTCATGTAGATAGTGCAATAGGATAGGCAGACAATAAACAAAGAGATAAATATTTAATCACAACTGTAAGATTCTAATTGGGAAACATAAACAAGGCAATGATCAAGTGTGTGGGCAGCTCTCTGTTGCTTCACTGAGTCTTTATCTGACTGCTCAGCTCTTCCCTGGAGAAAACATGCAGTTTATCTCCCAATAGTCCTGTGAAAGTCCCTTCTTTGTCTAACTCAGAGCTTTTCATAGGTCACTGACTATAAAAGCTAATTTCTAGGTCCCATCTCAGGCCAACTGAACTGTAATCTCTGGGTGTGGGGTCCAGGCATAAATGTTTTTTTAAAGATCCTCCATTAATTTTTTTTTTTTTTGGTAAGTGGGGAATAATTTTAATTACAGAGTGTACATTTTCTTTCCACACATTTTGCTTTGTATTAGGGAAGGGCGTTGTGATACATGTCCTGGCAGACTTCACTTAGTGGTGCCATGGCCAGCACCCTTCTGCTGGGTCCCTGCTAACAGTGCCTCCTGCAGCACCAGCCTCAGCCAGCTGTGCTGCCTGGGGCAGACCAGGCTTTCAGTCCTACAGAAGCCAGGTGCTATGGCTTCTTTCTGGTTGTGACTAGGTTCTTTGGAGCAGGATGCTATAAACCTTATCCCTGCCTGTCAACCTGCTTCAGAAATAAGCAGGGGAGCTATGGTCTTCCAAGATAAGAAAAAACAGTGACATCTGTAATACTTTCAGCAATAAAGATAAATTTTAAATATATATATTTACAACTGAAAAAACTCCAGATTTTCTACTTTTCTTCTTATCACCACCTTTCTGCTTCTTTATTGTCATTAAATTAAACAAATAGTGCAGTGAAGGACTGGAGAGGGGGATCAGGGTGGGGTGGAAGGGAGTCAATGGGGAAAAAGGAGGGGGCATCTGTAATACTTTCAAAAATAAAGATAATTTTTTTTAAAAAATAATTAAACAAATCTCTTAGAATTACGGTGTTTGAGCATTAAAACTATATTCAAAATCAGTCCTTACACCATAAGTAGAACATTTTAAAATGACTTGAATTGCCCCCTTTTTTTTTTGAGAAAGCATGGTGTATTCCTCAGCCAGTTACTGGTTGAATCCCTACTCATTTTCTATGGCCCATTTCATATGCTACTTTCTCTACAGAGTCTTCCTAGATCAAACAAGCAAAAAGAAAGCTGTTTTTTCTCACCTACACTCCTTAAGCACCCTGTCTTTAAATCTTTAGGAACTCATCACAAATTGCCTCTTACTGCAGATGTTCTTTTAAGCATAGGTCATTTCTTCTCCTCCTTATTCAACTATAGGTTTATTGAGGGTATTCAGCACTGGGGTTTTTTGGATTTTTTTTGTTGTTGTTGTTTTGGCAAATATGTATTTTTCAAACAAGTTACTCAATGGATAATTTCATGAATTAAAATGCTAATCTAAAATATAATACCACCTATGATCGATTATTTAAGCCAAATCAATGCTATATTTCAGCAATGTACAAAAAAATTCCATCATAATTACTGATAAACTCCATCATAATTACTTATTACTTATAAAATTATTTACCAAAGTCTGCATATGATAATTCAACCAATATTATTAAGCAGTTACTATGTTCTAAGCACTGTGCTAGGATTGTGGAATTGTAGAAAAAAAAACAAACAGAAATTATCCTTGATCTTTGGAAAGGTATAAATCATGGGGGTGGGGCATCAGACATTAATTAGTTTGTCAAACAAACAAAATAAATAATGACATCTATATAAACCACTTGGAAAGATTTTTTTGTTTTTCCTTTTTGAAAGCTTACCAAGTAGCATAATTGACGCAGCCTGGAAGGTGGGTTTCCCAGATTGCTTGATCAAGACCAGATGGGAGGTAAAGGCATTACAGAAGGAGGAGCAGGTTTCAAGTCTGTGAAGAAAGGGAGAGCAGGAAGGCAAAAGAAACTGAGAAAGTGCCAAATGTGACTTGGGTTAACTGTGAGAAGTGAATGAAAAGTGTGGATAGGGAGGAGGTTGGGATGTGACATGATCAGATGTGTATTTTGTGCAGGGCACTCTGGCTGTAGTATTAAAAATGGACCGGTGGGCAAACAAAAACAATAAAAAAACAATAAATGGGTGGAAGGCAGTGTGTTGAGTTGGTGCAAAACACCCAGTCAGGGGAACACTGTGGTTGAAAAATGATATGGTTTGGACTAAGCTGGTGGTGATGGAGAGGAGTGGATAGATTGAGTGATGTTATGGAGATTCCCAGCACATAGGTGGGTGTTTAAACATGATAGAATGAGTGGCAGGGAGGTTTCCAGGAAGCTTCCCAGGTTTTTATCCTGCTCGGCTGTTTGACATTCACTGAGACAGGAAACACTGAACCAGAGACTAGATTTCAGGGGCCATGTGAAATATCAGCAGTGCAATTTTACACATTGTGACCATCATGTTTAAAATATTACTTGTCTTTGTTGAACTTATTCTCTTTGCCTTATATAGTCATTGGGCTCTGGCTTCAGATCTGAAGCAATCTTAGAAAATGTAGAGAATGAATGAATGTGATGTCTGTCCCACAGGTATTGAGCATTTAGGTCAGAGCTGATGCTCATTCTCAGTGCTGACCCCCCTTAGGTGTTTTCAGGAGGGCTGATAACTCTGACCAGGAAGATGCTAATCCTGTAGTAGAGAAAATAATGGCCCTGGATCTCTTCAGTGTTACAGAGGAAT
Organism: Myotis daubentonii; assembly: GCF_963259705.1. Classification (NCBI taxonomy): domain Eukaryota; kingdom Metazoa; phylum Chordata; class Mammalia; order Chiroptera; family Vespertilionidae; genus Myotis; species Myotis daubentonii. Next base: position 121,270,994 of record NC_081842.1, read on the forward strand.
TTGAGAGCATAGACTAATGATTTAATGTCATATAATTGATCTGAACGAATTGACTTTGATACAAGGAGATTTATGTGTGACTTCAGTGAAATTTGAACTTTAAAAAAATCAGTGCTAGAAACAAGTAGTTTTTAAATGTAAATTTTAATAGTGCTTTTCTCCCTTTATTGAGGTGACAGGATAACTTTATGTCTTTTCTTATTACCAGTTCCAAGCTTTTAAAAATCAACGTATTTTATTTTTATATTTATAAAAGGATTTTAAGTTAATAAAACTCCAGCTCTTGATTAGGCTTTACATAGGTTGTACCATTGAAAAGATAAATGTAGCCCTCCCAGGTGACATCGACATTGGGAGGGTGATGTCATCCACTGACATTTCCCCATCTTATTTTAGGCTAAGGATTACAGTAGAGGTTGGCACAGATGCTACCATAGCAGCTGTGCACTCACAAGGATAAGAAGTAATGGATCCTCTTATCAGTGAATATCTGCACTTGCAAACAACTGCTCTCCATTAAACCTGCTGGGCCAATAGCAATTGGAAGTGCATAAGGATACTTAAGGTCCTATGACTACAAATTCCTGTTTGCTTTGGGACAACAGAGGCTAACAACTGTTTTCAGCATGGAAGAGCTCTTCCTTTATAAGTTGAACTGTCCAGATTGCAAGCCCATGTGCAGTTTTAAGATGCTCTACTTTTGAATTTGTGTTACTATGGCTGCCACGTACTGTTGCTGTATTTAGTCAGATTTTTTCAGACAAGTTGCCTGGGAGTTATGAGTTTTTACTAAATGGATGGCCCAACTTTAGAAATCAATTATATATATATATATATTATATATATATATATATATATATATTATATATATATATATAATATATATATATATTATATATATATATATAATATATACACACACACTTAATATGTGTTCCGAGAATAAAAAAGAAAATAGTATTCACTATTTGATGTAATTCTTCCATATACTGATAATTTGCATCTGTCAAGAATTATGGCCAGATTTTCCTCATCTGGTATCTTAGTCAGCTTGGACTGCCATAGCAAAATACCATTGAATGGCCATCTTAAACTAGAGACATTTATTTTTTACAGTTCTGGAGGGTAGAATATCCAAGATCAAGTTGTCAGCCGATTTTGTTTTGTGAGTGCTCTCTTCCTGGTTTGCAGATGGCCACCTTTTTTTCTGTGTCCTCACTTGGCAGAGAAAGGAGAGAGGGAGAGAGGGAGAGAGAGGGAGAGAGAGAGAGAGAGAGAGAGAGAGAGAGAGAGAGAGAGAGAGAATGTACTCTCTTTCTAGGGTATCTCCTCATAAAAACTCCAACCCCATCATGGGGACATGATGCTCATAACCTCATCTAAATGTAAATATCTCCTGAAGGCTCTACCTCTTAATACCATCACATTGGAAGTTAGGACTTCTATATATGAATTTTGTGGGGGTGGATCTGGGAGACCCAATTCAGCCTGCAGCATCTGGAATCTTTCACCTTCTGATCGTCTCACTCTGGATTGAGAAGAGGTTGAGTGGGCACAGTGTGCACAAGCTGCCTCTGAACCAGTGAGGCCCACACTTCAGTCTTTCAAATTCACCTGCCTTCCACCCAAAAGCTGCGGGATATACATTCTTCTCAAATGCACATGGGACATTCTCAAATATAGACCACATGTTAAGACACAAAATAAGTCTACAAGTTCAAGAAGGTTGAAATCATATCAAGCATCTTTTTGAACCATAATGGCATGAAACTAGAAATCAACCACAATAAAAACACTCAAAAGCATTCAAACACATGGAAGCTAAATAGTATGTTATTAAACAATGAATGGGTTACCAATGGAATCAAGGAAGAAACAAACAAACAAACAAACAAAAACTTCCTGGAAGCAAATGAAAATGAACAGGCAACAATCCAAAATCTATAGGATACAGCAAAAGCAGTCCTGAGAGGGAAGTTCATACCATTACAGACCTACTTCAAGAAATAACAAAAAGCTCTAACAAACTACTTAACACTACAACTAAAAGAATTAGAAAGAATGCAACAGGAAAAGCTCAGAGTAAGAAGAAGAAAGGACATAATAAAGGCTTTTCCCTGAGAATTATTATGAATGAGGCAGAAGTTGTCTGTCCCTATACTTTTTCAGTAGGAGTTGGCCATTAAAGCCAGGTGGGAATAATGTAGGAGTTTTCCCTGACAGAATTTTCCAGCGTAATCTTGTCTTTGAGAAACAGATATATTTGTTGGAATAAGTAAGCTGGGACAACATGAAACAAAACAACATTCACATTATAGGGGTACCAGAAGGATCAGAATCTGATAAATGGATAGAGAACTTTTTTAAAGACAATAGCAGAAACTTTCCCTAGCCCAGTGAAAAAAAAAGTCACACATATTTAGGAAACATAGAGACTACCTATAAGATGAACTCCAAAAGACCCACACCTAGGCACATAATAATTAAAATGGCAAACATTAAAGACAAATAAAAAAATCTTAAAGGCTGTAAGAGAGAAGTAGAAAATTACCTACAAGGGAACTCAACTAACTTCTCAATAGAAATACTTCAGGCCAGAAGGAAATGGCATGAAGAAACAAAGTAATAAAAACAAAGGGTCTGAACCCAAAACTACTCTATCCAGCAAGGCCATCATTCAAAATTGAAGGTGAAATAAAGAGCTTCACACACTAAAAGAGTTTATTACCACCAAATCAGCACCCCAAGAAATGATAAAAAGGACTGTTGTTAGAAGAAGTAGAGAGAAAAGAAGAACACAGGCATAAAGAATAAGAATGGCAATAACTAAGCACCTATCAATAATAAGCTTATATGTAAATAGCTAAAATGCTACAATAAAGAGACATAGGAATAAGTAAATATGCTGTCTACAAGAGACCCACTTCAGAATAAAAGACTCACACAGAATGAAAGTGAAGAGATGGAAAAAATGTTTCCAGGAAAGTGGAAATGATAAAAAAGCTGGGGTAGCAGAACTCATATCTGACAAAATAGACTTCAAAGTGAAGGCCATAACAAGGAAAAATGAAAGCCACTTCATAATACTAATGGGATTGATACAGCACGAGGATATAACTCTGGCAAAAATATATGCTCCCAAAACATATATAAACTTTCGGAGGATTTTAAGGGAGATTTTGACAGCTATACAGTCATAGTAGGGCATGTTAATACCCCACTGACATAACTGGATAGATCTTCTAGACAAAAAATCAACAAGGAAACAGCCATCCTAAATGACACATTAGATCAGATAGAATTAATAGACATTTTCAGAACATTCCACTCTAAAGCTACAGAAGATACTATATTCTCAAGTGCACATGTGACATTTTCAAAGATAGACCACATATTAAGACACAAGCTAAGTCTCTACAAGTTTAAGATGATTGAAATCATGTCAAGCATCTCAGATCACAATAGCATGAAATTAGAAATCAATTACAGTACACTCAACAGAATTCAAGCACATGGAGCCTAAATAGCATGTTATTAAAGACCAAAAGGGTTACCAAAGAGATCAAGAAAGAAATAAAAAACATCCCAAAAGAAAAGAAAATAAACTCACAAAAACCCCAAATCTATTGAACACAGTGAAAGCAGTCCTGAGAAGGAAGTTCATAGCATTATAGGTCTACCTCAAAAGACAAGAAAAAATTTAATAAACTATATAACTCTACAATTTAAAGAATTAGAAAGGGCATAACAAGAAAGGCCCAGAGTAAGTAGATTGAAGGAAATCATAAAGATCAAAGTGGAAATAAATGATATAGAGACTAAAAAAACAAACAAACAAAAACAAACAAACAAAAAAACAACCAAACCAACAATAAAAAGATCAATAAAACCAAAAGGTGGCTCTTTGAAAATGTAAACAAAGATTGATGAACCTCTAGCCAGGCTCATTAAGAAACAAAGAGAGAGGACCCAAATAACCAAAATCAGAAATAAAAGAGGGGAAATAACAACTAACTCCACAAAAAATAAAAAAGGATCATAAAATAACATACTATGGATGACTATATTTCAACAAACTGGAAACCTGTAGGAAATGGACATATTCCTAGAAAAGGACAATCTTCCAAAACTCAACCAGGAAGTATCAGAAAACTTAAATAGGCCAATAACTACTCATGAAATTGAGTCAATAATAACGATAATAATAATAATAATAATAATAATAATAATAAACTCCCAGCAAACAAAAGCCTTGTTCCAGATGGATTCACAGGGGAGTTTTACCGAACATTCAAAGAACAACTAATACATATTCTTCTCAAACTATTTCAAAAAATCCAAGAGGAAGCAACACTTCCAAGCTCTTTGTATGAGGCCAGCATTACCCTAATTCCAAAACTAGATAAAGACATTCCAAAGAAAGAGAATTACAGGCCAATATTCCTAATGAACATAGGTGCTAAAATCCTCATCAAAATATTAGCAAATCAGATCCAACAATATATTAAAAAGAGCATACACCATGACAAGTGGATTTATTCCAGGATCAAGGCTGGTATCATATTTGCAAATCAATAAATGTGCTACATCACATAAATAGATTGGGAAGTCAAAAATTATATGATCATAGCAATTGATGCAGAAAAAGCATTCAACAAAATCCAACACCCATTTTTTATTAAAACTCTCAACAAAATTGGAATAGAGGGATCGTATATCAACATAATATAGGTGATATATGACATAGTTACAGCAAACACCATTCTCAATGGGCAAAAATTAAAAGCATTTTCCCTAAGAACATGAGCAATCTTAAGGGACGCTGGCAAAAAACACTTGGTTTAATTATGTTGGCTGAAACTCAGAGCTAAGGCAGAGCCACGCCCTGAGGGCGACCCTGGTCAACAGACTGGGACGCTCACGCTCACGGGTGGGCAAACTTTTTGACTCGAGGGCCACAATGGGTTCTTAAACTGGACTCAGAAGAAGGAGCTGCGGCTGTGTTTCCCGACGTTGCCATGTTAACACTGCTGCTGGTGAAGGAGCGGAGGGGAGAGCAAAACAACCCTCCGCTCTTTCGGCTCCAAGGGCCAGATCCAGCCCTCGGGCCGTAGTTTGCCCACGGCTGGCACTCAGTTTGACTTTCCTGCCCAGTGTTAAGGGGATGGATCTCATGATGTCGCCAGGAACTCAAGTCCCTCCCAGATGTGATGTAACTTCCTATTATTCAAGTATAAATAAATCTGCTTGTGGTGCTGAGGCTCTCTGCATCTGTCCCTCCAGTCAGAGGGCAGACGCCACACCCAGCCCAAGCTGTTATTCTATTTTGTGTCTGTCTTTTCATTTTTTCTTTAATCCCAAAAGCGCCTCCTACTTAAACGAACCTGTTCACGTCTCTCTCTCTTGCGGGACTTGGAGAAGAGACCCCAGCCCGGCATAGAGCAAGGCGGGGATGTCCCCTTTCACCAGTGTTATTCAATATAATACTGGAAGTCCTACCTATAATGATCAGACAAAAAGATAAAATAAAGGCATCCAAACTGGAAGAAGGAAGTAAAACTGTCATTATTTACTGATGACATGATATTATGCATAGAAAACCCTAAAGACTCTATAAAAACAAATAAACAAAAATACTACCAAAAAAAACAACAACAAACTACTAGATTAAATAATGGAATTCAGCAACATAGCATGGTACAAAATTAAAACCCAGAAATCGATGGTTTTTAATACACAAATAATGAACTCTCAGAAAGAGAAACAAACAAACAAAAAACAATCCAATTTACCATTGCAACAAAACAATATTAAGGTACTTAACCAAGAAATAAACTTAACCAAGGAGGTAAAAGACCTTTATTCGGAAAACCACAGTACATTGATAAAAGAGACAGAGGAAGATATAAACAAGTGGAAGAATATACTGTGTTCATGGATTGGTAGAATCAACAGCATTAAAATGTCCATACTACTTAAAGCAATCTATAGATTCAATGTCATTCCTATTAATATACCAATGGCATATTTCACAGATGTAGAATAAACACTACATAAATTTATATGGAATCTTAAAAGACTCCAAAAATAGTAGCAGCAATCTTGAGAAAGAAGAACAAAGTTTGAGGAATCAAAATACCAGATATCTAGTTATACTGCAAAGCCAGTGTACTCAAGATAGCCTGGTACTCACACAAGATCAGGCATATAGATCAATGGAACAGAATAGAAACCCCCTAAATAGACTCAAGCCATTATGCTCAATTAATAGTTGTCAAAGAATTCAAGAGCAAACAATTGATTAAAGACAGTCTCTTCAATAAATGATGTTGGAAAAACTGAACAGGCATATGGGGGGAAAAATTAAACTAGACCACAAACTTACACCATACACAAGAATAAATTCAAAATGGATAAAATACTTAAATATAAATGGTAAAACCTTAAAAACCTTAGAAGAAACCACAGGCAGCAAAATCTCAGACATCTCTCATAGCAATATGTTTATGGATACATCTCTGAGGGCAGAGGAAACTAAGGAGAAAGTAAACAAATGGGACTACATCAAAATAAAAATCTGCACAGCAAAGGAAACCATCGACAAAATGTAATGGGAGCCCACTGTATGGGAGAACTTATCTGTCAATGATACATCTGATAAAGAGTTAATTTCCAAAATATATAATGAACTCATACAACTTAACAAAAGGAAGACAAACAATCCAATTTAAAAATGGGCAAAAACTAAATAGGTACTTCTCCAAAGGGGACATACAGAAGGCCAGGAGACATATGAAAAAATGCTAAAAGTCACTAATCATCTAAGAGATGCAAATTAAAAGGACAAATAAGTGTCACCTCACACCTATCAGAATTGTTATCATCAACAGATGACAAGTGTTGGTGAGAATGTGGAGCAAAAGGAACCCTGTACACTGCTGGCAGGAATGCAGACTAGTGCAGCCACTGTGGAAAAGAATATGGAGTTTCCTCAAAAAATTAAAAATGGAACTGCCATTTTACCTAGTGATCCCACTTCTAGGAATAGATCTATCCTAGGAAACAAAAACACCAATCAGAAAGAGTATATGGATCCCTATGTTCATAGCAAGGTAATTTATAATAGCTAAGATTTGGAAACAATTCCAAGTGCCCATCAGCAGATCAATGGATAAAAAAACTGTAGTACATTTACCCAATGGAATACTATGCAGCTGTAAAAAAGAAAGAACTCTTACCATTGCAACAGCATGGATGGGCCTGAAGAGTATTATGCTAAGTAAAATAAGCCAGTCAGAGAAAGATAAGTATCACATGATCTTACTCATATGTGGAATCTAATGAACAAAATAAACTGATTAATAAAATAGATCCAGAGACATGGAAGCATTGCACAGACTAATGAATTTCAGAGGGAAGGGTGGGTGGTGGGTGGGGATTAATTAACCAGGGAACTTATAAGCACATATGGACACAGATAATAGAGTGGTGAAGACCTGGGAATGGAAGATGTGGTTCAGTGGGAAAAAAACAAACCAACAAATGGGACATCTGTAATACATTCAACAATAAAGAAAAATTAAAAACAAACAAACAAAAATAAATGTGGGCTATCTCTGATCCTTAGGAAAGAACTGTCCATTAAAGCTGTGTTTATGTACTTGGACATCTGTTCATTCAATAGCAAACAAGAATCAGCAATTTCTATCCAATCTATCTATGATAATAAAAGCATAATATGCTAATTAAACCGGACAGCTGAATGACTTAGACGTCATTTTGGACATCTTTCCAGATGAAGCTGCAGTGGTGGGGGCCGAGGCAGGTGCGGTTAGAGGTGATCGGGCAGGAAGGTGAGCAGTTAGAGGCGATCAGACAGGCAGGCAAGTGGTTAGGAGCCAGGGGTCCCGGATTGTGTGAGGGATGTCTGACTGCCAGTTTAGGCCCCATCCCATGGGCCTAAACTGGCAGTCAGACATCCCCCGAGGGGTCCTGGATTTTAAGAGGGTGCAGGCCGTGTTGAGGGATCCCCCCACCATGCACAAATTTCATGCACCAGGCCTCTAGTATCTCTATATATAAAGAGCCAGGGTCCTTAATGACCGAAGGCTCAACCAAACACCATAAGTCAGTTCAGGGTTGCCTGCACTGACTGCCCAGCACTAACTGTCCAGGGGGCTGCAGATTAGACCTGGAGAGAGGCCTGCAGAGAGAGAGGCAGGGTCTGATCCACAGCCTCTGTGGCAGCTGTTGCCTCTCTCTTTATTTTTGGGCTTCCCCAGCAGCCACCTCTGTTTCTTTCTGGGCCTCCACTGGGGCTGCTAATCAGCCCTGCCTCTTTGATCAGGCCCAGAGATAGACCTGGAGATGCTGACTGGCATAGAAACCAACCAATCAGAACCTAATCTGGGTAAAGTGCCAGGAGCCAATGGCTGCCTAGGAGGTGAAGCTTTTGACACTGACTGGCATAGAAACTGAGCAATCAGAACCTAATCTGGGTGAACTGTGAAGGGCAGAAACTGAGGAAGGGTTTTAAGGGCAACAGCTGTTTGGTGTAAGGTGTAAGAAAGTGGTTCAATTTTTTTAATGACCGCTTTGGCAGTATAGTGCATATGGCTGGCTGTAACTCCAGATATAGGGATTATGTGTTTTTGTCTGCCAAGAGCAACTCCTCCTGCTGAAAAAGGCTCCCACCCCCACTATTTAAGCAATCCTATTCTATATAATCAATCTATATTAAAAAAAGGGTAATATGCTAATTAGACCAGGTCTACTGGCCATCTTCTGGACATCTGACTTCATTCCAGACAAAGCCATGGTGGTGGGAGCCAAGGCAGAGGCCATTAGAGGTGATCTGGCCAGCAGGGGACGGCAGTTGGGAGCAATCAGGCCAGAAGGGGAGGGCAGTTGGGGGTGAGATCAGGCTGGCAGGGGAGGGCAGTTGGGGGCATTCGGGCCAACAGGGGAGAAGTTAGGTGTTGATAAGGCTGGCAGGGGAGTGTTTAGGGGGTGATCAGGCTATAGGCAGGTGAGTGGTTGGGAGCCAGCAGTCCCAGATTATGAGAGGGATGTCTGACTGCAGGTTTAGGCCTGATCCCCTAAACCAGCAGTTGGATATCCCCTGCGGGGTCTCACATTGGAGAGGGTGCAGGCTGGGCTAAGGAACACCCCATTACATGAATTTCGTGCACCAGGCCTCTAATATAAATATAAATATAAATATAAATATATATATATATATATATATATATATATATATATATATATATATACATACACACAATAGAGGCCCAGTGCACAAAAATTTTTGCACTCGGGGAGGAGTCCTTCAGCCCGGCCTGTGCCGTCTCGCAGTCTGGACTGGGACCCCTCGGGAGATGATGACCTGCTGGCTTAGGCCTGCTCCCGGGTGGAAGAGGGCAGGCCCAATCCCTAGGTGCAGCCCCTGGTCAGGGCCGATTGGGGAGTTGGGGCGCCGCCCCCTGTCATGCACAGAGCAGGGTGGATTGGGAAGTTGCAAAGCCACCCTCAGTCACGCTCAGGGTAGGGCCAATTGGGGGGTTGGGGCACCGCCCTCTGTCACACTCAAGGCAGGGTCGATGGGGAGGTTGCGGTGCCACCCACTGTCACGCACAGAGCAGGGCCGATCAGGGGGTTGTGGAGCTCCCCCTGTCATGCACAGAGCAGGGCCGATCAGGAGGTTGGGGCGCCGCCACTGTCACACTCAGGGCAGGGCCGATGGGGAAGTTATGGCTCTACCCCATCACACACAGAGCAGGGCCTGTGGGTGGGGGGGTTGGATCGCCGCCCACTATCACCCACAGAGCAGGGCCGATCAGGGGGTTGGGGCGCCGCCACTCTCACACTCAGGGCAGGGCTGATGGGGAGGTTATGGCTCTACCGTGTCACACACAGAGTAGGGCCCGTGGGGTGGGGGGGTTGGGGCACAGCACCCTGTCACACACAGAGCCGCAGGGCAATCAGGGGGTTGGGGAGCTCCCCCGTATCAGGCACAGAGCAGGGCTGATCAGGGGGTTGGGGCGCCTTCCCCTGTCAGGAACAGAGCAGGGCCAATAGGGAGGTTGTGGCCCCGCCCCCTGTCACACACAGAGCCTCAGGGCGATCAGGGGGTTTGGGCACAGCCCCCTGTCAAACTGATCCCGGTTCCAGGAGGCCTCGCGGCTCCACTGATCCCGGTGCTGGGAGGCATATTTCCCTTTTACTATATAGAATAGAGTCCTGGTGCATGGGTGGGGGCCGGCTGGTTTGCCCTGAAGGGTGTCCTGGATCAGGGTGGGGTTCCCCACTGGGGTGCCTGGCCAGCCTGGATGAGGGGATGATGGCTGTTTGCAGCTGGTCACACACCCTTCAGGGTGGGGGTCCCCACTGGGGTGCCTGGCCAGTCTGGGTGAGAGGTTGAGGGCTGTTTTCAGGCTGGGACTGAAGCTCCCAACCACTCCATTTTTCTTTTTTTTCTTTTTTTATTCTGGGCCAGCTTTAGCTCTGAGGCTTGGCTCCAGCTCTGAGGCCTCAGCTGCTAAAAGTAGGTATCTGGTTTGTTTAGGTTCTATAATCGAAACTCTGTATCAACTCCAGCTCTGAGATCCCGGGGCTCGCTGAAAGCAGGTTTCTGGGGTTTTGTTTAGCTTCCATATTTGTTACAATGTTCAAACTGCAGGCTCAGAGGCCGGCAAGGCAGACGGGGAACGTTGGAGTCCTCCGTCACTGAAGCAAGCCAGCCTCATGTTCAGTTTAAGCTGCCTGGCTGCCGGCCGCCATCTTGGCTGGCAGTTAATTTGCATATCGCCCTATTAGCCAATGGGAAGGGTAGCGGTCATATGCTAATTACCATGTTTCTCTTTTATTAGATAAGATATCCTATCTAATGATAGACAAACAGGGCAATTGATTGTACCTTCACTGTGCCTCCCATTGGCTAATCAGTGTGATATGCAAATTAACCACCAACAAAATGGCTGTTAATTTGCATACGTAGGCTCCAAGTGGCAGAGCAAAGACTGAAGGCCAGCTGGAGCAGCGAAGACAGAAGACAGAAGGCGGCTCTGGCCAGGGCCGCGGCAGAGGATGGAAGGCGGCTCCAGCCAGAGTGAAGGCCTGGGTCTCAGGTGCCGGAGAAAAACCAGTGCCCGCAGCCAGGAGAAGGGAAGGCCTATAGCATGAATCTCCTTGTGCAACAGGTCTCTAGTATCCTATGTAATAAAAGAGAAACACGGTAATTAGCGTATGACCACTACCCTTCCCATTGGCTAATCAGGGCTATATGCAAATTAACTGCCAGCCAAGATGGCAGCCGGCAGCCAGGCAGCTTGAAACTAACATGAGGCTTTCTTGCTTCAGTGACGGAGGAAACCAACGTTCCTCACCTGCCTTGCCGGCCTCTGAGCCTGCAGTTTGAAACATTGTAACAAATATAGAAGCTAAACAAACCCCAGAAACCTGCTTTCAGCGAGCCTGGATCTCAGAGCTGGAGTTATACATTGTTTCGATTATAGAACCAAAACAAACCAGATACCTGCTTTCAGCAGCGGAGGCCTAAGAGCTGGAGCCTCAGAGCTAAAGCTGGCCCAGAATAAAAAAAAAGAAAAAAAGGAGCAGTTGGGAGCTTCCGTCACCTGCCAGCCTGAAAACAGCCGTCAGCCCCTCACCCAGACTGGCCCGGCACCCCAGTGGGGACCCCCACCCTGAAGGGTGTGTGACCAGCTGCAAACAGCCATCATCCCCTCACCCAGGCTGGCCAGGCACCCCAGTGGGGAACCCCACCCTGATCCAGGACACCCTTCAGGGCAAACCAGCCAGCCCCCACATGGGCACCAGGACTCTATCCTATATAGTAAAAGGGTAATATGCCTCCCAGCACCGGGATCAGCAGAACCGTGAGGCCTCCCTGCACCGGGATCAACGTGACAGTGGGCAGTGCCCAAACCTCCTGATTGCCCTGAGGCTCTGTGTGTGACAGGGGGTGGGGACACAACCTCCCTATCCACCCTGCTCTGTTCGTGACAGGGGAAGGCGCCCCAACCCCCTGATCAGCCCTGCTCTGTGCCTGATAGGGAGGGGCTCCCCAACCCCCTGATCGCCCTGTGGATCTGTGTGCGACAGGGTGCGGCGCCCCAACCCCCTGATCGGCCCTGCTCTGTGTGTGACAGGGTGGGATGCCCCAACCGCCCCCCACGGGCGCTGCTCTGTGTGTGACGGGGTAGAGCCATAACCTCCCCATTGGCCCTGTCCTGAGTGTGACAGGGTGCAGCACCCCAACCCCCTGATCTGCCCGGCTCTGTGTGTGACAGGGGGCGTTGCCCCAGCTCCCCTATCGGCCCTACTCTGTGAGTGACAGGGGGGATCTCGCCAACCCCCTGATTGGCACTGCTCTATGCATGACTTGGGGGAGCTCCCCAACCCCCTGATCGACCCTGCTTGTGAGTGACAGGGTACAGAGCCCCAACCCCCCTGATGGGCCCTGCTCTGTGCATGACAGGGGGTGGTGCTGCAACCTCCCCATCGACCCTGCCTTGAGTGTGACAGGGGGCGGTGCCACAACCCCCCAATCAGCCCTACCCTGAGTGTGACTGAGGGTGGCATCGCAACCTCCCGATCCTCCCCACACTGTGCCTGACAGGGGCGGCACCCCAAGTCCCCAATTGGCCCTGCTCTGAACCCGACCAGGGGCTGCACCTAGGGGTTGGGCCTGCCCTCTGCCACCTGGGAGCAGGCCTAAGCCAGCAGGTCGTTATCTCCCAAGGGGTCCCAGACTGCGAGAGGGCACAAGCCTGGCTGAAGGACTCCCCTTTCCCCCCGAGTGCACAAATTTTTGTGCACCGGGCCTCTAGTATATATATAAAAGCCTAAGTGACTGTTATGAGTGAATGACTGGAATGACTGGAACGACCAGTTGACCAGTCACTATGACACATATTGATTACTAGATGGCAGATGCTCAATGCAGGAGCTACCCCTGGTGGTCAATGCACTCCTTGGCTAACCACCCACAATTGGCCAACCTCCCCTGGTTCCTCCCTGTAGCTGGCCAACCTCCCCTGGTCTCTCCTTCCATCTCTCCCTGCAGCCAGCATGCTCTGATCAGCCTGGCCTCCATCAGGACTGGGCCAGATGGCTGTGATTGGTCCTGATCTCCGGCCAACCCTAGGAACCCCACCTGGGCACACATTCGTGCACCTGGCCTCTAGTGAGATATATAAGATGGCATCTTTCAAATATAATACTGAGAACCACTGAGTTTGAAAGGTAATTTTCCCAAAATTGTATATGGATTTGACACTATGGGGTGTATAGGAATTACAGCTTCATTGATAGCTTGAAAATCTTGGACCAACCTATATGTTCCATCTTTTTTCCTAACAGGTAAGTTAGGGGTGTAGCAATGGGAATTACAAGGAACCAGCACACCATGACCAATGAATATTGTAATAACGTTTTGTAGGCCTTCCCTTGCTTTGACATCTATAATATAATGCCACTTATTTGGAAATTTGTTAGTATCCTTCAGTCTGATCATGGCCAGCTTTGTCCTATAGCCTTGCCTTCTAGTTCCCATGGCTGACCTGGAGTTTAAGCTTCTGATCTATGTCTATGTCTATTTTAGCTGCTCCTTTTTTCTTATTAAGGTCATAAATAGAATAGAACTATCCAAATCCATTCAAAAATCACTAAGGTTTTAACTTTACCTAAAATATCTCTCAATAACAATGGAGTGGGATATTCTGTCATAATTAGGAATTGGTGCACAAAAGTAGTCACTTCCCATAGGCCTGTGGTCTGCAAACTGCGGCTCGTGAGCCATATGCGGCTCTTTGGCCCCTTGAATGTGGCTCTTCCACAAAATACCACGTGCGGGCGCGCATGTACAGTGCGATTAAAATTTCGTGGCCCATGTGCAGAATTCAGTATTTTGTGGAAGAGCCACATTCAAGAGGCCAAAGAGTCACACGTGGCTCATGAGCTGCAGTTTGCCGACCACTGCCATAGGCCATTTAAAGTTGGTGCAAAGTATTGTGCCTTGAGTTTTCTGTCTACCTCTTATATAATACTGCTAATGGAAGAGAGAGGTCTCTGGCAGGAGGTCAACCCAGGGAAACAGCTTCTGTGTCCAAAAGGAAATTAACGGGCCTTCCTGCCACTTCAAGGTTACCCTTGGCTCCATCTTTTCAATGATGATGTTCTTAGCAAGATCTGAAAGGAGCATAGAGCCCCTTCAGTTCAAGGCCATCTTATGGGTAGTGTCCGGTCCAGGGACTCTCTTGCCTTTGGGATAGTCCCTCTTCCAATTGCTGAACTTGAAGCACAGTTTCCAAGGAGGCCCATTTCCAAGGCATTTCCTTTTCTGGTGTCTGGGCTTCCTGAATGTATGGCAATTGTCAGAATGAGTGCTTTGGGCTCCCCATTCCATGGCACCATTGTCCTCTGCCCTTGTAGGGTAGCAAGAAGCTCGGCCTGCCTTTTCTCTTTGTGTTTCTCCTTTTCTAAAGCATGCTCTTCCTCTTTTTGATCTCTGTTATGAAACACCAAAGATGCTACTTTTAGCATCACTTCCATGGGGATAGCTTCCCCATTCCTAATTCTATAGTTTCCTCCTAATATCTGGGGCTGATTTGGTCATGAAATTATCTTTCAGGACAATTTCTCCACCTGGATCATTAGGATTGAGATTGGTATCCTTAATTAAAGCTTCGCATTAACCTTTCTATGAAGGGGGTGGGATTTTCTTGGGGACCTTGGTCAATGGCTGCCAGTTTGTTAAATTAACAGGTTTCTTTTGGAGGCTTTCATTTGTGCAGGAGGCTAAAAAAGCATGTGGTCTCTGGCCCATTTCTGATCTTCCTAATCATAGTCCCAATTAGGATTAGAATAGCACACGGCTTCCACTCCTGGTTGACAGTTATCATTTTGTGTGTGGATTTCATTTTCATGGGATAATTCCTTTCCCTTAATACTATTACTTTCTGAGGTGGTCAGAGATTCTTGGAGGATTAGATTAATATCTCTCTAATATAAATCATACATTAAGGTGAGCTTCCTCGGTTCTTGGATAAATTTGCCATGGCCATCTGTAAAACTCCCCAACCTGTCCTTTATGACCATTAATGGTATCTGAATTCTTATTATTTTCTCCCTGTCCTGGTTGCTTCTCTCAAAGGGGAGAGTCAACGTGGTATTCTTTGTTTGTTTTTGCAATTTATTGTTTTATCCTACCCCTGACTGGTTGATTCAGCAGAGGATGGTGCTAGTTCTGGGGCAATTTGTTGTTGAGAAACCATGGGTTTAAATGGGCAATCACCTTCAAGATTTAGTTCTTTCTTTGCTATGCCTGCTAAGAGCAAAGGATCTACCTTACAGTTCTTATATGATTTGGAGTTATTTCTCAGGACCATGAAGACTCGGACATATGGTTTTTTTGTCCACTTTCACTGCCTTAGACATAATACGTCTAATTGCAAGATTGTATTATAATTTAGGCTTCTATTTCTGAGCCAAACTTCCTCATCTCCTAATTTATATTGGGGCCAAGTTGTATTACAAAAGAAATTTAATCTTTTTCTTTTTAAGGCCTGAAAGTCAAAATTTTCCAGTTCTTTAGTATTCATCCCAGAGGTGAATCTTGTGGTATTGAATTTTGGTTTGCCATCTGAAAGGGAATAGAGGATATCATAGTAGAGAATGGGAGTCCCTATTACATCTATGTTGTTTCTACCGCCTGGAGAAGGCATCCCTTCTTAGGCATGAGTTTCCAGAATTAACTAGTCTTACTGTGTAACCCAAATTCCTGGCTGCGGTTACTCATACATTTGTCTACCCCATCCCTGAGGGTGGCTTTACCAATGACCAGGATGGTCTGAAAATTGACTTTATCCCACTCAGATTGGGAACTCAACTCCATGCTGGTCTTCTGAGCTGCTCCTGATGCCTCTATTCCAATTTGACTTAAAAACTTCTTTGCTACCAATCCCTCCTCTCCTGTACTATAGATGGAGGTCTTATACCTTTAAATTTCATTTGTATTCTATTTAGGCAACAATTCCACCAGTTACTGATCTATTTTTCCTGCCAAAGACCTAGCTGGAGCAAGAATTGTAGTATTTCTAGTCCTGCCAGCTGTTGTAAAGACAGGACCCTTCAGGGTGTTAGAATATTCTCATTCCCTCAATAAATTTTGCTATCCAATATATTTGTCTACTGGAGTTTATGAAAATCTGCCATTCCTGTCTATTCCCCCAGTCTTGTGGGTCCTGAGGAGCCATTCATAGAAGAAGATAGGTTAGAAGATGCTTTGTTTATATCCAAATAATGTACTGATATCCCCTAAATTTTGGTAAGGTTCAGTAGGACAAAGCCAACATTCCCTGCTGCACCTTTCAGCCTTTTTAAGATATTTAAGAAATTATTCGTGGGTCTCAAGTTATGTATAAGAGCTCAGAGTATACACTTGAAGAAGGTCCCTTTATCTCTTTTATTCCATATTTATCATCGAACCAGACCCCCAATAAATAAAGGACGCAGATTAGCCTAGATAATAACCTGAAGATCTTATCTTCAATTTGTTTAACCAGGGTGTCTTCCTGTACCTTTGCTTTACATAATAGCAATAGTTGTTGGTTAGTAGCTTCTGGCCAACACCTTTCCAGACAATGTCTGTAAAGGCAACCTAGAGGAGGAACTACCTCTGGTCTCTTAAGATAATATCTCTGAAACTGGAGAGGTTCCAAAATGATTGTTCCCTTGATGCCTGCCAGACATAACAATGTCCCTTTCTGCATTTCCTTCAAGGGAAATACAGATGTAGGTAGAGTTTTCAGAAGCCATATGGGACAGAGAGGTGCAGCACATTGACAACTGACTGATGATTTAAACTTATTTTTCTCCAGCCCATGCTCCAGAGACAGAAGAGCTCAGGATTTTATGTAATGGGTCCAAAAGTGCTGCTTGTGGAAAGGGTTTTCAGGGGCCATTATTTTCTGGCCATTCTGATCCTTCTGATGTGTCTGTTTCTCTCCTGGCCATCTAAAATAACTAGATGGTTCAGAGTGCTGAGTGGCCAACCCTTATGTGTGCATCCCGAGGTGAGCCAGTCAGTTAATTACAAGTGAAATGGAAGTTGCTATGAGACCTTTGCACATCTTAGGTTCAAATCCAGTCATCTCCACAAAGCCATTATTCATATAAGGCATTTGAGACTTGAACTGGAGGGAGGAATTGCCTTTATTTTTCTTTTGGAGCTTGTGTGAGTCCAAGAACTCATTTGGTTTTACCTTTCAATTTTCTGCCCCTGGGCACAGGCCCCGTATGTCTTGCTAATCTTTATGCTGCAACTCCCCTATATCTTGGGAGAAAAACAGAAAAAGAAACCCCCAGAGGGACTGAACTCACTGTGGTCTGTCAGTGGAAAGCAAAGATGACCCAGCAGCATATGAGTCAGATCCCAGTCACTAATCCGGGTCATGGCCCCCCAAAAAGATTTAACTGGAGAGCCCCATGAGTCAGAGGTGAGGGGTCTCTCATCCTCAGTTCTTAACAATCTTATAAGAAGGAATTCATATGAATGACAAAAGGCAGCATTGAAGCAAAGCAAATGTATTTATTAAGAGAGCAAAACAAGCAAATTTATTAAGAATGCATTTGGGCCCTAACTGGTTTGGCTCAGTGGATGGAGTGCCGGACTGCGGACTGAAGGGTCCCAGGTTCAATTCCGGTCAAGGGCATGTACCTTGGTTGCAGGCACATCCCCAGTGGGGGGCGTGCAGGAGGCAGCTGATAGATCTCGCTCATCGATGTTTCTAACTCTCTATCCCTCTCCCTTCTTCTCCGTAAAAAGTCAATAAAATATATTAATATATATATATATATATATTTTTTTTTAAAGAATGCATTTGGCTTTAAGCCCAAGCTGGTAACTCAACCGGTCTGAGTACCTCACCTACTGGGAGTTCAAGAGGTTTTATATCCTTCTTCCTATAGGTTTCAAAGCTCCCTTGCCAGATATCTTGGGTAGCAGACTAGACTTCAAAGTCCCCTTCTACACTGTTGTGGCTTATCTCAGAATGTTTGTACATACATCTGGTCATCTTGTTTGGCAAGTCCTACGATGGCCAACTTCTTTGTTTAATTGGTGAGATAAATTCTCCTTTCTTTCCCCCTCCCCCTTTTTCCTGACCTGGTAGCTATCTAACAGTAGGAATGAGAGTATCTTAATCCTTTTTCTGCTGTTTCTTTATCATTAATTAAGAGCAAATTTTTCTTTTTTCACTAGAAAATGCTAAGAGTTATATGAAATGTGACATCAGTTGACCTATTTCTGCTTAAAAAATTCATAGTCACATCTTCTGAGACACTTTCCTAATTCTAAAATTTGCAGAGAATGAATTAATGCTGAGGAATGGAGAACAAAAAAAATTAAGAAGCCACTCAAAAACATTTTAAGGATTTACTTCAGAGACAAAGGTATAAATTCAGAACTCGATTTTCCTGGTTTTGAAAGGATTTCAAAACTGATTAGAATCTTAACTCCCCTCAAAAGCATGTTTTACTCTAAGGCCAGTTACTTTTCCTTCTTCCTGTCTCACTTAAGGACTTAAAGATGGGTCAACACCAAGAATAGGCATAAGTTGTGAGATTTCTTGTTGGAGAGAAAATGGGATCCCTGAGGCTGCAGAGTGAATCAAGAATGTTGATCACAGTAAGTCTAAATAGTATGTGAACTAATGGTGGAGCAGTAAAAACTCCTGAAGCGCATGGGCTTAGTAGTCAAACTCAAAGATAACATTGAAGTGGTATAAGGCTTTATCCAGTGAGCTGAATACATGAATGACATAAGGCATTATAGTTAGGCTAGAGGCCAGGTGCATGAAATTCATGCATGGGTAGGGTTCCTAAGCCTGGGCAATCAGAGCCAATCAGATTCCCCACCTCCCCACCTCCTCCTTCCCTCACCACCCACATCTGCCAACACCCACCCCCAATTCCCCAGCCAAGCCTGGAACCCGGCCCCTATTGAGCGATTGGGACCTGCCAGCCAGGGGGAGGTACTGAGAGGTTGGCCAGCAGGCCCCAATCAGGAGATTGAGGCCTGCTGGCTGGGGGAAGGGGCCAACCACCACTGTGGTGGGTGGGTGTCAGGGCGATCAAGGCCTGCTGGGCAGGGGGAGGAATGGGGGAGGAACCTGGGAGGTTGGCTGCTGGCCCCAAAGAGGGAGCCAGCCCTTGGACCCCCTGGGAAAGGGACCACATCCACTGCCACCCACCCCTGGTTCCCTGTCCCAACCTGGGGGCCTAGTCCCAATCAGGCAAACGGGGCCTGCCAGCTAGGGGGAGGGACTGGGAGGTTGGCCAAAAGGCTTCGTTGGCTAACAGGGCCTGCAGGCTGGGGGCAGTTCCAACATTGACTGTCTTCCCCCTGGTGGTGAGTGCACATCATAGCAACTGGTCATTCCAGTTGTTCCGTTGTACCAGTCACTTAGGCTTTTATATATATAGACTAGAGGCCCGATGCATGAAATTCACGCCAAGGCCTTGGCCCCTGCTGTGGCTGCAGCCACCTCTGCATTGGCCCTTGCCTGCTGAGGCTTTGTCTGGAAGCAGGGACATCTGGAAGGACATCTGGTCTAATTAACATATTACACTTTTATTATTATAGATGTTGGGATAATCAGTATAACTTCCAAACCCAAATCAGGCTCAGGGCTTTTATAGTTTTCCCTAAGGAGTTATCTTTGCTAATCCCTTAACCCCTGTATCTCAGTATTCACAAAGGACTCTTTTTTAGTACTGTGCATAATTTTCCTCCATGTACTTATTTAGCCCTAAGTAATACATTGTGTAATTTCTGTTACTAATGTCCTCTCTGCCCATCTAAGTGGTTTGTACATATAATTTCTAATACAAATAACATCTAGTTCATGAGTATAAAGTTTACATAAACTCTATGAGGGTAATTGACCAGAAGTCATTTTCTTGGTGTCTAAGACATGAACACTGTCTGATGCCAAACTTGAGCTTTCTTATTATGCAATGTTGGAAATGTCTCTTTTCCTGGAGTTTACGATGTTCTTCATTCAGTTCTTCACCCCTACTGTCACACCGCTACTTCTGGAGGAACTGGTAATCTGGTAACATTGGAGCAAGGACTGACAAATTTAGAGAAAGTGCCTGAAATCAGTATTATTTGGAACTGTACTTTTTTATGGGGTTTTAGATGCTTCTGGTAATGCAGCATAAATTAAATTAGCCAACCTCTCAGAAAGTAAGGGAACATGTTAACATAAAAATAATTTCTGTAAATCTAACAAAACATATCTAGAATCTATATGAGGAAAACTATAAAAAAATCTGATAAAATTCCTTAAATAAATTGAGAGATATTTTAATCATATTTTATTTTATAGAAACTTTCAAATGGCATGACACTCCCACTGCACATGGCTCAGGGACCTGCAACTTGGTGCTTGGACCTTCTGGTGGGTGATAGCTAGAATGGGGAGGCAATGAGACAATCCCCAAAAGAAAGAAAAAGAGGAATCACTAAGAAAGGAAATAAGTGAAGTGGAGGCATGCAATAAGAATTAGAAAGAGAGCAACAAGAAAAGCCCAGAGTGAGCTGAAAGAAGGAAATAATAAAGATCAGAGTGGAAATAAATGAGATAGAGACCAAAAAATCAGTACAAAAGATCAATGAAACCAAGAGCTGGTT
Organism: Myotis daubentonii; assembly: GCF_963259705.1. Lineage (NCBI taxonomy): Eukaryota > Metazoa > Chordata > Mammalia > Chiroptera > Vespertilionidae > Myotis > Myotis daubentonii. The sequence continues at coordinate 121,291,710 of NC_081842.1, forward strand.
TTTTGAAAGGATAAACAAGATTGATGAACCTCTAGAGACAGATTCACCAAGAAGCAAAGAGAGAGGACCGAAATAAACAAAATCAGAAATGAAAGAGGTGAAATAATAACAGATCCGCAGAAATATGAAGAATCGTAAAAAAAAAAAATGCCTTAAGCAACTCTATTCCAACAGATTGTTAAACTTAAAAGAAATGGACATATTCCTTGAAAAATACGACCTTCCAAAATGCAACCAGGAAGAATAAAAAAATCGGAATAAGCTGATAACTATGGAGGAAATTGAAGCAGTAATCAAAAACTTCCAACAAACAAAAGCCCTGGACCAGATGGCTTCACAGGGAGTTTTATTAAACATTCAAAGAAGAACTAAAACCTATACTTATCAGACTATTCCAAAAAATTTAAGAGGAAGCAACACTCTTCCTAAGAAGCCAGCATTGCCCTAATCCAAAAACCAGATAAAGACAATAGAAAGAAAGAGAATTACAGACCAATATCTCTCATGAACATAGATGCCAAAATTCTCAATAAAATTCTAGCAAATTGAATCCAGCATTACATTAAAAAGATCATATACCATGACCAAGTAGAATTTTTTCCAGGGATGCAAGGATGGCACAATATCCACAAATCAATAAACGTGATACACCACATAAACAAACTGAGAGATAAAAACCATATAATCATATCCATTGATGCAGAAAAAGCAGTTGACAAAACCCAACCCCCTTTCTTGATAATACTCTCTGCAAGGTGGGAATAGAAGGATCATACCTCAACATAATAAAAGCCATATATGACAAACCCACAGCCAACATCATATTCAATAGGCAAAGACTAAAACCATTTCCCCTAAGAACAGGAACAAGACAGGGATGCCCACACTCACCACTCCTGTTCCACATAGTACTGGAGGTTCTATCCATGGTGATAAGACAAGAAGAAGAAATAAAAAGCATCCAAATTGGAAAAGAAGTAAAACGGTTGTTATTCACAGATGACATGATATTGTACATAGAAAACCCTAAAGACTCCATCAAAAAACTACTAGACTTAATAAATGAATTCGGCAATGTAACAGGATACTAAATTAACACCCAGAAGTCTATGGCTTTTTTATATACCAATAATGAGCTCACAGAAAGAGATACTAAGAAAACAATCCTCTTTATTTTTGCAACAAAAAATTAAGATACCTAGGAATAAATTTATCCAGGGAGGTAAAGGACATGTACTCAGAAAATTACAGGATGCTGAAAAAGAGATAGAAGAAGACATAAACAAATGGAAGGATATTCCATTTGCATGGATTGATAGAATCAACATCATTAAAATGTCCATACTAGCCAAGCAATCTATAAATTCAATGTAATCTCTATTAAAATACCATTGGCATACTTGAAAAACCTAGAACAAACTCTCCAAAAATTCATCTGGAATAAAAAAATACCCCAAATTTAGCAAAACACCTTTATCTACAAAAGCCTAAATATCTTAGGAGGTTTAGATTACTAGAAAGACCGTCACTATTGACAATGCTTAGAAGCTGGTTTCTTTTAAATATTAAAAACTAGCCCATGGGCTCAGATGCATTCTAACTAGGTAAGTGTTCAAGAACACCAAATAAGAAACATGAACCACAACTGCCCATTCAAAATTTCTATTTTTTGATTTAACAATGTTTTATAGATCCACAGATTTTGATTCCCGAGTTTGCACACTTATGAGACATTTGTTTCTTTTTGCAAGGCATGTGGAGGTTTCTTCCCCTTTATATTACTTTTCATCACAGCAAAGTTCTCTGCAGACCAGCAGAATAAAAGCATCACATGCTACCTGGTGGATCTCTTCTATTAAAGTTGCACATTAAATCAATGTGGCTAGTGAGGTATAACTGGTCCAGCCTTTAATTTCATTTTACTAGTGATGTTTTGCTAAATTTGTGGTATATAGGAGGTGGGCAAAAGTAGGTTTACAGTTGTTCAAATGGGAAATAATACAATAATTAATAAATAATAATACAAGAACAAACTTTTTCATGTAATTAACACTGTAAACTACTTTGCCCACCCTGTATAGATCCTTCAACATTATTTTACCAAGAATGTTTTAACTCTGTGTCTGTGATATAGTTCATAGTAGGGATGGTGTATCTCAAACATTTTAAGTTTTCCTACTTACCTCCTCAAATAAATATGGCTTACCTAAAGATTCTTTAAAAATTACAATGATGGTCCAAATCATGCATTTGCTAGTGATTTTTTCTTTCTTGCCTTGAAAGTAACAACTCAATGTATTGTTGTTGCATCCTTGAAAATCTGAAATCATAATACTCATAATTGAAATAGTTGGGCTTAAGTTGTAGCTTATATCAACACTGCTCAGAATTATTTTAGTAACTTATCTTTCATGTGGAAATGAATAATTTCATCAATATATTTCAAATGAGAGATGGAAGTGGTACTTAAGGAAAGGTGTTTTATTTTCTTTTGCTATTGTTGTTTGGTTATATGCTGATTTCCAAAATACAATGCTATAAAGTGTGCTCTGAAAGAAAATAAAATGTTTTAAATTAAAAAAAGACCCCGAATACCTGCAGCAATCTTGAGAAAGAAGAACAAAGTTTGAGGGATCACAATACCAGATATCAAGCTATTTTACAAAGCCACTGTTCTCAAAACTGGCTGGTACTGGCAAAAAAACAGACATATAGACCAGTGAAACAGAACAGAGAACCTGGAAATCGACACAAGCCATTATGCTCAATTAATATTTGACAAAGGAGACAAAAGCATCAATTGAGTCAAGACAGTCTCTTTAATAAATGGTTCTGGGAAAACTGGACAGATACATGCAAAAAAGTGAAACTAGACCACCAACTTACAACATACACAAAAATAAATTCAAAATATATGAAGGACTTAAACATAAGACGGGAAACCATAAAAATCTTAGAAGAAGCCATAGGCAGCAAAATAGCAGACATATGTCATAGTAATATCTTTACTGCTACAGCTCCTAAGGCAGTGGGAACTAAGGAGAAAATAAACAAATGGGACTACATCAAAATAAAAAGCTTCTGCACAGCAAAAGAAACCATCAACAAAACAACAAGAAAGCCCACTGCATGAGAGAACATATTTGCTAATGTTATCTCTGATAAGGGTTTAATCTCCAAAATTTATAGGGAACTCATACAACTTAACAAAAGGAAGATACATGAGCCAATCAAAAAATGAGCAAAGGAGCTAAGTAGACACTTTTTGAATGAGGACATACAGAAGGCCAAGAGACATATGAAAACATGCTTAAAGTTACTAATCATCTGAGAGATGCATATCAAAACAACAATGAGGTACCATCTCACACCTGTCAGAATAGCTATTATCAACAAATCAACAAATGACAAGTGCTGGTGAGGATGTGGAGAAAAAGGAACTATCATGCAGTGCTGGTGGGAATGCAGACTGGTGCAAGCACTGTAGAAAACAGTATGAAGTTTCCTCAAAATATTAAAAAAAATGGAATTTCCATTTGACCCACTAATTCCACTTCTAGGAATATATCCCAGGAAATCAGAAACACCAATCCAAAAGGATATATGCACCTTTGTGTTCATAGAAGCACAATTTACAATAGCTAAGATTTGGAAACAGTCTAAATGCCAATCAGCAGATGAGTGGATTAGAGAGCTGTGGTACATGTACACAATGGAATACTGCGCTGCTGTTAAAATTAAGGAATTATTACCATTTGCAACAGCATGAATGGAACTGGAGAGTATTATGTTAAGCAAAATTAGTCAGTCAGATAGAGATAGATATCACATGATCTCACTCAGTTATGGAATATAATGAACATGATAAACTCATGAACAGAAGTAGATGCAGAGACAATGAAGCATCAAACAGACTATCAAACACAGCAAGAAGGCAGAAGAGGGTTTGTGGGGGTAGAAATCAACCAAAGGACTTGAATCCATGCATATAAGGATAACCAATGGATGCAAGACACTGGGGGATTGGGGAGGTGAGGGCATGTGTCAGGGGGTAAAGGAGTCTCGGGACAGGCCAATGGGGGTAAAAGTAATCATATGCACTACTATTTGTAATATTTTACACAATAAAAATAAATAAATAAATAAATTCGATATACCTAAAGGGCAGACAGCATATCCTGTTGATCCTTGGGATTCATGTCCTAGCAAAGTGCCTGGATCAGAATTAATAAAGGTTTATAAAAATAAAAATGCATATATATATATATATATATATATATATATATATATATATACACACACACACACACACACACATATGTACATATATATACATACACATATATGTCTCTTATATAAGAAAAGAGAAACATGCAAATTAACCATCCCTCAGCTATGCTCAAGCCATGCCCACAAGCCACACCCACTAGACAATCAGGAACAAGTATACAAATTAACCCAACAAAGATAGTGGCGGCCACAGAGCTGGAGCCAGAAGGAGGCTTGGGTTGCCCCTGACAATGGAGGAAGCCAAGCTTCCCACCTGCCATGGCCAGCCCTTGGCTCCACTCAAGGATACAAAGGTTCAATTATAGAAGATAAATAAATCACAGAAAAAAAAATAAAAGGAGAGCCTGGGAGCATGGGTCTCTGGGGGGCTTGGCAAGCCTGCAAATAGCCATTAACCCCTCACCTAGGTTGGCCAGGCACCCCAGAGGGGACCCCCACCCTGAAGGGGGTGTGGCCATCCTGAAAATGGCCCTCAGCCCCTCATCCAGGCTGGTCAGGCATCCTAAAGGGACCCCCACCCTGATCTGGGACACCCTTCAGGGCAAACCAGCCAGTCCCCATCCGTGCACCAGGCCACTATCCTATATGATAAAAGGGTAATATGCAAATTGACCCTAACAGCAGAATGACTGGGAATGACTGGTCACTATGACACACACTGACCACCAGGGGGCAGAAGCTCAATGCAGGAGCTTCCCACTGGTGGTCAGTGTGCTCCCACAGGGGTAGCTCTGCTCAGCCACAAGCCAGGCTGATGGCCAGCACTAAGGATGTACGACTGCAGCTTAGGCCTGCTCCCCGCTGGCAAGTGGACATCCCCTGAGGGCTCCCGGGCTGCCAGAGAGATGTCTGACTGCCAGCTTAGTCCCAGTCCCCCAGGGAGCCGGCCTAAACCAGCAGGTGGACATCCCCTGAGGGGTCCCAGACTGCGAGAGGGCACAGGCTGGGCTGAGGGACCTCCCCCCCCGAGTGCACAAATTTTTGTGCACCGGGCCTCTAATATATATATCCTATATAATAAAAGCCTAATATGCAAATTGACTGAGCTGTGGAATGACCAGCAGAACAACCAGTTGTTATGATGTGCACTGACCACCAGGGGGCAGACGCTCAATGCAGGAGCTGCCCCCAGCCTGCAGGCCCCAGTCCAGCCAAGGCAGATGCCAGCAGGCCTCCCGCCGCCCCCCCGCCCCCCCCCCCGCTCCGCCAATCGCCCTGCCAGTTGCCCCACAGATTGGCCTGGATTGCTGTCCAGGCCTAGGGACCCTGCCCATGCACAAATTTTGTGCACTGGGCCTCTAGTATATATATATATATATATATATATATATATATAGAGAGAGAGAGAGAGAGAGAGAGAGAGAGAGAGAGAGAGAGAGAGAGATTTCAATTCATGAAAAAAAATGTGGCCAAAGATAATGAATTAAAGAGCAAAATTAGTTAAAATTTTTATATAAACGTGGAAAGCACAATTATTCAAGCAAACAATAGAATGGCTACATCCAACAATATATTGCGTGCTAGCTAAACTTCAAAAGTGAAACCACTTTGGAGTAATAGGACTTGCAGTTATCTCAATGTTGTTTTTTTTTAAATTTCTTTATTGATTAAGGTATTACATATGTGTCTTCTTCCCCCCCATTACCCCAACCCCAACCCCCCCCCACACACACACACATACTCATGCCCTCATGCCCTGTTGTCTGTGTCCATTGGTTAGGCTTATATGCACGGATACAAGTCCTTTGGTTGTTCACTCTGAAATTTAGATTCTAATTGCTCCACCACTCACTGGATGGTCTTTGGAACCCAGAATCATTTTGAGTTGTAAGTCTCTGCAGAAGAAAACAAATATAATTAATTTGAGGATTAATAAAATGCCAAAATTAGAGAAGACCTTAGTACAGAGCAAAAAGATCAAGTAAGGAGGCTGAGAGCAGGAGCCTACCTTTTTGTGGAGATCAAGCTTAAGCACCACAGTGTAACACTGGGAATCCCTGGGTTTAGCTGGCAACAAGCTCTTGGGATTGTGGTGGTGGGAGAGGCTCTCATTCTCTACTGGAAGTATTTACTATCCCTTAAGCCCAAAGTGTACAGGAACTGAGCAGCTGTCCCAGAAATAGCTGGCACCCAAATCTAGACAGGCAGTCCCCAGTAAGTCCATTTCCCTACTGCCATGTTCACTTTGTCCAGCTTGCAATATAAGAAGAGAGAACTTCAGAGGGGAAGGGGAAGTTGCATTAGAGAGAAAGCTAGACCATGTTCAGCAGGTGTCCTGCCTGCTCTGCATCTCTAAAGAATAATGAGAGTGTGGGGGTGGTGAGGGGGGTAAGGGGGGTGTATTGGAATTTCTGTTATGCTGACCCTGGCCTAAAGAGTTTTCCCTTTTCTTTTTTTAAAATATATTTTATCGATTTTTTTTACAGAGAGAAAGGGAGAGGGATAGAGAGTTAGAAATATCAATGAGAGAGAAACATTGATCAGCTGCCTCCTGCACACCCCCTACTGGGGTTTTCCCCACAACCATGGTACATGCTCTTGACCAGAATTGAACCTGGGACCCTTGAGTCTGCAGGCCAATGCTCTATCCCCTGAGCCAAACCAGTCAGGGCTCCCTTTTCTTAATAAAGCTTATTTCTTAATCCATGTTATGTGATGGTGTGATGTTGAGAAATTTGTTCTGTCCTCTTGCATGAGAGATGCAGCCTGGAGGGACCCACGTGATGCAACATATGTTCAGGCTTCCCTGAGAGCTATATATAGTTCTCAGATACTGACGGATATTGTCTCTGTTCCTTTCATCCTGGTGCAGGCTGCGGCTCATGCTGGAGTCTGGCAACCTGTGAGCCTCTTCCTAAAATAGGTAACTGTTCAATGGATAGAACAAGTTCTAATCACAGCTCCATACACTGAGTAAGAAGCAAGGCTCTCTATCTTATGTGTGCATGGCTTATTTTAATCCTCTTCTCTGACCTAGTCACCATTTTTCTTCATGTAATTTCAATCATAACCTTTTCAAAAGTCTTACATATTTATTAATGATGCCCATATTATCATTGTTGGATTCAATATGAATCTCCAACTCCATGTGAATGGCCAAAGGTAACACAAACTTAACATATCAAAAATAGTCACTTATTTTACAATCTCTCAAGTTGTCTCCCCCACAGTCTCATCTATCTCAATAAATGTCTCTACCATTTATGCAGTTGTTCAGGCTCAAATTCCAGAAGCCAAGCTGTTCTTTCTCTTTCCATCATTCTCTGCATCTAATCCATCAATAAGTTTCTGCCCATAAAATGTCTCTTATATGACAACTTCTCTCCACTTTTACCACTGCCACTCTAGCCTAAGCCAACCGGGAGTTTTGGTCAAGTGTCCTAACTAATTTGTCTTTTTCTCTTCTTGTTATACATAGCTGCTGAACTAATAATTTTAATTGCAAGACAGAGTATGTTCCAAATCTGCTTAGTGTTTGGCTCTGTGATTGGAATAAAAATATCAAAATCCTTAATGTAGCCTCAAGACCCTACAGGACTGGTTTCTACCTGCTTTGTCAACCTGCTCTCTGAGGATGGCGCTCAGTCTCACGGACCTTCTCCTTTTCATTGAGCGCACCACTCTTCTTCCTGCATTGGGCTTGTGCACGAGTAGTTTCCTCTGTGGACACATCTTCTCACAGATCTTTACATGTCTTGCTCTTTCAGTCATTTATGTCTCAGATGAAATTTAAGATTACCAGTGAGGCCGAGACCAGTTTGGCTCAGTGGATAGGGCGTCGGCCTGTGGACTGAAGGGTCCCAGGTTCGATTCCGGTCAAGGGCATGTACCTGGGTTGCGGGCACATCCCCAGTGGGAGATGTGCAGGAGGCAGCTGATCGATGTTTCTCTCTCATCGATGTTTCTAGCTCTCTATCTCTCTCCCTTCCTCTCTGTAAAAAATCAATAAAATATATTAAAAAAAAAAGATTACCAGTGAGATCTGCCTTACTATCTAATTTATGTATAAATTTTAAGACTTCACCTGTCCTCACCTAACCCCTAACAAATGGCCAGAATGGCTGGGCAATTAACAGCCAGCTGATAAATCACAAGAGTCTATCCTCCCTATCCAAAGATATCTAAGAGTAGGTGGTTTAAATCACCTTAGGGAGATAGATAAAAAAAAATTAGAGCCATGCTAATCCAAGATAATGATGAAACTAACCTGAGAATGACCTCTGACTCTGCTACACACTCATTTTGGTACATCAGAATATTAAATGACACACCTGGAAATCTAAGGAATATTCTGTTGAAACCCTCCCCTGGGACCCCACAGAATTCCTGCCTGCCTAGAGAAAATAGATAAAACCCTTCTGGTAAAAAAGCTCTGGTGGGCATTCTTCTTTGAGCACGCCTGTGCCCCTTTTCCCCAGACGTGTATTTTGCTTCTTCTACTCGCCTCACTGTCCTAAGCCTTAATAAATTCACCTTCACTTTCATCTGGACTCATGTCTTGAAATTTTTCCTGCACAAGTCAAGGACCAGGATGTCACCTGACATACAAAATCTCCTGGGTCATGCTGGACCAGAGCAGAAGTGGTCCAGTAACACTAATATATCACCAGTTTTCACTTTGTCTTCACATAATTGCCCACAATAAATTTATGAGTATAAACATAAATACAAATTTATTGATACATACAGATGTCATGCATGTACACACACACACACACACACACATACACAAACACACACACGCCCAAACAAATTTTGATTCCAACTGGAAATACTATAGCTTTAGTTCTTTCCTCTAATTTCAAATCTTAAAACTTTCCTTTTATATATACAGTTGTTGGGTCAAGCATAAGGGATAATGATTATAACTTACTATCCATGCCACAAACAAGGAAAACTTCTAACATAAAAGGAAAACTTTGATACTTGTTATACAGGCAGTCCTCAGGTTACATCGGACTCAATGTATGTCGTTTCATGGTTACATCTCCATCTCCCATTTATTTATATTAAAAAAGTTCCGTCATTTCAACATATGTACATATGTGCTTTATGTTTTTTTTATTATTTATTTACCATAAGTAAAGGTCAGGAATTGTTATCTTTCTTTAAAATTTTTTTTACTGTTTCACTTCATTACTGCTGTGTATGTGCTCCAGGTGAGTGACGTAGGTGCTTATGTAGGTGGGTTCCAACCTAAATCGCTTTATGTCGCTCTGTAGGACCAGATCTCTGACTTAACCTGAGGACCTACTGTACTTGCTAACTGCTCAGGAAAGAATAAAGAATAAATAACCTGTGAAAGAAAGGTAAAGGGGAAGGGACTTCAAGAGGAAATAACCAATTAACGCTCTAAGAGACTGAGTAAAAGGAAAAAGAGTAGCATGGAGAACAGAGAGAAAGCCAAAGAGGGACATTCTCAGTAGGACTGGGACAATCAATGTGGACACATCATAAATGCTTGCTGGATGAAGTTCCTTGCTCTTCTTCTTTTTTAAATCCTCACTCAAGGATATTTTTTCATTGCTTTTTAAGAAAGAGTGGAAGAGAGAGGGGAAGTCAGAGAGAAGTATTGATGTGAAAGAAACACATTGATGGGTTGCCTCCTGCACACGCCCTAACCAGGGACCAACCTGGGAAGGAGCCTGTAACCAAGGTATGTGCCCTTGACCAGGATTGAACCCGGGACCCTTCAGTCTGCAGGCTGATGCTCTATCTATGAAGTCAAATGGGCTAGGGCTAAAATTCCTTGCTTTTATTCTTCCGCTTATCTATTCTCTTGGATCCAACCCAAAGTTGGAGTCAATGACAGACCTATGTACATGGATGCTTGATTCCTTTGGCTCTGATCATATATGTGAAATGAGCTGGAAGCCTCCCCAAACCAATATGCAATCCAAGACACAAATCAGTGACCTATTTTGCCTGTGAATAATTGGCTATTTGTGTCAGTTAAGGCACATGTATTCTTCCCTTTTCAAGCATGATTTAACTTTCAAACTTCTCTTAACTGCTAAATACCAACAGATCCTGCTCTCAATCTGCTCTAGTGAGCATTCCCCAACCTAATACAAAGACCATTTTTTTGCCTCTAAGAGTTTGCTTGCCAAGGGCGATATTAGTGTTCTGGAAATGTACATTCATCCTATCTGAGTGAGCAGAAGGATGTATTTGAACAATCCAAGTGCAGCACATTAGGTGGGTGGGAGACAATAAGCATAGGATGGCCCATTGGTTCAGTACACTGTAGGAATTAACAGATATGCACCAACTGCTCCTTGAGTGTCTCCAGGAATCAAGAAGTCAAAAGTCAAGAAAGCAGGAGGCAGACATTAGACATACTACACAGTGAGATTACATATTTTTTTTGCCCTGGGGTCAAATGTGCAGTTTCAGTGCACTGGCATAAACTGCTGAATTTGTGCACATCCAAAGTCAAGGCCATCCTGCAACAGGGAGTAGAGAGCACCCAAGGGCCTGAAGGGGAAATGTACACACTTTTCAGCCCCCAAATAATCGGGCCTTCACAGAATTGGAAAGCAGCTCCCCCTAAGAAGAGGAAGGTTCATGTAGATTGATAATAGCATGCAGAACTTACAAAAGCTCAGGAGAAGGAAAAATGATCAGAAAATAAACTAGTGTTAAATTACTGTGTTGCTAGGCTATCAGCATGAGTGTATTGTATGTAAATATGCCTCAGGCAATTTAGCACTAATTACTAAAGAGCTGTGTTTTTGTGGCCTTTTCTCTGGCATTCCTCTTTATTTATGCACTTTTGACTTTCCTACATTTCTTTTTGTCAGTCTATCTTTATTGGGTCAACTAGGATGTGGCTATACATGGCTGTGACTATAGTATAAAAAGGTGGGCTTGCCCTAACCGGTTTGGCTCAGTGGATAGAGCATCGGCCTGCAGACTCAAGGGTCCCGGGGTTCGATTCCTGTCAAGGGCATGTACCTTGGTTGCGGGCACATCTCCAGTGGGGGGTGTGCAGGAGGCAGCTGAGCGATGTTTCTCTCTCATCAATGTTTCTAACACTCTATTCTTCTCCCTTCCTCTCTGTAAAAAATCAAATATATATATATATATATATATATATATATATATATATATATCTTGGGATTTTTATATAGACAGCTTCGTGTATGTGTGTGTGTGTGAGTGTGTGTGTGTGTGTGTGTGTGTGTGTGTGTGTGTGTATGTATTTCTCATAGCAACAGCTACATTATAGAATACACTGGTTTGATCATTTTCACTTTGCTCTGCTTGGGAAGCTAGTAGAGCAAAACCCAAAGGAAAGAAATCTAAGGTATAATTTATTTAGCATGATCTCCATCTGCCTATAAGGGGTTGAGCTGCCCATGACATTCAGGAAGGAATTTATGATAGAAAACAGACTGGAAAAGCAGATCAGGGACCAAGAAAACTTGCTACCTTGCCCCTGAATTGTCTTGTAAATAGTTGCTGTTTTAAAGACTAAAGAGAACTTCTACATGTAACCCTGACACAATAGTTCCCATTTGTTTATGCCAAAGGCTTTTGTCTGAATCTTTAACACAAATTCAGTAATGTCCAACCTTTTTTATCCTCCTTTAGATAAATTGGTTGCTTTCAGTTGTGCGAACTACTGCTTCCAGACCCTCCTTTGATCATTTCACACTCAACACCTTCATCATACTGGAAATATCAACATACACTTAAATCTAATGTCATTTTTATTACCTATTGCAGTAGAAATTTAAGTAACAAAACATGGACAAGATATACATTATTACAGAAGAATACAGCATCCTATTTTGTCACTTTATGAGTTTTGTTTTGTCTGCTACATGTTATTTGTTAGTATCATCAGTCTATAGGGACAAATTTTCCTTCTAGCACCTAGCAAGTACCTGGCATATGTGAGACACATATACAATAATTGTTGCACTATTTTAAAAGGCCATTTTGAAAGGTTTCATGGAAGAAATGGGTCTTAGTCAGTTTATTAATGTGATAAGATAATTGGAGGAGATAAGAGGTCAAGTTTCTTACTATAGTCCAGGTTCATGATATTCCAAAGTAAATTTAAATATTTTATTCATTTATTCAACAAATATTTGATGTATATTATGTGCTACAGTTCATAAGCTGCTGGCTGCTAGCCAGGGCCTTCCTTTGTCCCCACCCCTTGTGGTCAGCACATGTCATAGCAGGCGGTCAAACTCCCAGTCATTCGAACTCCCGAGGGGACAATTTGCTTATTGGCCTTTTATTATATAGGATTTCTTTTTTAAAAAATTAAATCTTTATTTTTCAGATTATTACAGTTGTTCCTCTTTTTTCCCCCCATAGCTCCCTTCCACCCAGTCCCCACCCCACCCTCTGCCCTTACCCACCTCCCCTCACTGTCCTCATACATAGGTGTACGATTTTTGTCCAGACTCTTCCTGCACCTCCCACACCCCTTTCCTCCTGAGAATTGTCAGTCCACTTCCTTTCTATGCCCCTGATTCTGTTATATGCACCAGTTTATTCTGTTCATCAGATTTTTTATTCACTTGATTTTTAGATTCACTTGTTGATAGATGTGTATTTGTTGTTCATAATTTGTATCTTTACCTTTTTCTTCTTCTTCCTCTTCTTAAAGGATACCTTTCAGCATTTCATATAATACTGGTTTGGTGGTGATGAACTTCTTTAGCTTTTTCTTATCTGTGAAGATCTTTATCTGACCTTCAATTCTGAATGATAGCTTTGCTGGGTAGAGTAATCTTGGTTGTAGGTTCTTGCTATACATCACTTTGAATATTTCTTGCCACTCCCTTCTGGCCTGCATAGTTTCTGTTAAGAAATCAGCTGACAATCTTATGGGTACTCCCTTGTAAGTAACTAACTTTTTCTCTTGCTGCTTTTAAGATTCTCTCTTTGTCTTTTGCTCTTGGCATTTTAATTATGATGTGTCTTGGTGTGGTCCTCTTTGGATTCCTTTTGTTTGGGGTTCTCTGCACTTCCTGGGCTTGTAAGTCTATTTCTTTCACCAGGTAAGGGAAGTTTTCTTTCATTATTTCTTCAAAGAGGTTTTCAATATCTTGCTCTCTCTCTTCTTCTGGCACCCCTATCATTTGGATGTTGGTTCACTTGAAGTTGTCCCAGAGGCTCCTTACACTATCTTCATATTTTTGGATTCTTTTTTCTTTTTGCTTTTCCAGTTGGGTGTTTTTTACTTTTTTGTATTTCACATCTTTGACTTGATTCTTGGGATCATCTAGTCTGCTGTTGGATCTCTGTATAGTATTCTTTATTTCAGTCACTGTATGCTTAATTTCTATTTGGTCTTTTTTCATATCCTTGAGCGTCTCACTAGATTTTTTGAGGGTTTCACTAAATTTATTGAGGGTCTCATTAAATTTATTGGTGGTTTCTAGAAAATTCTTGAAAAGTTTTATAACCTTGGTTTTGAACTCTGTATCTGTGGGGAGCTGATATAGGATTAAGCCTCGGACTGACCTGTTGGCAAAGTCACAAACAAGTCCCAGCTTAGGGGGCACAGTCCTCTTAAGCATAATTAGGCTTGACCTTATGATGCTCCCTAGATCTTACCTGGGAAGCTAATGGGCTGAGGGAAGTGCAGCAAGAACAAGAACAAAAACAAGTGAAACTCACAAGAACAGTGTAACTTTGGTAACCACTACCTTGTTTACCTCTGACTGTAAAATAAAGGCTCAGCTTGCCTCAGGATCTTTCTCTGTGGCCTCAGCCAGGCACAGGAAGATTCAGGGAGACTAAAGAGAGCTAGAGAGTTCTGAACACTGTCTCCGTGTAAAACATTCTTTGCCGACTCCGTCCACACCTTTGGGAACCCCTGGACCCCCGGGGCTGGACCCCGGCATATATCCAGTAGTTTGCTTTCCTCCATTTCTGTCATTTGTGACCTATTTTTTTGTCGCTGCATTTTGGCTGCTTCCCTGTGTTGATAGGGTGGCTTTCTGTGGTAGGGCCCAGTAGCTCAGCCTCCCCAATTACCTGAGGTGGACACTCTTGGTGCACCCCTTTGTGGGCTGTGTGAACAGTCTTCTTGTAGTTAAACATTGATTGTAATTGGTATCACTGAGAGGAATTGACCTCCAGGCCAATTGGCTATGAGAATTAGCTGTGTCTATGGTGGGAGAACTTCTGTGCTGGAGACACCCTTCTGGGCCAAGACTTGCTTCAGTGGGGCTTTGGTGCTCACTAAGTCTGCTCCCTGAGTGTGTTCCTTATGGGTCTGAGAAGTTGTAAAATGGATGGTCCCACTCTGACCACTGGGTACACTGGCACTTGGATCTCTAAGGAGGTGCTAATTTAGCCTCTGCCTGAGGCTACCCAGCAGGTGCTACGGAGAGATCTGAAGATTCCTCTTTTTTTGGGATTTGGAGGTGCCTAGATGAGGCCCAGCTGTGAAGCAATGCAAGCTTCTGTGGGGCCTTGGGCCTTCTTTTGGATGTTCTGGATCTCTCTGACCCAGCTGCAGTTTGTTAGGTAATTTTACATTGCAAAGGGCCAGGTCATTCATATGCAAAAGCCTCTGGGCACAGCTTGGTTGGGGTGGAGTCTCAGGGAATCAACAGGGCAGAGCAAACAGTTATGGCTGATCCGCAGTCCTGCCCTAAGAGGTCCCGGGTCTCAGTGTCCCACAGTAATTGCTGCAAGCACCTCTGAGAGAAACCCACCCTTGAGTTCCACCCACTGCCAGACAGTCCAGTTTCTCCCTGTATGAGTCTGGGTCCCCAGAGACTCGCCTGGAACTGGAGTTCAGAGCAGGAGCATGTGTCTCCATCCCGATTGAAAAAGACAACAGCTTCCTCAGTTGCCAGCCCTTTCCGCATGCGCCTCTGTACCTCTGCACTTTATTTCCGCACCTCCTCTGAGTCTCAGTGTGCTTTTCTATTTCCTTATATAGGATTTCTCTCACAAATAATTATAGTGGGAGAGTACAAAACTAGATAAGATAAATACATACAAACACACACATTTTACATGGTTCTAAGTAAAACAAATAAGGCAGGGAGAAGGCTAGGAAGAGCTGGGAGTTGTACAAGGCATTGCCATCTTAATTGTTATGACCGGGGGAAGCCTCACTTGAGGTCTCTCTAAGTCCGCTCCCAAGGGAGGTATGTGAGTGAGCACATGAAGGAAGGATGCTCTGTGAACACCCTTGAGATAGTAGTATACACATATGTTTGAGAAATAGCAAGAAGTCCAACCTTATTAGAGCAGAATGAATGAAGAGGTAAATTGGGGATAAACAGGATGTTCAGTCAGAGAGAGATCATGCAGAACCTTCAGGTCATAGTAAGTGTTCTGTTTATTTACTGAGTGAGATGAGACATTGAGCAAAGCAGTGACATGACACAAGTTGTGTTTTAACAGGATCACTCTAGCTGCTATGTTTAAAATCAATTATCAAGGTCAAAATCAAGTATACTAAATTAAAAACAGAAAACTATTAAACTATTTTAGGCAAGTATGATAGTAGCTTGAACTATGAAGGTAGTAGTATAAGTAATGAAATTCTGTGTCCTATGTAATAAAAGGTTAATATGCAAATTGACCAAATGGCAGAATGACTGGTCTCTATTATGTGCACTGACCACCAGGGGGGAGATTCTCAATGCAGGAGCTGCCCCTGATGGTCAGTGCGCTCCCACAGGGGGAGCATCACTCAGCCAGAAACTGGCTCATGGCTCAGGAACACAGCGGTGGTGGCAAGAGCTTCTCCTGCCTCCTCAGCAGCACTAAGGATGTCCAACTGCCGGCTGAGGCCTGCTCCCCATGGGAGTCGGCAGTCTAACAGGGCTTCTGGACTACAAGAGGGTGAATGGGTTGAGGGACCCCCTGGAGTGCATGAATTTCATGCACTGGGCCTCTAGTTTGATATAATAACCAATAGGATTTTGATATGTGGTATAAAAGCAACAAAAGGAGAATCAAGGAGGACTTTAAGGATTTACCATTAACGCGGATGGAGAAGAAAATTTAAAGATTAGTGTGTTATGGAGAAGGTCAGACATTCAACTTAGTTTGAAAAGCCTATTGAGCATTCAAGTGGGATGGATGTTGAGTGGACAGTGAATTTATGGGTGTGAAGTTTAGGAAATATGAATTTGGAGTCATCAGCACATAGATCCATGAGTCTGGATGAAGTCACGTGGAGAATGAATATTGATAGGAAAGAGCAGAGGTCTGGGGAATACCCACTTTTACAGGTGGGAGCCATGAAAAAAAATTGATAAAGTAAACAGAAAAAAAGGATCCAAATTAATAAGAAGGCATAGGTAAAGATAGGTTGATGGAGACCAATTAAAGAAATGATTATGTCAAATTCCAAACAAAGTGAGACAAAAAGGGTAAACAAAATGATATAAAGATTAAGATGTTACCATTATGTTTTGTTTTTTGAGCTTTTTGTTCTTTTTCTTTATTTTTGGTAACATTTTCTATTGGTAAAATTTCAATGTAGAATGGTTGCTAGAATGAAATAAGATATTTTCATATTCCCTTTATCCATATTCACCACTTGTAATATAATTCTCTCTCTCTCTCTCTCTCTCTCTCTCTCTCTCTCTCTCTCTCTCTCTATATATATATATATATATATATATATATATATATATATACACACACATATATATATATATATCCTATATAATAAAAGAGAAACATGCAAATTAACCATCCCTCTGCTATGCTCAAGCCATGCCCACAAGCCAATCAGGAGAGAGTATGCAAATTAACCCAACAAAGATGGTGGCGGGCACAGAGCTGGAGCGAACAGGAGGCTTGCATTGCCCCCAACAATGGAGGAAGCCAAGCTTCCTGCCTGCCCTGGCGGGCCCTGGGCTCCACTCAAGGGTACAAAGTTTCAATTATAGAAGATAAATAAATCCCTGGGGAAAAAAAGAAGAAGAAAGAAAGAAAGGAGGGGCTGGGAGCTTGGGTCACCCAGGGGCGTGGCCAGCCTGAAAACGGCCATCAGCCCCTCACCCAGGCTGGCCACACACCCATGGGGTGAGGGTCCCCACAGGGGGGCTTGGCCAGCCTGCAAACAGCCATCAGCCCCTCACCCAGGTGGCCAGACACCCCAGCAGGACCCCCACCCTGATCCAGGACACCCTCAGGGCAAACCAGCTGGCCCCCATCTGTGCACCAGGCCTCTATCCTATATGATAAAAGGGTGATATGCAAATTCACCCTACCAGAAGAACAACTGGGAATGGCTGGTCACTATGACACACACTGACCACCAGGGGGCAGATGCTCAATGCAGGAGCTACCTTCTGGTGGTCAGTGCACTCCCACAGGAGGAGCTCTGCTCAGCCACAAGCCAGGTTGAAGGCTGCCAGCACAGTAGTGGTGGTGGTGGGGCCTCTCCTGCCTCCTCAACAGCACTAAGGATGTCTGACTGCAGCTTAGGCCTGCTACCCTCTGGCAAGTGGACATCCCCCAAGGGCTCCCAGGCTGCCAGAAGGATGTCTGACTGCCAGCTTAGGCCCAATCCCCCGGGGAGCGGGCCTAAGCCAGCAGGTGGATATCCCCCTCTGAGTCCCAGACTGCGAGACGGCACAGGCCAGACTGACAGATCCCCCTGAATGCACAAATTTTTGTGCACTGGGCCTCTAGGCTTGATGCACTGGTTCATGCACATTTAAAGGAAATTACTTAGAAGAAATATTTGAATATTACTAGTTGCCCCTTCTCTATAATAGAAGTGTCAACCAAATTCACGATTGACAATGACAGATCAAAACACACGTTAAATTGACACCAGCAAGAGCTTTATATTTATCACACATGCACACATCAACTTAGCCTTTTATATATATAGAATAAAATTGCTTAATTAGACCTGCTTTCTAATTTAGCTAAACTTTTTCCAGCCCAGTGAAGCACCCCAACTGCTCTTTCAGGTAATTGTCAGCAACACAGCAGTAAATATCAATGTGAAGCAGATTATTATTGTAGATCACGCAGGGAGAACAAAGGGTAAAATATTTAACTGCAGCAGTGTTTGACTATATTCTGCACAGTGAGAAAACCTGAAGTCATTTTCAAAGTTCAACATTTCTTACTTCTTTTCAGTCAGGTCAAGTTTCTAAGCTTTCTAAATATCTGTTTCCTGGCTAATGAATAGAAAATAGGATTCTGCCTAGTCTCCTATCTACATACTCCAGGACTTCTGTGAGGATCAAATGAGATGAGGCACGGGAAAACACTTTACAGACATTTGGTTAAAGTGTGAAATGTTTGCACCTGGCTATAAAGCAAGTCATGTTCCTGGGCTGAAGAAACTGCAAGGAGGCTAGTCATCACTAGGGAAAGGAAGCTCTTGATCAGGATGGGAGAGTCCCATCAGGGGCAGACCAGCAGTGGGGAGGGGCCATGAGGTTGGCTGGCTGGCCTGCCCCTGATCTAGATGGTTGGCTGGTCACAGTGGGCGTTATAGTGAACGGTCCTAACGGTCATTATGGCCATTACAGTCACTGGCTCTTTATGTATGTAGATAGATAGATGATGATAGATGATAGATGATGATAGATAGATAGATGATAGATAGATAGATAGAGGTATAGATGTAGATTTAGATAGAGATGGAGATAGATATGTATTTTTGTATGAATTTTTTGAAACATCATGTCTCTTTGTTCCTACATAGTTCAGTATTTCCTAAGAATGAGGACATTCTCTTATAATTGCTATATAATTGGCAAAATTAACAAATTTAAGTAAGATAAATATATAATGATCATTTGAATTTTTTTAATTGCCTCCAAATGTCTTTTTTAATTATTCTTTTCCAGTCTAGGATAAAATGCAGGATTGTACAATGCAATTAATTGATATGTCTCTTTAGTCTTTTAAAATTTGAAATTGTTTTTCAACCATTCCATAATTTTTATGACTTTGATATTTTGTAAGAGTATAGACCAATTATTTTTTATAAGATACCTCAATTTGAATGTCTGGTGTTCCCCATGATTAGATTATGGTTATTTTGTTTTGTTTTAAGCAATAGCATAAAATTGACATTACATCCTTCTCAGGACATCATATTAGGATGATATTCTGTTAAGATAGTATTTGCCAGGTTTTTCTACATTAAAGTTGCTGTTTTTATGTTAGGTAAATTTTGTGTGGTGATAATTTTAAGGGAGATAATTTTAGACATTTAGTTATCCAACTCCACATTAAAGTTTCACCTATTAGTTTTAAGACAAATTGATAATTTTCTCACCTTTCCATTCTTTTTATGTTAATTCACACTATATTGTAAGGAAGATATTACTATTCTTCATTTTTTTATTATTTGGTTACCTGTTTAGCTTATTTATATTGGTATATATTTAAAAAATTTGAAAAATTATTCAATTGGTGATAATCCATTACTATAATTATTTATTTTCATGCTCAAATTTTCCTAGAATTGACCAGCACAAGCCCACAATACCTCTGTGTCACTGTGATATGTTCACATTATTTTTTAGCACTTCTTCATTTTCTGGTACAATAATTTATTCCAGGGCCATCTCAGACTTTTCATGTCCCAGCTGTGGCATCTACCATTTAATAAGGTAACCGTTTTTATTAGAGAATGATGTTTAGAAACTAAGATCTGGGTGTTTATTGGACATTTGTATATATTTTCCTTTGTGAAATTTTTGTTTAAGTCTCTTGCCCATTTTTATTAAGTTTTCTTTTTTTAAGTATGCAGATACAAGTTGTTTGTTATATCTATCTAATCTCCAAACTTGTAGCTTGATTAATAGTTTTTAGATATGAATTTGAAAGTCCAAAAGTTGTAAGTATTAATTATGTTTATGTAGTCATTTTTATTTTATGTTTAATACTTTCTGTGTCCTATTTAATTAATATTGGCTTATTCCAAGTTACAGAGAATAGTGATATCACTAGGAAGAGCAGATGATATAATTTCAAATTCTCCATAAAAACAGAAAACCTTGGCCCAAAATAAATGGGCAAAATCAATTTTTTTAAGGAATGCTAAGAAATAACCAAAGGCTAAAGTAATGCTGGGAGCATTTGCTTATGAAAAATCTCAATAAGAACAGTATTTCATGGCATTTTAAATTGTCATCTTTTTAACCCCTCTCTCCAGCTCAATGGTATCTCAGAGAATTAGTATCTTATGGGCACAGTGAAAATCGGCAGCCTAGTAGCTACTACAAGGGTCAACACAACTTAGAGCTCTTTTAAAAGCCATTATCAGGAAATTATCATTATTGATCTGTCTGGGATTTCCCTAGAAAATCTCACTCACAAATACTTGTCTTTGTTTTACCTGACTCAGTCTCTGAGAAAGCAGAAAATTAAGGCAAGGCAGATTTTTAAACTGCCTGGCTGAATGTTTCAGGCATGCCTAAACACACACACACTCACACACACACACACACACACAGGCACACACACACACAGAGATGCTAAGCAAATCCTGGGAAGCTTATTGGTTCCTGAAATTTAAGAAAATGCCTGTCCATTCAGTAAATAAATAATCACCACTAAACTAACCAGAGCTTTCAGTGGCCACAAATTACAAGTAATACAAACTTTACAGAATTTTTTCAGCAAAGCCTTTAAACAAATAAATAAAAGTGGCAATAACAACAAAAACAATAAACAGACACAACAAATCCTGAACAGAAGGAAGGACCTGAAGTGCTATTCTATTTTATTCTATTTCATTACTTATTATTATATTATATTACACAACATCGTATATCATTATATTATGTCATGTAATACTATTTAAAGACTCCAGTTTTCAAATAATCATAAGAATGGAAAAGAAACAAGAAAGTATTGCCCAACATAAGAAAAAAAAATGCAATCAACATAGATTCCCCATGAGTTTGTTGGCCTGTGTAGAATTTGCACATTCTCCCATGACTGCATTTGTTTTCTTTGAATTCTCCAGTTCTCCTCCACATCCCCAAAATGTGCAGTTTAAGTTAATTGGCATGTCTCAATTGTTCCACTGTGAGTGAGCAAGGGTGTGTGTGTGAGTGTGCCCTGGGGTGGATTGGCATCCTGTCCAGCGTTGTTCCTGCCTTGCATTCTGAGGTGCTGGGATGAGCTCTGGCCACAACAACCCTGAACTGGAATGAGTGGATTGGAAAACAATTACCTTACTTTTTATTAATCTTAAATATATGCTCAATTCACATTTATTTTAATATTTGATATTTGAAGTGTCTTTGTTCTTTCTTTAGAAGTTTGGTGATGCTTTTTGTGACCAGAAATATGCCATAGGAACTGAAAGTCTTGGCTATATCAATTAGCCTATGGTAAAATGGGTTTTATAGCACATCCTTTCATTTAAAGTTGCAGTTTCCATAAACCTATCAACATGATGTGAGAACTTACTATATTTTATAGCTATTTACATATATAAATAGAAAATAGAGTATAAGTGTGTTTTTATAATGTTTATTCCTCCTATTTGACTTAAAAGCAATTGCATAAAGCAATGATTATAAATCTGTGTTGAGATGCATACATTTTTTAAAGATAAAATTTATATAGCAATAACACCACAAAAGAAAGGGTGAAAGAGAGATACAAAGAAGCAAAACTTTTTGTATACTATTGAAATGGAACTAGTATTAATCTTAAATGGATTGTTACGGATTAAGATGGTAAATGCAAATCTCCAGGGCAACCAGTAAGAAGTTAACTTAAAAACATATAGTAGAAGAAATACTAAGATAATAAAAATGGAACACTAGAAAACATGTTCAACACAAAAAATACAATAATAGAGGAAGAGCAATAAAAAGATGATGTTGAAAACAAATTTGAAAATGGCATATATAAACCCTACTTTAACTAACTTCAGTAAGTATTAATAGATTGAACACTCCATCCAGATTGGTCCAAGATAGTGGTGGATGCTGAACTCGCTCCTCCCAGGAGCTCACTGAAATACACATCTAAATGAAGAGGAATTATTCCTGAGAGGCAAGGGAGGGCTGAATGAACAACTTCTAAACAACAAACCAAAGTGACTGAATAGAGAAGGATGGAAAACTGCAGCTCTCTGGGAGCTCAGGAACTCTACAAAGTCAGAAGTGCAATGTGTGCTGCTCTTTATCTCCCCCTCTACTTTTATAGGGTGGGCAAGAATTTGGCCTACCTGCAGGATTACCAAAGTGCATTCCAAGTCATAGTTCCTAAGCATATTTCAGCTCTGAACCAAAGGAGCAAACAAGAACAACAGGTAGTCACCACAGTTCCTGGCCTCCATGCCTGGAGACACTTCAGCTCCAAAATCCAGTGCCCTGGGCATCATAAACCCTGTGCAGCTCCAACCAACCTAACAGAACTACTTATTACACCCACCCTACAAAGAGCTTGCTTTTATTTATAACAATCAAGAGAAAGGCCATGTAGACCATATAGACAAGGCTTGGGAACTCTGAGAGCTCTCTGGGAACTGTGGGAATTCTAAGGGATTTGGTATGCCTTTGTTCACGTTGCATAATACCTTCCTAGGGTTGGTGGGAACTCTATCCAGGTGCTCCAGGCTTTTTTCAAGATCAGTGCAGTACATTCCTAGAGACCTCACTTGTGTTCATGTTAGCGTTAAATGGAAGGAAGCAAACAGGATCAATGGGATATTACCACGCACACTTGTCCTCCCTGTTCTGAGCTACTGTAGCTCAATGGGAAAGCATCCCAGAAACCATAGGCACCTGCAGGAGTCCAACAAGTCTGCCAAACCACCCTCCCCCACACACAAGTCTACATAGAGGTCTCTTCTACACAAGGTCAGTTTTTTGAGACTTGGAGAGATATCTATTTGGTCTATTTCATATAAACAAACAGAAAAAAAGTCAAACAAAATGAAAAAATAGATGAATATTTCTTGAATAAACAAAGTCCCCAAACAAACAAACAAACAGAAAACACCAAAGAAATGGTTCAAGAGGCACAGCGTTTCAAACAATGTAAACCCAGAGACCTACCCCAAAACATACTGTAATTAACATGACAAAAGTTAAAAATACAGAGACAGTTTTGACAAGGGAACCCTGTAAGAGTATCAGCTGGTTTCTCAGCAATAATTTTACAGTACCAGAAGGGAGTGGCAGGACATCTTTAAAGTACTAAAAAACAGGAAGCTACAACATTGAATAATGTAGCCAGTACGATTAACATTCAGAATTAAAGGAGATATAAAGAGTTTTCAGGACACCAAAAACTAAATGAGCTCATTTCTATTAAAACAGCTTATAAGAAGAGGTAAGAGGTCTTCTTTAAATAGAAAACAAAAGGCCATAACCAGGACTAAGAAAATATGAGAAAGGAATAAAATCTAAATAAAGCCACATATTTAATAAATATGGAGAATCACATCTTAAAAGCCACTACAAAGGTAAAAAAAAAATAGAAGTACAAAACAACTCAAATATAAGTTAGGATAAACACAGAAAAAAAAATCTAAAATATGACATCAAAAATATAAAGCGTAGAAGTGGTACTTAAAATTTTATTATTTTGTGGAATATATTTGAATTTAAAACACTATCAGCTTAACAAACATTTGGAACCTATAAGATATTCACAAAGAATAAACAGAAAGGAACCCACACCAAACACTAAAGAAACCCAGCAAACCACAAGGGAAGAGATCACAAGAAAAAGAAAGGAACAGAGGTGAACTATAAAAACAACCAAAAATGAATTAACAGAGAAGCATCAAACTGACTGTCAAACCTCAGAGGGAAGACAGGGGAGGGCAGGGGGTAAGAGATCAACCAAAGGACTTATATGCATGCATATAAGCATTACCAGTGGTCAGAGTCACTAGGAGGTTGAGGGCATGAGCTGGGGCATAGGAGTGGCCAGAGAGAATTCAAAGGAGGAAAAAAATAATAATATTGTAATAGCTATGTATGGGCGGAGGTGGGGGGTACTTGAAAGATTAGGGGGATCACTCTGTAAAGTATATGATTGTCTAACCACTATGTTGTGCACCTGAAATTAATACAGAATAATATTGAAAGTGAACAATAATGAAAAAAAGATGGAAAATTGTATGTAATGTGTTTTTCATCATAATAATTTTAAAAACGAGAAAAAAAAAAGAAAAAGAATAAAATGGCAATAAGTATGTACTTATCGACCATTACTTTAAATTTAAATGTATTAAATGCTCCAATAAAAAGGCATACGGTAGCTGAATGGATTAAGAAATATGACCCATCTATATGCTGCTTAAAAGATACTCACTTCAAATCAAAAGATACTTATAGTCTGAAATTGAAAAAATGGAAATAATTACTCCATGAAAATAAAAATAAAAAGAAAGCTGGGTTAGCAATACTCATATTAGACAAAATAGGCTATAAAACAAAGACTGCTAAAAAAAAGACATTACTTAATTATAAAAAGGTCAGTCCAATAAGACGATATAACAAGTGTAAATGTCTAAACATCCAGCATAGGAGCACCTAAATATATAAAACAAATATTAATGGACATAAAGGGGAAAATTCACAATAACACAATAAAAGCAGGGGATTTTAATATCCAACTCATATAAACAGATGAATCATCCAGACAGAAAATTAATAAGGAAACAATTGCCTTAAATGTCACATTAGATATTGACTTAATATATATTTTTAGATAATTTCATTAAAAAGCTGAATAATATACATTTTTTCAAGGATGCCTGGAACATTCTCCTGGATAGATAATATAGTAGGCCACAAAATAAGTCTCAGTAAATCCTAAAAAATTAGAATATAATGACTCTTTTCTGACCACGATGGCATAAAACTGGAAATCAACTATAGGAAGAAAAATGGAAAAACACAAATACATGGAGACTAAACAACATGCTGCTAACAATCAATGGATAAAACATAAAAGCAAAATCTAACTTGAAACAAATGAAGAAAAAACCCCCACAATATTTTAAAGTTTATGGGATGCAGCAAAAGCAATTCTAAGAGGGAAATTCCTAGGTATACAGGCTTACCTCATGAAATAAGAAATAAGTAAACAACGTAATTTTACACCTAAAGGAACTAGAAAAATAAAAAAAACAACTCAAAGTAAATGGAAGAAAATCATTAAGATCAGATCAGAAATAAACAAAATGAGAATTTAAATAAACAATCAATATTAATGAAAATAAGAGCTGTTTTTTTGGAAAAGATAAACAAAATTAACAAAAATTTACCCAGACTTAGTTAGAACAAAGGATATCTCAAATAGATAAAATTATAAATGAAAGAGAAGTTATCATTGACACCACAGAAATATAAAAAATCACTAAAGAATACTATGAGCAATTATAAGCCAACAAATTCCACAATCTATAAGAAATGGATATATTTTTAGATGCACATAACCTTCTAAGACTGAACAAGGAAGAAATGGATAATCTAAACAGACTGATAACCAGTAATGAAAATGAAGTAGTAATCAAAAAGCTCTTGACATATAAAGTACCAGGATGATTCACTTCACTAGTGAATTCTACCAAACATCCAAAGAATTAACACCTTTCTTTCTTAAAGCTATTTTTACAAAATCAAGCAGAAGGAATGCTTATAAGTGCATTCTATAAAGCCAACATTATTCTGATACCAAAACCAAACAAACACATTGCAAAAAGATAATTATAGGCCAATATCCTTTTCTTCCCCCTCTTAATCCTCACTCCAGGATATGCTCATTGATTTGGGAGAGAGAGAGAGAGAGAGAGAGAGAGAGAGAGAGAGAGAGAGAGAGAGAGAAGAGAACATCAACATGTGAAAGAGCATTGACTGGCTACCCTTCTTATGTGCCCGAACTGGTGATCGAACCTGCAACCTAAGTATGTGCCCTGACCAGGATTCGAACCCACAATCTTTTGGTATACAGGACTACACCACAATAAACTGAGCCACACAGGCCAGTACCCTTGATGAACATAGATGCAAAACTTCTCAACAAAATATCAGCAAGCTGGATTCAACAATAAATTTAAAAATTATGCACCAGGACAAAGATGGATTTATCACACGGATGCAAGGATGGCTTACTGTGATGATACATCACATTAACAAAATGAAGGATAAAAATCATATAATCATCTCAAAAGTTTCAGAAAAAGCATTTGACATCATTCAACATTATTTTTATAATAACTCTCAACAAAGTGGATATAGAAAGAACATACCTAAACATAATAGAGGCTACATATGAAAAACTTAGAGTTAATGGTAAAAAGCTGAAAGCTTTTCCTTTAAGTTCAGAAACAAGATTTCTCTTCAATATGGTATTAAAAGTACTAGCTACAGCAATTATATAAGAAACAGAAATAAAAGGCATCCAAATCTGATGGGGCTGAGGGCGGGGCCTGCTTCTGGGAAGGGGCCTGGGGCTGAGGGCTGGGCGGGTACAGTTTCCCTGGCATGATCATGGCAGTGCTTCAGGCGTTTCCAGGGGACAACCCCCCTGATGGGCCCTGCTCTGTGAGTGACAGGGGGCAGTGCCCCAACCTCCTGATTGGCCCTGCTCTGTGCATGACAGGGGGTGGCACCGCAACCTCCCCATCGACCCTGCCTTGAGAGTGACAGGGGGCGGTGCCCCAACCCCCCAATCGGCCCAGCTCTGAGCCCGACCAGGGGCTGCACCTAGGGATTGGGCCTGCCCTCTGCCACCCAGGAGCAGGACTAAGCCAGCAGGTCATTATCACCCGAGGGGTCCCAGACTGCGAGCGGGCACAGGCTGGCCTGAGGGACCCCCCCTCCACCCCGAGTGCACAAATTTTTGTGCACTGGGCCTCTAGTCTATATATAAAAGCCTAAGCGACTGAATGACCTAACGACAGGTCTACCGGTTGCTATGACGTGCACTGACCACCAGGGGGCAGACACCGCTGCTGTCTGTTGGGCACCAGACACAGGTCTCACAGCTGGAGAGCACAGTCTCCTCAGCAGCGCTACTGAGCAGGGGCAGCAGGCACAGTGGGGCTGGGATGAGCGGGAGTGGCACTGGGATGAGAGGGAGTGGCGCAGCACTGGCCCGGCTTGGTCTCGGGCTCCTCCCAGGCCACCTGCCACTTGGCGCACTACTACATATCTTGAGGGATGTTGGACTGCCGGTTTTGACCCAATCCCTGCAGGCCAGAACTGGGGATTGGCCTGAAACTGGCAGTCCAACATCCCCTGAGAGGCCCTGGATTCTGAGAGGATGCAGGCCAGGTTGAGAGACCCCACCAGTGCAAAAATCTGTGCACCAGGCCTCTAGCTTAGTATATTTCACTTAGCATGTTTTCAAGGTTCACCCATGTTGTAGCATTATGTATCAGCACTTAATTCCTTTTTATAGATGAATAATATTCCATGTGTGGACAGACCACATTTTGTTTATCCATTCAACCATTAATAAACATTTTGGTAACTTCCACCTTTAGGCTATTATGAAAAAACTGCTCTGGAAATTAAAACTTGTGATTTCAATTTTAATGTGTGTGAGGTGGGGTGGTGGTAGGTAATGGGTGTGGTTTTCCATACCACCAAGCAGTTTTCCAATATGAGCTGGGTGTCCTGTGATTTATTCTTTCACCACTCCTAGGAAAATAGCATGTGATTCAGCACACCTTCCTCAATCAGAGTGATGGCCTTCCAAAGAGGATATTCTTTCACCTTGGGTCTGCTGTCAACAAAACAAGCAGATCTTTTTCAGTCACTCAAAGGTTCTTTATAGGGCCCTATCCAAGTAACATTAGAATGGAACAGCTCATTACCCAGTACCAGAGTCACTCCTAATGGTAAAGAATCTCCCTGCTCATTTCCAATAACAATGTCTTGTATAAACCATTTCCATATTATGATGAAACTCTTCTGGGCACTGTTATCCCCATGAGAGCTTTTGTTTCTGACCTCATTGATATCGCCTTAAAGGGCATATTGCAAGTCTTCTGTTGTACTGTACTTAAACCTTAAATATTGGATGAGGTCAGAAAAAAAGCTCTCATGGGTAGGAGAATGTTCTTCAGTCAGATACAGTGTTCATCTTCCATAATACAACCAGGTAAAAGAGATACAACCACTTCACATAAAGCCTGTTTAAACATAATCAATTCTTCATATCAATTTTTACCTTAATTTCATCAACTCTTACATTTCTAACCGTAGCCTCCATTATTAATTAAGACTTCTTCCATAGGCTTCAGTTTTACAATACTAGATAGGAGAACTGTTTCCCAGCCAGACATAATATCTATTTCATTAAGTATTTAAGTACAGTTGTCACAAATTCTTTTCATAATAACTACTTAAATATTCCAACTTTCATAATCCTAGTAACCATTACACTTTTAAGTTCTCTTGGTTTATCTTAGCCTGAATGAGGGCTTCACCAATGGGTTTGGTAACATGGTTTGTGGGACTCCCATATCAAGGAATCCTGAAAACTTTTCTTTTCTGCTCCCTGGACATTTTATCCATCCTTGTGTTCCCTTGTGTAAAAGGCTTTGGGTCCACAGCAGAGGGTTCAGCCATGGGTCTCAGGCCCTGTTCACACTAAATCTGGTTTTGATAGATTCTTGGTTTTGCTCTTCCTCTACATTGGTTACCTTCTTGGTGACCATGGGCCTTTGAGATACGTTCTGTTGTTCCTGAACCATTTTTATCTTGGGGGACAGCTTTGAGGCTAGTGGCCAAAACTCAAATTCACTGAAATCTGAGTTTGGTCTAATATCAAATCTGACCCAGTACTCTCTTTTAATTTCATTTTAGGTATTATAGATAGCAATAAAAGAAGAATTATATATTTTATATTTTTCTTATTAGTTTGCATTTCCTTGGCAGTTGGATCCATCACTAAATTCCAGCGATGATCTTTACCTTTAGTAAAGCAACAGCATAGCTGCTGCTTCACACCATGTGTGGCCACATGGCCACCAAGGAATCAAAAGTTCCTCATCCTCCGCCCTTTTATCCTATCTCTTCCCCAAGCATGTGTCCTTGAACCAGGGCTGTTCTAGCAAATCCTATGTCTCTAACACCAACTCATGATTCTCAATCCAATTCAATGTATATTTTCATTTTTCCTTTCCATACCACCAATCAATTCTGTGACGTGATCTAGGTCCATGGTCGGCAAACTGTGGCTCGCGAGCCACATGCGGCTCTTTGGCCCCTTGAGTGTGGCTCTTCCTAAGCCTGAGGAGTACCCTAATTAAGTTCATAACAATGTACCTACCTATATAGTTTAAGTTTAAAAAATTTGGCTCTCAAAAGAAATTTCAATCGTTGTACTGTTGATATTTGCCTCTGTTGACTAATGAGTTTGCCGACAACTGATCTAGGTGATCTACAATTTAGCTGAATTCTGAAACTATCTACAGCAGCAGATCTGATAGGTTAAGGGCTTAGACCTACAGGCCTTTCTCCTCTCCCCACTTCAGATGCCAAATGAAATACCAGGTTGTCACTGTAATTATTGTGGGTGTGTTTTTGAAGTGAGGTAGGAATTCAGATACTTTGTGGCTCTTAAATATTTATTTTTTACAGATTTTCTGTGCAAACATTTGATGTAACCTCAGTGTATACGTGCATTTGGAACTTGCACAACCAATACTCTTTCTTTGCAGAAACATGGTTTACAAGCCCTAGGTTAATTATGACACTAAACTCCCTCAACTGCTAAAAACCAATTTCCTGCTGGTTCATAAAAAATTGTCCAGGATTTTAAATCTAGGAGAAAAATGGGAGTTTGGGTAGGTGAAGCAAGACTTTAGGAAAATATAGAAAGTGTTAACATGCAAAATACAGGGTATAGGTTTTCCAAATGATGCAAGTTTATGAGCTCCCAGGTAGATTTCCAAGGTCAATATAGCTAAATCTATCATCTGACTTTTTTAAACAATAAGTGCTCCCTAAGCTGAAGACTAGTAATGTGGATATTGGGAGGACACAGCATAAACAGAGCTTTCCTGGGGATGGGAAGGTCAGCTCCCCATGGTTGGGGCTACACTCTCACTTGCAGACAGTGACTTGCCCATCATAGTCTTCATGAAAGGGCCTGGCCTAGAGTGCTGTGACCACTATGAGACCCCCAGCAAAGACAAATATAGTCAGTAGTTTAGGCTCCAGCCTGGCATGGTGATAAGCTTCTGGTGATTTTTCTTAATGCTCTTTTCTTGTTAGCTATACAATCTTTCATGTCCAGGAAATACTTCTATAGAGAAGTTGCCAGCACATTCAAGAACCAGTAACTGGGGGAGGAACAATAAAGGAGTGTTGAGGGAACCACATAACCTGACAATTATGGCTGGCTCCTTCCCACAAATAATCTCTGAAGACCCCTGCGGGTGTGTGTCCCTTGGAGTTGGAAGGACACCTGAGTCCACTCTCACTCGCTGCACAGGTTCTGTCTGTGGCATCTGTGCTGGCGCAGCCTGAGAGCATCCACAGACTTTTGAAATCAAGTAGTCTTGAGTGTTCATCCCATTTTACAACTTAATAGTTGTATGATCTTGAATAAGTTACTAAATGTCCTTCATCATAAAGTGGGAATAGTGAAAGTGTATGTATTACAGCTTTCCTGAGCAGATTCGATTAGATGATATAGGTAATGGGCCTTGTGTAGTGCCAGGTGCATGCTACTAAATGCTGAGCTGCATCATTATTATCTCCGGGGTTCAGACACCCCTTTCCTCCTGAGGCCATCCCAATAACTCAGGGATAAAATGTACTCAAGCTTCTGAATTAATTATCACCTGCTATGGAGTCCACAGTACAAGATTAATCTTCTCAAAGGTCAATTCATTTTGTTTTTTCATTGACTATTAACTGAACCCACCGTTTCAGAAACACATGTTACTCAAAGCAAGCCTGCCCTGGGCAAAACTACAAGATAAATAGGCCATCTGAAAGGCGCTTTTCTTATAAGTTGTACCACTGATAATGGCTTAATGCGTCTACCTTCCCATTAACATATTTGCCATTTTAAAAAGAACCCTCAATGCCTTATCCTCAGAAATAATTAACAATGAAACTCCTGTGTCCAAGGGAGACCATTTGGGAAGACAGGGCTGAGAAATGTTGTTGTTTTGTTGTTGCAATTTCCCTCAGATCATACAGGAATCTGCACTGCAATAGAGGACATCTGGTGTGTGTGTGTGTGTGTGTGTGTGTGTGTGTGTGTGTGTGTGTGTGTGTGCTTATCTTTCCTTTTTATTGCAAAGGAATATAACTCATATTTTCTTTTGGGAACTGCCCTTTCTAATTTGATGGAACAATCAAGCTCAAGGTCCTCATCTCCTTGTCAATCAGAATTCCCCTTGACTGGAGACTAGACCAGTGGTGGGCATATGACCCAGAGCTGAATCCTTTACTGTGTATCCTTATGAGCATATAAATAGTGAGATTAATCTCTTTCTGGTCACAAATGCTAAGGGCCAAGTGAACTGAAGAATCATCTCTGCCATCACCTGTAGAACGAAGCAGAGATGGGAGCAGTAATGAATGAGAGACATACTTTTATGACATTTTTTGAGCATCTAGATATAACGATGTCTGGTGTAACTAGTCATTGACTATTCCCATGACACAGTAATACATTCTGCTTCCATATTCTTGGCCTATATTTGTCCTTTCTTTAAGTGGGTTTGAAGGGGTTCATATTACAAACAACAAAAAAAAATTTTAATTAATATAGTTGGGTATAAATGGATGTCTAGTTGAGGAGTGAAGAGCTATAAAAATTTACTACCACTGTTGAACAGAGAACTTGCAATTTAAGCTATATTGATAATATGCCAATAGCATAAACAGACCTTATCAATGTATCACCACTGCACACAAACTCTCTGATAGTTGTTCACTTTTTTACAACAATCATCCAGCCTTCTTTGAATCAGATGAAGGACTCAACTGCTTGTGTCATTCTCCATTCAGTATAATTCAGGTGCATCTTCATATTCCATTTATCTGTAATGTCACTTCCTGGCTTTATTCAGTTAATGTGAAATTTAAGACCTTGGGATTTGGAATTCCAGAGATTTATTTTATCATTTATCACTCACCACATTGGCCCTAAGCAAGTGGCCAACACTATCTAACCTTCACTTTTTAAACAAAATAATTTGGGAAATATTAGTAACTACTGCATAATATAATATTCAAATGAGATAGTGAGTTAAAGTGTCTGGCCTATAGAACGTCTCAGTGACTATTAATTATTGTTACTTTCTGTTTTTATCTACATGTGATAATATCTAGATAAATATTTGTTGAATTAATAAATATATCCTTAGCTTTGAAAAATTCTTCAATGCACATTTTTTCTATTCTGTGGGAAATCCCTTGTTTTATGGTCAAGACAGTGAGTGTAATGTAAAACCAGTAAAACAGTTGCTGAGTTTGTATATGTTATTATTTTATTTATAGGACTTGGGCAAGTTACCCAGTTAATTGGACTCTCAGTTTCCTTGACTGTACTTAGTGATAATGAGACTGCATACTCTTACGGTTGTTGAAAGGATGAAATAAGACTATTTAGTAAGTTAGTTGCATGAATTAATAACCTGTCCATCCTCCCTTTTTAGTGCCTGTTGCCTAGCATATAACAATATAGTAATCCCTGGGTAAGTATATATTATTAATATTCTTTTGAATGTTGCTTATTGGCTTGCAAATAACAAAAGAAAGACAAAAAATCAGTAAAACTAGCTTCGTTTGCCTAATATAAAAACTATTTATCTTGGTTTACATGTAATGGAAAATAGAATAGCGGACCTGTTACCAACAGTCACTGAAAAGATCAACTACTTTTCATGGCTTCTTGAAGTCACCGACTACCCACTTTTTGTTGAAGTGCTTTCACAAAAACTGTGCTCCTATGCCTCTACTTGGTTTTATTCCAGCTATACAATCATACCAAAGCTTCAGTCATTTCAAATCTTGGTGACAGCCACCAACCCTGTCCTAAGTGCTGTGCTTTGTCTGTGCTTACACAGGAGAGAATCACCTAGCTTGGTGTTCTTGTTACATTGATGGCATAACAAGGTCAGGATGAATGAATTCATCCATTCAAGGGCACAGCTTGGGTAACGTGGATCCCTCTGTCAAGGAAGGGCGCACATTCAGTGTAGCCTATAGTCAATTAAGTCTGCAATTTCTATGGAAAGTGCAGTACAGATATTATTTCTCCAGGAAACCTTGGAGTAAAATAGCTCATGCCATTGTTAAAAGGCTCAGGCCACATGCTTGATTTTCCAAGGAGTTGCTCATGAATATCCAAGTGGTGGTACTTGATAAGAATACAAATAAGAATAGTCTCTAACTACTTACTTGCATGTGTGATATTACACTTTTTATATTTTCAAACATGTGATGACATGAAAAATGAATAAAACACCACAAGCAAGTCTATCAGATCTTTGTGACTAATAACATATTTCTCATCTCAGTAAATAGGCAGTGATGGTAATGATGAGGTCAATGAGAGTATTCTTTTCTTTTTTTTAAGAAGCACCAAGTTCTAGAGAAAACATGATGAGGGCTGTTCAATTTTCATAAATGTCTAACCCAATGTAGTCAAAATAAACAACACAGATAACTTGGAGATTTAATATTGGGAAATGAAAATCAATGCATTTGATTTTTAAAACTTAGATTTACTCATGCAAGTTTGTAAAGTTGTGATAACAGGAAATGTAATGTAGTAATTAAGGACATGAATTTTAAAGTCAATTGGTTGGGTTTGAAATTCCACTCCACTGTTTTCTAGCTGTGTAGTTTATTTATCTTTAAACACCTCACCTTCCTATTCTGTAAAATAAACACAATAACAGGAACTTTTCATAGTGATGCTGTGATATTGAGTTTATATAAGGCATCTATTATGGTAGCTGTCACTGAGAGCTCAATAAACGTTAGCCACTGTGATTTTGAATCAAGGATTTAATAGCAAATCCCTGATTATTCTATGAAAAACAGGATTAGTATGCATGCATTCCTGACACTGTCATACACTGTCCATGTGATAGTAACTGAGATTAGACTCCATTGGTCAGTCTCATGAACCTGGACAATAGTTTATGGGGACAATTTATGGCCTCAGTTTGTGAAATCATTATCTATATTCCTCAGTAGAAGCCTTCTATGCTCTACATGGTTTCACATTAGTCAGTTTAGCTCTATCCTTAGTGAAAGTAATTAGAACAAAGAGAACTGCAGGCAGTTTTTCAAACTTGTCTTTAACTTCTGTCACAGTAGTGACACACATTGAGGGAGAGCATTTTGGAAGAAGTACCATACACTTGTCACTGTTTGGGTTCATATGAATAGCTTATAGAAGCTTTCTCTGTGCTCATTTACTATGTATGTCTCTCTGTTGTTATTGCCAGTATCTGGCCTCTTTGTGTTAAAATAGGTCTTCCTCAACTCATCTCTAAACAAAGTTTGAGATAACTACTATGTATGAGGTCTGATTTCACTCCAGTTTAAAATTAATAGTATAATTTGTAGACTGCCTAACTGAACAGCAACATTTTATTTATTTTTTATTTTTTAAAGTATATTTTATTGATTTTTTACAGAGAGGAAGGGAGAGGGATAGAGTTAGAAACATTGATGAGAGAGAAACATCGATCAGCTGCCTCCTTCATATCCCCCACTGGGGATGTGCCCGCAACTGAGGTACATGCCCTTGATTGGAATAGAACCCGGGACCCTTGAGTCCACAGGCTGACGCTCTATCCACTGAGCCAAACCAATCAGGGTGAACAGCAGCATTTTAAATGTCCATTTGGTTTGCTATGTGCCATGCCTCCCATTTGCATGTATCTACCAACATCAGCTACCAACTGGTGACAAAGTAACTTAAATCCTTTGTTTGCATCATTAAGGGAATCTGTAATAGCCTATCTCTCACATGGCCAAGTTGAGCAAGCCACTTTAGAGACCAAGGTTAAAAGATATTCTACTGCCCTTTAGCCCCTCCCTTAGGCTACCAAGAAACAGTAGACAATTGGGCTCTGGGTGACTTTGAAATTAACCAGGTAACATGAGATTCTTGCCAGTATTGTCTTTCACTTTTGAGCAAACAGCCTTTGAAAAACACAGAAGATGAGGTATAGCTTAATCATTGCATAAAAGGTAGTCCATGTGTCCTTGCAATGTACCATTTCTGTTCTCAGAATATTTTTAGAGCCAGTGAGGGCTTTGGGGAAGGACAGGCAGGGAGGGTTTCATGCAGTGCGCTCTGGGCATCACGCTATTTCTGTCCTCTGAATGGAAGAGCTTCCAGCGTCAATGTCCTCCATCAGTCTTTTTTTATAAAATGAAATTTTACAAAGAAAGAGAGAGACTTTTTTAAAAATCAAAAGTAAGGAGATAAAAGCAACTAAATGCTGTTAGGAGACAAAATGGTTTCCAAAAACTTCAGCTCGGGGTCTGAAGCTGAGATGTTCCCTTGCAGTGGATTGGATGTATGAACAGAATCTCTCCATTGTGTCTTTCAACTGAATCGTTTTGAAACACAGCTAAATGTCAACATACAAAAATAAAAGTGAAAGCAAAAATAAACTGAAGTATATTGTAACTCCCTGGCAACGTATTCTTGTTTTGAGGTTGTTAAAGCAGCTTCCTGGAGTTATTCTCTCTCAAATCCTTCTCCCAACAAAAGAGAAAACAAAACAGAACACAAAATAAGGGAGCTGGATAAAGAAGAGCGCCAGGGTCTTGCAGCAAGCACCTCGGTGTTCAATCCTTTCAGTCTGCTTCCCCAGCGCTTCCGTTCCTGAATTTCCATCTTCAGAGCCAGTAGCGTTTTCATCTACCCTTTTATACTCCATGTACGCGGGACTCCATTCGTGTTCCCTTCTATCCCTGGAACAGGGAACTTTATTCCTGCTCCCTTACCATTGAATGGCACATCCTCTTTTGGGGTAACCAAAGATTAAAAAAAATGCTTCTACTTTCTGAATTTCGTAAGTGATGAAGCAGCATGCATCTAATCCTGTAAATGAGACCTCACAGACCAGAAGAGCTTCACAGAAAGAGCAGGGAGGCGATGCTGAGTTTGTGGAGGGGCCCCGTTGTTTTGGGCAGCAGAGGTTACCTGCAGCAGGATGACTCACAGCCCTGCTGCCAAGGCTGGGCCCTGCTTGGAGTGTTGGCCTTCGAATCCTGTGTAGGGGAGATCGCCACAAGATCTCTGCATGACAAGCAAAGGCATGGAGAACAAATGAAATACTTTGTCACTGGCTCTTGCAATGTTATTAATTTTGAGCATCAGAGGTGGATTAAGAGCTTGCTGAGCACAGGGAGTCCTCCTGATTAGATGAGGCTTCCTCTAACTGGACCCGGAGAGAGTAGGGAGACTGCACTCTTGGCAGTTTGGAGCACACTCAGGGGAACATCTCATCTAATGGGGACATGACTAAGCCTGTTAGGAAGTGAACTGGGAGTGGAGGGAAGCGAAGGAGAAAGCACAACCTGCAGACTGCCAGAGGCTCTTACGCACCTCTCCCTGCCCTGAGCAAGAGACCAGCAGCTTCCGTGGGCTGGGCTTCTTGATGGAAAACTGCAAGCCTCTCTGTTCTTGATATTTGACAAAGATGCTTTTAACCAAAGACCTATTCTTGTCCTGCTTGTTCTTCCATATGTAGTTCTATTTTCCCATTAAATATTCCTCCAAAACTGGAGATTGTCAGTAGTTCCAGCAACTTTTACACACCTCGAAGACTTTTAAAAACCGCTAGTCCCTCGGAGGAAGACAAACCTGGCTTCAGATGCTAGTGTGTCTACATCTTTTTACTTTTTTCCTTCAGAGATAACATCTTCCCTTGACTCATGGACAGTGGCTTTTCCCTGCAGATAAGAGAGGCTTTCATAGAGTCCATCATTTTCCTTGGCAAGGCATTGTTTAGCATGATGAAATTAAACCTGGTTTATTCATGGATTTCATAATGTTCTCTGAAAACAAAAACAGGCTAATGGAACAAAAGTCCCACTACAGCATGACAGAACCTGCCAGTCACCAGCATTTTAACTCCTTTTACTTCCCTGCAAGCAGAGCTGTGGGAAAGACATAGAAAAAGCAAATCTGTTAGCAAAGTGTTTCCCAGTTAATACGATAATAAGATTTTAAGAATTCTGGGAAGCCAGAAGGAATTTCTCTCTCTCTCTCTCTCTCTCTCTCTCTCTCTCTCTCTCTCTCTCTCTCTCTCTCTCTCTCTCTCTCCCTCTCATAGATTGCAGCCTGCATTTCAGCTGTTGTATTATCACACCACATACTGTTTCTATACTTTTGTTTATATCATTCAAAGGTCAATCTTTGATGCACAGTTTGGCTGGAGGGTAGGGTGATTTTCTTGCTTTGGCAATTAGTTCAGTTATTAACTTTCAAAGATTAAACCACATGTGATTTAGTCCAAAACACATAGGAAATTCCAGACTCATTTGTTAAAATGAACCAACCATTACATATTACATTTTTGTTTATTAATAGACTACAAAAATTTAAGGATATAGAAAAGTGGAAATTCCAAGAGTTCCTTCTGATACTCATGTCTTATTTTCCATGTTCTGATGCTTTTATATCTGGGTCTTGCTGACCATGGAGGGACTTCCCTTCTCAGAGTCAGCCAAGTTCTGAGTGTGCCTTCCAAATGCAAACCACCCAAGCCAGTGTCCACACTGCACCCAACTCCTCTGTGGGTCGCTCACACTGGGGAGCACTGTTCCCCTACCCTGTTGACACCAAGGCAGGCACTAGACAACAAGTGACAGTCCTATGCCCACAGCCCACTGAAGTCATCACACTAAAATCCTAAGCCTCTGGAACATTTTTCATCTGGTCCTTCAAATAAAAACCACCGTCCAGGCTCCTGCTCACAGTATCCCCCTCTCCTCTACTTTCTCCCAGACCCCAGTGTTCTCTTGGGTGCTCTCTCCTCCTGGGGGCAGTGAGTAGTAAACTATAGTTCAATGGCAATCATATCCTGGTCTGTTGGCTTTGCTATATCTAAATAATAATAACCCTTAGATTTTACATTTCCCCATAGTGCACCAGGACCTCTGATTTTGCCCATTATCAATAATCAATAACTTGCATTAGTGTAATATATATACTAGAGGCCCGGTGCAAAAAAATTTGTGCACGTTGGGGGGAGGGGGGATCTGTCAGCCCGGCCTGTGCCCTCTCACAGTCTGGGACCCCTCGGGAGATAATGACCTGCTGGCTTAGGCCTGCTCCCGGGTGGCAGAGGGCAGGCCCAATCCCTAGGTGCAGCCCCTGGTAGGGCTCAGAGCAGGGCCGATTGGGGAGTTGGGGCGTTGCCCCCTGTCATGCACAGAGCAGGGCGGATTGGGAGGTTGCAATGCCACCCTCAGTCATGCTCAGGGTAGGGCCGATTGGGGGGTTGGAGCGCCGCACCCTGTCACACACAGAGCCACAGGGCAATCAGGGGGTTGGGGAGCTCCCCCCTAACAGGCATAGAGCAGGGCTGATCAGGGGGTTGGGGCACCTTCCCCTGTCACGAACAAAGCAGGGTGGATAGGGAGGTTGTGGCCCCGCCCCCTGTCACACACAGAGCTGCAGGGCGATCAGGGGGCTTGGGCGCTGCTCCCTGTCATGCTGATCCAGGTGCCAGGAGGCCTCTGGACTCCGCTGATCCCAGTGCTGGGAGACCTAACGGCTCCACTGATCCAGGTGTTGGGAGGCATATTACCCTTTTACTATATAGGATAGAGGCCTGGTGCATGGGTGGGGGCAGGGTGGTTTGCCCTGAAGGGTGTCCTGGATCAGGGTGGGGGTCCAGCTTGGGTGCCTGGCCAGCCTGGATGAGGGGATGATGGCTGTTTGCAGCTGATCACACACCCTTCAGGGTGGGAGTCCCCACTGGGGTGCCTGGCCAGTCTGGGTGAGGGGCGGAGGGCTGTTTTCACGCTGGCGGGTGACTGAAGCTCCCAGCCTCTCCTTTTTTTCTTTTTTTTTTATTCTGGGCCAGCTTTAGCTCTGGCTCCAGCTCTGAGGCCTCTGCTACTGAAAGCAGGTATCTGGTTTGTGTGGGTTCTACAATCGAAACACTGTTTCAACTCCAGCTCTGAGATCCCGGCTGGCTAAAAGCAGGTTTCTGGGATTTTGTTTAGCTTCTATATTTGTAACAATGTTTCAAACTGCAAGATCAGAGGCTGACAAGGCTGGCAGGGAACGTTGGTTTCCTCCGTCACTGAAGAAAGCAAGCCTCATGTAGCTTCAAGCTGCCTGGCTGCTGGCCACCATCTTGGCTGGCAGTTAAATTGCATATCGCCCTGATTAGCCAATGGGAAGGGTAGCAGACATATGGCTAATTACCATGT
This sequence comes from Myotis daubentonii, assembly GCF_963259705.1. Classification (NCBI taxonomy): domain Eukaryota; kingdom Metazoa; phylum Chordata; class Mammalia; order Chiroptera; family Vespertilionidae; genus Myotis; species Myotis daubentonii. Next base: position 121,331,354 of record NC_081842.1, read on the forward strand.
TTCTCTTTTATTAGATAGGATACTAGAGGCCCGGTGCACAAAACTTTGTGCACTTGGGGGGGAGGGGGGTCCCTCAGCCCGGCCTGTGCCCTCTCGCAGTCTGGGACCCCTTGAGAGATAATGAGCTGCTGGCTTAGGCCTGCTCCCGGGTGGCAGAGGGCAGGCCCAATCCCTAGGTGCAGCCCCTGGTTGGGCTCAGAGCAGGGCTGATTGGGGAATTGGGGCACCACCCCCTGTCACACACAGAGCAGGGCGGATCAAGAGGTTGGGATGCCAACCTCAGTCACGCTCAGGGTAGGGCCAATTGGGGGTTGGGGCATCACCCCCTGTCACACTCATGGCAAGGTTGATGGGGAGGTTGCGGCGCCACCCCCTGTCATGCACAGAGCAGGGCCCATCAGGGGGTTGGGAGCTCCCCCCTTTCATTCACAGAGCAGGGCTGATCAGGGGGTTGAGGAGCTTCCCCCGTCACTCACAGAGTAGGGCCGATAGGGGAGTTGGGGCACCGCCCCCTGTCACACACAGAGCAGGGCAGCTCAGGGGGTTGGGGCACTGCACCCTGTCACACTCAGGGCAGGGCCGATGGGGAGAGTATGGCTCTACCCCATCACACACGGAGCAGGGCCCGTGGGGGGGGGGGTTGGGGTGCCGCACCCTGTCACACACAGAGCAGGGCCAGTCAGGGGGTTGGGGCGACGCACCCCGTCACACACAGAGCCGCAGGGCGATCAGGGGGTTGGGGAGCTCCCCCCTATCAGGCACAGAGCAGGGCTGATCAGGGGATTGGGGTGCCTTCCCCTGTCACGAACAGAGCAGGTGGATAGGGTGGTTGCCTAATATGCAAATTGACCAAATGGCAGAACAATGGGTGGAATGACCAGTCACTATGATGATGCACACTGACCGCCATGGGGCAGACGCTCAATGCAGGATCTGCCCCCAGCCCGCAGACCTCAGGCAAGCCAAGGTGGGTGCCAGCGGGGCCCCCAATCTCCCTGCTGGTTGTCCCGCAGATGGCCCTGATCCCTGGCCAGGCTAGGGACCCTACCCATGCACGAATTTCATGCACCGGGCCTCATTAGATTTTACGTGTGAATGAGATCATGTGATACATCTACATTTTTGTTGAATGACCTTTGGTTTTAAAATCTGTCTTTGAAGCCAGTCATCTAAGAATATTCTAATTTATGCTTTGAAACTAACAAACATAAAGAAATAGATTTTCTGTGCTATATTTAGTGCCTGTTACATGTCAGTTATTTGCTCTACTTGCATCTTACATGTTACCTCTCCCATTCCTCATGTTCTATTGTCCTCTGTTGCTGACTATTGGCTACAGATTCTAATATCTAAGTTGTTGGGGTCAAAAGTGCATTGGCAGGCCAAAGATTTATGTTCTAGGAGCCTAGAAGTGTGATTATATATAATTATCAGCACTTATTACAAGTCATTTACCGACTATTAAGGGTGACAGTAGTGGCCCTGGTGAATAAATGTGTGTGTGTGTGTGTGTGTGTGTGTGTGTATGTGTGTATCGGTGGAGGGATAAACCTCTAGTTTAGATTGCCTTCCACTTCAGCTCTATATTATTTATTCAAAATAGGCTTTTACAGTGCTTTTGGGGTGGCTCACATAAAAAGCATTCCCACAATGGCCTATTAAGCCAGTAGATTAAAGTAGCCAATCATGGAAAGTTGCAGCTCCGGCTAGTTACTGGAGTCCTCGACTGTGTTTTCTTTTCCAGCCACAGCAAGGCTGTCTCTTGATTAAGGCTGGACTTAAATAAGATTAGGATAATGTCAGTGTGGCCACACCAAAGACCATCTTTCCCTGAGGGTCTGAGAGCTTTCAGTCTTTATTTTATAAATACCTACCAATAAGCTCATACTTCTGAGCTTTCTTCAACAAAATCTTGCAGGAAAGCTAATCTCATGGGTGTCAGGTACAAAAGTTAGACCTGATATAACTATATCCCTTTCAAAGGCTTGGCGATTTAATCCCACAGAATAAACCTCTAATGTAAAATAATATTCCATGGCAAATGATAAATACCATTTTAGAGTTATTATTATTTAGTGGCTATTTTAGAGTTATCAGGGGCATTTTATAGTTCCTTCACATCTTCATGTGCCCTCACAGAAGTGGAAGCATATTCTATCCATCCCACCACCAGGTAAATCCTGCTTTTTAGATCTTGGTAACATAATCAAATGACTCAAGCATTTTGTACTTTGAGAGTTTTAGAATATTATTCCCTAATAAATGAATGGAATTCAGTTTTATTTTCTGAAATAAGTATGGTATATGGAGTTACCCTGAGAAAGAACACATACCCATTTGAAAATGATTGCCTTATTTTAAAACATCCTTGTAGAGACTATTGGGGCAATATAATTTTCTTTTTATCACTTAATGAGCACATCTGAGCAATTACATAAAATGCTTAAATATAATCCCTTTTTCCAACAATTGGAAACAACCCTTTAAAAAGTAGAATGTCAGACCCATTAAGCTTGAACGTGGAAAGAAGTACAAGCATAATGCAAGATGCACTGTTTGTGGAGTGTATAATGACCCTATTAACTAGGAAAATAAACAATTCAACCATATGGGAACATTGTTTTGCAGCTCAGTGTGAAGAATAGAAGTAGTGATTTAGTACTATTGTATTAATACCACTTGGAAGTATATGTGGCTATTTAGATTTCACAGTAAGTTGGGTCTCAAGATGAAAGGGGATTCTAAAACAACAACTTCTATTTTTATAAGTATTAATGTTTATTGAGAACAGTGTTTGGGTAAATTTCACTGTGTGTTGCTGTGAACACAATTATTATTAAGCTGTAAGCTATATGCCATTTGTCACACTTAAATCTAATTCTGTACTACTCAGTCCAATACTTTTGGAAATATTTTGAGGGTAATAATTACCCATTGCTCTATAACATATTGGAATAAGACACATGAACCTTAAATTAAGTGAACAACTTCAAAATATGATGCATCTTAATCAAGGGCAGACAAAATTTCACATTACACTAAAACTATATTACTTCTTATAATTGATGAATAAAGGAGCAGACGAAGAAAGAAAGGGAGTCAGGGAAGAAGGGAGACAGGAATTTGTTACCCAAGCACCCAGAAGGGCAATGACTACAGACAAGAATTAGCAATGGTATTAGTGCCATTACACCTACACCATCTTGTAACCCTCTGGGGATATGATGCTACCATCACTAAATAGCTCTTGCTGTGAACAGTATACTGCATAGAGAAGGTTAGAAATTCTTTGTAAGTGCCCTTCCTATGTCCTTTCTCCTTCCCTAAGGGACCAGGATAGCTATCATTCAACAAATACCAAGGGGGTGTTGACTAAGGTAAAGTGAGAAAATGTGGTCTGATACAGATTCAGACACTTTGATTCTTTATCTGTACAGGCACCCTCTATATCAAGCATGTTAAACTCAAAGACCAACATGGGCCAAATAAACAAGATTTAAGTTTATGTGGGTCACAAAAAAACCAAAAGCTTCAATTTTCATAGAAATGTAGGTTTATTTCGATAGAGACATGCAGAATACAAAAGGCTGAAATAAATGAGTAAACATTAACATAAAATTATAGAACATTAAAAAAGTTAATATTTTTTCCTGAACATTAACTTACCAGACACTGAATAACTGCATACATTAATAAGCTTAACACAAATAAACCTATTTTTCTTATTCACTGAAAGCGAAATATTTCCTGTTGCACACACCAAACAAGTCAGTACAAGACTAAGGATGTGGCAATCGTCTGTTAAAATATTTGCTGCTAGTATTAGTGGAGAGAAATGGTGCACCTTTGTGTAAGGTGCATAAGGGAAATGAATGCAACACGATTATACTAATTAGTCATTAGAGAATGTTGTAGTTCATTATTAATAACTAGAGGCCCAGTGCATGAAATTCTTGCATGGACAGCAGGGGTTCCCTCAGCCCCGCCTGCACCCTCTCCAATTGGGGACACCTTGGGGGATGTTTTTCGGCCGATTTTGGCTTGATCCCTGTGTTATCGGACCTAAATCAGCAGTCGGACATCCCTCTCACAATCTGGGACCAGTGGCTCCTCACTGCTCACCTGCCTGCCTGGTTGCCTCCAACTGCCTTCTCTGGCTAGCCTGATCTCCCCCCCCCCAACCAACTGCCCTTCCCTCCTGGCCTGGTTGCTCCCAACTGCTCTCCCCTGCTGGCCTGATCTCCCCCACAACTGCCCTCCTCTGGTGGCCAATTTGGTTCTGATTGGTCGGTGTTTATGCCAGTCAGTGTCAGAAGCTCCACCTCCTAGGCAGCCATTGGTTCTTCACAGCACCCACATTTGTTTCTGATTGGTTGGTTCCTATGCCAGTCAGCATCTCTGGGCCTATCAACAGGGCCTGATCAGAAAGATGGGGCTGATCAGCAACCCTGGTGGAGGCCTGGAGAGAAATAGAAGTGCCGCTGCTGTCCAGACTGAGAGAGAAATAGAGAAACAAGTGCTGATCAAAAGCTGCCACAGAGGCAACGGGTCAGTCCCTGCTTCTCTCTTCAGGCCTTTCTCTGACCCTAATTCACAGCCCCCTCAGACTGACCTCTGGTTGGTTGAGCCACAGTCTTTACTGGTCCTTATGACCCAGGGTTTTTATATATTAAGATTATGTATAACAGGACATTGTAAAAGTTAAGTTACACAATTTTTATTAAGATGTTTCTTACCTATTGTTATATTGGCTGGGCTGCAAAAATATTTGTTGTGGGCCACATGTACCCTGCAGGCCACGAGTTTGACATGCTTGCTCTAGATTGTCTTACTGAATCTCATCATAAAGATGAGGAAGTGGCAGTGTAGGATCTGAGTTATTTATTGAGAATGGATTACTAATCTCCTAAAGCCAAGTCCAGAATTCTTCCCACCACACAGACAGCTATCCAAGGAGAAAATTTAATTTTCTCTGGCTCTTGGATATCATTAGTAATAACCATTTATCTACACTTAATGGTATCATTCATGGAGTCAAAAGTATCCCATGTTCCTGCTAGCAGAAGAGACAATGTGCCCAAAGGCCTGGGGCCCTGAGAGCAGGCAGATAGGCAGCTGGCAGTTGCAAGAAAGGAGAGACATGGAAACTGACTTAGAATCTGCCTCCTTTTTTCATGGGTGTACTTAGTGCAAATGCACGTTTACTCTATCTGTTAGCCTAATGCATTCCTGGACATCCATGGGAGACTTGATCTCACTATGACCCAAATATTCTTTTTGACAGTACTTTGTTTTATGCCCTGTGATTATATAAGGGAGCTTTTAACTTGGGATCTAGGAGACATGCTAGAGAGCCTTGGGTTTCAATCATCCCAGTTGACTGAAGGTTTTTTCCTGTTACTAGGATTACATGAAGTATTCCACATGTATTTTTTCATGGTCCGTCAAAGGCTGTATTTTGCACAATATTTTCTGAGAATCACATGCAATGCTTTGTGGGGAAAAATGTGTGCCATTATCAAATGAGTTTGCGGGACACTGCATATTCTACTTCTTCCTTTCAGCTGCATTATGTATTTAGCATTTTCAGGGCTCTAAGAAGTCCTGCAGAAAATAACCCAGTTTACTTAAGAGTTTGCTAGACTAGGAAGCATAAGACCTTTCTTCATGGATCACTAGCCAGTCCCCACCTGAGGCTGCTGTACTCTGACAACAAGTGTATACAGAGCTATGAGGTTTACAGTGAACATTCATCACATCCAACTCCTGGTTCATAAAATGTCCACTAAGCCAAGAACAGGAGAGCTGTACCATGTCTCCTGAAATAGTAGATGTGCAGGCTTTCTGTGTTTTCATCTTTACTTTAAAGAATGCTGACAGAAATGTCTTACCCAGGGTGTACAGCCCCCCAGCCAGAGAACTCTAATCTTTCCATGAGGCTAGTATTCTTATACGTATCCCACCCACAAGGAGAGGTTTGCAAGGAGGATGACTGATTTAACACCAGCTACCCTAGAAATATGGGCCAGGCTCCAGGTGTCCTCATACCAGAGGGGTCACACATAGCTGCTACTACCTCTTCTCAGTTACCCTAATGGACATAAAGAAGTGAGAGAGGTTAGGGTTTATCATAGTCTCTTAGTCAAAGAAATGGGGAAAATGTTGGTTAGGTGTTTTAAAAGCAATGTTCTGAACAAGTGCAATTTGGCTACACCTTGTAAAAGAAAAGTGGTGATTGTGAACATTTGTTTTAAAATGTCAGCCTAGACCAGCCTTGATTTCAACTTTCTGGAGAGTGATTCCTGATCCAGACAAAATATTGCTGTCACTGGTCTCCAGTGGAGCAGAGCTCCCAAAGGGTGCCCCACTGTCCACCGCCAAGTGTGAAAACCATGTTTCTTTTGAGGCAAGCTTTTGGATATTAAATATTTTCTGTTTGAGGAGGCCTGCTCATTTTCCCCAACTGAGTGATGGAAAGCTTGCACAAACCCCAGAACGTTTGGCAGTCACCTTGATCTCATGCACAGGCAGCATTTGGAGTTTTAAGGGGTCCTTCTCCTGTGCTGGGCCACTTGGTCCATTCGCTTGGAAAGTGTACCTAAGGGGACAAGTTCTCTGAAAATGATCTTGGTATATGGTGGGGAGAAAGGCTTGGACAAGGTTTCAGTTAGGTGACTTGTTTTATGAATAAAAACATATTTTTTAAAAATGTGACTGAAGATGTTAGTCTCAGAAATGACAATGATATGGAATAACAGTCACCTATGGTCCTCTGTGCTGTGCTTTGAGAGAGCTCTTAACTTTGTGAAACTGAAGTAAATGACTAAACTTTAAACTTGATCTAAATTGACAAGCCACAATTTGGATGGCATTGAGACAAATGACAACTGTCTCGGCAAACATTAATAAATCATGTATATACTTTATATTTCCAAAGAATTTGGCAGTCATATTTTTAAAATATATGTTTATTGATTTCAGAGAAAAAAGGAGAGGTTAAGAGAGATAAAAACATCAATGATGAGGGAGATGGATAAAATGGATACATATGTAATACTCTTTGTAATACTTTAAGCAATAAAAAAAAACTATTGAAAAAAAAGACCGTATTAAAAAAAATAAATAAATAAAAGTATTGAAATTTATATAAAAAAAAAAATGATGAGGGAGGATCATTGATTGGCTGCCTTTCACACTCCCCCAACCAGGATCAAGCCTGAATCCCGGGCATGAGCACTGACAGGAATGGAACAGTGGCCTCCTGGTTCATAGGTCAACATTCAACCACTGGGCCATACCAGCTGAGCAGGGCAGTCATATTTTTGAGTTGGTCATCATGGAAGCTCTTTGAGGTAGTGGAGATGGTATTAATAGCCAGTAATTTTAAACATGTATGCATTTTCAACAGTTCTAAGCCATTTGGATAAGTTATCTTAACTATTCTCCACATGTCTAAGAAATAGATACTATAGAAAAAATATATAGAAGTTGGGAGAGATTATTTAATATACCAAAGATAATATCAGTGACTATTGCTGTCTGATAAATTATCAGTTGGGTGGCCTTTGATTTTGGCTAGGCTCATATGCAGCTGGTCAGAAGAGGGTCAAGTACACAGCTCTCTTGAACTTGGCTTGGCTCTCTCATATGTTTGGGCTTGATTGGCTGTAGCATTTGAAATTCCCACCTCGTGTGTCATCATTTTCCAGCCAGCTAGTCAGGAGCTATTCCCATGAAGGAGACAGGTGAAGGACAAACTGCCTTTTGAGGTTGAGTCATAGAGCTATAGCACCATTACTCTGCCACATATTTTGGGCAAGGCAAGTTACAGAACCAGTATAGGTTCAAAGGGTACAAAATAAACTTCACCTCTTATTAAGAGAATATGGAAGTTATAGCAGATAATTATAGAAAAAAACTAAAAACATGGGGAAATTGAGATAACACTTTCTTTGCTTTCTTTGTCCTAGCTGAGAATATGTTCCTTTCCCCCATGTCATGAAGAAATTCTACATTTTCTTCTAAAGTCTTCATAACTTTTGCTTTTATATTTAGGTCTTAAAAAACACTCATTAATCTTTTGTAAAGGGTAAAGCATGAATAAAGCTTTATTTTTTTTATAGATGTCCAGATTTTCCATCACCATTTTAAAAACATATATTGAATTTATTGGGGTGACATTAGTAAGTTAATAGATTTATGTACAATTTAGGTGTCTAGTGTATAATTCTACTCTACATCATCTGTATGTTGCATGTGTGTTTACCACACCAAGTCAAGACTCTTTCTATCACCATTTATCCCCTCTTTACCCTCTTCTCCCTGGCCCCACCCCATTTCCCCCTGGTAATCACCATAGTGTTGTCTGTGTCTATGAATTTTTTCTGAATATTTTCCTTAATCCTTTCACCTTTTATACCCAGCGCCCCAACCCATTCCCCTCTGAAAGCTATCAGTTTGTTCTCTATCTATGAATCTGTTTCTATTTTTTGTTAGTATATTTTGTTTATTAGATTCCACATATGAATGAAATCATATGGTACTTGTCTTTCTCTAATTGGCTTATTTCACTTTCCATAATGCTCTCCAGGTCTATCTATGCTGTTGCAAAGGGTAAGATTCCTTTTTATTTAATGGCTGAGTAGTATTCCATTATGTAAATGTATAACCATAGACAGCCAGTTGGGGCACCAGAGAGTCTCCCTCATTGGCCAAGATGTTGCCCGGGAAGGTTCTTACACTGAGTGCACCAAAAGCTGGAAAGATGAATGGATAGAACCTGAGCATGCCAAAGGCTAGCAAGATAATTGAATAGGGGAAAAAAAGCCCTCCCTTCTCTATCTCTAAGAACTGTGGGCTTGAGCAAGAAAGGGAGATGGTCTTTGAGACTGGAGTTCACAATTCTCTCAGTTTCATGGCACCCGAATAAAAACCTCTATTAATTTAATTTAATTTATTAATTTATTTTTTGCACCAGAACCTGTCTCATGAGTTTGGCTTCCACTGTGGTTGGTAGCTGAACCTGCATTTTTTTTTCAGTTACAGTTTTGGAGACTCTGTCAGGACAGTTTGGAACTTGGTAAGTCCTGGAGGGCTGAGGCTCTGGTTCCAGTTGCCCGTGGCAGGCCCACTCTGCAGCAGGACTGTGGGGGTTTCCAGCAGCTACAAGAGCTTTCCTGGGGGAATGTCCCTGTGCTCCCTGAAACACTTGGCTGGTGAAAGAAAATGGGTTTCTAAGGAGCAGATGGACTCTAAGACTGGATAAATCGAACCGGCATGCACACCAGGGATCCTCTGTTCCTGCTGCTTAGTCATCATGTCACTTGGGCTTCATGCCATTTGGGTCCGTTAGGATGACTTGCAGCATTGGTTGGCAGGAGAGGAGATGCTAGGACTTGCTTCTGGGCACATGTTTGGAATAACAGAAGTATGGATCCAAATTTTGTTCATATGTTTCCACTTTGTCTGGGTTTTTCTATGGTTATGGTTTTAGGTTTGTACTTTGGTGCCATCAGAGGTTGTTTTGTTTCAACTCCAGAAGGGAGTACACTAGGCTGAATTTTAGCAGATTTTTCCATGTACAACTATGATCCCATAAAGAAATTGGTTGTCTATTCTAATGCTGCTGGCCTATATATACTTTAGACTACATGGGAAAATGACCCCTAAATGGTTCCCAAAATTAAAACACAGTTGTAATTGTTTTGCCAATGGTCAGGGAAATGGGACAAAATCTCTTATGTCCAGTTATTTATGTCTTTATGCATTAAGGTTTCAGCAAAGAAAGGGAACAACCAAATGATGCAGAGAAGGGAATTGGCTTTAAAACTCTTTCCTGATAATAAGACATAGGAAGGAAAGAATAATGAGATGAGTCTCCTTAGTGCCCTGAACCCCCCAGGATCCAGGAATGGCAGCAGGAGGATTTTCCCCAGCACCACCCCACTGCTAGGTACCCCTGAAATAGGGCCCATGGGGGCAACAGCCCCACCTTATAAGATGAAGGAATGGTCTCCCCCTCGAAGAAAGGGCAGGACACCCAATTTGGGCAGGGATAGGATGAATAAACCAAGAAGGCCACTACTCCATTTTACACTTCAGATTTACTGAATTGGAAGAATTCCAACCTCTCATCTAGGGAGGGACCTCAGAAAATGGCAGATCTCAACACCTCCACTTTTGCCACTCACCATCCAAACTGGGCAAATGTACAGGCTCTCGGTAGCATCCTCTATCAGCAGATGGAAGGTGGTTAGCTATAGATAAGGCAAATGAAGAGGCTCACCGCCTCCAACAGGAGAATCCCAATGGGACCCCCAACCCGGTCAGGGCAATTTCCTTGACAGAGCCCAACTGGCACCCAAATTGTGGGGACCTAGCTCTCCTAGCACATTGCAAAGCGTGCATATTGGATGGGCTTAAGAAAGGGGTACCTAAACAAGACCCTGAATATGATGCAGGCCATTCAACAGAAACCAAGTGAAGATCCTTCTGAATTTTTAGAAAGGACCTAACAGGACTACAGAAATCACACTGATGCTGACCCATGGACACCAGAAAATGTCCAGATGGTAAACATAATTTTTATTGGGCAAAATGTCCTGGATATTAGAAGGCGGATCTTCTTACTGTTTAGACAGGGTGTTGGGAATAAAGCCCTCCCAGCTGGTGGACATAGCCTTTAAAGTTCATGCCCTGGAAACAAGGAAATTAAAGCGGGTTACCATTTTCCTAGAAACAGTGCAGGAAACCAGAAGGAGAGGGGGGATCTGAAAGGAAAAGAAAAAGACTCACTAGATACCAATCAGTGTGCCTATTATAAAGAGCAGGGCCATGGGGCAACAGCCCTACCCTATGTGGGAGAAAGGAGTGCTTGAAACTCAAAAAGAAAAATAAAGGATAAAAACCCTCACCTAGACATGTCAGAAAGGAATGACACATCTGGAGGCCCAAGGGCTCCTCTAGACACCTTCCAACGTATTAATATTTCCCCGTAGGAGCTCCAGGTACAACTTATAGTAGGGAACAAGATAATTGGCATCTTTGTAGATATGGGAGCTACAAACTCAGTGCCAAATACAAAACTAAATGAGAAAATTCAGCTGCCATGAACACAAAAATAACACAATGCCAAATACAAAATTTACAAGTTTTTAAGAGAAACACACAACCACATACTACACAAAGATGTTCAATGGAATCCATGGTAGAAAACAAAGGAAAAATAAAATAGAAAATATAATATCAAATTTTAAGACTAATATAAAACACCTATCCTATTAATAAAAGTAAAGGAGATAAATTGATCCCTTTAAGAAAAATGATACATACAAGGCGTCCCCCCAAAATATATACACACTTTAACAACTCAATTTCTAAATTTAAATGTATTTTAATAAACACTGCCTTTATAATTATTCCAAGTGTGTTTATACATTTTTTGAGACACCCTATATGCCTTCTCATTTATTTAGGTTTCCTTTAATTTATCTAATTAATGTTTCTCTTTCCTTTCAGGGTAGAGTTTTTATATATCTTTTTGCAGCCCAGCCTGCATCCTCTCACAATCCGGGACCACTAGCTCCTAACTGCTTGCCTGCTTGCCTGCCTGCCTGATCGCCCCTAACCACTTTGCCTGCCTGCCTGATCCTCTCTGCTCACCTGCCTACCTGATCGCCCCTAACCGCCTCTGCCTCGGTCCCCGCCATGGTGGCTTTATCCAGTAGGACATCTGTAATGATTAGCATATCATTCAGCTGTCCAGTCTAATTATCATATTAGGCTTTTATTATTATAGATTATAAATAAAATTACACATTATATAGTATTATATGTTATATGCATTTACATATAATATTATATACATTTTATACTGGATTTTATTGCCTTTCTATTTGTTTTCACTGGGTGTGTTAGCCTGCTAAAAGCTTCTATAGCAGAAATAAAAGCAGATCCAGGAGTGATATTTAAGGGTTAATATTGAATTAATCAGAAATAGTTAAAAACTTGTTTTAAACCATTTCTATCACTTATCTAAGACCTAGTTTGGGATAGATATTTGGAATCTTTTTGGAAGAGAGAGGACTGAACTATCTCATCTTCCACTTATCTTCCATTATGTATTAGCTCTACTTTTTCCTTTTTTCAGCCTCTATTTATTTATGTTCTATTTTATGTATTACTAAGTTACCTTGCTTCTTTGGCGCTGTCAGAGATGAAGGCTCTGTACTACTCTTTATTTCTCTTTCATATAATGTCTTCCCCATATATGCATTTAACAAATATGTACTGAGAGAAAAAAAGAAGCATTAGCTTTTATAATAATGGTTTTTAATGAAATGTTCTATTTCTCCCAGCTGTGCCTCTTATATAGTTTAATGTTTCTGTGTAGGACTTTTTCCCTGGCATTTCTTAAATCTTGTGAGAAATTACTCAATAAATTAAGGAAACAGGAAATCTATTATAATTCTCTATTTTTGTAAGATAATTCAAGCTTAACAAACAACATAGAGACATTACCAATTCAAGGGAATCTTTGACAACAAATGGAAAGCATGAGCAGCAAAAGCTGATAATCATCAAAAGTTTCTCTGGAGCAGAATAGGAGCATGTAGGAGAGAAGCCATCTCTTTCTTATCTGTTTCACTTGCAGGCGTTGCTATGTTGTACATGTTTTCCTGGCTCTATGTGCCATTAACAGTTATTTTTGCACATAAACAATATGTGATGAGATATTCATTTTCCCCTGTAGTCTATTTGCAAATAGAATAAACATCAATACATTTATATGCATAGTATACTGCGTATAACTCCTGTGAGTAGTGTTTCAATAAATAGCAAGCTTTGCAGGCAAGAAAAAAATCCTTAAAATGGCAATATCATAAGCAGATTCTGTGAATTGCTGTTAACCTTACTAGCTATAGGTTCAAGTTCTCTGTAAATAATTTAACAGAAGAAATGAAAAAAAAAAAAAGATGGTAATGTTGTGACATGGAGATAAAAACTGACCTAAAATTTTACTTTAAAAAGCAATATAATTATTTCAATGAAAAAACAACAACACAGTATTAGAACTGGTCAGCAAAACCCAACAAGAAGATGCTTAGAGTCAGATTCAATAATAGTATAGTATCAGACATTTTCTACATTCGGAATATTTTTCATGAAACAAAGATCAAGATTATAGGCTAGGACAATTAATACTTTGGTTTTTTGTATTTCATTTTAAGAATGATAGCTTCTAATGTTAAATATTTATAGCATTATCATTCAATTTTTACACATTTTCTTTGATATTAATGTTTCTCTATATGCCTGCTTTTACTGTCAAAAGTATAGATCATTTTTATCTTTCTGAATATTTAAATGTTTCTGTTTTTTAGTATTTTGAAATATATTGAAATACATATTAACAACAAACCATGCACTTATAAGATATATTTACATATATGTACAATTTTAAAAAGAAAACCTTTAGTGAAATTCTACCACAGAAATATGATGTCCTGTTTAGTATTATGGACACTTGTTATGTTAAAATATGTAAATAAAGAGTTATGGATTTGAAAAATAACATTAATATTAAGAATTCCTGATAATTTTAATCTCTTTTTTAAATTATCAAATTTAATATTTGGGATTTGGAAACACTGAATACATTTATTGAATCTATAGTTTTACCCTTAAATATTATTGTAGGCTCCCCTGGGACAATGGAGTCCAATATTTCTCAAACATTTTTCAACTCTTAACCTGGGGTACAGTCAATAACTGAGCCATGATTACCTTTTGCTAGATGCTTGTTTTGAGATATCATTTATCTCCATTGTATCAATCTACCCAAGTCAATAAGTTATATGATTCTGAAGTCTCTGAAGCTTGCTATCTATATGGATGGCATTCCAGAATGCTTGATGGCATCCATAGTTTGAGATAGTTCAGTGAGACATTCATTTAACAAGACTATGATTCAGCTCCAATACCAGTTTTGAAAAAAGGAAGGTAAACTGAGTGTTTCATGTTTTTAAGGATAGTTGTTTCTGTTTATTCATTTCTTTAACTTGGAATATGTAGTAGATTATTATCCTGCTATATATCAGGGAGTTACTGTGTTGTACTCTTTTTCTAGTCACATTTATACCAAAAAAACATCATAATTAAGAGTATAATTTTCAAACATTAATAATATGTAGTGAAATATTCTGATTTTGCAAACTATGGTTATAGTTGCCATACTTATTATTTTATTAAGACATTTATTTTTTTTTCTCTGTGCAACTTCATTTTATAGCTAGATGTAATAATTTGTCTGCAAGAGAGACTACATATTTTAAATTAACTTTTTCACAACTAATGCATATAGAGCACTATGGAGTTTGGGAGATAGAGGATAAGGAAAGCGAGATGTTAAGGTTGAAGCAAAGAGAGCCAGAATAAACTTGCAAATATTGGGGCTACCATCAAGAGAAGGTACTTCAAGAAAAACAAAGTGATCAGCACTAACACCTAGAAATGTCAATAAAGATGAGGACTAAAAAGTAGAGACCAGAATAATCAAATAATGCTGAGCTTAGAAATAAAAATCATTGGTGTGATAAGGGTAGGAAAATGACTGCTATAACTTAATGAGTGAAAAAAGGTGAAGGAGTGGGTGTAATGGAGTCACAATCTCTCTAAGGCTAATGTTCTGTCTGTTGAGAAGGGATAGTAATATTAACAATACATTCATCACAGGCTTCATATGGGAACTGAGTGAGAGAATCTCTGTAAAGTGTTTACTTCAGTGTCATATAATAGTAAGCACTTACATTTTAAGCAATATTATTTTTAATTTTAAAAATCTTCAGAATGAAAAGTATTATTACTTTTTATATTATTTGTTTTTTTGAACTACTTTATTGGCCATTTAAATTTCTGTGGCTTGTGAGTTTACCCATTTGCCTATTTTTTCTATTGAATTTTTTCTTTTGCTTATTATATCAGCTTTTTACAAAATAAATTTGCTCATATATTCCTCTGTTTCCTCACACTGCACAGTGGAAAACACTATTCTTTGCAAGCTTTTCCTTTTCCTTTCAACTTCACCGACTCTTGTGGTCTCTTAAAAGTCAGGGGAATTTAAGTTCCAGATGATAATTATTTTTACCTTAGTCCTTTAAGTACTTAGAAATAATTTTTTTAGCAATTGTTTTACATTTTATAATCCTACTACAGGCCCGGTGCATGAGATTCATGCACTTGGGGTGGAGGGTGGTCCCTCAGCCTGGCCTGCACCCTCTTGCAGTCCAGGAACCCTCAGGGGATGTCCAACTGCTGGCTTAGGCTCACTCCCGCCACCTCCACTGCGCTCACTATCTGTTAGCCTAGCTTCTGGCTGAGCAGCGCTCCCCTGTGGGAGCACACTGACCACCAGGGGGGCAGTTCCTGTGTTGAGCATCTGCCCCCTAATGGTCAGTGCACATCATAGCGACCAGTGGTTCTGTGGTTTGGTTTATTTGTATATTAGCCTTTTATTACATAGGATTATCTGCCATATATTTAGGCCTTACAAGTAGTATACATTTTATTAGTCCGCTCTGTACCCTGTTGGCCCTTTCATTCTAAAGGTAAAATCATTTCTTTTTCACTATGAAGTTTTTTGTGTAGTTTTAAATTTCTGCAATAATTTCATCATTTACTTACCTTTTTACCCTTAGTAGAGCTATGAGTCCTTCACCGCTTATCCTCAGCTTCATTATAATGAATTACATCTCAATTATTCATGGTGACTGTTTATCTCAATGTTTTTCTTTTCCACTCTATTAATATTATTTCCTTAGGGTTTGTTCTATTGGTGTTTGCATTTGATGTCTCTTCAGCTTTGATTCCTGTTTTTCTGTAAATATTTGTAGATAAGACTATGGATCCCTAGAAAGAAGTAAAGTTTCACATTAAGAATATCACATTTGCTGATTTTAGGAGCCCAATAGGTTTGGAATAAAGTTGAAGTTCACATATAGTTTACCCTATAGGTCTGGAGTCTTGCTCTGCCTCCATGGCTTCATCTTAGTTAAAACTGGCCCCCAGACCAAACGTCTCTAGTGTCAGAGCTCCTCCTGCACAGGATTATAGTCTTTACTTCCTCCATGGGGCAAGCATTGCTCTAAGTGTGTGTATCTTGTTGGTTGTGATGTAGGTACTGGCTCAGCTGCTTTCCTTCTGTGGCTACTGACAGATATAAAGAAACCAGTAAAAGTGACTTAACAGAAGAATTAAATGATAATGCTCATTTGGACATGCTATGCCAAGCCTCTTGGGTGTCCAGATGATAAGCGCAGACAGATGTGCAAATATGGGTCTGTAGCCTATGCAGGAATGAGGGAGTTGAGGGGAAAGGAATTCAGCAGGATGGAGGGTTGGGGACACAGATGACAACAGTAAGAGAAAAATGTTCACACAAGAAAGAAACAGTAAAATGAATTATTTTAGAAAATGAAGAAATCAGGAAAAAATGTAGTAAGCAATATGGAAACAGAAGGAATTTCCACACAATTTAAAGAAAAGAGGAATGGCAAGTTAGAAGGGTATAATCTTACCTTTCAAAATATTAGGTAAAAGCAAAACAAAACACCTGAAACTAAAATATAGAAATGCTTGACTCTCCTCTTTTAAAATCTAGACATTTTGTCTTACCTTTATTTTTTTTCTGTTCTTAGAGGATTTTGTTTCTTCTACATTTTGTCACAAACATAATCATTTCTCTATGAAGAAGGAGTCCTGCATAATGAAAGAAACATATGGATGAAAATTTTCCCCTATGTGTGCTTTCATCAACATATAGTAGAGCAATCAAAATAGTGCAAACATTTAATAGACACTCTGTATAAATAAAAATAATGAAACAACCTGCATCATAGGTCAAAATAAGCATAAACATGGGAACAGTATTTACAGTTCTTGGTGGGAGCAGGAAGTATAATTTATACACAGAATAAGCATCAGAGGCTTAGGGTAAAACCAGAATGCAGAAAAGTATCTGGCTTTTTGACAGCCCACTTTGCAAACTTGTTCCTATCTCAGCAGTAAAAGTGGAGAGAACCGTTGGAAATGCTTTGTGTTGTGCTTTTAGAAGAAAACACACACGCATAGTCCATATTTTTAAAGTTTTAGAACTAATCTAAAATCAATTTTCTTACCTCTCTCATCCACACATGCATACATTCACAGCAACTGCTTAACTATGGCCACAGTGCCCTTGCATGAAACTTCAACAGTATCCTACATTGGCGAGGACACTCTAGACAGCTCTTTGTTTCTGCAGCCACAAAAGTTATATTAGACTAATGGCCTGGTGCACAGATTTGTGCACATTGAAAGGGAATTAATTAGAAGAAATATTTTAATATTGCTATTTCCACTTCCTCTATAATAGAAATGTCAGAGATGAAAGAAAATTAGTAAAATGTACATGAAAATAATATATAAATTTATTAATAAATAAACAATAATAATATGATATAACAGCAACAAAGACATTATATAAAACAACAAAAACCTGATATAAAAATAAAAACAATAAAACATGATATAAAATCAACATTGACTGATAAATTGATTAAACTTATTCTACTATCTCCCCGTATACAACATTAACAGTAAAAACACTTTCAGAGTGCTTGACTAATTTCCCTTGTGATGAAGTATTTACAACTTTAATTTTAATGTCAAATGCTCTTTGAACTAGAGAGAAAGCAACATATAACTGGCCATGTCCGAAAATGGGTTCAGATAGGAATATTTCTACTCTGTCTAGAGTTTGTCCTTGTGATTTATTAATAGTCATTGCAAATGCTGGCATTACAGGAAACTGTCTTTGAATTAATTTAAATGTCAGATGGGGACAAATCAATTTTGGAATCAGGACAACTTCTCCTTCAGCAAATCTAGTTAATACTTCAGCTTTGATTATGGTAGGTCGCAATATTTTGATAGTAAATCTAGTACCATTACAAAAACTCCATTTACTATTAAAATTTCTCAGTAGCATGATGATTGCACCTACTTTCAATTTTAATTTATGACACGGCATTCCCGAATGAGTAATACTATTAATAAATTCGATGGGAAAATTTTCCTTTTCAGCATCATCTGTTGAATCAATGTGATCATCACTCAAAAGATGTGAAGATCTCCATTGGGTATATCCAAAATTTCTTCATTTAATTTATGAATGTGTTCATTTTTAGGACAAAGAATAGCACATTTAGATATATTTTTAATATTACTTGCAGATATACTATTTCCAAAGGTAGCTTCAATAATAGATCATTGCAAATCATTTCACAGGGGATTTTAATAATATTAATTCCTAAATGAAAATTGCTTTCAAGTTTTCTGTTTCCAAGTTTCACTAATCATTCGCTATAAGCAGAATCCTCTGATCTCACATTTATTTTAAGAGACAACTGCCTGAAACATCCCCAAACATTACAGTACTTCTTTTTTAAATAAATTGTATTGATTTTTCACAGAGAGGAAGGGAAGGAGATAGAGAGTTAGAAACATCGATGAGAGAGAAACATCGATCAGCTGCCTCCTGCACACCCCCTACTGGGGATGAGATGTGCCTGCAACCAAGCTACATGCCCTTGACTGGAATAGAACCTGGGACCCTTCAGTCCACAGGCTGACACTCTATCCACTGAGCCAAACCAGTTAGGGCAACATTACAGTACTTTACATTCGTTTGTACTATGGCTGATCACAAAGCATATGGCACAACACTGAGACATTGTCGAAAATCCCCTCCGAGAAGAGCTTTCCCACCATTCAAATTCATAATTTCTCTCAGGAATCTGTCGATGGCATTTATAGCATGACTGGATGACATGGTGATTCATCAATAATGAGAAGTTGGGACTTTTTATGGTTTTAGCTACTTCACTCTTTATATTGAGTCTAGAAATTAAAGTTTCATTTAATGGCATTGATAATTATATTGGGAATGAAAGGTTCATCCACCGAGAAGTAAATTTGCAGCAATTCCTGTAGGCACTGTGGGTAAAACAGTACACCACGACCTCTAATATAATGTATTAAAACTTAACAAAGATATGTTTTTCCACTACCACCTGGACCATCCAAAAAAAAGCATCTGGGGTGTACAGTTTGATCTTTGATGGCTGAAGTTATAGTCTGAACGGCTGCCAGCTGTTCATTATTCAGATAATTTATCAAAACCTCTGCATTGTTGTCATAAGATTCATCACATGTAGTTGTATTCATTAATAAAGGATAGTCTGGAAGTTTGAAATGCAAAAATTTCATTCCATGCAATGTGAATACTTCTTGAATTTTGTTAAGGGCATGCATTTTACAGTTCACACAGGCACCTTCTCTTGAGTGTAATTTCCAACAAAAATCTTCAATAAAATGAGGTTTATTCTCATCCCATAATTTGTCTGCATCAGAAGGGCATCCAAACATGCATATATATGCAAAAAGTTGCCGTAGTTGTTTGGGCATATTAAGGATGATTGCATCGTCAATCATATCTTTCCAGATAGTGTCATTGATTAATAATTCTCGATGTTTAGCAGCTTCATGAAATGTATCATAAACTACACCTCCTACAGTTCGCATGTCACCAAAACTTATCACACTTTTTATGTGCAGAAGCAAAAGTCTAAGGTAATACCATTCTGGTTCTCTAAAGATAACAGTCTACCTAATACTTTATCACCGCCCTTTTGGCTTTTTCTCCATGAAGAATTATTAAACACACTAGGGGCCCGGTGCACAAAATTTGTCCATGGGGTGGGAGGGGGTCACTCAGCCCGATTTGCACCCTCTCCAATTTGGGAGCCCTCAGGGAGGCCCTCTCCAATCTGGGAGTTTCTGTCTATCTTTGCAATCATATGAGCAAATTGTCTGGGACCCCAACACAGTTTGGTTTGGTGCTCACAGAATAATAGAGGTTTGTTTTTTTTTTCTTTGCTCCATTGGTGGAGATTTCCTAGAAGTTGCAGGATAACTTCCTTTTAATTTTTCCTCAACACTCTGACTTTACTTATGTCTCTCACCTTTGTTTTCCCTCCATCTCCCACTTGCAACAGTAACTTGCTCCAGCCTCACTTTGCTCTAGTGTCTAGGAGATCAAGCAACACATCTGCCACCAGAACAATGATTGCCAGCATTCCTGATGCTCTCCACACTCTGGGCTTCCACTTCTGGTCCAGGGACTGCCACCAGAACTACAATTCTCAGAATTCCCATGCTCTTGGTTTCCGCTTCCGGTCCAGGGGCTGCAAAAACCAAAAGGACTGGGAACTTCAGCCACCCCCAGGCTGGGTTGACAGGACCAGACCCTCCAGTGGCATCTCTGGGACCTCAACCTCTTGGCACCAGCACACGTGTGTGCTGGCCACAGGCGTGGAGCGGGCAGGGTCCCGTGGACGCCCACTTTGTCATCCCAGCTACGCAGCAGGGCATCCCGGGGACCCTGGCCACTTGGCACCCACCATCTTTGTTGGGTTAATTTGCATACTCACTCCTGATTGGCTGAGGGCATTTGTGGAGGGATGGTCAATTTACATATTTGTTGATTATTAGTATCCTATATAATAAAAGGTTAATATGCAAATCAACTGAACAGCGGAATGACCAGTCACTATGATGTGCCCTGACCACCAGGGGGTAGACGCTCAATGGAGGAGCTGCCCCCTGGTGGTCAGTATGCTCAGCCAGAAGCCAGGCTCACGGCTGATGAGCATAGTGGCAGTGGTGGGAGCCTCTCCTGCCTCCACAGCAGCGCTAAAGATGTCTGACTAATGGCTTCAGACATCCCCTGAGGGCTCCCAGACTGCAGGTTGGGCTGAGGGACCTCTTTTCCCCGAGTGCATGAATTTCATGCACCAGGCCTCTAGTAGATAATGTTGTGGAATCTACCAATAATAATAATTATGTGCACTGGAATCTTCTCTATTCAGTAAGAACCAAGCAATCAAAGTTGAGTTATGCCTTTTAGCCCTATCTATAACTTCAGTAAAATCATCGGTATGAAAATACAAATTATGATCATTTGGCAAATAAATAGCTAATCTTGTGATTGCATGAGATTGGTCATGCAATCGCATTACAAAAAGTCTCCAAACAGGAGTGCTCACATACCTGGAGTCAATAAAGTCCTGTACTTTGTCATGATTGATAATATTTTTTTCAGAAATGTGAATATTTGCACAATCATGCCCTTTATAGATGTATTTAAATAAATATTTGACACTTTTAATAGACGTGCAAACTTCAACGTTTATATGAAAGTTATATTTAAGGCACAAATATGGGTTATAAGGAACAATCGAAGTGCTATCGACAACTTTATTTCCAATAGACATGATGCTACCAGATCTTCATTTGTTTTGGGGATATCCATCAATATTTCCAATGGTTGCATTTTTAAATTCTTTCAGATATCCCTTTGAACATTTTCTATTTTTCACACATGGACTATTTGGATTTTGTATTACACATTGTCCACGTACCATATTTAATTTTACAATTTGAAAAAGTTGAGGACATTGGTCTTCATCCAGAATTTCTGTCTTAACCATACAGTCAATGTCATCTTCTGTTTGTAATTTGGATTCACTATCTAATATCAATAATATGTGAGTGTGAGGCAGTCATGTTTCTGAACTTCGATGACATGAATTTTAGCTATTACTTTGCCAAATAAATCAATTTTACATATATCATTTAAAAGAGCATTCAGCTTAAAGAGTATGGCTACTAAGTCAGGTTTGTTTTCAACATTTTGCCAGCATTTTAAATTGTTTATATCTGCACATTTGGGGTTGCACATCATAGTTATGAATAAATAGGGCTTGCCATACTTCATTACAATTGCCATAGCATCCTGATATCGCTGCTGCATATTTCTGGGACTGTCCTTAAAAGATGATGGAAGTATTATCATTTTACCAATAGGCACATTGTCATTTTCAGATCTAGATTTGAGATAATCCATCAAACTACTATATTTTTCAACTCTCAACTTAGATTGATTTGCTTTAATGAAATTTATTCGATTGGCTTCCATTTTTAAATATGAATCAACAATATACTGTTGATTTAATTTTCCTGCATTTAAAATAGGATTGAACATGTCCTGGACAGAGAGATGAAATCCATAACAGTGCATTTTTTTGACTCGTGTCCTTTCATTTCATCTAGTATTATTGTCAATTACACTGTCATCTCTGAGTCTTAATGCAATATCTGTTCCCCAGCCTTTTTCACCATGTGAAAAAAGAAAAGGATGTGTCATTGCATCTCATGCAGAAAACAGGATACTGATTTGTTTCATTTTGGTGGCGTTCAGATTATTGGGATCTGGTTCACAATGAATGAGCAAGTCCCTTTCGATAGGAGGTTCTCCATCTTTGTATCTGAATATGATGGCAACTTTGGTTACACAGGGATAATTATATCTACCAGATCACTGTTACAAACATATTTAATCGTTATTGTTACTTCCGTGGGAGCAATACCTTTCATTGCTGCTTCAGATTGGGCTTCCTTTTCTACCTCATGTAGCATCTTGTATGATTTTGTTAGTTTATTTATTTCATTCATGAGGTTGTTGATATTGATCATGAGTCTTTTTGAGCAACTTTGGTTTCTGACATTGCTAATCTTTTACTCATTGCTTCAGCTGTATTTAAAATATAGAGTTGAGCAAACTTCTGAGAAACACCATCGGAAAGATGTAAAGTTCCAGTACGGTGATAAACTTGTCTGAATATTCTAAAACAGTATGGCCCATATCCTGATGGTGATGCAAAATTTGCACCCATTGAAGCAAAAGCAAAAGAACTATTTATTGAACAAATATTTTTCATGAAATTTTTACTGATAGAATCTTCATTTATCATTAATTCTTTTTAATATGCCGGGCATTCTGGAAAATGTATATCAGTTGGACAAACTTTACCTTTGCTACAACATCAAGTAAATTTTCTATCAGATCCTTTTCCATTGGAGAAATTTTGTGTTAGACAAAATTGACATGTAACAGTCATTCCATCACAACTATGTTCGATAATTGCATCCTCATTTACTTCATTTTTGCTGTGAAGTCACTTCCTACCAGTATTGGTAGTACTTGTTGATGACTGTTCTTCAGATACATTCTGTGAATGATGCTGCTTTCTTTAGGCTGCAGAGGTAGGTTGTGCCAATAATTGGTCTTCGGATACATTCTGTCAACAATACCAGCTTCTTTCAGCTTCAGAGGTACATTGTGCCAAGAGCTAGTCTTCAGGTATATTCCCTTCTCCCTCCTGTCTGGGTCTGGGATGCGGATGAAACAGATTGGGGGCTGACAGGACCCCAGCAGCAACTTAACCTACCAGTCAGAGTATCTGCCCTCTGGTGGTCAGTGCATGTTATAGCTACAAGCCAGTTGTCAGGTCGCTTAGGCTTTTATATATGTAGACTAGAGGCCTGGTGCACAAAAATTTGTGCACTCGGGGGAGGAGGGTGGTCCCTCAGCCCGGCCTGTGCCCTCTCACAGTCTGGGACCTCTTGGGAGATAACGACCTGCTGGCTTAGGCCTGCTCCCAGGTGGCAGAGTGCAGGCCCAATCCCTAGGTGCAGCCCCTTGGTCAGGTTCAGAGCAGGGCCAATTGGGGAGTTGGGGCGCCACCCCCTGTCATGCCCAGAGCAGGGCGATCGGGAGGTTGTGATGCCACCCTCAGTCACACTCAGGGTAGGGCCGATTGGGGGGTTGGGGCACCGTCCCCTGTCACACTCAAGGCAGGGTCGATGGGGAGGTTGTGGCGCCACCCCCTGTCACACACAGGGCAGGGCCAATCAGGGGGTTGGGGCACTGCCCTATGTCACGCACAGAGCAGGGCCGATCAGGGGGTTGGGGCGCCGCCACTCTCACACTCAGGGCAGGGCCGGTGAGGAGGTTATGGCTCTACCCCATCACACACAGAGCAGGGCCCGTGGGGGGGGGCGGTTGGGGTGCCGCACCCTGTCACACACAGAGCCACAGGGTGATCAGGGGGTTGGGGAGCTCCCCCCTATCAGGCACAGAGCAGGGCTGATCAGGGGGTTGGGGTGCCTTCCCCTGTCACGAACAGAGCAGGGTGGATAAGGAGGTTGTGGCCCCGCCCCCTGTCACACACAGATCCACAGGGTGATCAGGGGGTTTGGGCGCTGCCCCCTGTCACGCTGATCCCAGTGCTGGGAGGCCTCGCGGCTCCGCTGACCCTGGTGCTGGGAGGCATATTACCCTTTTACTATATAGCATAGAGGCCTGGTTCACGGGTGGGTGCCGGCTGGTTTGCCCAAAAGGGTGTCCTGGATCAGGGTGGGGGTCCCCACTGGGGTGCCTTGCCAGCCTGGGTGAGGGGATGATGGCTGTTTGCAGCTGGTCACACACCCTTCAGGGTGGGGGTCCCCACTGGGGTGCCTGGCCAGTCTGGGCGAGGGGATGTTGGCTGTTTGCAGCTGGTCACACACCCTTCAGGGTGGGGGTCCCCACTGGGGTGCCTGGCCATCTGGGTGAGGGGCTGAGGGCTGTTTTCAGGCTGAGGGTGACTGAAGCTCCCAACTGCTCCTTTTTTTCTTTTCTTTTTTTTTTTTTTTTATTCTGGGCCAGCTTTCTCTTTGAGGCTTGGCTCCAGCTCTTAGGCCCCTGCTGCTGAAAGTAGGTTTCTGGCCTTTGCTTACAATGTTGCGATCCTGCTGGCTGAAGCCCATGGACTAAAGCGGGTTTCTGGGGTTTTGTTTAGCTTCTATATTTGTTACATAGTTGCTTAGAGTTGCAGCTCAGAGGCCTGCAGCAGCAGGTGGGGAACGTTGGAGTCCTCCGTCACTGAAGCAAGCAAGCCTCATGTTAGTTTCAAGCTGCCTGGCTGCCAGCCGCCATCTTGGCTGGCAGTTAATTTGCATATCTCGCTGATTAGCCAATGGGAAGGGTAGTGATCATACGCCAATTACCATGGTTCTCTTTTATTAGATAGGACTAGAGGCCTGGTGCACAAAAATTTGTACACTCGGTGGGGGGGTGGGGGGTTCCCTCAGCCCGGCCTGCTCCCGTTCACAGTCCAGGACCCCTTGGGGGATGTCCACCTGTCGACTTAGGCCCACTCCCCAAGGGATCAGGCCTAAGTTTGCAGTCAGACATCCTTCTGGAAGCCAGGGAGCCCTTGGGTGATGCCCAACCAAAGGCTTAGGCCCCCAAGGGATCAGGTCTAAACCATTAGTTGGACATTCTTAGTGCTGCCATGGAGGTGGGAGAGGCTCCTGCCACCACCACTGCGCTGGCCAGCCATGAGCCAGCTTCTGGCTGAGTGGCACTCTCCATATGGAAGTGCACTGACCACCAGGGGGCAGCTCCTGCATTGAGCATCTTCCCCCTTGTGGTCGGTGCGCATCATAGCAACCAGTCATTCTGCCATTCAGTCAATGTGCATATTAGCTTTTTATTGTTATTATATAGGATGTCCCTATTTCCCCCCTTTTGCCCGCTCTACCCAGCTCTTGCCCACCACTTCTCTCTGGCCATCACCATACTGTTGTCTGTGTCCATGGGTTGTGCATATATTTTCTTTGGCTAATCCCTTCTTTAAATTCACTTCTTTAAATTTTTATTTTCAGATAAGTGCTTATAACTGCACTATTATATATTTTCTATTATATCATTTAAAATTAAGATTTTTTTTAATTGAACCCTTGTAAATTTTAGCACAATTTAATAAATTATGCTAGAAGCAATTAGGAGATTTTTAATGTAATGCAGATACATTTCAATTAATATTTTATTAATTTTTGCCGTGGCCAGTTTGGCTCAGTGGATAGAGCGTCGGCCTGCAGACTGAAGGGTCCCGGGTTCAATTCTGGTCGGGGGCATGTGCCTGGGTTGCGAGCATGTCCCCAGTGGGGAGTGTGCAGGAGGCAGCTGATCAATGTTTCTCTATCCCTCTCCCTTCCTCTCTGTAACAAATCAATAAAATATATTAAAAAATATTTTATTAATTTTTATTTTTTTAATATTTTAATTTGAAATAATCTCACACATGTAAAAAAAACACCTATAAAATACTACAGCATATTATATGTACCCTTCACCCAATTTCTCAGGTGTTAATAATTTAAATATAACCATTATACAACTAACAAAATTTGGAACATATTTTTCTTATAATCTCTTTAATGTTACTTAATCCATTTACTTTGTTTTTGTTAATCTTCACCCAAGGATATTTTTCCATTGAATTTTAGAGAGAGTGAAGGGAAAGGGAGAGACACATTGATTGGTTGCCTCCTGAACATGCTTTGATAGGGACTGGGGATCAAGCCAGCAACTGAGGTACATGCCCTTGACTGGAATCCAACCTGGGACCCTTCAGTCCATGGGCTAACGCTTTATCCACTGAGCAAAACGGGCTGCAGCTTAATTCATTTACTTTTAATCTATATGTGTCTTTATATTTAAAGTGGGTTTTGTTTTTGATTCACCTTCATAATCTGTCTTGGCTTCTGGGGCTTCTGGGTTCAGCCTGCCTTGCTGCCCAGGACCCGATCAGGTCCCAGGTGGCAAAGCTGGGCCAGCTTCTGGGGCTTCTGGGGCAAGGCGGGGCCGGGCCTGCCCTGGATGGTGGCGCACTGGTAGCTTGTGCTGCCCCGCCCTGCCTGCGGTATGCAAATTAGCCACCATCTTTGTTGGCGGTTAATTTGCATATAGCACTGATTAGCCAATGGGAGGCATAGTGAAGGTATGGTCAATTACCATGTTTGTCTATTATTAGATAGGAAACTTATAGTTAAATACAGACTATAGAGTGAAAAATATGTTTATTTTTCCTAATATTTTTCTTTGTCTTTTTTTAAATATTTTTTTTATTGATTTCAGAGAGGAAGGAAAGAGACAGAAACATCAATGATAAGAAGAGAATCATTGATTGGTTGCTTCCTACACGCCCCACAGTGGACTGAGCCCACAACGTGGGCATGTGACCTCAACAGGAATTGAACTGTGACTTCCTGGTTCAAGGCCAATGTTCAACCACTGAGCAATACTGGCCAGCCTCTTTGTCTTTCTTTTAATAACAATTCTGTCCACTTATATCTTCAGTTCTTTTAGATTATGATGATATAAACTGCTAAGTGGTATTATCTGTGACATTGAAACTGTTTTCTGTTTGACATTAGTTTCATGTCTCCTGTTTTTCATAGAAATTGACATTCCATTTTCTGCCTTGGGTTGGTCCATTTCCAATTTTATCTGCCATCACTTTTATTTAAAGATCATTAATGAACCCAGATGAAAAGTTTCAATAAACAGCCAGATAAGAAGTGATTGCTATCAGATTTTTAATTTAATTTTTTTTTTATTTTAGAGAGAGAGGAAAGGAGAGAGAGAGAGACATTGATTGGCCACCTGCTACATGAAGTCTGACCAGGAATTGAACCATGACGTTTTGGTGAATGGGTTGATGCTCCAACCAACTGAGCCACACCAGCCAGGGTCACATTTTATATTTTGAAGATATGTATTTAATATTATATTTCATCACTGTAGGAGAAAAATAATCTTGCCAAGTGCCAGTGATGTGTGATAGGGGAAATCCTGGTAAGCATTTGCCTCTTTGCAGTTTTCTACATTACTGAAAAGTACCACAAAAGCAAGAGTCTACCCTCCTAGAGAGACAGAAAACAGCACTCAGTGGGCAGCAATGCCATTTTTGGAATCACCATAGGTGTCATAACTTATTGCCTTTCACACAAGGCAGCGCAGACGGAAGTAGTTTCCCATTAGGCTTACCAGGGGAGGTCACTGTCATAGCGGATTTGCAGAGGTAACTCAGGCTTTCCTGGCCTTTAAGAATGGCTCCAGATGAACTACCCTGCAGATGACAACATTCTCTACTTTAAATGCATCCAGAGGACAGACAGATCCACATTCCCTCAGGACAGTCAGAAAAGATGAATTCATGATTTGTCTTTATTGCCTACGGATAAAAACCAAGATAGATTTAACTCTAAGATACCATAAGATTTTCATGGAGAGAAGTGACTTATTCCATGAAAAGCTAAGTTTTTCTGCCCTCCCATCAATAGCCTGAATTAAAGATGTTGGAATTTAGGCTACTCACAGCTGGAACAATAAGTAGATAAATTCAAATACACTATTATAGTAGAGCCACAACTCGAATGTCATACACTTGATTTGGCTTGATTGGGTATAGGAAACCAGAAAATGCAGTAGTTATATAGATACATAGCCATTTCCTTCTGTGTCAATAGATACATAGCCATTTCCTTCTGTGTCATTAAAATAGTATTGGTTCCTGGGATCTCTTCCTTTTGACTTTTAAGTTGAACTATTAGTCATATATTATTTTTAACCCATTTCTTACAATAAAAAAAGGTAATGCTGGGGTGGATCTGGTGAAAATTTATTAGAAATCGGGCCCACTGGTTGATGCTATATAAAAGGTTGGTTTACTTTTCCCCTCCCCTGTACAAAAATGTTGTTCACAGAGCACTGTCAGAATGCAGACTGTTTCCAAGACCTTTCCAAAAGTGAGACAAGGGCAGTACCTAGATTGATACATTAAAATACTTGGAGTTCTTGATTAGCCACTAATTCCCCCTGGGCTGCCTGTAATTGTCCCCATTATATCTCAGAACAGTCCAATTCAAAGCACTCAGTCATCTGGGCATCTCCTTAAACTGCTTTGGCTTCTGTCTTCTTGGTGTCCGTCAGCTTGCTGTCTCACTAGAAGTGGCATGAAGGGAATTTGGTACAACCTATAATTGAGTGGACAACAAATCTGGCAGATCTTGATAAGGTGGCTAATGAAAATAAAACTATCAAAAGTTCATTTTCTACTTTTAAGATAAAGAATAGATCCCAAAGCATAGTCAATATTAATATTTTCATTAACTTAATGAGTTAATGAATGCATGATTATTGTACAATTGATACTCTTTTATTCTTAAATGTTAGGGTTTTTTTTTTTTTTTTGGTGGAATAGTTGTTTAACTGTTTTGGCTGCCAGTTAGAGATGACACTGAATGAGAAAGACAGACTCTGATTGCATATATTATCCTATATAATAAAAGGCTAATATGCAAATAGACCGAACAGTGGAACAACTGAACAACCAAACAACTGGTCGTTATGACATGCGCTGACCACCGGGGAGCGCATGTGGAACATGGTGGGCATTGGCAGCAGGTGGCAGAGTGTGTAACATGGTGGGTGTCAGTTGTGGCGGGTTGGTGGAGCAGGTGAGCTAGGGTACCAGGCCAACGTGGGGCACTGGTTGCTGTCATTGGGGTGAGCCTCTGGTGGTTACTGAAAATTCTTTGCTCCTGCATGCTGTGGTCACACCCAGCATTCACACCTACTGCGGGCACTGGAGCCATCGCTCGCACCCACTGCTGGTGTCTGACGCCGGCCCTGATCGCTCAGTGCCATCAGTGGGTGTGAGCGGCGGCTGCCAACACCGATCACCCCTTGGGGCTTCTCCACCACCCCCTGCCACTGCTGGCACTGGAACCATCACTCGCACTCACTACTGGTGCAGGCCCCAACCCTGCTCGCACCTGCAGCTGGTGCCCAGTGCCGGTCCCAATCCCTGGATGCCATCAGTGGGTGCAAGTGGTGGCGGCTGGTCCCCATCACCCTTTGGGGCTTCTCCACCTCCCCTTGCTCCTGAGGAGTGATCGGGGCAGCAGCCACTGCTTACAACCACTGAAGGCACAGGCCCTGCTTGCACCCACTGCTGGCACCAAACCCAATCACATCAGTGCATGTGAAAGGCGATGGTGGGAGCAGGGCTGCTAGCAGATGGGACAGGGGTGGGGGGACAGGGCCATGGTGGTGGGAGGGGCTGGGCAGGGGCATGGAGGATGGGCTGAGACCTGCCCCTGTGCCCACTGCAGCCTCATGGCCCACATTTCCTTTTAAGGTGCATGGATTCATGCACAGGGCCCCTAATTTAAGTAATAAAATATGTTCTAAGTAGTTCTCTGCAAAGTTTAAGTTGATGCTTTTGCATAATTTGGATGTGGGAAAATATAAAATAATACTGACTTACCTAATTTCTTTAGTTTAACAGTTTTTAATATTTTAAAAGAGAAGTAGATGGGGTGTCATGGCTAAGAAATCATTAAGACACCTAAAATATTTTCACTGGAGGAAGCTCTGGTGAGGTTGAACATGTGGCTTCTGTTTTCTTACACCTTTTCTCGAGTGCAGATCTCTATGTTTTTGACTCCTGATTAAAAGAGACTGGAAATAGAGAAACATTCCCCCCTCAGTCTGACAACTGCCTAACTCTGAGCCTAGCTTTCTATCACTCGTTTTTTCCTCTCTTCATACCAGTCACCCGAACTTTGTCATGTACTCACCAGGCCTAATTCTTTCTTCCCATCTTGCCAAATGCATCATGTCCTAAGGAACCTGTTCTTCCCCTCAGAATGACTCAGACCTGTCATCACAGCCATCCTAGAACAGTGTGTGTCCACAGCAAAACATTCTCTAAGATGTCCTTTTACATCTTTGCATCTGTATATTGGGCAATTTATTTCCCCTACCAGGCTGCAATTTTTATGTGAAAAGGGCAGGTTCTATTTTTCTACTCATTATTTTCCAGCTGCTCCAGCACAGTACCTGGCTCACTGCAGGCACTTATTAAATACTAGAGGCCCGGTGCACAAAAATTTGTGCACTCCGGGGGAAGAGGGGTTCCTCAGCCCAGCCTGTGCCCTCTCTCAGTCTGGGACCCCTCGGGAGATAACGACCTGCTGGCTTAGGCCTGCTCCCGGGTGGCAGAGTGCAGGCCCAATCCCTAGGTGCAGCCCCTGGTCCGGCTCAGAGCAGGGCTGATTGGGGAGTTGGGGCGCCGGCCGCTGTCATGCACAGAGCTGCTGGGAGATCAGGGGCTTGGGGAGCTCCCCCCTATCAGGCACAGAGCAGGGCTGATCAGGGGGTTGGGGTGCCTTCCCCTGTCATGAACAGAACAGGGCAGATAGAGAGGTTGTGGCCCCCCCCCTGTTATACACAGAGCCACAGGGCGATCAGGGGGTTTGGGTGCTGCCCCCTGTCACGCTGCTCCAGGGGCCAGGAGCCTCGCGGCTCTGCTGATCCCGGTGCTGGGAGGCCTATTACCCTTTTACTATATAGGGTAGAGGCCTAGTGCATGGGTAGGGGCCGGCTGGTTTGCCCTGAAGGGTGTCCTGGATTAGGGTGGGGGTCCCGCTTGGGTGAATGACAAGCCTGGATGAGGCTATGATGGCTGTTTGCATCTGGTCACACCCCCTTCAGGGTGGGGGTCCCCACTGGGGTGCCTGGCCAGTCTGAGTGAGGGGCTGAGGGCCGTTTTCAGGCTGGCGGGTGACTGAAGCTCCCAACCGTTCCTTTTTTCCTTTTTTTTTTTTTTTATTCTTGGATTTATGGCTGTCACTGGAGCTGAGAGCTGGCTTTAGCTGTGAGACCTCCCTGCTGAAAGCAGGTTTCTGGCTTTGTTTACTTTCTGTATTTGAAACTTTGTTGCGACTCCAGCTCTGAGATCCCCGCTGACTGAAAAGAGGTTTCTGGGGTTTTGTTTAGCTTCTATATTTGTTACAATGTTTCTTAGCAGCTCAGAGCCCAGCAGCAGCAGGCAGGGAACATTGGAGTCCTCTGTCACTGAAGCAAGCAAGCCTCATGTTAGTTTTAAGCTGCCTGGCTGCCGGCCGCCATCTTGGCTGGCAGTTAATTTGCATATCTTGCTGATTCGCCAATGGGAAGTGTAGCAGACGTACGCTAATTACCATGTTTCTCTTTTATTAGATAGGATTCATTGATTGAATAAAATGAATTAAGTAACATTTGAAAGAGTGATGTGGTGATCTCCACCACAGCAGGTCTGAAAAAGCCATGGAAGCCTCAATAATAAATTGCTTGTACAACAAGATTAGTTAGACATCTCCTTCTCTTAATATGCATCCATAGAAATGTTATGGAGAAGGGAAAGAAGGGAAGAGAGGAGAGAGGAGGGGAGGGGAAGGTTAGGGAGGAGAAGGAGGGGAGGGGAGGGGAGGGAGAGAATCAACTTTGAGGGAGTGTTGACTAAAACAACACAGACCCATTATAAGTGTCCTCCTTTCCTCCTCACTCTACTATGATTTCAGTTACTAAAAATGTCAGGTAAAGAACATAAATTACTAGTTATGAAATGATTAAATAAATAGAAGACACCATTTTAAATAATAAACAACTAGCATGAGACCATCAGAAAACACCATACAAAAATAAAAAATTATTCTAGCAACTACAAAAATATACCTGAGTATGAAGCATTCTTAACAGGCAGAGCCTGTTCCATATGCCCAACGTTTTCTTCACTTACGTATATAGGCACTCACCTGGTAGAATTTTAGAACTAAAATATATCATATTCCTCTGACCTGCCCAAAATTTCTGTCTCCCTAATTCTTTGGACATCTTTGTTGAAATGTAAATGTGCTGTCTGTTAGGGTAAGACTCTTAGCTATTACTCGTACGTTAGGGCTCAGGGGGAGAAAGAAGAGTCTGGAGCATGATATAGGCCACAAGTCTACCAACTGCGGCTACAAGTCTGTTTTTACACATGTTAAGTTGCCCTAGAATATTGTCCCCGTCTCTTCTCACCCATTAATATCTAGCTCTCCACACTTGTCTAGTAGCTTCTAAAGGTTTTTGTTGTTGTTGTTTTTCTGATGAAAGCTTCTGCTTTTTTTTTTTTTTCTGCAGCATTTTAACCTGTGGACCATGCCATCCTTTTTAACATTCTTTTTTTTCTTTCTTGGAGTCTATGGCACCAGTTTCTATTAAATGTTTTACTATTTCCCAGCCATTTTGCCTTTCCTTTTACTGCCTCCCCCTCTATCTGTGTTGGAAATAGTTCACTTATGCATTCAATTCAGTTTTATGTTGGTTTTCTACTATTCTAGATTTGTATGTTGTCCTGAGTGATTTTATCTCTTGTTTCCCTCCTCTCAACTGAATTTACAAATATATTTATGTCTACACCAACATTTACTAATTTTCTTTTACATCCTGAATAAAAGGATATTCTTCCATTTGTTTCAGATTGATCCTTTCACATTCCTTCATCCCCCTCCAAATCACTCCCTCTGATCCTGCTGATTATTTCCTCTTACTTCTATAACTTTATCTCTTGGCTCCTTCCCTTCATCTCATCTCATCTCATCTCATCTCATCTCATCTCATCTCATCTCATCTCATCTCATCTCATCTCATCTCATCTCTCTCTCTCTCTCTCTCTCTCTCTCTCTCTCTCTCTCTCTCTCCTCTCACACACACATACAAACACATACAAGTATAGTATGTAATATATATATTGCAACTTCCCATTTATTCTATTATTATAATGAGACACCCATGCTCATTATTTTGCTCAAATTGCTCTGAGATCAACAGCGATACCCCAAACAATAAATCCAGTGGATAATTTTCACTCCTTATTACACTTTATGTCTAAGTAAAATTTGGTTCTGTTGGCCACTTCTTCCTGATGTTGCTTTTCTCTACTCTCAATTACCTGTTTTATATGCCCAGGTCACTGGAGAACTGAGTAACTTAGTAGTTCTCAAATGGTTGATGGTTTGCTTTACCTCTCTTCCTTTGCCTTCTTCCTAACCTACATAACCCATCTTTTTCCTGGACAATTTCTAACTAGGTGTCTGAAATCTTTATTCTTCAAAGGCAACTTATGCATTACCTGTGTTTTACAACAGGAATGTGAATTTTCTGAGGACAAGCATCATATGCTTTAAATCTTACACCAGATGTTTAGCCCATTGCTACAGTGCCTGATGCAGGAGGATCTCAATATATATTTGGTGGGTGAATGTAGATGAAGATGGGAACTCCCTATACTTATTATTAATGTTTTCTTTTGGGCTTGGGCACAAGTGGCTGTGTTCCTCAAAAGCATGGTATCTAGAGTCAGGGTCTGGAAAATATATAAAGGAAGAAAATTTCTGAACAGATTGAAGATGTCTAAAGAAAATTGACTACTCCATTAACCAAGTATGGATTAAAACTAGAAATTATCTCTTTCTTGGGATATTCAAGACATCCTGGGATCCTCTGCTTTTGTTTCCTGGATAGATATGAATAATAGCATGCTGGTAAATTCTTAATAGCCAGCTCTTTGAAGTACAGGAGAGCCTTGATATGTAGTCCTTATACATAGTAGAGTACTCCCCACTTATCCAAGGGGTTGTTTCCCCTGATTTGTTACCCATGTCTAACCATAGTCCAAATCCTATATGATAAAAGAGAAATATGCAAATTAACCATCCCTCTGCTATGCTCAAGCCACGCCCAACAGCCACGCCCAACAGCCAATCAGGAGTGAGTATACAAATTAACCCAGCTAAGATGGCGGCGGCCACAGAGCTGGAGCCAGCAGGAGTATTGGGTTGCCCCTGGTGATGGAGGAAGCCAAGCTTCCCGCTTGCCCTGGCTGTCCCTGGGCTACACTCAAGGCTAAAAAGTTTCAATTATAGAAGATAAATAAATCCCAGACACCTGCTTCTAGCCTGCCCTGGCCTCTGCTCAAGGAGGCGCTGAAAAAAAAGGCCATCAGCCCTTCACCCAGGCTGGCCAGGCACCCCAGCAGGGACCCCCCCCACTCCCCCCCCCCGCCGAAGGGGCTGTGGCCAGGCTGAAAACAGCCCTCAGCCCTTCACCCAGGCTGGCCATACCCCCATGGGTGAGGGTCCCCACTGGGGAGCTAGACTAGCCTGAAAACAGCCATCAACCCCTCTCCCAGGTTGGCCAGACACCCCATGGGGACCCCACCCTGAAGGGAGTGTGACCAGCCTGCAAACAGCCATCATCCCCTCACCCAGGCTGGCCAGGCACCCCAGAGGGGACCTCCACCCTGAAGGGGGTGTGGGCAGCCTGAAAACAGCCCTCAGCACCTCACCCCTCACCCAGGCTGGACACACCCCCGTGGGGTGAGGGTCCCTGCTGAAGGACTTGGCCAGCCTTCAAACAGCCATCAGCCCCTCACCTAGGCTGGCCTGGCACCCCAGTGGGTACCCCCACCCTAAAGGGGGTGTGACCAGCCAGAAAACGGCCCTCAGCCCATCACCCAGGCTGGCCAGGCACCCCAGCGGGACTCCCCACCCTGATCCGGGACACTCTTCAGGGCAAACCAGCTGCCCCCCACCCATGCACCAGGCCTCTATCCTATATAATAAAAGGGTAATATGCAAATTGACCCTAACAGCAGAACAACTGGGAATGACTGGCCATTATGACACACACTGAACACCAGGGGGCAGACGCTCAATGCAGGAGCTGCCCCCTGGTGGTCAGTGCGCTCCCACAGGGGGAGCTCTGCCAGCCACAAGCCAGGTTGATGGCTGCCAGCACAGCGGTGATGGTGGGAGCCTCTCCCGCCTCCTCAGCAGTGCTAAGGATGTCCGACTGCAGCTTAGGCCTGCTCCCCTCTGGCAAGTGGACATCCCCCGAGGGGTCCTAGACTGCGAGAGGGCACAGGCTGGGCTGAGGGACCCCCCACTGAGTGCACAAATTTTTGTGCACCGGGCCTCTAGTAGATTTAATAAAATAATGCAGAAATAAATAATTCATACGTTTTACATTCAATCTATTTGGAGCAGCATGATGAAATATCATGTCTTTCCTATGTCTCACCTGAGACATGAATCACCCCTTTGTCTAGCATGTTACACTGTACAGGCTACTGCCCATTAACCATTGCAGTTATCAGTTGGACTGTCTTGGTGTCACAGTGCTTGTGTTCAAGTGACCCTTATTTTACTTAATGGCCCCAAAGCATAAGAATAGTGATGCTGCTTGCCCTAACCAGTTTGGCTCAGTGGATAGAGCGTTGGCCTGTGGTCTTAAGGGTCCCAGGTTCAATTCCGGCCAAGGGCATGTACCTTGGTTGCAGGCACATCACTGGTAGGGAGTGTGCAGGAGGCAGCTGATCGATGTTTCTCTCTCATCGATGTTTCTAACTCTCTATCCCTCTCCCTTCCTCTCTGTAAAAGATCAATAAAATATATTTAAAAACAAAAGAATAGTGATGCTGCTCTAACCAGTTTTGCTCAGCAGATAGAACATTGGCCTGCAGACCAAAGGGTCCCAGGTTTGATTCTGGTCAAGAGCACATGCTTGGGTTGTGGGCTCAATCCCTAGTAGGGGGCGTGCAAGAGGCAGCCAATCCATGATTCTCTCTCATCATGGATGTTTCTATCTCTCCCTCTCCCTTCCTATCTGAAATCAAAAAAAAATATATTTTAAAAAAAGAATAGTGATGTTGGAAATTCAGATATGCCAAAAAGAAATCACGAACTCCCTCTATTTTATTATCAGCTATTATTTTAATTCTCTTACTGTGCTTAATTTATAAATTATACTTTATCACAGGTATCTACCTATAGGAAAAATATAGTATATAGTATTTGGTACTAAGCAGTTTCAGGAATCTACTGGGGGTCTTGAAATGTACCTCATGGATAAGGGGCCACTACTGTATAAATATCTTATCATGACTTATTTAATTTAATGATGTGATTTCAACTAGCTTCCTAAGTTTCAGAAAATGAAAATTGGCTCTTGTGAGCTGGCACAAGCTGGCCCCAGCACAATACTAAGCATATAAAATATATACATAAATATCAATATACTTACTTTTTAGTTCATAATATTTTTCTGATTTACCTGGAAGGCTGTTATTATTTATGTATAATAAATTAGGAAATTGAAAGTCAGAGAGTTTAATGACTTATAATATCAGAAAGGGTGAATTTGGCAGCCAATAAAAAAATACCTTACTTAAGTTGACTTAAAAATAAGGAATTTAATATCGTCCATAATGGATAAACCAAGAAGAAAAATAGGTTTTCCAGATGTTTATATGGCTCAGATGTGTTTAAGAATCCTGCTTTGTTCCTCTCTCTCCTCTGACTTTCTTGGTGTTGGTAAGACTTTCCACCTGCTTTTCTAGGCTGGTTTAGGCAACACAGCTAACTTTGACAATGCCCAGTACACAGATGAAGACTATCTCCTCCTGTCCCATGATTTAGGGTCAAAGGACCTTTCCCAGGAACTACCCCTATAAATTGACCTTATTTCTCATTGACCACAACTGAGTCACCTTACAAGATCAGAACACTTAAGGGAAAGAGGATAAAATATGTTGTCTGGGAATGGATCACTCTCCTTTGAGATCCCTTGGAGAAAGATGTATATCCAAACCCATTTGGTATTCTGTTAGAGAGGAATTATGGTGGGTGGATAAGAAGCTTACAGTGTCCATACACTGGTCAAAGTCATAATCTAGTTGGTGGCAAAGTGTGGGACCTAACTTCATAATCAAGCACCACCTTCCTAAAGATGATATCCAGCTTCTTTAAAAAGATATAAAAATTAGTATATCTCTCATTGAACTCTATAGTATTATAAAATGTTGTTATCTTTGTTTATAAATATTTTAAGTTATATAAATTGCTTACTACATTTCAGGATCTAAGTGTAGGCACGTGCATGTGTGTCTGTATTATATGAGCATATTTCTATATAGACTCTGTGTAACTGGGTAGAAAACCTCTTACACTACCAATCTGTGCTCTCAAAGTGCCTTTATGTGAAAAAGAGTAAACACTATATATATACATATATATATATATATATATATATATATATATATATATATATATATTTGAAAAATAAAACCAAATTGTCCAGGCTTCTCTTCCACAAGAATCTTTCAACTATTTCTCTCACACTTGCCAACATTATTCATCATTCAGTAGATACAAACTTTAAAACTAGAGCCCTAGATAAGAATTTTTCTGAAAGTATCACAAGCAGTAGATAAAAAATTACAGCCCCAAATATCTCACAGCTGTAAGTATAGAGCTCTCACTGCAGTAATTACTATAATGTGAAGTGTGGCAGAGTTACAGTTGCCATGGGAACCACAAATTTGATTTTTTGGAGTTTTGGGTGTACAATAATCTCAACTATAATACTGCCTTCACATTTTGTCTTTTTCATCTGTTATACATGTACTTAGATCCAAACTAGGTCACCTGAACTAAAGACAGAAATGTTGGCTGCTTTCTTCAGAGATTTCCTTAATACCTCAGCAGTACCAGAGTGAATTTTGAAAGTGCATATATAAAAATTATTTTTGATCTTACTTCAAACATAATAGATGGGCCTCTTCTAACCAGCTTACATCATCCCTTGGAATAAAAATGCCATCCGCCAAGCTTTTGATCTATGTTTGAATGTTTACATGGGTTGGTGCTATCCATGCAGATGACAGATGATTAAGTTTTATCAATGTTTTATTGGTTATATTTCATTTTCTAATCATTCTTTTATATACTATTTCTATATAGGTTATCTCCTGGCTTTAGTCTTTTAATAGGATGAAGCATATCTTATTACCTAATATGGAACACTTTAACTAATACTTGTGATACTGCAGTTCTCTCCATCACTCTGCCTCTTCTATTATTCTTTTCTGTTTATGTGAGCTCTTTGGAACACTGGGAACCCAAATCTCTATGACTTTAATTAAAAGAAAGTTTGAATTGCTGTGGAAATACATCCTGTTAGACTCTAGATTTAGCCTTTATAGATTTCCCTATTATAAGTCTGTCTTGGCATAGCAGGAAATGTTAGCTATCTCATTAACTTTAGAAGCACACAAAATGTAACAAGTTTATTTGGCTGTAGTGAATTAGAGTGTTGCCTTTATTTTTACTTCCCTTGTGAGAGGTCAACAGTAATTTCCTACACCACTTCTTGTCATGGCTAACAGCAGAGGCTAATGTTATTGAGCTATTGTGTCCACATTTCACTGTGGATAAGGAATTTTTATAATCTCTCTCTCTATAAAAAGCCAGTGACTGTAACACTGCAAAGACCAAAGCCTGGTCACCAGGAGGTGCATGGAGTGACTCTCCTGCCTGTGGCCCACAGGTTCTGATTGCAGCAAGGCAGGGGTGGGCAGGCAGGGCCATGCAGCAAAGCAGTGAAGAGGGCGCGGGGGATGGGCGCCAGGCAGGCAGGGGCGGTGAGCGCCAAGTAGGTCCCCAGGAAGCAAGCTGAGGTGCTCCCACCAGGGGAGGTGGCATGTGTGTGTGTGTGTGGTGGGGGGGGGGGGGACGCAAGCTGAGAGAGGAATTGAGGCAGAAGGTAAAAGCTGTTACTAAGGGAAAGAGTCAAAGGGTTCAGAGCAGCCAATGGCTCAGACACTCAACACTGAGGAGAGAGGAATGGGAACCAGCCAGGCACAAAAGAGCTCATGAGGCCTGCGGTGGAGGGGTCTGTGGTCTCGCCCTCCCCACCTACCCCCCAGGGCACCAGCAGCTTGGCAGAGCCTTGTAGGGCGCCAGCAGTGTCCAGTCCATGGAGCATGCGAGGCATCAAAGGGTGGTGGACATGGCCCTGATGGCAGGCTAGGCCTAGGGGATCCTATACACACATGATTTAATCGTGCGCTGGTCCTCTAGTTGTTTATAATAAACCTGAACACTATGCTGTTTTACCTTGAAGACATCACATTGTCACAATAGTCTATTTCTTTAATGTAGGTAGAAACAAATCTAAATTCTATCACTCTCAACAGAACTCTGGGGCTGTTTATTAAGACTGTACTTGATGGAAAGTGTTTTTTAACAATATGGGAATAAAAACATAGAAAAGAATATGATAGTTATGTATATGCCAGCTTGAATAAGAGATTAACATGTATTCTGACTTTTGCACTAGCTACAGGTAACCCAAAACGTCAGAGACAAGAAGTCATGGTTAACAAACTCAGGCATTTTGTAATAATGAGATGATGACCATCACAAATTAGTAAAAGACAAGGGTGACATTCATTGAGTCTATATGTCTACAGGACAACTTGGTGGTGTTAGTTGTCTACAACTGATGTGTGTAATTTACTGAATAATCTTCAGAAGCCAGCGAAGCCACAGTGTCAGCCCAATGTTGCACAGTTGCCCAGCTGAACAGTATTTTCTACAAGAAAATTCTACCCCCTGATTCATTAAAGCTTAATTATTATGGATTGAGTACTTTACCCTTCACAAGGGTGTTAGCATTTAAGAGGGTAAAATAGGATTATTATTGTCTACCAGCTGTATCCTTGAATGACCCAGGAGGCCCCTGGGAGGGAACAGCATTTCGACACTGTTCCTTTCCATGCTGCATCATTAGAGGAGTTCCCACCACAGGGTGACTCTGGGAGACATTTCCAACCATGCACTGGGTCCCCTCAGAGGTGCCAAGAAATCTGAATCAAATTCTCAGAGTTAAACCCTTCCTCCTTGTCTGAGGCACCACCTTTCAAGATCTATCTTTAAAAAAAAAAGAAAGAAAAAGAAATCCTTGGGTTTTTACTTTGAAATACACAAACTCACCTCCTTTATGAGGCTTTGCTAACCTAAAAAACAAATACACAAACAAAACAACAACAACAACAACAACAACAACAACAACAAAAAACTAAGTGAGAAGTAGCACGTGTTTGCTTGAGTTAAAAAAAAAAAGCAATTGGGAGCCATAGATTCAGTAAAAAAACTAAATTACCTTCCAAATATGAAATAAAGCTAGAGGTCTTCATGAGAAAAGGGAGGAAAGTGATTATATAAATAGAAGAAAAGAATTTCCATTGGTGTTAAGCTAAATTACTTCTTAGCTACACATTACTGGTTTTAGATATCAGAGAATGTCCAAAATCATCAGTTGTGTGGTCAGGAGGCCAGCTCTCCTGTTAGCTTTACAAACAATGGTCTGTAGACAATGTTGATTTGGTCCAGTCCAAAGGTGATTTTTCCCAGTTCAAATATTCTAATGGTTCAAGGAGTAAGACACACAAGGCCATTCCTCTGGGATGGCAGCTTTGACTCCATTTTGAAATGGCTCCATTTATATCAATCTTCTCAGTCTGGATAGGTGAGGCACTGACACTTAAGATGATGGGAGTATTTGGAAAACTTCTTATATCTTCCAACTCTGGGGGCTTCAGAAAGACTCTCATCTTATTTATCCATGCAACCTCTGTGATGCTTAACACAGTCCGAGGTTGAGTGATTACCAGCCCTCATTGGGTATTTTACCTTCAGGGAAGTGTCCCTGTTGCTAACCTTTCTACAGGATCATAATTCAGATGGCATAGTGTATATTTTTGCTCACATCCTCCTCTTATGTCAGTGTGCAAAGCCATCTGATCTCCAATCTTAGGATCATCTCCACACTCCCATCCTTAGTCCTCACTTCATTCTCCTTTACAAATGGAGGGAAAATAATGGCGCTCCAGAAACTTGCTTTGGCCTTTACCTTAGATGATGCAGATAAGTCCCTTGTTGTTTCTCTGCTCCAATGCCCATGTTATGTCCTCATCTTCTAAACCCAATACTTAATAGAGGCACCATGGTCATTAACCACTTTATTGCAGTGAATTTCAAACTTCACGGTAACAGGTATCACATGGATAGCTTCTTTCATCAGCGATGATTAGGCTACACTACAGACCTACCTAATCCAGCTCTTGTGATTAGATCTACAAATCACATTTCAATAAGACCCCAGGTGTCTCTGACTCAGGGCCCTCCCATAGAAGCATCGCCTATCCTGAGCAAACACAATCACCTTCTTTTGAGTCTTTTCTCAGTTCTCCATTATAGATCTGTACCTCCTTACATTCTGATCAATATTCATCTTGGCAAGGATTTTTCTCAACAAATTAGAGTCAGAAAATGAGCTTTCAGGTTGCTCAGTTTTCAAATTGTGAAATGGCTTATTAAACTGTGCCTATCACTTACCTAACAGAGATTTCACGCAGACTGTGCTGACACTTATAAAGCGTTTGGAGTCTTAAATATGAAAAAGACATTATAAAATATTGATGATCCATCTGTTTCAGAAACCTTAACTTTATTCAAGAGATTTTCCTCCTCTGTGCCCTAGACAGTATTATTTCCAAAGACAAATTATTTCTTTCAATAATGATAAGTGTATATTAAATTTGTAAACAAAATTTATTTTAGCAATTTATTCCTGTGTTTCCCAAGCTGTTCACCATAAAACAATATAACTTGAAAAGATGTGGATATAAAAAGTAATACAACTATTTTATCAGGCAGAACTGTTCTTAAAGCACTCTGTCAAAGAGATTAGTTCATTCTCCTTTAAAATACTTTTTACTTAAGTAAAAATAAAATATTTTTCTTATGTATAAGAAGTGTCCTGAAATCCCACAGTGTAGGAAAAATAGTGGCACTTGCAGATAAGGGGCATAAAAGAAGAAAATTCTAAAGGAGGCAAAATAAATTGTGCTAGTTCCCAAAATGAGCTCTAATGCCATATATTACAATGAAGTGTTAAAGCATTGTGGTATTCTGTAATAAAACAAGTTTGGAAAGCACAGTATCAAATACACTGAACTACATTAAATAAAAAGAAATGGGACGCTTGGCAGCGCTCCACAGAATTTATAATGCAGATCATGTGCAATGTGAACTGCTAAGAGTGAGAAGCGCTGGCCTCCCATATTGCCTAGATTTAAAGCTGCTTGGTCATCTACATTTACATTGTAGCTAATAGTAAATTTGATAGCAGATAATGGACAGGGGAGAATTGAGAAATATATCTTCTCATGCCTGTGGCTGCTCACAATGATATCTGCCATTCTACCTACTTTATTTTTTATACAATATATAACCAATCACTAAAGAAGGAGATGGTAATAATGATCATATAATAAAGGAAATGCTTACATATGCTTTGAAATTATTAAAGCTACTTTTCCTTGTTTCGGTGCCTAAAACACCTGCCCATAAGATGTTCCTTGAATAAAGTTTTGAAAACCCTGCTTGCAGTTCCATCTCTACCAAATTCAAAGACTTTCTACAATTTGGCAAATGGTACTGCTTCCTCAAAAACACTTCATTGCCATCTGCCAGGGAAAATGCCGTATTATTCATTGTCTTCAGTGACTATATGGTGAATGGCACCCTGGCAATGTTCAATGCAGCTCTCACAACCACACATTGGGGAACATGAAGATTCAGATTGGTGATCCACAGTGGACAGCCCTGGGTCTGGGAAAGCTTCCCATAGCATACCTATTTCCATGCACACAATCTCGTGTTTCTCAAACTTACTCAACATGAAATTACTTTTCCGTATAACACTTACAATGACTTGTGAATGATTAGTATTTGTTGGCTACACAATGAGAACACTCTCATTTGGAAGTCAGAGCTCTGAGAATATCACCTGCTAGAATAGAAATACCCTTGGAAGAATAACTGAGAGCCCCGAACATGGAATATGGTTAAAAATAATAGCAAGACAAAGACAGCAGGTGTTGTTTCCTGCAGGTTAGTTTTACTAAGTGAGAAGAATCTCACTGGCAGAAAGAGATCTAAAATTCAAATGTGATCTAGGGAAGGCTGAGACTGGCAACAAAAACCCCAGAATAAGAATGAGAAGTGCGAGGATATAACAGGAGGGAGTGCGTGCAGTGGCGGAGAAGAAAAGATAGAAAAGAGAGACAAAGCAGAGGTGATAGGCAGCAGAGGAGAAACAGATTAGAAGAGAAGATGGTAAATTAGGCTGGTAATAGCAGTGGCAAGAAATCACAATACAGGAGAGCACTGCTGATGAAAGGAAGAAATGTAAATTAACCAACTAAATAAAAGCAATCTACTCTCACAACTCTGCATATTAGGAGAAAATAACACCAATCCCTCTGCCCTCTTCACATGCATCACTGTGCTGCAGGGGATGAACATGAGGATAAATAAATCCCTACTTTTCCTGAAAATGTCCTCATCTTAGCACTGAAAGCCCTATATTCCAAGAAACCACACAGTAGCCGTCTAATCAGGACTCTTGGTCACTGTGATTAGCTCTGATTCAAATCAGCAGTGCAGTCGTGCCAGTGTGTAAAGCTTCCCTTAGTGGTGCTTAGACTTATTGTTGTTTTATATCGACCACACACATGCTACCAAAAAGTCCGCAGTGGCTATAAGTGAAAATTCTTCCTCTTCAATAGTCTGTGAAGGAGGCACATTGCATTGAAAATTAGTCCTTGAATTGATGTTCATCATAATGCTTTTAAATCCATTAAAATGTTAACATTCTCTCGGTGCACTATTGTAGAGGGTAATATGTTTTGGGAGAAAAAAAAGAAAAATGCTTAAAATAAAAGTTTCCATGTTCATAATGTTTTTATCTTCAGCTATAGAAAAGTTAATCTATATGGA
Organism: Myotis daubentonii; assembly: GCF_963259705.1. NCBI lineage: Eukaryota > Metazoa > Chordata > Mammalia > Chiroptera > Vespertilionidae > Myotis > Myotis daubentonii. The sequence goes on from NC_081842.1 coordinate 121,375,676, forward strand.
AAGGTACATTTTCCCGTGATGTTTTGTAAGAAGCATTTTTCTATCAATATATAATGTTATAGCCTGGCGGGTGGCTCAGTTGGTTGGAGCACCGTCCCAATGTGCCAAGGTTGTGGGTTCAATATCCAGTCATGGCACATATAGGAGGCGACCAATGAATGCTTAAATAAGTAAGACAAAGAATCAATGTGGGTTTTTTCCCTTTCTCTCAAATCAATCAAATATATATATATTCTCCCTAATATGCAAATAGACCAAATGGCGGAACAACCGAACAGCCAGTTGTTATGATGTGCGCTGATCACCAGGGGACGTGAGGAACATGGAGGGCGTCAGCAGCAAGCGGCAGAGTGCAGAACATGACGGGCATCAGCCATGGCAGGATGGTGGAGCAGGTGAGCACGGGTGCCAGACCATGGAGAGGTACCCGTCACTATCATTGGGGTGAGCCTCTGACGGTTACTGAAAATTCTTGGCTCCAGCACACCGTAGTCCCACCAGGTGCTTGCACCCACTGTGGCACCAGAGCTGCCACTCATACCTGCTGCTGGTGTCCAGCGCCAGCCCCAATCGCTCAGCACTGACAGTGGGTGTGAGTGGTGGCTTCCAGCCCTGATTGCTCCTCAGGGTTTCTCCACCTCCCCCTGCTCCTGAGGGGTGATCAGAGCAGCAGCCACCACTTACACCTGCTGCTGGCTCTGGCCCCGCTCCCACCTGCAGCTGGCGCCAAAGCCGCCACTTGCACCCGCTGCTGGTGCTGGCCCCAATCACTCCAGGCACTGTCAGCATGTGGGATCAGCGGCAGCGGGAGCAGGGTTTCTGGTGGACAGGGAACCAGGGGCCAGGTCAGGAGGGGCCGGGTGAGGGAGTGAAGGGTGGGCTGAGACCCGCCCCTGTGCTCACCACAGCCTCATGGCCCACAGTTCCTTTTAAGGTTTATGAATTTGTGTACTGGACCCCTAGTATAATGATAACATCTATTGATGTACTTTCCAACTCATCTTTCTAATTATATGTTAAGACTGATTGTTAAGATTAATTTGTATTTTTTAATCATTCACTGATTCAGATTTTGGGGCAGATAGCCCACAAACATGCATAGTGATATGGAAGCTAAGTTGTCAATCTTCACTTTTAAGTCACTATGGGGAATCACTGTGCCTATGTCCTGGACTGAGAAGAGATTTATGTGTGAAATCTGAATGTGTTCTGCCATGCCTGAAAGGAATAAGGAGAAAAGGCCTCCATGGGCAGAAGGGATGTGAGTTGCTTCTTGGGGCAATGGTCACAGGCAGAAAGTACTGCTTCCCTTCCCCATAAGAAATGACACTGAGATACTGCCTCACCTCCTACATTCAATCTTGTGGTGCTCAGATAAGGAGACAGCTCAGCATGTGGAACATTCAGAAGCTGCAAATTCCTACTTTTCTTGTTCATCCTGAGAGGTAGACAGAAGGACCAACGGTAAGTGGATAGAATAGCAGTTAAAGAATAGCTAGCTGCGCCAGTCTCAGTTTCCAGAAGCCAGTCTTTGGGCATTATTGCACAGCAAGAACATGGTGCACGTGCAAAGGTATATCTTATATAACCACTGGGGTCTTATGACTTCTAACATTCTCCAGCCAGCCACACACTCACCATTTCCAATTTTCTTGCAATTTATCTGGAAAGAAAAGTCTAAGAATGTGGGGAAAGTGGAAATAATTTAGATAGTCCCACTAGCCCCAAAATTAACTTTCAATGGACTGAATAACATACTACTAACTTTTCATATAAAATAATATTTAGCCCATGGCATGGTGGTTGAGCTTCAACCTCTGAACCAGGAGGTCCTGGTTCAATTCCCGGCCAGGGCATATGTCCGGGGTTGCAGGCTCGATCACCAGTGTTGGATGTGCAGGAGGCAGCTAATCAATGATTCTCTCTCATCATTGATGTTTCTATCTCTCTCTCCCTATCTGAAATCAATAATGTATATATAATAACATTTGTTTTAATGTAAAATTATGTTGTAAAATATATTTAATGAATTATGAATAGCTCATAATTATAAAGGTGAAAGCATAGATCATCCTCAACCCTGCCACTCATAAATGACCACTGTCATCAGCAACACAGCGTCATGTGCTACCATCAAGTCTTTTACTTTTTTTAACAGACCATGTGATTACTATAGCTTTGAAGGACATTTAGAGAAATCAGTAAAAACAACAAAGAGAAAAAAAAATCATCATAACCCTATCAACACAGAAATAATTATTCTCAACAATTTTTATATTTTAGTCATAAATACATATGCTGTTTTCTAGTTTTACAAAACTAAAATTATGCTACCCACTTTTGTTATTAGCTTTTTTGTTTACTTATAAAAATATTAAATGGTTCTTATTAGTTCTGGAACTTATACAGTGACCATCCTCTCGGTGACACCCTGTAGTTCTCCTTTGTCCACTTAGAAACCACAAGGCAGAGCATGTGCAGGTTGCTGGGATGAGTGTCATGTAGCATCCAAGAGTGAGGACAGGACATGGAGGTAGGGTGGTGAAATGTAGCAGGGGATCCCAAATGGTGTTTCATCCTTACACAAAGCACTTCAGGTCCAGAAATGAAGGGAGCTTCTACTCTCTGGTGCAGTTTTACATCATGCCTCCTTTGTAAACTTTGCACATACTTTAACTATGCAGCAAAAAATAATGAATCCAGAGTTACATGTGACCACAGTCCTTGACGTTGGTGAAATATGTAGGCCACATTTTGGTAGAGAGGACTGACAGACGATTTTTGAATCAGCTTCCTGGTAAACTCAAAGTGAGCACACCATTCATTTTGGTTTACCTTGATATATACTCATTTCTTTTCTGAATAGCAAGTTTCCCTAAAAGTGGCTTCTTAGCCATTCTGGTTTTGAAAAGAGCAATGTGGACAAGACTCACAACCCAGAGTCTCAGGAATAAGAGCGGTATTTCTTCTATGGGAAGAAATGGAGGAATGGAGAACAGTGGGGAAGATGTCACCAATTAATGTAGTGGGTCCCAGATTTTCTCTCTCAGATGGTGTCTTTGCCACTCTACCCTATATTGTCTTTTTTTAAAAAAATACACATATTTTTATTGACTTTAGAGAGAGAGAGGAAGGGACAGGGCAAGAGAGAGAAACATCGATGTGAGAAACTTTAGTGTGTTACCTCTCACATGCACCCTGACGGGAGATCAAACCCACAACCAGGCATGTGCCCTGACAGGGAATTGAACTGACAACCTTTTGGTGCATGGGATCACACTCAAACAACTGAGCCACACCAGCCAGATCTTTCCCTTATTGTCTTTCCTTCCTATCACCCTTCACTGTTCAATAGATCTCTAGGACTTGTTTGTCTTGCATAACCAACTTTTTCTTTCTTTCTAATACCAGCCTATTTCCTCATCCCTCCAGCTCCTGGCAATCACCATTCTACTCTACTAACTGCTTCTATGAGTTTGACCATTTTAGATTTCTCATATAAGTGATATCAAGTGGTAGTTGTCTTATGTTATGTGGCTTATTTCTTTTCAAATACCCTCAAATGCCATCCATAGATCGTATAGCAAATAACAGGGTTTCCTTATATTTTTTTTTATGGCTGGACACATTTCATCATATACATTACCTTGAATGTCTAAAAATAATTATGTTCCCTAAAATGGGAGCACACGAAGTGTGCATGAAGCAGTTTGCCCCTGGAGATTCTGTAGCAGGAGGTTAGGGGATTTCAGACACTGATTATAAAGAAGACAGAGACCTTCTCACTGGCTTGACCCAACAACAGCATGCCAGCCTCATGTTTAATGTGTGAAAAAAGGGGGAAACTGGGTCAAATACAGTCAAACATTGGCAGTTTCATATGGCTCCACCCATTATAATAGTTCTATAGATTATAGCCTATAGTTACCTAGATTGTATCTAAATTTTGGGAAATGTCAGTTAAGCCCAGTGCTGCAAAGTGGTGACAGGCAATGAAACAGTTCAATAAGTTTTTATTTCAGGAACTAGGGCAGAAAAGGGAAAACTCACTTCAGCCCTAGAGATATGGTTATCAGGGTTTCTCTTTACCAGTCATGTGTGAAGTCATTAGAATTTAGTTAGTTTGGCTCAGTGGATAGAGCATCCATCTGCAGACTGAAGGGTCCCAGGTTTGATTCCGGTCAAGGGCATGTTCCTTGGTTGCAGGCACATCCCTGGTAGGGGGTGTGCAGGAGCCAGCCAAACCATGTTTCTAACCCTCTATCCCTCTCCCTTCCTCTCTGTAAAAAATCAATAAAAACATATTTAAAAAAAGAATTTAGTTATTTATAGACAAACAATTCGCCTTCCATATTCAATAAACAACAGAATTTTGGGAAACATGAAGTTCCCAAAGTAAGTATTTGATTACCGAGGTCACTGTGCTGGGTGTGTGGCATTTCTGCTTGGACCTCTATGGAAAGCTCCACTCCACAGCATCACCACCCATAAGCAAGCTTTGCTTTGCTGGCAGAGCCCCAGCACAATTCTACTTGCTGCAGAGAAGGAGATAAACAGATCAGCTTTGCGAAGGCACGCCACACTGCTGCGCACTGAGAATACCATTAAATCAGCTTCCACCGTAAGGCTGTCTCACTGCACTTTCATGTTGACTCTAGCTCTCTATTTGTCAGAGTGCTGTTACCACGCCACCTTTGGTTGCAGCCTGCCTACAATTCACCACTGGTTCTGACAGTTTTGTTTCCTTTCTTTGAAAGCAGAAACCAGCCTCAAAATGAGCTTTTATATCAGTCTATCTTTGGATATATAATAGGCTAAAAGTCAAAATATGTTTGTTTGTTTTTTATGGACTGGTTATTGACATTAAAAATCTGAGAAAATACAGGGTATCCTCAAAAATGTATACACACTTTAAATCAATTTTAAAATGAGAACCCCAGCAACAACACAGAGCAGGGTAACAATTAAAGAACCAGCTCTGGATAGGACTAAGGCAAGCCAGACTGATGAGTAGAAGAACCGAAGGACCTTCACTACTGCAATTTTTTTTTCTTTTTTCACCTTTTAACTAAGAAACCAATTTTTTTTTCTTCTTTTTCCATCACCTGATTTTACCCTTTTAATTATTACATTTTTATTTTTAACCAGTATTATTACTGCTACCATTTTACCATTTTTTAAAGTGCTATTTTATTTTCTCTTTATTTTATATTGGGATTAGTGTTCTCTATTCTATTTTCATCGTTCCTTTAGCATCAATTTTCCCTACCTCAATTTTACCTCTATGCTAAAACCCTCTCCCTCACTTTTCCCCTTTTGTTGTCCTGTTTCTCTTACCCTATTCCTGCTTTAGATTTTCCCTATTCCTTCTGTTTACCTACTGTCAAAATTTCACCCTACTTATATATCCTATTTCCAATCCACTGTTCTAAATCCTTATACACATGTCCCTTATCTTTCTTCACTATCCAAAATTTTATTCTTCTTCTTCTTTTATCTTTCTATTGTTTTGTTGCTGTTTGCTTGATTGTTGAGTATATTGTTTTGTTGTTGTTTATTTGTTTTTTTTTTTTTTTTTGTGTGTGTGTGTGTGTGTGTGTGTGTGTGTGTGTTTTAGGACTGGTTGTGAGGCTATTTTTCTTTTTCTTTCTCTTTTTTTCTGCTGGTTTTTCCGCTCCCTCCACCCCCCCCCCCCGGGTACTTTTGTGCTTCTGTTTTCCCTTGCCTCTCTTGATAGTATTGGTTGTTTCTAGTTTGCATTCATCTCCAGGGAACTGTTGCTGGAATTTGTTGGGATTAGTGACGGTTCTATAGGAGTTTTCTCCTCATATAAATAGTCTCATCCCCTCTTCTACTTCAGTCTCTCTTTCAGCTTTTTTTTTTCTTCCCCCCCCTTTTTCCCAATTTCATTTTTGCACTCCTTCCCCACCCCCTACTATTTTTTTCTTTTTTCTCTTTTATCTTTTTCTCTTCTTTCTTCCTTATCCCCTAATTCTCTTAATTTGGGTGGTCAACTTTATGTGGGGTTATTAATATCCTGAATATATTTGTGTTTAGTGCCTGGTACGTGGTGCTTTGTTGTGCTGTATTTTGTGCCTTTAAATCAATGCAGCAGATCCAAGCAACAGCAGCCTCCTGAGCACCACACCCTCTGTCTGAGGAACAGCAGCTGTACATGAAGCCTACCCCCACCAACCAGAAGAGCCACCACAGCTGTGAACAGCACCCACCAGAGGAGCTGCTGACAACTGAGAAGCAGCTGCTACCACAACCGCCCGAAGAGCAACCACAGCCCAAGGAGCCACTGCCACCCAGGGAGCAGCCACTGAACAACTCAACTTCTAGATATGTCAGTGAGATCAAACATGGGTAGACAAAGAAATCCCCAAAGGAAAGAAAAGGAGGACTCTCCAGAAAAGCAGCTAAGTGATACAGAGGCATGCAACGTGACAGAAAAAGAATTCAGAATAAGGATCCTAGAGTGCATAAACCAGATGGAGGAAAAAAAATCAATAACATATGGAAGAAGCTAGAAGAAACAGATGAAAAAATAAACAACTTAAGTAAGACCCAAGAAGAAATGAAGAGTGATATAACTGCAATGAAAAACACCATGGAAAGTATCAACAGTAGACTAGGAGAAGCGGAGGACCGAATTAGTGAATTAGAAGACAAGGAAGCAAAACACACACAAACGGTACTGCAATTGGAGAAAAAAATTAAAAGACAAGAGGAGAGCCTAAGGGAGCGTTGGGACAACATGAAACGAAACAACAAACGAATAATAGGGGTGCCAGAACAACAGAAAGATGAACAAGGATTAGAAAACCTATTCGAAGAAATAATATCAGAAAACTTCCCTGAGGTGGGGATGAAAAAAGTTACACAAGCCCAGAGAGTCCCAAACAAGGTGAACCCGAAAAGACCCACACCAAGACACATCATAATTACCATGGCAAATGTTCAGGACAAAGAGAGAATCTTACAGGCTGCAAGAGTGAGACGGAAAGTTACATACAAGGGATCTCCCATTAGATTATCAAATGATTTCTCAACGGAAACACATCAGGCCAGAAAAGAATGGACGGAAATTTACAAAGTGATGCAAAGCAAAGGACTGAATCCAAGAATACTCTATTCAGCAAGGCTATCATTCAAACTTGAAGGGGAAATAAGAAGCTTCACAGACAAAAAAAGGCTAAGGGAGTTTATCACCACCAAGCCAGCAATGCAAGAAATGCTAAAGGGACTGGTGTAAAAGGAAGAAATAAAAAGCTCAGAAAGAAAACAGCCACACAAAAAAAGAAATGGCTACAAACAAGTACCTTTCAATAATAACTTTAAACATAAACGGACTAAATGCTCCAACCAAAAGACATCGAGTGGCTGAATGGATAATAAAACATGACCCATACATCTTCTGTCTACAAGAGACCCACCTCATTAGAAGGGACTCACACAGACTGAAAGTGAAGGGATGGAAAAATATCTTTCAGGAAAATGGAAAGGAAAAGGAAGCTGGGGTAGCAATACTTATATCGGACAAAATAGACCTCAAAGTTAAGGCCATAGCAAGAGATAATGAAGGCCACTTCATAATACTAAAGGGATCAATACAACAAGAAGATATAACCCTGGTAAACATATATGCACCGAATGCAGGAGCATCCAAATTCATAAAAAAACTCCTGGAAGATATCAAAGGAGAGATCGACAACAATACAATCATAGTAGGGGACTTTAATACACCACTGACATCACTGGATAAATCCTCTAGACAAAAAAATCGGCAAAGAAACAGCAATCCTAAATGACTAACTAGATCAGATGGACTTAATTGACATCTTCAGAACACTTGACCCCAATGCCATGGAATATACATTCCACTCAAAGGCTCATGGGACAGACTCAAACATAGACCACATATTGGGTCACAAACAAAGTCTCCCCAAATTCAAGAAGATTGAAATCATACCAAGCCTCTTTTCAGATCACGATGGGATAATAGTAGAATTAAACTACAATAAAAACAACCCAAAATACTCAAACACTTGGAAGCTGAATAGGATGTTATTAAATATTGAATCGGTTACCAATGAGATCAAAGAAGAAATTAAAAACATCCTGGAAACTAATGACAATGAAAACACAACAATCCAAAACCTATGGGACACAATGAAAGCAGTCCTGAGAGGGAAGTTTATAGCTCTACAGGCCTATCTCAAAAAACAAGAAAAAATGGTAGTAAATCATCTAACTCTACAACTCAAAGAATTAGAAAGAGAGCAACAAGAAAACCCCAGAGTGAGCAAAAGGAAGGAGATAATAAAGATTAGAGCAGAAATAAATGACATAGAGACCAAAAAGACAATACAGAAAATCAATGAAACCAAGAGCTGGTTCTTTGAAAGGATAAACAAGATTGATAAACCTCTAGCCAGACTCACCAAGAAGCAGAGAGAGAGGACCCAAATAAATAAAATCAGAAACGATAGAGGCGAAATAACAACAGACCCCACAGAAATACAAATGATTGTTAAAAAATACTATGGACAGCTCTACTCCAACAAACTAGACAACCTGGAGGAAATGGACAAATTCCTAGAAAAATACAACATTCCAAAACTCAATCAGGAAGAATCTAAAAATCTCAACAGGCCAATAACTATGGACGAAATTGAAGCAGTCATCAAAAAGCTTCCAGCAAACAAAAGCCCAGGACCAGACGGCTTCACAGGGGAGTTTTACCAAACATTCAAGGAAGAACTAAAACCTATCCTCCTCAGACTACTACAAAAAATTCAAGAGGAAGGAACACTTCCAAGCTCATTCTATGAAGCCAACATCATCCTAATACCAAAACCAGGTAAAGACAACACAATGAAAGAGAATTACAGGCCAATATTCCTCATGAACATAGATGCCAAAATCCTCAACAAAATCTTAGCAAATCGGATACAGCAGTACATCAAAAAGATCATACACCATGACCAAGTAGGATTTATCCCAGGAATGCAAGGATGATACAATATCCGCAAATCAATAAACGTGATACATCACATAAACAAATTGAAAGAAAAAAACCACATGGTCATATCAGTTGATGCAGAAAAAGCATTTGACAAAATTCAACACCCATTTTTGATAAAAACTCTCAGCAAGGTGGGAGTAGAAGGATCATACCTCAACATAATAAAAGCCATATATGACAGGCCCACAGCCAACATCATACTCAATGGACAAAAACTAACACCATTTCCCCTAAGAACAGGAACAAGACAGGGATGCCCCCTCTCACCACTCCTGTTCAACATAGTACTGGAAGTGTTAGCCATTGCAATTAGGCAAGAAGAAGAAATAAAAGGCATCCAAATTGGAAAAGAGGAAGTAAAACTGTCCTTATTTGCAGACAACATGATATTATACATACAAAACCCTAGAGATTCCATCAAAAAGCTACTAGACTTAATACATGAATTTGGCAATGTAGCAGGATACAAAATTAACCACAAGAAATCTGAGGCATTTCTATACACTAATAGTGAACTTTCAGAAAGAGAGATTATAAAAACAATTCCGTTTACCATCGCACCAAAAAAATTAAGATACCTAGGAATAAACTTAACTAAAGAGGTAAAAGACCACTACTCAGAAAACTACAGGACGTTGAAAAAAGAGATAGAGGAAGACATAAACAGATGGAAGAACATACCGTGTTCATGGATTGGTAGAATCAACATCACTAAAATGTCCATACTACCCAAAGCAATCTATAAATTCAACACACTTCCCATTAAAATACCAATGGCATACTTCACAGATCTAGAACGAACTCTCCAAAAATTCATCTGGAATAAAAAAAGACCCCGAATAGCTGCAGCAATCCTGAGAAAGAACAAAGTAGGTGGGATCTCAATACCAGATATCAAGATGTATTACAAAGCCACTGTTCTCAAAACTGCCTAGTACTGGCACAAGAACAGGCATATAGATCAATGGAAAAGAATAGAGTGCCCAGAAATCGGCCCAAACCAATATACTCAATTAATATTTGACAAAGGAGGGAACAACATACAATGGAACCAAGAAAGTCTCTTCAATAAATGGTGTTGGGAAAATTGGACAGATATATGCAAGAAAATGAAACTAGATCACCAACTTACACCATACACAAAAATAAACTCAAAATGGATAAAGGACTTAAATGTACGACAGGAAACCATAAAAATTCTAGAAGAATCCAAAGGCAAGAAAATCTCAGACATATGCCGAAGCAATTTCTTCACTGATACAGCTCCTAGGGCACTTGAAACTAAAGAGAAAATGAACAAATGGGACTACATCAAAATAAAAAGCTTCTGCACAGCAAAAGAAACCATCAACAAAACAACAAGAAAACCCACTGCCTGGCAAAACATATTTGCCAATGTCATATCTGATAAGGGCCTAATCTCCAAAATTTATAGGGAACTCATACAACTTAACAAAAAGAAGATAAACAATCCAATCAAAAATTGGGCAAAGGACCTAAATAGACACCTTTCAAAAGAGGACATTCAGAAAGCCAAGAGACATATGAAAACATGCTCAAAGTCACTAATCATCCGAGAGATGCAAATCAAAACAGCAATGAGGTACCATCTCACACCTGTCAGACTGGCTATCATCAACAAATCAACAAACGACAAGTGCTGGAGAGGATGTGGAGAAAAAGGAATACTCGTGCACTGCTGGTGGGAATGCAGACTGGTGCAGCCACTATGGAAGACAGTATAGAGTTTCCTCAAAAAACTAAAAATGGAACTCCCATTTGACCCTGTGATCCCACTTCTAGGAATATATCCCAAGAAACCAGAAATACGAATCGGAAAGGATATATGCACCCCTATGTTCATAGCAGCACAATTCACCATAGCTAAGATGTGGGAACAGCCTAAGTGTCCATCAGCAGATGAATGGATTAGAAAACTGTGGTATGTCTACACGATGGAATACTATGCTGCTGTAAAAAAGAAGGAACTCTTACCATTTGCAACGGCATGGATGGAGCTGGAGAGCATTATGCTAAGTGAAATAAGCCAGTCAATGAAGGAAAAATACCACATGATCTCACTCATTCATGGATAATAGAGACCATTATAAACTTTTTTTTTATTGCTTAAAGTATTACAAAGGGTATTACATATGTATCCATTTTATCCCCCCGCCCTAGACAGTCCCCTAGCCTCCCCTATCACCCAGTGTCTTATGTCCATTGGTTATGCTTATATGCATGCATACAAGTCCTTTAGTTGATCTCTTACCCCCCTACCTCCTGCCCCCCAACCCTCCCCGGCCTTCCCGCTGCAGTTTGACAATCTGTTTGAGGCAGCTCTGCCTCTGTATCTATTATTGTTCAAAAGTTTATAATGGTCCCTATTGTCCATGAATGAGTGAGATCATGTGGTATTTTTCCTTTATTGACTGGCTTATTTCACTTAGCATAATGCTCTCCAGTTCCATCCATGACGTTGCAAATGGTAAGAGTTCCTTCCTTTTTACAGCAGCATAGTATTCCATCGTGTAGATGTACCACAGTTTTCTAATCCATTCATCTACTGATGGGCACTTAGGCTGTTTCCAGATCTTAGCTATGGTGAATTGTGCTGCTATGAACATAGGGGTGCATATATCCTTTCTGATTGGTGTTTCTGGTTTCTTGGGATATATTCCTAGAAGTGGGATCACAGGGTCAAATGGGAGTTCCATTTTCAGTTTTTTAAGGAAACTCCATACTGTCTTCCATAGTGGCTGCACCAGTCTGCATTCCCACCAGCAGTGCACAAGTGTTCCTTTTTCTCCACATCCTCTCCAGCACTTGTCGTTTGTTGATTTGTTGATGATAGCCAGTCTGACAGGTGTGAGATGGTACCTCATTGCTGTTTTGATTTGCATCTCTCGGATGATTAGTGACTTTGAGCATGTTTTCATATGTCTCTTGGCTTTCTGAATGTCCTCTTTTGAAAGGTGTCTATTTAGGTCCTTTGCCCATTTTTTGATTGGATTGTTTATCTTCCTTTTGTTAAGTTGTATGAGTTCCCTATAAATTTTGGAGATTAGGCCCTTATCAGATATGTCATTGGCAAATATGTATTCCCACACAGTGGGTTTTCTCGTTGTTTTGTTGATGGTTTCTTTTGCTGTGCAGAAGCTTTTTATTTTGATGTAGTCCCATTTGTTCATTTTTTCTTTAGTTTCAAGTGCCCTAGGAGCTGTATCAGTGAAGAAATTGCTTCGGCATATGTCTGAGATTTTCTTGCCTTTGGATTCTTCTAGAATTTTTATGGTTTCCTGTCGTACATTTAAGTCCTTTATCCATTTTGAGTTTATTTTTGTGTATGGTGTAAGTTGGTGGTCTAGTTTCATTTTCTTGCATATATCTGTCCAATTTTCCCAACACCATTTATTGAAGAGACTTTCTTGGTTCCATTGTATGTTGTTCCCTCCTTTGTCAAATATTAATTGAGCATATTGGTTCGGGCCGATTTCTGGGCTCTCTATTCTATTCCATTGATCTATATGCCTATTCTTGTGCCAGTACCAGGCAGTTTTGAGAACAGTGGCTTTGTAATACAACTTGATATCTGGTATTGAGATCCCACCTACTTTGTTCTTTTTCAGGATTGCTGCAGCTATTCGGGGTCTTTTTTTATTCCAGATGAATTTTTGGAAAGTCCGTTCTAGATCTCTGAAGTATGCTGTTGGTATTTTACTGGGAAGTGCGTTGAATTTATAGATTGCTTTGCGTAGTATGGACATTTTAATGATGTTGATTCTACCAATCCATGAACACGGTATGTTCTTCCATCTGTTTATGTCTTCCTCTATCTCTTTTTTCAACGTCCTGTAGTTTTCTGAGTAGTGGTCTTTTACCTCTTTAGTTAAGTTTATTCCTACGTAGCTTAGTTTTTTAGGTGCAATGGTAAACGGGATTGTTTTTATAATCTCTCTTTCTGAAAGTTCACTATTGGTGTATAGAAATGCCTCAGATTTCAGGGGTTAATTTTGTATCCTGCTACATTGCCAAATTCATGTATTAAGTCTAGTAGCTTTTTGATGGAATCTCTATGGTTTTGTATGTATAATATCATGTTGTCTGCAAATAAGGACAGTTTTACTTCCTCTTTTCCAATTTGGATGCCTTTTATTTCTTCTTCTTGCCTAATTGCAATGGCTAACACTTCCAGTACTATGTTGAACAGGAGTGGTGAGAGGGGGCATCCCTGTCTTGTTCCTGTTCTTAGGGGAAATGGTGTTAGTTTTTGTCCGTTGAGTATGATGTTGGCTGTGGGCCTGTCATATATGGCTTTTATTATGTTGAGGTATGATCCTTCTACTCTCACCTTGCTGAGAGTTTTTATCAAAAATGGGTGTTGAATTTTGTCAAATGCTTTTTCTGCATCAATTGATATGACCATGTGGTTTTTTTCTTTCAATTTGTTTATGTGATGTATCACGTTTATTGATTTGCGGATATTGTACCATCCTTGCATCCCTGGGATAAATCCTACTTGCTCATGGTGTATGATCCTTCTGATGTACTGCTGTATCCGATTTGCTAAGATTTTGTTGAGGATTTTGGCATCTATGTTCATGAGGGATATTGGCCTGTAATTCTCTTTCATTGTGTTGTCTTTACCTGGTTTTGGTATTAGGGTGATGCTGGCTTCATAGAATGAGCTTCGAAGTGTTCCTTCCTCTTGGATTTTTTGTAGTAGTCTGAGGAGGATAGGTTTTAGTTCTTCCTTGAATGTTTGGTAAAACTCCCCTGTGAAGCCGTCTGGTCCTGGGCTTTTGTTTGCTGGAAGCTTTTTGATGACTGCTTCAATTTCGTCCATAGTTATTGGCCTGTTGAGATTTTTAGATTCTTCCTGATTGAGTTTTGGAATGTTGTATTTTTCTAGGAATTTGTCCATTTCCTCCAGGTTGTCTAGTTTGTTGGAGTAGAGCTGTCCATAGTATTTTTTAACAATCATTTGTATTTCTGTGGGGTCTGTTGTTATTTCGCCTCTATCGTTTCTGATTTTACTTATTTGGGTCCTCTCTCTCTGCTTCTTGGTGAGTCTGGCTAGAGGTTTATCAATCTTGTTTATCCTTTCAAAGAACCAGCTCTTGGTTTCATTGATTTTCTGTATTGTGTTTTTGGTCTCTATGTCATTTATTTCTGCTCTAATCTTTATTATCTCCTTCCTTCTGCTCACTCTGGGGTTTTCTTGTTGCTCTCTTTCTAATTCTTTGAGTTGTAGAGTTAGATGATTTACTACCATTTTTTCTTGTTTTTTGAGATAGGCCTGTAGAGCTATAAACTTCCCTCTCAGGACTGCTTTCAATGTGTCCCATAGGTTTTGGATTGTTGTGTTTTCATTGTCATTAGTTTCCAGGATGTTTTTAATTTCTTCTTTGATCTCATTGGTAACCCAATCAATATTTAATAGCATGCTATTCAGCTTCCAGGTGTTTGAGTATTTTGGGTTGTTTTTATTGTAGTTTATTTCTAATATTATGACATCGTGGTCTGCGAAGACGCTTTTTATGATTTCAATATTCTTGAATTTGGGGATACTTTGTTTGTGACCCAATATGTGGTCTATTTTTGAAGATGTCCCATGAGCACCTGAGAAGAACGTATATTCTCTGGCTTTGGGGTGAAGTGTTCTGAAGATGTCTATTAAGTCCATCTGATCTAGTGAGTCATTTAGGATTGCTGTATCTTTGCTGGTTGTTTGTCTATAGGACTTATCCAGTGCTGTCAATGGTGTATTAAAGTCCCCTACTATGATTGTATTGTTGTCGATCTCTCCTTTGATATTTTCCAGGAGTTTTTTTATGAATTTGGGTGCTCCTACATTGGGTGCATATATGTTTACCAGGGTTATATCTTCTTGTTGTATTGATCCCTTTAGTATTATGAAGTGGCCTTCCTTATCTCTTGGTAAGGCCTTCACTTTGAGGTCTATTTTGTCCGATATAAGTATTGCTACCCCAGCTTTCTTTTCCTTTCCATTTGCCTGAAAGATATTTTTCCATCCCTTCACTTTCAGTCTGTGTGAGTCCCTTCTAATGAGGTGGGTCTCTTGTAGACAGCAGATGTATGGGTCATGTTTTTTTATCCATTCAGCCACTCGATGTCTTTTGGTTGGAGCATTTAGTCCGTTTACGTTTAAAGTTATTATTGAAAGGTACTTGTTTGTAGCCATTTCTTTTTTTGTGTGGCTGTTTTCTTTCTGAGCTTTTTATTTCTTATTTTTATACCAGTCCCTTTAGCATTCCTTGCATTGCTGGCTTGGTGGTGACAAACTCCCTTAGCCTTTTTTTGTCTGTGAAGCTTCTTATTTCCCCTTCAAGTTTGAATGATAGCCTTGCTGGATAGAGTATTCTTGGATTCAGTCCTTTGCTTTGCATCACTTTGTAAATTTCAGTCCATTCTTTTCTGGCCTGATGTGTTTCTGTTGAGAAGTCATTTGACAATCTAATGGGAGATCCCTTGTATGTAACTTTCCGTCTCTCTCTTGCAGCCTGTAAGATTCTCTCTTTGTCCTGAACATTTGCCATGGTGATTATGATGTGTCTTGGTGTGGGTCTTTTCGGGTTCACCTTGTTTGGGACTCTCTGGGCTTGTGTGACTTTTTTCATCCCCACCTCAGGAAAGTTTTCTGATATTATTTCTTCGAGTAGGTTTTCTAATCCTTGTTCATCCTTCTGTTGTTCTGGTACTCCTATTATTCGTATGTCGTTTCGTTTCATGTTGTCCCAAAGCTCCCTTAGGCTCTCCTCCTGTCTTTTAATTTTTTTCTCCAATTGCAGTAAATTTTGGGTGTGTTTTGCTTCCTTGTCTTCTAATTCACTAATTCGGTCCTCCGCTTCTCCTAGTCTACTGTTGATACTTTCAATGGAGTTTTTCATTGCAGCTATATCACTCTTCATTTCTTCTTGGGTCTTACTTAGGTTGTTGATTTTTTCATCTGTTTCTTCTAGCTTCTTCCATATGTTATCGATTTTTTCATCTGTTTCTTCTTGCTTCTTGCAGAGATTGTCGATTTTTTCCTCCATCCGGTTTATGCACTCTAGGATCCTTATTCTGAATTCTTTATCAGTCATGTTGCATGCCTCTGTATTACTTAGCTGCTTTTCTGGAGAGTCCTCCTTCTCTTTCCTTTGGGGGTTTCTTTGTCTACCCATGTTTGATCTCACTGACATATCTAGACGTTGAGTTGTTCAGTGGTTGCTCCCTTGGTGGCAGTGACTCCTTGGTCTGTGGTTGCTCTTCGGGCGGTTGCGGTAGCAGCTGCTCTTCAGTTGTCAGCAGCTCCTCTGGTGGGTGCTGTTCACAGCTGTGGTGGCTCTTCTGGCTCGTGGGGCGAGGTTTCACGTACAGATGCTGTTCCTCAGCAGAGGATGTGGTGCTCAGGAGGTTGCTGTTGCTTGGATCTGCTGCGTTGATTTAAAGGCACAAAATACAACACAACAAGGCACCACGTACCAGGCACTATACAAAAATATATTCACGATATTAATAACCCCAATTAAAGGTGACTGCCGGGAGCCGGTCCATGCTTGCTGTTTCAAGGGACCTGGCATATATGGCATACTGTTCTTAATATGTTTGCTCACCTTCTTGGCACTATGTGTTTTAACCAAGGTCTCTGGGAAAGGTTGTTTCCCCAGGTAGGGATTTTCCCCTGAAGTTAGGGAGGGAATAAAATCCCTCAACTAAGTGCCAGGCGGGTAATTAATCACTTTAACTATGAACAATCATGCTTAAGCTACATAATCTTTACTCCCTGGAATGGAGATAAGAAACGCCCTAACCTTTGTAATAGAGATTGATAGGATTGAATCAACTGGTATAAATAAAGATGTAACAAGACAGCAACACACAGAACTTAGAACAGAATCAAGAAGACAGAACCTACACGGAGCCTAGAGACAGAAGAACTTCGCTGGAGAGAGCATGCCGGAGGATCCTGGAGAGGGACTGGCCTCGGAGCCTAGAGACAGAGCCTAGCGGGAGAACATGGCAAGGGATCCTGGACTGAACCTGACTACAGAAATTGGCAAGAGAACCTGACTAGAACCTGGTGACTGAACCTGACTGGAGTACCTGGCCACAGAATCTGGCTGGAGATCCGAAGCAGAACCTCTCTGGAGATAGAGACCAGAACTTGGCTCGAGATCCTGGCTAGGCTGCTGATCAACTGAACGCTGTCTCCGTGTCATTCCTTCTTCGCCGACTCCGTCCACACCTATGGGGACCCCTGGACCCGCTGGGGTTGGACCCCGGCAGGTGACCACCTGAATTAAGAGAATTAGGGGATAAGGAAGAAGGAAGAGAAAAAGATAAAAGAGAAAAAGGAAAAGAAAAGTAGGGACCAAAAAAAGGGAGTGCAAAAATGAAATTGGGAAAAAGGAAGGGGGAAAATAAAAGCGAGAAAAGGAAAGAAAAAAAAAAAGAGCGAAAAGAGAGAATGAAGTGGAAGAGGGAAGAGACTTTTTATATGAGGAGAATACTCCTATAGAACAGCCATTAATCCCAACAAATTCCAGCAACAGCTCCCTGGATATGAATGCAAACTAGAAACAACCAATAATATAATGATGAAAATAGAATGGTGAACACTAATCCCAAAATAAAATAAAGAAAAAATAAAATGGCACTTTAAAAAATGGTAAAATGGTAGCAGTAATAATACTGGTTAAAAATAAGAAGGTAGTAATTAAAAGGGTAAAATCAGGTGATGGAAAAAGAAGAAAAGAAAGAAAAAAAAAAGAACAGAAAAAAAAGAATGAAAAAAAATTGGTTTCTTAGTTAAAAAGTGAAAAAAGAAAAAAAATTGCAGTAGTGAAAGTCCTTCGTTTCTTCTATTCTTCAGTGTGGTTCTCCTTAGACCTTCCAGGTATTCAGGAGAGTGTTGAGTTTCCCTGCGATATACTGTTCCTCTGTGTTGTAAACCACAGTCCTTATTTTAAAGCATGCCGCATTTATTTCCCAGACTGCCTTATTTTGTGTTTAGCAAAGAGTCAGTTTGTGGGTCAGCCTCTGGGTGGCAGTGTTCTGGGGTTGGCCTCTGAGGCTATAGGGCCTCTCTGTCCAGTGGAAGTTCACTGCCCAGAGCTGACTGCGTAATAGTTAGTTACCAGCGCTATGTTGTTGCTGGGATTGAAAATCCCCCTATAGGCCAGACCCTGTTAACTCCCAGGGACTGATCAGGTTATCTTAATCCTTGATCTCGTACAGGGTGGAATCTGGGTGTGGCTGTGCTCCTTGCCTGGGGGCTGCGGGGAGGAGACTCACTCTCAGGAGAGGGTGGCTGCCCCAGTCCTGGGCTCAGGGGTGACTCAGCACTCAATTCACTACCACCTCTCCCGGCTCCCCCTCTTTCCCCAGTCTCTCCCCAAATTCCACTCCTCAGCACACTCTCCCTCTCTTCAGCACAGGTGAGTGTCTGTATCTGAAATGTCCCATGAACAGGATTCAGTGAAAACAAACAAACAAATGCCGGCCGCGGAAACGGGGAAGGCTTGGTTTCTGTAAGCTTCTTCTCTTACCGGGACTGCATGGTCAGGTCAGCTCTTCAGGCTGCCCCCTTTAGGCTCAGTCCTCCGTGATCACAGAACCCAGCTCTCAATTTCCCTGGCGGCGCCAGGAATCCCGCGGTTCTCCTTTCCCCCGTCAGGGGCTGTCCCTGTCCCAAAGGACGCGGCTGTCTGCCACGCGGTCTCCCTCCGACTCTCTGGGCTCAGAGGTCTGGCAAACTTTCCTGCCCAAATCCCTGTTTTTTTTTTACCTTTCCAGGGGAGTTCTGCTCTTCCGGGCTGCAAACCCTCTCACCAGCTGAGCAATTTCGCCAATTCGGTGTGAGTGTTACTAGCTTCAGCTGCTCGCTCCATTTGCTCCGGGACACGACCTGGGACACGTCTGCCTATATCTCCGCCATCTTGGTTCCTCTCCATTATAAACTTTTGAACAATAATAGATACAGAGGCAGAGCTGCCTCAAACAGATTGTCAAACTGCAGCGGGAAGGCCGGGGAGGGTTGGGGGGCTGGAGGAAGTGGGGGTAAGAGATTAACCGAAGGACTTGTATGCATGCATAGAAGCATAACAAATGGACATAAGACAGTGGGGGGTAGGGGCGGCCAGGGGATTGTTAAGGGCGGGGGGGAAAAAGGGACACATATGTAGTACCCTTTGTAATACTTTTAGCAATAAAAAAATAATAATAATAAAATAATAAAAAAATTTTGAAATGAAATGTATTTTAATAAACACTGCCTTTATAATTATTCAAAGTCTATGTATACATTTTTTTGGGACACTCTATATACACACCAATTAAACATCAGTATAGACAACAAAACAATCCACATTTTGAAGTGACCCTTTGGCATCCTTTTCTCTTCTGGAAGTAAGGGAATTAGCAACAATCATCCACTCTAAAGTCAAGTGCTAAGGGGCGAGTCTTGATGAGTCACATTCAGCTGCAAATGTAAATCATTTTATTCTTCTGAGCCATGGTTTTCTCTTAGGTAAATAGAAATAATAATATGTACTATCATTAAGGAATTGAAAGTGTCAATTGATAGAATCTAATAAATAGCACTCAGTAAATGCTAGCTATCATCATCATTGTTTTTTTATTTATTTTTTTGTGTTTTTTTAATTTATCTTTATTGTTGAATGTATTACAGATGTTCCCTTTGTTTATTGTTTTTGTTGTTGTTGTTGTTGTTTTGTGTTGTTTTTCCAGTTGCCCCCTCCATCCCACACCTGCCACTTCCAGGCCTTCACCACTCTATTATTTGTCCAGGGGCTATGCATACATACATATATGCATATAAATTCCCCAGGGTAATCACTCCCCAGCCAATCTCCAACCCCTGCCTTCTCTGAGATCCATTAATCTGTTCCATGCTTCTAATTATAACTTGGCTTTCTAGTAACCAGGAGCCATCCAGAAGCCCAAACAGAGTTGCTTTATTAAAATAAAAGACTCTCTTATCACCCAGAAAATTATAAGGGTTTCAGGAGCCCTGTGTTAAGAACCAGGGTCAAAGAATAAATATTGGGGGAAAAGATGCTGCTTGTACTCTTATTACTTAGGTAATTAAGGGTTTCAGGTGCTCTGTGCCAGGTAAAAGGGACGGAGACCAATATATATTTTCTATTATCTCACAGGTGATTTGCTATGATATTCTCTTATCATATCAAAAACTTTGCAATATAGGCATTTTAATCTTCATGCTATGAATCAGCAATCAGTACTTCAGAGATATTAAATAAGTGCCTAGTACTATAGAGCTAATAAATGATAAACACAGGCAGTGATCATAAGCCTGTTTTGATAGCTCTTCCTCTCTTCACTCTATGTTTCTATGCACACAGATGACCCAGGGAAAGATCTGGTATCTGACCATCTGGCCACCTGCTAAATGATGCTGTTGGTTGAGAAAAGTCCAAAAGACAAAGGCAAGTAGTCTTACCCAGGATCTGTCACATTGGGGCGCTCTCAAAAGCCCATGTTTCAGCTGAGTTAGTGGCTGCCAAAGCAGAAAGACTAGCAGGGGGGTTTGAAAGGCAAGCTCAGCATCCCTTCATTTTGCCTGAGGCTACTTTGTCTTCAAGTCACACATGTATAACAAATACATTTCCCAAAAGAAGAAAAGAAACCTGTAGATTCTTATGCCTCACTTATATTTCTGATGAGACACTGATCTCACACTTACCACTCTTTATACAATACTAGAGGCCTGATGCATGTCATTTGTGCAAGAGTAGGCCTTCCTTCCACGGCAGCTGGCACCAGCTTCCCTCTGGCACCCAGAACCCAGCCTTCCTTTCAGCCACCAGCAGACACCTGGGATCCGGGTTTCGCTCCAGCCCTGGCTTCGTCCGAAAGGATGTCCAGTCTAATTAGCATATTATCCTTTTATTATTATAGATATTTCAATTTTAAATTATGTTTTTCATTTGATATATGGAGTATAAAAAGCTGGGACTCTTGTTTGGATCCACTATAATCACGTATGTGAAATATTCTGCAATGTACAGTGTTCAGGAAATGTAGACTGTTATTAATTATAATAAAATTTATCTGAACTAAATGACATCCAAATTTGTAAGCATGCCATAATATTGATACTTTTCTTTCAAAGGGGATAGTACAGTTTCAAGTGACTTTAAATGACCAATTCATTTTGAAAATGAGTAAGGGTTTTTTATATAGAAAAAGTTTCTCATTCTGGAGAACCTGACTATAAATATTCAATAATGCTGAAGTAAAAAAATTTATTCAAGCCTTTGCATTTCATAGAAGCAACTACTACCAACCTTGAGAATACCATTGGCTTGAAACTAGCATTTCACCAATGCCGGGAGCCGGTCCATGCTTGCTGTTTCAAGGGACCTGGCATATATGGCATACTGTTCTTAATATGTTTGCTCACCTTCTTGGCACTATGTGTTTTAACCAAGGTCTCTGAGAAAGGTTGTTTTCCCCAGGTAGGGATTTTCCCCTGAAGTTAGGGAGGGAATAAAACCCCTCAACTAAGTGCCAGGTGGGTAATTAATCCCTTTAACTACGAACAATCATGCTTAAACTACATAATCTTTTCTCCCTGGAATGGAGATAAGAAACGCCCTAACCTTTGTAATAGAGATTGATAGGATTGAATCAACTGGTATAAATACAGTTGTAACAAGACAGAAACAGACAGAACTTAGAACAGAATCAAGAAGACAGAACCTACACGGAGCCTAGAGACAGAAGAACTTCGCTGGAGAGAGCATGCCGGAGGATCCTGGAGAGGGACTGGCCTCAGAGCCTAGAGACAGAGCCTAGCGGGAGAACATGGCAAGGGATCCTGGACTGAACCTGACTACAGAGATTGGCAGGAGAACCTGACTGGAACCTGGACACTGAACCTGACTGGAGAGCCTGGACAGAACTTGGCTGGAGAACCTAGCGAGGGAACATGGCTACAGAACCTCGCTGGAGATCCGAAGCAGAACCTCTCTGGAGATCGAGACCAGAACTTGGCTGGAGATCCTGACAAGAGAACCTGGCTATGATGATCACCTGAACACTGCCTCCATGTCATTCCTTCTTCGCCGACTCCGTCCACGCCTTTGGGGACCCCTGGACCTGCTGGGGTTGGACCCCGGCACACCAAGATGCAAGATTTTATATATCTGCTATTGGTTTTTTCATCTATACCTCAAAATCCATAATACCATTTTTTTTTCTGAAAACAGGAAATCACTGTGCAGCAGTCCAACAATCACCTTCAGAACCTTCATCTATTATTTTGGATTTTAATTGTTATAGAATTCATAATCCTTAGAGTCACTGAGTATCTTCTGGCAAGTTAATGCAAAATGCATTTAGATAATGACTGCTGTTCTGATGCTGTTTGGCTATTCATATGAGGTATAATTTATTGTGTTTACCTCTTCATGCAGTCAAAATCAGTAATGGCAGAATGCAGTAATTAAGAGGGATATTATCGAAATGTTGAAGTGATTTTCTTTTGTTGTTTTTCATCCAGGGTCCTATTGATCCTTCCTCTAGCAGGTGTTAGCCTAACTCCAATTTCAATCTGACAATATGTTTCTTATTTTTAAATTTTCTAGATGCAGACTCTTTTTAATAAAATGTCCTTGCCCAGGCTGGTGTGGCTCAATTGGTTGGAGCATTGTCCTGTGAACCCAAAGGTTGCAAGTTCGCTTCCTGGTCAAGACACATGCCAGGGTCCTGGCCTCGATTCCCAGCAGGGAGCACCCACTAATTTACTCTCACATCAATGTTTCCCTCTCTCTCTTTCTCCTTCTCTCCCTCTCACTTCTCTCTCTTAAAATAAATAGAAATATTCTAAAAACTAAAAAACTAAAATTATCTTTCTTCTCTGGAAAGATTGCTTTACACTGGTTAGTGTATCATTCACTTCTTCTCAGGGTAATAGATACCAACTGTTGAAAACAATGGACTCACACATCAAACACCTGATAGAAAAGATTTAAAGGAGGCAGGTTTAATACACATTAGGTAGGTGATATATTTTCTTGGTAGCTTTAGTAATGACATACTTCCCTATATTATTTTCTGAAGTCAAGGGCACGTGAAGAAAATGTATAACTTTTTTCTTGCACAGGTAGACCTTGAGCAGCTCATCTTCCAAACTTACTCTTGAAGCCAACAAAAGGATTTTGATATTTCACTGCCTAAGGTGGTGAACAGTGGAAACCACTTCTAATGACTCACATATGATAAAATCTTAGATTGATTGCAAACTTGATTTTACAGTGTACATTTGCATACACAATGTGGAAAGTACACATAAAACCATCCAGCTTTATAATATTTTATAGTGCTTAATTAGTTAATTTATCCATCCATGCATTTGACATATATTGAGAGATTATTTTGAGCAATTATTTATAATGGCAGATGTAATGTGCAGAAGGCATTCCTTGCCTTAAAAGATTTACAATCTAGTTGGGTGATTGGCATTTATGCCCTTTACCCCAATTATATGGTACAGTGATATCTCAGTAGGTGATACAAAGGGTGGATTATGAGTCATATAACTTTTGGCTATTAAAGAAATGATAAGTACACCACATAAAATTGATATCAAGACTCAGAAAAGATGATCAGAACCTAGGAATTTATCTTCAGTGAGTTATTCTTCTTTCTCAACCCATTCCTTCTGTTTCTCTCTTCATGACTCAGTTAACTCTTTAGGATACATAAAAATTGTGGCCTATTTGTCTCAATTCCCAATATACAGACTACTATTTATTTTGTAAGGTTCATGGGATATAATTTACTCTCAGATAGTTTTTTTTAATATATAACACTAATATTTTCTGCTGTACATAAGTTTTATCATTAGTTTTAATATATATTTTTATTACAGAGAGGAAGGGAGAGGGAAAGAGAGATAGAAACATCAATGATGAGAGAGAATCATTGATTGGCTGCCTCCTGCATGCTCCCTACTGGAGATAGAGCCTGCAACCCAGGCATGTGCTCTTAACCAGAATTGAACCTGGGACCCTTCAGTCCACAGGGCGAGGCTCTATCCACTGAAGCAAACCAACAGTTTTATCATTTTTAATTCTTTTTTAATTGATAATGAAAAAAGTGTTACTCATTTTTGTATACTTTGTAAAGGACAGGAGAAAAATTCACTGAATAGATCAAATCCTTCCATTAAGATAGCCCCTCAGTTTTCTTATATGTTCAATCATCTTAATTCCTCATTTTTGATATTGTCTTCTGACTAATTGTTAAAAATAATTTGTATTAATCTTTAGAGAGAGAGGAAACAAGAGAGAGAGAGAGAAAAAAACCAAACAAACAACAAAACATCCATGCAAGAGCTGTACATTGTTTGGCTGCCTATTGCATGACCCAACCAGAGGTTTAGCCCACAATCTGGGCGTGTGACCTGGCGGCCAGGAATCCAACCAGCAAACTCTTGGTGCACAAGACAACACCCAACAAATAGCCACATAGACCAGGGGCTGATTAATTCTTAAGTTTCCCATTTCCTAAGGTCTAAAGTAACTAGAGTACAATTCTAAAAGATTAATTCAAGTTCAAGAGAATTACATATTGAAAGGGCGAGACCTCAACCTAGAGGCCCTGATGCCCAGCGCTCCCCACTGTCGGTCCCCGCGTTCCCCGCAGCGGGCTCCCGCCAGCCCTTCCCCGCCCATCTCCCGGCACCAGCGCTGGGTTGGCCGCCCCCCCCCCATTTAGTTTCCTGCCCAGAAAGGCTGAGGGCCAAGGAGAAGGGGCAGGGCCGAGGAGAAGGGGCGGGCCCGGGGCTCTGGGGGGAGCAGGGGCAGCCCGAGCCCCCTCCAGCAGGGGAACAGCGCCCCGGGCTCCTGGGTGCTGGGGAGCGGCCTGCAGCCTTCGGGGAAGGACGCCTATCGAGGGGCGAGGACTGCGCCCTCCATCTTGCCCTGGGTCTTCCATTTTTGGGGCAGCCGCCATGTGCTTAGGAGAGTACCTTCTTCCCGGAAGCCCAGGCCCCTGCTGGCCATGCCCAGGATTTCTTTCACGCCTGGCCAATCGGCAGGGCCCACAGTCCCCTCTCCTGCCCTCACTCCACCCCCCTATAAAACCCACAGTCCCATCAGGCTTCACTCTCTCCCGGCCACTGGGCTTACCATTGCATCGGTGAGTGTGGTCAGGGAGCCGAACTAGTTCGAATGAAGGACTCTTTGCTTTTGCATAGGACTGGCTGGCTCCCTGGTGGGCCCTTGGGAATCTTGAAATCTGGGCACAACACATATATTATCTCATATTTGTTATGCTCATTTTGCATATGGAAACATTTAGAGAGGCTAAGTTACTTGCCCAGAGTCATACTGCTAGATTGGGGCCAGATCAAGGATTGAAACCCAGTTGTTTGACTACAGAGATGTGTTCCTAAAACACAAGTAAATAGATCACTAAGGCTGTTTGTTTGTTTGGTTGGTTATTTGGTACTGTTCTGTAGTCTTTTTCTGACCCTATTTCCCAGTGAATGTTTCAAACTACCATCATTTTTCTTCATCTGACCCTATTAATATAACCCTTTCATTTTCATAAAATAACTTTCTTTCATATATTACAGGGAAAATAGAGTAGTTAGCTGAAAATGCCTACCTAGCACATATTACTCATGTTTACACCAGCATACCTACCTCAGGAAAGAGACGAAGACTGACACCCTGCGGTGGATTAATGACTAACCATGACCTCAGGCCCCACACTGTTCTTATGTCCCTCCCTGCTGAATGTTTAGTCTTCCCTTTTTGACTCACTTCTGCTATTCCTAAAATAGATATTCAAATATATCATTTACTTTTTTTTTTCTTTAAAATCTAAACCCTTAAGTAATTACCCTTGTTCATCTTTTCTTTCCCAACAAACATTTTAAAACATTACTGTTTATTTTGTTTCCACTTTCTTACAAATATTCTCTTCTTAGTTAAAATTACCATTAAAACCCAATGTGCTCTGCTACCGAACTAGTGGAAGTGATTTTTCTAGCGTGGCCGGTAACCAACTGCAAATCAATTGCTCATCCCACTTCGAAAAACCTCTCCTCCTTGTCCTTTGTGGTGTGCCTTTTCATTTCTATCTCCCCTCCAACTGTTCCTTATCGACAGTGTCTGCTTGCTTTTAGCATTTCTTCAATTTTTTCCTACATATTTTTCTTACTTAATCTCATACTTTTCCATGACTCTACCACTTTTATGATGCTGACCCCCAAATAAATATCTTCAGATTTTCTCCTTTCTCCTGAGGTCTAGCTACATTTCTGACTATCTCTTGTCATTTCAACTTTAATACTCTCCAAACTAAACACAGCAAGTTTTTTTTTTCCTCATTCCAAATCTATCCTTCCTCGTCTTGCTTATAGTCACCATAATATCTAGACTGAATTGTTTTATTTTATACATTCTGACTAGACTATAATATCCCATTCACAACACCTACCACACTCCTTGTTTTTGAACATTTCCATTTACCTGGAACATTCAAAGGTGGTCTGCTCTATTATATCCCCAGACAATTCACAGCATGCAGTGGCACTGTAGTCACTATTTTTTTCAAACTCCAAGAAGTATTTTTCTAAGTTATATTGTTATATTCATATTTACTTGTCTAGCTTTCTCCACTGGCCTATAAATTTCTCAAGGTAAGTGATTTTGTTAAATTCATGTTATCCCCAGCATCGAACACCTAGCAGGTGCTTAATAAATTTTTAATGGTTTTCTATTGATGTATGTCATCAAGGATCTCTATGTTCTAAGATCTCCATTACTGCAACTTATTCCTTTACATTCACTTCCCTATTAGGTTAGAATTCTATATAGATAGTGTTTCAGAAACCTTTGGTGGTTCTCCACTGCCTGCATTATAAGATCCAATTGCTTAGCATGGCATAGAATAATTACCAGTAGCTCATAGTACTTCATAGTCATATCTTCTTCTCCTTACTAGCCCTAGATTCAATAAAATAATCCCTGGCTAGCATATTCTGCCATTTTGGTTCTCTGAGTGTCACCCAAACTGCTTTTATATCATTGATGTCAGATCCCACTTCCTGAACACTTTTCCTCCTCCACAGCCAAGCTAAATGTCATCTTCACCACGAACTTTTCCTCACGACCCCAGCAGAACACATGGCTTCCTCCAGCATGCCTCCACAGCATACCACACATATTTTGCTAGAGTAATTACTAGAGGCCTGGTGCATGAACTTGTGCACAGGTGGGGTCTGGCCAGCCCTCCCCAATGGGGGCCGATCTGCCAGTGCTGGCCAGGGGAAGCGCCTTGGGCGGTTGGCCTCTGGCCCTGCCCCCTGGTTGAACTCCCGGTTGAACTCCTGGTCGAGGGGACAATTTACATATTAGCCTTTCATTATATAAGATGTTCTGGTTTATGTTATACATTTATATTCATGTTTTTTATGTGCTATTTATAGAGTTCTTTCTTCATCACTGGTCAATGAACCTTTGATACCTTACTCATCTTTGATGCTTGGTATACATATATTTGCTGAAAAATAGTATATATTTAGTCACATTTATCATTAAATTAATTAGTGAGCAGTTATCATTTTAGATATTATAATAAACTGAATAAATATTTGTCTTACAAAATAAAATACTCTTTTATTATTTTTTCCAAGCTTTATTTTCAAAAAAATACATCAGATATTCTGTCAGATCCTTTGCTCTGTGATGGAAAATATGCTCTTTCACCGGGCCGGCGTGGCTCAGTGGTTGAGCTTTGACCTATGAACCAGGAAAATATACTCTTTCTCTTTCCTTATATAGAAGGGAACATAAAAACAGAAGAACAGTTGCAGCGCACCTGTGTTGGCAAGCTGTCAAACCCACTGTCCCTGACATTAATTGGGTCATCCACTGAATGGGGGAACTGATGGGGAATGCAATGAGAGGAGATGACTGGGAAGGAATAAATGCTATGCTGCCTTTCCACAGTGATGAAAATGGCACCCAAAGAGCTGCCTTTTATACCATACAAACAGATGGCTTCACACAGTGTATACTGCAGACTGCCAGGTTTCTTATGCTTACCTCTAAGCACTTAGGCCAGCTGGAAAAATCAAAAATTAAAATGTAAACAGCAAAGAGCACTTCCTGAGGAGTGAGTCACTAAACTGAAGGCAATTATCATCTAATTTTAAGTGTCTGCCTACTGTTTTCTTAAAAGACCTGCTATACAGAAGGAATTTTATAATGGGAGAATAACCAAACAGAAAAAAATTTGCTCCCAATTTCTGCTTTCCACTGGTTAAAAACAATAAAAGAAAAACAACAAAAACTGACAAATAAGACAAGTAAAAAGACACATTCATTGACTATATCCACCACCACCCCCATTACAAAAGAAAATGAATGCCCCCAATTTTTTCTATGTTAAATTGTGCAGTCATATTAGAGAAAAGTAATTGAAAACTTGCACCCAAGTGTGGGGTTTTTTTGTGTTTTTTTAATGTGAAATAATATAAATCTAAGGTAAGGAATAGAAGTGCTGAAATCATTAAAAAAATAATATCCCTATTTTAGAAAGCAAACAGATTCAAAACGCACTATACATTTTACTATTCTCTCAATTGGAATTTTAGCATTCCATTTAAAAAAAAAATCAAATTATACTCAGGCAAGCAAACACCTAGGAACTACTCAGGTATCCAAGAACTAGTTCGATACCCTTGTTTTACTAATTAGGGGATTAAAACTCAGAAATTTTAAACAAAGTGTTACAACTGTCCTGGACTGGATCTCTAAGCCATAGATGAATGTCGGGATAGCTGTTACTATTAGGTTGAAGGGTAACTTGGACCTTAAATGTGTCTTAAAGAATTTTTATGATGTATCTGCCCTGAATCCTGACCCTGCAATGGTTCTCAACCTTCCTAATGCTGCGACCCTTTAATACAGTTCCTCATGGTGTGGTGACCCCCAACCATAAAATTATTTTCATTGCTACTTCATAACTGTAATTTTGCTACTGTTATGAATCATAATGTAAATATCTGATATGCAGGATGTATTTTTATTGTTCGCAACCCACAGGTTGAGAACCGCTGCTCCTGATTCACACATCTGCAGTCAGTGACCTTGGGAATCATCCCAGGATTCCATAGTTGGGATGCCCAGAGCAGGAAGGAGCCAGGAGCCTCACTGTATTTGTATTGTTCATTGCTGTGATTTCAGAATCTTGGACAGTGCAAGGTGCTGGCAGGCACTAATCAAATATAGTTGATAATTTTTACAAGGACCACCCTTAAACTACTCCAATAAGCTAATTATAAAAAAGAAATGTTTCTCTACCATACAAATTATGTTACATTATTATTTTAATAGTCATAATTAGGCAAGACTTTACCAAAAGTGGTTATGACAGATGTTAAAAATAAAAAAAGAACATTTCCCTCCATTATTCCCTGTCAGAAATTAGGGTATTATTTCTTCAGAGCAATTGTCATAATTTGAAAATAATCTCATATATTTTGTTTTTTCTTACCTCCTCTACTAGACTGATGACATTATTCATTTCCTTTATTCAACCCATTCAACAGACATATATTGAACAGTGATTATGTACCAAGCACCATTCTAGATGCCAGGGCAGCAATGAGCAAAATAAAAAACAACTCTGACCTCACCGTTTAGTAGGAGAGACAATAAGTAATATGCATTTCATTTACATAGTATCTGTAGAACCTATCATAGTGCCTGACATCCAGTAAGTCTCTCCTGAATGAATAGGTAAATAAATAGTACTTGCTCGATACTATATGCACACTGAAAATACAGCTTTTATTCTTTCAGAGTCTACTGTCTATTCAGGACTAGATTTTTAAGTAGCTAAAATGGCTTTTCATTTAAAGGTAGAAGAATAACAATCTACTATAATCACTTTTATGCTTGCAATTATAATTGAAAAACAGTTTCTGCAGAAATTGCTCATTAAAGCAAAGTTTAATAATTTGATTAAGAGCAATCTACAAATAACTGGGGAAACTTATAAATTATTTTTAAAAATATTTAGACAAAAGTTTTAGTGAGGAGGTTGAAATTAATGACCTCTAAGTTTCTATGATATTTCTTACACTGAGTCAAAGAGAAAATGAAACATGAAGATACTTCCATAAATTGAAAGATAACTTCAATGATATAAATAAAATCAAGATATCATATCTAAGCAGATTTATAATCTAACCACTATCATTTTAAGCAATCTTGGGAAGAAATTATGAATCATATATATTTTTGGCCACAGTTGTCCACTAAGAAAAGGACTTTTTAACATTAGATTCACTAAGAAAATCCAATGTGAAGTTATGCTTATTAGTGACATTTGTTGTCTATGATAATGAAGATATATATTATGCTTTGTTTAATAACTCATCACCTGCATGAATGAGGATAGTAAGCCATTGCCTGAATAAATGGAAATGGTCCCAAAGGAAAAATATTTGTTTCTGAGTTATCAATCATGATGTGAGGTCTAACATAAGAAGTCTCAATATTCCTTAATATTCTGTAAAAATAAATCTCAGAATGGACTTCAGACTCATACCAAATCCCCGTCTCACTTTCCCCATCTGTAAATTTAGGATGACAATACATAGATGCCAGATTATTATAACAGAAGCGAGATGCATAGTAATAAATAGATAATACAAAAATTTGCTGTTTTATGTTTTAAAAATCCTCCCAAGCCTTAAAGTGTTATTACAAGTTCTAAGCAGTGCAGAAGGCCCACATGTCTGCACTCCTTGTTGCTTAGTGCCCGTGAAAATGCCCTTTCATCATTACATCACATAGGACATGTTTCTTGATAGTAATGGTCTAATGCTGGGGGCATGGCCAGTCAACGCTCCATTAGGCAAAACTCCAGGTATGCAGCACAAGGGAGTGGGAGGCTCAGGGGCTCAGCTCACCCCATTGGGCGGTGACAGACTCATAGAACTGAAGAGCTGTTTGGGAGGCACTCCAGAAAGAAACAGGTCAGCCTCTTCACAAGTGAGCCAGCAACAAGGGTTACTGCTGTTTCATGTGGTTAAGTTTAATTGAAAAGAAAATTGAAAAGAACTGAAGATTCTATATACAGGATGGACAGTGATGTCTGGGTGGGTGCTGGGATGGGGCCAGGCAGGGTTGTGAGGCACAAGTGGAAGAGGGAAGGGGAAGGTTTTTTTCAGTCTCAGGTAGCTTCAATAAAGCTGGGAAAAGTCTTCCACTGCTTTAGAAACCTGACATGTTTAACTTGCCAAGCTGTCTATTTGAGGGGGTTGGAGTAATGAAATTGTGACTATCCAAAGTTGGTGTAGATGGGAATCACATAATAAGGAGAAGGCTATTAAAATGCAGATCTTGATCCACCAGTTATGGGTAAGGCCTGAAACTCTCCATTTCTTTATTGTTTTTACTTTAAATAATTTTTTTTTTTTACAGTTGACATACAATATTATCTTAGTTTTAGATATAAAATCCAGTGATTAGACATTATATCACTTAGGAAATAATCACCCTGATAAATCTAATACCCATCTGACCCCATACATAGTTATTATGATATTATTAACTACTAGAGGCCCAGTGAATGGATTAGTTCACTGGTGGGGACCCTCAGCCTGGCCTGCACCCTCTCGCAATCTGGGACCCCTCGGGGGATATCAGACTATCAGTTTCACCCAATCCCCGAAGACCAGGCCTGCGGGGATTGGGCCCAAACCAGCAGCCCAACATCCCCTGAGGGATGTAGCAGTGTGCAAAGCAACAGGCAGCTGGCGAGAAGCCTGAGCCAGGTTCGATGCTCTATCTACTGAGCCAAACCAGCGAGAGCAACCTTTACCATGCCACTCAGCCACAATCACCACTGTTTTTCACAGCCAGAAGTTGTGGGGGCTTCTCTTCCCAGCATTGGAACCCTGTGATGGGGCATGCCACTCCTACCAGTTTTGATGTGGCTTCTTCTTTATATTCTTAGTTATAGTACTTCTGTTTAGCTAGACATCATAGTTGTGAATGATGGTTGTTGCATTATTTAGTTGTAATTTTGATGTGATTGTGTGAGGATTTGAGTACTGAATTATCTTTACTGCCATCTTGGCTGGAACCTCCTGCATTTCTAACCATCTCCCAGTTGATGTCCACACAGACCCTATCACAGCAGCAGATGCAAGCATAGATATGCTTTAATTGGCTTGCTTTACAATTTGCTTGAAATGTGACCATGGAAAGCCACTTGAAAACTCTGACACAATTCCTCAGCTATGAAACAAAAAAGAAGTAAATATAGGCAAGCATTTTTATTATAATGTAAAAGCAAGACAAAAGTTGTATGTCCTTGAAAATGTTAGGTAACCTCTCTATACTTCATTTTCTTTCTTTTTTTAAAAAAATATATTTATTGATTTCAGAGAGGAAGGGAGAGGGAAAGATAGATAGAAATGTCAATGATGAGAGAGAATCATTGATTGGCTGCCTCCTCATGCCCCCTACTGAGGATTGAGCCTACAAACTGAGCATGTGCCCTTGACTGAAATCAAACCCAGGACCTTTCAGTCCACAGGCCAACACTGTATCCACTGAGCCAAACTGGTGAGGGCCACTTCCTTTTCTTCATTTGCAAAATAGCCACCTCCTCTGTGAATAAGGGTCAATGAGGGTATGTAAAGCATCTGGAAACATCCCTGGCACATAGTAGGTGCCAAAGAGCAATGGAGCTCTTTACTTATTTGTGAGTTGCAATTTGATGCTGATCTTGTGACTCAGAATATGAAAATATGTGTTACAGTTATGACTTGCTGAGACATTCCTCTCAAGCCACTGAGTTCAAAGCAAAGTGACTGCATTTGCCTTCTTCCCTTCTTTTCTTTCCTGAAGTGTTTACAGTGCCTTGGGAGAATGCCTTTCATTTTACCTGGAGGGAAAGGCTTTTTAAAATCAGAAGTGAAAAATATCGCTATGTTGTACAAGAATTGCTGTGTCACTTATATTGCTCCATTTCAGTGTTCTATATTTTGTGCTCATTTTCACAGGTGATAATATGCACGGGAAAAAAATACTAGCAAAGGACCTACCTTTGGCTGCCCTAACTACTCTGAAATAAAATTGAAAACAGGACAAGTTTCCCAAGTTCCTGCTGTGAGGAGGGTCTGAGTAGATATTTGTCCCTTTGGATAGCAACTCTGTGTGAGTTGTTGGTAAAGAAGCAGGTAAACAGAGCCTGGTTTCTAAGAAGGGTATCATGAAGAGCTCCTTTAGGTTGTAAAATTCTCAGAAACAAGAGTGTTATATGCCAGCCCTGGAAAGTTTTTGTCGTGTTTTAACGTGTACCTTCCCATCCCCATGTCCATTGTGGTGTGGGCCCTAAACACCGTGGAAAGTGTGATCATTAGCTGGGGTCTATTGCAATAAGTTCCTGAAGACTTCTGGAAAAGGGTTATCCTAGAGGCAGAGAAAGCTAGTAAGACCAATGTATTTGAAACTAGTGGACACGTTAAGAAAAGGGGAAAATTCTAAGTATAGCACAGGTATTTTTCTCATATTTCTCCTCACCAGAACCCACTGAACTTCATATAGAGTTGAAATTTAAATGGATTTTGTCATTTATTTTTTAAAAATAATTTTTTCCTCAAGATCAGACACAAGACAGAGAAGTTTGCTTTCACTATTATTATTCAACATAGTGCTTAAAGTCCTAGCCAAAATATCAGACAATAACAAGAAGTAAAAGGCATCCATATTGAAAAGGAGGAAGTAATACTGTCATTATTTGCAGATGACATCAAATTGTATATAACAAACCCCAGAAAAAATTACTATAACTGATAAATAAATTCAGTAAAGTAGCAGGATACACAATAAATATCCAGAAATCAGTTGCACTTTTATACACCAATAATGAACTGTCAGAAAGTGAAACTAGAAAACAACACCATTTACAATTGCATCAAAGAAATAAAATATGTATAAATAAATTTAACGAGGGATGTAAAAGACCTGTACTTAGAAAATTATAAGACACTGAAGAAAGAAACTGAAGAGGATACAAATAAGTGGGAGCATATATTGTGCTCATGGATAGGAAGCATTAACATCATCAAAATGCCCATATTACTCAAAGCAATCTACAGAATCAGCACAATTCCTATGAATAGTGAATTTCACAGAACTAGAACAACTATCCCAGCTATTTATATGAAACCACAATAGTCCCTGAATAGCCACAGTGATCTTGAGAAAGAAAAACAAAATTGGAGTAATCACATTACATGATATCAAACTATACTATAAGGCCATAGTAATCAAAACAGCCAAATGTTTATGTTACTGTCATAAAAACAGACATATAGATCAATGGACCAGAATATAGAGCCAAGAAATAAACCTACACATTTATAGTCAATTAATGGTCAACGGAGTCAAAAACATACAATGGGGTAAAGTTGGTTATTCAATAAATGGTGTTGAGATAATTGGGCAGATCCATGAAGAAAAACGAAACTAGACCACCTTCTTACACCATACACAAGAATAACCTCAAAATGAAATAAAAAATTAAATGTCAGATGCAAAACCATAAAAATTATAGAAAAAATATAGGCAGTAAAATCTTGTAATTTTCTTGTAGTGATATTTTTTTCTGATATATCATCTCAGGGATACAAAAGAAAATAAATAAACAAATTAGACTACATCAAACTAAAACATTTTTTCACAGCAAAGGAAATCATCCACAAAATTAAAAAGAAAACCCACTGAATGGGAGAACATATTCACCAATGATATATCTGATAAAGGATTAATACCAAAGTTTATAAAGAACTTATAAAACTCAGCACCAAAAAAATCAAACAATACAATTAAAAAATGTGCAAAAGACCTAAATGGACACTTCTCCAAAGAGGACATATGGATGGTCAATAGACATATTAAAAGATGTTCAAAGTCACTAATCATCAGAGAAATGCAAATTAAAACCATAATGAGATATTACCTCATACCTGTCAAAATGGCTATCCTATATAATAAAAGCCTAATATGCTAAGTTTCTGGTTGTCCATTCAACCAATCAAAGTGTAATATGATAATGATATTCTAAGGCCTCTCAACCACATGCTATGACATGCACTGACCATCAGGGAGCAGACACTCTGACTGGTAGGTTAGCTTGCTGCTGTGGTCTGGCTGATCAGGACTGAGCAAGAGGGGCTGGACATGTCCTGGAGCCCTCTTGTGGTCCCTCTCCAGCTGGCCAATCTCTCATGTCCCTCCCCAGCCCCGATCGTGCACCCGTGGGTTCCCTCAGCCTGGCCTGCACCCTCTCTCAATCTGAGACCCCTTGGGGGATGTCAGAGATCCGGTTTCCACCCAATCCCACAACCCAGGCCAAGGGACCCCACTGGTGCATGAATTCATGACCGGGCCTCTAGTCATTAGTAAATCAACAAACAAGTGCTGATGAGGATATGAAGAGAAAAGGGAACCCTCCCACACTGTTGGTGAGAATGCAGACTGGTGCAGCCACTGTGGAAAGCAGTATGCAGTTACATTAAACAATTAAAAACAGCCTGACCAGTATGACTTAGTGGTTGAGTGTCCACCTATGAACAAGGAAGGCATGGTTAGATTCTGGGTCAGAGCACATGCCCAGGTTGTGGGCTTGATCCCCAGTGTGGGATGTGCAGGAGGCAGCCAATCAATTATTCTCTCTCATCATTGATGTTTCTATCTCTCCCTCTCCCTTCCTCTCTGAAAGCAATAAAAATAAATTTAAAAAGAAAAGAAAAAAATTAAAATCTAAACTGCCTTATGACCCAGAGATTCCACTTTTTGGAATATATCCAAAGAAACTCAAAACACTAATTTGAAAGAATATATGCACCACTATGTTTACTGCAGTTATTTACAATAGCCAATATTTGGAAGCAGCACAAGTGTCCATCAACAGATGAGTGGTTAAAAAAAAAATCAGTGGTGCCCTAACCGGTTTGGCTCAGTGGATAGAGTCGGCCGGCCGACTGAAGGGTCCCAGGTTGAATTCCAGTCAAGGGCATGTACCTTGGTTGTGGGCACATCCCCAATAGGGGGTGTGCAAGAGGCAGCTGATTAATATTTCTCTCTCATCGATGTTCAAAATCTCTATCCCTCTCCCTTCCTCTATGTAAAAAATCAATAAAATATATTTTAAAAAAAATCAGTGGTACATTTACACCATGGAATACTACTTGGCCATAAAATGAAGGAAATCTTACCCTTTGGGAGAGCATGGATGAACCTGGAGAGCACTATGCTAAATGAAACAAGCCAGACAAAGAAAGATAAGTACCATATGATTTCACTCATATGTGAAATCTAATGAACAAAATTAACTAACAAGCAAAATAGAGACAATATCCTAGATATAGAGCAAGCTGACTGTTGTCAGAGGGGAGCAGGTTTGGGGGCTGGGTAAAAAGGGGATTGAGGAAAGAAAAACCTCATAGAAACAGAACAGTATGGTGATTACCAGAGGAAAAGGTGATGGGGCTGGTAGAAGATAGTGCGGGGGGAGGGGGAGAGGGAGGGAGGGTAAATGGTGATGGAAGAAGTTTGACTTGGGGTAAACACATATACAGATGAAATATTATAGAATCATACACCTGAAACCTATATAATTTCACTAACTAATGTCACCCCAATAAATTTAAATAAAAAGTTTTTTAAATGGCATTACTTCTCAAGACTTATTATTTAACATTAGTATATTAGTTTACCCTCTCCAAATGTAAAATATGTGATATTAATGAGTCATATCTATGTTCCTTTAATGCAGAATATGAAAACTATAACTGAAACTAGAACTTATGTAAACACATCAATTAGCAGAGCATCTCTTATGACAAATTTCCATTTGCCCACTACTGCCAGAAACAATAATCACAACTTTGAAATCAGGAACTTAAAACTCATCTGCAGAATTCTCTGTTTCTTTGCAAACAGGCTACTCTTCAAAATACTACTATTTCATCATTAAGGAAATAATTTGGTAGTATTATTCACATTAGTCAGTTTGGAAAAGTTGTCATGGGGAATTATAAAGAAACACTTGTTACAAAGTGGGAGAGCATAAGCTTATCAAAATAACACCTTGCTCTTCATGGAGCTAACACATGCTTTTTCTACGAGAAGGGTGAAAACATCAGATTTTACCTTGAACATTCACTTAGCTACTGAGAGGTCAGCTCTTTCCCAGCACTATTAATATTGATTGGTTTTTAATATCTGTGAAAAAATAATAAGCTGCTGACTAGTAAATGCTTTCTAGGCCAAAAAGTTGCATATTTACAAAGAAAAAATGTAGCCAAGTTTTACATTATATCATAGATTAAGTCCTAAAATCTTACTACATAAAGCAGTTTTTGTTATAATAGAACTAGGGGCCCGGTGCACGAAATTCGTGCACTGGGTGTGTGTGTGGGGGGGGGGGGAGTGTTCCTCAGCCCAGCCTGCCCCCTCTCACATACAGGGAGCCCTCAGGCTTTGACCCCCATCACCCTCCAATCGCAGGATCGGCCCCTTGCCCAGGCCTGATGCCTCTGGCCTAGGCATTCAGCCCGGGCAGTGGGGACCCACAGCTGCAGCGGCCCCGCGATTGTGGGCTTCGCTTTAGGCCCAGGCAAGGGGCCCCTAGCTCCTGGGACTGCCAGCTTCGACCGTGCCCAGCTCCCATCACTGGCTCCACCCCTACTTCCTGCTATCACTGGCCAGGGCGGAAAAGGCACCTGATTCTCCTATCATGGCTGGGGGGCAGGGCAAAGGCGGCCCCAGGGCCGCCTTTGCCCTGCCCCCCAGCTCTTAGCTCCCCCCTAGGTTTCTGATCACTGTCAGTGGCAGGGGGCTTCTTCCTGCTTTCCCTTTTGCCTCCCTGCATTGTGCCTACATATGCAAATTAACCACCATTTTGTTGGCAGTTAACTGCCAATCTTAGTTGGCAGTTAATTTGCATATAGCCCTGATTAGCCAATGAAAAGGGTATCGTTGTACGCCAATTACCATTTTTCTCTTTTATTAGTGTAGATAATTTTTCTCTGGGAAATATCTTTATTCCTTGATAAGAAAGAGTCACAAGGAGGTTTTTCTCCACCTTGGTTGCTCTCCTCCCACCCCCAACTTTCTGCCTTTGAAGACAATTACTGATTTTTGGAGCTTGTAACCACTTTGAGAGCATAAGGCTATAGGCATAAGGATGGAAAGTCAACATGCAAAGTATATTAGTCAATTTTTCTTTCTAAGAAACCTTGAAATCTCAGTGCATTACAACAATAAAATTTATTTTCTTGCTCAAAAATGTGAAAGTCATCTCTGTCTCTGCTGGACTTGGCTCCAAGCTATGAGTTTTGTTCAAGTCTATTCTATGTATTTCCTCATTCTTCTGTGTCAGTGGCTTCCTAAGATAGTTCTTCTTATGATGGATCATAGTAGTGCATGAGAGTACAATATCTCTTAAGATCTTGGCTTAGAACTAGCACACACAGTTCCTTCCATATACATTCAATTGGCAAATGCATGTTGCAAGTCCAAGTCCAACATCAACCCATTCTAGCACACTGCAAGGTTATATTGCAGAGGAGAGTGAATGGCTGAGAACAATAATCCAGTCTACACAAAAGGATAAAAGAGCAGAAGGATAAAAAGACCTTGGGTCCTTGACGACAATGTGGAATAGCTGAACTAAGACTGGCCCTAGTTTTATCCAGACTTTAGTTTTATGATAAAAATAAGGCCCTATTTATTTAAGGCACAATTGCTACTTCCTTGTCTTAGGTAAATGCAACTGTTGCTGCTCCCTTGTCTTTTGGAAATGTAAGTGCACCTGGCTTCCTTGTGTTATGGAAATGTACCTTCTCCCAGGCTGTAGCCATGTTTTTTTCCATGGACCCCAATTCTAAAAATTCCCTAAGCCTGCCTGTATTCCCCTAAAATTCATGTTTCAGTCCCCAATATTCTATTTATTCTATTTATGTCCCTATAAAAAGGTTGCAGGTTCCAGTACTGGACAGGGCACATACCTAGGTTGCAGGTTCACTCCCTGGTCAGGGCATATATTGATGTTTCTATCTCACATGAATGTTTCTCTTTCTCTCTCTCTCTCTCTCTCTCTCTCTCTCTCTCTCTCTCTCTCTCACACACACACACACACACACACATTGATATTTCCCTCTCTCTCTCTCAAATCAATGGAAATATATTCTCAGATGAGGATAAAAAAGGATTTATGGTAATATTTATAATTGATAAAACCTTGGCTTAATCAGTGCTTTCTGCTATCTTCAGGATCCTTGATAATTCATTATAGGGTTCCTGTATGTGCATACATATACTCAGTGTTGCAGAAAATATAAGGATGACCACTATTTCTATTGAGGAAGCTAAAAGGCTAATTCCAATGTAACCCTGATATTTACTATGATGTGTCCATTTGTGGAACTGAAGACAGACACAAAGATAATAAAAAGAAGACCTACATAAGAAAGATAAACAAGAAGTATTTATCCTATGTGGAACTCATTGAGCTTCCATAATATGAAAAATACTGTTTAAAATGCATTTGAGACATTTTCTACTATTATTCCTCGAAATAGTTTTTTGGTTCCTCTTTGTCTCTCCTCTTTTTCTGGTGCTCTTATTATGTACTAGAGGCCCGGTGCACAAAAAATTGAGCACTCGGGGGAAGGGGGGGTCCCTCAGCCCGGCCTGTGCCCTCTCGCAGTCTGGGACCCCTTGGGAGATAACGACCTGCTGGCTTAGGCCTGCCCCCAGGTGGCAGAGGGCAGGCCTAATCCCTAGGTGCAGCCCCTGGTTGGGCTCAGAGCAGGGCTGATTGGGGAGTTGGGGCGCCTTCTCCTGTCATGCACAGAGCAGGGCAGACTGGGAGGTTGCGATGCCACCCTCAGTCATGCTCAGGGTAGGGCCGATTGGAGGGCTGCGGCGCCACCCCCTGTCACACACAGAGCAGGGCCCATCAGGGCGGCTAG
This sequence comes from Myotis daubentonii, assembly GCF_963259705.1. Lineage (NCBI taxonomy): Eukaryota > Metazoa > Chordata > Mammalia > Chiroptera > Vespertilionidae > Myotis > Myotis daubentonii. Next base: position 121,415,779 of record NC_081842.1, read on the forward strand.
GGCTCCATACCCTGTCATGCACAGAGCAGGGTCCATCAGGGGGTTGGGGAGCTCCCCCCTGTCATGCACAGAGCAGGGCCAATCAGGGGGTTGAGGAGCTCCCCCCTGTCACTCACAGAGTAGGGCCAATAGGGGAGTTGGGGCACCGCCCCCTGTCACACTCAGGGCAGGGCGGATTAGAAGGTTGGGGTGCCGCCCTCTATCACCCACAGAGCAGGGCCGATCAGGGGGTTGGGGCGCCGCCACTCTCATACTCAGGGCAGGGCCAATGGGGAGGTTATGGCTCTACCCCGTCACACACAGAGCAGGGCCTGTGGGGGGCGTGGAGGTTGGGGCCCCGCCCCCTGTCACACACAGAGCTGCAGGGCCATCAGGGGGTTTGGGCGCTGCCCCCTGTCACGCTGATCCCGGTGCCAGGAGGCCTTGAGGCTCCGCCGATCCCGGTGCTGGGAGGCATATTACCCTTTTACTATATAGAATAGAAGCCTGGTGCATGGGTGGGGCTGGCTGGTTTGCCCTGAAGGGTGTCCTGGATCAGGGTGGAGGTCCCCACTGGGGTGCCTGGCCAGCCTGGATGAGGGGATGATGGCTGTTTGCAGCTGGTCACACACCCTTCAGGGTGGGGGTCCCCATTGGGGTGCCTGGCCAGTCTGGGTGAGGGGCTGAGGGCTGTTTTCAGGCTGGGACTGAAGCTCCCAACCGTTCCTTTTTTTCTTTTTTTTTTTTTATTCTGGGCCAGCTTTAGCTCTGAGGCCTCGGCTGCTGAAAACAGGTTTCTGGCCTTTGTTTACCGTCTGTATTTGATACAATGTTGTGGTCCGGCTGGCTGAAGCCCCGCTGAGTAAAGCAGGTTTCTGGGGTCTTTTTAGCTTCTATATTTGCAACATAATTACTTAGAGTTGCAGCTGAGAGGCCGGCAAGTCAGGCGGGGAACGTTGGAGTCCTCCGTCACTGAAGCAAGCAAGCCTCCCTGTTCGCATCAGCTGCCTAGCTGCCGGCCGCCATCTTGGCTGCCAGTTAATTTGCATATCTCGCTGATTAGCCAATGGGAAGGGTAGCAGTCGTACGCCAATTACCATGTTTCTCTTTTATTAGTGTAGATGTGATGGTGCACCTGATAGTGTCTCACATTTCCCAGAGGGTCTGTTCATTTCTTTTCATTGTTTGTTTCTTGATGTTTTTTAGATTGGTCAATTTCTATTCATCTACCCCCAAGTTTGCAAATTCTTTTAAATTCTTTTATCTGATGAAATATTGCTATTACACATCCTTTTACTTTTAAAATATGCTTTCCTTTAGTTGTGACTATGTTTATAATTCCTATTTTGGAGACTTTTTTAAATATCAAAACTGAGCCCATTTTGTGTTGTTTGGTCATGGTAATGTTAGAAACATTGTGAGTTTACTTGAGCCAAACTGTCAACAATTGCCATGAAACAGAATGTCATCATATTGAGACAATGCTCTGGAGAATGGCAGTTTTTCACCTAGTTTTACAAATTATCATCAAATGAGGAGACATGTGTGGCTTACATGAAATCCAGTGGTGATAGATTAGGGAGGTGGAAGAAAGCAAAGTGTGAAACCTCTGGGATTAGATAAAAAGTAAAATGATAGACATATGCTTCTTTTACAAGATAGTTAACAGTCAACAATTAACACAATAAGAATAAGGAGGGAATTTGTGGTTTCACCCTGGTGCATTGGCTGTACCCTGAGGAGTCTGGAAAAAAGGGAAGTTACAAGTTACCCTGACATCCCAAAGGTATGTTATTTTAGATTCAAAAAGACAATAGGCTCAGTAAAAATCAAAGTTGATCTTTTTTTAGGGAAGATACCAGCCTAGGGCATGACGACCCACTATAAACTGCTCTTTAATTACAAAAGTTTTTATTTCAGACCATCCTTTGTAGTTACTTTAAATCTCAGAGATTGCAATTAAAAGTCTAGATCTACAGGTTAGCCATGAGAAGAAACTAAGTTGTGGGGTGCTTTGGAGCCCCTGGCATTAGTCCCTGAGCTGGTATCATCTGTGACCATCATTGAGGCTTTGGTCAGGGCCAGTGAGAGCCCTGCCCTGCTGCTCCCCAGGCTTCCTAGAAGGTTCATCTGCTCCTTCCAGAATTCCTATTAGAATAAGGCCTGGAAGTTAGATGTGCACCTGTGCAAGCACATGGGGGAGAGACCCTTTGTGACCATGAAGGGTGTGGCAAAGCCTTTGTCAGGACCTGAGCCACCATGCCCTGCTTCACAATGGAGAAAAACCTTTTGTTTGTGTAGGTAGCTAGTGGCTGTGACCAAAAATTCAACACAAAATCAAACTTGAAGAAACATTTTGAACACAAACATGAAAATCAACAAAAACAATATGTATGCAGTTTTGAAGGTTGTAAGAAGACTATCAGCAGCTGAAAACACATCAGTGCCAGCATAGCAATGAAACACTGTTCCAGTGCACCCCGCAGGCTGAAGCGACATGGGAAGGTACATGAGGGCTACAAATGTCAAAAAGAATACTCCTCTGTGGCAAAATCATGAACAGAGCTTCTGAAACATGTGCTAGAAACCCATAAAGAAAACATGATATGTGAAATATGCCAGAAAACATTTAAACACAAAGATTATCTGAAGCAACATATGAAAATGCATAACCCAGAAAGGGATGTGTGTCGATGTCCAAGAGAAGGCTGTGGTAGAACCTTCAGAGCCATATTCTCTCTTTTCATAAGAAATGGCCTCCGTTTCTATGTAAACTCACTGGTTGTGGCAATACTTTTGCAATGAAACAGCCTCACTAGGCATGCCGTTATTCATGACCCTGAAAAGAAGAAAATGAAGCTCAAAGTAAGACAAGCTTGTAAAAATGGAATTTGTCCTCCCGTCTCAGTGGATACATTCCTCCTAAAGGGAAACAAGAGCACAGATGATCATTGCCTAAAACTGGAGAGTTGCTGAATTGCACTGAAGACAAGGTGCTCTCCAAAGTTGCATTACTTACCCTCAGCTAAACATCCAATTGCTTTCCACAGATCAGTCAACTCAGGTATCGACAGACCTTATTGGAGGTTACACACCACTGCGATAAAACACGTGGTGCAATAAAGCAAGCTGAAATGCTTTTCTGGTGGAGTGCCTTGCCTTCAATTTGAAGAAAAAAAAATACAACATCTGTAAAACATAGTAAAGTGGAGCACAATAAAACAAGGCATGTGTGAAAAAAAAAGAAACTAAGTTGTGTCTACACAAATAGTGGGGGTAATCACATTGAAAATGTGAGTACTAAACTCAAGATTCCCCACTTCCATAAATATTTCGGAAAATTTGAAAACAAATAGGTGTTTGTTTATTACAGAATTATTCATATTATTTTAGCCACTTTTCCTAATATAAAGCAATACGGAATTTTGTACATAATAAAATAAATAAATGATGCCACTACTTTAAACTTTAAATAATGTATTTTTATGGTCAATAACATAAACCTATGAAATTTTAAGATTCAATATTTTCCCATAATTAATTTTCTATGTCTGAAATTTAAAAAGCACATTTAATGTTTTATGATTTTGACCAGAAAGGAGATATTTAATTGTAATATTTGTGAAACTTACTAATGCTTAATCAAAAATCTTGCCATATATATATGCAGGTGGCATAGCCAGGGCTCAGAAAGGTTAGGAAACTCACCCTAGGCAGCACAGCAGGCCAGGGCCGCCACTCTCCAGAGCCTCAACATGGGATTTGGGATTTGGACTTTGCTCAAAAACAGGTGTGTGGGGACCTGGGAGGGAACGCCTCCAGGTCCTCCTCTCTGTCTGGTCTCGGATCCCTAGCCCTCAGCGATCCTGGTCCTGAGTACTCAGTCCATTGCCCGCCACATCCTTCCAGCCCTTTCCCTGAGGCCAGTTCAGCCATGGCTATGCTGAACGGAACCAGAGCACAGAGGAGAGCAAGCTCAGCCCCAGGGGCCTTAGTTGGAGGTGGAGGGATCCACCATCCCAAAGCAGGATTTCTCAGCACTCTTGCTCTTCCCTTAGGGCTGAGTCCCTCCCTTAGCCTTCCTGGGTTCTCTGTGTCTGTCTCTCTCACCCTGTGCATCTCTCTCCCTGTTCCTTGCTGTCTGATCCTGCTTACTCATTCCCCATGTCTCCCTGGGCCTTTTGTCTCTGTCTCTCATCGGATCTCTGCCCGTGGAGAACACCCCTGCTGCCCCCGCAAAGGAACACACAGCAGAAGAACCCACCTTTTCAATAAAAAATGACAAGTGGGAAACAGAATGAATTAAAAAGATAACTTTAAAACAATCTATGTGTCTGCAAATACATCCCAAATGGCAGCACTTTGGTGGGGGTGGCAGGATCAGGACATGTTGGCCACATGTTCTGGAGCCTCAGACACAAAGTGTAGGGGACTCAGCTCCTCGCTATGGACCCCTCCCACTAGCCACCTGGGATGGCAGGGTCTGGGGAAGGGACTTAGTCTGTCCTCACCCTCGTGACCCCCACCTGATTCCATAGATCCTTTCTCCTGTTCTGGCATCTGCAGGTCCCTCTTACTTCCCCAGTACCTCCAAACCTTCCTATGCTGCCCCCAATTTCCTTCTGTGCCAGCCCTCCTTCCCACGCAACACACACAGATTGCACCCTCTCCTTCCCTCACCCCCAGTCTTCTACCCCATACTTCTTCCTGTCCTGCCTGCCTTGCCTCACCTCTATTCTGCCCTCCTGCCCCAGACTTCCCAGCAGCCCTGGTTCTGGGAGAAATGGTTAGAGTAAAGCTTTCTTTGGCTGGAAGAGACTCTCCAGGGAGCTGCATGCAAAAAGGCGCTCCCAGTCCTGTACCTACAACTGTTCTGTCCTGCCAGATGCCAATCAGAAATTGTCTCTGGAGATAGAGGGTAGCAGACGTAGGCTCTGTCCTTTGAAGCTCCTCATCAGGAGGAAACTGTCCCCCCCCAAAAAAAAAAATAAAAAAAGTTCACCCTGCTGCCTCCCTTATGACTTTCAGCAACCCTCATTTGCCCCTTTCCCTGGAAGTGGAAGGATTGGAGCACATCTGTATATATCTATACATATAAAGAGCTGGGGTCTGTCACATCCAAAATGACAGAAGGCTAGACCTAATGCCCAGGTTGGCACACAGCAGGCTCTGGTGGGTGAGGACATGTGGCAGTGGGGACAGGAACAGGGAAGGTGGGGCTGGCACTCACACTCACTCACAAATGCACACACACACAGGCACACACAGGTGCCCACTAGCTCACAGACTTTTCTCCCATTCTTTCCCTCCCTCCCAGCTCACTCTCAGGGCCTCTCTCAGAATGAGGGTCCAGGGTGGGCAGAGTGTGGAGCTTCCCCCACTGGCCCCAACCTGTCCCAGCCGGGAAAGAGCAAGAGGGAGAGAGGGAGGCAGGGAGACCTGGAGGACTGCTAAAAAGACAAAAAGAGACAGAGACTGGGAGAGACTGGGATGGAGAGATGGAAACAAAATAGCAATATTAAAATATTTCCTTTAATTAATTCCCTTTTAATGTGCACAAATTTTGTGCACTGGGCCACTAGTATGTGTGTGTGTGTGTGTGTGTGTGTGTGTGTGTGTGTGTATCCTATCTAATAAAAGTGAAACATGGTAATTAGCCATACCTCCGCTACCCTTCCCATTGGCTAATCAGGGCGATATGCAAATAAACTGGCAGCCAAGATGGCGGCTGGCAGCCAGGCAGCTTGAAGCGAACATGAGGCTTGCTTGCTTCAGTGACTGAGGACTCCAACGTTCCCCGCCTGCCACTGCCAGCCTCTGAGCTTGCAGTTTGAAACATTGTTACAAATATAGAAGCTAAACAAAACCCCAGAAACCTGCTTTCAGCCAGCCAGGATCTCAGAGCTGGAGTTGAAACAGTGTTTCGATTATAGAACCCAAACAAACCAGATACCTGCTTTCAGCAGGGGAGGCCTAAGAGCTGGAGCCAAGCCTCAGAGCTAAAGCTGGCCCAGAATAAAAGAAAAAAGAAAGAAAGGAGCGGTTGGGAGCTTCAGTCACCCACCAGCCTGAAAACAGCCCTCAGCCCCTCACCCAGACTGGCCAGGCACCCCAGTGGGGACCCCCCACCCTGAAGGGTGTGTGACCAGCTGCAAACAGCCATCATCCCCTCATCCAGGCTGGCCAGGCACCCCAGTGGGGACCCCCACCCTGATCCAGGACACCCTTGAGGGGAAACCAGCCGGCCCCCACCCGTGTAACAGGCCTCTATCCTATATAGTAAAAGGGTAATATGCCTCACAGTACCAGGATCAGTGGAGCCGCGAGGCCTCCTGGCACCGGGATCAGCGTGACAGGGGGCAGCACCCAAACCCCCTGATCTCCCTGTGGCTCTGTGTGTGACAGGGGTCGGGGCCACAACCTCCCTATCTGCCCTGCTCTGTTCGTGACAGGGAAAGGCACCCCAACCCCCTGATAGGCCCTGCTCTGTGTGTGACAGGGGGGAGCTCCCCAACCACCTGATTGACCCTACTCTGTGTGTGACAGGGTATGGAGCCCCAACCCCCATGATAGGCCCTGCTCTGTGAGTGACAAGGGGTAGCGCCCCAACCTCCTGATCCGCCCTGCTCTGTGCATGAGAGGGGTTGGTGCCCCAACTCCCCAATCAGCCCTGCTCTGAGCCCGACCCGGGGCTGCACCTAGGGATTGGGCCTGCCCTCTGCCAGCCGGGAGCATGCCTAAGCTAGCAGGTCGTTATCTCCTGAGGGGTCCCAGACTGCGAGAGGGCACAGGCCAGGCTGAGGGACCTCTTCCTCCCCCCCAAGTGCACAAATTTTTGTGCATCGGGGCTCTAGTCTACACTAATAAAAGAGAAAAATGGTAATTGGCGTACGAGCTAACCTTTTCATTGGCTAATCAGGGCTATATGCAAATTAACTGCCAACTAAGATTGGCAGTTAACTGCCAACAAGATGGCAACTAATTTGCATATGTAGGCACAATGCAGGGAGGCAAAAGGGAAAGCAGGAAGAAGCCCCCTGCCACTGACAGTTATCGGAAACCCAGGGGGGAGCTAAGAGCTGGGGCCGCCTTTGCCCTGCCCCCCAGCCATGATAGGAGAATCAGGTGCCTTTTCCGCCCTGGCCAGTGATAGCAGGAAGTAGGGGTGGAGCCAGCAATGGGAGCTGGGCACAGTCGAAGCTGGCAGTCCCGGGAGCTAGGGGTCCCTTGCCTGGGCCTAAAGCGAAGCCCACGATCGCGGGGCCGCTGCCACTGCGGGTCCCCGCTGCCTAGGCTGGACGCCTAGGCCAGAGGCGTTAGGCCTGGGCAGGGGCAGAGCCTGCAACCGCGGGGAGCTGGGGATCCCCTGCCCAGGCCTGACACCTCTGCCGGAGGCCTCAGGCCTGGTCAAGGGGCCGATCCGGTGTTTGCTGATCAGAGGGTGATGAGGGTCAACTCCTCTGGCCGAGGCATCAGGCCTGGGTGGGGGGCGGAGCCGGGGATTGGGGGGATATGATGGTCCCATTGCCCAGGCCTGAAGCCTGGGTCAGAGGCATCAGGCTTGGGCAGGGGGTGGAGCAAGTGATCAGAGGGAGATGGGGGTCCCCTGCCCAGGCATGATTCCTGGGCCAGAGGCCTCAGGCCTGGGCAGGGGCCAGAGCCAGTGATTGGGGGGAAATGGGGGTCCCCTGTCCAAGCCTGACACCCCTGGCGGAGGCGTCAGGCCTGGGCAAGGGGCCGATCAGGCGATCAGAGGGTGATGGGGGTCTACGCCTCTGGCAGAGGCATCAGGCCTGGCCAAGGGGAAGAGCCAGCAATCGGAGGGGTCTGGGGGTCCCCTGCCCAGGCCTGATGCCTGGGCCAGAGGCATCAGGCCTGGGCTGGGGGCAGAACCAGTGATGGGGGGAAATGAGGGTCCCCTGCCCAGGCCTGACACCTCTGTCAGAGGCGTCAGGCCTGGGCAAGGGGCCGATCCTGCGATTGGAGGGTGATGGGGGTCAACGCCTGAGGGCTCCCAGTATGTGAGAGGGGGCAGGCTGGGCTGAGGGACACTCCCCCCCACACACATCCAATGCACGAATTTCGTGCACCGGGCCCCTAGTATATATATAATATGCAACTCGATGGAATGGCAAAATGACCAGAACAACCACTTGACCAGTCACTATGAGGCACACTGACCACCTCTTGGTCCCTCTCCCCAACCAGCAGGCTCTGATCGCTCAATGGTGAATGGGGAATGGGGGGTTGGTGGTGGCCAGGTTTGGGGCCAGCCACCAGGAGGAACGGCTGACCTCGGTTCCTCCCCCTCTCCAGCAGGCTCTGATTGCCTGATGGCAAACAAGGAACTGGGTGTGGGTGGCAGGAGGGGACGGGGCCAGCTGCCAGCAGTCAGGGAAGATGGCCCTGATCACAGGCTAGGCCTAGGGACTGTACTGTGCACAAATTTCACGTGCCAGACCTCTAGTCCTATATAATAAAAGCCCAGTGACTGAAACAGCAGAACAACCAGAATGACCAGAGACCACAACGATTCTGGCCCCTTTCCCCAGCTGGCCCCGCTGCAAGATCAGGCCTAAACCAGCAGTCAGACATCCCCTGAAAGGTCCCAGATTGAGAGAGGGTGCAGGCCGGGCTGAGGGACCCCCTCCCCGTGCATGAATTTCATGCACCAGGCCTCTTGTATATATATAATATTGAGGTGAATATCTGCCAGAAAATGATAGTAATTATGAAAGTGTATAAATGTCTGGGTGAAGATAAACTTTAGTTAACATTCCCAATACAGCACTTCAAGTACTTCAGAAAGCCTTTTAATTTGAATAGCCAAAGAATAAATTCAGAAGTATTTATTTCTATCCTAATGATAGAATTAAATGGTAGAATTTGTACATGTGTAATTAGCTATAATTTGTACATTTTTATATTTAACAGGATCATTTTATATTTAACAGGTTTTTCTCAAGCCAACACAATATATGGAGGATTAGCAAGGACCTTGGGGCAGTTCTTAATGAACCTGTTAAATATGAAAATAATAATATTTACATTCGCATAGCCCGTTTCTTCAAAGGAGTGTGAAGAGATATACATGAATTTCATTAACCATAAGTAGCAGGTTTGCTGAGACCACATTTAGCAAGGTCTACTTTGGTAATCAGCAAACTTAGGCACAGAAAAGTTAAGTGATCCATGTAAAGTCTACAGTAAGTCAGAGGAAAGACCAGATGAAAGACATTGAACTTTGGTCTCAGGATCCCAAAGCACTTTATCTTAAAAGTAAACATTCACTTTTCCTTTCCCATAAGCAAGTAAGATTATTTCTGCATGTTTTTTTACAAAGGAAATAAACTAATTTTAATATGCAAAACATGTTTATTTAAAAATCTAAGAGTAGCCACTATGATGGTTAATTGCAGGTATCAGCTTATCAATGGTACCCAGATATTTGGTGAAACACCAGTCTTGATGTTGCTGTGAAGGTATCTTTTTTTTTTTTTTACATTTAAGACTTGTCAGCCTTCAAAATTGCATGAATGCATTCTTAAATTAAATTAATCTTAAATTTAAATTTAAAGACAACCAAAAGATAAGATGTTTAACTGGATAAAATTGGAAAGGGAAAAAATAAATCAAGAAGTAATGTCTCAGATAACAGAAATGAGAGAATTTTACAAAAGAATTTTGTGGTATATAGAAACCTGTTTACACAAAATAGACTAGTTTCACCTGAGATAGCTCTTGAGTTAAAAGAGAAAGTTAGCAGCATTCAGTTGTGAGCTGGTAAACCAAGGGGAACAAGACAATCTCTGGTGTGCAGCATTTACTGATTTCTATAGGATAACTCTTTCAGTAGGCAGTTAGATAATATGAAAGAGAAGGGAGCCAGTCATCTGATTAAATTGAATTAACTAGGAAAGGGCAGTTTCATAGTCTCTCCAAGGAATAGCCCAAATGGCTCCATCACAGGGATTAACATTTGAGTGGGCAGGAAAGACAAGCTTTTGAATTGTTGCTGGAGAAAAAGAAAGCTATTGCTGGAGAAAATGGGTCCTTGCAGAGTCGTGTGAAAAGAATTTTCAAGAGCCACATGCATAGGAGAAGTTTAAGCATAGTGGCAAGATTTATTGGGGTGAAAAGAGATAATGCATCTTCAGGGATGTAGAGGTGAGCAGGCACTAGGACAGGGGTGGGCAAACTTTTTGACTCAAGGGCCACAATGGGTTCTTAAACTGGACCGGAGGGCCGGAACAAAAGCATGGATGGAGTGTTTGTGTGAACTAATATAAATTCAAAGTAAACATCATTACATAAAAGGGTACAGTCTTTTTTTTCAATAGTTTTATTCATTTCAAATGGGCCGGATCCAGCCCGCAGGCCATAGTTTGCCTACGGCTGCTCTAGGAGGAACTGCCCCAAGGTCCTTGCTAATCCTCCATATATTGTGTTGGTTTGGGAACAAGCAGGCTGCCTTTCAAACCATCCAATCTGTTTCCTGGGTTTTCTGGGCACTGTGCTGGACTCTCCCCCTTTTCAATTTCAATCCTGGATCTTCCTGGGTTTTGTGTCCTTATCCTATCCAATTCTGTTCCCAGCTTTTTCTAGGCTAGGCTCCTCCCTTTATGGTTGCCATTTTGACTCTTATTGTACACTAGAGGCCCGGTGCACAAAATTTGTGCACAGGGGTGGGAGGGTCCCTCCCCTCAGCCTGACCTGCACCCTCTCTCAATCCTGAACCCCTTGGGGGATGTCTGACTGCCAGTTTAGGCCCCAAACCCTCTCGCAACCCAGGACCACTGGCTCCTAACCGCTGGCTTGCCTGACTGCCTAATCACCTCTATCTGCCTCTGCCTGCCTGCCTGATTGCCCCTAACTGCTTGCTTGCCTGCTGATCTCCCCTAACTGCCTCTGCCTTGGCCCCTGCCACTGTGCCTTCATCCAGAAGGATATCCGGCATGACATCCGGAAGGTCATTAGGCTGTGTGGTCTAATTAGCATATTATGCTTTTATTATTTTAGATGCCCTCAAAATTCTGCTTCATCATCTGGCTTCTACTGTGCATGTGCCTAGCAAAGGAATTTCTCCCTTGCTTCTTTTATCCTTCCCCCACGGTAATCTGGCAAACAGGCTGGTTGTTCCCATGTAGATTAGAAAGCTGGTCTTTCCTTACCACTCAGGGATTAAGTCCCTTTGGTGGAGGATGTGACTGTCCCTTGAAGTGTCTGTGAAACTGTAGTGATACCATTATTATTAACTCATTATTTTTTAATATATTTTATTGATTTTTTACAGAGAGGAAGGGAAAGGGATAGAGAGTTAGAAGCATTGATGAGAGAGAAATATCAATCAACTGCCTCCTGCACACCCCCCACTGGGGATGTGCCCACTACCAAGGTACATGCCCTTGACCAGAATCGAACCCGGGACCCTTCAGTCCGCGGGCCGATGCTCCATCCACTGAGTCAAACTGGCTAGGGCTATTAAACTTATTATTAATAACTGTAGAAAGCATGCCTCTATGACTCATCTTCATAGAAAAGAAACAGCATGTGGCCAGGTGGTTACTGAATTTCCCCAGAGCAAACAGGATGTGGTGTGGGGGAAGGGTATGAAAGCTGTACACTTGGCTAGTAGCACATGTCCTAGGAAGATTTCCCTAGACAAAGGGAGGTGGAGGCAACTAGAAAAGGCCCCAGCCCATTTTTAAAAAATAACCCAATGGGAGACAGCAAGACCTAGGCGACCTATTAGGAAATAGGTGACCAAATAGTACTCGGCCAATGAGGAACCGGAGGGGGGACTAAATAAATAGGCTATGTTCCCTGCCCAACATGTTCCTGTACAATGGGCACCCACTCTCAAAAGTGTTATTAAAAGTCTCATTTTTGTCATGCGTCTGTTTCCTAGTCCATCATTTGAAATTTTCAGGTTTGCCATTTCTCACATAATAGGTAAGGAACAAAGGGAAGGCCAGATGTTATAGGTATGCCATTTGGGCAGCTTCACCAGAAAGCTATAATTTCACACTGGCCCATTCCGTATAGATCACTGAGGCTAAGAGACCCAACAAAGGGAAGATAGACACATGCCCAGTAAAGTTGGGGTAACACACAAAAGGTAATTGTTAATCACACCTGGGAACAGAAATCATTGGACAGAATGGGTGTGAAAATTTGGGAATACATAATCACCTAAACAAAGGAATTTTCTCTCCTTTTGTGTTTAACTCTCTGCTTGTGGGGCTCTTTTGCCTCTGTTTCCTTGCATTGGCTCGGAAGGCCCACAGCCATGTGGACCCCACATGCAATAGACTGCAGTGGGAAAATGCAAGCCAAACTACCTGGCCCAACATGGAAAGGAAACTCTGATTTGGGCTCTGAGTTTAGCTCTACTGAAGCTCCAGGTATACTTTTTTATGACTGGACTGAGGGAAATGAGTTGGAAACCCAGGGGTGTAATTTGATGAAAATAAAGCTTTCTGCTATATTGTATCCTCCCCAGAAAGTCATAGAAAATTCCTTTTCTCAGGATATGGCAAGAACTCCATCCCAGCAGCAACCATGGGAATAGAACCCCTCTCTTAACCTATAACTAAAGCTATCTAGTTAATCAGGCTTAGCCAGTATAGCTCCCTTCTCTTTTGTTAATATCTAACTAGCTGCTTATGCTAACACAATCACCCCAGGGAACAACCCACACCCACACTGTTCCACTGGATGAATGGGGGAGGGAGGAATAGCTAAAGGGATAAGCACATGAGCAGTAGCAGCCAAATGACCAAAGGGAACAATGAGGCATGTGCAGTAGGAGCCAAAATGGTGAACATAAAAGGGAGAAGACTGTCCTGGAAAAATCCGGGGGGAAATTGGTAGGATAAGGCCCCAAACCTCTGACGATTCTCTTTTCTGAACCCAAGAAAATACTATAGGAAGGCTTAGCAGGGGCCCTGGGGCATCCACTACTAGAGCCTACCTGCTCTCTGCCTCTTTGAGGGCATGCTATTCCTTTCCACTCTAATAAATCTTGCCACTATTGCTTAAAATATTCCATGTGTGTGTCCCTGAAATTCATTTCCCATGATACCACAGAGGAACCTCTGATAATGTAACTACTTCCACCATGATCAATTCTAAGCTACTAATTTGAAATCACTGCACTGACAGCTGGGAAGAGATGCACAAAATCAATTTTCTCAAGCAATTGCAATTAGGAGCCAATTTCAGAACCCCACCGGGTGAAAACTTATTTTTGAGTTAACACTATGAGCTTGAAAATAGAGAGCAAGAAAATGCTCACATTTTAAACATTGCCTTATTTCCCATTCTCTAAAGCAGATGGCTGACTCAGTTTACAAGCTGCAGTGATAAAGGAAAAAGTGCTCCTGCTGATCTCAGGGGTGGACATTGGTAGGAAATAGAGGCAAAGGCCTGCGTGGTACACAGAGGACAGCAAATGGGATGTACTAAAAAAGTATTTGCTTTTTATTCAACTAGAGTTGTAGGTACAGACAACTTAAAGGCTGTTCCCTGAGATACTTGGTAGACTATGCCAAATTCCAAATACTGAGGCAGTTATTAATATTGCCCTCAGGATGTTGTGGAGGATTAGGGTATTAAAAGCATGATATCCTAATCTGCTATAACTTTTTGCTTCTAGAATTTCATCAGTATCCATTTAACTCATTAGTCTAACGGAGACCTTCATGGTGCCATGACCTAATTTTTCTAGGGAATGGTAGTCTATAGTGAAATACTATAATGCATTTACTCTGCGAAACAACCTCTTCACAAGTTGGAGTGCTTTTGTTTGTGTTTTGTTTGTTTGTTTGTTTGTTTGTTTGTTTTTAAAAAACTGTTTTGTGTTACAGATTATTTTTGAAATAGAACAAATCAAACAATGCCTATGAAATATGGTCACAGATTCAAAGTAAATTATTTTAACTTTCCTTTAAAAATTCAAATATTTCAATGACACAGAAATGGAAAAATATCACCTTTCAGTGCTTTTCAATAAGAGCAAAGTTTGAACTAATGACTGCATTTACATTGGTAATCTGCAAGTGTGTTCATTCACAATAAACATCCTCCCACTGCATCCACTTCATCTTTCCCTCCTCCCACTTTAGCTCCCCAAGTTCTACTCAGTTCTCTTCCTTCTTAATAGCAATGTTGTCACCTACTACCCTAATCAATGAACCCTTTCTCATTTCCATAGGGGAAAAACACTCTCAGATACCCAGCCAGACCTTTAGATACAGACTTTAATATTGTTTTTTAAAAAACAAACAAACAGACATATGCCCTGGCTGGGTGGCTCAGTTGGTTGGGGCATTGTTCCCTGAACCGAAGGCTGCAGGTTGGATTCCTGGTCAGGGAGCATACCTAGGTTAAAGGTTGGATCCCTGGTTAGGGCATATAAGTGTTTCTCTCTTTCTCTCTCTCTCTCTCTCTCTCTCTCTCTCTCTCTCTCTCTCTCTCTCTAAAATAAATGAATAGCAAATAATAAAAAAGGAGAAGGAAGAGGGGCTTTCATTTAACTTGGAAAAAAAGAACAGTCTCCAGGCTCCAGGATATGATGAACTTTAAAGCAGAAGATTTCAATTTAAAAAGAGCATTTACTGAATTAGCCTGAATTTATTAACTTCTTGGGGAAAAATAAATGGCTTGCATAAAGGATAAAAATAGCTTCTTATGCTCTGGGTCTTTAGATAAAGAGAAACACTTTAAATTTATTATTGACACATTTGACAAAAAACACAAACAAACAAACAAACAAAACCCAGTCAGGTATGAAAATCAACTTCACCATCTTTCCTTGGCTCAAGGCCTCAGGTGTTAGTCTATCTCTGGTAGAGTGCTGGCTTCATTAGGAGACTTTCAGTCACATTAGTTTTTAAAATCATATATAACCATCTGTGTTTCGGCTGTGACAGTGTGGAAACAAGGACCTAAGCTACTCCTTTGCAAGATTTAGTCAGCAGGGATTGACCAGGAAAACCCCATAGTTCTCACTGACACAAGTGAAAGCTCTGCCCTAGAAACTGACAGATGTAAATGTGGTTGGAGTATGGAGAGGATTGATTGCAGTTCCTTTACTTTTCAGCTACCTTTATTTCTTTTATTAAAAGGACACTTAGAGCAGGTTTCTATCTCTGTTTCAGTTGTCTAGTGAGACTTTGAAGGACGTCATTTTAAGTAATTACCAGCTTGCTAACAAAGACGCATATCTGATATTTCCTTAAATCAAACACTTCATTTACCACTCCTTTCACTGTTTCATATCAAAGAGTCCAACTCTTTACCCAAAGTAAATTTGAAAGTTCTCCTCTCTGAATAAGAAAGATAACTGTCACAAATTCACGGACTTTAATAAAAATGAGAGACAGTGAAATCCAACAGTTAAAACTGGTAGCAAAATAAGGCTGTATTTAGAGATAGAAACCTTACAGTGATGAAAGGTAGCAAAAGAACTCTGAGAAATCAGAGAGAATCTATAATAATAAAAGCATAATATGCTAATTAAACCAAACAGCCAAATGACCTTCTGGACATCATTCTGAATGTCCTTCCAAATGAAGCCACAGCAGCGGGGGCCAAGGCAGAGAAGGTGAGGGGCAATCAGGCAAGCAGGTGAGCAGTGAGAGGTGATCAGGCAGGCAGGCAGAAGCAGTTAGGGGCGATCAGGCAGGCAGGCAGGTGAGCGGTTAGGAGCCAGTGGTCCCTGATTGCAAGAGGGTTTAGGCTGCGCTGAGGGATTCCCCCCCCCCCCCGCATGAATTTTGTGCACCAGGTCTCTAGTATTTTATAAAATATATTTTTAAGACACACATGCTAGGTTATAGTTTGTTAAAGGATAATTTTCAAGAAGTAAGGTCATGACTCGTCTATAAAATAAACATTTTAAAAAATATTTATTTAATTCAATAATAAGAGAATTGATAATATGTTATACCCAATTAAAAAAAAACATAAAGAAAGGAAAAATGGACTAAAGGAATATTGAAATAAACTTACAAATAGATGTAAAAACAGTTTTTTCACGATGGGGAAGGAAAGCAAAATATATTTGCATGTCTACAGACATAACTTTTCATTCCCAACTGTCATCTACAACTTAGCAAAATTGTAAAGTAGTCCAAAGTCCATGAAAGGCTAGAGTCAGATAACATGCGTAGTTTTCCATTTAAGTAAAAATTTCTCCCTATATCTTAACTCATTTAAATTAATGAGTTAAGAAGTTTGTTGTTAGTGGGATATTAACTAACTAGAGGCCCAGTGCACAACATCCGTGCACTGGGGGGCGAGGAGGTTCCTCAGCCCGGCCTGTACCCTTTTGCAGTCCAGGAATCCTTGGGGAGTGAGGAGTGGGCCTAGGCTGGCATTTGGACACCCTTAGCACTGGGGTGAGGTGGGAGATGCTCCTGCCACCACCGCTGCACTCATCAGCCATCAGTCCAGCTTCTGGCTGAGTGGTGCTCCCCCTGTGGGAGCGCACTGACCACCAGGGGGCAGCTCCTGCATTGAGCATCTTCCCCCTGGTGATCAAGTGCACATCACAGTGACCTGTCGTTCCGCTGTTCGGTCTATCTGAATATTACCCTTTTATTATATAGTATTATCAACCTGATAAAATTCTGGGATATTTTACATAAAGTATAAACATAAAACCACTACTGTAATAAGAACTCCATAAATGATTGTCAGCAATTTTTATTATCAATAAGTAAAAGGGTTTTAAGTGAGAGCACAAAAACATGTATAATAAAGTGAGTATGTTGCTATTTGGTAGAGGTTTTATTTTATTTTTTTTGTTATTCTAACATTTTATTTCTATTTAATTTATTTTTGTAAGAAATGTTAACTGTAGTAGAGATGAAGATAGATTATCTCTCTGAAAATATGAATTATACCTGTATATTCTTTGTATTCTCTTGAGAAAGCAAAAAAAAATGTTACAAAATGTTAGGATGATTTTCTCAGAAAGAGGGAATAAACATCTAAATGATTAATGCTTAATAATTTAATGATGTTAATATTTTTATATTTACTGCAAATTTATATTTCAAAAAAGCAATAAATATATATGCATATATAACAAAATTTATTCTAATAATTCACTGGTTTCATTCATATCAATTTTGCTACTAAGGCTTACCATGGACTGAATGTTTGTATCCCTGCAAAATTCATATATTGAGGCTTACTCCCCAATCAGAGGATATTTGGAGATGTAGCCTTTAGAAGTGAATTAGGTTATAGGATGAAGCCTTCCTGAATGGAATTAATATCTTTATTTTTAAAAAGTAGGATCCTATCCATGACTCAGTGGTTGAGCTTCAACCTATGAACCAGGAGGTCATGGTTCAATTCCCTGACAGGGTACATGCCCAGATTGTGGGCTTGATCCACAGTGTGGGGCATGCAGGAAGCAGTTGATCAATGATTCTCTCTCATCACTGATGTTTCTATCTCTCTCCCTCCCTCTCCCTTCCTCTCTGAAGTCAATAAAATAGATTTTTTTAAAAAGGAGGGGACATGGGACCCTTCTCTCTGCTCTCTTCCATGTAAAAATATAAGTTATCAGTCTGCAATCCAGGAGGGATTCTCATCAGTACCTGACAGATAGGTATTCTGATCTCAGACTTCCAGCCTCCAGAACTGTGAGAAATAAATTTCTGTTGTTTACAAGTGACTGTGTCTATAATACTTTGCTATAGCAGTTCAAACTGCCAAAGACAAGGCTTATCTAGTACTAGAGGCTTGGTACACGAAATATCGTGCACAGGTGGGGTCCCTAGGTCTGGTCAGCAATCATGGTCGATCAGGTTCCCTACCTCCCCACCTCCCCACCTCCTCCTTCCCCCCAGCTGAGGGCCAGCCCCAATAAGGAGATCGGGTCCTGCCAACTGGGGGGAGGGGCCTACTGGTCGGGGGGGAGAAGCCGGGAGGAGGGATGGGGGAGGGATCCAGGAGGTAGCCACCAGCCCCAAGGAGGGAGCTGGCCCTCAGCCCCCCTGGGGAAGAGGCCACATCTGCCACCACCCATCCCCAGTTCCCCATCCCAGCCCAGGGGCCCGGCCCCAGTTGGGCAATTGGGGCCTGCCAGCCTGGGGGGGCACCTGGAGGTTGATTGGCAGGCCCCATCAGAGATTGGGACCTGCAGGCTGGGGGAAGCTCCTGCATTGAGTGTCTGTCCCCTGGTGGTCAGTCCACATCATAGGAACTGGTTGTTCTGGTCATTCCAGTTGTTCCGTCGTAATGGTCATTTAGGCTTTTATATATATAGATACCCAAACTCATTGGATGTTTAAGAATGAAGCCTAATCATCTGGCACAGCCTTAGAGGATGCTGAAATGTTAGTGTGGTGAAGGAGGCAACTATTAGAAGGTTGCAACTGGGGGAAAACCTCAGAAGTAGGAGAATGGAGTTGTTTGGGATCAGACAGATACAGCCTACCTATTATTTAACTCAGATGAGTTTGAGCAAGGTATTTTTTTACCCTAATGCCTCAGTTCTGTCTTCCTGTACAACACTGAGTTATATAAAAATGGACTGAATCCACGGAAGTTCCCAAATTTCTATATAGCAGAAACTTAAGAAAGACAATGTGTTCTACAACTTGATGTAAAGCTGTGTGTTTGTGTGTGTGTGTGTGTGTGTGTTTGTGCATGTTTATATTACAATACTTAGATTGCAAACATAGATTATGTAGGGAGTTTGTCGAGAGAGAGATTGGAAGAAAGGGAGCTCCACACCACTCTTGGCCTCCCTGTGAAATGAGATCTTGTCAAAGTCTGAGAAGTATCTGCCAAATGGTGGAACCTCCATTTAATTATAGTAGACTAGTGACCCGGTTCACAAAATTCATGCACATTAAAAGGGAATTAATTAGAGGAAATATTTTAGTATTGCTATTTGCCCTTTCTCTATAATAGAAGTGTCAGAGATGAAAGAAAATTAGTAAAATGTAAAATAAAACCCTTTTCGGTCCAACGTGGAGGCTGACTCAACAGACCAGGTGCTAGGAGCAGGTCCAAAGTCGAGCTGAGGTCTAGTGAGACAGATAACTTTGGAGACCAACAATTATGCTAGAGAGAATATTGCAAGCAAAGCATTATCCAAGTACTCTATATGGAACAACTGGAATGATGTGTCAGAAGATGAAATGTGGGATTTTTGGGGGGTAATCATAAATATGGGATTGGTTGGCCATCGAAATATGAAAGAGTATCGGTCCCAAGAGTTCATATATAAGATCCTTTTTTTTCAGTACAATTTTCACCAGAAAATGCTTCTTTCAGATTTTTTGGATGCTTCATTTAGAAACCACAAGCCCAAACAACCACAGCTTGAAAACAAGAACATAAAAGGTGAGTAATTTCCTCAGTTATATTGATGATTGATGCAGAGAATACTACATTCCTAGCCAGAATCTTGCAGTGGACGAGTCTGTTATTGGCTTCAAGGGTAAGATTTCCTTCATGACATGTAATCCAAAAAAGCCCACTAAATGGGATATCCAGATATATGTTTTAGCAGACTCTGCCTCCAGCTATATTTATACCTTCATTCCCTACCATGGAAAAATCACTACTAATAGTCTTATAAAACCAGACCTTCCTTTCACATCTAGAATTGTCCTGCAACTTTACAACAACCTAAGAGAGTCATGGCCTGACATCAAAGGTTATCATCTGTTCACTGTTCAATTCTATACAAGTCCTACCCTGACTAAAGAGCTAGCTGCTGTAGGGTGCCACCTAACTGGGACTCTACTTACTAACAGGCGAGATGTCCCCATGTTTCTCAAAAAGCTCAAGCTGAAGACAGGGGAAGAAATTGCATTTAGAAGCGATTATAACATTCTTTTCCTGACTTGGAGAGACAAATGTGTGGTTTCAATGCTCAGTACATAGAGAACATCTTCATCAGAGGCTGTATCCAGAAAAGGGAAGTGGACAGGTCCGAGTAGCTGAGAAACCAAGTGTTATCGAACACTATACAAAAAATATGGGTGGGATTGATATTGCAGACCAGTACACTTCTTCCTACTGCTTCCTTCGGATGACTCTAAAATGGTGCGAAAGCTGTTTTTCTGGGGTATGGAGGTATCAATAATAAACGGGCACATCCTTTACCTAGAATGCTGCAAAAGAAATGGTACAAACACTTTGAGGCACATAAAACACCGGAGAGAGTTGGTGATTGAGCTAATTGGCAACTTCCGCCAGGGAACTACTGCAACCAAGAGAGGAAGGACTTCCAATTCGGACAAGGAACAGAGACTAAATGGAAAGCTTCATATCATTATTCAGCATCCAGAGGGGAAGCACAAAGACTGTATTGTATGTTCCAAAAGAAATGTGCCTGATGGAAGAAGGGAAATAATTTTTATTTGTGAAACATGTGACCGCAAACCTGGTTTGCATGTGGGGAAATGTTTCAAAAGATACCACACTATGAAATGTTTTAAAGAATAAACTCTTTGATTGAACATACTTAATAATATAACCAGTGAATTTTTGGTTTAAACTTTAAAATAAGAACATTAAAAAGTTCAACATTCAATCCCATCAATTAATTTGGACCAGACTTTTTGAATTCCAAAAATAAAATTGGACTGCAAAGTGTTAAAATCTTCCTCCTGTCACAGTCTGGGGCATGCCATGGGACCCAGGGTCAAATCCCTGCCCACCTGCGGTGCCTCAAAATCATGTGAGACCAAGACCCTGGCGGGCCCACCCCCATTGAGTGAGAACCAGACTCGGCTGGCCCCACCCTTGTCAATTCCCCCATCTAGCCCCGCCACAGCAGGGAGCACAGCCTGAGGTCCCTCAGCCCAGTGCCAGGGTGGGCAGCATGGCCTGAGGCCCCACCCTTGTCAAGTCCCTCCAGGCGGGGGACACAGCCTCAGGTCTCCCAGACCAGCGTTGGAAGGGGTGCGCAGTCTCAGGTCCCCCATCAAGCCCCACCTGGTGGGGGGTGCAGCCTCAGGTCCCCTGTCAAGTCCTGCTGGTGGGGGGGGGTGTGCAGCTTGAGGTCTGCCGGTCCAGCACCAGGGTGGGGGGCATACCTCGAGGTCCCCCATCAAGGCTCACCAGGTGGAGGGCAAGGCCTGAGGTCCCCTGGCCCACGCCAGGGTGGGGGTGCAGCCTGAGGTCCCCCATCAAGCCCCACAGGGAAGTGGGCGGGGGGCACAGCCTCAGGTCCCTGCTGATTGCTAATTAAGGCTTGTTACTGGAACTCAGCTTCCGCTGTGGGTACAGCCATCTTGTGTTACAGAAACCCTTCCTCTGCTGTGGACGCCACCATCTTTGTGACAGTGTGATGGTCAATTTGCATATTCCATCTTTATTAGATAGAATGTGCACCTACCTAAGGTGATATTTGTCATCAGTTAGATCAGCAAATTAAAAGTATTTAAGCAGGAGATATTTAAAAATGATACACACATAACCTCAAACATTGTTTTATGATAAGATAGTACTTTACATGTATTTACTAATCTTGTGTTACCAGGCTTATTCCCTAAGTTTGGTGCTGATCAAAATTTTACTATGTAAAGCACACAGAATTTTAAAGAGACATAAAGTTTACCAAATAGAGGTACCCTCAAAATATTATAATTTTTCTCTCCAAACATTTACTGTTTGCTCACTGACTGAGTGAAAGTCTTAAAGGCCCTGAAGCTCATATAATTACAAAAATATTTAAGAGAAATAATACAAATTTGTTAAAACAAAGTTGAGAAAGTGAATATTTATTTAGAATGGGAAAAGAAATCACAACAAATTAAAAGTTTTCAAAGAGCTAATAAATACCACAAAAATCATAAAGATGTCCAGATATAATTTTTAATAATCTACACTTTGACTATCTTTATAATATTTGGCTCTATATTTTTGGCTGCACCATTTTGATTGCCTCTTCATATAACAATACTATTGTAATATCACTGATACAAACAGAACAGAAAGATCACTTAATATTTCTTCTAGATTTATTGATTTAAAATTTGTTTTTATTATTGAACTTTTCAGCTTTACAGCTTGCTAAATGATAACCTAAACATAATGAGGATCATTATCAAATTCACATAGGTCATTTTGAGTTTTGTGGACTATTTTGATTAATCTTAAATACTCTCTAACTTGAAAAACATTAACAATGTTTTCAGTATGATTGTGCTATGTGGGTTATATGAGTTTTAACAGGTTTAAGAATTTGAAAGACTTTCTGTGGATTAGCTCTGGCTTTATACGTTTCAAAGCTACCCACATACTTCTGGTAACAAGCACCATAGAATAACTCCCATGCCTTCCTGATGCCTGGTGAGTAAGTACAAAGGACTGCACAACTCCTCCTGTATGTAATTCTTACAGCATGATAGTTAATAATAATTCACATTTGTGCAAACAAAATCTGACTTTAAACAGCAGAAATATCCTGCCTAAAAATCAGATAAATGTACTCCCAATTTAATAGCTCTTGAGCGAGAACTCAACATCTGCCTCATTCCAAAACTGCAAGGTTAGAGGTGAGGCACAATGGAAGGTACCTGGAGTGGAACACACAGAGGCTTTGACCAATTAAAACTGAAATACTTCACTTTCACAAATTTTATAAAAATATATTGCTAGGAGCTCCTCCAGGTTGCAAAGAGAACCTGTGGAGATAAGAAATCCTAAAACTTAATTTCGTTTTCTTCATACTAAATCTGCATCAACCCATTCTTAATTTAGAAGCAATATTTTAAAGCAACTTTCTTTTGTTTATTCTTTCCATGGTGTTATGATTTATTTTAATAAGAAAAAGAATTACAGTTGATCCTTGAGCAGTGCAAGTTTAGGGGTGCCTATTTCCCATGCAGTTGAAAATCTACATATAAATTTTGACTTCCCAAAACATAACTATACCTCAGTATCTGTGGGGAACTGGTTCTAGGCACACAGATACCCCAATCTACAGATGCTCAAGTCTCTTATATAAAGTAGCAGAGAATATTGCACGCAGTTAGCCCTTCATATCTGCAGATTCCCAATCGCAGATGGAAAATACTGTTTTTAATCTGTGGTTAGTTGAATTTGCAGAGGTGAAACCTGGAAATATGGAAGACTGACTATATATATATATATATATATATATATATATATATATATATATATATATTAAATCTGCATATAAGTGGACCCATGCAATTCAAACCTGTGTTGTTAAGGGTTCAACAATATTTGTTTTGTAAAATTTCATCTGCTTACATAATATCTAATGAAATTACATACAAATAATAACACATATTACAAGCACAATTCAATCTGGAAAAAAATATAACTGTGTGTGTGTGTGTGTGCGTGTGTGTGTATTTATACAATGTAATACTTAGTAATCAACAATAAAAAGGAATAAACATTTGGTACACATGACAACATGAGTAATCATTAAAATATGCTGAGTGAAAGAATTCAGACCAAAAAGAGTATCCTATATAATAAAAGCCTAATATGCTAAGAGCCTTGTCGACCAGTTGGCCATTCAACCAATCAAAGCATAATATGCTAATGATATGCTAAGGATGCTCAGCCACTCTCTATGACATGCACTGACCACCAGGTGGAAGACACTCTGACTGATATGTTAGTTTGCTGCTGGGGTCTGGCCAATTGGGACTGAACGAAATGGGATGGGAATGCCCTGGAGCTCTCCCACAGTCCCTCCCCAGCTGGTCAACCTCCTGCATCCCTCCCTGGTCGTGCACCAGTGGGGTCCCTCGGCCTGGCCTATGCCCTCTCACAATCCAGGAAACCTCAGGGGATGTTGGAGAGCTGGTTTTGGCCTGATCCCACAGGTCAGGCCGAGGGACCCCACTGGTTCACAAATTCATGCACTAGGCCTCTAGTATTTATATGAAACTGTAGAACATACAAATAGTCACAGAAAGCAGATAGTGGTTATTAGATATGTGAGTGTGAGATTATAGTCAGGAAAGCAGATACCTTCCAGCGTAATACATGTGGTCACTATCTTGACTGTGGTGGTAATTTCTGATGTTGTAAAGTTCATGTACCACTTAATAATAAGGAGACATTCTGAGAAATGCATCTTTAGGGAATTTCATTGTGAGAACATGATAGAGTGCATTTATTTTTTTTTATCTTTAAATTCTTTATTAGTTAAGGAATTACAAATGTGTACTCATTCCCCCCCATTAACCCCCATCCTTCCCCCACTCATGCTCTCATCCCCCTGTTGTCCATGTCCATTGGTTTGGCTTATATGCATGCATACAAGTCCTTTGGTTGATCTCTTCCCCTTACCCCCACCCTCCCCTACTTTTCCCCTGGGGATGAATAGTCTGATTGCTGTTTCTCTGTCTTTGGATCTGTCCTTGTTCATCAGTCTATGTTGTTCTCTATATTCCACAAATGAGTGTGATCATGTGGTATTTATCTTTCTCTGACTGGCTTATTTCACTTAGCATAATGCTCTCCAGTTCCATCCATGCTGTTGCAAAAGGCAAGAGTTGCTTCTTTTTTACTGCAGCGTAGTATTCCATTGTGTAGATGTACCACAGTTTTCTAATCCACTCATCTGCTGATGGGCACTTAGGCTGTTTCCAAATCTTAGCTATGGTGAATTGTGCTCCTATGAACATAGGGGTGCATATATCCTTTCTAATTGGTGTTTCTGGCTTCTTGGGATATATTCCTAGAAGTGGGATCACTGGGTCTAATGGGAGTTCCATATTTAGTTTTTTGAGGAAGCTGCATACTGTTCTCCACAGTGGCTGCACCAGTCTGCATTCCCACCAGCAGTGCAGAAGGGTTCCTTTTTCTCCACATCCTCTCCAACACTTGTTGTTTGTTGATTTGTTGATGATAGCCATTCTGACAGGTGTGAAGTGATACCGCATTGTTGTTTTGATTTGCATCTCTCGTATAATTAGTGACTTTGAGCATGTTTTCATATGTCTTTCGGCCCTCTGTATGTCCTCTTTCGAAAAGTGTCTATCTAGGTCCTTTGCCCATTTTTTGGTTGGATTGTTTATCTTCCTATTTTTAAGTTTCATGAGTTCTTTGTAAATGTTGGAGATTAAACCCTTATTGGTGATATCATTGGCAAATATGTTCTCCCATGCAGTGGGTCTTCTTCTTGTTTTGTTGATGGTTTCCTTTGTTGTGCAAAAGCTTTTTATTTTAATGTAGTCCAATTTGTTTATTTTCTCTTTAGTTTCCATTACCCTAGGAGCATTATCAGAGAAGAAATTCCTTCGACATATGTTTGCTATTTCGCTGCCTATGGATTCCTCTAGTATTTTTATGGTTTCCCATCTTACATTTAAGTCTTTTATCCATTTTGAGTTTATTTTTGTGTATGGTGTGAGTTGGTGGTCTAGTTTCATCTTTTTGCAAGTATGGAATAAGTTGAAAGTTGGTAGAGCATACATTTGGTAAACATGCTAATATTAGAGATACAGTGAGATGCATTTTTATACATTTATGCTTATATAACTATCAATGAAATCAAGATATAGCACACCAGAAATTTTCCCAATACACTTCCCAATCAGTCTACCTCTTCCCCATAGGTAAGCTTTATTTCATTTCTATCATCATAGATATAGTTTGCCTGTTCTTGAGCTAACTGAAATTATTCAATCTAAAGTCTTTTGTGACAAGCTTCTTTTACTCAACATTATATATCAATAAAACTGTTCATGTTGTTATGCCTAACAGTAGTTTTTTTAAAAAAAATATATTTCTTTATTGATTTCAGAGAGGAAGGAAGAGGGAGAGAGAGATGGAAACATCAATGATGAGAGAACATCATTGATTGGCTGCCTCCTGCATGCTCCCAACTGGGGATCGAGTCCACAACCCAGGCATGTGTCCTTGGCCAGAATCAAACCTGGGACCCTTCAGTCCACAGGCCGACGCTCTATGCATTGAGCCAAACTGGCTAGGGCAGTGGTTGGCAAACTGTGGCTCGCCAGCCACATGCTGCTTTTTGGCCCCTTGAGTGTAGCTCTTCCACAAAATACTGACTTCTGCTCATGGGCCACAAAGTTTCAATCGCACTGTACATGTGCGCCCACATGTATTTTGTGGAAGAGCCACACTCAAGGGGCCAAAGAGCCGCATGTGGCTCTCGAGCCGCAGTTTGCTGACCACTGGGCTAGGGCAGTAGTTTGTTTGTTTGTTTGTTTATTGCTGCACAATTTTCTATTATACAAATACAACATGATTTATCTATTTTGCTATTGATAGACATTTGGGTTTTTTCCAGTTTGGTGCTACTATGAATAAAGTCACTATGTCAATATTATAAATGTCATCCATACATAGTTTTGTTTTACTTTCTCAGGAGTGACAAGAAAATTATGTACTAGGCCTACTTTAAAATACCCTATTCATTTATTCTACCCTTCTTTAGGAACGTACACATCAATTATTGCAAGGCAATGTGTTACAAATTAAAATTAAGTTTAAAGTTGAATCTCAATAATCTCAAAGAGCTCAAGATAATAGCTAAAATAAATACCTAAAATGCTAATTGTTTCCTCCCCACATTCCTTCCTTCCTTCCTTCCTTCCTTCCTTCCTTCCTTCCTTCCTTCCTTCCTTCCTTCCTTCTTTCCTTCCTTCCTTCCTTCCTTCCTTCCTTCCTTCCTTCCTTCCTTCCTTCCTTCCTTCCTTCATTCCAACATTTATTTTTTCTATTTTACTATCCTGACCCTGCATCCCCCGAAGCCTGAACTTTTATCTCCTAAAAGCAATAATGTTTCCTCACATAATCACAGTGAAGTTATAAATTTAAAAAAATTAGGGTTTGCATGATTTTTGTCCTCATTTAATTGTAGTTATGCATTTTGGGCTGAAGTAAATCAAAAGTAATGTAGTGTCTTTCTCAATGCATCATACCAGAAGACTTTTTTGCATGTATTCATTTACCAGAGACCCAGTGAACGAATCGTGCACAGGTGGGGTTCTTTGGCCTGGCTGGTGATCGAGGCCTATTGAGGGGGCCAGCCAGCAGAGGGGAGAGACCCTGGGAATTTGGCTGGCCAGTCAGGGGGCTGGCCAGCTTAGGGGGAGGGACCACAGGAGGTTGGCCTGCTGTCCCCCTATTGGGGCCCAAGGGGAGGGGCCACAGGAGGTTGGCCAACCAGCTTGGGCAAGGGGCTGTGGGAGGTTGGCCAGCTGGGGGAAGGGGATATGGGATGTTGCCTGTAGGAGCATACTGACCACAGGGGCAGCTCCTCCATTGAGCGTCTGCCTTCTGGTGGTCAGTGCGCATCATAGGGACTGGTAGACTTCATTCTGGTTGCTCCTGTTGTTCAGTCATAATGGTCGCTTAGGCGTATATATATATATATATATATATATATATATATATATATATAGTTGTGCATTTTTAAATTAAATTTATTGGGGTGACATAGATGATTAGATAAAGAAGATATGATATATATATATATATATATATATATACACACACACACACACACACACACACACACACACACACATATAGTGGAATACTACTCAGCCATAAGAAAAGATGTTATTTAAAACAACCAGGAGACATTTGATACCAGTTTTTACTATTATTGACAATGCTAATTTTGATAACTGAGTTAAGCACATGTCTGGTAGATTATGTATATCTTTTATGCATATATTTCTATAAAATTAAACAATATTTTTTTAAAAATAGAATGAAATAGAAAACAGACTGGTAGTTACCAGAGGGGGGGGAAAGAAAATGGGTGAAAGAGATTAAGAGGTTTAAGTTTTCAGTTATAAAATGAGTAAGTCATAGGGATTTAAAATTGAGAAAGAGAATATAATCAATAATAATGCAATAACTTTGCATGGTGACATATGGTAACTAGACTTATCATGGGGATCATTTTATAATTTATATAAACACAAAATCAGTACAATGTACAACTAAACTAATAGAATATTGTATGTCAATTATATGTCACTTAAAAAGATAGAATGGAATAAAAATTTTCATTGTAAACTTGGTAAATGAAGATAAATAAATAAGAAAGACCATCTTTTGTTCTGCTTCTCAAAATAGATGCCTATTGTTGGTCTTTTCATGAACAGGCATATCCCTCAGGCTTTCTTTTCCTTCAGTAACACAGATATACCTATAGATTTTTAGTCTTTACAAAAATAGTCATATTGTATGAAATCACTTTTCTTAATCTACATAATAAACATGTTTCCAAGGTAATAATTAAGCTTCTACAATATCACTCTGACACTTAATGAAGATTCATGTGTTTTACTTTCATGTTCATCAAATGAAAAACATTTGAGACATAATTTATGAGGTACAGAGGTATAAATGAATATGCTGTTTTATTGTCGTTTGTTTGGACTTACCTGTCCTCACATTGTTTTGGTCTTTCACTTGGGGTTTAATTGGATCCTCACAGAATCATTTTCTCTCCTTTGGTGACTTAGTTACTCTTGAGATGCCAATTAGACAGTGAAAAACATGGGGAAAATGATAATGAGGGAGAGAGAGAGAGAAAACACAATATTGGCTAAATATCTTTAAAACTGAATTCAATGAAAAAAACATCTTTTTTTTTCTCTTTTTGTAACGAACACCTGCTCATGCTTGGTGCTGTTAGGATGACATGGTGGATGGGGTTCTTTCCTGTATGGTGATATCTAAATATTGCAATGAGCAGTGTCCAGCTTGTAACTTATTCAAAAAATAAGGGGAAAACATTCGTTTCAGAGAGATTACACTAACAATAGAGTACATCGTTGTGGGGGTAGTAACTCTTAACAGCTGTTGGAATGATTTGGTGAACTATTTGGTAACTTGACACCTGGCTAATAGGAAACAAGGACAAACATAGAGTAAAATTAATCCAAAATAAAAAATAACTTGACTTTGTGGTATAATTAAAAGAGAGAGGAGAAGGAGAGCTAGCCAACTTATTAGGAATTTGCTTCAGAAATACAGCACTTTTAAAGGAAAATTGATTCCACAGGGAAACATAGTATGTAGAAAATCCATAAACCATATCACTCTTCCTAACATTCCTAGAAAGACTGGGAATGGCTCAAGCCTCCTACTACAGGTAGAAGAGGGTTTGAGCCAATTTTATTAATCTAAATAAATGCATGGACTACCTTAGTTGATGCTTAGTTAATGCCTGCATTATAAGAGAAAAAGATAAGCAGAAGTCTGAATAAAGGAGAAATGGGCTATTTTTATTATCAATTCTTTCAGCAATATGTGCTCATGGGAGAAAACACTTGTTCTTCAATTTTTTTCATCTACAAAATAGACATAAAACTCACCTAACCCACAAAGTCACATACAGATCAACTGAGTATACTTAGAAAGGTGTAGACCCTCTTTAGAATAAATGGCATTTAAGGAGGGCCTACTCACGTAGGAATCAGTGGCTGTATGTCAGTACCTCTAGTCCTGGATTGTAAACTGCGTGGTTTTGTAGCTAACTACATTCTGTGTTATTCACATGGAGACATGTCTAAATCAGCATACATGAAGACTCCATCTTCCTACACCTCAGTCTATAGGATGATGACAACATACTAGTATGTCGTCTAATTGTTAAATACAGAAACCCAAAAATCCATGGAGATTCACTTCCTTAGTGATACATCTAATCAGTCACCACACTGCCAAACCAGTTTACTTCTTTCTATTTGCACTGTTACAAACTTTATCTATTGACATGACACCTTTTTGAATAATCCTGTTGGTCATGATGATGGTGATGACAGTAATAAGCAAAATCTAAGTAGCATTTGTGTACCAAGCACTGTTCCATGCACTTTCCACATGTTAACTCATTCAGTCCTCACACTGGTTCTACTAGGTAAATGCATAAATTTCTCTGTTTTCCAGATGAGGACGCTGAAGCAGAGATAGGCTAAATAATGTTCCCAATTTAAGCGCTTAGTAGGACATAAAACCAGGCTTATGTCTAGGCAACCTGGGGCAGTAGATTCCATGCTCTTACACACCACATTCTAACTAGAATGGCTTCCTTTGGGATAGCAAACATTAACTATTTTTATGTCTTTGAACTATTTTCACACCAAGGCTAGAATGTTAATTAGCTTTTTCTCTTGCACTCAGGGTAAAAAATCAAATGTCCTAAAATGGAGAGTATATGGCTTTCACTCTGTCCTCCAGCCTAATCCCTTCACCATACTGGATTCATATTAAACTATTTTTATTTTTCTAAACACTTCTCTGTGATATCTTGCCTCAGACAAGAGATTACATGTTATTTTCCATCCACTGAGGGCACACTTTCACATATTTTGCTTGGCTAATTCATTCTTCATGTAGCTGTCAGTAAAACATTCTTCTCTGAGAATCTATCTGAGCCCTCTCCCAAGATAATTATAAGTATCCTTCCAAAGAATTCAAATTGCATCTTTTATTCTCTCCCCATTCCTTCTGTGGTATAATAGTCTGCTAAGGTCACTCTCTTCTCCAGTTGACTGTAGGCTCCTAGAAAGCTAAAACCCCATGCTATTACTAGTCATTTTGCACTCATATCAATTCTGGAATGTAGAATGTATTCAACTAGGGGTTTCAATATGAGGTCATTGTATGAACTTCAGGAGTTCAACCAATGCCCAAGAAATGTTATGCCAAATGTTGTAAACATATAGATGTGTACTTTTTTGGAGGGAAGCAGACAATGGGAAATAATTGCATTCTACCAGGTATGACTTGCTACTGGACTAGGGTGTGTCTATAGGGGAAGTGGGTTTGGAGGTCCTCCAATAGCCAAACTGCAGTACCTTTCTCCTGGAAGAACCCAATAACTTCCCCATGTTTCCCAGGGTCTGTTTGTCCCATCACATTGACAGAGTGGTAACTCTCTAGCCCTTACGTGGCAAACTGAATATGCTTTCTGATTCCATGGTTCTATTCACATTAAGGAATTGAGGGCTGCAGTCAGGAAGGAAGCCTAAATCATAATTGTTCCTATTTATTAATTAAATGTTGCTATTGAGCCTGGTCAGGAAATGGAATTATTTTAATCAATCAAGTATTCTAATTAATAGTGAGCAATGACAGGTGAGATGGGAATATATCATGAGATGGGTTTATGTCATTGGTCGGTGATATTTGCCTTTTCACTGAAATACTATAATTATATGTGAATTTTAATATTTCAAAGAAGCAGCAAAAGATACACTTCTAAGTGGAATTTCATCTTTGTTGAGTCCTAAAGATCTCACAGAGCTTTCGGGTCACTGCTGAAAGCATTCATTTTTACTGCTACAGCTTGCAAGTCGTAGAGCTTTCTGGTTGAAGGGTCAGTTTTACTTCTCTCATTTAGGCCTCATATGTGGATGTCAGCGAGAATAGAGAGTGGTGTTTAAAAATGTTATTGGAGACTTTAAAGAGAATAAAGGAAATCTGTATTCATTGGCTGTTGTGGCTAAATTGTTTCCTGTTCTCTAACAAGTATTAACCTTCCACCCTCCTCTGTAGCTTCCTAACGGATTCATTATTACTTTTTTAATGATAAAAGTGTTTGGACCAAGTGTTTCATTAAAGGACAAGCCTGAGCAAGTCCTGAACATAAAACCTTCAATTTTATGAAGTAGAAAGTTAAGGTTCACAGGAGTTCTTATGTCCTTTGCACTCAAGAGAAGGACAATAATATATTAGTAATTTTTCAACCTCATTGGAGTTCAGAGTATATAGAAAATAGAAGGGGGCAGGGAACAGAGAGGCCTACCCTTACCAGGCAATCTGTGGGGAGGTTGGAGGAAGTTTTGTCCAGTCCAGCATTAATCAGTCTTCTCAAGCACCTTGTGATTAATTCTGCATCATAAGAGAAGTGTCAAACCCAAGAATAAAAATACATTTAAATCAGAAACCTAAAGCTCACAAAGAATTCAAGCTTTATTTAATAATTTAAGACCTACTTTCTTTGCCTGCTTAGTGGTTGAGTGTGGGCCCATGAACCAGGGGGTCAAGGTTCACTTCTCGGTCAGGGCATAGAGTTTGCATAGCCTCAAAGTATTTCCTCCCAAATATTGATTAATTATAAGGGGAAAGATGGTAACTTTACAGTGGAGAAACCCTTAAGTTATATCGACCAAGTGATGAAAATTAACTTCATCAGTAATAAGACATGTACATTGATGTGATGTACTGAACATAGGTCATATTTGAAGTATCCCTTGCCAAAAAAAGTATCGCAAATCTAATAAGAAAACATCAGACATAGCCACATTGATTGTCATTCTACAAAATAGTTGGCCAGTACTCTTCAAAAGTGAAAGGTCATAAAATACAAAACTGAGGAACTGTCACAGATTGCCAGAGACATGACAACTGCAAACAATGTGGGCCATAGCACAGAGAAAAAGACACTAATTAGTGGACCAAATAATGAACTTCAGATAAGGTTCTTTAAATTAGTTAATAGTATCAGTGTTAAATCCCAGTTTCCATTCTTGGGATATGATTATATAAGTTAGCATTGGGTAAGACTGGGTGAAGGTTATATGAAAACTCTCTACTATTTTCCTAATTTCTTATGTGTTTAAAACAACTATTTTAAAAGTTACTTAAAAACAAATAATGTGAGTGAAAATGACCTATTAAACTATCTCAGCTAGATACATAAACTCAGAGTAGCATTAGATTAATCATGTGGTCTTTTCATTCAAGCCCATAAATTAAGGGAGCCTTCACAAAAACTTTGGAGAAAGGCATGGGGAAAGGGAAACAAACAGGAAAAAAAGTGTATGTGTGTGTTTGTGTGTAATTAAATAGAGTTCAGATGTGGTTATTGGCTATAGAAATGACTGAAAGCATCCTGGCCAGATGGCTCAGTTGGTTGGACCCACACACCAAAAGGTTGTGAGTTCAATTCCCAGTCAGGGCACATACCTAGGTTGTGGGTTTGATCCCAGTCAAGTCATATCCAAGAAGCAACCAATCAATGTTTCTCTCTCACATCAATGTTTTTCTCTCTTTATCTTTCTACTATCTATCTATCTATCTATCTATCTATCTATCTATCTATCTATCTATCTATCATCTATCTGTCATCATCTATCATCTCCCATCCTTACTCTAAAATCAATATTTAAAAATCCTCTGATGAGGATTAAAAAAAAAGAAGAAGAATGGACTGGAAGCCAATATACTAAATACCTTCTAAGTTTTTGGAGAAATGCATTTCCAGGGAAATTATGAGTCTAGACTAAAAATCCTGATAATTATGATCTGCTTTAATTTTCCCCCAGCAGGAGGGCTAATAATGTTATGCAGGACCCAAAGCAGCCAGGCACTTATTTCAGATCTTGCTAAACGGTGATGGGAAACAGCAGCAAGTGCAGAGCCAGAAGCTATGTGGCACAGGACACAATGTTCTTTCCAGAGAGGAGAACTGAGGCTTAGTTGTTCCTGCTCTTCCTCTAGTTACCTGAAGTTCACTGCCACCAAGCTAATACCACCAGAAGTCCCCAATCTGAGGTGCGTGAAAGAAGAGACTTTTGTTTTCTAGTGAAACTGCTCAAGTGTAGCGACCCAAGTGTTGCAGGTCAAGTCTGAGAAAGGCAGACAATAGTGTAGGCCACCAAGACAAAGGGAGGTTGGCATATATAGAGAGAAATTCCCACCACTAGCCCCTGATTGGTCCATTTCTCATGCAAATGAGAAATCCAAATCTGCACAATTTAAGTAGTCCAAATAGTACTGTCCTCA
Source organism: Myotis daubentonii (assembly GCF_963259705.1). Taxonomy (NCBI): domain Eukaryota; kingdom Metazoa; phylum Chordata; class Mammalia; order Chiroptera; family Vespertilionidae; genus Myotis; species Myotis daubentonii. Next base: position 121,449,508 of record NC_081842.1, read on the forward strand.
TTGGCTGGCTCCACACATTCTGATTGGTTGTTGTGGAGCCACTCTGATTGATCAATAAAGATGTAAATTTGATACAGCTGCACAGCTTCATTTGGATGAAGATGGTCTCATCCTTATTGTTGAAAATACATTCCAGGAAGTCCTTTTAAGGGTCAGCTCAGAGTGCAGGAGCACAGTGCAGGAGGCTTGGCAGCCCCATCTGTGGCTTTTCAATGAAAAGCAGACCCCATAACCAATGGTTGCTAGCCTCTGATTATGAATTTTGACCCAATTAACCACAAGAAGTCCTTCTTAACAGATATATTATTTCTCATGGCTGATATTCTCCAAATTGCTTACAGATGCACCACATATCAGGGTGGATCCTTGAGAAGTGATTTAGAAACAGGTTTATCATGCACACACTGAGCATGTCAGGTAGAGCTTCAGTCACAAAATATTAGTGGCTTAATGCAATAAAAGATATTTTCTTGCCCATATCATAGAACAGTGTGTGTTGTGGAGGGGCTCCAGGTTGTTCCCATTCAGTCTCCCTCCCACCCTCTAGGGCTGAAGATTCTTCCTCTGGGTCCTCTGCATCCATCTAGGAGAGGGAAAGAGGCCAGGCTGGAAGGATACAAGTGGATATCTGAATGGGTCAGACCAACAAAACCGTGAAGTCTTGCTCCAATATGACACTGACAAGACCTCAGTCACACAGCCAAAACCTTGCAAAAACAACTGAGAAGTGACACTCCATGCCCTGTATGTGTCTCTCTCACACCCAGACCATGGGCGTTTTCCCATTCAACTCTTCTCATCCTGATGCCATGCATTTAAAAACTAAAATGCAACTTTATCATGCAAAGTTATATTTTTGAAATATAGTTATATTAATACACATAGATATGGTTCATTCATTTAAACTGCTTTAAATATCTCACTGTGTGAATAAATTATAGTTCAATCAATCTTTCATAGGTGATTATATTGGTGTTTTTTTTTCAGTTTTTAACTAATATAAGCAGAATGGCAATGACCGTACTTTATATTTCTCTGTGTGCCCATATAGGAGCACTTCATTTATATAATTGAATTTACACACAAGAAAACACCATGTAATGTGTGTAAATGAACACATATAGACTCAAAACATTATACAATAAGTGGTAATCTCATATACGGATTTCTTAATAGTGTTCATGTAGAAAGGGCTCTAGAGATAAAGGAAGGAGGTGATGTAAAAGCATAAGCCAAAAAATTTAAATTGTTTTCTTGAAAAACTAAACAAAATATGCCCAAATGTTAGCATATGTTCAAACTTAAACGTTTACTAATTAGAAAACCACAGAATCACCTGAATTTTAAACATTTTAACTGTTGCTGCCCCTCTGAAATCTTATCAGATATATTCTGTTTACCTCTGGTCACCAGCAATCTATACCTCACACTTCAAGATCCATTTTGCACATTTCATTTGCAAATTCACATTGCAGCCTCTTGCTTGACCTTCAAAAACAGCAAGACAGGCTTAGAGGAGTTCAGAGAACAATTAACAGCCAGCTCTTTAATCTGTGCCAGGAAATTAGCTTATGGAGACATTTCCTAGCACTTCATGTTCGATTTTGAATGCACACTGTCTAAATGCACAAATCAAAATGTGCCCGGTTTGGTGAATTGGAGCACAACAGGTATAATTTAATTGTGTGCTCAATTTTATAGTATCTATTTTTGGAAGACAAAAAAAAACCCCTAAATAAATATGAACATAGATGCAGAGTAAACATCCTGTGAGATGTCTACCCCATCATTTAATTATGAGCTTCTCAGCACAGCTTCATCTTTGTCAGCCTTGAAACCCTCAATTTCATTCTGTCAGCAAGAGTTTTCTTTCCTTTTTAATTAAGTTTACTTTTCAATTTAGAACTGATCACACTGACAGATGCTTTAATTCACTTGGAAGTTCACATTTCACTTTGCGTTTATCTTCTTGTTGCTTCTGGGAACTGGTACATAAGAAAATTGTCCAGGGATGGATGGAGCACACAAAAATGCTTGGGGAATACAAATGAATTAGACTTGATTGGGAACAATTTCCCTGAAGGCACCAGCTTTCCTTCCCTCACAGGGCAACTCTTACTACTATCATCACTGTCACTTCCTTCAGTGCCATATGTTATATTGGGATCTCTATGTGCATTATTATAAATCCTAAATAAATATGAGCATAGATTCAGAGTAAACATCCTGTGATAAGTCTACCCTGCTAATAGATACCATTATACCCATTTTACAAACCAGTACCTGGAGGCTAACAGAATTTCCATCCCTGGTTGTGTGTGTGTGTGTGTGGGCGGGGGGGGGGGGGCGGGGGTGGTTCTGGAGGCAGCAGATCAATATTTCTATCTCACGTTGATGTTTCTGTCTCTCCCTCTCCCCTTCTCCCTTCCACTTGCTCTAAAAAGCAAAAATACATACATATATATATATATATATATATATATATATATATATATATATACACACATATACATACATGCATAAATAAATAAATCAATAAATAACATAAAGTCAATGAAAGCATATCCTTTGATGAGGATTTGAAACACACACACAAACACACACACAAATATAAAAGCATCTCTAGCCAAACCGGTTTAGCTCAGTGGATAGAGCATCGGCCTGCAGACTGAAGGGTCCCAGGTTCGATTCCGGTCAAGGGCATGTACCTTGGTTGTGGGCACATCCCCAGTGGGAGGTGTGCAGGAAGCAGCTGGTCGATGTTTCTCTCTCATCGATGTTTCTGGCTCTCTATCCCTCTCCCTCCCTCTCTGTAGAAAAATCAATAAAATATATTTTAAAAAAATAAAAAATAAAAGCATCTCTAAAGGGAAATGAATGGAAGAATACACATAAAATTTGTACCAGTAATTTGCAACAGAAAAGAGTAACTTAGAATATAATTCAGTACAAATGTAATTTCAAAGACAAAAATGATAAAAATGCACAATCACATAAAAAGAAATATTTCAGAGCTAAGGGTTCAAAATGAGTACACAAACAAAAATAGAACTCATAAATAAATTAGATATAGCAAGGAACAGAATAGACATGAATGAAAAATTGGATTTCTGAAATATAGAAGTTTTAAGATAATCATGGTAGATGCATTGGAAAAAAGACAACTCATAATGCAAATAGAGATATAATTTGATTAGATAATAGACATGAAAAGCAAGGATGACCAGACTTGGACATGGCATTCTCTCTGAAGAAAAGTCAAAACATAGAGAACAGAACATTTAAATATATAATAGAAAAATCTTTCCAGTCACTTAAATATCGTGTTTAAGTGGCTAAATGTCAAGAAAAATGAAATAAGTATTTCTACATTAATGCAAAATAAGTCAATAAGGAGATGACTTATAAGTATGAGGAGGTATAGAGAAAATTTATCCAAGGGCATAGAAAAAGATTTAATATGAGCAAAGTTTGAGCATAACAATGTCAGAAAACATTGGAGAACTGGCTATAACCTTTTAAAGAAGAAAATATGTTACTAAGAAGATAGGAATTGTGGTTACAGGCCAGCAGCACTCAAAGAGTGGTCCCTAGTCTCCTTGTAAGATGCCCGAGATTATTTTGGTGTGTCCTCCAGGCCCAAATCCTTTTCATAATAGTACTGAGACAATATTTGTCTCCTTCTCCTCTGATGGTTCAAAATATGACATTTATCTCCATACCAAATAAAAAGGGGAAGAATTGATTTGAATAAGAGGAGAAGGAGGATGAGGAAGTAGGAGGAGGAAGAGGAGAAGGGAACAAAGTGGAGGAGGAGGAAGACACTATCAGTGTAGATAGTACACATAGAGAGTATTGCAGCATTGAAGAGAAAAAATTCATTCTGGGGGAAGGAAGGTGTTGGCATGGCTTCCATATAGTATATGAAATTCTCTTACCTCCAAGTGAATATTCTACATAAGAGGAGAAGGGTGGGGGGAAAGGAAAGGAGTAAAGACAGGATGAGTTAAAGGGAAAGAAAACGGTGACTTGTACCCTATCTTAAACTCCTTGTATCCAGAGTTCAGTCTCCTGAGAAGTTTCCTTTTAGCATGACCCCAGGAACTCTGATTAAATTGCACCAGCGCTAAAGTACTTAAATTTTACTAAACCATTTTATGCTTAGAGGAGTCTCACATATCCAGTATTCATCACAATTAGGCAAGGAAAAGTATGGTGCCAATTCCAAGGAAGTGGTCCCAATAATGAACATGGGACTGCAGGCTGGAAATATCACCTGATCAGGAGCTCATTCAATTTCAGATCTAATATTTAAGTGGTGAATCCATAGTATTTTCTTTATTCTGAATGAAGTCCATTGGTGTTTAACATTTAATACTGAAACTGTAATTATCTCTTTTAATAGATGAAATTCCAGAAAGTCGGGGATAAAAAACAAATTGTCCAAGTCACATCACTGGTACATGAGGAAAAAAATTTTGAACACAGATTTGTGTCGCTACAAAGCCTTGAACACTCTGATAGACTACCACAATGTACACACACACACACACACACACACACACACACACACACACACACGCATACACACCAAAAAAACTCTTTTTAAAATGAGGCATCTGAATGTTTCCACAGTCACATGTACAACTTGATATAATCACTCTCAGTAGTGTGTTTTGGAGATCCCTTTTCTTTTATTAAGTCCATTATTTTAATCATATTATTCTGTGGGAAGAGTGATTTCTCATGTTTAGTGGCAAAATCAAAACTTGCTTGTGAGTCAAGAGGAACAATACAAAATGCTGATATCAGGTGCTGTATGCCTCAGCAAATCCTATGCTGGAAATTTTAATCTAGAACACTTTCATCTGCTCCTGTGGGTAATCAAATTAATCTGTTTGTGTGTGTGTGTGTGTGTGTGTGTGTGTGTGTGTGTGTGTGTTGCGGATTTGTGGATTTTCACACTTACAAATCCTGATATTTGTGGGAGAAGTAACTGACATTCAAACCATTCAATAGCCAACACTATTTATCCATAAACAACACATTATATTATTTTTAAATTGTATTTTATTTTAGATAATAGTTATCATATAATCCTGCCTATACTGATCCATCATAGAAGTCTTTCAGTGGATGCTCAGGGTAATAAAATTTTAGGTAGCCTAAAATTAACTCTTGAATTGAAAAACATATCAAAGATGTACTAAATAGCCAGTTAACTTGCATAATCTCTCATCATTTCTTTCAAGACAAATAATCCTGAAAACTTAATCAAGACTCCATTAGGATTCTCTCAGGGGATGAATATCTTCAACTTTGATACACACTCTACATGGAGTCACAAAGTCCATGTTGAAGTTCTGTGTCAACAACCATGGCTTTGTAAAAGTTAATTTAAATAAAAGACTCACCTGGCTTCATTATTTTCAACAGTGTATATTTATTTACTGTAGCTCATTTTAAGGAACCTGTGCCTAAGTCCCACCATCTGGCCTTATCACCTTCAAGCAAGTAACCAAAACCAAAATATTGTGCAGACTTCTCAGAACACCCTTGAGTGCATCAGCAGAAGAGATGGCGAGTCAGCTTTTGTAAGTTTCTCATTACTCAGGATGTCACTTGTGTTTTATATAGTCCTAGTGACTTATCAATGGAGTACTTTCTAAGACTGGCCTTTGAGCTTCTGAAAACATCTAAAGACTTTAATAAATTGGAACATGTTCTTAATGTCTGTTTGCCTGTATCTACTTATTTTACATTTGTAGAATAAGATTCAATACTTTCTAACATTAGATTACCACTCTTGTGCTCCCAGATGTCTAGAGGAACAGTACACCATAGTGGTTATCTACAGAATTATTTCTCTACCAGGAGAATTTAACAACAGGGGGGGGGAAACATTCACAAATTGTCATCTAAAGCCATTCAGCATAAATACTTTCCTAAGCTTCCTTAGGATTTGTTAAAAATATGGAAGGAAATTACATTTTTTCTCTTATGGCTGCAATAGTTTAAGAAAAGCATATTAGTTGGGGCTATAGAAGGAAACAGTTGACATAACCAAATTAGGATAATTTGAGGTAGGTTAATAAGGCACTATTCATGATTGTGTGAGCCGGAGGCAGGTATAGCTCCAGATGCAATGAGTGCAGTAGCTTGAAACTAGTAACCATAGAATTGTTGCCATCCCTAGTCTCAAAGGGCTTGGAGGAGGAAACAGGTACTGAAGAACATATGGAGAGTTCATAGAGATGACTATATAGAGGGGGACAGTGACCTTCATCATAGGACTAATCACCCCAAGGCACCCTAGCAAGAGCAGATACCTAGGGAAGTAGGTATCTGAGCCTCACTCTATTGGCCCTCTGACCTGTGAACTCTGCATTAGGTTAATTAACTAGAAACTCGAAAGCAAGGGACCCCAATGATGTCATCCATCCAGTGAGTCTTCCAGAGTAAAATGGATGGAGAGAAGGGTGCAGGGTGGATCCGGAGAGGCTAACAGAAGTGGCTTAACAAGTACAACATAGAGACAGCCTTATAAGGTCAAATCCCCCCCAGTATTACCTACAACAATCAAGGCTTAACTACAAGACTGCGCACAAAGACCACAAGGGGGTGCACCAAGAAAGCATAAAAAATGCGGAGACAAAGAAACAGGACACAAACGACAGAAATGGAGGATATAGAGTTCAAAACCACACTTTTAAGGTCTCTCAAGAACTGTCTAGAAGCCACCGATAAATTTAGTAAGGCCCTCGAAAAGACTGGTGAGACCACCAATAAATATAGTGAGATCCTCAAGAAATCTAATGAGACCCTCGATGTTGTGATAAAGAACCAATTAGAAATTAAGCATACACTGACTGAAATAAAGAATATTATACAGACTCCCAACAGCAGACCAGAGGAGTACAAGAATCAAATTAAAGATTTGAAATATGAAGAAGCAAAAAAAAAAAAAACCCAACCAGAAAAGCAAAATGAAAAAAGAATATGAAAATGCGAAGATAGTGTAAGGAGCCTCTGGGACAGCTTCAAGCGTACCAACATCAGAATTATAGGGGTACCAGAAGAAGAGAGAGAGCAAGATATTGAAAACCTATTTGAAGAAATAATGACAGAAAACTTCCCCCACCTGGTGAAAGAAATAGACTTACAAGTCCAGGAAGCGCAGAGAACCCCAAACAAAAGGAATCCAAAGAGGACCACACCAAGATACATCATAATTAAAATGCTAAGAGCAAAAGACAAAGAGCGAATCTTAAAAGCAGCAAGAGAAAGAAACTCAGTTACCTACAAGGGAATACCCATACGACTGTCAGCTGATTTCTCAACAGAAACTTTGCAGGCCAGAAGGGAGTGGCAAGAAATATTCAAAGTGATGAATACCAAGAACCTTCAACCAAGATTACTTTATCCAGCAAAGCTATCATTCAGAATTGAAGGTCAGATAAAGAGCTTCACAGATAAGGAAAAGCTAAAGGAGTTCATCACCACCAAAGCAGTATTATATGAAATGCTGAAAGGTATCCTTTAAGAAGAGGAAGAAGAAAAAGGTAAAGATACAAATTATGAACAATAAATACACATCTACCAACAAGTGAATCTAAGAATCAAGTGAATAAATAATCTGATGAACAGAATGAACTGGTGATTATAATAGAATCAGGGACATAGAAAGGGAATGGACTGACTATTGTTGGGGTGGGGGGAAAGGGTGTGGGAGATGCGGGAAGAGACTGGACAAAAATCGTGCACCTATGGATGAGGACAGTGGGTGGGGAGTGAGGGCGGAGGGTGGGGTGAGAACTGGGAGGAGGGCAGTTATGGGGGGGGAAGAGGAACAAATGTAATAATCTGAACAATAAAGATTTAATTAAAAAAAGAGACAGCCTTATAAATGGAAGTTTTTAAGAATTATACAGGTGTATGGTATTAATATCATGGCTTGGTTTATCTGAGTTCCTTGCCTATGTTTTGGGTAGAATTGTTCTTAGATAATAGTGTAACAATAAATAATTGTATTGACAAAAACCTGTTCAATTTTTCTCTATTATTTACTAAGACCCTATCAAAAAATCCAGGTAGGCACTTGGAAGCAAGTTTAGTGCAGTCTCTAACCCAGAACAAAACACAGGTTATCAGAACCTGAGTCATAATATTCTGACCAAGTAAGTTGAATACAGACTGATTTAGGCACAGGTCTAGGTCAAAGTAAGGTCAGGAAGTAGATGCCAGTGGTTATGTGTGAAGCCACAGCCCACGTGGCCTGGGTTCAAAGGCGTGAAGAAAGGGCTGACATGCAAATTAATACACAAGACAAGAAATATAAATGTTGAAATTATGGGGGAAGCCAGATGTGAACTTAGTTCAAGTGACTAAGCTCCACTGAATCTCCGCACCTGTCTTCTTTTTATTTACTAGAATACACAATTGCCTTTTAGGAATGCAAACAGACATATCAAAGGCAATGTTTAGTAAACAGTGAAAGATTGTCAGGTTAGGGGGGATGCCTTCAGCCATTAAGTCAGCAGCAGGTAATAACATGCAGACATTCAGCCTTCTGAATATCAAAACCCTATTCAGCCTTCTGACTGGACTTCTTGCATTTGTATTAATTACTGTTGATCTTTGCTTCCAGTAGTTATAGTTCCACATGTATATCTCTATCTACATATCAGTAATATATTTACAGCTAGATATTATAAATAGTTTATCTTTGTTTCTTTTAAATCTTTCTTTATAAACAGAATAGCCTACTTGCTTTAAGAAATAAATTACCATCCCTCACATATATTTATTCACATTTATTATATTTTTAAGTGCTGTGTGTGTCTGTGTGCATGCCTTTTTTGCTCTTTGGGTATCAAATTGATATAATAAACATGTGGATGTCTTTTATACTTTAAGCTCCCAGAAAAGAGAACAAATTTAACCCTCTCCTCTCTGCATCACCAATAACAGAGTTGGGAACATACTGCACTGAGCTACCTCTGTAATAACTTAACAATAAATTTCTACAGTCTGACATGTTTCCCACAATTCTCAGGACACATTTAAGATATTCTGTCAGTCTGGTTCCTAGATCCATCAGTTACTTGATCTCTGACTTCTTTCTGAAATGGGTGAGACAAAGTGCAGCAACCTGTTTATTTTTCCTCTAAATACAGTTCATAGCAAATTAAAAGGTCAAAGTATACATTCTGGCGAGGAGGGGGGGAGGGGGGACCAAATGGTGACCGAATAGCCAGATGCCAGATGTGTCCCGAGCCTTATCCCAGAGCAGATAGAAGGATCATCTAAATTGAATAACATCCACCAGAATTGGTGAAGTAGATACAGCTGGTGAGACAATTTGCAGTCAGCAAGGGCAGAGGAACCTGGACAACAGTAGGATCAGGGTTCTGTGCTGGAGAAAGTTGTGATACCTCTGAGCCAAGAGAGTCAGAAGGAAGCCACATGGTACCAAGTTCATGTCCATTGGGGACAGGCATAACATCTGATTGTGGAAAGGAAGTCCATGGGGCTGCTGGTGGCAGGGGATTCTAGATCTAACTCCACAGCCATGAGAGGCTGACCCCAATGGGGCAGCCTGAAGAACTGTCTAAGCCGTGTGGTGCCAGGGGGAGAGAAACTCTCAGTGGCACAGCTCTTTCCCCTCTTTTTGGTCCTTGTTTTTATTCACTAAACCCAGTTCATAGGATCTTTCGAATACAAACACTCACCCATCTTTGAGGTTCAGGTGGAGGTGTGCACTTGTGGAATCTGGGGAGAGGTTGTGAAGAAGAGCAGATTGGGGAGAGGTGACCAGGAATCCAGCACTAGGATATTCTTGACCATCCTGACCTAAGCAGCCACTTTCTTCTTAAGAGCTAGCCCTTCCCAGCAGTCTCCAGACAACCAATACAGCCAAACAGGCTACACCCTGAGTGGTACAAAGGACACAAATCTGAATAGCCTTTAGAGACCTCAGGGACTGGGTTGAAGAGAGGTGCTTCAGTCCCTGAAAGAAACACAGCAACCTCCCTAACTATAGTCCTGAAACAAACAGTTGCTTGAGAAATTAAGATTGACAGGGACAGACAGGCTAAGTGGGAAGATTGGCCCCACCTACTGACAGTCAAGGCGGTGGAGATAGACACAAACAGAGGAGCGGTGGATCACTTGGAACTTCAACATGGTGCTGACTACTTAACAGGAAACCGAGAGTTGGCAGACAGTACAGTGGGATCTTAAATGAGCCCTGATGGGGCATTAAAATTCGGCTGAAACAAACACTTCACTATTTTATTTTTATCTTTTATTTAAATATTTTTCTTTATTTTGGGGGGTGAGGGAATTTTTTGTTTATTTCTTTATTTTTATTTTTTTGAATTATTTTTCTTCATTCTATTTATTGTTACTTTATCTTATTTTTTATACTTTTAATTTTTTTCTTTATCTTTCTTTTCTTTTTATTCACTTATCCTCTTTCTGCCTCCTCTATACTGAACCGAGGTCCTCCTCATATACATTTAATTCCTTAACTTTATGTTCTGTATATAAGCTCTGCCTCTACAGATTCAGATTCTGACCCACCTGCTTTTCTGGGTGTTTGTTGGTTGCATTTTTTGGTTTATCTGTTTGTTCTGTGGTGTTTTCTCCATATCTATATATACATTCTGGGGGGGGGGGGGGCAAATGGTGACCGAATAGCCAGATGTGTCCCAAGCGCCTTATCCCAGAGCAGATAGAAGGATCGTATATATATATTCTTTTTCTTCTTTTTCATTTTTCTCTTACCATTTTTTTCTTTCCTCGATCATATTTGCTCTATTATCTCTCCCCTAATTTTATTTTCTCTGGTGGTCACTTATACTGGGATTGTCAGTGTCCTGAGTACATTTGTGTTTTGTTCCTTTTGTGTCATGTCTTATTGAGTTGTGTTTTGTGCTGTTCAGTCAACATGTTAGAGAGTTAGCCACATAACCAGACACCCTGAGAGGAGACTCCATCACAAATGGGACAATAACACTCAAGACCAAACTGCACCAAGGGAACCCAAATATCCCAAGTAAGAGGCATCTCTAGATTGCCCAGCCCAGAAGACTGGAGATATTGTACCACTGGGTCCCACAAAACATCTACTATGTAAGACAAATTCAAAAAATCTGGGTGGCATAGCAGTTTCATCTGATACGTAGTAACAATCACAAAGCAACAGCAAAAATGAGGAGACAAAGAAACAACCCCCATTCAAAAGAAAAGGAGGAATTACCAGAATGGAAATAAATGAAATGGAGGCAAGCAATTTGTCAGAGAAAAAATTTAGAGCAATCATTATAAGGACACTGAAAAGGAGGGAAGACAAATTCAACATGTGTAAGAATCAAAGGAAATGAAGAATAACATAGCCACAATAAAGAACACAATGGAAAGTTTCAACAGTAGACTAGAGGAATCTAAGGACTGCATGAGTGAGTTAGAAGATAAGGTAGAAAAACCATACAAGGACAACAGCAACTCTAAATAAAGAATACTTAAAAAACAGGAGGAGAGCCTAAGGGAGCTTTGGGACAACAGGAAACAAAACAACATCTGCATAATAGGTGTGCCAGAAAGAGAGGAAGCAGAGCAAAGTATAAAAAAAAAATGTTTGAAGAAATAATGACAAATAACTTCTCTGATGTTGGGATGAAAAAAGCCACACAAATCCAAGAAGAACACAGAGTCCCAAATAAGGTGAATCCAAAAAGACCGACATCATAATAAAATTGGCAAATATCAACAACAAAGTTAATCATAAAATCTGCCAGGAAGAAACAGAAAGTTTCCCATGAGGGATGTCCCATAGACTATCAAATGATTTCTCAACAGAAACACATCAGGCCAGAATAGAATGGAATGAAATACACAAAGTGATGCAAATCAAGAGACTCATTCCAAGAATACTATAACCAGAAAGGCTATCATTAAAAATTGAAGGTGAAAAGAGTATCTTCACAGAAGTAAAATTGTTATTATTTGCAGATGACATGATATTGTACATATAAAACCCTAAAGACTCCATCAAAAATCTACTAGACTTAATAAGTGAATTTGGCAATGTAGCAGGATACAAACTTAACACCCAGAAATCTATGGCTTTTTTATACACCAATAATGAACTCAAAGAAAGAGAAACAAACAAACAAAAAATCCCATTAACCATTGCATCAAAAAATAAATTAAGAGCTCTAGTCAGCTTTGCCAAGTGGATAGAGTGTCGGCCTGTGGACCGAAGGGTCCCAAGTTCAATTCCAGTCAAGGGCATATGCCTGGGTTGCGGGCTCCATCCACAGTGAGGGGCATGAAAGAAGCAGCCAACTGATGATTCTCTCTCATCATTGATGTTTCTGTCTCTCTCCCTCTCCCTTCCTTTCTGAAATCAATAAAAATATATATAAAAAGTAAATTAAGATACTTATGCATAAACTTAACCAAGGAGGTAAAGGACCTATACTCAGAAAATTACAGGATGCTGAAAAAAGAGATAGAGGAAGACATAAACACGTGGAAGAACATACCATATTCATGGGTTGGTAGAATCAACATCATTTAAATGTTCATACTACCCAAAGCAATCTATAGATTCAATGCAATCCCCATTAAAATACCAACGACATATTTCACAGACCTAGAACAAACTCTCCAAAAATTCATCTGGAATAAAAAAAAGACCCTGAATAGCTGCAGCAATCTTGAGAAAGAACAAAGTTAGAGGGATCATAATAGCAGATATAAAGCTATATTACAAAGCACTGTTCTCAAAACTGCCTAGTACTGGCACAATAACAGACATAGAGAACAATGGAACAGAACAGAGAACACAGAAATTGACCCAAGCCATTATGTTCAATTAATATTTGACTAAGGAGGCAAGAGCATACAATGGAGTCAAGACAGTCTCTTCAATACATGGTGTTGGGAAAATTGGACAGACACATGCAAAAAAATGAAACTAGACCACCAACTTACACCATACACAAAAATAAACTCAAATTGGATAAACAACTTAAATGTAATATGGGAAATCATAAAAATCTTAGAAGAATTTATAGGCAGCAAGGTATCAAACATATGTTGTAGCAATATATTTACCAATACCACTCCTAGGACAATGGAAACAATGAGAAAATAAACAAATGGGACTATATAAAAATAAAAAGCTTCTGCACAGCAAAAGAAACCATTAACTGACATAACAATAAGAAAGCCACTGCATGGGAGAACATCTTTGCTAATGTTATTTTAGATAAGGATGTAATCTTCAAAATTTATAGGGAACTCATACAACTTAACAAAAGGAAGATAAACAATGCAAGCCAGTCAGAGAAAGATGACTATCACATGGTCTCACTCATTTGTGGACTATAATGAACAATAAAAACTGGTGAACAAAACTAGAACCAGAGACATAGAAGCATCAAACAGACTGTCCAACCTATGAGGGAAGGAGGGGCATGAGGGAGTAAGAGATCAACCAAAGGACTTGTATGCATGCATATGAGCATAACCAATGGACACAGACACTATAGGGGGATGAGGGCACGTGCTGCTAATTGGGAGAGGTCAATGGGGAGAAAAGGAGACTCATGCAATATTTTAACTGATAAAGAATTTAATTTTTTTAAAAAAAGTATATGTTCTGCATACAAAACACATTCCCAGAGGTTTAATATCCAGATTTCATCCTTTTGGAGTTTGTATTGTTATAGAAATAAATGTGGGCACAAAAGGTCAAACTTTTAGGGAAATGGAAGAATATCTCACATCAGAAAAATGTATTTATTTTGGCTTGAGACATAGGAAGACTGGGTTCCGGCATTGCATTTTTTGATAACTAGTTGTCTTCCCCTGGGAAAAATCATCTAACTAGTCTGAGACTCCGTTTTTCTGATGCTAATTTGACAGGTGTAGATGGGCGGGTTAGTTTATGAACTTCACTACTATTTTCAGCTCCAAAGTTGTGCTTTTAATATGAAATGAATGGAAATAAGAGAAATACAAAAAAAGTCCCAAAAGGTATTAAGAAATAGCAAGAAAACTTAGTCAGCCCTAGCCAATTTGGCTCAGTGGATAGAGTGTCAGCCTTCGCACTGAAGGGTGCCAGGGCACATGCCCGGGTTGCAGGCTCTATCCCCAGTAGGGGGTGTGCAGGAGGTAGCCAATCAATGATTCTTTCTCATCACTTATGTTTCTATCTCTTTCTCCATCTCCCTTCCTCTCTAAAATCAATAAAAATATATTTTAAAAAGTACTTAGTCATCAGGTGTTGATAATTATAGGGAGCCAACCAGAGTCCTGGAATAATAAGTCCATAATGGTGAAGGCTTAGGAAATAACTGCCTAAATGAATGAGTGAAGAAGACCTTTTTTGATGGATGTCAAAGATCAAGTAATAAAAAAGCATTGAGTGATGGATGAAGCTGATATTAAACCTACAGTGATGCTGGAAGAGATGACTGATGATGTGAATTTCTTCAGTTTTTGTCAGGGAAATGTCATGTCATCCTTGCTAAGTAGGTAGTGCAAGCCTGGCTAAAAGCTCCCATGAACTACACTATAAAGCAGACATCCTGAGTCACCACCCAATGCATTTAGAAATAGGTATGAATAGAAACAGTCCCAAAGAGAGCAGAATCACTTTGGTGGGGACTATAGGAGAGAGAGTTGAATGCAGGAGGAAGGCTGTGAGAAACCTAATTTTGTTTAGGAAACTTTTTGCTTCTCTAGAGGGAGAAAGTTATCATTATTCAAAATGAAATCCTTGACATACAGAACCTATATAATTCAACCAGATATAAAAATCTTAGACAAAAAAAATCTGATCCAACAGTATGTGTCTTTTTCTGTCTGATTTATTTCACTTAGCATAATGCCCTCAATTTCCATTTGCATTGTAGCAAATGGTAAGATTTTCTTTATATGGCTCAAAGGTACGCCAGTGTGTGTGTGTGTGTGTGTGTGTGTGCGCACACACGTGTGTGTATCCAATTTTATTTATTCATTCATCCATTGATGCACATTTACATTGCTTCCATGTCTTGGCTATTGAAAAAAAATGGGGTAGATATATCTTTTTAAATTAGTGTTTTTGTTTACTTTAGATAAATGCTCAGACGTGAGATTGCGTTATTGCTGAATCATATGGTAGTCCTCTTTTCAATTTTGTGAGGAACCTCCATATTGACAAAATGAGTTAGGGTGGTCAAAAAGTACATACTTGTAGTTATAAAATAAATATCATGGCAATATAGTATACAACATAGTGATTGTAGTTAATAATACTGCATTTTAATTTGAAAGCTGCTAAAAGAATAGATCTTAAAATTTCTTATCACAATAAAAAATTGTAACTATGTATGATGATGGATGCAACTGTATGGTGCCTTATTGTGGTGAGCACTTTATATTATACTAGAGGCCCAGTGCATGAAATTTGTGCATGGCGGGGGTGGGTCCCTCATCTTGGCCTCCACCCCCTCGCAATCCAGGACCACTGGCTCCTAACCACTCATCTGCCTGCCTCATCGCCCCTAACTGCTCCCCTGCCTGCCTGATTGCCCCTAACCACCTCTGCCTTGGCCCCCGCTGCTCCAGCTTTGTCCGGAAGGACGTCCAGAATGACATCCAGAAGGTCATTTGGCTGTCTGGTCTAATTAGCATATTATGCTTTTATTATTATAAATACAAATATTGAATTTGTAATATGCCTGAAACCAATATAATGTTATATGTCAATTTTATCCAATTGAAAATAACTAAGAGATCAGAAACCAAAATAATTGAAGACCTGCATATATTCTAAAAATCCATGAAGGGTGTGTAGCTTCAGAGTCTGCAGCAAACCTTAACAGTTTTCTCTCTTATCCTTCCCAATCAGTCCACACTCTGATCTTATTTTGTTTTGTTAATTAAATTCTAGTTAGCACTTCTCTCCCTTTCAAACATGTTCTCTGTCTCTCTGTTCCTTAGCTACCTGGCTCAGAGTTTACTTTTCTTAGCCATAAGAGTACCTTCAGATTAGCCTAGTCTTATTTCTCTGTCCCAACCCATGTCCCCCATTCTGGTCATGTCTTCCATGTTAGTTTCCTAGGGCTGCTGCAACAAATTACCACAGACACAGTGGTAATTAAAAAACACAAATTGGTTCTCTTATGAATCTGGAAGCAGGCGGTCTGCAACCAGTTTCACTGGGCCCAGCTCCCTCCAGACATTCTGCATCCCTGCCTTCCAGACTGGAGCTGCATTCCTTGTGCTGCACCAGGCCCTGCTCATGAGCCCTCCTCCACCTTCAAGGCCACAGTACAGAACTTTAATCCTCCCTTTGCTGAGGTGGTGCCACCATCTTCCCTCCTCCTGTGACAAGCTCCCCTCTGCCTCTGTGTGTAAACACAGAAGGGCCCGCCCTGATGGTCCAAGGCAGACTCTCCATCTCAAACTTGGGGGTCTTTTCATTTTTTTTTTACCATAGAATTTAACATTCACAGGTTCTAGAGGTTAGGGTGGGTTTTTATCAGCCTGTCAGCCTTCACTATGAATATCCCAAGCTCGGTATGTGTGACTGATTTCACTAAAATCTAATCATTTTGGAAACTAGTTTTTCTCCTACTCTCCAGCCTATGGATTTAGAACCTCAGCCACCTGTCTGTACTGCTCTCTCTTCTTTGATGCTTCTGTCCAGACACACATTCATGTCTTCCTTCCCAACCCTCCTGCCGCTCTACTAACTGGATCCAGATCCTTAATTCTTCATTATTGGCCTATTTCAGTAAACTTACTAATATTGTTGTTGATAGTGTTTGTTATTAAGGATGCCATTGCTAGGTAACATGTTCCTAAATCACTATTTTGATCACAGTACAAAACAAACCTTCCAAAGCAAGCTAATTGCTTAATCCTCAGTTTTCATGAGTCTTCAAGTGAGGCTACAATCTCCTAAACTGGCATTCACCATTGCACTATGGCTTTTTAGTCTTTATAAAACCTACTAGTGGCCCAGTGCATGAAATTTGTGCATGGGGGAGGGGTGTTCCTCAGCCCAGCCTGCACCCTTTCCAATCTGGGACCCCTTGAAGGATGTCCTACTGCCGGTTTACAGGGATTGGGCCTAAACCAGCAGTCAGACATCTCTCTCGCAATCCAGGACTGCTGCCTCCTAACCACCTACTTATCCCCAAATGCGCCCCCCTGCCAGCCTGCTCTCCCCCAACTGTGCCCCTGTTGGCCTGCTCACTCCAAACTCCCCCCCCCACCGCCACTGTCCTGATCACCTCCAACTGACTCCCACTGATGGCCTGCTTACCCGCAACAGCCCTGCCCCCCACCAGCCTGATCACCCACAACTTCCCTCACCTCTTGGCCTCTAACCACCTTTACCTCGGCCCCGCCACCATGGCTTTGTCCAGAAGAATGTCTGGAAGGTCTCCTGGAAGGTCTCCCAGTTTAATTAACATATTACCCTTTTATCAGGGGTTCTCAACCTGTGGGTCGCGACCCCTTTGGAGGTCGAATGACCCTTTCACAGGGGTCACCTAAGACAATCAGAAAACACATATATAATTACATATTGTTTTGTGATTAATCACTATGCTTTAATTATGTTCAATTTGTAACAATGAAATTGGGGGTCACCACAACATGAGGAACTGTATTAAAGGGTCGCAGCATTAGGAAAATAGAGAACCACTGGTATAGATAGAGGCCTGGTGTATGGTTGGGGGCCGGCTGGTTTGCCCGGAAGGGTGTCCCGGATCAGGGTGGAGGTTTCCTTGGGGAAAGGGGCCTGTGGTGGTTTGCAGGCTAGCCACGCTCCCCCAACAGGGACCCTCACACCATGGGGGCGTGGCTAGCCTGGGTGAGGGGCTGAGGGCTGTTTTCAAGCTGGCCAAGCCCCCCAGCAGGGAGCCTCACCCCATAAGGGTGTGGCCAGCCTGGGTGAGGGGCTGAGGGCTGTTTTCAGGCTGGCCACACCCCCTTCAGGGTGGGGGTCCTCTCTGGGGTGCCTGGTCAGCCTGGGTGAGGGGCTGATGGCTGTTTGCAGGCTGGCCACACCCCTTTCAGGGTGGGGTTCCCTGCTGGGGGCTTGGCTAGCCTGGGTGAGTGGCTGATGGCTGTTTGCCGGTTGGCCACACCCCTTTTAGGGTGGGGGTCCCCACTGGGGTGCCTAGCCAGCCTGGGAGAGGGTCTAATGGCTATTTGCAACCTGGCCACGGCCCCGGGCAACCCAGGCTCCCAGACCCTCTTTGAGAGGAGGCCACAGCGGCTAGAAGCAGGTATCTGGGATTTATTTATCTTCTATAATTGAAACTGTGTAGCCTTGAGTGGGTCCCACAGCAGGCCAGGGCAGGCGGGAAGCTTGGCTTTCTCCATCCCTAGGGGCAACCCAAGCCTCCTGTTTCACTCCAGCTCATGCCTGCCGCCATCTTGGTTGGGTTAATTTGCATATAGTCGCTCTGATTGGCTGGTGGGCATGGCTGGTAGGCATGGCTTTTGAGTGTAGCGGAAGTATGGTTAATTTTCATGTTTCTCTTTTATTAGATAAGACTCTACTAGTTAAGTCCTATAGTCAAACCAAAGTGAAATTTCCATTTCATTGTTGACTGTATTATAGATGTCTCCCATTTTCCCCTGTTTTATACCCCTGCAACCAGCCCACACCCCCTCCCCTATGTCTTCACCACTGTATTTCCTGTGTCCATGGGCTATGCATATAAGAATACAAGTTTTTTGGTGTATCTCTCCTCGACCCCCAACCCCCACATTAAGGTATGGTGGTCTGTTCCATGCCTCCATGCTTCAGGTCTTATTTTGTTGGTCAATTTGTTTTGTTCATTAGATTCCACAAATAAGTGAGATCAAATGATATTTTTTTTCATCAGATTGGCTTATTTCACTTAGCATAATGGTCTCAGGTCCATCTATGTTGCCCCAAAGGATAAAAGATCCCTCTTTTTTTTTAAAAAAATTATTTATTCTTTAAAGTATTACACATAGTATTACATATGTCTCCTTTTTCCCCCATTGACCACTCCCCAGCTACCCCCACCCCCCTGCACATGCCCTCACCCTCCTAATGTCTGTGTCCAATGGTTATGCTTATATGCATGCCTACAAGTTCTTTGGTTGATATCTTACCCTCCCCTGCTCTGTCATCCCTCTAAAGTTTGAAGGTCTGTTTGCTGCTTCTCTATCTCTGGATCTGCTTTTGTTCATCAGTTTATGATGTTCATTATATTCCACAAATGGGAGAGATCACGTGATAGTTATCTTTCCTGACTGGCTTATTTCACTTAGCATAATGCTCTCCAGGTCCATGCCTGCTGTTGCAAATTGTAAGAGTTCTTTTCTTTTTACAGCAGCATAGTATTCCATTGTGTAGATGTACCACAGTTTTCTAATCCAGTCATCTGCTGATGGGCACTTCAGCTGTTTCCAAATCTTAGCTATTTTATTTTATTTTTTTTTCTAAAATATATTCCATTGATTTTCCACAGAGAGGAAGGAAGAGGGACAGAGAGCTAGAAACATCTATGAGAGAGAAACATCTATCAGCTATCTCCTGCACACTCCCCACTGGGGATATGCCCACAACCAAGGCATATGCCCTTGACTGGAATAGAACCTGGGACCCTTGAGTCTGCAGGCTGATGCTCCATCCACTGAGCCAAACCGGTTTGGGCAATCTTAGCTATTTTAAATTGTGCTGCTATGAACATAGGGGTGCTTATGTCCTTTCTGACTGGTGTTTCTGATTTCTTGGGATATATTCCTTGAAGTGGGATTAGTGGGTCCAAATGGCAGTTCCATTTTTAATTTTTTGAGGAAACTCCATACTGTCTTCCACAGTGGCTGCATCAGTCTGCATTCCCACTAGCAATGCACAAGGGTTCCTTGTTCTCCACATCTTTGTCAGCACTTGTCATTGTTTGTTGATTTGTTGATAGCCATTCTGACAGGTTTTAGATGGTATCTCATTGTTTTGATTTGCATTTCTTGGGTGATTAGTGACTTTGAGAATGTTTTCATATGTGTCCTGGCCTTCTGTATGTCCACTTTAGAAAAGTGTCTATATAAGGCCTTTGCTCATTCTTTGATTGGATTATCTTCATTTTGTTAAGATGTATGAGTTCCCTATAAATTTTGGAGATGAAATCCTTATCAGAGATAACATTGGCAAATATATTCTCCCATGTAGTGGCTTTCTTTTAGTTTTGTTGATGGTTTCCTTTGCTGTGAAGAAGCTTTTTATTTTGATGTAGTCCATTTCTTTATTTTCTCCTTGTTTCCATTGCCTTAGGAACTGTATCAATAAAGATATTGCTACTACATATGTCTCATATTTTGATGCCTATGGATTCTTCTAAGATTTTTATAGTTTCCCATCTTACGTTTAAGTCCTTTATCCATTTTGAGTTCATTTTTGTGTATGGTGAAATTTGGTGGTCTAGTTTCATTTTTTTTGCATGTATCTGTCCAATTTTCTCAACATCATGTATTGAAGAGAATAGCTTGACTATGTTATATGCTCTTGCCTCTTTTGTCAAATAGTAATTGAGCATCATGATTTGGGTTGATTTCTGGATTCTCTGTTTTGTTCTATTGGTCTATATATCTGTTCTTGTGCCAGTACTAGGCAGTTTTGAGAACAATGGCTTTGTAGTATAGCTTGATATCTGGTATTATGATCCCTCCAACTTTGTTCTTCTTTCTCAAAATTGCTGCAGTTATTCGGGGTCTTTTTATTTACTTTTTATTCCCTATTAATTTTTGGAGAATTTGTTTTAGGTTTGTGAAATATGCCATTGGTATTTTAATGGGGATTTCTTTTAATCTATACATTGCTTTGGGTAGTATGGACATTTTAATGATGTTGATTCTACCAATCCATGAATACGGTATGTTTTTCCATTTGTTTATGTCTTCCTCTATCTCTTTTTTTCATGTCCTGTAGTTTTCCAAGAACAGGTCTTTTAACTCCTTAGTTAAGTTTATTCCTAGGTATCTTAATTTTCTTGGTGCAATAATAAATGTGATTGTTTTAGTTTTTTCTCTTTCTGTGAGGTCATTATTGGCGTATAAAAAAGCCATAGATTTCTGGGTGTTAAATTTGTATTCTGCTACATTGCCAAATTCATTTTTTAAGTCTAGTAGATTTTTGATGGAGTCTTTAGGGTTTTCTGTGTACTATATCATGTCATCTGTGAATAATGACAATTTTACTTGTTCTTTTTCAATTAGGATGTCTTTTTTTCTTCTTCCTGTCTGATCCCTATGATTAGCACTTCCAGGACTATGTCAAACAGGAGTGGTGAGAGTGGGAATCCCTGTCTTGTTCCTGTTATTAGGGGAAATGGCTTTAGTTTTTGCACATTGAGTATGATGTTGGCTGTATGTTTGTCATATATGGATTTTATTATGTTGAGGTATGATCCTTCTATCCCCACTTTGCTGAGCATTTTTTATCAGAAAAGGATGTTAGATTTTGTCAAATGCCTTTTCTGCATCAATTGATATGATGATGTGATTTTTGTCTCTCAATTTGTTTATGTGATTTATCATGTTTACTGATTTATGAATATTGTACCAGCCTTGCATCCCTGGAATAAATCCCACTTGGTCATGGTGTCTGATCTTTCTAACGTAACTCTGGATCCAATTTGCAATGATTTTGTTGAGGATTTTAGTATCTATGTTCATCAGGGATATTGGCCTCCAATTTTCTTTCCTTGTAGTGCCTTTATCTGGTTGTGGGATTAGGGCAATGCTAGCTTCATAGAAAATGTTTGGCAGTGGCGAAGAAAGGAGGAGACGGGGAGGTGGGGAGGTGGGAAACCCTTTGGGCCCTGATCGCCAGCCAGGCCTAGGGACCCTACCCGAGCACGAATTTCATGCATCAGGCCTCTAGTTGTTTAATAACATGCTATTTAGCCTCCAAGTGTTTGCATTTTCATAACTGTTTTTATTGTAGTTTATTTCTAACTTGAGGCCTTGTGCATGAAATTCGTTCACTGGGGGGTGGGGGTGTTCCTCAGCCCAGCTTGCACCCCCTCCAATATGGGATCCCTCAGGGGATGTCTGACTGCAGGGCCTAAACCAGCAGATCCCTGTGGGATTGGGCCTAAACTGGCAGTCTGACATCCCTCTCACAATCCAACCACTGGCTCCCAACCACTCACCTGCCTGCCAGCCTGATCACCCTCTAACCACTCCCCTACCAGCTTGATCGATGTCTAACTGCTCCCCTACCAGCCCGATCACCACCAACTACCCTGCCCAGCTGGCCCAATTGCCCCCAACTGTCCTCCCCTGTTGTCCCAGTCACCCCTAACTGCCCTCTCCTGATGGCCTGATTACCCACAACTGCCTTCCCCTGCTGACCATCTTGTGGCTGCCATCTTGTAACCACATGGGGGCTTCCATCTTTTGACTACATGGGGGCAGCCATCTTGTGCAAGGACATGGTTGTCAATTTGCATATTATCTCTTTATTATGTAGGATAGTATGCCATTGTGATATCAGAAGATGATTGATATGATTTCAATATTCTTTAATTTGAAGACACTTTGCCTCTGTTTCAATATGTGGTCTAGCTCTGAAAATGCCTCATGTGCACTTGCAAAGAATGTATATTCTTTAGCTTTGGGGTAAAATGTTCTGAAGATGTTGATCATGTCTATCTGATCTACTGAGTCATTTAGGATTGCTCTTTCTTTGCTGATTTTTTGTCTAGAGGATTTATCCAGTGATGTCTATAGCATATTAAAGTCCCCTACTATAATTGTATTGCTGTAGATCTCTCCCTTGATATCTTTCAGAAGTTGTTTTATGTATTTGGGTGCTCCTGTACTGGGAGCATATACATTTATAAGAGTAATATCCTCTTGTTGTATCCATACCTTTAGTATTATGAAGTGGCTTTCCTTATCTCTTGGTATGGCATTCATTTTGAGGTCTATTTTGTGAGATACAAGTATTGCTACCCCATTTTTTTAATTCCATTTGCCTGATAGATATTTTTCCATCCCTTAACTTTTAGTTTTTGTGAGTCACTTGTTCTGAAGTGTGTCTCTTGTAGGCAGCATATATATAAGTCATGTTTTCTTATCCATTCAGCCACTCTGATAATTAGTCACTTTTAGCTTTTTTCAAATGTCACTTGGCCATTTATATGTCCTGTTTGGAGAACTGTCTATTCAGATCCTCTGCCCATTTTTTAATTGGATTGTTTGTCTTCTTTTTGTTGAGTTATATGAGTACTTTATATATTTTAAACATTAACCCCTCATCAGATATATCATTGGCAAATATGTTCTCCCATGTAGTGGGTTCCCTTTTCATTTTGAGGCAGATTTCTTTTGCTGGGCAGAAGATTTTTATTTTGAAATAGTCAGATTTGTTGTAGTTGTGTGTTTTTTTCTTTTTTCTCTTGCCCTAGGAGATGTATCAGCAAAAATTTCGCTATGCATGATGTCTGAGATTTTACTGCCTATGTTTTTTTTCGAGAATTTGTATGGTTTCATGGCTTAGATTTAAATATTTTATCCATTTTGAGTTTATTCTCATGTTAGGTGTAAGTTGGTGTCTAATTTCATCTTTTCACATGTGTTAATCCAGTTTTCCTAATATGATTTGTTTGAAGAGACTGTGTTATATGTCTTGCTATCTTTGTCAAATATTAATTGACCATAATGTTGAGTCGATTTCTGGAGTCTCTGTTCTATCCCATTGGTTTATATGCCTATTCTTGTGCAAGTACTAGGCTTTTGTGAATACAGTAGCTTTGTAGTATAGTTTGATATCTGGTATCATGAGCCTCCAACTTCGTTCTTCTTTCTCGAGATTGCTACAGCTATCAGGGTCTTTTATGATTTGATATAAATTTTTGGAGTATTTGATTTAGTTCTGTGAAGTATGCCGTTGGTATTTTAATAGGGATTGCATTGAATCTATAGATTGCTTCAGTTAGTATTGACATTTTAATTATGTTAATTCTACCAATCCATAAACATGGTATATTCTTCTGTTTGTTTGTATCTTCTATTTCTTTTTTCAATGCCTATAGTTTTCCAAACAGGTCTTTTACCTCCTTAGTTAAATTTATACCTAGGTATTTTATTTTTTGTTACAATATTAAAT
This sequence comes from Myotis daubentonii, assembly GCF_963259705.1. Taxonomy (NCBI): domain Eukaryota; kingdom Metazoa; phylum Chordata; class Mammalia; order Chiroptera; family Vespertilionidae; genus Myotis; species Myotis daubentonii. Next base: position 121,473,674 of record NC_081842.1, read on the forward strand.
TGATTGTGATTTTTTTTAGTTTATCTTTCTGAGAGTTCATTAATGGTGTATAAAAATGCCTTCAATTTATAGATGTTGATTTTGTATCCTGCTATCTTGCTGAATTCCTTTATTAAGTCTAGTAGTTTCCTGGTGGAGTCTTTGGGGTTTCCTATCTATAATAATAAAAGGGTAATATGCTAATTAGACTGGACGTCTTCTGGATGTCCTTCCTGATGAAGCAGGGGCTGGAGGGAAGCCAGCCCAGGTCCCAGGTGCCTGCAGGTGGCCCGAGGGAAGCCAGGCTCTGTCCCGGGTGCCAGTGGGAAGCCGTTGCCAGCAGCCAGGGGAAGGAAGGTCTACTCTTTCATGAATTTTCATGCATCAGGCCTCTAGTGTACAATATAATGTCATCTATGAATAATGGCAGTTTTGCTACATCGTTTCCAATTTGGATGTCTTTTATCTCTTCTTTTCTGATGGCCATGGCTAGGATTTCCAGTACTATGTTGAATAAGAGTAGTGAAAGTGAACATCCTTGTCTTGTTCCTGTTTTTAAGGGAAATGCTTTTAGCATTTTTCCCATTGAGTATAATGTTTGCTGCAGGTTTGTCATATATGGCCTTTATTATACTAAGGTTTAAACCCTCTATTTCCACATTGCTAAAAGTTTTTTGTTTTTTTTTTTATCAAAAAAGGTGCTAGATTTTGTGGAATGCTTTTTCTGAATCTATTAGTATGAACATTTGATTTTTATATTTCACTTTGTTTATGTGATGAATCACATTTATTGAATTGTGAATAATGTACCAGCCTTGCATCCCCAAAATAAAACCCACTTGATCATGGTGTATACTTTTTTAAAATACATTGCTGGGTCCAATTTGCTAATATTTTGTTGAGGAATTTAGCATCTGTGTTTATTAAAGATATTGGACTGTAGTTTTCTTTCTTTGTAGTGCCTTTATCTGGTTTTGGAATTGGGATACTGCTGGATTTATAAAAGTGTTTGGAAATGTTCCTTCCCTCTGAATTTTTTTGGAATAGTTTGAGGATCATCCTTAAACTAGTTCTTCTTTGAATGTTTGATAAAATTCTCCTGTAAATCCATCCAGTCAATGTTTTTATATGCTGGGAGTTTTTTAATTATGACACTTCAGTTTCATCTATTGTAATTGGCTTACTCAAGTTTTCTGATTCTTCTGGATTGAGTTTTGTAAGATTGTGTGTTTCTAAGAATTTGTCCATTTTGCCCAAGTTGTCCAGTTTGTTGGCATATATTTGTTCATAGTATTTGCTTAGAATCCTTTGTATTTCGGTGGTGTCCATTTTAATAACACCTCATTTATTTCTGATTTTATTTATTTGAGTCCCCTTTCTTTGTTTCTTGATGATTCTGGCTAAGGGCTCATCAATCTAGTTTATCTTTTCAAAGAACCAGCTCTTGGATTCATTTATCTTTCATACTGTGTTTTTAGTCTCTATGTTATTTATTTTTGCTCTCATCTTTATTTTTTCCTTCTACTTACTCTAGGGTTTTCTTGCTCTTCTTTTTCCACTTTGTTTAGTTGTAGGGTTAGATAGTTTATTAGTGCTTTTCTTGTTTCTTAAGATAGACTTATAATGCTATGAACTTCCCTCTCAGGATTGCTTTTCTGCATCCCATAGATTTGGGGTGGTTGTGTCTTCATTTTCATTTGTTTCCAGGAATTTTTTAATTTATTGCTTGATCTCATTAGTAATCCATTCATTTTTTTAATAACATGCTATTTAGTCTCCATGTATTTGTGTTTCTGAGTTGTTTTTTTTATTGTAGTTGATTTCTAACTTCATGTCATTGTTTTCTGAGAAGATGCTTGGTATGTTATCATTCTTCTTTAATTTGTATACACTTGTTTTGTGTCCTAACATGTGATCTATCTTTGAGAATGTTCTATGTGAGCTTAGAAGAATGTATATCTGTTGCTTTTGTGTGAAATTTTCTGTAAATATCAGTTAGATCCATCTGATCTAGTGTGTCATTTAAAGCCTCTGTTCCCTTGTTGATTTTCTACTGGAAGATCTCTCTAGTGATGTGAATGGGATATTAAAGTTCCCTACTATGACTGTACTGCTATCAATCTCTTCCTTAAAGTCAACCAAGAGTTTATCCTATATAATAAAGAACTAATATGCTAATTAGACCAAACAACAGAATGACTGGCCGGACAACCTTCCATATGAAGCCAGGGCTGTGAGGGCTGAGGCAGCAGCTGGGGCTGTGAGGCACAAGGCAGCTGGGGCTTCAAAGGCTTACCCTTTCATTAATTTCTTGCATTGGGCCTCTAGTTTTTTATATATTTGGGTGCTCTATTATTGGGTATACACCGTATATGTTTACAAGGGTTATACTTTCTTGGTGAATCATTCCTTCTAATATTATGTAGTGGCCTTCTTTGTCTCTTGTTATGGCCATTGTTTTGAAGTCTATTTTGTCATATATAATGTTGCTACCCCAGCTTTTTTTTATTTCCATTAGTATGGAATATTTTTCCCATCCTTTCACTTTCAGTCTGTGTGATATTTTGTTCTGAGGTGGATCTCTTGTAGACAGCATATATATTGATCATGTTTCCTTATCCATTCAGTCCCCCTATGTCTTTTGACTGGAGCATTGAATCCATTTACATTTAAGGTTGGGATTGATAGGTATTTATTTACTGCCACTTTTATTTTCTTTATGCCTATGACTCTCTCTCCTTTTCTTCTTTTTAAAACAGTCCCTCTAACATTTCTTGCATTACTGGTTTGATGGTAATGTACTCCTTTAACCTTCCTCCAACCACCTGGAAATCTTTTTTATTTCTCCTTCAATTTTAAATGATAGCTTTGCTGGATCCAGTAATCTTGTATTAGGCCTTTGATTTTCATTAGTTTGCATATTTAATGCCATTCCCTTTTGGCCTGAAGTGTTTTTTATTGAGAAGTCAGCTGACATTCTAATGGGAACTCCTTTGTAGGTAATTTTCTGTCTCTCACTTGCTGCTTTAAGATTGTTTGTCTTTAACATTTGCCATTTTATTTTTAACTTTTAAAATATATTTTATTGATATTTTACAGAGAGGAAGGGAGAATGATAGATAGCTAGAAACAGCAATGAGAGAGAAACATCAATCAGCTGCCTCCTGCACACCTGCTACTGGGGATGTGTCCACAACTGAGGTACATGCACTTGACCAGAATTGAATCTGGGACCCTTCAGTCCGCAGGCCGATGCTCTATCCACTGAGTCAAGCTGGTCAGGCCAACATTTGCCATTTTAATGATGATGTGTCTAGGTGTGGGTCTCTTTTGGTTCATCTTGATTGGGACTCTGTGCCTCCTCGACTTGTGTGACTTTTCCCTTCTCCATGTTGGGAAATTTTTCTGTCATTAGGCCTATCCAAGTTATGGAGTGTAATCTGCATTACTCATTGAAGTGTACTGATTTAAATTCTAATCACATCTGAAAAATAACTTCAAAAACATCTAGACTGATGTTTGGCCAAATAATTGGGCATCATAATCTAGGAAAGTTGACGTAAGTTAATCATAACACATGCCTTTAGTCCTACATGTTAAAAATCTTCTAATTGAGTATTTGTGCACTGATTTGTCTTTGAGAACAGAAAATATAATAAAGAGCAAGAATGTTGGGTTGTGATAGTCTATACTTACTGAATAAGTTTCTTTCTTTTATAATGGGAACTTAGAAACCTAGTGATAATAATAGCAAAACAACTAACATTCATTGAATGCTTACTAGGTGCCAGGATATACATTAAGTATATATTGATCATGTTTATTGATTATATACTCAAATCACTTTAATCCCCACAAAACCCCTATAATATTTGTCTCATTTTTTATAGAAAATCAATACCCAAAATGGCCAAAGAAATTGTCCAAAGTCTTAATACTACTAAATTGTAGAGTCAAGTATCAAACTCAGGCAGTTTGCTTCTTGAGCTGTAATATTGGGGATGGAAGGAGCAATATTTGTATCCAAAACAAACCATTTTGAGTCTACTGAAAAAGAAATGATCAGTATTCTCAGGTTAACCTTGATGAAATTTCTGATGACTAATATTCAGGTGCTCTCAATTGTAAACCCAGATAAGAATCTCAAGTCTCAGAAAAAAAAAAAAGAATTGCAAGTCTGAATAACACTTAAGGATAAATGAATATTATATCTATTAGACAAAGCCTGAACTATATTTTATATATAGTATACAGCATATATAAATAAATTATGTACATATATAGTGTATGTGTTAGTAAATTGTGAAGATGATGGTTAAAATAATAAATATTAAATCTTCAAGGTAGGGAAAAATAATCATAGGTGCCATAAAAACAAAATAAAAACTAGGAGGTATAAGTTTACTTTGCCAAGAAGAGGTACTTTTAGAAAATAAAGGTCATTAATACCCATTCTTGGATTTTTTTGAAGTCCTGCTTTTGAAGAAAATCAATTTATGTTTATTGAGTTGTTTTCTGTAGTTCAATCTAAGTTCTTAGTCTAAGAGGCTTGTGGAGATCATTACTCAGTTTTATCGAGTTATCTGGCTCATGGGAAATAAGTTAAAGATTTAAGACAGAGCCTTTCCTGTCATCTATCTGATTCCTTCTGAATCCTGCTCTGCCATTTGTTACTCACTGTTGTCAATCTAGAAGTGTAAAGCCAGTGTCGTATATTCTATCTAGTAGTGACTTTGTTTGGCTGAGAGGTGACATTTTTTTCAACATCCAAACTGAGTCAGAATATTTAGAACTGCTAAAAGTGAATATTTAAAAGTACCAAAATAGAGGAGTCAGAATAGAAATTATATCTGTTTCAGCACAACTAGTTTGTTAAACAGCTTGCTATATATGGGATTGTGCACTCCCTTTGCCATTGGAAAATTGCACTGGTGGAATTTCTGTTGCTAGTGGGAATGGGGTTCTTATGGTATCTTGAATAAAAGAAGTTTATAAGACTCACACAGAAGAATGAGATGTGGTAGACATATTTATTTGCATGTTATTATATATCTCAGTTTCCAAAGTCCAATTTCCCTTAATCCAGTCCTGGAAAATGTGCAGTTGGGGATCCAACAGGGCTGAAAGCAAAGCCATTGTCCAGAGTTTCCATTCCATCATGGAGCTGAGTTCATCAGAGCATCTGGCTAGTGATAATCCATTAGTCCGTTGTGTGGGGTAATCCATTAGTCCGTTGTGTGGGCAAATGCAAGGGTGCAAGCCTCTTACAACAAGAAAGCCAGAGGCTAGGCCAAGAGAGGGAACTCCCTTTGTTCAGGAGCTTATATATCTCAGATGTTTCACCCTTAGAGTGGCCACACCTATTTTGGCCAATGACCTGCTCCCAGGTGTGACTGACACATAATCACCTTTTGTATGTCACCCAGACTTTACTGGGTGTGGATATAATATTTGCCTTCCCTCTATTCCTTTCCAGTTACTCCGTAACTGGGTTAATTACAACGATATCACCATCACTAGTAATTGAGTCAAATTTAAGCATATAGTATGAGCAGAGCATGCTCCTCTGCTGAGAGCTATAAGAATTTAAATGTCTTCCCTGTTTCTCTGCCTGGCAAAACTATTCATCAATCTGAATCCTACTTCTTTTGTAAAGTCAAGCAACCCAGTAAAGCAAACTTTCTTTCCATGGTTCTTTGCACATACCTTAAATATAGTGTTGTCATTCTGTATCATGATTATTAGATCATGTCAATTTCCTCACTTAGGACTCTATCAGTTAGAGTAAAAATAATATCTGTTATGTAGGTACTAGAAGCCCAGTGCATGAAATTCATGCATGGGTGGGGAGGGTGGTCCCTCCACCCAGCCTGCACCCTCTCCAATCCGGGACCTCCTCAGGGGATGTCCGAATGCCGGTTTAGATCAGGCCTAAACTGGCAGTCGGACATCCCTCTCATAATCCTGGACTGCTAGCTCCTAACCACTCATCTCCCTGCCTGCCTGATCACCCCTAACTGCCCCCATGCAAGCCTGGTTGCCCCTAACTGCCCACCCTGCCAGCCTGATCACCCCTTACTGCCCCCCTTGCTGGCCTGGTTGCCCCAACTGCTCCCCTATACCAACCTGGTTCCCTAACTGCCGCCCCCTACTGGCCTGGTTGCCCCAACTGCCCCCCTATGCCAGCCTGGTTGCCCCATACAGCCTGCTGTTCAGTCATTTGGTCATCTCTCACTAATTTCCCTGCCAGCCTGGTTGCCCCATGCAGCCTGCTGTTCAGTCATTTGGTCGTCCCTCACTAACTCCCCTGCTGGCATGGTTGCCCCACACAGCCTGCTCTTTGGTAGTTACTATGATGGAGTCCTGGACAATTTGCATATTCCTCTATTATTAGTATAGATAGTATAGATACCCATAAGCCAGAGTTCTTGGTTTTAGTCTTCTCAGTATTGAGATAGATTAGAATTCTGTGGTGTTTTTTTAATTAACTAGAAAGTAATCCACATACAAATGAGTAGATATATCAGAATATGTGAAGGAAATTTTCAAATAGTAAAGCATCTAGAAAATGTTATTTCTTTTCTTTAAGAATATTAATGAGCAACAGGAGAACAAGCTGTCCATCCTTGACAAATTATAATAAGTAACAATTACAACAGCAAAATAATAGGTAAAACTTATTGAATAGTTGGTTGTTTATTACATGACTTATATGAGTGTAATCCCTTATAACCATCCTATGAGGTATGTGGTATTATCTCAATTTAACAGATAATAAACAAAGGCTGACTTTTGTTCAAATGCTCCTAGCTAGTATAGAGTCACTAAGCTTTAAACCTAAGCCATCATATGCCTAAGCACTATATAATACCTGGCACAAGGGAAGGATGTGATTCACAGTTTGAATGAATTACAAAATCAGAGCATGTGGAACCTTTAGATGCATAGAAGAACTAAATGTCTGTGATTTATTCATTTATTTTTGGGATTGGGGCAACACCACTGGGAAGAAAAGAAGGTGATCCAGGCAAATCTGGGACAAGGTTAATGACATTTTCTAAGAAACAATAAGAAATGTTTGTTAGTAGAAGAGTTATTATCAATGGGATGTTTGCATTGGGATGTACCTGGCTGCATAAATTACTTATAATAAGGGAGTCTATGAATTTATAAAGCACAGCTCCCTGAAAAAATTTAACTTTTTGAATATATTTTGCCCTCATTGGTTTGACTTCAGTGGATAAAGCATTGACCTACAGAAATATACAGTGTCTATGGATGCATAAATTTGTGAATATAATTTTTATTTATATAGTATTACATATATATCCTTTTTCATGAATATAATTAATGCTTCTGAATTTTAAGCTTAAACTGACAATTTTAATTTTGTATACATAATGATTCTTTCTCATCATTGATGTTTATATCTCTCTTTCCCTCATCCTTCTTCTTTGAAATCAATAAAAATGTATTTTTAAAGGAAAGAAAACAGGTTAAAATTAGCATTTTGAGGATTCTTAATTTTTTTTAAAGAAATATTACAGCTTATGGCAAAATACTGGTGTAAAACTGAAACAATATTAAACTCCTCAGAATAACAGTATGCTTCAGTAACATGATGCAGGCCAAAGGACCAGAAACATGATACAGCCAAAGAAGAACCAAAACCTCTTGAAATTGTATCCAAAGATAATCCTTCTTATAAAAATATATTTGATATGTCTTTTGGCAAATGCTATAAATGCAAATTATTTGAAAGTTATTAATGTATTCATTACTATAGCTTTGCTTTTCTTCCTGATCCTTTGGAAACATTGTCAAAGTCAGTTAGCTCTGTGAGGTTCCAGTCCAGATGTTGGCACAGGGAAATGCTGTACTTGAATCCTCCTGTGACCACGCCAAAACCACAACTAAACTAGGAAACAATGATCATTCAAAACCACCTGAAATCTAGCTGAATGGAAGCCCTACAACTAAGGATGTGAAGAAGAAGCCACATTGAGACTGGTAAGGGGTGGAGACACAGAACAGGTTGGTCCCACACCCATATGTGGCAGTTTAAAATCAGGAGGGATATATTGGCTATGGAGGCCCCCTTTGAAGAGAAAGGCGTCCAAGCCCCACACCAGGCCCCCAATACTAGGGTCCCAATTCTGGGAAGAGAAGTCCCCATAAGTGTTGTCTGTAAAAACCAACAAGAAGTGTGGCTAAGTGATTCAGAGGCTTCTAGAGTCCCAGGCAGTTCCTCCTAAAGGGCCTTAGTATTGACTTACTCAGATTTGATCCCTCTAAGCTCCAACACTGGAGTAGCAGCTCAGAAAGGCATCTAGGACCTATAGGAAGGAACTGATTTGTCTGGCATCAGGGCAAGAACTGGAGGGCAGCTTTCTCCCAGAAAGAAGTGTTTCTTTTCTGAGGCTTACCCCTAATAGAGTCAATGGGTATGTACCATACCTGAGTCTCCATCAACCTGGCTCATACTGTTGGCCCTACCCTGGTGATTCCCTGAGACGCCAATCCACCCAACTTGTGGGATATTTTTCAGTAGCTTTCCCATTAAATGGCCTATCTTGGTTCATGCTTTGGGCTTTCCTAAAGTCCCTTAATCAAGCAGAATCTGGCCTCACTATGCCCCTACCTCTTAAATGGCCACAGGTTTGGCACTGGCAGAAAACAGCCTTGGTTTGAAGCTTAGCCTCTCCTGGGCACCTCCAAGACCAGCACAAATAACAGCCATGTGAAGATCATTTTGTAGCTCATTCCAGGTGGCCCTTGTCAGAGCATGGGTGGTGGCTGACCTTGGCCTGTACCTCCTCAGAGGCCCCAGAGCCAGCACACCCATCAGAAAGCGTTAGACCACACTGAAGCACTGTCCAACCTCCTCCACAAAGGACACACTCAAGTGGTGAACCGAGACTATTACTTTATGAAATTCTTTGTATCTTGTTACATGATTTGTCTTCCTTACAGCAATTAGTAACATTCACATCCTGCTGCCCCCATGACTCCTCTGGATCTCTGGGTATAGTTTCTTGCCTTAAATTAAATTAAATCTCTCCTTGGTCAGAAAACAAAATTAGATGTTAGTAATTGTTTAAGATTATATTTTCTATAGAGATATAACATTAACAATTCCTATTACTCCCACCCATGGGCCTAGAGTAGATGTCTCCTAAAGTTCTTTGAGTTTTCACCTGGATTCATTAAGAAAAGTTTTCTATTTTCCAGCACCACAAGGGAAACAGGATAAAGGATCTAGAATTGCCTCTTTTCTAATAAATCCCAAGTATATTTTCATTTTTTCTGCCATCACTGTTGAATTTACTCATAAGATAGGACACACAAGAGAATTGACTCTGCATATCTTATAGCATAATGACAGGCCATTCATTATGGCCTATTAATTACAGGCCATTTATATAGATCTAGGATGTAGCAAAAAGAACTGGAAAGTTAGAAAAATAAAAAGCAAAAAAGTTCACTAGAGGTTAAATGACGCAGGCAGGACATAGGAACAAGTTTGCCTACCATCTTTATAAAAAGGCATGTGCAGATCACAGAGCAGAGAAGCACATTACTAGAAAATGACAAAAAAAAAAAAAGCAAAGACTCATTCAAAAATGACTTGGAAAATATTTTCTTTGAAAAATACTTTGTTATATGAGTTGAAATCTATTTTTTCTGAGTAGTTAGACTTTCGGGTTCTTAGACCTGCTGCAGGACCCAACATGGTGTTTAACTAACCCTTATGATGAGCCACATTGGACACCTGTGTATTCGGAGGGATACAGGGTAGGAGGTCCAGCTTACCAGCAAGGGCATCTGTCTTTAGCCATTTTCTTCAGTGGGACAGTCTTCACAAGAGTTCATGTAACCATCTGGGATCTGGCTGCTCTGATTCTCCAGGTGATGGCTCATGTGTCAAGAAACAAGGCTCACATTGACCAAGTAAAGGAAGTTCCCAGCTTACAAGGTCCCAGTACCAGAGGAGCCAACACCTTTTGTAACAACTCTATAAGCATAACTTCCAAAGTCTCTCCAAAGATATACCCATTACAAGAGTTGCATGATTGGAGGAGCCCAACACCATGATTTCTGATAAGGTGTTCATGTTTCAAGAGCAATTTTATCCCAGAAAATGTAGATCGCAGCACAATCCAATCTTTATTCAGTTTCTGGGAGAACACAGTTAGAGAATTAACTTGTAGTTCAATTCTCACACAGAAGAAAAAAAGAGTTCCTTAACCTTTTACTCAAGTCAGCATTTTCCAAAGTGACTTCCATGAAGCAGCTCCTTCCCAGAAGGGATGGAGGGAGGATAGGGAGAGGGAGAAAGTGAGAGTAACAATTAAAAAAAAGAAAGGAGGAAGACAGAAGAAAGCAGAAAGAGAGGGAGAAAGAGAGAAAAACATCTATATGAGAGAGACACATTAATTGGTTGCCTTCATCATGAACCCTGACTGGGAAGGGGAATAAACCATTGGCAACCCAGGTACCTGCCCTTCACCTGGAATCCAACCTGGGACTGTTTGCTATGCAGGCCAAAGTTCTAACCACTGAGAACACAGGCAAGGGCTAGTTTTTGGTTGTTGTTGTTGTTTTTCAAATCAGAAAAACCCATGAGGATGTATGATGAGAACCTGAATTTGATTGTTTGATTGTAAAGAAAATGAATTTCCATGCATAAATGATGCCATAGAATTAAAGATGTCTTTGGCTTCCTCAAAAATGCCCACCTTTATTTTTTTAAATATAAATTTAGTGAACAAATACACTAAAAAGACTTCTAGCATATTAAATGGGTTGACTGATTTCAGGGAGATTAGTGTTGCTACTGCTTTTGATATCCTCACCAAGAGCCACCTATGTATTGGAACTCCATAAAGACAAGCCAGTGTGGGAAAACCTGCTCCATTCCTCTCACTGATGCACCAATACAAAACTAGAGTCTATGGCTGCATATTTCAAACCTTCATCAGTAGGAAAGTCTGAGTCTTGGCACACATAAAACATGGGCTATAAATTAGCCATAAAAAGGGCACTACGCCATCCACGATCTGAGTCTCGGTCTAAATTTACAAGCTGTTTGCAAAGCCTCTGAGACTAATGGATGAATAAAATATTCTAGACAACTAGTAAAATACGTATTATGCATGATTGAAAAGTACGGTAGCTGGCGGCTCTGATTGATGAAGGGTGAATTACTGTTAATGCTTGTAATAATTGTCACAGTATTTCACTGAGTCAGGACTCTATATGGTGTCCCCTGGTTTAAGAGCTGTGGGTGGAACCATGATTAATTTATCACTGGGAAATTTTAGAATTCTGCAACTTTTCGTCTAAAAGCAGGACAGCCTTTTATGTGCTCCTAGGGAGGGAGCCATTCTCTTGCTACCCAACCTACATGGGTCAGGGATGAAGTTTTCTTCCACTTCTCAGTTCTGATTTTGTTCTGAGATCACATATAATGTGATCATTAAGATAACCCAAATCTCTTTTAGACAAGAAAAAAATTGAGTATTTAGTTGTCCTCATTCATGAAAATTTCAGCCATGTCCCATGTAGATCTGTTCGTTGAGCATTATCTCATGCACCATGAATCATGGTTTGAGTCCAAGTCAGAAAACATGCCTGGGTTTCAGGCTTTATCCCAGAAGGAGCCTGTAGGAGTTGGTCGGTTGATGTTTCTCTCTCATTGATCTCTCTCTAAAATCAATAAAAACATATTCTTTAAAAAAGGTTCATAACTTATTTTTGACACCCACTGCTTAGGGAGGCTGTGTAAAGTCTGCTTTGAGGAAGAATGAGACATTGACCCGAAGTTGCCTGGGCCCTCTGAGCAGGTGAGCTCAGCTTAAGTGAAGAAGGCATCTGCAGGATGCCAGGTAATCCAGCTCCAGGAGCCAGGCTGAATCTTTGACAGGTGAGGAGAGGTGAAAGCCTAGTTTCTAATTCTTCCCTCAAGGAGAGGCAGGTGGTTTGGGACAGGTCAGAGATGGATGGGGTCATGCAGATGGTTGGACAGGCAGAGGCCTGTTCAACAAGCCAAAATCAAGGCCAGGGTCAGGATCAGAGTAGGATCAGCAGTGAAAGGTCCCATTCAGTCCAGACAGAGATGCATTTACTACGCAGAGTCTTTTAATATCTTATGGAGAGTCCCAACAGCCCTAAACTGGGTCTAAGCAAAGTCAAGCCTGTCCTCTGAAGGGTGATTGAAGGTCATCTGGGCTCCATGTGCTAGCTTGCCAAGGAGGGTCCCTCTGAAAAAGTGGACTGCAAGCTGAGACCTGAAAGACAAGAGAGATCATGAGAAATGGAGGCAGTGAGGACAGGCAGGCGGGATTTCTAAGCTGAAGGAAGTGTCCACAGAGCAGGGAGAGTAGTGAGTTCAGTTGGGGTGAATACAGTTTGTAATTGGAGGGAAACAGACTCAGAGGAAGAACAGTCAGGGCCATGGAAAACTAGAACAAAGGAAAATATGGGCAGAGGTGATTTGTTCATTTTCTTCTCATCCTCCACAAGACCCCAAATGGAAGACATGCTGAAGGGGGAAGGCGACAGAATGAAAGAGAGGGACATTCAGCACCTCTTGATTCCAGTCATAAATTCTGTGACACAGTAAACAGTGCTGTGTTAGTTTTCATATAATATTTATATATGATTAACAGTAATAAGTAATAGTAAATAATTAATAGTATATCGGTAACAATAATTTGATATAATTTGAAATCATTTCATGCCACTGAGCTAAACACCACAAACCCAGCAGAGAGAATATGACATCGGTTCCTAGAGCATGTTCCCTTCCTCCATCTCTATCCCTTCCCTCCTACCTTTCCCCGACCCCCTCCCTGCTTTGGTGTCTTCTGCCATTCATTTAAACCAGCATTTTTCCATAGTCCCTAGAAAAATACCCTTATTCACTGATGAGGCAAATGTCTTATTCCTTCAGATTTGTCCTGGATACCTTTCAAGTTGACTATGTGAAATCATAATATGTGACCAGGTGGACATAGATACAAAACTCATGTTGCTAGAAAACATGCATTCAGACTCTGCCTTATAAAGAAGATATGCCTATACCCATATTGTTTGTAAACCTACTAAGTTGTGGGGAAGCACGGGACTTGGTTGGAATGTCTATAAGGAGGATTCTCCAAAAGGTCGAAGGGCCTCTGAGGGGACCTTGCCGAAGGCAGCAGCCCCTACCTTTATTTTTCCAAACAAGTCCGATCTCTGGGGTGTTTTGCTAGAATCTCTATGTTTAGTCTTTAAAGACCTGGCCTTGTAGAAGCATATACCTTCTCAAGGATACTTACCCTGCTGATTGTATCTAGAGGTTAATTTTAGTTCAAGCTGTTATGACAATAAAAGCCTAAGAAGGCAGGTGAACAGGACTCTGGGGGTATAAGAAAAGTATCTCAGAGATCATCTTCAAGTCAGAAATTATTTTGAAGTATCACTTTTTATCTTAAAAATTCAGTTGAAAGTAATATTCTTTTCCTTAATGTGCTCAATGTTGGTTTTAGTAGTACTGTTTTAAATTGCTTGCCATTAAACAGGACTCTGGGGGTATAAGAGAAGTATCTAAGATATCATCTTCCAAAACAAACTAATTTTTTTAAAAATTTTGCTACTAAAGCAAACTAATCCCTTAGCCTTCTCTTTCATAGAAATGAGTGTCAGAGTAATCTGTTCATCTGTCACTCAGGGTCTGCAGGTCAGCCCCAGCACTAAGTATCCACTAATTCAGTTCTCCATCTTCTACTTATCAAGCTGTTTTTTCTTCAGCATTCCTAAGAGCCCTAGCTGATCCTTGTGTCCATAGGCATTTCTAAAGCTAAAGTCAATAGCCAGAGAGAGGAAATCATTTCAAGTTACACATGGAAGGGATCTTGCATATTAATCTCAAACCCATCCTCAAATTTTAAAAAAGAGAAGAGTAGAATTCAAGAAAGAAAATGGTTCATGTGAACCTTTACTGTGAGGTGGTGGAAGAACAAAGTATAAGCCACCAGACTCCAAATTCTGTGACCTTTCCTCTCATCCAAAATGAATGACAGTGGTTATTCAACTGACAGTCTGCCCACCTAGGGTGGACCACAGATAAGGCAGGGGTATGCAAGCTCTGAAAGCCAGAGCTTCCCTTTGAGGACCCTCAGCAAGGCCATCAGACACAGTAGAGGTCAGAGGGTAGGCTTTGCAGAAATGGAGAGTAATTTTTTTACAGTTTATAGTCATATTACACTAGTCTGCTATTCACTCATCTCTGCTGTTTTTCTGGTGTATACACATTCCTGCACTGCTCAGCTCTGTGCTGGTGGCAATGAGATGCAAAACATAAAACCACAGGAGAACACTGGCATTTTTAAGGTCCTAATTTTATTTAATGGCAAGCAATTTAAAACAGTACTACTAAAACCAACATTGAGCACATTAAGGAAAAGAATATTACTTTCAACTGAATTTTTAAGATAAAAAGTGATACTTCAAAATAATTTCTGACTTGAAGATGATCTCTGAGATACTTCTCTTATACTCCTGGTGGATATGACTTCATTCTTCTATGTGAGGGTTTGAAGGCAGGGTACAATTCAGGAGAATGTTAATTAAAAAAAAATAAAAATAAACAATAGCTGGTATGAAATACTTTGGTTAAACAAATACTATACTAAATCACAGTTCATTATGTATCACTTTGGATCTTCAAATTATAAAATATCACTAATAATCCTAGAGATTCAAATTAAAAGGACAATGAGATACTACCTCACACCTGGCAGAATGGGTGCCATTAATAAATCAATAAACAACAAGTGCTGGTGAGAATGTGGAGAAAAGGAACCTTAGTACACAGCTGGTGGAAATGCAGACTTGTACAGCCACTATGGAAAACAGTGTGGAGTTCCCTCAAAAAATTAAAAGTAGAACTACCATTTGACCCAATGATCCCACTTCTAGAAATATATCCTAAGAAGTATGAAGCACCACTCAGAAAGAACATATACACCCCTATTTCATAGCAGCACTGTTTACAATAGCTAAGATCTGGAAACAGCCCAAGTGCCCATCAGTAGATGAGTGGGGAAAAAAAAAAAAAAGCTGTGATACATTTACACAATGGAATACTATGCAGCTGTAAAAAAGAAGTATTTTTTACCCTTGGAGGGACCAAGAGAGCATTATGCTAATCAAAATAAGCTAGTCAGAGAGAAAGACAAGTTGGAAGCTTGCAACAGACTGATGGATCTCAGAGGAAGAGGGAAGAGATCAACCAATGAACGTACATGCATTTAAGCATAACCCATGGACACAGACAATAGTGGGGTAAAGGCCTGGGGAGAGGACAGAAGTGGGAAGGAGGAGGGTCAATTGAAGGTAAAAATGGGACATCTGTAATACTTTAAACAATAAAGATAAATTTAAATTTAAAAAATTATAAAACTGTATAAATTTAAGAACCCATTCATTTTGTAAACATTATAACTGAAAAACACCTCTTTTCATTTTCTTCAAAATTTCCTCTGCAGATGTGTCAATCCTGACATTTTATAGCAGTGTTGAGGGCAACCTTCCCACCTTCAGTCTGACAGTGGATCTGTCAGACACTGTCAGCCCTCTTACTGCAGAAGGTCACACCTGTGAAGAAGGTTTTCAGGGCATTAGTGAATGAGAAATAAAATAGTCTCAGAGTCTTCTTTTTTTTAATTTTTAAAAACACATTGATTCCTGCAGAGAATAAGCAGTTAGATTTTGAGGGAGCTTTTTTGATTCAAGTTGAGTGATTGTACTTCTAATATATCCACATGATTCTAAATTAATAATGAATACCCACTATGAGGCAGACACTGTGCTAGATAGCTACATACTCCATTTCACTTTTCCTTGAGGCTTTGAAGTCTTTTAACTCCACAGAGTTTTTCTTATAAAAGGCTTTGAACCCATGTAACAATTCATCTTATCGGCATGTACCCCACTATAACTAACATACTCTCTGTTCAGAAGAATTCTAAAATAATTTGACCATGAAATAAAAAACAAGAATGAGGGCCCAGCTGGCCTTGCTCAGTGGTTGAGCATCAACATATGAACCAGGAGGTTATGGTTTGATTTCCAGTCAGGACATATGCCCTGATTATTGGCTCAATCCCCAGTGTGGGGCGTGCAGGGGGCAGCCCATCAATGATTCTCTCTCATTTTCTCTCTCTCTCTCCCTCTCCCTTCCTCTCTGAAATAAATAAAAATACCTTCACAAGACAACTGTCATTAAGAAAACATGACAAATATCTGCTCTCTGGGTTCCTCTTGAAATAATAATAAGCAAACTGTATATAGTAAAGAAATTCATGCCCAACATAGTACTTAACAGAGAGAACATGCCGTCAAGTCTTCTCTGATAGGCCAATATGCCCATGGCTTGATTTCAATAGTCAGGCTTTGAGAGCTCAGCTTAGCCACTCCATGGTATTGCTTCCTCAATAATCATTTTGTTTGGCCCAGTGGCCTGCAGGGATCTTGTACTGACAGTGTCCCTCATGCCAGCACACATCCAAGAGAGCAAACCGCGGAGTCACAAGTCAATGCAAGTTCCTCATTGACTTCCCCAACAGACTTTGTTTGGATCAACCATCTGCCCTGCCTCCCAGGACCTTCTATTTTTGCACCCCTTCAATAAGACACATGGAGGGTGTGCCAAAACCTTGCTCTTTGGGTTTGAGTTTGATCAATCAGGCCTCAGTCCTAGGACCCCAAAGTACCCAGACCCAGGGACCTAAGAAGGGCATGTGCTCCAGGTCCCATTTTTCTTCTTGTCTGCACTCTGCCTTGACTGCCCCATATAGCCCCTTGAGGTGTGCCATCATCTATTTCCTTCAGGAACTGCGAATAATAAAATTCTCTATTATAACTTCTCTTGTTGTGTTGATACCCAACTAACTACTGGGCACCCTGTGCTCTACTTAACAAATGTTAATTTAACAAAGTCAGAACAACATGGATTCCAGATCTTCTCCAGGATATAAAACTACTAAAGGGGAATACTTAAAATAGAAGAGAAGCAGGTATAAAATATCTATCCAGAAAGTGGGGTTCAGAAGAGGTGGACACCATGCATATGAATGAACAAATCCAAGCACAGCTCAGAGGACTCAGGAAAGGTGACACTCAGTGAAAAATCTGCTACTTACCATAGAAAACACAAGAGCAAAGGCTGTGTCATTGTTGTGAACCTTGACTACTAACACAGTGAGATAACTAGAATACACAATCCTGTTTCTCCCACCATCCCCGGACTCAATCGAATTCTCATTGATGTAATAGCAAATGGTAAAATATTATTAACAAAGGTATGTTTAGAATAGATATGAAGTTACTTCTTGGTAAATGAATTAGGCCAAACAATCCCATTTTTATAAACAAATCCATGTGACTTTTCTGATACACAATGACCTATTCCAAGGCCCAGTTCAGTGAATTTTGTTTATAGATGAGGAATTTATTCCCTTATAATAACAGATCCAACCTTACTCAGCCAAAAAAGGACCAAAGTCATTACTTGAAATTTTTATAGAAAACAAACAAACATGTGGCATTTTACTTGTTCATAATTTAATAATTTTAAACAAACATTTATTGAGTGTTTCCATGTGCCTGGGTATTGTACTGGGTGCTGGAGGTTTAAGAATAAATAATCAGAACCTGTTGCTACCCACAGGAAACTTACAAATTTCTGTGAGATAAAAATATATGAAGGATAAATTACATAGTTGTGTGCCATGTAATAAATAATGAACCTGGTGGCATTCAGGGGCACCTACCTCTGAATGAGAGGAGGGAGTCAATGATCAGTAAGAATGTCATTGAAGGGATGAACCTAGAACTGAGAACTAAGGTATAACTTGGAATTCTCCAGGGGGAAAAATATGTGCAAAGATACATAAATGTGAAAACATATATTTATTCCTGGGACCAGGAAATAAGTTTGCACAACTGAAATATATTGGATTTATAAAGGAAAGAGCCAAATAATAATGATAAAGTTGGATAAGCAGCTATGATCCCAGATAATGAAAAGCTTTTTATAGATTGCACAAGCAGGGTCCTGTGGCTGATGGGAAGCTGTGATGCCTAAGAACAAGATCACATTCACATTTCTATATCGGCAGCTGGATGGATGATGACATGGAGGGAAAGAAGCTAGAGGTAAAGTAACTGTAAGAGGCTGGTGAGATGCTCCAGAAAAGGAGAGGGTGCTGGCAAGAAGGAACGCAGTGGTGTAACCATGAAGTGAAGAAGCAGATAGGAGAGGGCTTAAGGAGATGGAATCAGCCAGGCTTGCTTTTTAGTTGATTTGTATAGTGAAGAAGAGAAAGAATAAATGAAGATAAAGAGGAAACAAAATAGACAGTACAAACTTTTTACACCTGAAAAAGTCTAAGGTCACAATGCATAAAAGTTTGCTATGTGGCAAAGTGGCACTTTAAAGAAAATATAGTGGCGTAAACATATTTATTAGAAAATAAGTGCCTGGATAATAACTATACAAAACTTTAAATTTAAAAATTAAGAAGGTGACATAGTCCTATTTTTCTATTTTCTTCTTAGTTTCTTTTGCCCTAGAAGATGTATCCATAAACATATTGCTATGAGAGATGTCTGAGATTTTTCTGCCTATGATCTCTTCTAGGACTTATATGGTTTCACAACTTACATTTAAGCCTTTTATCCATTTTGAGTTTATCCTTGTGTTTGGTCTAAGTTGGTGGTCTAGTTTCATTGTTTTTGCATGTACCTGTCCAATTTTCCCAACACCGATTATTGAAGAGATTGTCTTGACACCATTGTATGTTCTTGCTTACTTTGTCAAATATTAATTGCCTGTAATGGCTTGGGTTGATTTCTGAGGTCTGTATTCTATTCCATAGATTTATATGCTTGTTCTTGTGCCAGTACCAGGCTATTTTCATTACAGTAGCTTTGTAGTATATCTTGATATTTGATATTGTTCTTTCTCAAGATTGCTGAGTCTATTTTGGGGTCTTTTTCTGGTTCCATATAAATTTTTGGAGAGTTTGTTCTAGGTCTGTGAAATATGCCATTGTTATTTTAATAGGAATTACATTGAATTTGTAGATCACTTTGGATAGTATGGACATTTTAATGATGTTAATTCTACCAATCCATGAACATGGTATATTTTTCCACTTGTTTATATCTTCCTCTATCTCTTTTTTTAACATTCTGTAATTTTCTAAATAAAGGTCTTTTACATCCTTAGTTTATTCCTAAATATCTTAATTATTTGTTGTGATGATAAATGATATTGCTTGTTTAGTTTCTCTTATTATTCATTATTGGTATGTAAAAATACTATCAATTTCTGTGTGTTAATTTTGTATTCTGCTACATTGCCAAATTCATTTATTAAATCTAGTAGTTTTTTTGGTGGAGTCTTTTAAGGTTTTCTATGTACAATATCATGTCATCTGTGAATAATGAGAATTTTAATTCTTCCTTTCCAATTTGGATGCCTTTTTTTTCTACTTCTAGTCTGACTACTGTGGCTAGGATCTCCAGTATTATGTTGAATAAGAGTGGTTAAAATGTACATCCCTGTCCTGTTCTGTTCTTAAGGGAAATGGTTTTAAGCTTCTACAGAGCAAAAGAAGCCATCAACAAAATGAAAAGGGAGCCCACTGTATGGGAGAACATGTTTGTCAATGATACATCTGATAAAGAGTTAACTCCAAAATACACAAGGAACTCATACAACTTGACAAAAGAAAGATAAACAATTTAATTAAAAAATGGACAAAGGACCTAAACAGATACTTCCCCAAATTGGACATACAGAGGGCCAAAAGACATATGAAAAAAATTTCAAAGTCACTGATCATCATAGAGAAGCCAAATTAAAATGACAATGAGGTACCACCTCACCTGTCAGAATGGCTACCATCAACAAATCAACAAATGACAAGTGCTGGCAGGATATGGAGAAAAATGAACCCTAGTACACCTCTGGTGGAAATGCAGAATGGTGCAGCCACTATGGTAAACGGTATGTAGCTTCCTAAAAGAACTAAATATGGAATTGCCATTTAACCCAATGTTCTCACTTCCAGAAATATATCCTGAGAGACCTAAAACATCAACCAGAAAGAATGTATGCACGCCTATGTTCATAGCAGCACAATTTACAATAGCTAATATCTGGAAACAGCCCAATTTCCCATCAGTAGATGAGTGGATAAAAAAGCTGTGGTACATTTACACCATGGAATACTATGCAGTAGTAAAAACAAAGGATCTTTTACCCTTTGAAACAGTATGGAGGGACCTGGAGAGTATTATGCTAAGTGAAATAAGCCAGTCAGAGAAAGATAAGTATCTCATGACCTCACTCATACGTGGATTCTAATGAACAAAATAAACTGATGAATAAAATAGATCCAGAGACATAGAAGCATGGAACACACTGTGGAATATCAGAGGGAAGGCGTGGGAGGGTGGGTGGTAGGGAGGAGATCAACCAAAGGACTTGCATGCACCTACACATAATAATAGGGCAGTGAAGACCTGGAGTGGGGTATGGATGTGAGTTAGAAGAGGTCAATGGGGGGGGGGGGAAAGGGGGACATATGTGATACTGTCAACAATAAAGATTTTTAAAAAGTAAGGAGAAAAATATTTAAAAACTTTAAATAAATTTGAAAAAAAATAAAATAAAGATGTTTAAAAATAATAACCTTTTAAAAAACAGAAATAGTTATTCAAAGCATAAAGATAGAAGGGATGGGGAGAGACAGAGAGAGAGAGAAACATTGATGTGAGAAAGGCACATTAATTGGTTGACTCCTGAACGTGCCCCTATAGGCTCAGAATCGAGCCTGCAACCAAGGTATGTGCCCTTGACCAGAATTGCACCAGGAACCCTTCAGTCTACAGGCCAATGCTCTACGCACTGAGCCTGCATTTTTAATATTCTCTTTTCTTCATTCTGCTCCTCCACTCAGTTTCACATCCCTTCACAGATGTCACATTATTGACATTAATATCATCTCTGGAATTCATAAGTTAATACCTTTCAAATTCTTCCCAGGATACACAATTAATGTATTTTGTGTTTAGGCAAAATTATTAATAATCCTCTTTAGAAAAAGAAGATAGTTCAATTTGTTATAACTATCTGTTATCTGTCCAGAATGAAGTTGGGCCAATGTTGATCACTGGTTTCCAGTAACTATCTATAATAATAAAAGTGTAATATGCTAATTAGACCAGAGAGCTGAACTACCTTCCAGATGTCATTCCGGACATTCTAGACTAAACTACGGTGGTGGGGCCGAGGCAGGGGCAGTTAGGGGCAATCTGTCAGGCAGGCAAGTGTTTAGGGGTGATCAGGCAGGCAGAAGCGGTTAGGGGGAATCAGGCAGGCAGGCAGAGTGGTTATGGGTTATCAGGAAGGCAGGCAGGCCAGCAGTTAGGAGCCAGTGGTCCTGGATTGTGAGAGGGATGTCTGAGGGGTCCCAGATTGCGAGAGGGTGCAGGCTGGGCTGAGGGAACCCCGCCTCCCTTGCACAAATTTTGTGCACTAGGCCCCTAGTTACTAATAAGGCTACTTATAGGAACTGTCCACCATTCTTTAAAATTGATCCTGATTATAAGATTGTTTTAAATTCAGAGCTTAACTCAGTATTTTTGACACAGAATCACTTTTCAAAATTTTATTATGTATTTTAAACCATCTACATTTTCCTGCTTCTCTTCCTTGAAATTGGACATCTTATTAATAAACCTCTTCAGAATTGTCCTAATATTAATGCAAATCTCTTCACTGAATTTTCTCAACATTCCCAGATGGGGATCTGTGCTGATACAACTCTTCATGCAAAGTGAATGACATAAAAATGATTGAGAAAATGTATTAGTGATGCTGATGAGTTTTGTCAATCAAATAGTAAAGAATTAACTGTTTTTCCTAAAAGTTAAGAAATAAGGATATATAGAAATGCTTGTGTAGAAAATCTTCTATCTTTCTCAGACCCCTCATAAAAACATCTGAACTGTAATACAAAGTAGGAGATAAAGTAAAAAGGGGTCAACAAGGGCTCTGCTACTAAGTAGCTGCAAAATCTTGACCAAGTCTCAATTCACCCCTTTGGAACTCAGTCCCTAAACACTTTATTTTTAAAACCATCATTGTGACCATCTATAAAGTTTTCTCAGCCCTAATAGGATTCTGATTTCAAACTGATTTTATTTCAGATGACATTTATTTTAATTTTTCAAAAATTGTGAAGCAAAAGTGCACACTAGTTGGGGGTGGTAACTATATCAGTGCCTTTACATAAACATTACAGCACTACTATCAGGAATTTTAAAATATAATATATGGAAAGCATTTTTCAACTATAAAACATAACGATTAAGGTTTTGTTGTTTTTTTCCTAAAATTAAATCCATTTTGTTTCAAATTAAATCCATTCCTTGCAGAACCATTAAATAGAAAAGAGATTCAGAAGTTCTCATTCTGTATTTTTTCATCTAATTTTTATGTTACAGGTCTGACTATAATCTGTCCTGAGTCTCTAAAGATAGGGTTATAAGATTTTCAGTTAGAAGAAATTACACATATATACACACATCTCATAATATTTCAATTAAGTAAATATGCCCATTACTTATTAAATTAATTTAAAATAAAAAATGAAATATATTTTAAAATTTAAAATTACCGAATACAACTATCTGTCAACATCAATACTTTCTATTTATTATTGCTTTACCACAGACTAAGCCAACGGGAGTTGAATTACCAACAAGTGAGGTCACAAGCTCTTCCTGACCTGAATCTAGAAATACAAAGTGCTGACAGCAATGTAGTTTGAACAGGAAGTACAATGACTTCCATTAATTAACATGTTTTAAGCTTGATTTTATGTTCTGCATGAGAGAGAATTTCCATGGTTACCTTTCTTTCAGGGGTTGTCCTACCTCGTCATCCTCTTTTGTACTGTCATTGGTATGAAATAACCTGGAGTCACCATTAACTGCTGCTTATGTGTCAGGGTACAGCCCCTATTACACTACATGAGATTTCCCTTGAGAAATGAGCCAGCAGAAGCTGACATTTGAATAATCTTCTGAATATATATAATTTCTCACCACAGGCTCAGGAAATCAATCTAACAGTCAAATACAAGACTTTATTAGAAGCTGCACTGTAATGGCTATAGGAAACTAAGACTCAAGTTTGAAGGAAATAATTTCCTCATTATTGATTTACTCAAATAATGCACAGCTGGACCTTAAAGAACTTATTAATAATCAGTACTCGGAGCATCTCTAGGTTACCACAGGGATGAGGAAGGTACCATCCCGCTTGCTGTTCAGCATGTCCTCAGCCTGTGTGCGGTTGATCTTGCCCACATACCAGGTTCCACCAGGTTCCTTCCTCATGGTGGGGGAGGTCATCCTCATCCTCCATCAGTGCATATTGGTCTTCAGTCTCATTTTTGATTCCCAACCACTCGTTGATCTTCTTCTGCCAGGCGCCTTTCTGGGTGAGCCATACCAGGTACTGGTCTCGGATCTTGCACAGCTGCATCAGGTCTGGCTTCAGGCTATTCATGGGCTTACCTAGGTTGTCAAGGCCTGTGTCTGCAGCTCTTGTTCTAGCTTCGTGTGACTCTGGATCTCAGAGATGCAAGACTTGAGCTGTTCTGAGTTCAGCAGGATCCTCTGCATCTCTTTTTCATTGCCCTCACGTCAGAAGTGCTCCAGATACTCCTTGCTGCACTTCTCTTGAGTCTGGCCCTGATCTTGATGGTTTCATTGAAGACTTCAATTGTGGTGCGCTTCATCTGCAGTTCCTGGGAGGTGTGTGTGTACTCCTCCTAGAGCTGGTCATACTCACAGCTCTTGTCCTCCGCTTCAAACCAAGGTAACAAACAAATAATTTCCCGCCAGAAGTCACTTCCATATATTATGAGACTGAGGACTATAGGGCTGACTATGTACATGCTCAGTAACAGGCTCATGTTCTAGTCTTAGGTGGCCCAGGCATCCTCCACAATCCCACAATCCTCTGGTCGCATACTTCTGGTTTTTCTAGCTCCTCCTTAAGTGGTCTTTCCTTCAGTCACGTGCAATGTCCAGGACCTCTAGTTGGAGAGGATTTTCCTGTTCTTTGACATTGGAAATATTGGAATCAGTGTACTGCCGCTGCCATGCACATGTCAGTCCCAAGTGCACTCATGAAACAACCGCCCATTCAGTCCACTGCTGGCACCAACCTAGTTCGCAATAAGAAAGGTACTGTGCTGAGCCATTTTCCAATCAGATCTTCCTCTTCCTTCCCCAGCACACTCCAAACCTACCCTGGGCCGACCACCCCAACCCTGCAGACCCTAAAGACCTTCCCCCCTATTTCTTTGACTGTCCCCCATCAAACTTGCACCCTATCATGTTGCCTAGGGGTGCCCCTCACTGCTCCTTGGGGGTGGAGGGCAGCCTGGGCAAGGTGCCACGATGTTCTGGTCTC
The DNA here is from genome assembly GCF_963259705.1 of Myotis daubentonii. Classification (NCBI taxonomy): domain Eukaryota; kingdom Metazoa; phylum Chordata; class Mammalia; order Chiroptera; family Vespertilionidae; genus Myotis; species Myotis daubentonii. Next base: position 121,498,200 of record NC_081842.1, read on the forward strand.
TGCTCATTTTGGTTGTCACAGATCCTGGCTTTTTATAGATAGATAGATAGATAGATAGATAGATAGATAGATAGATAGATGATAGATAGATAGATTACTTAGTGCCGGGGACCAATTCCAGCATGTCATAATTTCAAAAGTTTCATCAAAAGGTTGATGAGACTTGGGGACTCAACAGGGTTGAAGTCACACATGTAGTCACCTGTTGGGAATGGCTAAAGGCATTTCCCCAAACCTGAATAAGAAACTGATTGTGGCTGCCAGACAGTTAAAGGGCATCTTAATCTACATGTTATTGCCTCCTACTGGCCAAGCACCTGAACAGCCTTAGGCTATTCCCCAAACTGACAATGCCTCTGTACCCTTTGAAACCTTACCCTTTGAAGTGTATTATCTCCACCTTGCCTTAGGACAAATTGTGTTAATAAAAGCAGGGGTCCTAGACAAAGAGGCACTCTTCAGTTCCTTTAGCTGAACGTCCTCTGACCCCCAATGCCTTTCAAAATTATATCTCACCTCTGGACTCTTTATTAGTCTCTAGATTCCTATGTCATCTACGCGTAGCCTTTTCCAGATTCCTGAACCCTTCTTGATGCTGGGACAAGAACCCAGGCACTTAGGCCCTGGCCAGGTGGCTTAGTTGGTTGGAGCATTGTCCCATACACCAAAAAGTTGCAGGTTTGATTCACAGTCAGTCAGGCCACATACCTAGGTTGTGGTTTCCATGCCAGATCTGGATGCCTGCAGGAGGCAATTTTAAGAACAAAATTTTCTTATCTTTTGGCACTATTACAATGTTCATTTTATTTAAAAATGCAAACTCTATCTTAGACTTCCAATACCAACAAGACAGAGTAGTCTTATTCCTTCCAGGTTCTCCCACTTAAAACTATAAATCTTGAACATAACACAACAAATTAGCATAGAAAGAGTCTAAAAGGTGGCAAAAGGAAGATTGACTGTGAGGGGCCTCAGTGCTAAGGAACAACAATGTGAGTCCCCTGGACTGCCTTCTCACACCCAGGTAAACTGCCAACAGACAGGAAAACTGGCCCCAAGAAAAGACTCTTCCAGCATTGGAAGGACTTGGAAAAGGTGGCCTACCAACAGAAGATCTTTTTGGCCATGTCCACCCTATTCCAGCTAAAAACCAGGGAAAAACACACAGCTCCCGGGTTTTAGCACACTGACCAGGGAGTGGATCTTCCTCCTCTCTGCCTGATATGGTAGGTACGGATTCCACCGCCAGTGCACAGAAAGCTGATCTTTCCACCAGGCCTGCAGAAACAGGCTGCTCCTACACTCCTTGGGCCTGGGCAGTATCAGCAGTGTGACAGCCAACGTGGTATCCACATCTGCCCAGCAGCAAGGAAAGTTAATAAGGGTGTGGAAGGCAGGAGGCTTCACACCCCCCCATGTCAGCAGGGCCCAATGGGGAGCTGAGCTGTGCCCCAATTCAGCTACAAGTGGCGAGTCATGTGAGCTTGCCCCTTTATGGTGGCAGCAGGGCTCAGGTATAGGTAGTGCTAGTGAGGTGGTGCTAGTTGGTGCCCTGTTTTCATCAGGAAGGTGTCAGTAGGCTGAGGAGGGAACTGAAGTTCCACCACCCACCTGCTGCAGGCCCTGGAAGTCAGGCTGCATCCTGTTGGCCTGGGGTTGGCTAGGCTCACAGGAGGCTGAGCAAACACCCCTCTGCCATTCCCACTGCACCTGAACAAGGAACAGCCTACTAAAGTAAGAATATTAAATAGGGTCAGCATTCTCCTCATATAATCTCCATAATGTCCCAATCACTTATCTGATAAAGACTAGGTATAGAACATACACAAAACTCTCCAAGCTCAGTAATAGAAAACAGCCAATGCATTGAAAATTTACATATCTTAAGAGGAACTGGGAAAATTAAAACATGAATGAGAAAATATGGTGCCAAAAGCTGATGCCACATTGAGAGAAATCAGACAAAATGAATTCCTGTTGCAAGGATTATTATACAAGCAGTCATCCTATATAATAAAAGGCTAATATGCAAATAGACCAAACAGTGGAACAACCGGAACAACGGAACAACTGGTTGCTATGATGTGTGCTGACAACCAGGGTGCATGTGCGGAACATGGCGGGCATCGGCCCCGGTGGGATGGTGGAACAGATGAGCGGGGGCATCAGACCAAGGCAGGGCACTGGTCACTGTCATCAGGGTGAGCCTCTGGTGGTTACTGAAAATTCTTTGCTCCCTTGTGCTGTGGTCCCACCCCGCACTTGCACCTGCTGCTGGTGCTGGAGCCAACACTCACACCCACCGCTGGTGCCTGGAACCTTTTCCTAGCGCTCAGCGCCAACTCCCCTCAAGGCTTCTCCACCTCCTCCTGCTCCTGAGGGGAGACTGGGCCGGCAGCCACCACTTGCACCCACAGCCAGTGCCAGAGCCACTGCTCACACCCACTGCCAGTGCCCGGTGCCAGTCCTAATCATTTGGCACCATCAGCAGGTGTGAGCGAGTGGTGTCTGCTGGCCCCAATCACCTCTGAGGGCTTCTCCACTTCCCCCTGCTTCTGAGGGGCGATTGTGGCCGGCAGCTGCTGATGGCACAGGCCCCAGTTGCTCCGTGCCTTCAGCAGGTGCAAGCTCGCTGTCAGTACATGGGAGTGGCAGGGCGGAAGCAGGGCTGCCAGCAGACAGGGGGCCAGAGGCTGCAGCAGGAGGGGCCGGGTGGGGGATGGGCCAAGACCCGTCCCTGTGCCTACCACAGCCTCACAGCCCATGGTTCCTTTCAAGGTGCATGAATTTGTGCACTGGACCCCTAGTAGTATAATAAGCTTCAACAAGGGGCACAATTTTGTATGCTTCCAGGTAAGTTGGTATCAATTCAACTACATTATTAGAAATTTAGGATGTTAATTATAATCTCGAGGGTAACCACTAAGAAAATAAATAAAAATATACAGAAAAGGAAATGAAGGAATGAAAACAGTACTCTAGAAAAAAAATCAATTAAAATCAATTAAAGACAAAAGAGGAATTGAGAAAGAAAAGGACATAAGACAAATAGGAACAAAGAGCAAAATAACAGAAATAAGTCCTGTATTGGTCAGGGTTCTCCAGGGAGACAGAACCAGTGAGGGTTAAGGGCAGGGGCGGGAAGAAGAGAGAGATATATGTTGAATTATTATAAGGCTGGAAGTCCTAAGACCTGCCCATGATAAGCAGACCCAGAAGAGCCAACAGTAAAAGTTCAAATCTGAAAGGCAGCAGGCTTGAGACCAAAGAAGAGCCCATGTTTCAGTTGGAGTCCAAAGGAAGGAAAAGACTGATATCTTCTTTGTAAGGATTATTTTCTGAAACTTATTATCTTGTCTGGGTAACTGTAACACATGCTGAAGGCTATATAAAATTCAAAATTGAGGGACATATTACTAAGATTTGAAACATAAATAAAAAGTGATGCAACATCTTTAAAAGTATAGCAACTCTTCTTAAACCACTTTCACTGACATCTGTACAAAGGTAGAATATGATATTTTCCCCACCTTATCATCTGTGTTCTATTATAATATATATTTACTATCTTAGCTAATTCAAATCAGTGATTTCCTGTTGGAAACCCCACAACAAATACCCTTCATAAAATACACATTGACTTAGTTGGAACCCCTGAAACCAAACAAGTGGGTTCAGCTGCCTATGGCAGTGAAAGCCAGACTGGTGAGGCAGATTCTGGTGCAAAAGGAAAGAGGTTTAATTCAGTGGTTCTCAACCTTCCTAATGCTGCGACCCTTTAATACAGTTCCTCATGTTGTGGTGACCCCCAATCATAAAATTATTTTTGTTGCTACTTCATAACTGTAATTTTGCTACTGTTGTGATTCTCAATGTAAATATGTGATATACAGGATGTATTTTCATTGTTCGCGACCCACAGGTTGAGAACTGCTGATTTAAGTGCTGCAACCTGAGAGAATGGTGAACTCTCACCTCAAGGATCATCTCCCCTTCCTGCTGAAATATGTGGTTCTTAAAGGGAGGGAAGGGTTTTTTTGATCCACTCATCTTGTTAGCTTTTGGCCACTAGGACCCTGCCCTCTCATTTTCCTAGCTTTTGGTGTACTCAGTGTCAGAACTTCCCCCTGCCATTATCTTGGCAGGAAACATGGAAATGCTCCAACCCTCAGCCTGCCTCCTGAAGCTGGACACAGGACCCACACATCTGGGAGAGCCAGTTGATAATTGTGGGCACCCCAGGATCCAGGTGTGCCCCTGTCCTCTGCACAGTCTCCATGACCCTCCTAATGACTGTGTACAGTAACACCTTCCTGGATCCATCTCCTCCCATCATGACTGATTCATTTTAAAAGTTGTTTAGGATGACCTCTTACAAAGAGCAATTATTGGGAAAGTAAATCCCTTGGACAACGTTTAGCTTTACACATTTCTGAGAGTGTCCTTGTTGTAGGCAAAAAAAAAAAAAAAATTATCTGGTTACCCAACATGAACTTCCTCTCTGACAAGTGATTTCACAGGCTTTCTTTTAAAAATCTGCCATCTTGGCTGGTCCCTGTGCACATCACTAAACACTTTAATTATGGACTAATACTGAAAGGGCAGAATGCCTCCTGTCTTTTCCCCAGAATGATCTGAAGAGTGAAACATCCTGAAACAGTGTGTGTCTACAAGGTTACTGCAGGTTAATTACTACCCATGTGAACTTTACTTGGATTTGGTTTGATTTTCAGTAACTTCTTTTAGGTAAATACCCAAAGGTAAGCACCTGCAGACAGGCTTGGTAAGGTAGGTGTGGTTGTGTCTGCCAGTGAACTCTGCCAGTCCCCTCTTTCTACCCCTGCTCTGAATCTAATCTGCACTGAAATAATGCTTTATGGTTCACATAGTTCATCCCATAACTGTGTGAATTTTTAATCTGATCTTTAACAAAGAACTCTAATCTATACGGATGAAATTTAGTTTCTGAAAGTGGAAATATCTGTATAAGAAAGGATAATAAACTGGCAAGCAAAATGTGAATTGTGCTGACCTGGGTCCTTTTGTTGTTATGATACCAATTATGATACCCATCAGCCCAATCCCTCTGCAAACTGGTTTTGATTCAAAGGATGAAACTTTGATCCAAAGTTGTCTACATTCTCCACCCAGCTGTTGCCTGCCCTCATAGCTGTTTCCTATTGATTCTCTGTACAATAAAGATGGGTACCAAATGCAGTGATATCATTGACCTCTGAAACTAATATGAAAGTAATCTAATAGTCTCTTCCTTGAGACAGAAAGATTAAGAGGATATCTTAAAGGCCAGTGAGTTCAGACAGAGATAAATACTATAAATAATTCAGCCAGAGATATAAACCTAGTAGTAAATGGAGGAATACTAAACACCATCATCCTGCCTCTTAAGATTCTTTTCTTCTCAATCATTCCAGGTCTTGCTTAATAGTAACTGTGGTTTGGTACCCACTGAGTGTTTCTTATTTTCTAAGGAGTCCGCTTTTGCATTCAAAAGTATGCTTGCTACATTTTAGCATTTCCAGATGTCTTGATAGCAGGAATATTTCATATTGCTTAATTGGCCAACTTGCTGTATATAGTAGCCCTACCCCTCTCCCCCACATCACTCCACACTCACAACATTGGCCCACACCTTTGCAATTTTAGTGTGTGTTTTCTGATGGTAAGGTACTCCAGAAATAATTTCTACTTATTCAGCAACAATAATCCATCTTATGCATTGTTCAGACAGATCTTCTGCATATATTTCCATTTTCTAGCTCATGGGTGCCTCCTCCAGAAAAATGGCAGGGAACAGAATTAGATAAGCGCGGACAAGTCCCATTTTATCAGAACCAGTAAAAATACTTCATGGTAGCAAAACTCTAATAGAAATTTTGTGAACTATCTAAGGATAAAGCTATCTGGTTTCCCTATTTTAAATTATAAATTACTTAGAAATCACTAAGTCTCTTTAGTTTAGATAAGTCTCGCACTGCATGTGTGTCTCTAAGTATATTTTATTCACTGCACCTGTCTCAGAACAAAGTTGGGAGCAATCTGTATGGCAGGGGAGGGCAGTTGTGGGTGATCAGGCTGGCAGGCGGAAGCGGTTATGGGCAATCAGACAGGGAGGCAGGTAAGTGGTTAGGAGCCAGCAGTCCTGGATTGTGAGAGGGCAGTCAGACATCCCCTGAGGGGTCCCATATTGGAGAGGGTGCAGGCTGGGCTGAAGGACACCCACCTGTGCAAGAATTTCTTGCACTGGGCCTCTAGTCTATTATAAAGGACTGAAATCACTGTGCTTATGTCACTCAGTTAACCAAAGCCTATGTCATCAGCAAAGTGACTGGACTGGGCTTCTGAGACTCCAAGGTTTCCTGTTCCATTTCTCTCTCTCCTCTCTCTTCTAAATTTCTCTCATCTTCAACATTTTCTCTTCTAGTTGTGCAAACATCTCTTGGTTTTTTATTGTTTTGTTTTGTAATTTTTTTTTTTAATTTCGAAAAATATAAATGAGAACCATGCCTGAGATTTTCATTCATGTTTTGGCTGTTTTATTTTTAACCATAAACACCCCAGGCAATGTTAATACAGAAAAATCTCTGGAATGTGTCTTTGAGAAACATTGCATTTCTACATGTAAAATATTAAATACCCATATATTTTAAATAAAAATCAATAAAATAACCAGAGCAGTTCTTGCCTTAAAATAATCACAAAAGACCACTTAAAGTATAAAGTATAAAGTATAAAATACAAACTATTGAATTTCTCCATCTTGAGCAACCATTTGAGATTTGTTAAGGAACAAATTACAGCTTTTTTTCTCAGTATTAGCTTGAAGTCTAAGGCAGGAAAGCATGATTAATCTAACCACTCATTTCTAATATAATATATGGATAAATGAGTGATTAATTATTTAGTAATACAGTCATGAACCACATAATGGGTGGTTCGGTCAACAACTGACTACATATACAATGATGTTTCCATAATATTATAATAAAGCTAAAAAATTCCTATTGCCTAGTACGTTGTAGCCATCCTAATGTCGTAGCACAACACGTTACTCACGCATCTGTGTTGAGGCTGGTGTAAACAAACCCACTGCACTGCCAGTTGTATAAAAGTATGATACACACAGTTATGTACACTACATAAACCTTGAAAGTGATAATAAACAACTATATTTGATGCATTTACTATACTCCAGTATATTTTTATCATTATTTTATAGTATACTCTCTATTTTTTAAATGAAAAGTTTGTAGCCCTAGCAGGGTATCTGAGTTAGTTGGAGCATTGTCTTGACACACCAAGGTTGCGAGTTCAATCCCTGGTCAGAGAACATACAAGAATCAACCAATGGATGCATAAATAAGTGGAACAACCGGTTGATGTTTCTCTCCTTCTCACTTCCTTCCTTTATCTCTCTTAAATCAATAAATAGAAAAGAAATTAAAATTAAATAAAAAGTTTGCTATAAAACAGTATGTCATGTTATACCAATAGCAGCCTCATACATCTTCTGATCAACATGTCTCTTGGTTGCATTGTTTTCTCTTGTGCTTGACTCACTCTCCTTTTGTTTTGTACAGTAACATGTTGTACAGCATGGTGGCCTAAGAGCAATATGGTAGACCATGTAGCCTAGGTTTATAGTGGGCTACACTATCTAGGTTTGTGTAAGCACATCTGATACCATTGTAATTAGCTAGTTATTAATAATAGAAAAGGAACAAAGGGAAGACTAGACACTATAGACATGTCATTTGGGAAGCTTCATCAGGAAGCTGAAATTTTACACATCCCAAGTAACCTCTAGCCCATTCCCTGCAGGTCATTGGGTATGGAGTCCAACAAAAGGGAAGATGGGCATATGCACAGTAAAGTCGATGTAATGTAGGAAAGATGATTGTCAGTCACACCCTGGGACAGAGATAATTCACCAGAGGGGCCAGCGCCAATGAAAATTTGGGAATACACAATCCCCTAGACAAAAAAACTTCTCTCCGTTGGCTCTCTTGCATTCACTCATGAGGCTCAAATCCATGTGGATTCCATGTGCAATGGACTGATGGACTGTAGCGGGGAACACAATCTACACTTACCTGATGCTGGACTGGACACTGCTCCAACATGGAACAAAAAATCGACACTGGCTCTGATTCTAGCTCTGCTGAACCCACAGCCACATTTCTTCCTTGGGGGGAATGAAGGAAAACGGAATCTTGGAAACTCAGGGGTTTGAGTCCATAGAAATAACGCTTTCTACTATGCTTCATTCTCCTGTAGGGGCCTCCGGAAACTCTTATTTCAGTGGCATCCAATAACCCTATTTCCACCAATAATATTATGATGTTCACACAATGATGACAGATTTCTTAGAAAGTGGACAGCACTGCATGTTATAGACAGTCTCTCAGCTTAGCAAGGAGTCCGGGATGGGACACTTTGCTCTTCTGAAGAAGATTCCAAGCAGCTTGAGTATATCTTCCATTTTCTATTCAGGAAAATAATTTTAATACTCTAAAATTAGTTGAAGTTGTAGATAATAAAAGCAACTGTCATTACTTAATCATGTAATATGTGCCAAGAAGTATATTACATATTTTATCTCATTTAATTTTTACCGCAGCACAAGTAGCAATATTCTTGTTTTATAGATAACTAGAGGCCTATTGCATGAAATTTGTGCACTGGAGGGGCTTGTCCCTCAGCCCAGCCTGCACCCTCTCCAATCTGGGACCCCTCGGAGGATGTCCAACTGCTGGATCTGGCCTAAACCGGCAGTCAGACAGCCCTCTCACAATCTGGGACTGCTGGCTCCCAACCACTCGCCTGCCTGATTGCCCCTAACCACTTCTGCCTGCCAACCTGATCACCCCCTAACCACTCCCCTGCTGGCCTGATTGCCCCCAACTGCCCTCCCCTGCTGGCCTGGTTGCACCTAACTGTCCTCCCCTGCTGGCCTGATCACCCACAACTGCCCTCCGCTGCCAGCCATCTTGTGGTGACCATCTTGTGACCAAATGGGGGCAGCTATCTTTAACCACATGGGGGCGGCCTTCTTGTGCATTTTGCATGTTACCTCTTTATTATATAGGATGACAACAAATCCTTTGTCAGTGCTCTCTCTCTCTCTCTCTCTCTCTCTCTCTCTCTCTCTATATATATATATATATATATATATATATATATATATATATATATTAACTCATTTTTCCTTCACACCATGGGGCTCCATGGTGGTGTTCTATCAGTATCTCCATCTGTACGGATGAGAAACCAAATCCCAGTGAGGTTAAGCAATTTTCCCAAGGGGACAGCTAATGAAGGGGGAAAGGGAATTTGAATGAAGGCTGTCTGCCTCCCAAGTCTACCTCTAACTGCTGAGTGGTTGTTCTCAAACTGAGGAGTCTATCTGCACCACCTGAGGAGCCTGTTAAAGCACCACATTTCTAGTGCATGAGGCCTGGATGGTGCCAAGAATCTGCATTTCTAGCAAATTCTCAGATGGTTCTGATGCTGCTCTTCCAGAATCACACTTTGAGACTGAGTACCACTGCACTAGATGATATTACTTATCAGATTTTCAAAATGCTTTTTCTGAATTCTAGAGTGAAGAAGAAACTAGCTGGAACTAATTCTGAAACTAATTCAGAGACTAGGCTCACAGTTTCCCATAAGACTGCCCTCATTCAGACACCAGGCCCGACCTTGAGGTTCTCAGGGCAAACCTCATTTCTGACCAACTGGATACAAATTTGGGGGTCCCCACTACCAATTTATGTTCAATAATTCACTAGAATAAAACTCAGGAAAGTGGCAATCTTATGACTATGACTTTATCACAAGAAAAAGATGCGAATCAGGACCAATTAGAAGAGGTGCTTAGAATGAGGTGTGGAGAGTCCTGAACATAAAGCGCTGGTGTCCATCTCCTGAGGAAAGTGAGCACATAACCTTCCTCAGCAATGTGCAACAGCACACACAGGATATCGGCAGCCAGGGAAGCTCATGCATCTGCATTTCTAATGAGTTTCTAATAAGCTTTGGTTTCCGAGTTTTTATTAGTGTTTTATTTCATAAGCATGATTGAGGAAACCATTGAATGTGATTGAGTGAAATCTCTTTAGCCCTACTGCCTTCCCCCATAGTGGGGTTCAAAATCCCAACCTTCTAATCATGGTCTTTTCAACTGGACCAGCCCAATCCTAATTCATCTCCTTCACAAAATCTATCAGGGCCCATTCAGAATAACAAAAACACTACTATGACTCAGGAAATTTCAAGAATTGAGAGGCTGTTTACCTCCCAGGAACAGAAAATGTAGATTCTCCAAAGCCTTTATTACACAGGACTGCACAAATTCAAACCTCTGACAACCAGCCAGTAAGTGTCAGATTAAGTTGCCCCAAATTAAACATTGGTAAGTGGCGTGGTTATGACTTGAAGGTGTGTATTTCAGATATAAGCATACAGTACTCACAGTAGTTATGTTTTCTAATTTATATTACCTTTTAATTGCAATGAACCTTCATCTTAAGTTATTAATAAAGTAGGTGATATTTGAGGTCTGGGTGGGGAGGGGAAGGTACAAACCTTGGGAATTTAAGTTGCCACTGCCAAGACTTTAACTAAATTTCCATTTTCAATTATTTATTTCCTATTGCCTCAAAGTATAAATATCACTATCTTTTTTTTATTTTTATTTGTTTTCTGTCTGGGCAACTCTAAGTACACTGCAACTGGTTAGCACATTACCGGCAAATTTAACTGCCATCATTATCACCAGAAACACGCTTCCATATCTATTTCACCACACTGTTGTGTATGTCAGTGAAGCTCACCTGTGATCTGTGTTGAGCAGGGCCTTCAAACATAGGGGCAGCATATTCAAGGGCTAACAATTATGAGTGGCCTGTATCTCACCGTGGCAGTACGGCTTCTTCAGTGCAATTATGTTCTCATTCAGCACCATGATAAAATAAAGATAAATATAAAGAAATAATAAAGGCTAATATTTATTGTGTACTTACTATATTCCACACACTTTATATATCTTACCTCTTCCAAAGATCACAACCACCATAGGAGGAAACTACTATTATTTTCTTCTATTTCAAATGAGTGAACCAGGAAACCAAGTCAGACAGTTTAAGAGAATTGTCAAAGTAGCATATCTTATAAATAACAGATCCAGGACTTGAGCCCATATGGTGTGGCTCTGGAACCTATACCCTTGGCCAAAGTATCTGCTGTCTCAAAAATATCAAGACCCTCATTCTTCCATTATCACCTGCAAAGCAATTATCTTCATATTTGTGTTGCTTTATTTCATTAAAGTATTCTATGTGATGGAGAAGAGTCCATATGGGGGGGGGGGGGAAACACAGTAGAAATTGAATAAAAAAACAATCTTTCCATTGATATTTCTAACAGCTAATATGGGTGCAGTGCATCTATTATTACACAGGGGGATTCAAGTGAGTGCCCTATAATCAGACCTAGACAGTGAGGTCCATGAGGACAGCGCCTGAACTGCTGTAGCCTCCTTTATCCTTAGAGGACACATTTTAAGACCCTCCCAAATGGAAGCCTGAAACCACAGGTAGCACCAAACCTTATAAATGCTACGCTTTTTCCTATACATACATACCTATGATAAAATTTAATTTACAAATTAGGCACAATAAGAAGTTAACAATAATAGCTAATAAAATAGAATAATTGTAACAATTATACTGTCATAAAAGTTATGTGAATGTGGCATTATTAAGTAAAATAAGGATGATTTGAACAAAAGCAATGTGGTACCACAACTGTGGATCTGATAACTGAGACACTACTGAGAAATGGGTGAGGAGAACACAAAGTGTGAATAAGGTGGACAAAGGGATGATTCCCATCCTAAGAGGATAGAGTGGGATGGTGTGCAATTTCATCTCACTACTCAGAACAGCACACAATTTAAATCATGCATACTTTATTTCTGGAATTTTTCATTTAACATTTTCAGATCATGGTTGACCACAGGTAACAACCCACAGAAAGTGAAACTGCAGATTAGGAAGACTACTGTGTTTCCATCTTGTCTACTGCTATTTCAGAGGGTCTATGAAGACTGACTTTGTTTAAATTACAAACAACATCACAAGCATTAAATGGGCTGCCTGTCTGCTCAGGGTGCCATAAAAATTGCCATAGCCTCAGTGACTTACACAACAGTCACGAATGTCTCAGTTCTGGAGACAGAGAGTCCAAGATCAAGGTGCCAACTGACTTGGATTCTGTTCATGACTTACAGATGACTGCCTTCTCCTTGTGTCCTTTCTGATAATATCTCTTCTCCCCTGAACACTAATCCCATGATGAGGTCATAAGGGCGCTCTTTCACAACCTCATCTAACCCTAACACCTCCCAAAGGCCTCCTTTGCAAACACTATCACATTGGGGGTTATGGTCTCAACTTATGAATCTGAGGATGGGACACAAGCACTCAGTCCATAACAGTGGTACTTTTCTGTAATCTCTGTCCAATGATTTTTATATTCCCAGTGAGATATGGATGCCAAGGATGCAGTAGGGCTGTTATTGAAAATAATCTAGGGGCATTCATACAACCTGAACTGACAGGATGTCTACATTTCCCTCTGTGGGATCAGGGGTGTCAGATGATAATTTAAACATTTAATGCCTCTTAGCCTGGAACCTGAGGTTTTTTGGTTGATTCTAGAAAGCGGTTGGAACATATTTGTTGGTAGTGAATATTCTGTACCCTGTAAAGTTTGACAAGGAGACTGCATATAAAATGTAACTCCCTGCAACTCTTTGGAGAAAACACTAATGTGTTCATCTCATAAAGAAGTTAGTTGTACACAGCCACAGAGTTTTATAGCAGCTGTTCCTGACAGGTAATCTTTTTGTTTATTTAGTAGGTCACTGGTTTATTGTGAAGGGATGTAACTCAAGAACAGCCTAATGGAAGAAATGCTTAGGGCAAGGTGTGGGGAAAGGGTAAAAGTTTCTATGCCCTCTGTAGTTACACTACTCTCCCATATCTCCACATGTTCACCAACCCTGAAGCTCTGACAACCTCATCTTCTTGGTGTTTATGGAGACTTGCCACATAGTCATGACTGATTGGCTATTGGTCATTGATTCAACCTCCAGCCCTTCCCCTCTTTCTGGAGGATAGGACATTGAGGTAGCACTGATCAGGGTTGGTACCATTGGCAACCAGCCCCCATCCTTATGTGCTTTACAAATGTCACATCATTAACATAAAAATAGACCTCCCTCCTTCCCCAACACTTAGGAAATTTCAAGAGTTCTGGGAGCTGTGAACTAGGAATTGTAGAGGAAGACCAAGTATATACGAAAAATGTATTTTGATCAATGGTATGACCAAATACTATATGTATTTCTTATAAATTACAGTATTACAGCTACCCCTCATCCAGTTTCAACAATGATTAACATTTAGCTATTTTTTTATCCCCACCAGAGGATGTTTACTGATTTTAGAGAGAGAGGAAGAGAGAGAGACAGAGAGACAGAAAAAGAGAGAGAGAGAGAGAGAAAGAGAGAGAGAGACATCAATGTGAGAGAGAAACATTGATGGGTTGCCTCCTGTATGCTCCTCAACCTGGATCAAACCCCCAACCCAGGTATGTGCCCTGATTGGGAATCAAACACTCCAACCAACTGAGCCACCATCTAGGGCAACATTTTACTTTTCTTGTTTTATCTATATTATTCCCATTTATTTCACCCTCCCTGGAATATTTTAAGATATACCTCAGCTACCACATCATTTTATCCATGAAAACTTTCAAATTTGTAATTTTAAAAATATATAATTACAATACTGCCAGGTAATTTTTTAAAACAATCCTGTGAATCTGTGCTTACATTATCAAGCCATGATTTATCTTCTAATAATGGTACTGTGTTAACTGCTTCAGTCCTCATTTAAAGCTCACATCTGGAATGTCAGCCCATGCCAATCCTGAATCTGTCTTATTAAAATGGAAGGATATCACAAATCTGTAATGTTGGTACTATAAAAGTCCCCTGAAGGTTGGCCTGGGAAGCGACAGCTAGTGCGCGAGTTCAGTAGAAGCCGCTTGTGTGCTTCTCTAAGCACAGCAATCAGCTGAGTGCTCCATTTGGCGGTGTTAACACCTCCAAGTGTTTAAGCTAAGTGGAGGGTTCCCTTACATGCGCCTGGGTGATAATGCTGAACCAGAGCCAGCCCTGCTCCTGCCTCTCAGAAAGGTGTGCTGAGGCTTCACAACAGGGCCTAGTGATCTGATGTGTGGTCAGCGTGCCCTCAGCTGACCGGCCACCTGTGCCCTTGGCTCTGATGAGTGAGGCCACACTCATCTGAGATCACTACTCAATGGGTGACACAGACCAGGGTGTACAACTCAAGTCAGAAACAGTATGCAAGTACAGCTGCATGTGGACTGTGGATACTCACCATCCTATTAACTATAAGTCCCTTGTCTCAGCCAGTGTCATCTACAGAATGTCATTCATTTCAGTCAAGAGTGGGCATAGTTCCTAGTTTACACTCAGAGGGTTCCTTCGGAAGAAGTGGTCATCAGTTGGCTATGTTAATCATTGGGAGGGATTTCCCTTGTTAATGTTAGTAAGTTGCATCATTTTCCAGATACAGACAAAGAGGCATCCTCACGGTGTACTTGATGAAAGTCCGGCTGGCCCTGGGATGGGTCTGGGTCACCCGACAGCTGCTAACCTTCTCAAAGAGGCTCACAGGCAACTTGGCTTGTTGGCATGTGCTACTAAAAATACATTTTCAAGCTTGAAGCTTCTCAACTAATGGACTTTTGGTTTACACATAATACATACATAACCATGTGTTCAGAAAAGTGCCTGGCATCTGGCTCTCTGAAATGCCAACACTTGGTCTGGCAATGTGGACAGGAAGGGGGCATTTTGCTGGCTCCCAGGGGAACATGCTGATGCATTAGTGCAAAGGTAGATTTTTGTGTGATCACACTGTCCTGCCAGAAAAGTCCTGGGAAAACTGTTTGATGGTGTTGGCACAGCTGAGAGTAGCCACAGATAGCTCTGTCTTTAGGTCAGTGGCAGTTTGGGGGCAGTGGCCATGGCCATTTTCAGTGCTCTGTGATGACGGGTGCACCTGCTCACCTATGCCATGGAAATAGAGTCCTCAAATTCCTCATGCAAACATGGGTGCAAAATAGAGTGGTTGGGCCATATCCTCTCAATTATATCTCCCACCCGCCAGAATGCAGGCTCTCTGAAGTGTGGGAAATGGTTTCTTGCTCTGTACAGTTCAAATCCAAAGGGAGGAGCCCTTAAGGCTTAACTGATAGCCATGACTCTTAGTTTTCTGTGCCATGAGTGGACCCTAGTATCTTCCCCACCCTGGTTCTCTGACTGTAAGGATGCCAAGCTGCTCTCTTCTCAAGCTGAACATAAACACAGAAGAAAGGGAAGGGAGGCTCAGAGGTCAGATGTTGTATCTGAGAAGGAAAGAATGGGAAGGAAATGAGATCATTTGTGCTTGGAAGATTTACCTTCTGCAGAAAAGCCTAATTACCACAGAGCCTTATTGGGGAAGTTTTTAAAAGTAAGCAATGTGTTTAACTGAGCTACAGATATAACCATATCTGGAGTAGTCCTTACATAAGCACCATCAGCTTTATCCAAGAGGAAACAAGTGAAAAAGCATGTCTCCTGGGTGTCTGCTCTTAACATGAGGAAAGATATGCTTTTATTCTGCTTATAGGGATAAGGTTAGAAGAATTTTGTCCTGGATATGTTTAAGAATAAAAGACTATAATTTCAAAATTTCCATTAGGTTTTTCTATTGCTACAAGTGGACGAATCTTTATTTATAGAAGGACATACTTTTAAACATATAAAGTAGGCCCAGAACCTACTCCTAGGAGTGGAGGGGGAGCATCCTCAAATAAGAAGACGGAGGAAAGTGTCACAGACACGGCTGGAGAAGCAAGAGAAGAGATGCTTCAGTACCATGAGGAGACCAGGCTCAGAGGAGAGAGAGCCAGGGAGTAATGCTGGGTGAGGGTGAGTGAAGAACTTCCCAGAATAGTAGGCTCAGCTTTCCATAAAGAGGTCTCTCTCTGACCATGTCATACTCCATTCTGCATTATCCCAACCTTTGGAAAGAATCCACTACCATGTAGTCTTGTAGCACAGCTGCTAGGCGAGAAAAAGTAAACGGGGTGAATGTCCATCCTCCTGGGGGCACTCCCCTAACTTTGTCCCTGCCCCTCACTCCCTCACCAGGTACTCTGGTTCCCAACCTCCTCTCAGTTTTGCAAACACAAAATCTTTATGCCCTGCTCAGGGCCTGTGCCATTTCCTGGCCCTTCATCAATCAGGTTTTCTCTCCTACATCACCCCTTCCCAACAGCTTCCCTGAACCCACCCCAACTTTCTGCACCAGGTCTACCCTCTCTTAGGTCATTTGCACCACTTGTCATTACCTGAAATTTCTTTGCATATTTATGTTTGTTTGTTTATATGTTCACCTCTGTATCACCAATGCCTAATCTCATTCCCTGACTGTCCACCAAATAAGTCCAGAAAAAATCACAACAGTGACAAGCTAAAACTGGAATAAGAGCATGGTGAGGTTGCAGAGGAAGGTAATAGCAAGCAGTAGTTTAGCACAGCTTAACCCCCAAGAACCTGCAGATGTTAGATATGTTAGGAAAATGCTATTGAATTAATTTGAATTTCAATATGATCTTCATTTGACCTCAGACAAATAGAGAACTTGAGAACTTATAGAATCCATATATTTTTATGTCTGTCCTGGACTTAGCGCCATTTTATCTATCCAAGTCTTTTGCAATCTCGTCCAATTCTTAATGGGAATGGCTATTTGCTTTTATTTTTTATGTGTGTATGGTCTTCTATAGTCACATTTGTTTAATAACATTTTCAAAGCACTTATTACATGCCAGGCCCTGTTCTAAGCACTCACAAAATACCATCCTTTATCATAATCCTAACAGGTAATTATTATTATCACCCCTGCTTTATAGATGGTACAACTGGTATAAATATTTGACTTAGGACACAGAGCTCATTAGTGGCAGGAAGGGTGGCTCCATAGTGTATGCTCTTAAGTACAACATTAGAACACCTCTCCTATTGATCTATGCAAACAGCATCCAATCTAGAAACACACACTGGTGTTAAAATGTAGTCTTCCTTTCAATTCATCCCCAGAAGACTAGCAAAATTCTACCTATGATCAAGAACCACACTCCTGAATGTTCCATCCTGAGGGGTTCCAGCATGTCGGGCCATTTGATCATCCTAATAACAGATGGTGGACTGAGTGTGGTCTTAGATCCCTGCTATACAGAAGCCATAGTTTGCTGCTTGTTCAATATGCAATGGAAGTTATTGCACAAGTACGACATTATTTCACCTGCGACATGACCCTTGGGCCTCTTACTAGCATCTTGTCTGTTGAGACTAACACCAAAGAAACCCCAAGGATGCCCTTCACATTCACATCAGTAAAGTCAGTAAAGGAAGCACATTCACTAAGTTAATGGCAGAGCTCACTTTAATGACACCTAATTCTGAAAAGACTAGCAAGTCTCTTAACAAACCATGTTATCCTGCCATTTGGTTGCTATAATTACTCAGTGTTTGACCAGATGGTGAATAATTTCTAAAGTCAGACCAGGTGTTCAGGAAACAGAGATAACAGCAGAGCAGATGACTGTGGTGAAACTAATGCACAGCACTGAGCAGCAGCAAAGGGCGCTTCCAAGAAGATGGTGAAACAAAGGCAAGCCCTGGCCGGATGCCGCTCAGTGGCTGCAGCATCTTTCTGTGCACCAAAAGGTCACATGTTTGATCCCCCGTCAGGGTGCATATGGGAGGCAACCAATTAATGTTTCTCTCTCACATTGATACATCTCTCTCTCTTTCTCCGTCTCTCTAAAATCAATAAACATATCCTTGGGAGATTTTCTTTTTAAATGTACAAAAAATTGATATTTAGTTAATATCAGGCTGAATAAAGGCAGGTGTGAGAAAGGAGTGTTTAATTTCACTGTTTCTAATGTCCAGTTTTCTGTTAATCACAAATGCTTTCACAGGTGCAAAGTCTATTTGAGGCTTGAAAGGAGAACTGGCAATAAACACATAGGAGGATTCAAAATTAGCACCAATTGCAGGCTGTGTCAACTCAAGTAAATATCAAACTGGGATGCAGCCTGACTTCTCTCACATTCCTGTTTCAGAAATAGGAGGATGGATTTCATGGCCACAGCTGGAATCCACCCGGTACTTCATTGATTCTCAAATGAAGATTTCCCACTAGGCAATCTTACCAGCTTCCTATCCCCAGTTCCTGCAGGGATGACCTAACCAATATTTGGATTCAACCAAATATTGAGAGAGCTGATTTATTGAAGACTTATCTAGTAACAGAATATGGGAAACATCCCTCCAGACTCTGTTTGGAAAAACTATTTACAAACTATAGAACACTCTAAATTTTTGGTAAATAATCATTTTAAACAATTATTCTAATATGCTGAGGGTTAATTGAAGTCCGTCAGCCTTGGTTCCAATGCCTGCATCTAACACTAACCAAGGTAACTGGATGCAGGGCCAGCTGTTACCATGTTGAAACGCTCGATAAATTTTTAACAAAGGACCCACCTTTTCATTTTCCACTGAACCCTCAACTTATGTAGCTGGTCTTGACTGGTGAGCTATTTAATCTCTGAATCAGTCTTATTACCTGCAAGACAAGACGAGAGACCGCAAGAAAACAATAGTGCCAACGCCTTGATCTTAGGCTTCCAACCTCTGGAGCCATGAGAAAATATACATCTGTTGTCCGTGCCACCCAGCTGTGGTACTTTGTCCTGGTAGCCTTAGCAAACTCATACCATCAACTCTCAAATGTTTATTCCCAGAAAAGACTTCTCACCCCAATTCAAGATGCATACTCTTGGCTACTTGACATCTTCACTTGATGTCTATTAAGCACCTCAAATTTAACATGAGCTGCTCAAGTTTTCACCTCAAAGCTTTCTCCTCCCTTATCTTTATTAATGATAATTGCAGGCTTTCAGTAGCTTAGACTAAAAACCTTAGAATTTTCCTTGACTCTTCTGATTTTCAAATTCTCTGCATTCAATCAGTCAGCAAATCCCACAGGTCTGTCTTCACACTGTACTCTGAACCTGGCTTGGTGCCACTTCCTTGCTATCACCACCTCTCAACCACCTCACCCACGTCTCTCCTGACATATTCCAGCTGAACCTTCAGTCTATTCTCAAGCAGCACCATTTTTTTCTGATCATGTGAATAAATTGAAAGTCAGATCACTAACTCTTATTTTTAGAATTCTCCAATGGTTCCCCAGCTCTTTTAGAACAAAAGCCAAAATCCTGACTATGGCCTTGAAATCCAGGCCACCCCCATCACCTTTTGTACTTCAAACACTCCACACATGTTTATGTTCAAAACCTTTGCACATTGCTTTCCCTTTAATATCTTTAGACACAGCTCTCCATCACTTCTTTTTAGGTATTTACATACAAATCAAATTCTAAGTGAGTCCTTCTTGAAAGTGAGGACTAATATAAATTTTAACCACCTCCTAAACACTTCCTATCTGCATTCTCTATTTTACATTTTCTCTTCAGCACTTACTAATTTCTAACATATTCTTCATTTTACTTATTATGGTATCTCCCACACTATAAGCCTAAGCTTCTTTAATATGGGCATTTTTGTTTGTCTTACCCTATCCACAGTAGAAAATCTTCTCCATAGTAGGTTGTCAATAAAAACTTGCTGAAGTAAATTAAAAATAGAAAAGATAACTCCTGTTTTTCTATACCCTTAAACCAAATTAGAAGTATAGTCAAATATGACACTGAGGCTATGTTTACAGGATGCCCTTGGCAACATGCCCTTGGCAACATACCCTTTTCCTTCTGGTCGTGGCCACTTGACTTTTGGTGAAATTCTGTTGGCTTTTAGAAGATATGCTTTATTCTACAAAGAAAATTATGTGTAATGAGATTATTATTCTGACCTTAGAATGTTTGTATCTTTTGTTTATAATGCAAATAGATCTGGTATATCTCAGTGTATCTGTAACTATGTAGCAACCATTCATAACTTTAGTTTCTATTATACAATTCCAATATAAAAGTGTTGCAACAACATGACAGGAGTCACCTTTGTCTAGTCTTCAAAAACCATTAAATTGTCCATATTCTCTCCCATGAGGCTTTTCTGGCGTTACCTCAGACTTTCTTTCATTGCATCTATGTTCCCAGAAGGCAAAGGTCTCTTCTACCACATTCTATTGGTCTAGGCAAGTCAAAAACCTGGGTCAGATTGAAGGCAGTGGAGAAACAGCCTGAAATGGGAGGTGGTGTGTAGGGATTGGAGGAACTTCTGGTTATATTTTGCATATAGTTGTCCATCTGTTCTAAATTATTTATGTTACTTCAGCCTGCAAAACATATATATTATTACAGAGACCCACTTAAACACCATTCAAATTATAGCATTAGACTTAAGTTGTGGATCTTTGCCCTGTATTAGGGTCAGATATGGATGAAGATTCTTAAATACATTCATTCTCGATCTAGAGACTCTGAAACAAAAAGATAAGTATCAATTCCCCACACATGTACAGTGCTGAGCTGAGGAGAGGAAAACTTATTAGTCTATAGAAATTCTGTAACACAGTCAGACATGTGACAAGGGCCCACTTCTGTGGAGGCAGGGAATGTTCCTTGAGTATTCTCAGTTCTACCCACCTGGAAGTCATTCTCTAATCCATTGTTCTCTTACGGTCTTTGACTGTAGCCTCTGAGATGCCATTCTTTAAAAAAATATATTTATATATTGATTTCAGAGAGGAAGGGAGAGGGAGAGAGAGATCGAAACATCAGTGATGCGACAGAATCATTGATTGCCTGTCTCCTGCACTCTCTACACTGGGGATCAAGCCCACAACCTGGGCATGTGCCCTGACCCGGAATCAAACCATGACCTCCCAGTTCATAGGTCGATGTTCAACCACTGAGTCATGAAGGCTGGGCTGAGATGATATTCTTATCAAAAATAATAATCTATATCTTTCAGCTCCAAAGCTTTCTCATCACTCCCTGCCTATAGGAAGTTGGTGTCCAGTGACCTATTTTCATTTTTGTGTCTCTGTCTCATTTAGCTCAAATAACCAGAGCTCCACCAACACTTTTTTTATTTTTTCTAAGTTATTTTCAATCATGTTGGGGTTGAATCCATGCTCCAAGAACCACATCTATAACTCCTTTCAAGACTGATCTCTCTCTACTTTAGGCAGAATAGCATCTTTAAGGTTTTTAGAAGCCATTTAGTCTAGCTTAGCTGGTCTAATTCGCATTGGCTTAAATTAATCTAGGTCAATGCTTTAGAAAAGGTGGTCTCCAGACCAGTAGCATCACCTGAGAACTTGCTAGAAATGCAATTTGTGGGCCCCACCCTAAAACTATTAAGTCAGAATTTCTCAAGAAAGATTTTTAATAAGTTCTCCATATAATTTTGTGCACATTGAAGTTTGAAAACCACTGTTGTTCATAAGGTTCTTATAGCCATACCTTTGAGTTGGTTCTCATCCAGTGGCTATTTCTTTCTTTCGTTTTTTTAAAATATATTTTATTGATGTTTTACAGAGAGGAAGAGAGAGGGATAGAGAGTTTGAAACATCGATGAGAGAGAAACATCAATTCAGCTGCCTCTTGCAAACCCCTTACTGGGGATGTGCCCGCAACCAAGGTACATGCCCTTCACCAGAATGGAACCTGGAACCCTTGAGTCCACAGGCCGACGCTCTATCTACTGAGCCAAACTGGTTAGGGTTCCAGTGGCTATTTCTTACGATGAGAATAATTTACAGACTACAGAAAAAGGGGATGAAAAATGTTTAGTTTTCCAATTCAGCAAGTCTTAGACACAATATTTCCTCTAAATTCTGCTTGTAAGCTGAACATTTTCTTCTTTAGTTTATCTAGCTCATGCAGTTAACATATCACATGCAGCTAAAAACAACTAACTGATCTTTTTAACATGGTTTTCTGACATCCAAGTTATCTCAGGACACAAATGTTCTACAACTAAATAACTTAAGTTGCCCATTTTTAGCCTTCAATAACAATTTCCTCACAAATTTCTCAGCCTCCATTAACAGTCTTCATTTTATTTATTTTTTCTTTTTGGTAACAACTTTTTAACTGCTTCTCCAAGCTGGAGCTATATAATTTGCTTCCAAAGGAAAGGCCACGTGTTTTCAATTTCTGACATAGCCGCATCGTACTTTTAAGTAGTCAAATTTATTATTAATGATAGAGGCCCAGTGTATGAAATCGTGCAAGGGTGGGGTCCAGCCAGCCCACCCCAATCAGGGCCAATCAGGCAGGGCTGGCTGGGGGGAGGGAATGTGGGCAATTGGCGAGCCAGCCCCAGCCCCGATTGGGGCGGGGGTGGGGTGGGCAAACGGGGGCAGGGCAAGCAGGGGGAGGGGCACGGGGGTTGGCTGGCTAGTCACATCCCCTGGTCGAACTCCCAGTCAAACTCCCAGTCGAGGGGACAATTTACACATTAGCCTTTTATTATATAGGATCTCTAGTTGTGTACCAATCATCCCAAAATTTAATGTTTAAAACAACAACTATTTATTTCCTCCCAACTCTCAGGTCGGCCATTTGATCCCAGCTGAGCTAAGCTGACAGGTGTCATCTTTATTTGGAGTCCCTTGGCAGTTCTCCTGGAGGCAGCTTATAGCCCAGCCTACTTATACATCTGGCAGGTGGCTGGGGCTGTAGGGCGAGAGGACCTGCTCTCTTTCCCATGGCCTCTCCAGCAGACTAGATGGACTTTCTCACAAGAGAGCTAGGATCCAAGAGGGAAAAAATGGAAATTTCCAGTCCTCTTCTATCTTACTCATATAACTTCACTGTATTCCTTTGATCAATGCAAGTTACAATTCCAATCTAGATTCAAGGGAATAGAGAACTAAACCACCTTTTGCTGGGAGGAGCAGGAATACCACATTGCAATGGGGCCTACATACAAAGACTAGAGGAACCTTTGGTCACATTTCTCAGCATACCCCAGTACATTTGGGAAAATTATTTGTAATTAAGTTAATAACCTCTCATATAACCTGGAGCCTCCATTTAACAACTGCAGTAGGGATGTTAACAAGTCCAAACCAAGATATCCATGAATAGATTTACCAAAAGCACGGTATCCATGAATAATGATAAAACAATGAATTAGGGCACAAAATATGGCAAGAGGTGAACAAAAGTGATAGTAACAGTGGCTTCAGAAATGGCAAATCCCAGCATCTCTTAGATCTCATTTAACCCTTAATTGATTATCTAATAATGAATACCAAATAATAAGGGAAAGAAAGTTAAGAGAAAGTTAAAAAGTTATCAGTTGATATGAGATGGGAAAAGCAGAAAGAGAAGGAGAAATAATCTTCGGAACCGTTTAGTATTTGGTCTATTGCAGAACACAGGGAGACCAGTTTGCCCTGAATGCACTTGAATACACAGGGGTCCAGTAGTGTGAGTCATGCAATTTGGATTCATAAAGGGTTTGAATGAGTGAAGTGCAGTGTCAGAGTCTCCTCTGACACTGTTTATTTATCCCAATTGTGGGCAGACAACAAATGGCAAAAAAATCAACATTTCTTCATTGCGCTTGCCGAAATATAGCTGGAACTATGTTTCATACTTACTTGCTTGTTTTTATTGTCAGTCTTTCTTCCAGGGCAAGGACTATTAATCTTTGGTTCAGTCCTGCACCCTGAGTCTAGGTCAGTGCCTGGTATAAACACTATTTGTTAAATGAAGAAACAAATAATTGAACTGAATGTGCAAGTA
Source organism: Myotis daubentonii (assembly GCF_963259705.1). Lineage (NCBI taxonomy): Eukaryota > Metazoa > Chordata > Mammalia > Chiroptera > Vespertilionidae > Myotis > Myotis daubentonii. The sequence continues at coordinate 121,522,161 of NC_081842.1, forward strand.
TGTGGCAATCTTGTGAGTGTAATAATATTTGCTTAATTGTTGAATTTAAGAAATTAGAAATCAGTATTTTAATTTATATTCATATTTATTCTCTCACTTGGATCCTGAAACAAATTATCCTTTATTAGAAAACTAAAAAGCTAAAATAGTCCAGTTTCCTAGTGTTTTCTAACTTCACAAATTATATTAATCTTAAGGATATGAATCTTTAGGATTTAGAAATGAGACAGCAGAATTCCCTGGAAGGCTCAGGAATTCTTAAAATCACATTACACTGTATTTTCCATAATAATTTATTTACATCTTTCAAAATAATAATTGGTAACTAAAATAAATAGTTACTTTTTCTAAATAGAATACTTTTTCTAAAACTAAAGTTTTAGTGGTTTTATACTAAAAAGTTACAATAACAAGTAAAATTTTAATTACTATATATGGTGACAAAATAATATGTAAAATATCTCCATCTGATTTGGACATTTGATTACAGAAAATATTGAAGCAAAAGAATATAACAGAAAATAGATGTTAATTAAAATCACTAAAAACTGAAATGTAATACCACAAATATTCACTATTTAAAAGTGATTCTTAAAGTGAAATTTTAAAACAAAATACTAACTATTCTATATGATATTTTTAACCTTGTTTCATTACAAATATTCCAGAATAACAAAAAAACATTTTTTTTTGTTTTAATACTTCTTTTTAAGTATTTTTTGTCAACCTGTCCTGATTTTGTTTCTGCCATTGGAATTGATATTCCTCCAACTAACTCAGATTCATTTCTAATTTTTACATCATAGAATTATTCATATTCTCCATCTTCTCTTTGTATTTCTTCTGTTAAAGAATAAATGACTATGCTGAGTATTCTAAAACTGGGAAAACAAAACAAAACAGAAAACTTAGGTTTTACTTATAAAACACAACATTCGGTTCCCTAGAAAGTTAACAACTATACAGAATCAGGAGTTGAAATTATTTGTTTTCAATACTTATTTCTTGGAATATCACTTGTACTATAAACTTAATACTTAATACTTAATTCTTGTGCATGTAAACTTAATACTTGTTTTATTTGTTAGAATTACTCACCAACAGCAGCAGACCTGGCTTTGAATGCATTAAAAATCACAAGCAAGACTAACATAACAGAATGTGGTTGCTTCTGTCCCAACCTTCAACTCTCCAAGTCAGCTTCTGACTACTGTGTCAGTGGATTCTTCAGACCAAGTAATTAATGTCCTATGTTAATTGTTAACCTTTAATTCTCACAGGAGAGTTACACTACTCTTTTCTGTTTTCCTAATTTTTTTTCCAGAATTTGGGATTCTGGAAAACATAAATTTCCTGAGAAAACTTTAGATAAGCTGGGTGATGCTCATCTGCACTCTGAGCCAGATGAAGTAGATTTGCTTATCCTGCTTCTTTAATTAATTTGCTTGCTTTAGTTACTTAAACAAATTGGCTTTATCACGATTCAATCAAGGTCTCTTGTTTAAATTCATTTATATGAGAAGACAAGCATGGGGGGTAGGGGGGCAGCCCTCTTCATCTGACTCAGTATGTTGTCCAACAACACCTATTCTGGGATCTTTGGGCTGCCTGTGATAATATGAGAAGGTTTTTTCTTAGAAACATTACATTACTTTACCATGTAAAAACCATGATTTTGTGTTTTGAAACAATTATTTGGATGGGAGGATGGGAGGTTTTTATTTTATTTTTATTATTATTATTATTTTTAAATAAGTCTTTCTTGTTCAGATTATTACAGTTGTTCCTCTTCTATCTCCCAATAGCTCCCCTCCACCCAGTTCCCACCCCACCCCATGACCTTACCCCCTGCCCATTGTCCTCATCCATAGGTGTTTGATTTTTGTCTAGTCTCTTCCCTTCCCCCCCCCCACACTTTGTCAGTCCACTCCCTTTCTATGCCCCTGCTTCTATTATATTCACCAGTTTATTCTGTTCATCATATTTTTATTCACTTGATTTTTAGATTCACTTGTTGATAGATATGCATTTATTGTCACTTTGTTGTTCATAATTTTTATATTTACCTTTTTCTTCTTCTTCCTCTTCTTAAAGAATACCCTTAAGCATTTCATATAATACTGGTTTGGCGGTGATGAACTCCTTCTTTTTCTTGTCTGTGAAGTTCTTTTTCTGACCTTCAACTCTAAATGATAGCTTTGCTGGGTAGAGTAATCTTGGTTGTAGGTTCTTGCTATTCATCACTTTGAATATTTCTTGCCACTTCCTTCTGGCCTGCATAGTTTCTGTTGAGAAATCAGCTGACAGTCATATGGGTACTCCCTTGTAGGTAACTGACTGTCTTTCTCTTGCTGCTTTTAAGATTCTCTCTTTGTCTTTGCCCTTGGCATTTTAATTATGATGTGTCTTGGTGTGGTCCTCTTTAGAGTCCACTTGTTTGGGGTTCTCTGTACTTCCTGGACTTGTAAGTCTATTTCTTTCACCATGTAGGGGAAGTTTTCTGTCATTATTTCTTCAAATAGGTTTTCAATATCTTGCTCTCTCTCTTCTTCTGGCACCCCTATAATTCGGATGTTGGTACATTTGAAGCTGTCCCAGAGGCTTCTTACACTATCTTCCTATTTTTGGATTCTTTTTTCTTTTTGTTTTTTCTGGTTGGGTGTTTTTTTGCTTCTTCATATTTCAAATATTTGACTTGATTCTTGCAATCCTCTAGTCTGCTGTTGGATCTCCATATAATATTCTTTATTTCAGTCAGTGTATGCTTAATTTCTAGTTGGTCCTTTATCATAACCTCGAGGGTCTCACTAGATTTCTTGAGGGTCTCACTACATTTATTGGTGGTTTCTAGAAGTTCTTGAAAAACCTTAAAAGTGTGGTTTTGAACTCTATATCCAGTCGTTTGCTTTCCTCCATTTCTTTTGTTTGTGACATGTTTCTTTGTCTCCACATTTTTGTTACTTCCCTGTGTTGATAGAGTGGCTTTCTGTGCTAGATGTACTATAGGGCCCACTGGCTCAGCCTCCCTAATTACCTGAGGTGGACACTCTTGGTGCACCCCTTTGTGGGCTTTGTGCACAGTCTTGTAGTTAAGCCTTGATTGCTGTTGGTATCACTGGGAGGAATTGACCTCCAGATCAATTGGCTATGAGGACCAGCTGTGTCTACAATGGGAGAAATGCTGTGCTGGAAACACCCTTATGGGGCAGGACTTGCTTCAGTGGGGCTTTGGCGCTCACTGTATCTGCCCCCCTGAGTGTATCTTTTATGGATCTGAAGAGTTGTAATCTGGTGTGGTCTCACTTTGACCCCTGGGTACACTGGCTTTTGAATCTCCTAGGAGGTACAAAGTCAGCCACTTCCTGAGGCCACCCAGCAGGAGCTACAGAGAGATCTGCAGATTCCTCCTCTTTGTTTGGCGTTTGGAGGTGCCCAGATGAGGCCCAGCTGTGAAGTAATGCAGGCTGCTGATGAGCCTTAGGCGTTCTTTTGGAAGCTCTGGAGTTCTTTGACCCAGCTGCAGTTTGTTAGGGTTTAGATTGCAAAAGGCCAGGCCATTAATATGCAGAAGCGTCTTCACTGAGCTTGGGTGGGGTTGTAAATTGGGTGGGGTGGTGCAAACTGCAATGGTTGCCTGTCAGCCCTGCCCTGGATAGGTCCCTGGGTCTCTGTGTCCCTTGGCTCCATGCAAGAACAATGAATGCTGCGAGTACCTCTGAGAGAAAGCCACCCTCACATTCCAACCCAATGCTAGACAGTCCAGTATCTCCCCATATGATTCTGGGTCCCCAGAGTCTCACCCGGAACTGGAGTTCAGAGCAATCTCGAGTCTGTATCTCCCTCCAGATTGAAAAAGACCACAGCATACCCAGTTGCCAGCCCATTTCGCAAGCCTCAGTACCTCTGCTCTTCCGCACCTCTGCACCTCCTACCAGTCTAGATGTGCTTTTCTCTTTCCCTCTAGTTGTTGGACTTCCACTCAGCCAGCTTTCCTGTGGTTCTAGATGATATCCGTTTTGTCTTTTAGTTGTAGTTTTGATGTGGTTGTGCGAGGCAGCAAGTTCAGGTGTTTACCTATGCCACCATCATGGTTCCTCCGGGAGGTTTTTCTTTTATAATGAATGTTCATTTCAGCTATTCTGAAATAAAGTAAAGATCTATGTTCTTTTGGATGAGATGAACTATCTGTTCTATCTGGTATTTTATTTTCTCTTCAAGCTGCATCTTGCTTTTTACAAATAAAGCAATATTATACCTCAATCTTATATAACTCAGGTATCTACAAAAAATCAATCCAATATTTTATGCTCACATTTTGTTAGCTTTTTGTTATAAAAATAGGTATTTGGTAAGTCTATCTTCGATATCACAAATGGGTAAATGAATAATCAATATTCTAAAAATGTATAAAAATAACAAATTTCCCCTATTAATACTTAAATAAAGGATTCTTAAACATTCCATTTAAGTATGTAAAATGCAAACATAATTTTTAAACCTGACCAAAGAGAGAATCTTGTTTATTTGTTTTCTGGTTTAAAATAATCTTTTGTTTTTCTTTCTCTTTTTTTGTGCTCTTTACTCCCTTTTGTTAATGAATATCTTACCAAAATATATTTAGGGGTTCCTAGAGTTTGTGTCACAGGGAATTCTCCCAAACCTGATAATTATGGTTTTCTTCTCCTACTTTATACAACATGACACTGGGTTATGCACATACCTACTTGCCTAGAAGCTTGTTCTGATAATCTTCTGTTTTTAGATCCCAGGAAATATAGATGCTTCTCCTGACTCTAGTTGCCAGGAAATAGCCAAAGGCCAGCAATAATGTCTCCCTTATGGCATGTTCTTGAAGAAATCACTGAGGAGAGATCTCTCTGAATAAACTGAAGATCTAAGCTCAAGGCATTGCCCTGACTGGTTTTCTCAGTGGATAGAGCATCAGCCTGTGGACTGAAGGGTCCCAGGTTTGATTCCGGTCAAGGGCATGTACCTTGGTTGCGGGCATATCCTCAGTGGGAGGTGTGCAGGAAGCAGTTGATCGATGTTTCTAACTCTCTATCCCTCTTCCTTCCTCTCTGTAAAAAATCAATAAAATATATATTTTTTAAAAATCTCAAGGCATTGTTAGATCTCTGCTTGTTCAAGAAGAGCACCTTGAATAGGTTGGTACAAATGGTTAAGTCTCTGTGTGTGGTGATGCTGGAACTGGAAACAAGCAGATTGGGGTTGGTAGTCCTTACAGCTCCAGAACAGATGCAGAATAGCTGGTACTATCAAGGAGCACAAATTCTATACTATTTTAAGTCCCTCTGACTATCCCCACAAGCAGGAGAGGGCAGTTAGGGATGACTGGGTCAGAAGGGGAGGGCAGTTAGGGGCAATCAGGCTGGCAGGGGAGCAGTTAGGCGTCAGTCAGGCTGGCAGGGGAGTGGTTAGGGGGTGATCAGGCAGACAGGCAGAAGCGGTTAGGGGCAATCAGGCAGGCAGGCAGGTGAGAGGTTGGGAGCCAGCATCCTGGATTGTGAGAGGGATGTCCGACTGCCCATTTAAGTCCTATCCCGGTGGGCAGTTAGGGGTTACCAGGCCTGCTAGGGAAATCGGACCTAAATGGGCAGTTGGAGATCCCTCCAGGGGTCCAGATTGGAGAGGGTACAGACTGGGCTGTAGGACACGCCCCCCCCCCCCGGGCTATGCACACATTTCGTGCACCGGGCCTCTAGTAAAAAAAATAAAAATCCAAATCTGTTTTAAGGGCTTATAAATGTAAGAGCTTTTAGGGATTGTGCTTGATTTTCTGGGCAGTGAACTCCATTTGGCTTAATATCCCATACTAGAGGCCCAGTGCATGAAATTCATGCAGGGGCGGGGGCCACACCTTCAGCCCAGTCTGCACCATCTCCAATCTGGGACCCCTCGGGGATTGTCTGACTGCCGGTTTAGGCACAAACCCGGGGATCGGGCCTAAACTGGCAGTCGGACATCCCTTTCACAATCCTGGACTGCTGGCTCCTAATTTCTCACCTGCCTGCCTGCCTGGTCACCCATAACTGCCCACTGCTGCCAGCCAGGTTGCCCCCAATTTCCCCCTCCCTGCTGGCCTGGTTGCTCCTAACTGCCACCCTACCTCCACGGCCTGGTCACCCCTTACTGTCCTCCCCTGCTGGTCTGGTTGCCCCTCACGGCCCTCCTGCTGGCCTTGTCACTGCATGCAGCCTGCTTGTTTAGTCCTTTGGTCTTCCCTCACTAACCCCCCTGCCAGCCTGGTCACCTCACACAGCCTGCTTGTTCAGTTGTTTGGTCATCCCTCACTAACCCCCCTGCTGGCCTGGTCGTAGGCAGCTATCCTGTGAGGGCATGAGGGTTAATTTGCATATTAGCTCTTTATTATATATGACAATAAAGAGCTAATATGCAAATGGTCATCACGCTCTCACGTTGTCACGTCTTCATGCCGCCATGCCATAACAGCTCAGACACTCAACACTGGGGAGAGAGGAATAGGGACCAGCCAGGCACAAATGAGCTCATGAGAGAGGAATGGGAACCAGCCAGGCTGCAGCCTGGGAGAGGGACAAGCTGCCCACCCCATGGTCCTGGGTTCCAGCAACTGTGCCTGCACCTGTGCCTGAGGCCTGGGAGAGGACAAGCCACCTGCCCTGTGGTCCCAGGTGCCAAAGCTTGTGGCTGAGGCCCAGGAGAAGGACAAGCCACCCACTCCATGGTCCGGGTCCCCTGTGGCTGCAGCTGGCCTGAGTGAAGCGAGCCCAGGTCCTGGGTGCCTGCGGCCAGCCGGAGGGCGGAATCCTGGGTCCCAGGTGCAGGGCAAGGTAGAGGTGGTTAGGGGTGATCATGTCAACAGGGGAGCAGTTAGGGGCGATCAGGCCGGTAGGGGAACAGTTAGAAATGATCAGGAAGGCAGGAAGAAGGGTTAGGGGCAATCAGGCAGGCAGGCAAGTGATCAGTTAGGAGCCAGCAGTCCCGGATTGTGAGAGGCAGTCAGACATCCCCCGAGGGGTCCCAGATTGGAGAGGGTGCAAGTAGGGCTGAGGGCCCCCCCCCATGCACAAATTCGTGCACTGGGCCTCTAGTTTATTCATAAGCATCGTGTCCTAGATTGTTTTGACATGGGGGGTTGTTAATTATCCTTATCATATGTAGTATAGTTAAAACGAGCAGAAAGAAAGAGGGAGAGAAAAAAATACAGTTCCATCTGCAACAAAAATTATATGGAGTGAAGGAAAATCCAAGTGAATCACACCGAGGATCAGCTGAAAGTCTACCCTGCTGTTCATAGCACACCATGGGGAACCACCTCCAAGCTGCATTGTTCAGACATAAAAAGAAATATCATAGAGCATTAGGCTCTTAAAGAACTAAATTCTTTAATGTCTTAGATTTGTGTTCTAGCTCAGCCCAATCAACAAAAACCCAGCCGGCGTAATTCTTGTTACATTCCCTGGCATTCCCATCACCACTTCCACACACCAAGTGCTCTTTCGTTTAAAAAGCTCTGAGCTGCCCCAGGAGACTGCACAGGGAGGATGGGAACTGGCTCACATGACCTTTTCTAAGAAATATTAGAAAATTCCAATGATATTAAGCAAGCAGAAAAATGTCCAGGTGATCAAAATATCTTTGATTAAATGTGTAAATTTAAAACCTATACCAATGGACATCAGAAAATTGTCCTCTGGGATTGTAAAAAATAGATTAATACTAGAGTTAACAGATCTGTTCATTTTTAAACTGGTTTGTTTATACCTTCCTCTCAGTAGTTAACCCCAGACTATTACACCTCACAAATGGGCTCAGAATTCATGCTAGAAACATAGATCATTTATGGGCACGCAATGCTAATGTTGACTCTGGCTTGACCAAGCTTATTTCAATAGTCAGACTTGCACTGACTAACCAGGGTTCTGTCCCCTACCCAAACATAGAATAAAGAGAAAGACAGTTGTCTTATATTGGTCTCTAAAGTGGAGGAAATGTTCATTGTTTTCTGGAAAAGATTATTGGAAGTCAGTTTTTGATATGGTAGTTCTAAATATGTCTCTGGTTTATTTTGTCATAGAGAGACAAGGGAAGAGAAAGTTTTGCACAAAGTGCCTTTTACTATTTTTCTGCATGATTAAAAATTGCATCATTCTCTTATTACTTTGACAGTGAAGACCTGAATTAAATTAGAGAGAAACTATTTATATTACATTTGTTTTCTCAATTACGATATACTTGGGGGGGTATTACAGAGATATAATGAATCACCACAAATTTAAATATTTTACTTAATGATAATAAATGAGCACTTTGATTTCTATATAAATTGAAGAAGAAAAAATGCTCCTATATAATAAATAAATCATCCTCCAAATGAATTGTTATGATTCTTTACAGAGAATTTTTTTTAATGTATGAAATTTTATCAGGATTATTTTGATTGAACATGTAGAAGACTACACCCCCATTGGCTTAGGTCTGGAGGCACTGTGTGAGCTCATCAGGTCAGGGAGCAGACCAGGAAGTGCTGTCTCTGGGCAAGGTCCTGTGTTCTGCCCACCTCTGTGGGCTGGATCCGCAATCACCTTTTCTCCTCGTGTAGTGGCAGACTCTGAGACAGCAGCTATAGGTAACACATTCTCTCAAGTTTATGTCCAATGGACAGGAAAACTGTCCTTTCCATAAAACTCTAACTTTTTGCCCAGGCTTGGCTCATGTGCTTCTACCCAGATTAATCCCCATAGCCAGAGAAGTGCAATGCCCAGGGTCGTCCTCTTCACGCTGGGATTCGTAGTGCAGGCACTGCACTGAGGCCATGCAGTCTGAGCGGAAGGCAGGGTGTATTTCCATGGGAGAATGGAGGTATAATGTTCAGAAAGAGACAAGTGCTTTTGAGGGGGAATAGATGCAACTGCAAAGACTTATTTTTCCTTCCATGAAGAATTTTGGAAACAAATCAAGAATCTAACAGTACCAGTTGCCCCAATATTCAGAAGTACATGCTATTAAGACACTTTTTCTCTTTTACAGACACCTATATATCTTTTCACATTGCCTAATCTGTTTTATTTTTAACCAGCGGACTTTAATTTTTTACAAAATTATAATAAAAATACATGTTGTTGGATAATGTGCTTTCTCTTTAGTATTATTTTGTGAAGGCTTTCAGGAGTATTAACATAGTCCTCATATTCATTTTTCATTGGGCAAAATTTTATCAGAAAAGTCTAATGTGTAAGCTCATTTTGCTCTCAGGCAAAGTAATTGTGTGTGGAAAGGGTGCAGAAATACCTCTTTGGCAATCATATATATATTTAATGTAATTGGGACCATACTCTTGAAATAGCCCTCTCCCGCCCTAGCCAGTTTGGCTCAGTGGATAGAGCATCGGCCTGTGGACTGAAGGGTCCAGGTTCAATTCCAGTCAAGGGCACACGCCTGGGTTGTGGGCTCAGTCCCCCATAGGGGGGCGTGCAGGAGGCAGGCAGTCAATGATTCTCTCATCATTGATGTTTCTATCTCTCTCCCCCTGTCCCTTCCTCTTTGAAATCAATAAAAATATATTAAAAAATAGTCCTCTCCCCCATGTACTAGTAGCATTATACTGTGATAATTTTCTCTGTGTGTTGTTGAACAATATTGCTGACAAGAGTTTTAACAGGATCAGGTATTCTTTTACCTAGATGTTCCATAATTTATTTACCTGATCTCTACTCTTTCATTTTAATTATTACAAGTTTAACTGTTATATGTAAAGGATAACTTCAATTAATATTTTTACTATAAATCTACATTTGCATCTCTATTTCCTTAGGGTAAATACTTTAAAGCATCACTACTGGATATGACAATCTGAAATGTTGTAAGACTTTTGATAGATATTGCCACAATGCCCTCAAGAAAGGTGGTTCCATTTATATTTACAATCCGGCTCTTGTTAACACTTGCTATTAAAATTGTTTTCTTTTTAACTTAGAAATAGTGCATTTATATAGTTTTTAAAAAGGCTATCATCAATAAATCAACAAATAATAAGTGCTGGAGAGGATGTGGAGACAAGGGACCCCTCAAGAGCTGTTGGTGGGAATACAGATTGGTGCAGCTACTGTGGAAGGCAGACAGAGTTACCTCAAATAATTAAAAATGGAACTGCCTTATGACTCAGCAATTCCACTTTTGGGAATATGTCCAAATAAATTTGAAACACTAATTTGAAAGCATATATGCATCCTTATGTTTATGGCAGTGTTATTTGCAATAGCCAAGATTTGGAAGCAGCCCAAGTGCCCATCAGTAGATGAGTGGATAAAAAAAGCTGTGGTACATCTACACAATGGCATACTACTTGGCCATAGAAAAGAAGGAAATCTTACACTTTGTGACAGTAGGGATGGACCTGGATATTACTATGCTAAGTGAAATAAGCCAGTCTGAGAAAGACAATAAAACCATATGATTTCACTTATATGTGGAATTTAATGAATAAAATAAAATAAAAGTGGAGACAGACACAGGGATACAGAGAACAGACTGATATCTGTCAGAGAGGAGGAAGTTTAGTCTGGGTGAGAAAAGTGAAGGGATTAAGCAAGTATAAAAGAGAAAGACTCATGGGCACAGACAACAGCATGTTGATTGCCAGAGGAAAGGGGGAATGCAGGGAGGTAGAAGAGGATAAAGTGGGGATAAATGATGATGGAAGGAGACTTGACTTGGAGTGTAAACACACAATACAATATACAGATGATGTATTGTGGAATTGCATACCTAAAATCTGTATTAAAAAAAGAGTCCCATTATTTCAAAAAATTCTGCTTTCAGTGCATCTACTGATTAAACTATAAATCAAGAATGTTTTTCCTGAATATATCAAAATTGAGTTGCATTTATTAACTTCTGTGCTATAAAATAAGAACAGTAGTTTAACACACCTACATTACCTATTTTTCCCTACTTTTTGGCATTTTTATATTATTGTATTCATATAGAAGTATAATTTGATCTTCTAAACCCTAATATTCTTTAGTCTTATCACTTGCGATATTATTCAATTGGGTAGAATCCTTCATCTCTCCACTAAAAAAAAATTTTGTGCTGCGGTTCTGTGGCTCAGTTGTTTGGAATGTCATCCTGGATACCAAAAGTTTGTGGGTTTGATTCCTCTGGTCAGGGCACATACTTGGGTTGCAGGTTTGACACGCAATAAGAGGCAACCAATCGATGTTTCTCTCACTTGCTCTCCCCTTCCTCTCTCTCTAAAAAAGGAATTTGTTTACAATAACTTCTCCCACTCTCCTCCACCATCAAGTCCCCTTTAACTTCCAAAAGCTACACCAACACATCTTCTTTAGGGAGGAACCATACAACTTTAGGACTTTTATCAGGTGGATGTGGTGGGGACCACATTCTGGATATAATGGAAAGCCACAGAAAAAATGCATGGATGGCATAAGCCTTAGTAAGAAGATAGTAGTTAAAGTTTTTTCTTGGTCTATGGAAGATCTTGTTTATATCAACACAATGGACATTTTGAACCAGAACTTCTTTGATTGGGGGAGCTGTGTTGTCACTGTCTACCAGATGCCAGTGCTAACCTCCCAGTTGTGAAAACCAAACATGTCTCCAGATCTTGCTCAATGTGCCGTGTGGTGGCAATGTTGCCTAGGGTCATAACCACTGGTCTGTAAGTGTTTGCCTATAATCCTGCCCACATTGCTGCTGTGATTCCAATGGGAAAAGCAGTCTGACTCAACACATGACTAGCTTTACAGTCTGCAGGGCAGATACAGGTAACCGAGCTACAGAAATGGGTAGAGCAGGTAGGCTCTTCCACATGATGCTTTTCCTTCCTGGAGAGAACTCAATTTTGTTGTTGTTGTGTGTTTTATTTCCTCTCTGAGCCTGCTGTGAACACTTATGTTCTCCTTTTGTCTCAAGGGACACTTCTATCCTACAGTCAGCAGCAGTTCTCACACATTTAAGTTTGCTTTCAAATCTGTCTGTAATGTTTATTCCCTAATGTTTTGTAGTTTCCTTATGAATTCAAGTCCTACCTTCAGCATCTTGAATAATTCACGTACATTTCTTTAAAATAATTTTCATGTTGCTCTGAATTTACAGTTCATTGGTTGTGAATTCCCTGTGTTAGATTTTGCTTTTAATTTTGACTCTGAGATTACCTTCATTCAATGGAAATAATTTCCTTCTGGAGTCTTGTTAGGGTCTTGTGGCAAATATATTACCACAAGTGTGGGGATGTTTTACCTCTCACTGAGTTTTACCAGTTTCACTAATCAAATATTCAAGGTTAATTTCTCACCTCATTATTTCCTCACTATATAAAAAAAATTCAAGATGGGATCCCATACTCATGCAGGGCACAAACTCAATTGTTTGCTTTCTTGCTGCTAAAGACTCTTTCTCATCGACGGTCCAGGGCACACCACATACTACCTGAACCATCACTGGCCTGGTGGACACAATTTTATTTTAGTGTCTATTCATGTAAAGAACACCTCTTCTCAGTACACTCATTGTCGAGACTTCAGTTCTACTGCACATGAGTCCCAAAGAATGCAGCCTTAGCTGTTTAGCACGAGTCTGAAAACCCTACTTGAAGGCATAGATTGATATCCAATATATTTTGAACTAATAGACATTCCTCTCTGTTATCAGTCGCTTCACTTTACCATTAAACTCAGCTAAGCATTTCATCTTATTTTTTGCTATTGTTATAAATTACTCAGCTCATCTGTGTTTATAATGAAGGTAGGAAGCGGGCATTGCACACCAGTCTAGCCTGCCATTCTGCCTTCAGGAGCCCTGGCAGTGCTTCTATGTACATGGTGGGAGAAGCTGGTCAGACAGGTAGAGATGAGGTGTGTGAGGAATGGGATCATAGGAGCTGAAACAATGAAACAAATGTTAAACAGTTGTAAAGGTCCTCACACAACACAGAAGGCGACCCATGCCTTTGTTTCTGTATAAGATTGGGGGCTGATGGAAATTTTAAGTATTATAACCAGAAATTCTTTTCAGAAAAAAACTCTGACAGTATCTATACTAATAAAAGGGTAATATGCTAGTTAGACCGGGTAAATCAGCCATCTTCCAGATGTCCGACTTCCTTCTGGACAAAGCCATGATGGTGGGGGATAAGGCAGAGAGGGCAGTTGGGGGCGAGATCAGGCCAGTAGGGGAGGGCAGTTAGGGGCGATCAGGCAAGCAGAGGCAGTTATGGGCAATCAGGCTGGCAAGGGAGAGCAGTTAGGGGTGAGATCAGGCCAGCAGGGGAGGGCCGTTGGGGGCAAGATCAGGACAGCAGGGGAGGGCAGTTGGGGGCTATCAGGCAGGCAGGCAGAGGCAGTTAGGGGTGATCAGGAAGGCAGGCAGACATGTGAGTGGTTAGGAACCAGTGGTGCCAGATTGTGAGACCAACTGTCGGCCATCTTGTGGTGGCCATCTTTTGGTGGCCATGGCCATCTTGTGATGATGTGAGGGTGTTGTGTGAGGGTTCGAGGACCACCTAGGCTTTTATTAATATAGAGGCCCAATGCACAAAATTCATGCAAGGGGCTCAGTCCTCACAGCCTCAGCTGGCCCTCACAGCCCCAGCTTCATCTGGAAGGTCATCTAGAAGGACTTCTGGAAGGCGTTCAGCTGTTTGGTCTAATTAGAATATTAGCTCTATATTATATAGGATGGTGAACAGAAACTATATTTAAGTGTTGTGTTTTTTTGTGTTTTTTTATCCTCATCCGAGGATATTTTACATTGATTTTTAGAGAGAGTGGGAGAAAGAAACATGGATGTGAGAGAATTACATTATTTGGTTGCCTCCAGCACATACCCCAACCAGGGATAGGAACAAAATCAAAACCCAGGTATATACCCTGGACCTAAAATCAAACCTATGACCCTTCAGTGTGTGGGACAACATTCTAACCACCAAGCTAATCAGCCAGGGATATATTTAAGTTTTGACTCATAAAATGTTCATGGTGAAGTTGCCAACTTTAAAACTTATTAAATGTTACTCTACAGTCTATTAGCAAGAAATTGGGAGGATTGATATTATGAGAATATTTCTGAGAAAACTGAGGGGAGGAAGTACAAAAGAAAAACAATGATTTGTGAAGACTGTAACTGATGTGGAGAGAGAAGACATCAAGTTTCACCAGTAATCAGTCCTAGACAATGAATGTGCTGACTGAATTACCCATAAGTTTATCCTCAACATGAGGGCCCAGAAAAGCAAGCACCTTTATTTGCTTCACTGTGAGATTTAACATTTGGAACAAGTTGTTTTTAGAAAAGTGCAGAACACTAATCCAACCAGGTACTGAATTTTCTGTGTAATATCTGGCTTAGCTTCCTTGAAACCTTTTCCTCTGCCTCCCTCTAGTGAGTCAAAGGCAACAAAACAGGAGAAACAGAAGCAACTCATTTCATTACTAGTAAGTTTAAACTGGGGACAAAAAATATGAATGAGCACCCCTTCCCTCAGGACCTTTACGTTAAAGGTCAAGGTAACTTGCTCTTTAAGCATCTTATTTTCAGTGTGGTATTAGCTCTATTTTGTGGACAATTTCACAACAGCAGGGCTCAGATCTTCAGAAGCAATGGGGTCTAGAAAGTCAGTGCTGGGACCGCCTCACTGAGGCGGGGCCGGCTGTCAGAAGCAGGTGCTCCAGGCACAGTAGATGTGTCAAAATGAAGACATGCTGTTGCCGACACCATGAAAATGATCGAGGAAACAGAAGGCACAGTGCAGAATTGGCTAATCACGGCCACTGCTAGTGAGCTCCTCAGAACTGGGATCCCTGGGAACAAATCCACAGGAGGAGAGGATGCTGAACTGTGTGATTGCTAGATTTACATGTATTTACTAAATAAGTGTGTATGCTTCTAGTTAAAAGGAAGAAAAATTGAACATAAAAGCACTGGTATTATGCACTTTAATTATATCTTGTTTACTGAGATGTGTGAACCCAGGATGGTCAGTGAAAATTTACTTCCACTTTAACTGAATTAGGAGGGCTTCCCTCAGTGTTGTTGCTGTTTTTGTTTATTTGTTTGTTTTTACAAGTTCTCACTTACAAGTACCTCAAAAGTGTGGGTTTCTAAGCATAGGACTACAGAGGATCACAGTGGTATCTGTGAGAAAAATGTGGATTTTTGCAGCAAATGAGGTAGATAAGGTTGGTCAGGATGAAGATGGGAATGTCAGTAAATACTGCTTCAATGCCATTTAATTATCAAGTATCACATTAGATAATTTACACATTAGCTTTGTATCTGAATTTTGATGATCCTGGAATGATTCAAGGGCAAATTTCATGTTAGGCATCCTGCCATACTGCCATTGACAAAGCTATGGTTATGGTTTGTAGCACACTCTCACTTTTATTTATGCACCATTTATATATCACATATATTGTACTAGACATTGTCCCAAGCCTTAAAAACACATAAGAAATGGCTTTTACTTAATGGAGAAATGAGTCATGAATATAAGTCAACAACGGCAATACCATGTAATAAGATCAATGATAAAAGCAAACAGTAGTTATGAAAACACACAGAAAAGAACATTCAGATTTAGAGGGGACACGTGGGGAGAAAGATAGGAGGATCCCTTGGAGGAGGAACACCTGAGCTGACTATCTGCCATAGCGTGCGTAGAAAATATCCAAAGACATAGGTAAGATCTTTTGTGGAAATTACCTTCCCATCAACCTCCAAGAATTACAATAATTAAGATATAAATAATTCTGAATCTCAAAGAACTTTAAAATTAATATCTTCCTTTGTATCTACATCTCTTCACTGAGCAAGGTCCCATTGACTGTTTGGTCTATGACAGCAACTCTTAGGTTCTCTGGAAAGCAGCAGAAAAACCAGATAGACAAGCCTCTCCCATCTGGGTGCTGCCAGCTGGGGAGACAGAAAACAAACAAGTGACAAAAGTAAATTGACAAGGGAATTTGGGCTTGCAGTAATCCCTATGAGTTGAACAAATAAAGGATATGCTAAATAGTACAGGTGTCAGGTTGGGGAGCATGCTGGGTCTGGTCAAAGACAGTTTTCAGAAGCCCTGAGGTGTGAGATGAGGCCAGAACATGAAGAAGGCACAGCCAAGGAGAGAATTGGGGCAGACTGGAACTGTCCCCAGCAGAAGGAGTGGCTAGATCAGGTGTTTAGCGGCTAGTGGTGTCTGGGGAAGAGAGGGAGGGTCACTGTGTCTGAAGTGCACGAGTGAGATGAGGGGAACTGTAGTAAGTTGGACAGGTGAGTAGGGGCCAAATAGAGTAAGGATTTTGGATTTTATTTTCAGTGCATGGAAGGGATTAGTGGGGATTAAGCAGGATGGGCCGACATCTGATTTGTTTTGGAAGACTGGCTGCTGCTAAGTGAAGAATTAATTAGGACATGGAAGTGGGGGAAACCTGAAATCAGAGACCAGAGAGGAGTCAACTTCAGTAGCCGCAGTGGAAATTGGCAGTGCTTAGAGGAGAGAGGTAGAGGGGAGACAGATGACTGAGGGAATATGAGACTCATTGTGGTCATAGAAGCAGACAAGGTTTTCTGACAAATTGGATGTGGAATATAGGAGAATGGATGTAAGTTGACTCCTAAGTATTAGGAGATCCATTTACTAATGTGGGGGATTTGAATTTTTGGAAAATGGGTTCCAAAGGGATGAGTATAAAGTCAAAGTTGGACAAGAAGGAGGTGGACAGCTTCTACACACACCAATTTTCTAATGCCAGGGAACATCTCTGTCTAGGATGGTGGCAAGCCAAGAATCTATGCCATCAGCCGTCTAAATGGTGTTTGTTTTCAGAGGATGTGGAGGATTGAGTTAGAAATAAGGATGGAATGGACCGCTTTCTGTTCCCTCTGAATCCGAGTTTGCGGGGGGAGGGGGTTCTTTGTGGTGTATTAAGGGAGTATGTAGCTCTGTCTGCTCCCAGCTGTCAATGACCAAAGAGAGAACAGCCATTTGAAATAGAAGATTTCAGTGACATAACTACGGTTTCATTAAGCACACACCCTAACATTTAAAAGGCAAAATGAAGATAATACATTTGCAGCATTTAAAACCTAGAGATTTCCTAGGTCCTCCAACAAACTTTTTATCGATGAGGAAACACAGACCCAGAGAAGCTAAGTGATTTTTTTAAAAAATTAAATCTTTATTGTTCAGATTATTACAATTGTTCCTCTTTTTTCCCCCCATAGCTCCCCTCCACCCAGTTCCCACCCCACCCTCTGCCCTTACCACCCCCCCACCTCGACTGTCCTCATCCATAGGTGAATGATTTTTGTCCAGTCTCTTCCCACACCCCCCACACCCCTTTCCCGCACAAGAATAGTCAGTCCACTCCCGTTCTATGCCCCTGATTCTATTATATTCACCAGTTTATTCTGTTCATCAGATTATTTATTCCCTTGATTTTTAGATTCACTTGTTGATAGATGCGTATTTGTTGTTCATAATTTGTATCTTTACCTTTTTCTTCTTCTTCCTCTTCTTAAAGGATACCTTTCAGCATTTCATATAATACTGCTTTGGTGGTGATGAACTCCTTTAACTTTTTCTTATCTGTGAAGTTCTTTATATGACCTTCAATTCTGAATGATAGCTTTTCTGGGTAAAGTAATCTTGGTTGTAGGTTCTTGCCATTCATCACTTTGAATATTTCTTGCCACTCCCTTCTGGCCTGCAAAGTTTCTGTTGAGAAATCAGCTGACAGTCATATGGGTACTCCCTTGTAGGTAACTGACTCTCTTTCTCTTGCTGCTTTTAAGATTCTCTTCGTCTTTTGCTCTTGGCATTTTAATTATGATGTGTCTTGGTGTGGTCCTCTTTGGATTCCTTTTGTTTGGGGTTCTCTGTGCATCCTGGACTTGGAAGTCTATTTCTTTCACCAGGTAGGGAAAGTTTTCTGTCATTATTTCTTCAAATAGGTTTTCAATATCTTGCTCTCTCTCTTCTTCTGGCACCCCCATAATTTGGATGTTGGTATGCCTGAAGTTGCCCCAGAGGCTCCTTATGCTATCTTCATATTTTTGGATTCTTTTTTCTTTTTGTTTTTTTCCGGTTGGGTGTTTTTTGCTTCTTCGTATTTCAAATCTTTGACTTGATTCTTGCAATCCTCTAGTCTGCTGTTAGAACTCTGTATATTCTTTATTTCAGTCAGTGTATGCTTAATTTCTAGTTGGTCCTTTATCATAACCTCGAGGGTATCACTAGATTTCTTGAGGGTCTCACTAAATTTATCAGCAGTTTCTAGAAAATTCTTGAAAAACCTTATAACTGTGGTTTTAAACTCTATATCCAGTAGTTTGCTTTCTACCATTTCTGTCATTTGTGACATGTTTCTTTGTCTCTGCATTTTTTATGCTTCCCTGTGTTGATAGAGTGGCTTTCTGTGCTAGGTGTCTTATAGGGCCTAGTGGCTCAGCCGCCCCAATTACCTGAGGTGGACACTCTTGGTGCACCCCTTTGTGGGCTGTGTGCACAGTCTTGTTGTAGTTAAGCCTTGATTGTTGTAGGTATCACTGGGAGGAATTGACTTCCAGGCCAATTGGCTGTGAGAATCAGCTGTGTCTACGGTGGGAGAACTTCTGTGCTGGAGACACCCTTCTGGGGCAAGACTTGCTTCAGTGGGGCTTCAGTGCTCACTGAGTCTGCCCCCTGAGTGTGTACCTTATGGATCTGAGGAGTTGTAATCTGGATGTCCCACTCTGACCACTGGGTACACTGGTTCTTAGATCTCTAAGGAGGTGCTAATTTAGCCTCTGCCTGAGGCTACCCAGCAGGAGCTATGGAGAGATCTTCAGATTCCTCTTCTTTGTTTGGGGTTTGGAGGTGCCCAGATAAGGCCCAGCTGTGAAGCAATGCAAGCTGCTGTGGGGCCTTAGGCCTTCTTTTGGAAGTTCTGGGTCTCTCTGACTCAGCTGCAGTTTGTTAGGTAATTTTCAGATTGCCAAGGGCCAGTCGTTTCATATGCAAAAGTCTCTGCACACAGCTTGGGTGGAGCAGGGTCTCATGAGATCAACATGGTGGAGCAAGCAGCTATGGCTGCTCCTCGGTCCTACCCTAAGAGGCCCCATGTCTCAGTGTCCCGGTAATCGCTGCAAGTACCTCTGAGAGAAAGCTGCCCTCGAGTTCTGACCGATGCCAGACAGTCCAGTTTCTCCCTGTATGAGTCTGGGTCCCCAGAGACTCGCCTGGAACTGGAGTTCAGAGAGTTGGGAGCTTGAGACTCCCTCCTGATTGAAAAAGACAACCGTGTCCTCAGTTGCTAGCCCTTTCCATGTGCGTGCACCTCCATACCTCTGCACTTTACTTCCACACCTCCTCTGAGTCTCAGTGTGCTTTTCTCTTTCCTTCTAGTTGTATAATTTCCACTCAGCCAGCCTTCCTGTGGTTCTGGATGATGTCTGTTTTGTCTTTTAGTTGTATTTTTGAAGTAGTTGTGAGAGGCAGCAATTTCTGGTGTTTACCTATGCCACCATCTTGGTTTCTCCAGAAGCTAAGTGATTTGTTAAATTCTCCGCTCTTTGCTGTTCCTTACTGAGAAAGCCTCAGACCTTGACCTTATCTGGTGATTAAGGCTTTGGCAAGTTCTTCGCACTTCTAAGCATCCCAAGCTGATTCTGAATAGCAGGCAAGACTTTGCTGGTCTACAAAACCAAACCCCATTAATACAAAACAGGAAATGTGTTCTCTTCCCAATAACCCCCCAATGTGCTTGCTCTCATTAAAACTAAACTATAAAAAGGCTAAGCGACTAAGTTGACAATGAATATAATAAAATGATAAATATTTAAATTATCTTGACACAGGTAAGTGGAATCACCATGAACTTTAGTAAACAGAAACAGTCACATTGGATGTCACCAAGATATATGAGGCTCTTGAGTTTTCCTCCTTTTAAAAATGCACCAAATAAACAGCTACAGGTGGAGACATTTCCTCTGGGAGAAATTCAGAAACTAGTTGAATGTCTCCTACATATCAGGTAATTGAGGAAATGTCCACATCAAAATGGGTAGGGAAGGCTTAGACTTATTCTGATCATGAAACCACACCCAGCCCAGCATCTTCCAATAGCAGAGAGAGCCTCTCACTTCCAGCAATATTCACAGTATCCAAGGTAAGGAAACAATGCAAAGTATCTATTGATGAATGAATAAATTTAAAAATTGCAGTAGATACATAAAATATATATTACTGAGACTTAAAAATGAAGGAAATCCTGCCATTTGTGATGACATGAATGAACCCAGAAAGCATTATGCGGAGGAAAATGAGCCAGGCAGTGAAAGATAAAGATAAATACTAAATGGCATCACTTACATTTTGGTCCTTAAAGAAAAGTTCACTTCATAAAACAGAGAGTAGAATGGTAGTTACCAGGATCTTGGGTGAGGAAATAGGGAGAGGCTAGTAAAAGGGTACAAACTTACAGTGATGAAATTAAAGAGGTCCAAGGCTTATACAATAGATGTAACTATAGTTGATTTTACTTTATTATATAACTTAAAAGTAGGACTTAAATGTTCACACACACCCCAAAATGAGTATGTGATGTGATGGATATGTTAACTTGATGATGACAATCTGTTCACAATTCACAAGTATCTAATCTAATAAAAGAGAAACATGGTAATTGGCATATGACCACTACCCTTCCCATTGGCTAATCAGGGAGATATGCAAATTAACTGCCAGCCAAGATGGCGGCGGCAGCCAGGCAGCTTGAAACTAACATGAGGCTTGCTTGCTTCAGTGACGAAGGAAACCAACGTTCCCCGCCTGCCTTGCAGGCCTCTGAGCTGCAGTTTGAAACATTTTACCAAATATAGAAGCTAAAAAAAACACCCAGAAACCAGCTTTCAGCAAGCTGGGATCTCAGACCTGGAGTTATACATTGTTTTGATTACCTACTTTCAGCAGTGGAGGCCTAAGAGCTGGAGCCTCAGAGCTAAAGCTGGCCCAGAATTAAAAAAAAAAAAGAAAAAAAGGAGTGGTTGGGACCTTTCGTCACCCGCCAGCCTGAAAACAGCCCTCAGCCCCTCACGCAGACTGGCCAGGCACCCCAGTGGGGACCCCCACCCTGAATGGTGTGTGACCAGCTGCAAACAGCCCTCAGCCCCTCACCCATGCTGGCCAGGCACCCCAGTGGGGACCCCCACCCTGATCCAGGACACCCTTCAGGGCAAACCAGCCAGCCCCACCCATGCACCAGACCTCTATCCTATATAGTAAAAGGGTAATATGCCTTCCAGCACCGGGATCAGCGTGACAGGGGGCAGTGCCCAAACCCCCTGATCGCCCTGCGGCTCTGTGTGTGACAGGGGCTGGGGCCACAACCTCCCTATCCGCCCTGCCTTGAGTGTGACAGGGGGCGGTGCCCCAACCCCCCAATCGGCCCTACCCTGAGCGTGACTGGGTGTGGCATCGCAAGCTCCCAATCCGCCCTGCTCTGTGCATGACAGGGGCGGCGCCCCAACTCCCCAATCGGCCCTGCTCTGAGCCCGACCAGGGATTGGGCCTGCCCTCTGCCACCTGGGAGCAGGCGTAAGCCAGCAGGGTCCCAGACTGCGAGAGGGCACAGGCCGGGCTGAGGTACCTCCCCTCTGCCCCGAGTGCACAAATTTTTGTGCACCAGGCCTCTAGTATTAAATAATAGTGTTGTACACTGTAAATATATTTCCATGGTATTTGCTAATTATCCTATGTAATAAAAGCCTAATATGCTAAGTGATAATGATATGCTAAGGCCACTCAACCACTTGCTATAGTATGCACTGACCACCAGGGGGCAGACTGTCAACTGGTTGACCACTTGCTATGGCATGCACTGATCACCATGGGGCAGGCACTCTGACTGGTAGGTTAGCTTGCTGCTGAAGTCTGGCCAATCTGGACTGAGCGAGATGGGCTGGACATGCCCTGGAGCCCTCCCAGGGTTCCTCCCTGGTCCGATCGTGCACCAGTGGGGTCCCTCGGCCTGGCCTGCACCCTCTCACAATCCGGGACCCCTCTGGACATGTCGGAGAGCCGGTTTCAGGGCTCACCCCTGGCAAGCACTGTTGTGGCAGTTCAAGCCTCTCATGACTGTGACTGATTGGGTGCGAGCCTGCAGCAGGTGCAGTAGGGCCAGGATGAGCAGGAGCACCAGGTAGGAGCTGCAGGCAATGTTGGACTGCAGGTTTTGGTCCGATTCCTGCAGGCCATCCAGAGGGACCCCACCTGTGCATGAATTCGTGCACCAGGCCTCTAGTACATCAATAAAGCCGAAAAACAAACAAACAAACAACAAAAAACAGTTACCAACTTCACTGCATTTAATAGCTATTCTCTCAAACAAAGTCCTGTTTTCTAACCTACAAACCTAAAATATAGGTCTTTATGTTTATGATTACTTAACTTGTAATGCTTTAAGAGGAATGGGTATGGGGTAGGTGGGGGCGAAGTGTGGAGACCTTCCAAAAATGTCATTTAATTCTTTCAAAATTCATATTTTAATTTCCTATTTGTACTTACCAGCAGAGGGTGCTCTGATACCTTTTTTCTCCCCTACCCCCACACCCTAAATAAAGAAGTTTAAACAAGTGGTCAGAAAAACCAGAATCCACTTGATTATATATCACATTGATCATTTATTATCCCTACAAACAATTAGGGATAATGTGTCTGTCCTCCTGGAAAAGGAAATAGGCTGAGTGTAGTGGAGACATGCTGAGAAGTGGTGGGCAGTGTGCAGCTATTTCAGTGAATGTTTAGTATGAGTTAACACACATGATCAAGTTCTGGTTAATCACCCAACCTTTAATATAATGTTTTATTCCGATAATACTTTCAGTTCATTACCCATAAATCTAATAATAACTTAATTAGTTTTACTATGAAATGAAGATCATTTATAGATAAGACTTAGTATAAAGGAAAGTTTCTTGCAAAGATCATTTGCTTAAAGAGAAGTGCAAAGAAACCACTTTCCAGTGTGGTTAGAGGCAGTCTGGGGAAAAGGTTTCACACAGTAAATTAGGTAACCTTTGTAATATTTGTAATATTTGCCAGTTTCAAACATGAGAAATTATATTTCACTCATATTGTTTTCAAAATGATTAACATTATCTTCCTTCTGAAGATAAAAATGTTGTCAACAGTAAAAAGCTACCTAATCACAGTGCTCACTTCCATCCAATGGTGTAAGGAACATAGGTTAAATGTTTGCTTGCCCACATGAGACTGAATTATTACAAATGTTTCACTTTAATCATTTTTAATAGGAATAGTTTTAAGAGAAAAAAGGAAACATTAATACAGCTTTGCTGTAAAAAAGTAAAATTTCTGATGGCTTTCCTAAGAATTTATCTAACTTCACCATTGTTACATAAAAGTGAGTTTCCAAATCAAGCCATAGAATTTTTCCTTAGCTTTACTCTATTTCTTTAAAATGAAGAGTGTCTAGTATTATTTTTAATGGTGAATCAATGAATCCATAGCCAGCTCAAGGATTACCAGGCTCTCAACACATCAACTAAACTCACTGTATTGTGACATGCATTGACTTTGTTCCTGTGGCTTCTTCAAGAAGATCAATTAAGAAATAGAAGCCCATCACTGTGAATCCCCAATATGTACAATGAACAGTTGATAATGAGTAATAGTAAAGCTTGCCTAAAATTACAGATCTTTACTTTTTTTTTTTAACTTTCTCTTCCAAACAATATTATAAATCCATTCTTGATGCTGTTCAAGTACTGACAGATCAAATGACTAATTTATTGTAAAGAGTTAATCAGTATAATACATTATTTCAGGATTTCTATTAATTTTTATGTTAAATATCTTCTGAACATGCACACCTACTAAATTTTTGAATCAATTATTGAAAGTGGTAAAGATAATGTTCATTTTTTTTCTTAGCTACATTTACTGACAGAATGTACTTATACTCAACATGAAGAAGCAAAAAGATCACCATCATCAATTACAATAAGTAGATGTGATGTCCAGTCTAGAGGAGTCTCAATGTGACTAACTAAGGATAAATGTGTTTTACAGTTATGAATTAGAAAAGACCAAACAGCACATTAGATTCACATACACTGACTTTTCGTGAAGTTGAATTAAATATAGGGTTAAAGCTTATAGTTATTAATGTTTCAAATACCTATATTATTATTAGAAAAAAATAAGCAGAAACCTAGGTATACCTTTAGTTTTTATAGTACGCATGCTCTAAAAACCTAAAATTCTGTAATTTTAAACATAATCATCCCCAAAAAAGCATGTTTACCTTAGATGACATCAAGACTGCTCCATGATCCTGGCATAAAATAAACTGTCTTCACTGTCTTTCTATGGCTAAGGAGCAAGCCTTCCTATATGGTGGATTGAAGCTGGGTCTCTTCATCATAATAATAAATTTCTCCTAATGGTAAACTGAGAGCATTATTTATTTCTAGCGACCAGAGTGATTTTGAGGAATTCGTGTGTGTTTTTTTCCTAATGACTTCTTCATTTTTAAGTAGCAAATACTAATAATAATTCACGTGAATAGGAGATTAAAATCTAACATTCACTCAATTATTTATTTTTTTTGTCAGTTTGTTTTTGTTTTTAATTATTTATCTTAACTGAATTTTAATTTTCTTCAATATATAAAATATTTTTATGAGTACCTGATACAGGCACTTTTTTCTTACTAAACAAAAATTCCCAGAGTTCAAGAATGGCCTTGCCTAACACATCTTTGTTTTATCATTAAAATGTGATGTTGAAATTATGAAGGCACTCTAAAACTACTAGAATTGAACAAGAAAATACTTGGAAATTATGTAA
The DNA here is from genome assembly GCF_963259705.1 of Myotis daubentonii. Lineage (NCBI taxonomy): Eukaryota > Metazoa > Chordata > Mammalia > Chiroptera > Vespertilionidae > Myotis > Myotis daubentonii. The sequence continues at coordinate 121,547,032 of NC_081842.1, forward strand.
AACCAGGTTTCTAACCATTGGAGTGAAAAGTTATAGAAAAACAAGTAAAGAAGTCTAGAATCAGCCACATGGGAACTGGATTAGAGTTGGAAACAACTGTATGAATTTGAACTTAATATAGATAGAGGTGGAGATGATAGATGGATTACAGATATAGATGATTGATAGATGATGATGATGATAATAATAGATAGATGATAGATAGATAGATAGATAGATAGATAGATAGATAGATAGATGATAGATAGATATGGATAGATAGATACCAGTAAATATCTATACTAATAAAAGACAAACATGCAAATTGACTGTACCTTAGCTATGCCTTAAGCCACACCCACCAGCCAATCAGAGTGACCATATGCAAATTAACCCAACCAAGATGGCAGCCGGCAGCCAAGGAGCTGGAGCAAGCAGGAGGCTTAGTTGCCCCAATGATGGAGGAAGCCAAGATTCCGCCCTGCCGCGGCTGGCTCTGAGCTCCACTGAAGGCAACAAAGTTTCAATTATAGAAGGTAAATAAACCCCAGATACCGGCTTTCAGCCAGCCACGGCCATGGATCTGGAGCGAGCAGGAGTTTGTTGCCCTGGCGATAGAGGAAGCTAAACTTCCCTCCCGCCTGCTCAGGCTACAAAGTTTCAATTATAGAAGGTAAATAAATCCCAGAATAAAAAGAAAAAAGAAAAAAAGGAAAGGCTGGGAGCTTCCATTGCCAGGGGGCCTTGGCCAACCTGAAAACGGCCCTCAGCCCCTCACCCAGACTGGCCAGGCACCCCAGTGGGGTCCCCCCACTCTAAAGGGGGTGTGGCCAGCCTGAAAACAGCCATCAGCCCCTCACCCAGGCTAGCCAGGCACCCCAGTGGGGACCCCACCCTGAAGGGGGTGTGACCAGTCTACAGCCATCAGCCCCTCACCCAGGCTAGCCAGGCACCCCAGTGGGGACCCCCACCCTGAAGAAGGTGTGACTAGCCTGAAAACACCCATCAGCCCCTCACCCAGGCTGGCCAGGAACCCCAGTGGGGACCCCCACCCTGAAGAAGGTGTGACTAGCCTGAAAACACCCATCAGCCCCTCACCCAGGCTGGCCAGGCACCCAAGCAGGACCCCCACCCTGATCTGGGACACCCTTCAGGGAAAACCAGCCAGCCCCCACCCATGCACCAGGCCTCTATCCTATATAATAAAAGGGTAATATGCAAACTGACCCTAACAGCAGAACAACTAGGAATGACTGGTCACTATGACACACACTGACCACCAGGGGGCAGATTCTCAATACAGGAGCTGCCCCCTGGTGGTTAGTGCACTCTCACAGGGGAAGCTCTGCTCAGCCACAAGCCAGGCTGATGGCTACCAGTACAGCAGTGGTGGTGGGAGCCTCTCCCGCCTCCTCAGCAGTGCTAAGGATGTCCGACTGCAGCTTAGGCCTGCTCCCCGCTGGCAAGTGGACATCCCCCGAGGGCTCCTGGCTGCCAGAGGGATGTCTGATTGCCAGCTTAGGCCCAATCCGCCGGGGAGCGGGCCTAAGCCAGCAGGTGGTCATCCCCCAAGGGGTCCTAGACTGTGAGAGGGCACAGGCCGGGCTGAGGGCCCCCTCCCCAAGTGCACAAATTTTTGTGCACCAGGCCTCTAGTATATTAATATTTAGAGATATATGCAGACATAAAAGTGGTTAGAATTTATGCATATTTCCAAATTATTTTATGTGCAAGTACCTAAAAGCAATAATATTCTAGAAACAATGAGCACACCCAGGGACCATATATTGCTTTCTAAAACCATTCTCCATGAAGGAACTAGAATTTCTTGGCAAAATGGCTTACTTGACAGCTGAGGCAGGGAACATACAAAATTGAATTTGGAACATCTTATTGTGAAAGAAGGCAAATAAATACTAACACACACATGGTGGTATGCCAATGAAACACAGTACACAATTGAAAAAACTCATAATCACAAAGATGAAAATATTAAGCAACAAAAGAAAAAAATTAGTATTTGTTTATAACCCAAGAGATAAAATAAATATCCATAATACTATACTATTATAAAATAATTATTAAAAAATAAATAAATTGAGAGAAGAAGCAAATCTTCCATGCAGGGAAATTCTAAGTGATTGTTTTTAAATTTCTCCCCTCAAGAAGGTAGAGTGTAACTTTCAACTTTGAATTCAGGCTGCACATTTCCTCCAAAGAGTATGATATGTAAAGGGGGCCAGGGAGAGTAATTTTTCAGTGGAGAAATGTGACAAACACTACTTCAGCCAAATGACCAAGGTCAACATTAACAGTGATAAGTCATATTGACAGCATGTACACTTGATATGATGTGATGAGAATGGCATTGTATCTCTGCTGCCCTCCTCCCCCAAAACCCATAATTACAGTCTGATCATGAGAAAAACATCAACAAATGCCTATTGAAGTACATTCTATAAAATACCTTATCAGAACTCAAAACTGTTTAGCCATCCAAACAAGGAAAGTCTGAGACACTGTCACAATCTGTAGACTTTTAAGGAGCTGTGATGACTCAGTGTAATATGGTACCCTGGATGGGATTCTGAAACAGAAAAAAAGAACAGTAGGTAAAAACCAACGAAACATGAGCAAACCATAAGTTTGAATTAATAATAAGTCAATATAAAAACACTGTGGTAATTGTACCTACTAATGTAAGGTATTAGTAATAGAAAACAGTGTAAGGCATATAGGAGCATTCTGTACTATTTATATATTTTTTTGAAAATAAAAAATATTCTAAAGTAAAATGTTATTTTAAAATGGTGTTGATTTTCTCTCATTATAATAATGGTAATTGTACATTTTTTTTAATATTAAAGTTTGCTTCCTGTCAATATGCTTGGCATTTATAATCCTTTACTGACTTCAAGGATGTAAACTGACTTGCACTGTTAACCATTCCTTTAATACTTACTGATGATAGCTAAAATACAGAAAGTGAATCTGTATTATGATTTAAACTGTAATTGCAATAGCAAATAACATGTTGATTATCAATATCAAAAACCAATATTCCTGCTGCCATCACAAGCCAGCCAACGTCAAATGTGCTCAGGTAGCTCACTGACTCAATTTGAAGTTGCTTTAGCAACAGTTTGTATAGTTCATTTGACTGCCCATCCATTATATGCTATGTTCCTACATTCCCTGGAAATGGAAGTTTTTGCAATAAGGCACATGTAAGACAATTCTCTTAAAAGAGCAAAATTAAACTTTAATGGAAAAAATTATCAAAAGACTGTAAGAAAAATGTTACTCTAGTTTTGAAAAAAAAAATAAAGGTTTTCTACCTTTAAAGTAACTTACAGTACAATAAAAAATGAATTCATATAGTTTTACATGGGCATAAAGAGAAATAAATCAATACTATAATTAAGTATAACCTTAGCCTTTATTTTCTAGCTGTTTGATAGTTTCACTGAAAAAAGAAAAAAATGCACACTCTTTTATATCAAAGAACCAAGCAAATATAAAGGGGTGGACTGAAATGTAATTATAGATTTTTAACAGTAAGTAGCATTAAAACATTTTAAAATTACATTGTTGGTAAGAGGAAGACTAGAAAAGGTATCAAAAAGAAAAAGTGTCAGGTATTTAGCCCACCTATTATGAAGTGCAAGCATACAATTTTGGCTCACTCACATGTTTTTCTTTATATTACAGGGAGTCACTGTAATAGATTCTTTGTACAGGTTTGTGACTTTTAAAGGAAAAAAAAAACATTAAATAATTGTCAGAAAATGTTTATTCCAGATATCACATTTGCCTTCAATTCAGTTCTGTAAACCAGGATTGATCAAACAGAAACTTCAATCGATCAGAGTTTGAAATTTTATCCTAAGACATGTGCTGCTTCCACAATGATCTTTTCATAGTTTACTTGAAATCCTAATTGGAAATAAAGACATGTAGTAGCAATACTAACTCTTCTTCTTAAATACAGCCAGACCTTGAAATAACTTCAGTTCTTGACCCAACAACCCTTTCATAATGACACCTGTATGATCAGTCACAGGTCTACCAGGCAACAAAGGAGAGAATGTCTGAGTATGAGTCAGTTTACCCCTAAACCTTGCATTGTTAATATCTCAGGAAGTTGTGCTTTGAATATTATATATATACTAGAGGCCTGGTGCACAAAAATTTGTGCACTGGGGGGGGGGAGGTCCCTCAGCCCTGCCTGTGCCCTCTCACAGTCTGGGACCCCTCAGGAGATAATGCCCTACTGGCTTAGGCCTGTTCCCGGGTGGCAGAGGGCAGGCCCAATCCCTAGGTGCAGTCCCTGGTCGGGCTCAGAGCAGAGCTGATTGGGGAGTTGGGGCGCCGCTCCCTGTCATGCACAGAGCAGGGCAGATTGGGAGGTTGCGATGCCACCCTCAGTCACGCTCAGGGTAGGGCCAATTGGGGGTTGGGGCACCGCCCACTGTCACACTCAAGGCAGGGTCAATGGGGAGGTTGCAGCGCAACCCCCTGTCACACACAGAGCAGGGCCCATCACGGGGGTTGGAGCTCCGTACCCTGTCACGCACAGAGCAGGGTCGATCAGGGGGTTGGGGAGCTCCCCCCTGTCACGCACAGAACAGGGCCCAACATGGGGTTGGGGAGCTCTGCCCTGTCACACACAGAGCAGGGCCCATCAGGGGGTTGAGGAGCTCCCCCCTGTCACTGACAGAGTAGGGCCGATACGGGAGTTGGGGCAACGCCCCCTGTCACACACAGACCAGGGCGGATCAGGGGTTGGTGCGCCGCCCTCTATCACCCACAGAGCAGGGTCGATCAGGGGTTTGGGGTGCTGCCACTGTCACACTCATGGAAGGGTTGAAGGGGAGGTAATGGCTCTACCCCATCACACACAGAGCAGGGCCCGTGGGGAGCGGGGGTTGGGGCGCCGCCCTCTATCACCCACAGAGCAGGACTGATCAGGGGGTTGGGGCGCCGCCACTGTCACACTCTGGGCAGGGCCGATGGGGAGGTTATGGCTCTACCCCGTCACACACAGAGCAGGGCCCGTTGGGGGCGGGGGGGAGGCAGCACCGCACCCTGTCACACACAGAGCAGGGCCCATCAGGGGGTTGGGGCGCCACAGCCTGTAACACATAGAGCGATCAGGGGGTTGGGGAGCTCCCCGCTATCAGGCACAGAGCAGGGCTGATCAGAGGGTTGGGGCGCCTTCCCCTGTCACAAACAGAGCAGGGCGGATAGGGAGGTTGTGGCCCTGCCCCCTGTCACACACAGAGCTGCAGGGCGATCAGGGGGTTTGGGCGCTGCCCCCTGTCATGCTGATCCCAGTGACGGGAGGCCTAGCGGCTCTGCTGATCCCTGTGCTGGGAGGCATATTACCCTTTTACTATATAGGATAGAGGCCTGGTGCATGGGTGGGGGCTGCCTGGTTTGCCCTGAAGGGTGTCCTGGATCAGGGTGGGGGTCCCCACTGTGGTACCTGGCCAGCCTGGATGAGGGGATGATGGCTGTTTGCAGCTGGTCACACACCCTTCAGGGTGGGGGTCCCCACTGGGGTGCCTGGCCAGTCTGGGTGAGGGGCTGAGGGCTGTTTTCAGGCTGGCGGGTGACTGAAGCTTCCAACCGCTCCTTTTTTCTTTTTTTTTTATTCAGGGCCAGCTTTAGCTCTGGCTCCAGCTCTGAGGCCTCTGCTGCTGAAAGCAGGTATCTGGTTTGTTTGGGTTCTATAATCGAGATACTGTATCAACTCCAGCTCTGAGATCCCGGCTGGCTGAAAGCAGGTTTCTGGGGTTTTGTTTAGCTTCTATGTTTGTTACAACGTTTCAAACTGCGAGCTCAGAGGCCGGCAAGGCAAGTGGGGAATGTGGGAGTCCTCCATCACTGAAGCAAGCAAGCCTCATGTTAGCTTCCAGCTGCCTGGCTGCCGGACGCTATCTTGGCTGGCAGTTAATTTGCATATTGCCCTGATTAGCCAATGGGAAGGGTATCGGTTGTACGCTAATTACCATGTTTCTCTTTTATTAGATAGGATATATAACTAGAGGCCCGGTGCATGAAATTTGTGCACAGGGAAGGGGGTGTGTCCCTCAGCCCAGCTTGCACCATCTCCAATCTGGGACATCCCTCTCACAATCCAGGACTGCTGGCTCCTAACCACTCACCTGCCTGCTTGCCTGATTGCCCCTAACTGCTTCGGTCTGCCATACTGATCACCCCCTAACCACTCCCCTACCAGCCTGATTGACACCTAACTACTCCCCTGAAGGCCCGATTGCGCCTAACTGCCCTCCCCTGCCAGCCTGGTAACCCCAAACTGTCCACCCCTGTAGGCCATGTAGCCCCCAACTCCCCTTCCCCTCCCCTGCAGACCTGGGTCCCCCCCCAACTGTCCTCCCCTGCAGGCCAGCTAGTCCCCAAATGCCCCCCCCTGTAGGCCTGGTCCCTCCCAACTGCCCTCCACTGCTGGTCCGGTCACCCCCAACTGCCATCCCCTGCCTGCCCAGTCGCCCCTGACTTCCCTCCCCTGCTGGCCTGGTTCCCCTCAAGTGCCCTCATCTGTAGGCCTGGCCCCTCCTAACTGCTTTCCCCTGCAGGCCTGGTCCCCCACAACTGCCCTCCCCTGCCAACCATCTTGTTTCCACATGGGGGTGGCCATATTGTGTTGGAGTGATGGTCAATTTGCATATTACTCTTTTATTAGATAGGATATTTGTTTCTTATTATTATACTAAAGGCTTGGTGCATGAATTTCATGCATGGGTAGGGTCCCTAGCAGCTGATGGGTGCTGGCCTGGGCCCCCCTTTTCCCAACTGCCTGCTGCCACCAGCTGGCGGGGAAAGCCAGCCAGGGGAACAGGGGCCGTGGGTGGTGGGCCAGCCAGCCCTGTCCACTGGTAGAAGTCCAAGTCGAACTTGTGGTAGAGGGGACTTGCATATTAGACTTTTATTATATAGGACTAGAGGCCTAGTGCATGAAATTTGTGTATGGGTAGGGTCCCTAGTCCTGGCCAGTGATCAGGGCCAATCTGTGGGGTGACCAGCAGGGCAATCAGGAGGCCCCTGCTAACATCCGCCTTGGCCAGCCTGTGCCACACACTTGCCAGCCCCGTCTTCTGCCACCGCCACCATTCGCCTCCCTCTGCAGTCACTTCCCTCTTACCAGCCCTCTCACCAGCCATCCCTGCCCCCTGGTCACTCGGCCACCGCCACCACCACTGCTGGTCACCTCCCTCTACAGGGAAACTGATAGGGCAATCAGGGGGGCCCCCACTGGCACCCGCCTTGGCTGGCCTGGGGTCTGTGGGCTGGGGGCAGCTCTTGCATTGAGTGTCTGCCCCCTGGTGGTCAGTGCACTTCATAGCAATCTGTCATTCTGACGGTTGTTCCACTTTTGGGTCAATTTGCATATTAGGCTTTTATTATATAGGATATGTACAGTAAGTCATCAGGGGTCCTAAGAAGGTTACTGATAGCAACAAAGTGAATGGAAACTTGTGAGAACAAGGAGAGCGTTTAAAAAAGAAATAGTTTCAAATTATGATAGAGGTGTTCAAATGTCTGACCTGGATACCAAGTATTGCATTATGAAGTCGACAATTAGCACAATTTTAAAACATAAAGGTGCCATCAAGCATGCTGATATTGCTAAGGATGTGAAACAGCTCATGAAACAATGATCATAGGCAATTGAATAGGTAGAAAAACTGTTGTTGATTTGGATAAACAAAAGGCATTTAGCCAATGATTGTATTTCAGAGGCAGTGATATGTGAAAAAACAAAGATGCTCCATACTGACCTCCTGAAAGACACCCCTGGAACCAGTGCTAAAAGTGATTCATTTAAGGCTAGTAGGGAATGGTCCCATAAATTTAAGTAAAGAAGTGCTATTCAAAGTGTAGTGAGGCATGGGGAGGCTGCCAGTTCTAACAAAGTAGCTACTGATAATTTCGTGACAGAGCTTCAAAAATATATAAAGGCTGAGGGATTTGTTCTCCAACAGGTGTTAAGTTCTAATGAGACAGGCATCTTCTGGAAGAAAAATGCAAAAGAGGACCTACATCACAAGGAAATCATTGTCAGGACACAAGTCAGTGAAGGGCAGGCTGACATTATTGCTGTGTGGAATGCGAGTGGGGACTTTAAATTGAAGCCTCTACTAACCTACCATTCTGAAAACCTGTGAGTTTTCAAGGAAAATAGTGTCATGAAAAATAAGTTGAGTATGTTGTGAAGGACTAATAGCAAAACTTGTGTAAAAAGGTAATTTTTTATTGGGTGAATTCATGAAGTGTTTGACCCAAGTATTAAGAAATAGCTCTGGGGAAAACAATTGCCACTCAGGGCACTTCTTGTAATAAACAAGGCTCCTGGCCAACCTCCAGGATTGGAGGCTGAGCTGTTGGAGGAGGACAGCTTCATTACTGTTAGGTTCTTGCCACATAACACAACTCCTCGCATCCAGTCCATGGACTAGCATGTCATTTTTATTTTTAAGAAACTCTACACAAAGGCACTGTTTCAGAGGTGTTTTGAGATGACTTCTGAAGATAATTTAACACTTTGATAGTTCCGGAATGAACATTTTAATATCCTCATTTACTTGAGGCTGATAGACCAAGCAAGGAGGGAAGTATCTTCCAGGACCATGCAATCAGCCTGGAAGAAATTGTAACCTGAGTCTGTTGCTGAAAGAGACTTTGATGATGAGCATGTGCCTGTTGTGTAGGATATTGTGGCTCGGGGCAAGTCCATGGCCTTGGAGGTGGATATGATGATATGAATTAGTTGGTGGAGGACCACAACACAAGCCAACCACCAAGGAACTCCAAGACCTTCAGAGGGAGCAGCAACACACATCAGCTGAGGAGCTCTTTTCAGAGGAGGAGGAGGGAAGTGAGAATATTCCTACTTTATTAATCAAAAGAATGCTCTGGAAGTGGGGAGAAATACAAAGTTTTATTGAGAAATATCACCCTGACAAAGAAGTAGCAAACCATGCCATAAATTTGTTCAATGGCACTGCAGTCTTTCACTTCAGCAAATGTTAAAATGTAGGCAAACCCCCAAACACAATATCATTGGATAGGTTTTCAGTGATTCAGAAGCCCAATGAGCCTAAAGCAAGTTCTAGTGGAGCAAAGAGATAAAAAAGAAAGAACCCCAGAGGGAGAGTCACCTGATATTTTAACATCTCTCCATCCCTCCTCTTTCCTCCCCATATCCAGTCACCAATAGCTCTCAACATTAAAGGTAAGTTCCAGTATGTAAATTCTTTTATTTTTTTTACTGTACATTTTATTTCCTTCTTGTTAAATTTTCATTTACATTTTATGGTGTGTGTTCTTTTTAATGTTTATTTATAGCCCTGCATGGTTTTCTCAGTAGTTAGAGCATCAGAACTTGGACCAAAATGCCTTGGGTTTGATTCCCTATCAAGGGCACATACCTCAGTTGCAGGTTCCCCAGCTCTGGTCTGGCAGGAGCATGTGTAGGAGGCAACCAATAAATCTCTCTCTCTCTCTCTCTCTCTCTCTCTCTCTCTCTCTCTCTCTCTCTTTCTCTCTCTCTCTCCCCTCCCTCCCTTCCACTCACACTCTCTCTGGAAATCAATGGAAAAAATATCCTCTAGTGAGGATTAAAAAAAAGTTTATTTATAGATTAAACATTACATTTGACACATACTGTATATAAGAAAGGTTAAAACCTGGAATAATTTGAGGGCCTATAATTCAATTTACATTATTTCTAATGAGAAAAAAATGATTTGGTTTTCAAACAAATTGCTTCTTGAGCAGCCTTCATGAACAAGTTAAATACAGAGGTTCCACTGCATTTAAGTAAGAGCATTACACAATCCTCTGGAAAATACCAAGAACTTAGTAGAAATTAGAAGTGGCACTTTTTCAATAAAAATGAGAAGGTTCTTACCTTCACCAAATACATTAAGGGAAAAGTTGGTCTTAAATATAATTGGTTTATAAACTACCAAATAGTATTAGTGGGAGAAATGCCTATTGAGATATTTTCCCCAACATTTTATTATAAGAATTAGAGGCCCGGTGCACTAATTCATGCACAGGTGGTGTTCACCCAGCCCACCTGGATGGGGGCCCATTGGATCAGACAGGTGGGGGGGCAGGAGCTGTGGGAGGTTGGCTAGCTGGCCCTGACCCTGATCAAGGTGCTGGGGATCAATTGGGGGCTGGGCTGGTTGGGGGGGAGGGGCAAACAGTGTCTGGTCAGGCTGGTTAGCTGCTGCAGTGCGCATCATAGCCACTGGTTGTTCTGGTTCCATTCTGGTTGCTGGGTTTTTATATATACTAGTGGCCTGGTGCACAAAATTTATGCCCAGGGGGATGTTCCCTCAGCCTAGCCTGCACACTCTCCAATCTGGAACCTTGGGGGATGTCCAATTGCCACAGGGATCAGGCCTAAAGGGGCAGTCGGACATCCCTCTCGCAATCTGAAACCTCTGGCTTCTAACTGCTCACCTGCCTGCCTGCCTGATTGCTCCTAACTGCCTCTACCTGCTGATCTGGTTGCCCCCAAATGCCATCCCCTGCTGGCTTGATCTTACCCCCAACTGCACTCACCTGCAGGCCTGAACTCCCCCCAACTGCCCTCCTCTGCTGGCCAATTTGGTTCTTTTTGGTCAGTATCTACGCCAGTCTGTTGAGGGATGTTTAATGAACCGAAGACGCAGAGGTAAGATGAGCACACAGGCAATTGATGCCGGGCAGAGGGCTACAGCTCGCTCAGGCATGTAGCAACTCTGTACCCTCAATCATTGCTTTTATTGGGATTTGGCACGAGGTTAGTGCGTCAGCAGTTAATCAACAAAATTTTGTTTTGTTCTATATTACAATAGCGCATTGAAGACAACTTGCAGCTGTGCACTCCCTTTCTGCTCTACCCATGACTATTTAATCTTATCCTTTCTCAGGGAGTTAAATGTTCCGGGAACTCAAGGATTGTGTGCAATCTTGACCCAGAGTGACTCGCTTGCCAGTCATGTGGTGAACATTCACTTCTTCTTGAAAGGACTTCAGATCCTTGTTTACAAATGTCCAGCTACACTAGTCAGCATCAAAAGCTCCGCCTCCTAGGCAGCAATTGGCTCCTCAGAGATGACCCAGATTTGGTTCTGATTTGTCAGTTTCTATGCCAGTCAGCATCAAAAGCTCCACTTCCTAGGCAGCCATTGGTTCCTCACACTTCACCCAGATTTGGTTCTGATTGGTTGGTTTCTATGCCAGTCAGCATCTCTGGGACTATCAACAGTACCTGATCAGAAAGGTGGGGCTGATCAGCAGCCCAGATGGAGGCCTGGAGAGAAATGGAGGTGCGGCTGTTGGCCAGACTGGAAGAGAAAGAGAGAGGCAAATGCTGATTAAAAGCTGCCACAGAGGCAACAGATCAGTCCCTACTTCTCAGGCCTCTCTCTGGTACTGATTCACAGCCCCCTCAGCAGTCAGTGCTGAGGCACCATGCCTGCAGCCAGAAGCAGTCAGACTTCCGGTTGGTCGAGTCTCAGTTGTTACTGGTCATTACGACCCAAGGTTTTTATATATTAGTATAGATGTCCAAATATACAAAAGAGCTGAAAGAACTGTGTAGTGAATATGTATAGTATCATCGTCCAGATTCTATAATTAACATCTTCATATAAATATATATATATATATATATATATATATATATATATATATATATATACACACACACACACACTAGAGGCCCGGTGCACAGATTCATGCACTGATGGGGTCCCTCAGCTGGGCCTGTGGGGATTAGGCCAAAACTGGCTCTCTGACATCCCCGGAGGGGTCCTGGATTGCAATAGGGCAATTCCGGGGTGATGGACCCCAGAATCGGGCTCCCTCCTCTCTGCTACCAATATTATGTCACTTTTCCTCTGTATTTGTCTCACTTATTTCATATCACTTTACCATAAGTTTGGCAGTAACTGATGACTTGTTGGCATTTAGCTGAAAAATGCAATTATTTAGCAAACAGGATTTACTTAGCCTGGAATCTAGTCGGCCTAGGGCAGGACCCTGTTCAATGATGTCAGGATCCCACCCAGGCCCATCCACCCTGGTGGAGTCCTGTGGCGGCAGGAACCTCCTTCCTCCAACCTGAGCTGCTTCTTCGCCTCCTTCCCTCCTTAGAGGTTGCCCACTGGTGCTACTGTCTTCCCAGAAGGAGGGTGGCTGTGGCTGGTTTCCCAGCCAAGAGTGGTAGAAGGAAAATTTGCTGCCTCCACTAGAAATCGATATTAAGCATATGGGTCAGAGAGGCACCAGATGTCAGGGCCTCAGACAGTAGGAGGTCCTGCACGTCTCATCATTTAGCTAAGTGAGTTGGAAAGTTTCTGTAAGGAACAGACTCTCTCTCTCTCTCTCTCTCTCTCTCTCTCTCTCTCTCTCTATATATATATATATATATATATATATATATATATATATATATATATATATATATATAATTAGAGGCCTGATGTACAAAGATTCGTGCAAGAATAGGCCTTCCATCCACTGACTGCCAGCACCAGCTTCCATCCAGCATCTGGGACCCGGGCCTTTGCTCTGGCTGCTGCCTTCCACCTTCGCTCCAGGCTGGAGCCACCTCCCATCTTCGCTCTGAGCCGGAGCTGCCTCCTGCCCACTCCGGCCTGCTACATGGCCGCCGTCCATAGGCCGGCCCTTGGCATCCAGCTGGGGCTTGCAGGAGGCTTGGCTTTCTTTGTCACTGACAGAGGAGACATTACTACTGAATATGTAAAAATAAAATAGATTATAAGAGAAGACTATGAACATTTACATGCAAACAAATTGGATAGATGAAATGGAAAAATTTCTAGAGACACATAATCTAGCAAAACTAATTAATTTAGAAATGGAAAAAATCTAAAAAAGATATATAATTACTAAACAGATTGAATCAGCAATCAAATCTTTCCTAATAAGAAAAGCCCTGCCGAAACCAGTTTGGCTCAGTGGATAGAGTGTCAGCCTGCGGACTGAAAGGTCCCAGGCATGTACCTTGGTTGCGGGCACATCCCCAGTAGGAGATGTGCAGGAGGCAGCTGATCGATGTTTCTCTCTCATCGATGTTTCTAACTCTCTATCTCTCTCCCTTCCTCTCTGTAAAAAAATCAATAAAATATATATATATATATATATTTTTTTTTTTTTTTTAAAAGAAAAGCCCTGACCCAAATGGCTTCACTGGTAAAGTCTAGCAAACATACAAAAACATAACACCAATTTTTCTCATATCCTTGTAAATAATTAAAGAAGGAGAATACTTTCTTATTAATTAGATGAGGCTAGCATTAGCCCGATACTACAAGCAGACAAAAACACTACAAGAAATGAAAACTACAGACCAAAATTCCTTATTACTATTAATACAACTATTTCAACTAAATATTAATGAGCATAATGCAACCTACTAAAAGGATTTTACGCCATGACCAAGTGTGACTTAATCTTATAATGCAAAGGTCATTCAACCTGAGAAAATAAATCAATGTAATATATTATAATACAAAAAAAGCCAGGAATATAAAGAAAATTCTTCAATATGATAAAAGGTCCATATGAATAACCTACAATTAACATCATAGTGAAGACTTAGTGCTTTCCTGCTAAGATCAAGAAAATGATATCTGAATTTACCACTGCTATTTAACGTAAGTTGGAATTTTAGCACAGTAATTAGGCAAAAAAAATGAAGAAGTAAAATTATCTCTATTTTCTAATGAACATATCTTATATGTAGAAAAATCCCAAAGAATACACACACACACACACACACATACTTAGAGCTAATAAATAGCTAATAAATAAATTCAGTAAAATAGCAAGGTATAAGATGAATACACAAAAATAGTTGTGTTTCTATATATCAAGGGTAAACAATGTAAAGAGGAAACTTATAATAGTATCTAAAATAATAAAATACATAGAAATAAATTTAAGCAAGGACATGTTCATGGGTTGAAAGTCTTAATATTGATAACATGTCAATATTACTCAAAACAACCTACGGATACAATTCCTGTAAAAATTTCAATGCTCATTTATTTTGCAGAAGTAGAAGAGATAATTATCAAATTCTTATGGAATTATAATGGGCCCCAAATAGTTAAAACAACCTTGAAAATGAACAAAATTTAAGAAATGATACTTCTAAATTTCAAGACTTACTACAAAGCTACTTTTAATAACATAAGGACAGACATATAAGATGAATGAAAAAGAACTAATGGTCCAGAAATAAACTCATATATTCATGGTCAACTAATTTTCAAAAAGTATGCCAGAATCACTCAATGAGGAAAGAGTAATCTCTTTAACATATAGTTCTAAGACAACTGGATAACCACATGCAAAAGAATGAAGTTATACTTCATACCATATACAAAGTTAACTCAAAACCATAAATATTTTAGAAGAAACATAGGGTAAATCATCATAATCTTGGAGTTGGTGATGTTGTCAGATATGATACCAAATGTATCAACAACAACAAAGAAAACACACACATAAATTAGACAATCAAATTAAGAACTTTTGTGCACCAAACATATTTTCAAGTAAACAACATATAGATGAGAGGAATTATTTGCAAATCATATATCTGATGAAAGTCTATATCCAGAATACATAAAACTCTTACAAGTCAAAAGGAAAAAGACAAATCATCCAATTATAAATGGACTAGAAACTTAAAAAGACATATTTCCAAAGAAGATGGCAATGGCCAAAAAGAAAATTAGCAAAAGATGTTCAGCATCATTAGTCTTTAGAGAAATGCAAATCAAAACAATATATAGACAGCACTTTACACTCTTGCTATTATGTCATAAGTAAGAAAAATAAACAGGTCCTGAGATTTGGATGAATTGAAACCCCCATCCACTGCTGGTGTAAATATAAAATGGTCAAGCATTTTTGAAAATAGTTTTGTGGCTCCTCAGAATGTTAAATATCATTACCATATGAGCATACAATTCAATCCTAGGTATATACCAAAGGAATTTAAAACAGAGACTCAAACATGTATACACACATGCATGTTTAATACCACCACTATTCACAGCAGCCAAAAGGGGGAAACAAAGCAGATATTCATCACCAGATGTGTGGGTAAATAAATCCTGTTATATACATACAATTAAAATACAATATTGTTTTACCATAAAAAGGAACAAACTACTGATCCATGCTACAATGTGAATTATATACTATGAAAACATTATGCTAAATGAAAGAGGCCATAAACATGGGGTCACACTTTATATGATTCAATTTACATGAAATATCCAGAACAGATAAATTCATAGAGATAGAATAAAGATTGGTAGCTGTCTGAGGCTGGGAGGAATGAGGAAGTGGGGCAACTGCTTAATGGATAAGGGTTTTACTTTGGAAATGTTTTGAAACTAGATGGAGGTGATGGTCACAATTACTGTGAATATACTAAATGTCACTGATTTTTTTTACTTTAAAGTGGTTAATTTTATGTCATATGTGCCGGGAGCCAGTCCATGCTTTCTGTTTCAAGGGACCTGGCATATATGTCATACTGTTCTTAATATGTTTGCTCACCTTCTTGGCGCTGTGTTTTAACCAAGGTCACCTCTCCGAGAAAGGTTGTTTCCCCAGGTAGGGATTTTCCCCTGAAGTTAGGGAGGGAATAAAACCCCTTAACTAAGTGCCAGGTGGGTAATTAATCACTTTAACTACGAACAATCATGCTTAAGCTACATAATCTTTACTCCCTGGAATGGAGATAAGAAACGCCCTAATCTTTGTAATAGAGATTGATAGGATTGAATCAACTGGTATAAATATAGATGTAACAAGACAGCAAGAGACAGAACTTAGGAGACAGAACCTAGGCACAGAACCTACACAGAAGAACTTCGCTGGAGAGAGCATGGCAAAAGATCCTGGACTGAACCTGACTACAGAAATTGGCAAGAGAACCTGACTAGAACCTGGTGACTGAACCTGGCTGGAGAACCTAGTACAGAACCTGGCTGGAGAACCTGGAGAGCATAGCAAGAGAACATGGACACAGAACCTGGCTGGAGATCCTAACCAGAACTTCGCTGGAGATCCAGACCAGAACTTCGCTGGAGATCCAGACCAGAACTTGGCTGGAGAACCTGGCTAGAGATCCTGGCTGGGCTGCTGATCAACTGAACGCTGTCTCTGTGTCATTCCTTCTTCGCCGACTCTGTCCACGCCTTTGGGGACCCCTGGACCCGCTGGGGCTGGACCCCAGCAATATGGATTTTACCTCAATAACTCTTTAAAAAAGAAACAAATGCTGTATTTGGATATGACACCAAAATAGAGGGATTTTTTTTTACCCTAAAATACATTATTCATCACTGTTGTACTTTTTTAAACCATGATGGAGGTACACAATTGGAAAATTCCTGTGTAACTTCTTATTTTAAAATTACAAGGATTTAGTCATCCTATGCCATTTATCATAAGAGCAAAGAAAAAAACAAAAACTTGGCATTTGCTGAGCAATAGCACTTGATTCTAATTAATTAGTAGCCAAGTGATTAATTCTAGTGTTATTATAATTGTCAGCACATGGAGGTCTATTCTAATAAGGTCTGGTCTTTATTCATTTTAAGACTCAATTTTTTCCTTCTATAAATGACAAAGCAGTTCAATTCAACTAAGTTTTTAACTAGTAGCATTCCAGTGCTGAATATAAAAATGAATGGAATATGATCTTCTCATACACATAGTTCACAGGCTAATAGAGAAATAAACATATGATCTGCAGACAATTGATATGTAGTATTAAGTGCCCCGGGTGAAGAGCTTCAAAGATAGGCACATTTACCCAGTCTCAGCATAGAAGGGATTCTGAAAGTTCTCTTTGATCCATGTCTGAGTTGAGTCTAAATGAATGTAAAGGAATTAGCCCCAAGTAATGTGAAGAAGATGTCATTGAAAAGTTGCCAGGGACCTGACCAGTATGGCTCAGTTGGTTGAGCATAGTCCCATGTAACCAGAGGTCACCTGTTCTATTCTGGTCAGGCCACAGGCCCAGGTTACAGACTTGATCCCTAGTAGCAGGTGTTCAGGAGGCAGCCAATCAATATTTCGCTCTCTTTCTATTTCCCTTCTCTCACTAAAAAAAAAATAAATAAACCATCTATAATAATAAATGCATAATATGCTAATTAGACTGGACAGCTGAACGACCTTCTGGACATCCTTCTGGATGAAGCCACGGTGACGGGGGCTGAGGCAGAGGCAGTTAGGTGCAATCAGGCAGGCAGGCAGGCAAGCAGTTAGGAGCAATCAGGCGGGCAGGCGAGTGGTTAGGAGTGATCAGGCAGGCAGGCGAGTGGTTAGGGGGGATCAGGCAGGCAGGCAAGTGATTAGGAGCCAGTGGTCCTGAATTGAAAGAATGTGCAGGCCGGACTGAGGGACACCCCCCCATGCATGAGTATCATGCACTGGGCCTCTAGTATAGAGTAAACCCTCAGCTAATATCATCCTCAATGGTGAAAAACAGAAACCTTTTCCTCTAATATCAGGAACAAGGCAAGGATGTCCACTCTCACTACTTTTATTCAACATAGTGCTGGAAATCCTAGCCAGAGCAGTAAGACAAGAGAAGGTAATAAAAGGCACCCAAATAGAGACAGAAGAACTAAAACTGTCATTTTTGGGGAATGACATGATTCTATATATAGAAAACCCTAAAGACTCCACACACACACACACACACACACACACACACACAAAAACTTATTAGAAACAATAAACAAATACAGTCAAGTTGCAGGATATAAAATCAATGTGCAAAAATCCATTGCCTTCCTGTATACTAAAACTTCCTGTAACACCAAAACTTCAGAAAAAGAAATGTAAAAAACTATTCCTTTGGCAATTGCAACCAAAAGAATAAAATACCTAGGATTAAACTTAACAAAGAATGTGAAAATCCAAAATACTGAAAATTACGAAGTATTATTAAAAGAGATTAAAGAAGACACAACAAAATGGAAAAATATTCTGTGTTCATGGATTGGAAGAATCAACATAGTTAAAATGTTACCCTAAGAAAAATACAGATTTTATGCAATCCCTATCAAAACCCCAAAGTCACTTTCTTTTTTAAGAAATAGAATGAGAAATCATCATATTTGTATGGAACCACAAAAGATCCCAGATAGCCAAAGCAATATTGAGATAAAAGAATGAAGCTGAAGATATCATGTTCCCTGACGTCAAATTATACTACAAAGCCATGATAATCAAAACAGCATGGTATTGGTAGAGAAATAAGACGCACAGATCAATGGAACAGAATAGAGAGCCCAGCTATAAAATCACATGTATATGGACAGATAATTTTCAACAAAGGAGCCAGAAACATACAATGGAGTAAAGATAGTCTCTTCTATAAATGGTGCTGGGAAAACTGAAAAGTCACATGCAAATGAATGAAGCTGGATTACAGTTTGTCCCCATGTACAAAAATTAATTCAAAATGTATCAAAGACCTAAATATAAGACTTGAAACAATAAGTAACATAGAAGAAATTATAGATTCCAAACTTATGGACCTTGGTCATATAGAATATTTTATGAACTTGACCCCAAAGGCAAGGGAAATAAATGTAAAATTAAATGAAAGGTACTATATCAAATGAAAATAAACTTCTGCACAAAGGAACTGACAACAAATCAGACATGCAGGCAATAAGATGAGAGATGATATTTGCAAACAGTAGCTCTGAAAAAAGTTTAATTTCAAAAATATAAAAAGAATTCATAAAACTCAACACCAAACAAACAAACAACCCAATC
The DNA here is from genome assembly GCF_963259705.1 of Myotis daubentonii. Classification (NCBI taxonomy): domain Eukaryota; kingdom Metazoa; phylum Chordata; class Mammalia; order Chiroptera; family Vespertilionidae; genus Myotis; species Myotis daubentonii. The sequence continues at coordinate 121,565,884 of NC_081842.1, forward strand.
AAAAAGTGGGCAGAGGGCCTGAAAATACCCCTCTCCCAAGAAGACATATAAACAGCCAATAGATATATGAAAAGATATTCAAACTCACTAGCAATTAGGGAAATGCAAGTAAAAACAACCATGAGATACCACCTCACACCTGTTAGAGTGGTTATTATCAATAAGACAAGCAATGACAAGTGTTGGAGAGGTTGTGGAAAAAAAAGGCAACCCTCATTCTCTGCTGGTGGAAATATAGACTGGTCCAACCACTATGGAAAGCAGTCTGGTGATCCCTCAAAAAATTAAGAATAGAGCTATAATTCCTCTCCTGGGTTTATACCCGAAAAGCTTAAAATCATATACTAGGTATTTGCAAAGATATATGCACCCCTATGATAATTGCAGTATTATTCACGGCATCCAAGACATGGGAAACAACCAAAGTGTCCTGTGACAGAGGACTGAATAAAGAAGACGTGGTACTTACACACAATGGAGTACTACTCAGCCATAAGAAAGGATAAAAGAGCACCATTTGCAACAACATGGATGAACCTTGAGAACGTTATGTTAAGTGAAGTAAGTTAGTCAGAAAAAGCTAAAAACCATATGATTTCACTTATATGTGTGATATAAATCTACAACTTGTGAACACAACATTGTGGTGGTTGCCAGAAGGAATGGGGTGGGGGTAGGAGGGTCCTAATAGATGGTGATGATAGAAAATTTGTCTTTGGGTGGTGGGCACACAGTACAATATACAGATCTTGTAACATAGAAACTTACACCTGAAAATTATATGATCATATTAACCAATGTAGCCCCCAATAAATTTAATTTTAAAAAATTCAATAAAACCAGTTTTTTTAGAAGAAAAGTTGCCAGGAACTGTTGGTGAGGCAGAAGAAGAAGAAGCTGTTTCTCTTCCACATGTATCTTTCTGAAAGTGTATTATTGCTCCAGCTTTAGCTACAAAAAAATAAACAAACAAAACAAAACAAAACAACCATTGGATTTAAAAATTGGTCAAGAATCAGAAGTTACTTATTAGCCTATGAAGTGGTTCACAGAACATGTGAACTCATGAAGCACCTCTGAATTAGTAGCAAAATACTTCTTTACCATCAGATAACAAAATAGGCTTAGACACTTACTCTCCCACTGGTTGTGAACTTAACCACTAACAGGGATGAAACACCAGCAGGCTTCTAGGAAAAGTCAAAGCAGCTACAGAAGCCAGTGCAACAGCAGTTGCTTGCCATATACTGAGCATTTGTGTTTTAACATTTGCCCATTCACATTAATCTTCATATTCCCATGCTATCAACACTAACCTTGCACATTTATTATTGCCATTTTACAGAACATAAAATTAAAACTCAAAGAGGACAAAATAATTTGCTGAAGATGCCAAACCTAGCAAATAGGAATTAGAGTTGTCTGTTTTGAATTCAAAACCCTTTCCACTCTGAAACACAGCAAGATTCCCCCAACCTAGCTGATCATTAGGATCAATGGAGAAAGTTTTTAAAACTTCTGTGACCCACAATGCACAAGTGGAACAAATTAAAAATACAATATCATTTAAAATAGCACCCAAATAAATGACACAGGAATACATCTAATAATATGTGTATAAGAGTTACATGAGGAAAACTATATAACCCTGATGAAAGGAATAAAAAAACACTAAATAAATGAACAGATATTCCAAGTTCATGGATAGTCTAGGTAGGAAGACTCAATATTGTCAAGATATCAGCTCTTCCCAACTTTATCTGTAGATTCAATGAAATTCCAATAAAAATTCCAGAAAGGTATTTTTTGAATATTGACAAACTTATCCTAAAGTTTATATGGAGAAGCAGAAGACCCAGAATAGCAACTAAAGGAGAGGAACAAAGTTGGAGGACAGATGTTGCTTGACTTTAAGACTTACTATTAAGCCTCAGCAATGAAGAGAGTGTGGCAATGGAGAAAAAGGCAAATAGGATATGCAACTTAGAAATAGACCCACATAAACATAGTCAACTGATCTTTGACAATTGAACAAAAACAGTCTTAAAAAAATTGTGCTGGAACAACTGTATATCCACATGCAAGAAAACAAACAGAAAATCTCAACACAGACCTTAAAACCTCCACAAAAATTAATACCAAATGAATCACAGACCTACATGTAAAATACAACACCCCAAAACTCTGAAATTATAATAGAGGGAAAATATAGATGACCCAGGGTTGAAGGTGACTTCTTAGATACAATACCAAAGGCACAGCCCATAAGAGAAATAATTGATGAGTTGGAATTAAAATAAAAATTTCTGCTTTGTAAATGGCATTGCCAAGAGAATGAATGAAAAGACAAGCCATGGACTGGGAGAAAATACTTACAAAACATCTGACAAAATACTGTTATCCAAAATATAAAAAGAACTCTTAAAACTTAATAAAAAAAACAAACAACCCGATTAAAAATAGGACAATGACTTTAAAAGACATCTCCATCAAAATAAAATAATAAACAGATGGCAAATAAACACATGAAAATATACTCCCTCCACATCATATATCATTGGGAAATGCAAATAAAAATAAAAATGCAATACCATTGCACATCTATTAGAAGGGCTAAATTTTAGAACACTGAAAACACTAAATGCTAGTGAGGATGTGGAACAATAGGAACTCTCATTCAATGCTGGCAGGTATCCAAAATGCTGCAGCCACATTGAAAGAGAGTTGGACACTTTATTAAAAACTAAATCACTTGGGCATATACTCTTACCATATAGGATCAAGCAATCACACTTTTGTACTTAGCCAAAGGAGTCAAAATGTATGCCCACACAAAAGCCTGTACATGGATGTTTATAGCAGCTTTATTCATAATTGCCCAACCTTGGAAGCAACTAAAATATTCTTTAGTAAACTGGTACATTCAGACAATTAAATATTATTCAGCAATGAAAATGAGCTATCAAGCCACGAAAGGACATGGAAGAAACTTTAATGCTATTACTAATGGAGAGAAGCTAATCTGAAAGGTTACTTACTGTTTGTTTCCAACTCTATGACATTCTGGAAAAGGCAAACTATGGAGACAGTGGAGAGGGAGAGATGAATTGATGAAGCACAGATGACTTTTAGGGCAATGAAACTACTCCATATGGTACTATAATAAAAGATACACGTTATTATACATTTGTACAAACCCACTGAAAGTACACCGAGAATGAACCCGAATGGGAACTGTGGACTCTGGATGCTGATGTGTCCCTGTAAGTTCATCCATTATAACAAATGTACCACTCTTGTGGGGGATACTAATGATGGATGTTAATGAGGCTATGCATGCATGGAGGGAGGGAGTATATTGACAATAGTTCTGCCCAAGTTTGTTGCAAACCTAAAGCTGCTTTTTAAAAAAATGGTCTACTAAAAAATATTTTTTAAATTCTGCCCAAGATTTAGTGAATCAGAATTCTTGCTATGGGGCCCTAGAATCTGCACTCTATGATTCTGATGATCACTCTGGTTTTGAAATGACAGCCCAAGTTTCAATTAAAGCTAAATGTAATCAATTAAAGTTATGAAAAGTTCAAGTAAAAATTGTATGAGAAAACTGGGACATTATAAAGGATAAGGACTTAAAATAGAACCCCAATATCTTCAGCATTTACATTCATGTTCAATACATGTATGCCAAGTGATGGCCTTCTCAAATCACCAGTATTATCTTAAAAAGATGATGCTGACAGTGTTACTCCCAGGGCCACACTTCAGTAGCAAGGTTGTAGACCATTAGCTCATTGAACAGGGTTAATTTGGTTTCAGTCACTTGGGTATATACCTAGTACATATGATAATTCCTGGAACATAGTGGATGCTTGCCATGTGTTTGTTGAATGAATAAATCTCCCTCTTGTCCCATCTGATTAAATACTTTAGTTTGTACTTTGCCTAACATCTGTATACAGATATGATATATCTTTCCATGGCATTTATAATAGCTTACTGAAGTAGAGCTTTTGTTTACTTTTTCCTTCTTTCCTTTCACAAAAGATAAATTGCTTAAGGGCAGGGTGTCTATATAATTTTCTACATGTTTCTTAGTTCTTAGGACAGTGCTTGGAACATAAAAGCCACTTAGAAAATGTATCTGAAATAAATAAATGATTTGGAAATGAAAAAACTGCTTTTTATCCTCCAAAGCTGCAATGGATCTTCAACTGACATGTATTTCTCTAACTTCAAGCATGATCACATATTCTCAGGAGACTGAAAACAGAGGCACATACTGAAGACAAAAGAGTAGGTGTCTGGGAGGGTACGTTCTGGAGCAGAAATCACTGCAGTGTCATTGGTAGATCAGACACAGGAGCTCAAAAGATGTGGCAAATGAGGAAATGTCTTTACAGGAGTAGACTCAGTGCATTAGCAGTTGTTATTTTCAACTGGTGCTTTTGTCATGAAAGCAGCTGCTCTGCCAGGTCAGAACTCTTTTTTGGCCAACTTCAAATCAAGGTCATTGCATCTTCCCAGATTTGGCACTGAATCTAGTCTGGAAAGTCTGGCTTCTTAAAGTGGATTAGGTGGGCCCCAAAGAGAGTCGTGTCCTGGCTGCATTCCCAATTCATATACCTAAAAGCTTTGGTGGTATTTCTGTGAGGACAGCCAGCTCTTTTGTCCCTCTTTGTACTTGAGTCTAGCTTCCTGACCTAAGCCTTGTGCAGATTTCACACACTGCCATAGCCCATGCCAGTCCTGTGACACCACTAGCAGCTTGTCACTATCACCTTAACTCTATTCTGGTAGGTAAGACATAAATTAAACCTGTGGTCAAAGTCCAGAGTCCGTTACTCAAAATTGTTTCAATGTATAACTCTTTCATGTGCAAAGCACTATGTTGAGGGGCTGTCTCAGCCTTTTCCAGAAAAGCAGAAAGACATAGCTGTCCATGCAGGCCCTTCTCCCTGTCTGTTCTCTTTGAACTCCAGGAGGCTTCCTTATCTCACACATGGTGGAGGATGCAGTTACTCTTTTTACAAGAACAAAGGAAAGGAGTAGTGATATAAACTTGAGGGTTCATTTCTATATCCAGTGTAAAAAGATTGGGGATCATCAGAAATTTTGCCTAGAAAGAGGTGGACAAGAGTTAAAAAATACTCTTATTTGTTCTGTCAGTTTAGATTTTTATATTTTACTGTTTAATACACTGGTAGGTGAACTATGGAAATGATATAGATAGTTATGTATACTATGGATATGCAACTATATCCATGAATATCTAAATAATCTAGGTAGCATGTAAATATAGATATCTAGGTGTGGACAGATAGACATTTTAAACTTCTATAGAAAATTCTTTGGAGTTCTGGAATAAATTTTTGTGGGTAAGCAACCTAATTGCACTACAAGGAAAGCAGTCTTGCCTGCCTTATGTAGTAACTTTATGTGTTTTGGACAACTCCTAGAATCTTTCATTTGATTCTGTTTAAAAGTGAAAGGGGACTTGATAAATGACTTTTGAAACATTCTGGAAATGTCTGCTGGATAGAACCCATCTCCAGGGAAGCCACAATCAGGCTCCCTGAGGCCAGGGAGGCAGCAGGAGCATGCATGCCTCTGGGCTCTCAGTGACAGAAGCCTCAGGACACCAGACAGACAAAGTCTGGGAAGAACACTGACCCCTCTTCTCTATTGCACTTCCAGCAGCTCCCTGAAAATACAATTATCTGAGACCCTCCCAGTTCCCTGCTTCCAACCAGAGTCCAGGGAAGTTAGAATTGGTAATGGCCTGAGGGAATCACGCCCTCTTTCCTGGAGGAGAGAAGGGGGATTGGTGGGACTCTCCCTGCAACTGTCAGGGACCAGGGTGTCACTGTGGCACTGGTCTGGAGCCCGGGCTGGGCCCCAGTTCTTCAGACCGGGCTTCCTGGGCACCCACCTTGCTCCCGAGGGCACTGTCCCCAGCACCCGCCCCAGCATCCGCCCCAGCACCACTTTCCTCTGACGTCCGATCTTGAGATCTGACGATCGCCCCCACCGGCCGCTCTTATAAAGGGGACTTTTGCCAATACTGGGATGATCGCTGCCTCGCCCCGTGCCACGCGCCCTCCGCCGGCGCCCACACCTGTCAACTCCGCGTGCGCCCAGGTTCTTGGAGAATCTGGGCGAAGAGCCGCGCGGGCATCCTGACCCCAGTGCCTGGCCCTGCCCCCACCCCTGCACCCCCGGCCACACCCTCCCACTCACCCTTACACACACACACACACACACACACACACACACACACACACACACACACACTCCACTGCACCCTTGCAGACCCCGCCACCGCGGTTCCGGGGGCAGCGGTCCCGGAGCAGCCAGAGGGGCTCAGCGCTTCTCCGCGTGGGGATCACTCAGGTAGGCGCGCAGCAGGGCGTTTTCAGAGCCCAAGGACGCGGTTATTTTGCCTCTTCGCGGTGATGCGCGGGCCGTCCACTCCCTTGCACTCAGGGTTCTCAGGTGCCAGCGGCTAGAAAGTCTGGTTAGAAAAGCGACAAGGTTCTCGCTCGCGCAAGCGGTGGGCAGAGGGGCCCGGGAAGGACGGCAGGTCCGGGAGCACCCCGCTGTGGCCCCAGAAAGAACTTCCCGGTTAGGCTGGCTTCTTTTCCTTCCTCCGGGGTCCGAGGGAAGCTAGCTCTTCTCCCAAGGAAGAAAATACTGGCTCAGTATGTGTGGCCGGTGTATCGTGTGTTACTGTATTTTCTTTCTTACCCACCTGCGTGCACAAATAGCAGTTTCCCCCAGAACGTGTTTGTGTGAAATGGGTGCGTGAAATAGCTGGGTCATGAGGGGGGAAAACAAAGAAAAAGTGAAGACGTTAGAAGTTGACATCTGTCTTCTGAGAATCTTGATTTTAATGTCTTTGACACTCTTACATTTGTAAGGACTTGATGTAATTTTTAAGTGGTTTCTTGTATATACATTGAGGGGGAGGGGCGAGATGAAAGGAACAAAGGACAGTGGATGGGGAAGAAGGTTGATCAAGATGTTACACATAACATCGTTAGTAGCTACAGAAACTTGAACCACAGGCACTTGTTGAAAATTGGAGTTGATGTGTTTTAGGAATAGATTTTCCTAAAGTTCTTTTGTTTTTTTCTTAAGATATCTTCACCTCACATTGCTTTTGGACCATTTCCTGAAACTGTTTAAAGGAAGGGATAGAAGAATGAATAAATGAACAAATATGTTACAATTCTCAGTGTAGTCTTTTATGATATACTTAACTTACTGAATAATTCTAGATGGAATAGTAAGTTAGTTCTCAAAAGCAAACAGATGCATGCTCTTTCTAAGTGATTTCTTGACTGAATTACTGAGTTAAGGTACAAGAAAAGGTTAATTTTATATTGAAAGAATTTATTAAACACAGAATGATTATGATTACATTTGTTACAAAGCACTTCCATTTTTTTCCTTGAATGCTCAAAGCAATGCTATATTGTTAAATCGAATAATATAATAGGCACCTGTTGGTGACTACTAGTTTAACACGCGATTTCAATGTACTTTTTCTTCAAGTGGCAAAGGATTTCTCATGAGCCAGTTGATTTACTTCCGACTGGCTATGTATGTATGACTGGTTTATAATGTGCTACTGTATTTTCTTCAGAAGTCTAATGAAGTAGCCAGCTGTGGAAGATTCCAGACCTCTAGATAAAAATGGCTTTCCATGTGGAAGGACTGATAGCTATCATCCTGTTCTACCTTCTAATATTGGCTGTTGGAATATGGGCTGCCTGGAAAACCAAAAACAGTGGCAGCGCAGAGGAGCGCAGGGAGGCCATCATAGTTGGTGGCCGAGACATTGGTCTGCTGGTGGGCGGCTTCACCATGACAGGTAGGTTCAGATGTCCAGCTCCATGCTGCCTGCCCGTCCTTGGCCTCTCAGAATGACAAAGCAAATGTTACTCTTTGTCTTTAGGATCCTTTGTGTTCATTACATATATATTTTAAAAATAATTTTACATTTATTTAAAACAAAAATAAAACTGTTCAACTCAGTATTATTTGAACAAAGTGATTTTATAATTAACCACTATGTAGAATCTGAATAAAACAAACCTGGGCTGTCTGGGCTGTTCAGTGGGTGGGAACAGGGAAAACAAAGAGGTGGATGAGAGTGCAAAAGAGTCTTAGTCTTACAAGTTATGTATCTGGTAATTAATGTGATAAGGTCAGCATCTCATCTTGCTCGTTAGCATAGGTATGAAGTTGTGACTTTGCACTCTCTGAAATGATGAGTATCAGTAAACAATAACTACTGATGGCTTTAAACAATAAATTCAGGGGCAACACAATTCCAAATTGATGCCCTGATTTGAAATTAATTATCCCATTTGATAAACTAATTTCTTTGCAGGAAGACAATCAGATATTAGGAATCCACTGCACAAAAGGAAAAAATTCAGGGCATGTCTTAACAGAAATCCCCAGCCCCCACCTGCAGCTCTCTCTCTCTCATTTGAACCTTCTCTGTGCCAGGAGGGGCTGATATTCTATCCCCTTTTGCCCAGAGGTGGTCCTGTTTAAGAGGTGGCTTATTTCTCTTTTATGTTCTTTTTGGTCATTGATAATCTTTCTGAAAAACAATTTAAAATTATATTTTTAATATAATTAGATACATATTTACTAAAAAATACCTTTTCTTTTAGAATCTCATTAGTTTTTAAACATCAGCAATATAACCCATACTAACAGCAACTCTGAGTGCTCATGGGAAAATAAGCCTTTGGAAATCATGTCCAAATGATGCCCATTTTCAGGCATAAAGTGTTATTTAAAAAGGATTTGCTCTCTATGGGAAATACTTTACCAAACCGATCTGTGAAGGCTACATCTGTTTGGCCGTCTGAAATCTATAATGTTCTATAATAATTTGTGTACTATAGGTTTTTCTTTCAGATATTCACATTTTCTTTTGTTAACTCTTGGGCAAGTATATGTAGGTTTCATTTGGACCTTCTGAATGTCTTTATCTTTATATTTTGGAACTATGAAAGCAGTTTTGGGTTAAGTGAATACACAGATTTACATGGTTAACAAAGACCAGAGTCAGGGCCAGACCCAGGTCTTTCGGGAGCCACGCCCGAGCCTTTTTATGATCTCATCACACTTAGCCCTCTCACTGTTCCTCTTTATTTCTTTATAAATGTACACGGTTGTAAGGACTTTTATCCTGTGTCTTTTTTTTCCATACACACATATCCAGAACAAATTGTATTGTACAAAATATTTTCTATGATGCCTGGTATGTGAAATTAGATAAATACAAAATCACAAAGAATAAAAAGCATTCACTGAAATTTTGGCATGGATTTTTTTAATTTATGTTCTCTTATTATCCATTGATGAACAGTGAACACAACTTTATATTTTCATCTTCAGTTTTCATTATAGCATTTCCTCTTTCCCTTAAAGATCCAGAACTGATACTGACTTTTGAAGAGGATTGAAAAAATTGTGATTATATTTCCCTCAGATTTCTCCTATTATGAAGAAAATAAAAACAAAACAAAGGTGGTTGATTTCACTAAAAAAAAAGTTGGAAAGAATAAATAAGCTGTTGTATATCAAAGCATTTTTATTATAAATTGTTATAATGTTTTATTACTCTATTTTAACATTCTATTTATTTTGTCCATAAAGATATTTCAGAATTTGCTTTTTATCATTTACAGTAATTTTTTTCAATCTAATAGGCTGTTTTCTTAATAATCTTTTTCATTTTTTCTCCTTTGTTTTTATTGATTTTTGTTGAATTTATTGGTTTGACATCAGTTAATAGAATAATATAGCTTTCGCATGTGTAATTCTATAATAAATCATCTGTATATTGTATTATGAGTTCACCACCAAAAGTCAAGTCTCCTTCCATCACCACGAATATCCCCTTTTCCCTCTCCTACCTCCCTCCACCCCACCCCCATACTCTTGTCTGTGTCTATGAGGATTTTTGGGGGTGGTGTGTGTTGTTTTTTTTTGTTTGTTTGTTTGTTTGTTGCATAGTCACATAATCCTTTCACCTTTTCACGCAGCCCCCGACCTCCTTCCTTCTGACAGCTATCAGTCTGTTCTCTATGAGTCTGTTTCTATTTTTTTGTTGTTGTTAGTTTATTTTGTTCATTATATTTCACATATAAGTGAAATCATATGGCATTTGTCTTTCTCTGACTGGCTTATTTCACCTATAGTCTGTTAAATTGTATAGAAAAGTTGAGTTATAATGTTTCTTATAAAGAATCATGGTTTAGCTCAGTTTTAAAAGATTTTCTAATCTCTCAGAACTGAAAAGAATCTTGATCAATATCTTAATTCTTTTAAAATATGAACCATATTATCTAACCCTTGTCAAATTAATTGATTTTATATTTTTGATAAAGAATAAAAATTGAAAATAAAAATGCATCTGACATGAAATTTACAAACATGCAGAGCAAACTCTGTCCTCGAAGGTGCTAGCTTGATAAAAATGGAGGGGCTCTACCTATGACAAGTAACTATGTCTTCACTTCTATGTTATAATGTTTGTGATTATTCAGGCACCAATTTTCTTTTTGGATAATGGAAGGAGACCTACACAGTGAAAAATGATTACTAATAAACTTTGTGCTCATAAGACCATCAGGCCATTTGGTTTGTGCAATGACACATTGCCGGTGTTGTTACCAGTTCTAGCTGTTAGGGGGAAGATGGAAGATAGTCTCGGGTCCTATGCCTGAGTGGATCCCTTTTTTCAGGTCCTAGTTACATACTCAGTGGGGCTGGGAGAGGGAACCCTTTTAAAAATTTCAGCAGGGCTTCGAATAAAAAAGACAAATGATAGCTTTGATTATTTATTAACTCCCATGCAAAAGCTACTATGAAGATGACAATGGCTGCCAACTGTGTGTCCACAATAGGGTTTTGTACAAAAACTTCCCATTTAAGTATACTTCAAATTACTTTTCAGGGAGGTCTTTTTTATGTTGACCCTTTAAAAATAATATTCTCTCTTCTTTGTTTTGCATTTGGATTTTTTTAAAAGCTAGATAGATTTTGGTGTGAACACAAGAGAAATGCGTGTTTTCTATAGCTTCATATACATATTTTTGAAATTTTATTTACATTTTGTGAGATTTTAGAGAATTTTTTAGAGTCGAAGTGTAATATACAGCTTAGAATTCAGTCTCATATTTGGTAAGCTTCTTGCCAACCTATGTTCCTCATAATTTTACACAAATTCTCCATAGGAATTATTTTAAATATTTTATTAATACTCTTAAAATATACAAACTGCAGAAATTTAAGTGTTTCATTAACTTTAGTTTTTCAGCAAGAATCAAATATTATATTGAACTAGAGGCCTAGTGCACAAAATTCATGCATGGTGGTTGTGGGGGGGGTCCCCTCAGCTCAGCCTGCACCCTCAATCTGGGATTCCTCTCACAATCTTGGACCACTGGCTCCTAATAGCTCACCTGCCTGCCTGCCTGGTTGCCCCTATCTGCCCCCTCCTGCCAGCCTGATCACCCCTCATTGCCTCTGCATGTTGGCCCGATCACCCCTAACTGCCCCCCCTGGCAGCCTGGTTGTCCCCAACTGCCCCCACCTGCTGGCCTGGTCGCCCCTCACTGCCCCCCCCACCAGCTTGTTCATCCCTCATGTCCCCCCACGTGGTCACTTCACGCAGCCTCCTGTTCAGTCATTTGGTCATCCCTCACTAACCCCCCTGCAGGCCTGGTCGCCCCATGCAGCCTGTTGTTCAGTCATTTGGTCATCTCTCACTAACACCCTTGCCAGCCTGGTTGCCCCACACAGCCTGCTGTTCAGCCATTTGGTCATCCCTCACTAACCTCCCTGCCAGCCTGGTCATAGGCAGCCATCTTGTGAGGGTGTGAGGGTTAATTTGCATATTAGCTCTTTATTATATAGGATTCTCACAGAAAAATGGCAGTTTGTACATCATCTTCAGAACTGTTTAACCAAAATGAAGGGTTCTTTTTATTGGGGGGGGGGGCCTTCCTTTACTTCTCCTTCAGCTATTATGCTACAGAAATTTTATTAAGTAACATCTAAAAATATTTATTATACTCTATGAAATATCTAATATCTCACTAGAAGAGCCATATTAGAACAAAGAATTGAAAGTAGATATGCAGTCAACATTGTTAATTTTTCTGAATGATAGTCTAGGTTCTAAGTGTATGTTGGGTACTTGGGAAGAGAGTAGGAAAAGGTAACTTAAACTCACTTTAGGACACCTGGGAGTAAGTGACATATTTTTCCCCCCTTCACTCTCTTAACAATTTAAGGTAGTAAGTACAACTTAATTATGATTTAAACTGACTCTATTAACAAAAAGTACACACACCGACAACTACACATGTGCATGCACACACACACAATACACACACACACACACACACACCTTGAGGACAATAGTCACGATCAATAGGAATAGATCAATACAATTAAAACACAAGAACTTTGAAATAAAGACATTTGACTGATGTTATGGAGGCTGGGGGGAAAGTTGTAGTTTTATGAGAATAGAAATAACTGTGTTCCATATTACATATTATCTCAAACTTTGTGTACTAATAATATCATCTAAAAGTGTTGATGACTAAATGGATTTAGAAAATATCTGGAGCAACCCTGTCCAATAGAAATATAATGAGAGTCACAAATGTAATGCTATGTTTTCTACAAACCACTTTAGAAAACATAAAGAATAGTTGAATTACTGTAAATAATAGAATATATTTAACTCAGTATATTGTGTTTTCATTTTTCAATGTAAGCAATACAAACATCATTGTCATATATTACATTTAATTTTTCATACTAAGTCTTTTTAAAATTGTTTAACATATTAAGTCTTTGAAATCCATGTATATTTTACACTCGTAGAGCATCTCAGCTAGACTAACCACATTTAATATACTCAATAAATAGCCACATGAGGCTAATGGCCAATATCTAGACTGAGCAGGCCTAGGGTGTGACAGGTGTGAGAGTATCTTTCCCTCAGTCTTCATTCTCTTTCAGCCACCTGGGTTGGAGGAGGTTACATCAATGGGACAGCTGAAGCAGTGTATGTACCAGATTATGGCCTAGCTTGGGCTCAGGCACCAATTGGATATTCTCTCAGTCTGATTTTAGGTAAGTGAAAATTCAAACCTCAGTGACCCACTCAGTAAAGAACAGGAATATAAATAACAAGTGAAATAAGTCAGACAATGTAAATAACTATTGTGGAAAAATGTTACCAGAAATCTTTAGCTACTACAGAAATTGGTAGCACATGCTTAGATTATTTGACTTCTTGATTATGGAATACATAAAAAAAATCCCTTGATATTATAGCTATCAGAACAGTGATTTCTTTAACATAATGATGTTTCTCTTTTTTCTTTCAAAAATAGCATGGATATATAATTTAAAATGAATCAACTTGAATTGTACCTGAATTTCTTTGTGTAAATCACAATAATAAAAGGTCAAGAATATTATGTAATAGAGTATTCCTAACTTATTTTTGCACCTAAAATACTTTAATTAAATATTGGGCTTAATCAAAATATCTTAACACTTGCTGTGCTCAGCGATGCGTCAAGGCATTTTAGTGGGTGCTGTGCTGGTCCATGTTTTCTAATCCACATGCCTCAGATACACCACTAAATTGTTTTTTGGATACATACAATAATAAAAGTATGAAGAAACTTGCCTTTGGTTGCTGAATATTGCTTGGTTCTATATTTATATTTTAGACTGGTTCCTTAATATATATGTGTCCTTAAAAATTCATTTCCCTTGAGAAATTGTAGCATAATAAAAGGCTGGCAAAGACTATTACATTAAGAATTAGTAATTTTGTCATAAACTCTTTTTTCATTCCTTTTAGGTGGTCTGTTTTTTGCAAAACCTATGCGATCCAGGGGCTATGTGACCATGTTAGACCCATTTCAGCAGATCTATGGCAAACGCATGGGCGGCCTCCTATTTATTCCTGCACTAATGGGAGAAATGTTCTGGGCAGCAGCCATCTTCTCTGCCTTAGGTAAGAATGAAAGAAACATCGCTCTACTGGACTCTCTGGTTGATTCACCATCAGATACATAACCTTGCTTTCTTTAACCACAGGTCGGACCTCCCCTGCCTCTTCCTGGATTAATGCAACCATCTCCCTGCTTACAGTTCTATCACCTCCTGTAGTGTCCTCATGGTAGCCAGACTCATCCTTCTAAAATACAAATGTGATTATATCCCTTTCCTGCTTAAACAAACAAACAAACAAAAACCTTTGTAACCAAGTCCATAAGCTTTATATGACTTAGCCTCTGACTTTCTCCTCTCATCATTCCCCTCTCCTCCTTTCTTCTTTCATAACTACAGTCCTCTCTTGCCTCTGACACTGTGCAAGTCCAGGTGCCCTCTGCCTTGGATTCCTCTCTCCTCTTTCCTTTCTCACATCTGCCTCACCAACCAAAGAGTGTCCTCCAGATCTTCTCAGAGATACCACTTCCTCAGATAAGTCATCCTAAACTTGCTGAATGTTTTTCCTATGGGCTTCCTTAGACACACAAAAAATTTGTTTTCAATAGACTTATCACTTTGTGTGATTATGGCCTGTTTATTTCATGCTCAATTTTCTATCTCATAAAAAGAATTATAAATTTCTTAAAAGCTGGATTTATGTTTTGTTAACAGTTGTAATCCTATTACAAATGAATGAATAAACCATCTGTGGAGATAATAGGTAGACAGATAGATGATAGATAGATATTTGGTTTGTCCTTTAGTTACTTTTTTCTTTTTTAATTCAATTTATTGGAGTGTCATTGGTTATTAAAATTACATAGGTTTTAGGTATATAATTCTGTGAACATCATCTGTATTTTGTCTCCTTCCATCACCATTTATCCTCCCTTTACCTTCTTCTAACTCCCCCACTACTCTTCCCTCTGGCAATCAACATACTGTTGTCTGTGTCCATGGGTCTTTCTTCTTTTTTTTTGCTTAATCCCTTCACTCTTCTCATCTACCCCAAACCTCTTCCATTCTAACATCTGTCAGTACGTTCTCTATATCCATGAGTCTGTCTCTACTTTTTTTGCTAGTTTATTTTGTTCATTAGATTTCACATATAAGTAAAATCATATGGTACTTGTCTTTCTCTGACTGGCTTATTTCACTTAGCATAAAACTCTCCAGGTCCATCCATGCTGTCACAAAAGGTAACATTTTCTTATTTACAGTTGAGTGAGTAGTATTCCATTGTGTAAATGTACCACGTTTTTATGCAGTCATCTACTGATGGGCACTTAGACTGCTTCCAAATCTTAGCTATTATAAGTAAATTGCAATGAACATGGGGGTTCATATATTGTTTTGAATTAGTGTTTCAGGTTTCTTTAAATATATTCCAAGAAGCTGAATAACTGGATAATAAGGCAGTTCCATTTATAATTTTTTAAGGTAACTCCATCCTGCTTTCCACAGTGGCTGCATTAACCTGCATTCCCACCAACAGTGCACAGTTTCTCTTTATTCATATCCTTCTCAATAATTCTTGTTTGTTGATTTATTCATGATAGCCATTCTGAAAAGTGTGAAGTAATATCACATTGTGGTTTTAATTTGCATTTCTCTGATGATTAATGACGATGGACATTTTTTCATATGTCTATTGACCATATTTATGTCCTCTGAAGAAGTGTCTATGCAGATCCTTTGCCTAATTTCTTGATTAAATTGTGTTTTGGTGTTGAGATTTATAAGTTTTATAGGTTACTTAAAAATTTTGGATACTAACTCCTTATTAGAAGTATTGGCAAATGGGTTTGTCATATATGGACTTTATTATGTTGAGGTATGTTCCCTCTATTCCCACTTTGACAAGAGTTTTTATCATAAATGGATGCTGGATTTTATCAAATGTTTTTTCTGCATCTGTTGATATAATCAAATGATTTTTATCCTTCATTTTATTTATGTGCTGTATCACATTTATTAATTTGTGGATATTGTACCAACCTTGCATTCCTGAAATAAGGCTTACTTGTTCATGTTGTACAACCTTTCTAATGTGTTGCTGGATTGGGTTTGCTAATATTTTATTGAGGATTTTAGCATCTATGTTCATCAAGGATACTGGCCTATAATTTTCTTTCTTTGTAGTGTCTTTATCTAGTTTTAGAATTAGGATAATGCTGGTCTCATAAAATGAACTTGGGAAATTTTCCTTCTCTTAAAATTTTGGAATAGTTTGAGAAACATAGGTGTTAGTTCTTTGAATGTTCGGTAAAATTAACCTGTGAAGACATCCAGCCCAAGACTTTTGTTTGTCGCAAGTTTTTTTGTTTTGTTTTGTTTATGTTTGCTTGCTTTTTTACTGCTTCAATTTCACTAACTGTGATCTGTCAATTCAGATTCTCTGATTCTTCCTGATTCTGTTTTGAAAGATTGTATGTTTCTAGGATTTGTCTATTTCATCCACATTGTTAGCATATAGTTGTTCATAATATTTTCTTACAACCCTTTGTATTTCTTTGGTGTCAGTTGTTATTTCTACTCTGTCTTTTTTTTCTTGATGAGTCTGCCTAAAGTTTTGTCAATCTTCTTTATATTTTCAAAAAACCAACTCTTGGTTTCATGGGGGTTATTTGTGTGTGTGTGTTTTACTCTATTTCACTTATTTCTGTTCTGATGTTTACTCACTTTTGACTTTGCTTGTTGTAGTTTTATAAGTTTCTTTAAGTGTAAAGTTAGTTTTGTTGTTGTTGTTTTCTTGAAATTTTCCTTGTTTCTTGAGATAGGTCTGTAATGCTATGAATTTCCCTATTAGGACTACTTTCCCTGTGTCCCATATATTTTGGGTTGCTGTGTTCTCATTTTCATATACTTAAAGGTATTTTTTGATTTCTTCCTTGATCTCACTGTTAACCCATTCATTGTTTAATAACATGTTATTTAGCCTTGATGTGTTTATGTATTTTTCAGGTTTTTTTTTTCCCTTGGGATTGGTGCCTAGTTTTATATTTTATGTGTCCTTTAATTTTAAGTGATAGCCTTGCTGGGTAAAATAGCCTTGGTTGTAGGTCCTTGCTTCTTATCACTTTGAATATTACATGCTTTCCCTTCTGGCCTGAAGTATTTGTGTTGAGAAATCAGCTGACAGTCTTACGGAGCTCTGTTGTAGGAGCTCCCATTACTGATTTTCTCTTGCTGCTGTTATGATTCTGTATTTGTCTTCAATATTTGCCATTTTAATTATGATGTGTCTTGGTGTGGGTCTTTTTGGATTCATCTTGTTTGGTACTCTCTGTGCTTCCTGCACTTGTGTGTCTTTTTTCTTCATTAGGTTAGGAAAGTTTTTGGTCTTTATTTCTTCAAATACATTCTCTATCCCTTGCTCTTGTTCTCTCCTTATGGAACCTCTATAATGAGAATGTTGTCATGTTTTATGTTGTCCCAAAGTTCCCTTAAATATCCTCACTCTTCCTAATATTTTTCTGTTCTGATTTTGTGGGTTTTTTTTCTACTTTGTTTTCCAAATTCCTGATTTGATTCTTTGCTTCCTCCAACCTACTTTTTATTTCTTCCAGTGTATTCTTTTTCTAATGTTTTTTATTGATTTTAGAGAGGAATAAGGGAGAGGGAGAGTGAAAGGAATATCAGTGAGAGAGATAGAAATATCAATTTGCTGCCTCCTGCACACACCCCACTGGGAACAAGCATACAACCCATGCACATATCCTGACCAGGAATTGAAACAGCAATATTTTGGTTCATGGGATGACACTCAACCAGCTGAGCAACACCAGCCAGGGTTCCAGTGTATTCTTGATATCAGATATGGTATTCTTCATTTTTGACTGGTTCCTTTTCATGGTTTCTATGCCCCATTTCATGCTGTGTAGTTCTCACTAAATTCATTGAACATTCTAATAACCATTAATTTTAACTATTTATCTGATACATTTCTTGCCTCCAAATGATTTGGCTCTTTTTCTGGGGTGTTCTCCTGTCCTTTCATTTGGGGCCTGTTTATTTGTCTCCCCAATTTGGCTGCCTCTTTATATTAGTTTCTATATATTAGATAGATCTGATATGACTCCCAGTTTTTTGTGGGGTGACCTTATAATAGTAGGTGTCCTATGTATCCCACTGGTGCAGTCTCCTTGATCATTTGAGCTGGGTGCTCTAGAAATGTCACTTGTGTTGGTTATATGGTCCTTCCTGTTTACTTGAGTCTTGATTGCTATTGCTCTGTTTGTGAATGTGATTGAACCTTAGGGTGACTGACTGTGAGGCTCAACACCAACCATAGCATGTGAGCTGCTGTGCAGGTGCTGACTGCATAAAGCAGAATTTGCCTCAGCAAGGTTTAACGCCCGCTGAGATTGCCCTTTGGATATTGTGAAGTTTACTGGGTCTTGCTCTGATTTTGTCTAAAGCTGGTAACTGGGTGTGTTGCTTCTGGGACGCTTGGGATGGACTCAAGCAGGACAATATCAGTCTGTGCCTGGCTCTTGGTAGCCTGTTTGGAGCTACAAGTGACCCATAATTGTGGCTGCATCTGCTGGGCTTGTATGCATGCAGGAAGCACCAAGATAAGCACCAAAGCCAGCTTGTACCAACATCCAGTTCATGGAAATGTCAACAAAAGTCCCAAGGCACCCCGATGAGATCTGCCTTCTGCTGCTTCTGCCTACCAGCTACCTGTTAAGTTCAGTTATTGAAAGAACCTCTTGTAGAGTGGGGAGAAGGTCTAGTGCAGTGGTCAGCAAACTCATTAGTCAACAGAGCCAAATATCAACAGTACAACGATTGAAATTTCTTTTGAGAGCCAAATTTTTTAAACTTAAACTGTATAGGTAGGTACATTGTTATTAACTTAATTAGGGTACTCCTAAGGCTTAGGAAGAGCCACACTCAAGGGGCCAAAGAGCCGCATGTGGCTCACGAGCCTCAGTTTGCCAACCACTGGTCTAGTGGATCTCCCATTGGGGAGGTGCCAGTCAAGCTTCAGAGAAATGGTTGGTGTGATGCCTGCCCCAGACCACAGGATTCAGTCTTTCCTGGATTTTTTCCCAACCTAGAAATAGCAGAGGCATTATGAGTTGGATGGATGGGGCCTCTGGAGCCCGGAGGATGGGTCTTCCAGAAGTAGGGAAAGTGTTTTTAATGGATTTCTCATGAGTGGGAAATGCCAATCAGGTTCACAGGAAAGTGGAGAAAATAGCCCCATCCCAAAGCCAGACAACTCAGTCCCTGACACCTCCTGAGTCTGCTCAAACTTCTAAACCATGGCCAAGGAAGCTGAATCCTCAGAAGGGTCTAAGGTCCTCAGGGTGGGGCAAAAGAGAGCCCAGAGTGTGGGGCAATAGCTTTCTCCCAGGCTGATGCCATATGGAAGGGAGTGTTCCACACAAGAATGATGGAGACTGCTGAATTGGATAATGACTCAACTTAGAGACCCTGATGGCTGTCCCCACAGCTCCCTCCCCAAAGCCTAAAACCCCAGGCTCTCCTTACACTACTCTAGTCTGCTCCACTCTCCCTCTGCCAGAACCCAGGGTGAGTGGCTGTGAATGAAATTTTGTGCATTGGCCCTTTTTATTTAATTGATTTTAGAGAGAGAGGAAGGGAGAGGGAGAGAGAATCAGTTGCCTCCTGTGCACACCCCTACCAGAGGTCAAACCTGAAACATGAGTATGTACCCTGACTGGGAATTGAATCTGCAACCTTTTGGTATAAGGGATGATGCATGTGCATTGGTCCTTTTAGAGTATGTCTGTGTATCAGGCGGACTGTGTCTCTTCCTGTCAGATAGCAACCCTGCTGCTTTTCACAGCCGGCTATTACAGATATTACTTGTGGGCTTCTTCCTGGCTCAGTGCTCTGGGATTGGGAGCCAAGCTTTGGGTTTAGACGCCATGCTTCTCTCAGGGATCCCCGTGTAGCTGAGATATCTCCCCAGAACCTCTTAGGTGCTGCCCATGGGAGTAGGGACAGCTCTTCTAGTTTCTCTGCCCTTCCTACCAATCTCAATAGAACTTCCTCTGTAAATCCTTGTTTATAAGACTCCTATTCAGTTAGTCTTCAGTTGGTCATTTGGAATGATTGTTCTTTAATTTAGTTGTAATTCCCATTTGGTCATGGGAGGAGGTGATTATAGCTTCTACTTATTCTGCTACCATCTTGAAATCCCCTAGCTTTGCTACTTTCTTCAAAAGAGAAAAATAAAAAGAATGTAACATCCTTTCTCAATGTGATCCCTTAACATTGCAAAGTATTGGATTGTATACATTTTTAGGGATCTATAAAATGAACTTGGGCTCTTCAGGGCCTAACTTACTACCAAGATTAATTATTGCTAAGGACAACTTGCCCTTGGCCCTTCTCAGCCCACTTATAACCTTTAAAATGCAAAATATTTCAGTGGAATCATGGAGAATCTTCAAAGTCAATACCTACCTTTTGATCAAGGGTAAATATAAGCCATTCTACTAAATACTGGGGTCCTTTCTGAAGATCAATAGAGTTGGAAGTTCCACTATTTTCCTCAGTGAGCTATATCAGTGTTTGATATCCAGGCATTTGTTATGTTACTCTCCATCTCTTCTTACAAATGGAAATAAAGAGAAGAAGTCTACAGCTGGATTTTCAGTGGTCAAGACAAAAGTAAGATAAGATAAATTTCTTTCTATGTTATACATTCTAGACCAATTTGTCTTCTAGTTTCAGCATTATCATCAGACCTGGCCACTATAATATCAGATATTAGTTTATACTACCTTTTACTCCTTTCCCTCTCAAACTCCTGTATAATCTTATTTTCTTGGTCTCCAACTTAAAGGAATGACTTGATATAAAAAAGAAGAGAATTTGATAGTTATAAAATACTATAACAACTAAGTGAAAAATGTTGGACTTTCCTGGTACTGGATAATAATACTCCACAACTACCACTGCACTTACATTCTAATTAAAATGTGTGAAAATGCACCTCCTTTGCTACCTTGCTCTCATTAGCTAGGAAGCAATAGTTTGTTTGTCACTGTTTTCAACACCAGAAAATTTTGGTTTTAAGACAACTGCCTGCTGAAATATCAAAAGAGAGTGGGCTGAATATGTGACGGAACACAAAATATTTATTCTCACTAAATAACAGAGCAATTAAGGGGCAATATAATTAATAAGTTAATATTTCTAAAGTATTTTGGAAATATAAAACAACAGCCAAACACTAAACTTTATTGCAGTTAGTTATTTTTGTATATATGTGTGTGTCTACTTCTATGTGTATATGTCAATATACATGTAAAGTATGTATTCTCTCTCTCTCACTGTACATATACATAATGGACAGTGTATATGAAAACATTACTGCTATTGTTGGAAACATATGATCTGATGAAGAGAATGTATATCTAATTTTAAATTAACACCTGGATTTTCTTCAAAAATAATAGTTGGATTTCTTCAATAATAATAGTTAATATTTATTATAAACAAGTTAAAATACTTAAGAATAAACAATCATAAGATCTATTACCACCTTATCATGAATATACATAGTTCACCACTGAAACTTAGGAGAGTCTTAAACTACCTTCTTGGTATAATTGGACAACATCCTTATAACTTTTTAAAGAAAAGTATAGTATTTACATTTTTGACGGTTCAAATTCCGTGAATTTTTATAACTTTAGTTACAGTATATTTATTTTTATGGTTGCATTGGCAAACAAACCAATATTTCACAGTGATTTTACTCACTGCAAATGATGAAAATATTCAGAAAATATTTTAGAGAAAAATTCATCCCAATCTTAATAATGATGGAAGCATAGGTGACTTCTTTACAACCATTGAACTAAAACCAGATGGCAGCATCTATCAGTATCCCAAATCTTTCTGATTCTAGCCCAGTGATCTTACTTTTATAACATACAGGCAGCATTGAAAAGAGGTAGGGTAATAATTACACTATAACTCATGGACTATAACTTAAAATGTAGTTATTAAAATAGAGAACTAGATCAAAACAAAAATGGCCAAGAGTTTCAATTAAAGTTTCAGCATGAAGTAAATAATTTGAGAAAAAATAATTTGTTTAATATCTATACAAAAAATAAGTCTATTATTCCAAGTCACTTATAAATAACGAGGGGCCCAGTGCATGAATTCGTGCACCTTGAAAGGAACTGTGGGCCATGAGGCTGTGGTGGGCACAGGGGTGGGTCTTGGCCCATCCTCCATGCCCCCACCTGGCCCTTCCCACCACAGCCCCTGGTCCCCTGTCTGCCGGAAGCCCTGCTCCTGCTGCTGCTGCTTCCCCTACCATGCTCTGATGGCTCTGGCCCTGCTCGCACCTGCTGATGGTGCAGAGCGATTGGGACTGGTGCCAGGAGCAGGTGTGAGCAGCAGCTGCTGCCCCGATCACCCCTCAGGAGCAGGGGGAGGTGGAGAAGCCCTCAGGAGCAATCGGGGCCAGCAGCCACTGCTAGCACCTGCTGACAGCACCCAGTGATCAGGACTGGTGCCAGGAACTGGCAGCAGGTGTGAGAGGCAGCTCTGGCGCTGGCTGTGGGTGCAAGTGGGGCTGGCACCCGCAGTGGGTCTGAGTGGCGGCTCCCAGCCCCAGTCACGCCTCAGGAGCAGGAGGAGGTGAAGAAGTCCTGAGGGGCAATCAGGGCCGGCAGCTGCTGCTCACACCCGCTGACAGCGCGGAGTGATCAAGGCTTGTGCTGGGCGCCAGCAGCAGGTGCGAGCACTGTGCAGAACCTCGGCGGATAGGAGCAAAGAATTTTCACAACCACTAGAGGCTGTCCCTGATGACAATGACCCGTGCCCTGCCTTGGTGTGATGCCCTCGCTCACCTGCTCCACCATCCCGCCACGGCTGATCCCACCATGTTCCATGCACTGCCGCCTGCTGCTGATGCCCACTATGTTCTGCGTGCACCCCCTGGTGGTCAGTACACATCATAGTGACTGGTTGTTCAGTTGTTCAATTGTTCTGCTGTTTGGTCTATTTGCATATTAGGATTTTATATATATGATTAATCTCGTCATTGTTCTTCAATTCCTTGCCAGGCTTTTCCTTTTATTAATTGGTTTTTACTTAGGAAATAAATTTAATTTTGTTACCAAAGCCAAAGCACTAAGAAAATTTTGTTTGAAAAATATTTTGTTTTATCTTAGACAAAATCTTTTATATTTCTCTTTGAGATATTGGATTTTTATCTCTGGTGGGTTGCATACACTATTAGCTTGCAATTGAAGAGAAATAATGGAATATAAGATAACAATTAAAATCACAGGTTTGTTGTATGTATGTTAGCATTGCTATTATTGCTGTATTTAATAATATGAATATAAACTACAACTTTTGAGAACAATGGGTAAAAGTTCTGTAAAACAATAAATCCCAGATCTGGCAGTCCAAGGTAGTCCAACTGTCCACATCATAATATTCTGAATGGAAATATAGACACAAACAAACACAATAAACAAAGTCATAAAGAAAAAAATACACTTGATTTCTAAGGTAGGTTAAAATTTTGATGGTGAATATTACTTAAAACTGTGATGTTGAAATCTAGGGTTCTTCAATGCATTGTTGTCCAAGGAACAGGACAGGAATGCTCCACCAATAAAATAAGATAAAATAAGATAGAACTTTAACAAAGCTGAAAGAGAAAATGTTAATAGATCCAATTTGCCAATTTTATTTATTTATTTATTTATTTTGCCTAGAAATTTGTCTCAAAGCTTGGTAACTTACACCATCTGCTATGTAATAAAAGCTAGCAGGGGTCAGAGTTAATATGAAACAGAGGGTGAATATTAATTGTAATATGTATAAGTCAGTCATTATGCTTATCATAAAGGGTTGTTTTCTCATAGGTGAGAGTACATATATTGCATATATTTAATATTAAGTTGGAGTTTCCAACAGTTGGTGGAATTAATGTAAGCTTTTATGGTAGAATTAAATTTAAAATAGCTCATCGGAGTCTGAAATTATATTATGAATTTCAGGTGCCCTCACATAAATAAGTTAGTAAAGCACTAATTTTTAAATTAGAAAGAATCTTAAAATATATCTGTATCTATATACATCCTATCTAATAAAAGAGAAACATGGTAATTGGTGTACGACCGCTACCCTTCCCATTGGCTAATCAGCGAGATATGCAAATTAACTGCCAGCCAAGATGGAAGCCAGCAGCCAGGCAGCTTGAAATTCACATGAGGCTTGCTTGCTTAAGTGACAGAGGAAACCAACGTTCCCCGTCTGCCTTGCCGGCCTCTGAGCCTGCAGTTTTAAAAACATTGTAACAAATATAGAAACTAAACAAAACCCCAGGAACCTGCTTTCAGTGAGCCGGGATCTCAGAGCTGGAATTGATACAGAGTTTTGATTATAGAACCTAAACAAACCAGATACCTGCTTTCAGCAGTGGATGCCTAAGAGCTGGAGCCTCAGAGCTAAAGCTGGCCCAGAATAAAAAAAGAAAAAAGAAAAAAAAAGGAGCAGTTGGGAACTTCAGTCCCAGCCTGAAAACAGCCCTCAGCCCCTCACCCAGACTGGCCAGGCACCCCAGTGGGGACCCCCACCCTGAAGGTGTGTGACCAGCTGCAAACAGCCATCATCCCCTCATCCAGGCTGGCCAGGCACCCCAGTGGGGAACCCACCCTGATCCAGGACACCCTTCAGGGAAAACCAGCCGGCCTCCACACGTGCACCGGGCCTCTACCCCATATAGTAAAAGAGTAATATGCCTCCCAGCATCGGGATCAGCAGAGCCGTGAGGCCTCCCGGCACCGGGATCAGCATGACAGGGGGCAGCGCCCAAACCCCCTGATTGCCCTGTGGCTCTGTGTGTGACAGGGTGTGGCGCCCCAACCCCCCCAAACCACGGGCCCTGTTCTGTGTGTGACGGGGTAGAGCCATAACCTTCCCATCGGCCCTGCCCTGAGTGTGACAGTGGCGGCGCCTCAACCTTCTGATCGGCCCTGCTCTGTGGGTGATAGAGGGCGGCGCCCCAACCCCTGATCTGCCCTGCTCTGTGTGTGACAGGGGGCGTTGCCCAACTCCCCTATGGGCCCTACTCTGTGAGTGACAGGGGGGAGCTCCCCAACCCCCTGATGGGCCCTGCTCTGTGCATGACAGCGGGGAGCTCCCCAACCCCCTTATTGGCCCTGCTCTGTGCATGACAGGGGGCAGCACCCCAACCCCCTGATTGGCCCTGCTCTGTGCATGACAGGAGTGGCACTGCAACCTCCCTATGGACCCTGCCTTGAGTGTGACAGGGGGCAGTGCCCCAACCCCCCAATCGGCCCTACCCTGAGCGTGACTGAGGGTGGCATCGCAACCTCCCAATCCGCCCTGCTCTGTGCATGACAGGGGGCGGTGCCCCAACTCCCCAATTGGCCCTGCTCTGAGCCTGACCAGGGGCTGCACCTAGGGATTAGTCCTGCCCTCTGCCACCTGGGGGCAGGCCTAAGCCAGCAGGTCATTATCTCCCAAGGGGTCCCAGACTGTGAGAGGGCACAGGCCGGGCTGAGGGACGCCCCCTCCCCCCCGAGTGCACAAATTTTTGTGCACCGGGCCTCTAGTATAGATATATGATAATAAAAGTGTAATATGCAAATTAGACTGGACATCCTTCTGGATGAAGCCTGGTCTGGGGTGCCTGCCATTGGCCAGAGGAAAGCCTGGGTCCTGGGTGCCAGAGGGAAGCTGGTGCCAGCAGCTGGGGGAAGGAAAGCCTACACTTTTTTAAAAAAATATATATTTTATTGATTTTTTACAGAGAGAAAGGGAGAGAGATAGAGAGTTAGAAACATCAATGAGAGAGAAACAGCGGTCAGCTGCCTCCTGCACACCCCCTACTGGGGATGTGCCCGCAACCGAGGTACATGCCCTTGACCAGAATCAAACCCAGGACCCCTCAATCCGCAGGCTGACGCTCTATCCACTGAGCCAAACCGGTCAGGGCAGGAAAGCCTACTCTTGTATGAATTTCATGCACTGGGCCACTAATATATGTACTATATATACTAGTGGCCCAGTGCATGAAATTCATGCACATTAAAAGGAAATTAATTAGAGAAAATATATTAATATTCCTATTTGCCTTTTCTCTATAATAGATGTATCAGAGATGAGAGAAAATTACTAAAATGTATATGAAAATCTTCCTCCTGTCAGAGTGTGGGGCATGCCATGGGACCCAGAGTCAAGTCCCCACCCACCTGTGTGCACCTCGAAATCGCCCGAGACCCAGACCCAGCCTGCCCCACCCCCATTGGACGAGATTCAGACCCAGCTGGCCCCACCCCTGTCAAGCTCCACCAGGCGGGGGGCACAGCCTCAGGTCCCCCATCAAGCCCCATCAGGTGGGGGGGTGCAGCCTCAGGGCCCCTGTTAAGCCCGCTAGGTGGGGGGTGCAGTCTCAGGTCCCCTGTCAAGCTCCACCGGGTGGGGGGTGAGGCTTGAGGTCTCCTATCAAGCCCTGCTGGGTGGGGGGCACAGCCTGAGGTCCCTCATCAAGATCCACCAGGTTGGGGGGTGCAGCCTCAGGTCCCCCACCCCGGCCTGGTGCCACGCAGCCTCAAGTCCCTGCTGATTGCTCCTTACGGCTCGTCACGGGAACACTGCCTCCGCTGTGGGCGCAGGCATCTTGTGCAGAGTGACGAAATGAGGGTCAATTTGCATATTACCTGTTTATTATATAGGATATGCATAATCAATTTACTGAGATTTAAATTTTCCAATATGAAAACTAACTTTAGCTTTCACACTTCATATGACACTGGGAAAAACATCTGCTGCTGTCACTGAACATTCAATATATTTTTATACAAAAATCTGAATTTACTTTAGTTCCTTGATTAAAGCCTTCTCTTGTTTGTGTTCTTCCAGGAGCCACTATCAGTGTGATTATTGACGTCGATGTACATGCTTCTGTCATTGTTTCTGCACTCATTGCCATTCTGTACACCCTGGTGGGTGGTCTCTATTCTGTGGCCTACACAGATGTAGTACAGCTCTTTTGTATTTTCATAGGACTGGTAAGTGGGGTCATTTGCAGATATTCTCTCTCTCTCTCCCTCGACTTATTCCCTCCCTCCCTTCCTTCTTCCCTCCCTACTTCCCTAATTTCTTTCTTGTCTTTCCTACCTTCCTTCCTTCTTTTTCTTTTGTAAAATAAAATGTGGAATTTTATACTAACTCATCAAAATTTAATAGAAATGTTATTTTTCATCTTGAGTAATACATAGTAAATCACTTACCATTAAATATTGTCTCTTTATAATTTAATTAAATGAAAAATATCTAGTTGTTTTGTTAGATTTGGCCAGAAAAGTGTGCCCTCAGTTTACTTTTTAGAAAGGTCAAAGTCTTCCTTTCCTTCAAGGCTACATCTGATGGAAGCTTATGTGTTACCTTCCTTTAAGTTTGAAGGCAACACACTTTCCTCAACCTGAAAATTAAAACCTTGATGTTAACCTGTATGAGTCTCTTATCCTCTCCTTATATTAGTGTCAGTTAATCTATAAACTCCTCATAGGGCATAGAAATTCTCTTCTTGGGAATATTGTAGGTTTCAATATTAGTCATCACTATTTGTGGTCTAAACATGAAGAAAAGTCTTAATTATTATGTAAGGCACTAAAAATATTTATTATGTATTGCATATACATCCTAGGTTAAATTAAGTGATATATTTGTGCTTTATTAAATAAAAAAGTACTATCTAATTATGAGATATCAATATTATTAGTATTACATTAAAAGCACTTTTGTTTGTTATGAACACATTTTAGTCAATGTTCAGCCTGTGCAAACTAAAATCTTAAAATGTGACCATTGTGCCTTGGCCTGTGTGCTTCAGTAGTTAGAGTGTCAGCCCATGCACCAAAGAGTTACTGGTTCAATTCCAGGTCCAGGGCAGGTATCTAGGTTGCAGGTTCAGCCCCCAGCCTCAGCCTGGGAAAGTCCTGTAGGGAACCAATTGATGTATCTCTCTCACATTGATGTTTCTCTCTCTCCCTCTCCATCACTCCTTTCCACTCTCTTTAAAAATAAATGAAAAAATATCCTTGGGTGAGAATTAACAAAAAGTTAAAAAATTTGATTATTATAATTATCCTATACTAATAAAAGAGAAAAATGGTAATTGGCGTATGACCGATACCTTTTTCATTGGCTAATCAGTGAGATATGCAAATTAACTGTCAGCCAAGATGGCAGCTGGCAGCCAGGCAGCTGAGAATAGGAGGCTTGGTTGCCCCAGCGTTGGAGAAAGTCAAGGATCCCCGCAGCTGCGGGGCTCTGAGCTCCTGAAGCAACAACTCCGAAAGATACAATGTTTCAATTATAGAAGCTAAAAGATGGCGGTTAATTTGCATACTCAGGCTCCAAGCAGAGTGAAGCCAAACAGCCCTGAAGCAGCAGGGCAGAGAGGCCTCAGGGCCTGGGATCAGCAGAGTCGAGAGGCCTCCCGGCCCCAGTGATCAGCGGATCCGAGAGGCCTCCCAGCCCAGGTGATCAGCGGAGTCGAGAGGCCTCCCGGCCCGGTGATCAGCGGAGTCGGAGGCCTCCCGGCCCCGGTGATCAGTGGATCTGAGAGGCCTCCCAGCCCAGGTGATCAGCGGAGTCGAGAGGCCTCCCAGCCCAGGTGATCAGCGGAGCCGAGAGGCCTCCCAGCCCCGGTGATCAGCGGAGCCGAGAGGCCTCCCAGCCCAGGTGATCAGCGGAGCTGAGAGGCTTCCCAGCCCAGGTGATCAGCAGAGTCGAGAGGCCTCCCAGCCCAGGTGATCAGCGGAGTCCAGGTGATCAGCGGAGCCGAGAGGCCTCCCAGCCCAGGTGATCAGCGGAGCTGAGAGGCCTCCCAGCCCAGGTGATCAGTGGAGTCCAGGTGATCAGCGGAGCCGAGAGGCCTCCCAGCCCAGGTGATCAGCAGAGTCGAGAGGCCTCCCAGCCCAGGTGATCAGCGGAGTCCAGGTGATCAGCGGAGCCGAGAGGCCTCCCAGCCCCGGTGATCAGCGGAGTCCAGAGGCCTCCCGGCCCTGGTGATCAGCCGAGAGGCCTCCCGGCCCGCTCCTGGCCCCGTGATCAGCGGAGTCGGAGGCCCCGCGATCAGCGGAGCCAAGAGGCCTCCCGGCCCCGCGATCAGTGGAGTCGGAGGCCCCGTGATCAGCGGAGTCGGAGGCCCCGCGATCAGCAGAGCCGAGAGGCCTCCCAGCCCCGGTGATCAGCGGAGCCCAGAGGCCTCCCGGACCCATGATCAGCAGAGCCGAGAGGCCTCCCAGCCAGGTTATCAGCAGTCGAGAGTCCTCCTGGCTAGAGATCAGCGGAGCCGAGAGGCCTCCAGGCCCCAGTTATCAGCGGAGCCGAGAGGCCTACAGGCCATGGTTATCAGCAGCCAAGAGGCCTCCAGGCCAGGGATCAGGGGAGCCGAGAGGCGTCCTGACCCTGGGATCAGCAGAGCAGCGAGGCCTCCCAGCACTGGGATCAGTGTGACAGGGTGCAGAGCCCCAACCCTCTGATCGGCCCTGCTCTGTGTGTGACAGGGTACAGAGCCCCAATCCCCCTGATGGGCCCTGCTCTGTGCATGACAGGAGTGGCGCTGCAACCTCCCTATGGACCCTGCCTTGAGTGTGACAGGGGGCAGTGCCCCAACCCCCCAATCGGCCCTACCCTGAGCGTGACTGAGGGTGGCATCGCAACCTCCCAATCCGCCCTGCTCTGTGCATGACAGGGGGCGGTGCCCCAACTCCCCAATTGGCCCTGCTCTGAGCCCGACCAGGGGCTGCACCTAGGGATTGGGCCTGCCCTCTGCCACCGGGGAGCAGGCCTAAGCCAGCAGGTCATTATCTCCTGATGTGTCCCAGACTGTGAGAGGGCACAGGCCAGGCTGAGAGACCTCCTCTCCCAACCCCAAGTGCACAAATTTTTGTGCACCGGGCCTCTAGTACATTTAGTAATATCCACCACCTAAGACATACTGAAGTATACAGTAAATTGAATATGCACTCTGTGCTGATTCGTACATATACATGACCTCAGGTGTGTATCCTACAAGAGCAACACCCTTGTGCAAAGGCCATGGACAGTGAGCTAAGACTGCTGATCATGACTCATTTCCCGTGGGTGATCTAAGCACCCTTGGTTCGCCTTGATATATTTTTTTTTAATGTCATGAAAAGCTTTTAACTCTATTAGTGTTTATACTAGATACTTAAAAAGGAAACATGAAGAATGAATTTTATACTTATATCTGGTTCTTTTGTTCTTTACTTCCTTGCATCTTTAATATACAGGAGGAACATTTAAAAGAATGAATTACAGTTATAATTATAGTTTAGCCATTAATTTACATAATTATAATATTTAACAGTGATTACAGTATTTTCTCTTTTTCTTCTAGACATTTTATTTGCATTTCTGAGAATTTTACTCACTTATATTTTAGTTAAATTAAAAAAAATATTTAACCAGCTCAAGGATTTCTACATTTTTATTTTTAAATATCCAAAAGCAAGTGACAGTGCTAAGATTCTGAGTTTTCTTAGCATCATCATAACCTTCCAGAAATACAGCTCCATTATGAATGTTAGAAATGAGCTTAGTTTGGCATATGACAGCTCTCATAAAAGATGTACTTGGTATTCTAATGAACACAGCTTCAGGGATGAATCTATTTATTCACGATGTATTGCTTTGTATAAGACCGGAACTTAAAATACATAAGTACATAGATCAAATGTGCTAGTAAAACCATGCAGGGCAAATATATGTAAGGATGCGTTTTAGAGTGGGCTTCTACTACAAAATGTATCTAATTGATAAGGAATCAAGTTCTGTTTGTAACTACTTCAGGCCTTATTAAATTGGTGGAATAAAAGGCTAAATACAGGTTCTTCTTTAAGCTTCAAAGTGCTATGCATACATATATAATTAATCAACTTACAGCATAAACCATCTCCTCTTCTCAGATTCTTTAATTCTGTTGATTTTATCATCACCCTACAACTGTAAACCTGAGGTTCATATGTTCGTTATTTTTCCTTCTGACTTCTTTCTTCTTATTGTAATTGATGACTGTTGAATCTTTCTTTATAATTCTTTTTTTGTAACAATATCTTTCATTTCCATTATCATTACTCAGCTTCAGGGCTTTATATGGGTTATATCAGTGCCACCTTATTACTCTTCCTGACTCCTCCCTTTTTGTAAACTCACTGCTCATATCTATGATAAGAAAATGAAGAAGACATTTTACTAAAATATTTTTTAAATCCAGAAGGAATTCCTCTAGCTTCTAGTTGTAACAAAACAAAATAAAAACCTCTTAGCTTACAATTCAAGGTTCTCTCCACATATCTATCTCTATGTATCCCATTTCCCTAAGCCACCATCATGCAAGCAAAGCATCTAACCCAACAGTGTGTACATGCATTCATGTACACACACACACTATATTCTGCTGTTTACCTTGCTCCACATAGACCACCTGTCCCTTAACTTGCTTCTTCTACAAATCAGGTACTCGGATCATGCATGAAGATTTGTTTCATCTGCCAATTTCTCAATCAAATCTTTCCTTGTCACTTTAATGAAGGTTATCTTTTTCTAATTTAAATAAAACAATTTATTTTATAATATATATTATATTATATTATATTATATTATATTATATTATATTATATTTATTATATTATATATATTATATTATATTATATTATATTATATTATATTATATTATGTTATTATATTATATCATACTAGAGGCCCAGTGCATGAAATTCATGCAGGGGAGGGTCCCTCAGCCCGACCTTCACCCTCTCGCAATCCTGGACCTCTGGCTCCTAATCGCTCGCCTGCCTGCCTGCCTGATCTCCCCTAACCACTCTGCCTGCCTGCCTAATCGCCCCTAACCACCTCTGCCTGCCAGCCTCATTGCCCCTAACTGCTCTGCCTGCATGCCAGGTAGCCCCTAACCACTCACCTGCCTGCCTGATCACCCCTAACCACCCCTGACTTGGCCCCTGCCACCGAGGCTTCATCAGGAAGGATGTCCGGAATGACCTCCGGAAGGTCATGTGGCTGCCCAGTCTAATTGGCATATTACGCTTTTATTATTATAGATTATATTATTTATATTATATTATATTAATTATATTATATTATATTATATTATATTATATTATATTATATTATATATTATATCATATCATATCATATTATGTTACTATATTATATTATACTAGAGGCCCAGTGTACAATATTCAGGCATTGGAGGAGGGTGTCCCTCAGCCCAGCCTGTACCCTCTCCAATCTAGGATCCTTCAGGGGATGTCTGACTGCTGGTTTAGGCTGATTCCACAGGGATCAGACCTAAACCGGCAGTCGGACATCCCTCTCACAATTCAGGACTGCTGGCTCTCAACCGCTTGCCTGCCTGCCTGCCTGATTGCCCCTAACTGCTTCTGACTGCCAGCTTGATAACCCCCTAACCACTCCCTTACCAGCCTAAGTGATGCCTAACTGCTCCCCTGCTGGCCTGATTGCCCCCAACTACCCTCCCTGCCTTCCCCTGCTGGCCTGGTCACCCCCAACTGCCCTCCCCTGCAGGCTTGGTCATCCCCAACTGCCCTCCCCTGCAGGCCTGGTTGCCCCCAATTACCCTCCCCTGCAGGCCAGGTCCCCCCAACCTGCCCTTTCATGCAGGCCTGATCTCCCCAACTACCCTTTGCTGCTGGCCTGGTTGCCCCTAATTGCCCTCCCCTCCAGGCCCAGTTGCCCCCTAACTGCCCTCCCCTGCAGGCCTGGTCTACCCCAACTTCCCTCCCCTGCAGGCCTGGTCCCCCCAAATGCCCTCCCCTGCCAGCCCGGTCATCCCTAACTGCCCTCCCTTGCCAGCCTGGTCGCCCCCAACTGCTCTCCCATGCCAGCCATCTTGTGGTGGCCATCTAGTGACCACATGGGGGTGACCATCTTTGACCACATGGGGGAGGCATCTTGTGCAAGGGCGTGAAGGTTAATTTGCATATTACCTCTTTATTATATAGGATTATATTCTCAAGTTTAATGTTCTCCCCGCAAAGTTTCTAGTGACTTCTTCTCTACTTAACATTATTGGTACAGTTAAACACAGATGTTTACTTTAACTTCTCTAAGTCAATATGCATGATGTTCCCCAGATAACATGATTCCAGTTTTTTCTCTGTCTGAATATGAGAAACTACTGAGCTATGTGGTCTATGAAAAAAACAACAACAAGAACTAGGTGGCTAAGTCTTGCATATATTAAACAGTTAAAAATATTTGCCTAACAATCGAATGTCACTGGTTGCAGTGGATCAGCGTCCCTTTTGCACTGTCACATCCTGCAGTTACAGACATTGGGTTTACGTCTACACATGCCAAATACCAGGCTCCCTGGCTGGGCACCATTGAATCATTTGAAGTCTACACTTGGCTTGACAGTTTTCTGTTGTTGGTAAGTGGTGTCTTAACTGATAAATGCAACCTAATGTTTTCCTAAAATCAAATGCATTTTCAAGATTTAAATGTTTCTATGTAAATTTCACCTACTGGCTCATGATTATTTCTGAATATACTACTTTCTATGGAAGGATGGTGCTGACTGGTGTCAAAGTGGAGAGCAAGTGAGACCCTAAAGGATAACGGCCGTGGGATTGTGTGTACACATTCCTGTTGTGCTGTAAATGAAGGAACCCCATGCCATACTCCCAGATACCGCCTCAATCTGAGGGCCAAGCTAACTAAAAGTTTTCACTTGTATTTTGAATTAGGCTTTAAAAGTGAAATTCTTCTGAAATAATGAACTCATTTAGTCTCTACATAGTATGTAAATTAGTGGTGCTACAGCCTCACGTGTCTGAGACAAACTGGGAAAGGCATCCTCAGGGAAGAAGCCTGGGCAGTTCCAGGCGCCCTGGGAATAACAGAACCTTGGGGCAGAGGTGCTGTCAGTGAGAAGTGAGTACAGAAGAAATAAAGGCAGATCACAGATTAAGAGAAGAGGGAAAAACAAAGGGATCCACCTGCCAGATTTTGCGACTTTGCTAATTAGGAGGATTTTGTATAAAATAAAATAATTTTATATCAAAATTAAGGGGAAATTGTTTATGTTTTCTCTTTAGATGGTTCACAATTTACTATGATTGTACTTTGTCTCTGTGGTACTTGTTAAGTTTTAGCACTGAAATTAGATGTATCTATCTCAGTAAAGAATTTCCTGGTAAGAAGGCAGGAGAACAAGAACAAAAAAAAATGTTTGTTATGGAGGTGAGGGGTCTTGTTTTCCAAGGATTGTTACAAAATGTATTGGCTAAAGTTATCCTTAAATGGGTCACAATTTTGAATTCAATGGAGAAAGTATCAAGCATTATATAGGTATGTAACTTTACCTGCATGATGGGTATGTTTTGGTTATATAGAAGAGATGAGGAGATGCAGAAATGAAAGGCAATTTGTCAATAATAATACCATTGCCTGAGCAAGACATTGAAATAGAGATGAAGCAAAACCCCAAGGTCCTTTCTTCTATATCAAATAGTCCTCAGGTTTGCTAATCTTCAAGATAAAGCATTATATCCAATGATTAAATTTTTCCAGCTCAAAAAGTTATATGATTAAGTCATGTTCATTCTTTAAATTGTAAAATAAGTTGAAATGAATGAATGACAACTATAGAAGTGAGCCTTGAAATGTCTCACCAATGGCCTATGATCTCCCACTTGTCATATAAAGGGGGATCTCTCAATCCCATTCTGAACTGCCCACTGCCCCTGGACTAGCACAAGGTAAGGCTGACAGCTTTTCTCCCCTGGCCTATTGTGGTAGCCCATCAGTGGTCTCCCTGAAGTTGGCCCTTGCACCTCTCACTCCTCCAAGCCCATTTTCCACCTGGCCACCAGAACTCTTGTTTGTCAGTGGAGGTCAGATTTTACCCTACTTGTGACCTAAATGTCAAGAGAGATTGGTATGTAAACTATTATATATCAACTCATAGAATCAGTGATATTATTGAGCAATATCATTTACACGGAAGAGGTTAATTATATGTTGATTTACAGTTTGCAAAACAAAAATTTGGAAAGAATAGTATAGACTTGAGACATGTGATAATTAATTTTAGAACTTTTTTACCTTTTTATCTTTTACTGTTAAACATGTATGGATTTTATAACAAAGGAATTGCTCTGGAATCAGTATGTGCCAGGCCCTCTAAATTGGCACAGATGTGACAATGACTAACAAGATGGATTTTCCTGAATTTAGAGCTGGGTGAGAGAAACAGGCAATTATATGGGAAACCCATTCATCAATTCTTTCATTCATATGATATACAGTATGTTTATTAAACACCAACTCTATGCCAGCCAGAGGAATGTGACAGCAATGAATGGGAAGGTATTTTCCCAGCTTTCCCTCTAGCCATTCTTACATACCCTGACTTCCATTTCCACAAAACACATAGTGTTCTCATAGCTGCTTCATCATTCTTTTTTAAAAAATATATTTTATTGATTTTTTTACAGACAGGAAGGGAGAGAGATAGAGAGTTAGAAATATCGATGAGAGAGAAACATCGATCAGCTGCCTCCTGCACATCTCCTACTGGGGATGTGTCTGCAACCCTGGCACATGCCCTTGACCGGAATCAAACCCAGGACCCTTCAGTCCGCAGGCTGACTCTCTATCCACTGAGCCAAACTGGTTTCAGCTGCTTCATCATTCTTTTTCTTTCTTTCTTTTTCTATTGGATTCTCTGCCAGGTTCTCTCTTCTCTCTTCATCTCCATCTAGTGACACCCTCCCAGTACTTAAGGACTTATTCAAATGTCATTTCTGTAGGTTTCCCTAATTACTAGGCAGTTGTGCTTCATTGTGCCTTTCCACCCCTTAGTTACCCCCAAATAAGTAATTGCTTCCCACTTCTGTTCCCATACACACTTGTTTATAATAGTTCAGTGTCACCAAGCTTTTTTTCACAGTATTTCCTCAATATAAATTTTAAATATACTCTCAATGTAGGTAAATGTACTTATAAATTATTTATATACACTTTACTGATACATTGTATACTTTAATAAAATAGCCATATGAGATTTAGGTATGAGGTAAAATGAGTACAAATAGAAGTTCTGATAATTTGGATGCTGAATGCATTGTCTGGAGGCTCTGCACACTCTGCTTTGGAGAGCCCTGCACTGCACTGACTCTCCTGGTGGACAGCGACCCAGAGCAGAGCCATCCCTGCT
Organism: Myotis daubentonii; assembly: GCF_963259705.1. Classification (NCBI taxonomy): domain Eukaryota; kingdom Metazoa; phylum Chordata; class Mammalia; order Chiroptera; family Vespertilionidae; genus Myotis; species Myotis daubentonii. The sequence goes on from NC_081842.1 coordinate 121,602,224, forward strand.
CATCTTTGTGCTCTGACAGCCATTACCTTGCCTGGCACATACTGGAGTTCAGAAATATTCATTGGGCTCTATTGATTCAAATTTTAAAAATCCATGTTTTCAGAATCTTAATTTTTTGAGGCAATTCTGTGGTGGTTAGTTCCTCCAGATAAGAACAAAGAGACTTCTAGGACATTGTAATGCAGCTTAGAGTAGCTAGATTTAGGAAAAGATTGTCTTGTGTAATTACGAAGGAAAAGAACTGGAAGAAATTTCACACAATTGTAAATATGATGATAACAAAATAATAACCATTGAGGTATATGGCATATAGGACCATTCTTTATACTTTAGTGATATACATACAACTATTCTGAATGTGATTATATAAATATAATCTCATGTTGAAAGTATCCAATATGTGCTATTTGCCTCTAATAAAACCCTGAGCCCCTTTGGTTCCCATGCAGATGTTGGGTGGAATCCCATGGCAAGCCTACTTCCAGAGAGTCCTCTCTTCATCCTCAGCCACCTACGCTCAGGTGCTATCCTTCCTGGCAGCTTTTGGATGCCTGGTGATGGCTATACCATCTGTACTCATCGGGGCCATTGGAGCATCAACAGGTACCTCTCTTGCAGCTTCACTCATTGATCCACTCAAGCTCCAGCAAAGTTACAATTGCCACAGTCCACAGCTACTCTCCCTCTCTCACTTTCCTCTTTACCCCCACATCGTCCATTGTTATAGTGTTTAACAAATTGTATTATACATTTGTAGTCTCCAAACATTTTTCAATTTCTCATCCCACTAATAAAATATTTATAATCATCCCCTCCCCGGACATTGTTATATTTATCAACTGTGTATATGTAATCCTGTTAGCAGTTCTACTCAATCAAGGTACAATTCACATCTGTGCGGAGGAGAGGGACTCTTTAAAAAATATCAATTTCTGTCTACCCCACAGGGGTTTTACTTTGATAATCTAAGATAGAGATAGTAACCAGGGTTTTTAAAGTCCCCTTGATGAATCAAAGTACAGCCAGAAGTTTGCCTGCCATTACCATGACCACTTTAAACCTGAAAGTGCTGTTTTAACCTTTCAATTGTTTGTTAATGAAGTTTTTCTTCTTGGAGAAATCAGTCAATAAGTGTGTAGATAAAGATAAACTAAGGCACTAAGTCTCTTAGAGAATAGCTTATTCAAGTTGGTAAAAAGAGCATTATAAAATGTTTGCCTCCAAGTTAGCCTCTATCTTGAACATTTTTTAAATCTCACCCTTAATTTTACTGAACTTGTTGATTTTTCCTGAATCATATGTTCCCATGTTATTTTACACAAATATGTCATATTAGCCCTGTAGGTTCAGCTAATTAAAATAGACTCCAGAAGTTGACCTTTTACTCTGGTGTACTTGTAAATATTATCCAGGATGATACCCACAGTTTTTAGAGCTATTTATTGGATGACAAATTTTAAGAGAGCAGTTATGTATCATATACTATGCTTTTATTCCAGTTGTGCATACACGACATAAGCAAACATTTAAAACAATGTCTGATAATGGTGATGGAGTGCCTTTGAATAAAAGATAGCATTTATGTCACAATCAGAAGACAGATCTGGCCATTAGTGTATGCATGTGTGTTGCAGGACAATCCACTGAAAAAAATATAAAATTTATTTTTTATGGATTAAGTAGACATTTTAGTTGCTGTTTTTTCTGGTATCATGACATATGAGTTAATGCTATAAAATTGGCTTCATCAAATCATGGCTTTAACAATGGTAATGGAAAATGGGATGGGCAGGGGCGGGGAATGGCAAGGGAAAAGACTCCTATTTGATTCTATAATCATGACATTACAGAAGTTAGACAAATAAAAAAGAGCTATATTAATGTACATGTATTCTTTAGCATATGCTAGTACAGAAGTACCCCATTATCCCTGGAGGATACATTGCAAGGCATGCAATGAATGCCTGAAATTGCAGATAGTACCAAATCTCATAGAGTAAGTCCTCACTTAACATCACTGATAGGTTCTGTGACTTTAAGCAAAATGATGTATAATGAAATCAACTTTACCATAGGCTAACTGGTAACAAGCAAGAGTTAGGTTCCTATAAGATCCTATCAACAATATAACAAAACTAGAGGCCCAGTGCATGAAGTACGTGCACTCAAGGGGCATCCCTCAGCCTGGCCTGCACCCTCTTGCAGTCTGGGAGCCCTCGGGGGATGTCTGACTGATGGGGAGCAGGCTTAAGATGGCAGTCGTATATCCTTAGTGCTGCCACAGAGGTGGGAGAGGTTCTAGACACTGCCACTGTGCTCTCTAGCCGTGAACCCGGCTTCTGGCTGAGTGGCGCTCTTGTGGGAGCACACTGACCACCAGGGGAAGCTCCTGCATTGAGTGGGATCAGGCCGAAACCGGCTCTCTGACATCCCCCAAAGGGTCACAGATTGCGAAAGGATGCAGGCCAGGCCGAGGGACCCCACTGGTGCATGATCAGGGCCAGGGAGGGACGTGGGAGGGAGGTACTGTGGGGGGGATCCAGGGCATGTCCTGCCCATCTTGCCCAATTGGGCAAGCTAACTTATCAGTCACAGTGTCTGCCCCCTGGTGGTCAGTGCACAACATAGTGAGAGGTTTAGCAGCCTTAACAAATCATTAGCATATTACGCTTTGATTGGTTAAATGAACGACCGGACAACCGGACGACCAGACACTTAGAATATTAAGCTTTTATTATATAGGATGATACTGACTGAAATGACATTATTCAAAGACCTGAGGTATATACTATGTTTTATTTTATACATAAACTGGAAGCTCGATGCATGAAATTCATGCAAGGGGCTCGGCCCTCAAAGCCACAGTGGATTGCCTCAGCCTGAGGCAACCGTGGTGGCAGCCTCAGCTCTTACAGTCCCAACTTATTCTGGAAGGTTGTCCAGAAGGATGTCCGGTCTAATTAGCATATTATGTTTTTATTATTATAGACTAGAGGCCCGGTGCACAAAAATTTGTGAACTCGGGAGGAAGGGGGGGTCCCTCAGCCCAGCCTGTGCCCTCTCGCAGTCCAGGACCCCTCGGGAGATAACGACCTACTGGCTTAGGCCTGCTCCCGGGTGGCAGAGGGCAGGCCCAATCCCTAGGTGCAGCTCCTGGTCGGGCTCAGAGCAGGGCCTATTGGGGAGTTGGAGCGCCGCCCCTGTCATGCACAGAGCAGGGCGGATCGGGAGGTTGCGATGCCACCCTCAGTCACGCTCAGGGTAGGGCTGATTGGGGGGTTGGGGCACTGCCCCCTGTCACACTCAAGGCAGGGTCGATGGGAAGGTTGCGGTGCCAACCCCTGTCACGTACAGAGCAGGGTCGATCAGGGGGTTGGGGAGCTCCCCCCTGTCACACACAGAGCAGGGCAGATCAGGGGTTGGGGTGCCCCACCCTGTCACACTCGGGGCAGGGCCGATGGGGAGGTTATGGCTCTACCCCGTCACACACAGAGCAGGGCCCGTGGGGGTGAGGGGTTGGGGTGCCGCACCCTGTCACACACAGAGCAGGGCTGATCAGGAGGTTGGGGTGCCGCACACTGTCACACACAGAGCCGCAGGGCGATCAGGGGGTTTGGGCGCTGCCCCCTGTCACACTGATCCCGGTGCTGGGAGGCATATTACCCTTTTACTATATAGGATAGAGGCCTGGTGCACATGTGGGGGCTGGCTGGTTTGCCCTGAAGGTTGTCCTGGATCAGGGTGGGGGTCCCCACTGGGGTGCCTGGCCAGCCTGGGTGAGGGGATGATGGCTGTTTGCAGCTGGTCACACACCCTTCAGGGTGGGGGTCCCCCCTGGGGTGCCTGGCCAGTCTGGGTGAGGGGCTGAGGGCTGTTTTCAGGCTGTCGGGTGATGGAAGCTCCCAACCGCTCCTTTGTTTCTTTTTTTTTTTTTTTAATTCTGGGCCAGCTTTAGCTCTGAGTCTCCTGCTCTTAGGCCTCCACTGCTGAAAGCAGGTATCTGGTTTGTTTCAGTTCTATAATCGAAACAATGTATAACTCCAGCTCTGAGATCCCGGCTGGCTGAAAGCAGGTTTCTGGGGTTTTGTTTAGCTTCTATATTTGTTACAATGTTTCAAACTGCAGGCTCAGAGGCCAACAGTGGCAGGCGGGAACGTTGGAGTCCTCCGTCACTGAAGCAAGCATGCCTCATGTTCACTTCAAGCTGCCCGGCTGCTGGCTGCCATCTTGGCTGGCAGTTAATTTGCATATCGCCCTGATTAGCCAATGGGAAGGGTAGCGGTCGTATGCTAATTACCATGTTTCTCTTTTATTAGATAGGATACCTATGATTAACTTCAACATACATTAGGCACACTAATAGGTTAACAACAATCTAATCTAATAAAAGAGAAACATGCAAATTGACAGTACCTTTGCTATGCCCCAAGCCATGCCCACCAGCCAATCAGAGTGACTATATGCAAATTAACCCAACCAAGGTGGTGGCCGGCAACCACGGATCTTCAGCAAGCAGGAGGCTTAGTTGACTGGTCAATGGAGGAAGCCAAGCTTCCCACCTGCCCTGGCTGGCTGTGGCCTCTGCTAAAGGCAATAAAGTTTCAATTATAGAAGATAAATAAATCCCAGATACCTGCTTCCAGTCAGCCTCCACTGGGAGCTTGGGTGGCTGGGGGCCGTGGCCAGCCTGAACACAGCCATCAGCCCCTCACCCAGACTGACCAGGCACCCCAGCAGGAGCCCCCTCCCTGATCAGGGACACCCTTCAGGGCAAACCAGCTGGCCCCCACCCATGCACCAGGCCTCTATCCTATATAATAAAAGGGTAATATGCAAATTCATCCTAACAACTGGGAACGACTGGTCATTATGACACACACTGACCACCAGGGGGCAGATGCTCAATGCAGGAGCTGCCCCCTGGTGGTCAGTGCGCTCCCACAGGGGGAGCTCTGCTCAGCCACAAGCCAGCCTGACAGCTGCCAGTACAGCGGTGGTGGCAGGAGCCTCTCCTGCCTCCTCAGCAGCTCTAAGTATGTCCAACTGCAGCTTAGGCCTGCTCCCCACTGGTAAGTGGACATCCCCTAAGGGCTCCTGGGCTGCCAGCTTAGGCCCAATCCCCCAGAGAGCAGGCCTAAGCCAGCAGGTGGACATCCCCTGAGGGGTCCCAGACTGCGAGAGGACACAGGCTGGGCTGAGGCGCGCCCCCCCCCCCCCACCAGTGCACAAATTTTTGTGCACCGGGTCTCTAGTAACTAATAATAAAATAGAAGAATTATAACATTATGTTGTAATAAAAGTGATGTGAATATGGTCTTCCTCTCAAAATATCTTATTCTGTGGTACTCATCCTTCTTTCCTTGTGATGAGGGGAGATGGTGCAATGCCTACATAATGAGATGCAGTGAGGTGACTGGCATTGGCACTGTGACACTGCCTAAGGGTTACTTAAGCTCAAGCACTGTGATACCAGACAGCTACTGATACCACAGTGACTTATGGGTGGGAGCATGTATAGCATGGATGTATCCCTGGCCAGATTGGGTGGGACCATACAAGACTGCATCACACACTAAAATGTGGTACAATTTAAAACATATAAATTGTTTATTTCTGGAATTTTCTAATTTCAGATCAAGGTTGATAGTGAGTAACTGAAGCCAGTGAAAGCAAATCCGCAGATGGGGAGCTACTGTATAACTAAATATTAAAGGAGCTATCTATTAAAAAATACTTATGTTTCAAATCCTTTTACCACAGAGACCAAAAACCTTCTGAAAATTTCAGCCTGGTATCTGCACTATTTTTAAAATATGTTTTTATTGGTTTTAGAGAGAGAAGATGGGAAAGGGAGAGAGAGAAACATCTATGAGAAAGAAAAATCAATCATTTGCCTCCTGCACACCTCCTACTGGGGATCCAGCCTGCAACCCTGGCATGTGCCCTGATCAGGAATCCAACCAGAGATTTCTTCCTGAAGGGAATGATGCTCAACCAACTGAGCCAAACAGTCCAGGCATATCTGAACTTTTAATCAATAAAAAGGGAATTTCCTTTATCTATCATACTTCCTATTTCTAGTAACTGATAGCTGATATAAAAGGAATTTAATTGGGAAGAAGTAATGCTGAGGAAGCTCCAAACCCAAGTTTATATACAGAAAGAGGATGAGTGAGAATAGCCCCTGTATTGTCTTCATCCATTTATGCATTTATACCTGAAGACTAAGGAATGAAACATTGTGTCTGCTCAAATGACTGAAGAAATCATCTATGTTTCAGTTTAATACTTTTTATATGATTCTGTACAATGGAATGCCACAATTTCAGAAGATGTAGGTAGGTAGGTAGGTAGGTAGGTAGGTAGGTAGGTAGGTAGATGATAGATGACATATAGGTGATAGATAGATGATAGATAGATAGATAGATAGATAGATAGATAGATAGATAGATAGATAGATGATAGATAGATAATAGATAGACAGATAGATAGATGATAGGTATATCTATCACAACCATAGTCCATGCTGGTCTTTTGAATAAGACTAAGTATAACCAAAAGCCATTAGAATCTAGGACCTAAAGGTAATTTCACTTGACCAGTACATACCTGGTTAGAGTAATTTGACTTCCCACCTAATTAAGCTAATTCATACATTCTGATTTTGTCTTAAAAACTAGCCAGTAAATAGGATGACCCCAGATTGACAAAGAACATATAACTTTTGGTTCTCCTTATGTTTTTGTTTCTATTCAATAGACTGGAACCAGACTGCATATGGGATGCCAGATCCCAAAAGCAATGAAGAAGCAGACATGATTTTACCGATTGTTCTGCAGTATCTCTGCCCTGTGTACATTTCTTTCTTCGGTCTTGGTGCAGTTTCTGCTGCTGTTATGTCATCAGCAGATTCTTCTATCTTGTCAGCAAGTTCAATGTTTGCTCGAAACATCTATCAGCTTTCATTCAGACAAAATGTAAGAGGATGTTTTAAATCTTACATTCTTGTTTTGTTGTTGTCTTTGTTAGTATATTTATTATGTATGTAATATTATATACTTATTAATATTATATATTAAAATTTGACCCTACTTTCATTAAGCACATAAGGTTAAATAATGATGAGTTTCACTTATGCTATATATAGGTATTTTTAATGCATGTTGTCATTCATGTTAATACTAAAGGAATGTTTAGTTACATTGTTACAATTTAAACCCTCCTGTCTACTGAAAGAGTAATGAAACCTAAAATACCTTAGAATAACTTTGAGTTTAATTAAACATGTTAAGAAACTTGAGAACCCTAGTAGAAATAGAACATGGTAAATTATTTCATGGGGATTTGTGTTAACATCTGTCTACTCTTCACTTGACTCTCAAGCCCACCTTTGTCCAAAACTATTCTCCCAATTTGGTTTATTTACTACGTCTTGTGGCTGTAGAACACCATGCTACTGTGGGATACTGAGGGCCCCTCAGCCCTTCTCCACCTTCTTCCTTGACTAAGGCTTTGCCTTTCTCTAGATTTTCTAGGTCACTTGTTAACAAAATGTTCCCACTTGTTTTTGAAAGTGGTAGCCTTAAAGATGGTAGGATTTCTATGGAGAGGAGAAGCAAGGATAAACCATGCCTCCTCACTGCCACATAAGAACTATATCTTAATATGTAAAATGAGCAAAGCCCCAAACCCCCACCTTTGTGCTCTTCTATGACAACAGGTTAAGCTCAGCTCATCACTGCCCCTGCGCAGTCCTGGAAAGCTGTGGGTGATCTGTCCCTGCATGCTGTACTCAGCAACCTTCCCCAAAGCCAGCTAGACTGCTTGCTTCATAGGCTGTGTTTTAGGTTGTTTTTCCCATAAGTTGAGCCAATTGAAAGCAAGGAATTCTTTTGACCAGCTGTGGCAATTTCTTGCAGGCATCAGACAGGGAAATCGTGTGGGTCATGCGAATCACAGTGTTTGTGTTTGGAGCTTCTGCAACAGCCATGGCACTGCTCACAAAGACCGTTTACGGGCTCTGGTACCTCAGCTCAGACCTCGTTTACATCATCATCTTCCCGCAGCTCCTCTGTGTGCTCTTCGTCAAGGGAACCAACACGTATGGAGCCGCTGCAGGTTATGTTTCTGGCCTCTTCCTGAGAATAACTGGCGGGGAGCCGTATCTGTACCTGCAGCCCTTGTTCTTTTACCCTGGCTATTACTCTGATAAGAATGGCATATACAATCAGAGGTTCCCCTTTAAAACTCTAGCCATGGTGACCTCATTCTTAACCAACATTGGCATTTCTTATCTAGCCAAATACCTATTTGAAAGCGGAACCTTGCCACCAAAATTAGATGTGTTTGATGCTGTTGTTGCAAGGCACAGTGAAGAAAACATGGATAAGACCATTCTGGTCAAAAATGAAAATATTAAATTAGATGAACTTACACCTGTGAAGCCCCGACAGAGCATAACTCGCAGCTCAACTTTCACCAATAAGGAGGCCTTCCTTCAAATGGATTCCAGTCCCGAGGGATCTGGGGCTGAGGACAATTTACAATAGCCCATCTAAACAAAACACTGCTTTCTCAGACTTATGTAGCAGGCTAGTGCTGGAGGGATGGTGTGCAGCATGTAAAATATATTTAAAAATAACATCCAGGAAGACAAAAATCCATATAAAAGTGCACCTGTACAAGCGCAGGCCATGCTAGAAGCAGTACCTATGAAAGCATCAGCTTTGTTTCTCATTGCTGTTTCTCAGTCCCACTTGGTTTTGTCTCTGGATAGTTTTCCTAAATTTCAGTAATAAGTAAATCCCCACTCAAAGAACAGAGGGCCAAACGGAGTATCTTTATTATGAAAAAAATGAAGGAACAAAGGCAATTAGGTCATTTGATCCAGACCTTGTCTGCGAACACACTGGTGAATGTAGTGTAATCACCTCCCAGAAGCTATGAGCATGAGCACTGTTACACCAATGAATGGTGTAACGAATGAGCCAGCTGATTTTCTTGATGGATGATGCATCCATTAACTTGTTTTCTTAACTATAGCACATGTTGAATATGCAATTTGTTTTTCTGTTGGTAGTGGCATGTATTACTCTGAGCATAGGCAAGCAAACACAAAACATTTTATGGTGATTTTTTTATGGGCAGGGTGATAGGAAAATAGAATCCATTTGCGTGGAGGAGCACTGGCTTTTTGAGTGTGTCCCCAGCCACTGTATGCGCTGAGGAGAGTACCTGGGGCAAGGAGACATGGGTAGTGGGCAACCTTAAAGCCATAAACACAAAGGTCATTAAGAAGAAGTAACAGGAAAAACAGTGGATTTTTATCTTCATTTTAAGTTTATGAAGTTCTGATTCATGATTAAAGAAGTAATGTCTGGGCTTGGAAGTGAATGTGAGCCACGTGTAAGGTGAGGTAGCTCCATAGCACCAATTAAGGCTAATGAGAGACAAACTGCGAGTCCTGACAGGAGTAAAACTAGAAAAACAAAACCCACCGATTTATTTATTGATTGATTGATTTACTTATTTATTTAAATTTTTATTACACTTTATATTCAACATTATTTTGTATTATTTTCAGGTGTAAAGCATAATATTTCAACAGTCATGTACTTTACAGGATGATCGCCCTGGTATTTCCGGTATCCACCTGGCACCATACATAGTTACTACAATATTACTGAGTTTATTCCTTATATTGTATTTCACATCCCTCTGACTGTTCTGATTACCAATTTGTACTTTTTAATTCATTCAACTTTATTAATGAGGATAATTTATTGCTAAGAGTATGAGAGGTGCTGGGCTTGGTGCTGGGTGAAAGAGGTGAAGGAGTTAAGCCAAAATATCCCAAACAAACTCAGAAGACACAGACATCAGTATGGTGAATACCAGAAAGGAAAGGGGTAGGGGCTGGTAAAAGAGGGTAATGAAAGGATAAATGGTGATGGAAGGGACTAGAATTTGGGTGGTGAATAAACAATACAATATACAATTAACATATTATATAATTGTACAATTGAAACATATAATTTATTAACCAATGTCACCCAAATAAATTCAATAAAAATACATTTTTAGAAAACTACTTCATAGCACTTTTTCATATAAGCCAGTCTTAGGCACCGGACAAATCACCACTACAACAAGTATACAGTGAATTTTATAATGCAAAAGAAAGCATAAAGTAAAAATAAGTCCTAAAGGGAAGAAGCATCAATATTAACATTTGGTGTCTACATAACTTTCATGAGGTGGGTCACTAAATATTATTTCATTCCTTTTCTAGAGTGAAAAATATGTGTGCTTATATATAATGGTTTGTATCCATTTTAGAATTCTAAATGCTTTCCCACCAGTGACATAACAGGGATAATTGAAGCTGTGTGTAACAAAGCAAAGAAAACTGTTGAGCTGAAAAATTACCTGAGCATTTGATCCAATAAAGAAAAGAAGACTGAATTCTTCAAATGAAAGCACTTTTTCTAAAAGTATTTCCTTTCTGTGATTCTTAGATGAAGTGAGGTTCATTCAATGTTGGACATTCTGTATAAAAGTGGTGATTGAGAAGCTAGACTTCCTGTTTTTAATTGTACTTGTTCAAAAGCATTAGATACTATATCTCTTTGTTATTAAACATGAGTTAAATTTACAGGGTAATTTTAAAACATAAAATTGAATAATTTTACCTATTGTAATATCTCATATTTTTAATGCTTTAGCAAATCTGGATGGTGAGTTTGACATTGCACTCAGAATCTCTACAGAACATCATCTGAACATAAATGAACATTAATGAAAAGAGAGTTCTTTCTACTCATTTATTTGCTCAGAATCTGCTCCATGCTCAGTGCCCTCTGGAGAACTTGCAAGGAGCTGTTTGGCAACCACTAAGAGTGGGAGTCCTAAGATTCTCAGATATTGATTGAGAAAAGAGCCGGGGGCAGGAAAAACATTAGAGTAAAACTACACTGATGACATAACTTGACATGTAAAAGTGATTAATTGATGGGGCTACAGTGTCTGGAAAACATGACACTTCAGATGTGCCATGTTTTCTAGCCTACTGCCTGAATCATATTTGTATCCATTCTATCACCACCCATTTTTCTTTGAACCTATTTAGGCTTGTGTATTTACAGAAAATCTTGGTAACAGAGTACAGCATTGTAACAGAGTACAATAGGGGAGTTTACTCTCTTTACAGACATTTTACACTGTTGTCTGGCAATAATTGTTCAAACAATCATGAAATCCAGTGAAAAAGAATAAATATAATAGTGAAAATTTATTTCATTTCATTCATTTTGTAGAAATAGAAAGATGAAGGAGAAATAGTTTACCTTATCAAAAATATTAAAAACTAGATAACTCATTTTAGCTACCACATAATGTTCTATTTTATTAAACCTACGAATTCATGCACCAGTGGGATCCCTCTGCCTGGCCTGCAGGATTGGGCTGAAACTGGCACTCTGGCATCCCCCGAGTGGTCCTGGATTGAAAGAGGGTGCAGGTCAGGCTGAGGAACCCCACCGGTGCACAATCAGGGCTGGGGAGGGACACAGGAGTTTGGCCAACCAGGGAGGGACCACAGGAGGACTCCAGGGCATGTCAAGCCCATCTTGCTCAGTCCTGATCAGCCAGACCCCAGCAGCAAGCTAACTTACTGGTGGTCAGTGCATGTCATAGTGAGCAGTTGAGCAGCCTTAGCATATCATTAGTATATTACGCTTTGATTGGTTGAATGGCTGACCAGATGACCAGACACTTTTGCATATTAGGCTTTTATTATATAGGATTATTTTCTACCTACTGTCAAACTAGATGATTTTAAAAGCCTAGGTTACTAGAAAATTCACTAATAAATGCTGAGTGAAATAAGCAAGATTATTTTTTAAAGGAACAAAAATAGTAAAAGATCAAGAGAAATGAAATAATAATTATAGAGTCTTTAATTAAGCACCTTCAAAAACAAATTTCCCCCAGTTTCCAAGGAAGGAATAAAGCTGTGAAGTGCACAAGACAATGTTTTATGCTCATCACTTGCACTGTGATGAGCATAAAACAGGTATTAGAGACATCATAGGTATTAGAGACATCACAGGTATTAGAGACAGCTTTGTATTCTTCCAGCTTTGCTCAGTGGACATAATTTTCAAAAACCCATTCTCAATAAAAATAAAGCAACAGAAAAATTTTAGACACTGGCTATATTAACCTGGAAGCCAATACCTGTATAATAAAGCATTAGAATAAAACATTTTATAGTCATACTCTTACACAATAAACATTAGAATATGTTTATTGGGTAATTTTAGTTTCTTCACACATGTTTTTCAAAACATCAAACTTGTAGATGCAACACAACTATAGAGTCACCAACAAGCTTTCAAATACCCAGTGTCAAAATCCAATTTCTTTGCTACATCTGTAAGTAATGATTTTTATGTGAATATAGAATGTAAGCTTAAAATAATTTTATCTAATGTAATGGCTATTAGCTTTTTTATTTGGAAATAATAAATTAGCATTGTATCTTAAAGATAAATCAAGACTTTCTTTTTAGTCTTTCAGAACATTTACTGTGATATAATGTATAATTTATTGTAAGTTTGCTACTGAATGAACAGATATATAAAATGTTGCTAAACATATATTTTTGTCTGTCAAAACACATAATAAGAAAATTTGCAACTCTACATGTAAATGTTTTAAATGTGATGGTTCTATATTAAATTGTGCTCGTGCAATTCAGCATATTCTTGTCCAGGTTTGACTTTTTGGGGCCCTTTCTTCAAACAAATAAAAATGGTGCTTCAAGACAAATATACAATGGGATTGAAATAAACCATCCAACTAATGGAACTTGTGTAAATGCCAAATGGAAATGTTGCACCTGCAGAAGTCTTGGGGAAATATATGATATCATATCTCAAAATAAGTGAATTATTTTTATTGGAATAGAAGTGCAACCATGATACACAAACCTTTCTTTGAATCAAAGAAGTCAGTAGATATAATATATATTCAGCTAATATCAAAATCTGATGATAAAAACCAAATAGATATCTGATAATTTTTGATATAGGATATACAATCACTAAATGACAAACTGGTTCCCATTATGCTTTAAATATGTACTTCATATCTCTTACCAAACTCTCAAGTGAGATTATGTCTCTTCTCATCCTCTCAACCCCACATCGAGGTATGTCGGTCTGTTCCATGCCTCCATGCTTCAGGTCTTATTTTGTTGGGCAATTCATTTTGTTCATTAAATTTTACAAATAAGTGAGATTATGTAATATTTTTCTTTCTCAGATAGGCTTATTTCACTCAAGGTGTCTTTAAAAGTGTAATTACATATAACCTCGGGTGAACTGCAGCCTCTTACACCTTAATCATAAACATTTGTGCCTTTGGATGTCTATAGGGAGCAGGGAGCTAGAGAGAGCTTAAGGATGAATGAAGGCAAGCATAGGTAGTTGTTGCAGGAGACATCACAACCATTGGTCTACCATTGTGGACACACTTATAGAGAACATGGATTTTTGCTTAACCACAAATCTATGCTCTAGGGGAAATTATTAGGAGCTAGAAATGAGTGTCTAAAACATGATATTTAAGCCTGTGTTTGCTTTCTTTATTTTACCCAATAGTGTTAAGAGAGTTTAATTTTATCATTAGCATTCTCCTTAGACAGATATTCTGAGAGAGATCCAGGGAGCTACAAGATAATAAGTGATTATAGTTTATATTTTTATACAATTACCCAGAAAAGAGCTCCAAATTATAAAAACAGACATCTCATATTTTTTTTATTTTATTCTTTATTTATTAATGTACTTTTTATTGTTGATAGTATTACAGATATCTCCCATTTCCCCCCCATTTACCCCACCCTTCCCAAACCCTACCCACTCACCCCATGTCTTCATACCTTATTGCCCATGTCCATGGGCTATGCACATAAATATATAAGTTCTTTGGTTTGTCTCTTCTCATCCTCTCAACCCCACATCGAGGTATGTTGGTCTGTTCCATGCCTCCATGCTTCAGGTCTTATTTTGTTGGGCAATTCATTTTGTTCATTAAATTTTACAAATAAGTGAGATTATATAATATTTTTCTTTCTCAGATAGGCTTATTTCACTTAGCATAGTATTTTCCAGGTCCATCCATGCTGCCCAAAGAGTAAGAGATCTCTCTTTCTGACAGCTGCAGAGTATTCCATTGTGTAAATGTCACATAACTTTTTTATGTACTCATCTACTCATGGGCCCCTGGACTGTTTCCAAACTTAGCTATTGTAAATAATGCTGCTATGAATATAGGAGTGCATATATTCTTTCTGATTGGTGTTCTAGGGGTTTTAGAATAGATTCCCAGAAGTGGAATCCCTGGGCCAAATGGGAGTCCATTTTAATTTTTTGAGGAAACTCCATACTGTTTTCCATAGTGGCTGCACCAATCTGCATTCCCACCAGCCATGAACTAGTGTTCCCTTTCCTCTACATCCTCACCAGCACTTGTTGTTTGTTTATTGTTAAATGATAGCCAATATGACAGGTGTGAAATGATATCTCATTATGGTTTTAATTTTCATTTCTCTGATGATTAGTGACTTTCAGCATTTTTTCATATGTCTCTTAACCATTTGTATGTCCTCTTTGGAGTAATGTCTATTTCAGCCTTCTGCCCATTTTTTTTCTGATTGTTTATCTTCTTTTTGTTGAGTTGTATGAATACTTTATATTTTTTGGATATTAACTTCTTATAAGATGTATCATTGGCAATTATGTTCTCCCATATGGTAGATTCCTTTTTCATTTTGATGATTTTTTTGTTTGTTTGTTCGTTTGCTGTGCAGAAGCTTTTTAGTTTGATGTAGTTCCATTTGTTTATTTTCTCCCTAGTTTCCTTTGCCCTAGGAGATGTATCCATAAACATATTGCTATGTGAATGTCTGAGATTTTATTGCCTATGTTTTCATCTAAAATTTTTATGGTTTCATGCCTTATATTTAAGTCTTTTATCCATCTTGAATTTATTCTTGTGTATAGTGTAAGTTGGTGGTCTAGTTTCTTCTTTTTGCATGTGTCTGTCCAGTTTTTCTGACACCATTTGTTGAAGAAACTGTCTTTACTTCATTGTATGTTCTTGCCTCTTTTGTCAAATATTAATTGATCATAATGGTGTAGGTCAATTTCTGGGGTCTCTGTTCTGATTCATTGGTCTATATGCCTGATCCTCTGCCAGTACCAGACTGTCTTGGTTATAATGGCTTTGTAGTATAGCTTGATATCTGGTTTTATAATCCCTCCTACTTCCTTCTTCTTTCTCAAGATTGTTGAAGCTATTTGCGATCTTTTATGGTACAATATAAATTTTTGGAGTATTTGTTCTATCTGTGAAGTATTTCATTGGTATTTTAATAGGGATTGCATTGAATCTATAGATTTCTTTGGGTAGTATAGACATTGTAATGATGTTCCTTGTACTTCCTCTGGGCTTTTCTTTCTGTTCTCTTTCTAATTAATTTAGCTGTAGGGTTAGATAGATAGTTCGTTAGCACTTTTTCTTATTTCTTCAGGTGGATCTGTAGTGCTATGAACTTCCCTCTTAGGACTACTTTCACAGTGTCCCATAGGTTTGAGGTGATTGTATGTTCATTTTCATTTTTTTCCCAGAAAGTTTTTAATTACTTGCTTGATCTCATTGGTAACCCATTAATTGTTTAATAACATGCTAGTTAGCCTCCATGCATTTGAGGGTTGTTGTTTTTTTTTAAAATATATTTATTGATTTTTTTTACAGAGAAGGGAGAGGGAGAGAGAATTAGAAACATCAATTAGAGAGAAACATCGATCAGCTGCCTCCTGCACACTCCCAACTGGGGATGTGCCCGCAACCAAGGTACATGCCCTTGACCGGAATCGAACCTGGGATCCTTCAGTCCACAGGCCGACACTCTATCCACTGAGCCAAACCGGCTACGGCAGAGGGTTTTTTTTTTTATTGTAGTTGATTTCTAACTTCATGCCATTGTGATCTGAGAAGATGCTTGGTATTATATCAATCTTCTTGAATGTGTATAGAAAGAGATAGGGCAAACCCCGCTTTAGGGGGAAGACAATAGAGGAATTTTAATTGCTTTTCCCTGATTTGTAAGTTTGCTGTGTTAGGTTAAAATTTTAGTTAGAAGTCTAGGGTTAATTTAAAGGTATAAGGTTGCAACCCAAAGAAGTTTAAACAAAGGCTTGTTAGGTTAAGATTAGTACATTTTCTCATGGCCTGTGTAGGGTGAGGGAGAGGGACTGCTGGATTTTTATCATGTGGTCCTGAGACCTGCGACCTGCCTGACCTTCCTGATAGATTTACAGTAGGTCTCTGTTGGGGACAGCATCCACTCTGACTGGGGGAGGAAGAGAGCTGAAAACTGCTGCAGAGAGGGTGTGAGATGGGGTGGTGGTGGTAGGATTTGCTAGATAGGGTAGTAGGCTCTCAACCTGCTGAGATGGAGGAGCCCTAGGCTGGAGGACAGGAGGATAGTCAGAGAGATCAAAAGTGGTAAAGGAGTAGAAGGATTTGAGCCTCTGGGGCTTAGAGTAAAGAAGGGAAAGTCTAGGAAGGAGAGCAGCTAAGGACAGAGTAAATGGTTAATGCAGAAAAAGGGGGGAGCTGTCGGCAGGGAGAGGAGTGAGAGATAGTTTTTGTTGATTTTTACTTATCTGAACTATGCTAGACTCAAGGCCGCAAGCTGCTACTAAGCACAACAAGTTTTTTCTCTGCCCTGTTTTGTTCTCTTTAACCCTTCCAATACTAAATTAGACTGATACAATATACTTGAAATTACATAAGGAAGCACCTGTTCTTAGTAATCTAAGAAATACTGTCTGTTTACTTTATAGTAATCATTAAAGGATTGAGGTTTCTAAGAATAAGAAATTACTGAGTAGAAGGTCTGAGGCATGGTTATGCATTTTTAAAGGACATAGAAAGAAGGTTTAAAGGCTAATTTGAAAGTATGAAATTTATAAAGGTTGTGTATGTAATAAGAAGGAGAAGAGAAATGTTAAAAAGAAATTAATTAAATAATACAGGCCAGTAAGCCAGAAAGAGTAAATAATTTATATTCTGCCTCCCTAAATAGAGGGTAAATAGTTATGACAAAGTACTTAGGGGGGCTGATAAAAGAAATCCAAAATTTACTGTTTTGTTATAACTCTGGAGAGTCCATAAAAAGGACTGGCAAGGAAAATCAGAAGATCTTATGGCAGGTCAGTAGCTTTTTCTCCTATGTAATTCCTCTGAAATTTGGCAATACTTAATAAATAGATCATGGCAATACATTTCTTTGCATAAATTCAATAAGACTAGTTTCCAGTAGTGGTTTTATTGACCGAAAACTTTGACTGGAGTATCATGTTTTAAAGAGCCCTGTCTGAGCTCTGAAGACTTGAAGCCAATAAGAGTGCCACAGAAAAAGCCTGGTATCTTGCTTGGTAGCTGAAAATAGCTGGTGCTGGAGCATCAGGTCCATACCCTACCATCACTGGCAGTTGGTCAGAGTAGAAGGGGAGCAATAAGGGCACCTCTGCATCCCTGCAAGAACCCCCATGCACTCTGGGCCGCGACAAGTAGGAGGGCTACTGAGATGAGCCTTGAAGCCTAGGGCATGGGCACAGGCAGAGCCACTGCAGGTGAGGAATTCACCTAACTCAGCAGATACTGCAGGCAGACCTGATGGCAGCTGGTTGGCTTGGCTTTCTGGCCCTATGGGGCACATTAAGATTCAATCATGAAATTCCAGCAAAGGTAGTCAGTTACCACTCTTATTATGTTTATGTAAACAATCAGGCCAAATTGAATACAGTAAATAAATTTGTATTTATATAATCAGAGGGATAATTTTAAGGAGAAAAACTATTTCAATAGAGGTTATTAAAACTGAATTTTTTTCCCTCCCACCAGACATTTGTTACAGTTTGTCTCTTCCAGGTCACAAGCCCACCTCCTTCTATGCCCAGGCCTCATCATCCCTCTGACAGACAGCAAGGATCTCTTGGCTCTGAGAGAAACTTCTGACCCGACTCAGCAGTAAGTAATTACAGAAGAAATCCAATGTCCATTTTCCCTGAAAGAATTCAGAACCAGGATCCTTGAGGTAATATAGTAGGCAGTTAGACAGACATGAGCAGAGCAAGGACGATGGGCCAACTGGCACTGCCAGATGTAACTAAGTCTTTCCACCTCTATGTTTGTAAGACAAGGGGACCCCCCAGAAGCAAGAGAGAACTAGGCTGCAGACAAAGCAGCCTGGGAGGCTGCCCTAAAACCAGTGGGGCCTCTACACATTCTCGTGACTCTTCTAGACCCTGAACTACCCACCTCACCAGCTTGCACAGAAATATACCCAACCTAGAAAAGCTGAAATACATAACGAATCTTTACTCAAGTTCTTTCAGGCTTTACAGTCTACCTAGAAAGCAGACCAGAAGCACGTCCAAGATGCTCTGCCTGTATCTGGTTCATCCCTTCCAACCTGGCTACTCTGTTTGGGTAAAGAAATTTGCCACCCAAGGACTGACTCCTACCTGGAAAGGACCACACCCACGGCAGTCAAGGTCAACGGAATCTTGATGTGGCTTCATCACACCCGGCTTAAGACAGCCCAGGCAAAATAGAGAGTCCAGGACTCTTCGGACCCTCTAAAGATTACTCTTGGCCCTCATTCCAGGCCCTTATCTTATAAACAGGCCCACTGACTTTATTCAGCAAAGAATTAATTCTATCAAGCTTATAGTCCTCAAGGGTCAATATAACTCACTCCCCAACAATGACCCAAAAGAGTGAATGATTTGACTCATATACATAAAACCAGTGGAGGATGTGCTGGGCTGCATATCTGGCACTTCAGCCAGGCGGGGCACGTTGTACTCTCTGTTCCTAGAGCACATAGATTGGAAAGTAGTCACTGTACTGATACTGTACTGTGTCGGGAACAAATTGTGTAAACAAGGCTTTGTAACTAACTTTGTGGTTTTTGCAAATAAAAACATTGTAATTCCTGTAGTCAGCACTGCAGTTCAGACTCTGCTTTCACAGGGTGCTGTAACTTTAGTCACTGGCCAGCTTAAAAAATTCTCCTAAATCTTGATCTGAGTCCCTGGTGGTCATCTCCACGGGTCGCCCATTACACCATGTCACTCAACCTCTGAGTTCAATTCTCCAAATGAGAATTCTGTTTACCTGTTACTAGACTGAAATTATACGATGCATAAAAGGCTAAATGGCACCAACACACTTAAGTATAAAGATATCGGACTATAAACACAGATTTATAGATTACGACAAAACATATCTAGCTATTTGGGGAAATCATTTTGACTTTAAATCTTGTCATATTGAACTAGTTTTAAATGCAGATTCCAAATCAGAGAAAAAGGAATCATGTTTTAAAGTAAATTAAGCTGTAGATCATATTTGCTTTATTTGACTTTCCAAGGGCCTAATTTAACACAATTTTGGTGCTGCTCTGAATGCACCCAAATGTATGAACAAAAGCTTAACTGTGAGTGGCTAAGTGTATGGAAAAGTTTGCTCATTATTTATATCAGAGTTTTCAAGCAATACCACCTGCCAAGAGTGCTTTGTGCTTAGAATAAAAAATCGAAAGCATATAGGAGCTTTGTAGGTTTGAAAAGTCAGTAAAATTTTCCTTAGTTGCTTTGTAGATTTCTGATCATTCCATTAAAAAGTGTAACACTTAACTTTTTGGTGTGATAGTAAATGGGATTTCTTTTAATCTCTCTTTCTGTAAGTTCACTATTGGTGTACAAAAATGCCATAGATTTCTTGGCATTAATTTTGTATCCTGCTACATTGCTGAATTCATTTATTAAGTCTAGTAATTTTTGATGCTGTAGTCTTTAGGGTTTTCTACGTACAGTATTATGTCATCTGTGAATAATGTTTTATTATATTGAAATATGATCCCACTATTCCCATTTTGCTGGGGTTTTTATCAAGAAAGGGTGTTGGATTTTATCAAATGCTTTTTCTGCATCAATTGATATGACTATGTGATTTTTATCTCTCAATTTGTTTATGTGATGTATCATGTTTATTGATTTGCCATCGCACCAAAAAAAATTAAGATACCTAGGAATAAATTTAACTTAGGCGGTAAAAGACCTCTACTCAGAAAACTGCTGAAAAAAAGATAGAGGAAGACATAACCAGATGGAAGAACATGCCTTGTTCGTGGATTGGTAGAATCCACATCATTAAAATGTCCATACTACCCAAAGCAATCTATAGATTCAAGGAACTCCCCACTAAAATACCAACAGCATATTTCACAGACCTAGAACAAACTCTCCAAAAATTCATCTGGAATAAAAAAAGACCCCGGCCGAAACCGGTTTGGCTCAGTGGATAGAACGTCGGCCTGCGGACTGAAAGGTCCCAGGTTCGGTTCCGGTCAAGGGCATGTACCTGGGTTGCGGGCATATCCCCAGTAGGAGATGTGCAGGAGGCAGCTGATCGATGTTTCTCTCTCATCGATGTTTCTAACTCTCTATCTCTCTCCCTTCCTCTCTGTAAAAAATCAATAAAATATATTTTAAAAAAAAAGACCCCGAATAGCTGCATCAATACTGAGATAAAAGAACAAAGTAGGAAGGATCTCAACACCAGATATCAAGATGTATTACAAAGCCATTGTTATCAAAACTGCCTGGTACTGGCACAAGAACAGACATACAGATCAATGGAATAGAATAGAGAACCCAGAAATTGACTCAAATCACTATCCGCAATTAATATTTACCAAAGGAGGCAAGAACATACAATGGAGTCAAGACAATCTCTTCAATAAATGGTGTTGGGAAAATTGGACAGATACATGCAAAAAAAAAAAAAAAAAGGAAAAGAAACTAAACCACCAACTTACACCATACACAAAAATAAACTCAAAATGGGTAAAGAAAGGATTTAAACATAAGAAGAGAAACCATAAAAATCTTAGAGGAATTCATAGGCAGCAAAATTTCAGACATATGCAGAAGCAATATCTTCACTGATACTGCTCCTAGGGCAATGGAAATTAAAGAAAAAATAAACAAGTGGTACTACATAGAAATAAAAAGCTTCTTCACAGCAAAAGAAACCATCAACAAAACAAGAAAGCTCACTGCATGGGAGAACATATTTGACAATGTTATCACCAATAGGGGTTTAATCTTCAACATTGACAGAGAACTCATACAACTTAACAAAAGGAAGATATACAACCCAATCAAAAAATGGGCAATGGATTTAAATAGATACTTTTCGAAAGAGGACATATGGAAGGCCAAGAGACATATGAAAACATGTTCAAAGTCACTAATCATCCGAGAGATGCAAATCAAAATGACAATGCAGTACCATCTCACACTTGTCAGAATGGCTATCATCAACAATCAACAAATGACAAGTGCTGGTGAGGATGTGGAGAAAAAGGAACCCTCTTGCACTGCTGCTGGGAGTGCAGACTGGTGCAGCCACTGTGGAGAACAGTATGGAATTTCCTCAAAAAACTAAAAATGGGCCAAAGCCGGTTTGGCTCAGCGGATAGAGCGTTGGCCTGCAGACTGAAGGGTCCCAGGTTCGATTCCGGTCAGGGGCATGTACCTGGGTTGCAGGCACTTCCCCAGTGGGGGATGTGCAGGAGGCAGCTGATCGATGTTTCTCTCTCATCGATGTTTCTAACTCTCTATCTCTCTCCCTTCCTCTCTGTAAAAAATCAATAAAATATATATTTTTTTTAAAAAAAAAACCTAAAAATGGAACTCCCATTTGACCCAGTGATCCCACTTCTAGGAATATATCCCAAGAAACTAGAAGCACCAATTTAGAAAGGATATATGCACCCTTATGTTCATAGCAGCACAATTTATAATAGGTAAGATTTGGAAACAGCCTGAGTGCCCATCAGCAGGTGATGGTACGTCTCCACAATGAAATACTATACTGCTGTAAAAAAGAAGGAATTCTTACCATTTGCAACAGCATGGATGGAACTGCAGAGCATTATGCTAAGCTAAATAAGTCAGTCAGAGAAAGATAAATATCACATGATCTCACTCATTTGTAGAATTTAATGAACAACATAAACTGATGATAAAAAAGAGATCCAGAGACAGAGAAGCATCGATCAGACCATTAAACCTCAGAGGGAAGGTAGAGGAGGGTGGAGTAAGGGGGAGATATCAACCAAAGGACTTGTATGCATGCATATGAGCCTAACCAATGGACACAGACACCATGGGGGTGAGGGTATGAGTGGAGGGGTGGGAGACAATGGGGGGGATAAGGACACATATGTATATCAATAAAGAAAAAAAAAAGAATATAACACTATTAGAACAATTTATACAAAGGTAGTAAAAAGTATAGGAGTTTGAAAAATTAAATTTTATTTGAAAACCACCCAAAGCTGGTCTTCAAAGCCCATAATTGTATATGTTGCAATGGGAGCAGAGAGCAAGTGTGGATGGATGCAAATAAAACTTAAAACACAATTTAAAAACATGAGGGTCAAGAAAGCATTGCAAACCACATTACTCTATATAGGTTAAAATGTCCCAGGCATAGCTGGCCATGGGCATAAAGCACATCTGTGATTTAAGTGCAGAGAACAATCTGAGTTAAATCCATGCAAAGCAAGTGCAGTCCCAACCCCATTTGTTTGTGCTCACAGAGCTTGAAGAGCATTAGTGAATGCCGCATGATCTATTTTCTCTTAATCAACACTAAGTTGAAATTTAGCCCTCAGAAAAACTCTAACCTATATAGGTTTCCATTTTATAACAACATCCTTTTCATTTTATTTAAGTTTATGTAGTAAAATTTCTATTAAATAACACTAGGTTTAGTAAATATTTTCTATATTTCATTTTTCAGAGAGAACTATAATACTCCAGAAAGCCAGTTTATGCAAGAGGTTTTAAAACAATAGAAATTTAATTAAAAAAAACACATACACCTAGAAACAGAATTGTGTTTACCTGTTATTAGGATGAAATTAGATGATTTCCAATGTGTGGAGAAGAATAAGAAATAAAAATAAGAAAGGGATAAATGAAATTGAGAGAAGCAATGAAAATGAACATATTTTTGAAAAATCCAATAAAGTTGATAAACCTCTAGCTTTAACCTTCAGGAAAAAAAAAGATAACAAGTGT
Source organism: Myotis daubentonii (assembly GCF_963259705.1). Lineage (NCBI taxonomy): Eukaryota > Metazoa > Chordata > Mammalia > Chiroptera > Vespertilionidae > Myotis > Myotis daubentonii. The sequence goes on from NC_081842.1 coordinate 121,625,461, forward strand.
TGGCAAGCATGTGGAGAAATTGAAACTCTTGTACACTGTTGATGAAAATCCAAAAAGGTGCAGCAGCTATTGCAAACAGTATAGAGGTCTTCAAAAAATTAAAACTGGAACTACCATATGACTCAGCAATCCCATTTCTGTATATGTATCCAGAAGAATTGAAATCAGGATCTCAAAAAAATTTATCTTTATTTCCATGTTCATTGCAGCATTATTCACAATAGCCAAGATATGGAAACAGCCCAAGTATCTTTCAACAGATGAATGCATAAAATGTGATATGTACATGCAATGGAACATTATTTCTCTTTGAAAAATAAGAAACTGCTACCATTTGCAACAACATGGATGAAGTTGGAGGACATTATGCTAAGGGAAGTAAACCAGTTATGGGAGGACAAATGCTTCATGATTTCACTTACATGACATTTCTAAAATAGTCAAGCTCATAGAATGAGAGAGTGTAAAGGTGGTTGCCAGAGATGTGGGTTGGGGAACATGGGGAGTACTTTTTCAAAGGACCATGTTTTGCTTATGTACTACATAGTGTGGAGTGTGCGCTTCATAATTTCTTAAAGTGTAGATCTCATGATATGTGTTTCTACCACAAATAAAGTACACAAGGAAACCTTGGAAAAACATAGTATAAAATAAATACATCTTTTCATGGCTTCATACATATTTGATTCAGTTTTGTATTATTTTTATCCCTATTATATTAAATAATTCTGAGATCAATTTAAATTTAACTTTTAACATTATTTAAAAGTACTAGGGTAGGGGCCCGGTGCACGAAATTCGTGCACTGGGTGTGTGTGTGGGGGGGTGTCCCTCAGCCCAGCCTGCCCTCTCTCACATACTGGGAGCCCTCAGGCGTTGACCCCCATCACCCTCCATTCGCAGGATCGGCCCCTTGCCCAGGCCTGACACCTCTAACAGAGGCGTCAGGCCTGGGCAGGGGACCCTCATTTCCCCCCATCACCGGTTCTGCCCCCAGCCCAGGCCTGATGCCTCTGGCCCAGGCATCAGGCCTGGGCAGGGGACCCCCAGACCCCTCCGATTGCTGGCTCTTCCCCTTGCCCAGGCCTGATGCCTCAGCCAGAGGCGTAGACCCCCATCACCCTCCGATCGCCTGATTGGCCCCTTGCCCAGGCCTGACGCCTCCGCCAGAGGTGTCAGGCTTGGACAGGGGACCCCCATCTCCCCCTGATCACTGGCTCTGGCCCCCGCCCAGGCCTGAGGCCTCTGGCCCAGGAATCATGCCTGGGCAGGGGACCCCCATCTCCCTCTGATCGCTTGCTCCAACCCCGCCCAAGCCTGACGCCTCTGACCAAGGCTTCAGGCCTGGGCAAGGGGACCATCATATCCCCCCAATCCCCGGCTCAGCCCCCCGCCCAGGCCTGATGCCTGGGCCAGAGGAGTTGACCCTCATCACCCTCCGATCACCAATCACCGGATCGGCCCCTTGACCAGGCCTGAGGCCTCCAGCAGAGGTGTCAGGCCTGGGCAGGGGACCCCCAGCTCCCCATGGTTGCAGGCTCCGCCCCTGCCCAGGCCTAACGCCTCTGGCTGAGGCGTCCGGCTCGGGCAGCAGGGACCCGCAGCTGCAGCGGCCCCGCGATTGTGGGCTTCACTTTAGGCCCAGGCAAGGGACCCCTAGCTCCCGGGACTGCCAGCTTCGACCGTGCCCAGCTCCCATCGCTGGCTCCACCCCTACTTCCTGCTATCACTGGCCAGGGCGGCAAAGGTGCCTGATTCTCTGATTATGGCTGGGGGGCAGGGCAAAGGCGGCCCCAGGGCCGCCTTTGCCCTGCCCCCCAGCTCTTAGCTCCCCCCTGGGTTTCCAATCACTGTCAGTTGCAGGGGGCTTCTTCCTGCTTTCCCTTTCACCTCCCTGCATTGTGCCTACATATGCAAATTAGCCGCCATCTTGTTGGCAGTTAACTGCCAATCTTAGTTGGCAGTTAACTGCCCATCATAGTTGGCAGTTAATTTGCATATAGCCCTGATTAGCCAATGAAAAGGGTATCGTCGTACGCCAATTACCATTTTTCTCTTTTATTAGTGTTGATAATTTAACAAAATTCATACTTTTAAATAATGAAGTCTGAAGTAAAAGTAAGTTATCAACATTCATGCTGAACACCTAGTAGGGATTCTTTCTTACATTCATCTCCCAAAGGGAAGACTTAGGATATATTACCCTTTATTCCAGGTTTTGTTCCTGTTTGATCATAGGTGAGCTAATTGACCTTTCTTAGTCTCAACTCACTTTCTGTAAAGGATTATCTTTAGGTCACCTCTCTGACTTGGAATTTAACAACTACTTGAGTCTACATCTCCCCACCATATCTGTCGAGACATACTTTATTACTCGTTCTGAAACTAATTCAAATTATTCCATTTCCAAGACCTCAAATGTAGAATTGGCTGTAAACTGAAGAATTGCGGGAGTGGCATTAGGACTTGTGTTGATGTATCTGTTCTGTTTTGTGACTGTGACAGTGGTTTTGCAAATCTATACATCTGACACAATTGTGTAGAGTGATGAGAAACAAACTTACCTGGATACCTCAGTGCTCCTGTGAGAGTCCACCCACATTTTCTGAGACTCAATATCATGAAAATGAACTCTTTAGCCATTTTTTAGTTAATTGATCTGATCCAAAAGTATAATAAAACTTATTTTATACCAAATGACTACAGCCCAGCATGGGGCTCTAGTCACCCAAGGGCGTCAGGAAAACTGTAATGTTTTCTTACCATGTATTTATATTTTAGGAGCAATAACACTTAGAACTTGAAGGAGTCTCCAGGTCACAAAAGCCAAAATACACAGGACTTTCTGAATTTTGACAGATTTTATTTAAATACCCAAAGAGTGGGAATTAAATCCATGCCCGTTATCTTTTCAAGGATACTCAGGATGTAAAGAGTCAGCTGCCTCCTTCACCTGGGGAAAATCCTGTGCCCAGGAACACTGTGTGCTTAAACTACCTCCATACATCTCTGCGAGTCAATTCCCCTTCATGACCACCCAGTTGCTAATTACAAAAATTGTTAAATCCTGTATCTCAGGTGAATTCTCCATTAGAAAGTTTTTATTCTGGAAAAGACACTAATGATCAAGTATACAAGATACTGGCCAGCCCTGGTCATTGGCCACTCAAGTGCTGGCATGGTGAGTGCATGAATGAAGCATTCATACCGGCAGAGATAGAGGCTGTAGATGAGACTGACAACACAAGCTCTTTCTTACTAAGACCAATATAGATACTATTGCCCCGAATGTCCAGTCTGCTGGTAACAGAGACCAACATTGAGTCCTGATATGGCATCATTCCTGGAGAAAATCAACAGGCCACATGGTGGCAAGTTTTTCATAGAGCTTCTTTCACTGTGAAGAGTAAGCAGTTAGTTCTGACAAGAATAGACTATACATATATTCTGGGTACGTGTTGGCTCTCTTGATAGCACTACTATCTAAGGGTTTATAGAGTGCTGTTTCACCAACACCAGCTCCCTCATAACCTCACATCAAACCACAAGAATGACTTTATAGCCAAGAATGCAAGGAAGCAAGCCTGTGATGATGTGATACTTTGGTCATATTTTACAATATGTGACCCGGAAGCTGCCTGTGCTCAGAGCATGGAGACAGCCTGCTTAACATTCAGCTGAGACACTGCTTCAGAGGAAACGCTTCAACCTGATATTCAAGGGATTACTGTGGCACCTTTTGATACTGCCTTGCTTATTTGGGAGGATAAATAGACAAGAGCAACAAATAAGTCTGAAAAGACACATGGCATTCCACTCTCAGTGCCCTAGGGGATGAAGTCAGCTACTAAAATCAAGACTTGCTAGCTCAGGGTGAATGGAATTAGATTGGTTAGCAGAGAAGGGAGACAAGGAAGTAAGAGCATACATTGAAGAAAGGACAATCTCTATAATAATGATGGAAAAAACCAGACAGCCACATGTAATAGAATGAAACTAGACTAGACCATTGACTTATACTACAAAAAAATTGACTCAAAATGGATTAAAGACTTAAATGTAAGACTTGAAACCACAAAATTCATAGAAGAAAACATAGGCAGTAAGCTCCTTGATGTTGGTCTTAGCAGTGGCTTTATTGTTCTAATTCCAAAGGCAGGGGCACAAAATAAACAAATGGGACTACATCAAACTAAAAAGCTTCTGCCCAATGAAAGAAACCATCATCAAAATGAAAAGGCAACCATCAACAAAATGAATGTTGCAAATTATGTATCTAAACGGGGGTTAATATCCAAAATATTAAAAATACTCATATAACTCAACTACATAATAATTAGTACCAGCAGACAAAATAAAAAATGAAACATTGGAGTTAACATGTAATTTACCAGAAATAAATCTAACAGGCATATACAGAACATTGCATCCAATAGCAATAAAATATATATACTTTTGCAAAGAGAACATTCTCCAAGACAGATCGAATATTAGTTCACAAAGTAAGTCTTTGCCAGTTTTAAAAGATTGAAATTATACCAAGTATTTTTTCCTACCATTTATCCTATCTAATAAAAGAGAAACATGGTAATTGGCGTATGACCGCTACCCTTCTGTCAGGGCCAGCCTGACAGGGTTGAGCCGGGCTGAGGCAGGGAGGTGGGAATTGAGAAAAGAAAGAAAGACAGGAAAGCGGGGTCGGGAAGACCCCAGTTCTCTTGAACTGAAGTGAGTTTATTAGCTATACAATCCTATTTATACACAACACACTGAATAGGAGGTCTGTCAAGAGGAATGTATTCTTTGTTCCTCTTAATCTCTAAGGGAGAGACACAGCAGAAGGACAAGTTCTCAGTATAGCATATCTCAGTAAATAGTTACAGACTTCTTGGTAAGCTATGAAAGGCTGTTCTCATTCTACAAATGTTGCTCTCATTCTACTGATAACCGCCATCCAAACAAGTCTGGGAAAACTGTGTGGGTAAGGGTCCCAGCCTTGCTAGCCCCTGCAGGTGCAAGGACCTTGCCAGCTTACATCTGGCCCCCAACACCCTTCCCATTGGCTAATCAGCGAGATATGCAAATTAACTGCCAGCCAAGATGGCGGCGGCAGCCAGGCAGCTTGAAACTAACATGAGGCTTGCTTGCTTCAGTGACGGAGGACTCCAACGTTCCCCGCCTGCCTTGCCAGCCTCTGAGCTTGCAGTTTAAGAAACATTGTAACAAATATAGAAGCTAAACAAAACCCCAGAAACCTGCTTTCAGCGAGCCCGGGATCTTAGAGCTGGAGTTGATACAGAGTTTCGATTATAGAACGCAAACAAACCAGATACCTTCTTTCAGCAGCAGAGGCCTCAGAGCTGGAGCCAGAGCTAAAGCTGGCCCAGAATAAAAAAAAGAAAAAGAAAAAAAAGAGCAGTTGGGAGTTTCAGTCGGCCTGAAAACAGCCCTCAGTCCCTCACCCAGACTGGCCAGGCACCCCAGTGGGGACCCCCACCCTGAAGGGTGTGTGACCAGCTGCAAACAGCCATCATCCCCTCACCCAGGCTGGCCAGGCACGCCAGTGGGGACCCCCACCCTGATCCAGGACACCCTTCAGGGCAAACAGGCCAGCCCCACCCATGCACCAGGCCTCTATCCTATATAGTAAAAGGGTAATATGCCTCCCAGCACCAGGATCAGCGGAGCCAAGACACCTCCCCGCACCGGGATCAGCGTGACAGGGGGCAGCGCCCAAACCCCCTGATGGCCCTGCAGCTCTGTGTGTGACAGGGAGTGCGGCCACAACCTCCCTATCTGCCCTGCTCTGTTCATGACAGGGGAAGGCACCCCAACCTCCTGATCAGCCCTGCTCTGTGCCTGATACAGGGCAGCCTCCCAACCCCCTGATCGCCCTGCGGCTCTGTGTGTGACAGGGTGTGGCGCCTGAACCTCCTGATCAGCCCTGCTCTGTGTGTGACAAGGTGCGGCCCCCCAACACCCCCGCCCCCCGCACGGGCCCTGCTCTGTGTGTGACAGGGTAGAGCCATAACCTCCCCATCGGCCCTGCCCTGAGTGTGAGAGTGGCGGCGCCCCACCCCCCTGATCAGCCCTGCTCTGTGGGTGATAGAGGGCGGCGCCCCAACCCCCTGATCCACCTTGCCCTGAGTGTGACAGGGGGCGGTGCCCCAACTCTCCTATCAGCCCTACTCTGTGAGTGACAGGGGGGAGCTCCTCAACCCCCTGATCGGCCCTGCTCTGTGCATGACAGGGGGGAGCTCCCCAACCCCCTGATTGACCCTGCTCTGTGCGTGACAGGGTACGGAGCCCCAACCCCCCTGATGGGCCCTGCTCTGTGCGTGACAGGGGGCAGCGCCCCAACCCCCTGATTGGCCCTGCTCTGTGCATGACAGGGGGTGGCACCGCAACCTCCCCATCGACCCTGCCTTGAGTGTGACAGGTGGCAGTGCCTCAATCCCCCAATGGACCCTACCCTGAGCGTGACTGAGGGTGGCATCGCAACCTGCTGATCCGCCCTGCTCTGTGCATGACAGGGAGTGGCGCCCTAACTCCCTAATCAGCCCTGCTCTGAGCCCAACCAGGGGCTGCACCTAGGGATTGGGCCTGCCCTCTGCCACCCAGGAGCAGGCCTAAGCCAGCAGGTCGTTATCTCCCGAGGGGTCCCAGGCTGCGAGAGGGCACAGGCCGGGCTGAGGGACACCCCCTCCCCCCGGAGTGCACAAATTTTTGTGCACTGGGCCTCTAGTATATATATAAAGTCTAAGTGACCAGAAGACCAGCCAGTAGCTAGGACGCGCACTGATCACCAGGGGGCAGACAGTCAATACAGGAGATGCTGGGCTGAGGTGACCAGAGAGGAGGAAGCCCGATTCTGGAATGCTCACCAGAGAACTGCCCTCTTGCAATCTGGGACCCATTTCGGCTTGATCCCTGCAGGACATGCCAAGGGACCCCACAGGAATATGAATCTTTACACCGGGCTTCTAGTAACAATATAAAACTGAAAAATTAAAGTACAGAAGAAAAGCCACAAAATCCTCAAATATGTGAAACTAACAAAGCACTCCTGAATAAACAATGAATAAAGATAAAATAGAAAGGAAATTTTAAAAAATATTGAAACAAGACAAATGGAAATACAACATACTAAAATTTATGTAATGCAGCAAAAGCAGTGCTAATATAACAACTAATTCCTATATTAAGAAAAAATGAAAATCTCAAGTAAGCTCCAGAGATCTTGGAAGGTGGATGCAACCGTCATGCACTCCTTTTGCCAGCCTCCAGAGTGCCAGGATAGCCTAGCAGTGATGGCGAACCTTTTGAGCTTGGCGTGTCAGCATTTTGAAAAACCCTAACTTAACTCTGGTGCCATGTCACATATAGGAATTTTTTGATATTTGCAACCATAGTAAAACAAAGACTTATATTTTTGATATTTACTTTATGTATTTAAATGCCATTTAACAAAGTAAAATCAACCAACCAGTGTCATAGGTTTGCCATCACTGGCCTAAAGGCTGCTTGTACTTCTGTCTGGTACGGTTTTTATGTCTTTTCAGCTTTGGTGGCTACAGTCCAGGGAATACCCTTGATTGCCTGACTCTGAGGGCCAGTGGGTGTCTCCTGGGTCCCATGTGACTATGACAATTAGAGAGAGGTTTTAGCAGCTACTACCCCAGGGCAAAGCCCAGACATCTGAAACACACCCCATTTTATGAAGATCTCAGCCCAATGATGACCACTGCTGTGACTGGTGCCTGTGGTTCTTAATATAGTTGCAAGACACCCTCAGCATTTACCATCAGGAGATTTTGAAGGAAAGAAGGTTTATTAATTTTAAGTCCTGGAAATTACAGCACACCTGGGGCCACCTTGAGGTCACAGGTAGAGAGAGAGAGAGCATGGGTCTGGGGTTCTGCTTTTATTGGGGTCAAGAGTGAAGGTCTAGGCTTTCATGGGCATACTCTTTATTGGTGAATTTAAAAATTAGGAGCAGAAAGTTAAAGCATAATAAAGAAAAAGCAACAACAACAAGATGTCCAAATGACAGGGACACAAAATAAATAAAACAGTTATCAAAAACAATCAAGAATTCTAAAATTAATGAGCTGGGGGAGTGTGGTGGGCCAGGCCTGGCTTGTTATCTAGTCTTAAGGCCAGCAATGTCTTTGAAGTGGATGTGCTTGGAAGTAAAGTTTATATTACCAGGCACTTGTATTACCAAAAAGAAAAAAGCTATCAGGGCTTACTTACACACCCTGAGTTGCTCTGTGAATGAGGCTGGTCTGTTTGTCTTGGACTCTGACCTGAGGGACAGGCCTCTGATTGGCACACCTCAAGGAGCCCCTGGGATACTCTGCAGGAATGAAGACAGTGGATCTCACTTTTGCATGTTCTTCTGCTTTGCTCTGGGTCATCAGCATCTCTTTGAAAGAAACTTGCACCATTGTTTAGTGTCCCACTGTTTGCAGCTGCTGCCATACACAAGAGCTCCTAAATATATACAGCAAATGTTAATGAACCTAATGAGAGACTGTCAGAGCACTTACTCCCGAAATCTGCTCGATGCTCCAGTTGTTGGAGTAAGTTTCCTCCTTGATCCTACTGACTATGCCAACTGTTGGAGTACAAGGCCTCAGACATTTGGTATTAGACAGAGATGTGAGCAGTCGTAGGGATATAAGAGAGACTTTATTGTAGACCAAGTAACCATTGCTAACAAGGCACCATTAGCCAAAATAGTTCTTCAAAGTAGCTTACAAAGCAGCCGTAGCAAACATAGGAGCCATACAAAGTAGCGGTCCACCAACTGGTCAGTAACACACTCTTATACTAGCTCAGACAAAAGAGGCTTCTTGACAAATAGTAACATCAATATTTGGGTTATAGAAAGGTATATCTGAGCAGTGCATGCAGTAAGATTGCTGTGTCCTTGTTTTTGCATCTGGATGTTCAAGGCAAATTGGCCTTGAACATCCAGCTACTCTGGTCAGGGCCCCCACACTCAAATTGGTGTACCCTGATTAGGGTTCCCACAGAGAAATAAAGAGCAATTTGATAGTAGTGGGGTATTGTAATACCCCACTTTCACAATGAATGGATCTTCAGACAGATAATCAGGAAAGATATTGGCCTTAAATGACACATCAGACTAGCTGGATTTGAGAGACATATACAGAACATTCTGTCCAACAGCAACAGAATATATGTTCTTCTCAAGTGCACAAGGAATATTCTCCAGGATAGATCATATGTTAGGACACAAAGCAAGTCTTAATAGATTTAAGAAGATTAAAATTATATCAAGCATCTTTATCAACTACAATTATATGAAACTACAAATCAATTTAACAAATATGCAGAGATTAAACAATATGATACTACCCAACCAGTGGATCAAAGAAAAAAATCAAAAGAGAAATCAAATAATACCTTCAGACAAATGGAAATGCATTACAACATACCAAAACTTATGAAATGCAGCAAAAGCAATGTTAAGAGGGAAGTACATAGAGATAAATAGCTACCACAAGAAATAAGAAAAATGTCCCAAATAAACAGCCCAGCTTTATGCTTCAAGGGACTAGAAAAAGAAGAAGAAGAAAAAAGTCAAAGATAGTAGAAGAAAGGATAAACAATGATAAAAATATAAATAAATAAATGAAAGAGACTAAAAGAGATAAAAAAAATCAATGAAGCTAATAACTTAATTTTGGAAAAGAGAAACAAATTTGACAAACCTTTAATGAGACCCACAGGGGATTAAAAAGAAAGAAGACTCAAAATACAAAAGATCCTAAAAAACTAGTATGACCATTTGTATGCCAACAAATTGGACAACCTAGGAAAAATGGGTAAAATCCTAAAAATATACAACTTACCAAGACTGAATCATGAAAAAAAGAGAAATTCTGGGCAGACTGATTACTGGTAAGGAGACTGAATCAATAATAAAAGTCACCCAACAAAAAGTTCAGGACCAGACGCCTTCACTAGTGAATTCTACCAAACATTTAAAGAAGAATTAATAATCATCCTTCTCAAACTGTTCCAAAAATACATTAGAAGAAGAAGGAACTGTGTGAATTACATACTGGACCAACAGCCTCTGTTTATTTTACTTATTTTGGGCACCTTCACCAACTATAACTGATGTGTAGGCTAAAAAGTAGGAAACAGCTGGACACAACTAGAAGCTTGGCTCAATAGAGATTGCTTTTTGGTTACATACTGAGTGCAGAATGGTAAAGAGACAGAAAGCATTTCTTGGGAGACTTTGAAAAAGCAGACCCTTAATAAGCTCATCACTTACAAAAGCTGAAGACCTGCCTAGGAACAGACGAATAAACAGTAGAGCCATCAAACACACCCATTCCTCTTCCTGTGTAACTTCTCAAGGCTGAAGCCAAAGTCCCTCTGTGACTGTTGCCCATAAGGAGGTGGGCAGAAGAGCAGGACTGAGTGAAAATAAGGCTGCATTAGCTCAAAGTAGGATATCACATTAAGGGAGCCCAGGAACAAGAAGGCACATTGCTCAGGAAGAGGCCAGCCTTCTTTGTTATTCCTCTGGGGCATGCAAAAGAGATTCTTTCCAAAATGTGATTTGTTCTGCAGGGTGTACTTTTTTTTGTTTTAGAAGACAGTATACAGACATACACACACACTCTCTCTCTCCAGAGGAACTCTTTTGGTAGACATGAATATTTATGCTATGGAAACATGCTTTAAGTTGCCTTCAAAATGTGCACATGTAGAATATAACCTTTCAGCATAGTAATTCACTTAGATATTTGCTCATCCCAGATGTGATAGGCAGAATAAGAACATACATATTTGGTTTTATTTGTGTTTTTCATTCTCTACAGAGTATAAAATAAGTATGTAAAATAAGAAGAAAATTATGATACATAAATTTTGACAGGCCTTAAGAAATTATTTTCTCTAAGAGCTACTTGTAAAAATGAGCCTATTTTGTTTATAATAAATATTATTCACATCTTCAAAGATAATGTGGAAGTTGATTATTTTGGAGATGTTACTTGAATTTATTTAAGCGCGCACAGTGTTTGCAACCTCCAAGCAGAATAATTGTTCCCAGACAGATGGCAGGAAAGGTTGACATCTGGACAAACAGTTTGGCCAGACACTGTTCCAGTGTAAAGGCCTAGGCTAAAAAGCTGTGCCGAAGCTCTGAGCCATTAAAAATATAGAATGTAGGTTTGGGGGTGGGAGGCTAAAATTGGGTAAAGTGAAAGTTAAGATGAAGGCAAAAATTAGAGTGTTGGAGAGAGGTTGACAGTCCCATTCAAAAGTCTTCAATGAAATAGGAAAGTTACAGAAAGTTATGCCAATTATAGGAACAAGGGGAAGGGATGATAAGAATAAGGTTTTGACTGTCAACAAAAAGGTTTTGATGAGGAAGAATAATGTTTAAAAGTAGCAATAGATGGTAATATGATGCTAATGGGTTCTGTAGACTTCGTGTGGGTTAATAGCGATGTTTCAATCTAGAAAACAAAAAGAATGTAGAGTCTTTAAAAAAAAAACCTAAGGATCCAAAGTTTAATAGAGGAGCATTTTCTGAAGATGTGAAGGATTCACCGGATTACAGTGGAAAATAACTAAGGATCTTGATGGAGAAAGCCCTGAGCCCCAGGGTAATGAGACTTTGGGTATGAGAAGCCTAAAGAGCTCCAGAATCACTACCGACTGAGTTCTCTGAGGAATGGGTCTCCCAGGCTTCACTTCAGTGCCCCTGGAAGAGAGACATGGGAAATACTGTGTTTGTGAGAAGAGCAAGCCCCCAACTCTTCCCAGGAAAATTGAAAAGAGGTATGTGCTTAGAGGAAGGCTGGAAAACATATTTAAAATTCCCTGTTATTACAGAAGTTTCTACCTAGGGGATGTAGAAATTATTAAAGGCACAGGCACTGTGCAAACGACATGAACAGCCACAGATGACCAATGTCCACTTAATCTTCATTACTCACTTCCACAATGTCTGACACAGTAGATGCTCCATAACTACTGGATCAGCTAGTAATAAGCATAACATAGGCCTAAATAAATTCTGATCCGTTTCAACAAGAAGTTTACTTCATGACAAAGTCTGCCAATCAGAGAACCTAAAACGTCACACAGAGAGTGGGTGCAGCACAGGCAGGATGGCAGGCCAAAGTAGATCTGGACCATACCATAAATGCAGATGAAATGGGTACATACTTCTGTAAAAATAAATTTATTTCTCATAACTAGAATCTAAATTTGTAACCGTGAATAAAAATATCCTATATAATAAAGAGGTAATATGCAATTAACTCTCACGCCCTCACAAGATGACTGCCTAAAACCAGGCTGGCAGGGGCATTAGTGAGGGACAACCAAACGACTGAACAAGCAGGCTGCATGGGGGGACCAGGTTGGCAGGGGGGGCAGTAAGAGGCGACCAGGCCAGTGGGGGGGGCAGTTAGGGGTGATTAGGCTGGCAGGGGGGGCAGTGAGGGGCAACCAGGCCAGCAGGGGGTGGCGGGGGACGGAGTTAAGAGCGACCAGTCTGGCAGGGAGGGTGCAGTTGGGGGAGAACTGGTCTGCAGCGGGGGGCAGTTAGGGGCAACCAGGCAGGCACACAGGTGAGCAATTAGGAACCAGCAGTCCAGGATTGTGAGAGGGATATCTGACTGCCAGTTTAGGCCCGATCCTTACCGGCAGTCAGATATCCCCCAAGGGGTCCAGGATTGGAGAGGGTGCAGGCTGGGCTGAGGGGACCCCCCATCCTTGTGCATGAATTTTGTGCACTATGCCTCTAATACATTATAACAACTGTTTTATTAGCAAGCAATTTAGAAAAAAAGCCAGTGGGCTTCTCTGAGGAAACAACATGGCTATTGTGCCTATTAATCCTGGTGTTATAACCTCCATGGCTTTGGTGTTGTGCTATTATATGATACATTTATTTTGTGGTGCACAGTGGAATTGCATCATATCATTGCAGCAGAGGTCACTGACAAAGAGAAATAACACAGAATAAAAAGAGGGGATTGGAGAGAAAGCCCCAAGGGGTGGAAGAGACTGTCTAGACATGTAGGAAGAGACTGGGGAGATAAGGGTTAAAGGGGAAGACAGGCCAGAAATGAGGAACCTCAGCAGAAAGACCTCTGTTTATGATAGCTCATGAATGGCAAGACTTAGGAGCTGCAAAGAGAATATTAGACTTTTAGGATAATTTTTTTTTATTTCTTGATTTTTCTCTTAATTTCCCCTTTGTTATTCCTGTGGTGACATTTTCACAAGTTATACTGTCTTTGCTAAGAGGAATCAGAAAGCCTTTGTATTTACTCTTGGCTCAGGTATTGAAGGTACAAGCAATATCCTTATTTTACTCCTGCCAGGGGTGAAAGTGAAGGAAGAGGTGAGCTCAGGGGCAAGAAATGTCAGGGCAGAGTCACTCCCATCATTCAGCTGTCCCTTCCTGAGGGGAGAGTCTCTTTCATTAGTAAGTTTGGAGGTTTAGGGTTTTATTTTATGAGGGAACATAATAATTCATTGCCCATAATAGCCAATAGTAGCTAGCATTTATCCTTTATAAAAAATAACTAAACAACAACAAAAACAACCACTAGTATGTATTAAACAATTGCTCCATGCCAGACTCTGTGTTACACCCTTCACACATTTTTAACTTATTAAATACTCCCTTAATAATCCCCTGTTACAGACAAGTATCCAAGGATCAAAAGGTTAAAGAAATACTCAAAATGTCACAACTAGGAGGTGAAGAAACCCGAATGTAGCTTCAGAGTAGTCGCTGAACTAGCTACAATGTTTGCTGCAAAGACGGCTGTCATCTTGTCAATTCAGCAACTGACAGTTTCCAAACCTATGATCCTCCTAGGCTCCTGCACTTGCAAAGCAAGGGGCATCCGTCCCCCTCCCCCCGACCCCAGGGGACCTCCATATGCCGCTGTGAGGTTGTGCAGTGGCAATTTCCTAGGCTCTCTCCTGGCACTTGGATAAGCACAATTTGTCATACTTGACATCTAACAGCTAATGCTCAGAACTGCACTTGACCAAGTCTCAGATTCTGGTCTCTTTTTCTCTTTAGTGGTTAGACTACTTCTAACTACACCCAGTCATGTCTCCAACTCTGAGGACATTGGTGGGAGGGCAGCTGAGTTCCTAAAGCATTATTTAGAGTTCTCTCCAAACTTTTAGGTGCCTACTTATTTTCTTGTTAGCACAGACAGACACTGCCCACAGGAGTTGCTGTGTAAGTCTAGACCTCACTACCTTGATAAATGTCAATGTACCTAAAATCTATCTCAACTAGTACACCGGTGATCTATAAAAATACAGTTTTTTCCCTTACTCTGTTAACACTTGATAGAATGACTGAAACCTGGGAGTAAATGGGGTTGTTTACAATTGATTTTCACCTCCCACCTGGAGTTGCTAAGCAGCAGCCACTGGTGCAGATGCAAAGCCCGTCTCAGGATGCTCAAGGTGACATGTGTCATTCATTGTGTGTACATCAAGGATGACCAGAAGGTCTCACTGGGACTGAAGTTACTTAATTCCTAGGGTCGGAATACCACGGGATTAAATTTGTGGAATCCAGAAGCATGAGAGAGTGAGAGCTCCAAGCGGCTTCCCCGTCCTAAGTACAACACACTTTGAGGTTTGAAGGCAGATGCCCACAGCAGCATGGAGAGCATGAAGGAGCTGCTGCTCTGAGCTTCACCTGAGGCAGGTCCTGGTCGGTGTATGTCTGTGCCCCAACTTCAGTCATGAGCAGCTGGAGGAAAAGGATTATTTTAAAGACAATTCCAAAGACAGAGGCGGGGGAAGTCAGATGAGAAGCCTGGGGTCCGGTTAAAGTCTCTGAACGGCAGAGTGCAATTCTGCCCTTTGTCCAAAACAAAGAGAAGGAGCTCACTGTTGATTTTTGTTCAGAACCAGAGAAAATACCAAAGTAGCTTTACCTATACAGGAACATTCTATAACCATCTTCATGACTATAGTATGTGACAGGAAAAGGTACTAATTTTTAATTGACTTTCTGCATCCAAAATAGTAGGACATTTCACTCCTGTGCTCTCATTGGCTTTCACGAATAAGCTCACCTCCCTGGGCAGTGTTTCTGAGAATGAGTCCTGTCACCTGAATTGAAGACCAAATGAGCACAGGGTATCTAGGGTAAGCGCCCCACCAGCTGGAGGACCTCACCGGAGAAGTTAGATCTTGGTTCACAGTCACATTCCCCTGCTGCGGTCCCAGGGGAGAGACCTTCTAAGGCAGATAAAACATGGCACCCTGAGGATAAATAAGGTGAAAGACATTGCATGCTTGCCTAGTAGCCCCTGTTCTTCAAAGTGCAGCCCTTAGACCACCACCAGCAGCAGCAACAGCAACACCTGGGAGTTTGTACAAAACGTAGAAGTCAGGCCCCATCCCAGAAGTAATAAAAGGCACTGCATAGTGTCTGCCAGTCCCCAGGTGATCCTTATGCACGTAAATGCCTGAGAAGTCTCACTCTAGCCCAGTGATTCTCCCACCTGACTGCACATTAGAATACCAGAAGAGCTTTAAAAATCCTGATCTTAAACCTCAGAGATTCTGAATAATGGGTCTGGGACGAGGAGTGAGCACTAGAATCATTCAAAGCCCCTAGCTGATTTTAAAGTGCAACCAATAGTGAGAGCCATGCTCTAGACCAGTGGTTGGCAAACCCATTAGTCAACAGAGCCAAATATCAACAGTATAACAATTGAAATTTCTTTTGAGAGCCAAATTTTTTAAACTTAAACTATATAGGTAGGTACATTGTTATTAACTTAATTAGGGTACTCCTGAGCTGGCCTTTGCTAAAAGCATCTGATTGAGGCACGTTTGCTGAGGTGGACCCCTTCCAACTCTCCCATCCACACTCGTCTTGTATACTTGTTTCGTCTATCTCCTTTCGTTCATCCTCTCTATATGTCAAAACCATCTCAACATACCTTTCTCAATCCTCGACACTACATCTTCTTTC
The DNA here is from genome assembly GCF_963259705.1 of Myotis daubentonii. NCBI lineage: Eukaryota > Metazoa > Chordata > Mammalia > Chiroptera > Vespertilionidae > Myotis > Myotis daubentonii. Next base: position 121,641,491 of record NC_081842.1, read on the forward strand.
ACTCCACAACGTTCCCTAAAATTTACTTAATACACTTTACTTAAAGTTTTAAGTTAACTTCGCACTGTACATGTGTGCCCACGTGTGGTATTTTGTGGAAGAGCCACGCTCAAGGGGCCAAAGAGCCTCATGTGGCTCATGAGCCGCGGTTTGCCGACCACTGCTCTAGACAAATGGTCTTCTCACAAAGAGAGCCAGTGAGAAAGAGCAGGCCCTGGGGGTGGAGATAATATTTTCAGACAGTAAATATGGGTGTCCAGGCACAGAACAGAAGGTCAGAGACACATGGTAAGTTCAGATAGCAGATAGATAATCAAGATAGTGACATGGTAGGTAAAAAACACATAAGACGAAAGGGCCATCAGGGAGCAATGCAGGACATTAGTAACTAGGGTGGTAGTATAGGCCGGAAACATTACTCAGTTCTGCTATAACTAAAGCTTTGAAAACATAAATTGGTGTCAATGTGATTGATATATTAGGGAATTCAGCATAATGCAAATTTCACCTTTGCTTCTACTCAACTTTGTGGTCTAGATTGAAACACTAGTGAGCACAGGAAACTGCTCGGGCTGGAAGGAGGCACCTCAGAGCACACACAGTGCACACACGCACAAACATCAGACGCCCACCAGTGACCTCTGTCCACCCCCATGGGTCCACATCCTGTTACAACTTTTCATCTGATTTTCAGCCACCTCCTTCCACCCTCAACTCCACCTCAATAACTCAGCTATGCCCCTCGGGCATCACGTCCAATGTGGCCAGTTTTTTCAAGCCACAGTGCTGTACTTCTTGTGGTGTTTTTGTATGTCTTGACCATTGAACAAATACAAAATGGTTCTCCCATGTATTTTAGATCTTTGCTTTCTTCTGTGTCATAGGCAAAGGTTTTGATCATTGAGTCCCTGATCTCACTTCTCCCACAGCCCTGTGGTATTTGTTACACAATTTTGTGCATCAGTTACTTTCTGAATTGTGTGTTTCATTATGGCAGAGCTGACTGCAAAATGGAGTGGATTTGATGTCAATTCATTTAACTTCTAATTAATGCTCTGGAAATTCCTGTTCAGGGCAGGATTAAATAGGGGCTGTTAAGTGTGTCCTTCTCAGCTCTGGAGAAAGGAAAGAGGAAGTGGCAGGGGACAGGTTGTCAGGACGTCCTAGAAAGGCCCATGGAGGGAATGGCACAATGCGGGAGAAGAGGGAGGAGGTGCTGGTGCCAGCTATCAGAGAATTGGAAGGGGCCTCTGATGACCTCATTGCTCAGGGAGGGAGAAGGTATCAGCAGTCTAAAGAAGTGGAATGTGTTCTCAGGAATATTACCTAAGAAGGCCTTTTAGAAGGATTAGGGTTGGGGCAGTGGAAGGGGAAGTCTGTGCCATAGCCTGTGCTAAGGTAACTCGCTGAACCAGGGGGTGTCAGTGGGAGCCCTGCTCTCTCCTTGCCTCCTCACTGAAGCCTTCCTAAGGACCAGCATGTTCCTGTCTGCTTCTTTAACTCTCACGCTGAATCTGTAAAATCTTTGCACACCATGCCATGCAATGTCATAAACCTCCTCTCAACCAGATATGATCAGATGACCAGACCTTTCAGTGTCTGCCTGCTGGGCCCCTGGCCTTTAACGGGGTTTTAATTTTGTTACCTTTCCTTCCCCAGCCCCCAGTTCTCACAGCTCCCCTCCTTTACACTCCACACCACCACCATTTTCTGCCCTTTCCCTGGTTTTCTGTCCTCCATTCTATGCCGAGGGTTCTCCTTTGCTACAGTCCCTTTTCTCTCAGCCTCACACAGGATTCTGTCACTGGCCTTTTTTCTTGTAAATGGCCTACCTCACGAGGACAGTGCATTTGTCTTTTTGGTTCTAACAACCGCCTACACTACAATATCCCTTAAATTCCCACTTTAAATCTTCTACTTGGCAGTTTCATTTCCACTGTGAACTTCCACAGACATCTCAAATACTTCCTGTTCAAAGTAGAATTCACCATGTTACTTACCCTACTCAAACATCTCTTCTTCGTGGATTTCTTTCTCCCTGCGTGGAGCCCACATGCACCCAAGCACCCAGTCAGAGCCTTGGGATCATCATCTCACACGTCCAGTCTCCACACCCTTCCAGTGTGTCTGTCCACAGTTTCTCATTGGTCCTTGCTTCTCCATCCCCCTGCCATTGACTTAACTCCACTTTTCATCATCACACAGCTGGGCCACTTTCCCCAGTCTCAATGCTCTCAGATCACTAGAGTAGGCTCTGAGCAGAGACAGCTTTTAAAAATGCAGATCTGATTAAACTTCCCAAAAGCTCCAAGTCTGGAGAATAAACACCAAGTCTTTTACATATGTTAGAAATGCCGCCCTTTCCTACCACCAGATGATACCCCTCCTTATCATTTTCTTCCTCAAGCTTCACCAAGCAGAAACTTTCAAGGGTCAGTGGTTCCCCAAGCACAGCCTGCTGTCTGGGCCTCTGGACCTTTTGCATGTTGTGTCCTTTTCTGGGGATGCCATGCCCTTTTTTCTCTTGACAGCAAACTTATTCATACTTTAAGTTGTACTAAAACATTACCTGAATGTCCCAGATACAATTAATTTCTCATCATATATTTAATTTATTGTTAATGCAATTTTATTTGTTTTTCTTTGTGTTTATCTGTTTATATCTTATACTGGTCTGTAAATGTCTCATGAAAAAAATCAATACTAGTTATACTTACAGAAAAATCATATGCTTCATTGACTGGCTTATTTCACTTAGCATAATGCTCTCCAGTTCCATCCATGCCGTTGCAAATGGTAAGAGTTCCTTCTTTTTTACAGCAGCATAGTATTCCATCATATAGATGTACCACAGTTTTCTAATCCATTCATCTACTGATGGGCACTTAGGCTGTTTCCAGATCTTAGCTATGGTGAATTATGCTGCTATGAACATATGGGTGCACATATCCTTTCTGATTGGTGTTTCTGGTTTCTTGGGATATATTCCTAGAAGTGGGATCACAGGGTCAAATGGGAGTTCTATGTTTAGTTTTTTGAGGAAACTCCATACTGTCTTCCATAGTGGCTGCACCAGTCTGCATTCCCACCAGCAGTGCACGAGTGTTCCTTTTTCTCCACATCCTCTCCAGCACTTGTCGTTTGTTGATTTGTTGATGATACCACTTGATCTCACTCATTCATGGATAATAAAGACCATTATAAACTTATGAACAATAATATATACAGAGGCAGAGCTGCCTCAAACTGATTGTCAAACTGCAGAGGGAAGGCCAGGGAGGGTTGGGGGGCAGGGGGGAGGGGGGTAAGAGATCAACCGAAGGAGTTGTATGCATGCATATAAGCATAACCAATGGACATAAGACACTGGCGGGTAGCGGAGGACAGGGGATTGTCAAGGGCGGAGGGAAAAAAAGGACACATATGTAATACCCTTTGAAATACTTTAAGCAATAAAACAATTTAAAAAAGGAAATATTCAAGAAAAAAATCATATGCTGAGTTTTTCAAATTTGTAGATAATGTCTATCAGTGACAACTTTTCTTCCAGCCAATTAATTAAAGTGATTATAATTTTTCTCTCTCTCTCAGCTCAGAAGAATATAGAGGAATTGTAAAACATTGCAGTAAGTGTACTTATAATTATGCATAACCTCATTAAAGTTTCATTGTTTTCTCTTTTCCCCAAATCTTAAGATACTTTTTTTTAAAAGAATAATATCCAGTCTCATTCTATATCTTTAAGTTGCACAGAGACCTACCCCATATGTGTTTGTGGCAGCATAAGACCATGTGGATGGGGAAAAGTAGGATATGAGATTTCATCGTCCTTCTCTTCAAATAAGTGATAGGGACCCCAAATATTTCTTCAGAAATATGTCATAAATGTAAAATGTCTGCAGGCTATCCATGGCATGCAACCCAGGCCCAAGCACAGGGACATTGCTTCATTCTTCTGGAGCCCCAGGAATCTAGTTCCTTGAAATATAAGAAAACATGCTCTCCAAAATAACCATAGAACACTGAAATTTGCATCTATGAAATTATTTACAGACAGAGGTTATAGTTTATAAGACACAGTTTATAGGAAGAGCTGTTTGTCAAGGATTGGAGTAATTCAAACTACCAAATACTAATCCACAGAGGTGACATGCTAAACAGGGTGCTAGGTTTTCAGGGGCACAAGCTGAATTAGATTGCATGGCTACATTCAGAAACTGCAACATGCTACTGCGAGGAAATGAACTCAGCCAGGTGAATAGTTCTGGTTCCAGTTAGAATGAAGAAAGGACACAATACCCTATCTGTGTAACTATTTAAGAATTCTGAAAAAGTATAAAGAAATAAAAAACAAAAAATGAAACCAATATGGCCATTGTTTTATTTTGTTTTCTCCCATATATCTAGTCTTAGACTCAGTTTAATCTTAATTCCAGAACTTCCCAGCAGGTATGACCAAGAGATACTCTATATCTCTAATCAGAGCACTTGTTAGGCTCGCCCCAGAGAAACAGAAAGAATGATGGTGTCCCGCCTGGCATGGCTCAGTGGCTGAGTGTTGACTTATGAACCAGGAGGTCACAGTTCAATTCCCTAAAGGGCACATGCCTGGGTTTCGGGTTCCATCTCCAGTTTTGCGTGTGCAGGGGGGAGCCAATCAATGATTCTCTCTCAGCATTGATGTTTCTATCTCTCTCTCCCTCTCCCTTCCTCTCTGAAATCAATTAAAAAAATAAAAAAGATAAAATAATGCTGGTGAATTCCTGATTTTTTCTTCCAATCATCCCCTGGAAACACACTCAGTCCCAATGCTGTACTCACACCTGGCACTCACATCCAGAATTTACACCTCACCCCAGAGGCAGAGCCAGTTGCAGGAGGTGAGTGACAATGCAGAGAGCTGGAAACTCCAACTTTGTGGCCAGAGGACCAGAATGAGTAGCCCTAGAGAGGTGAAGAGTGTCATAGGGATGGCAGAGAAAAAGGAGCTCAAGAAAGCAGCCACATACAGTTGTGTTTCAAGCCTTAGATTTACCTACAAGATGTGCATGTATGAAACTGGTTAGAAATAAAATACCAAAGGCTTTGAGGATAGAACTGTGGGGTAGCTCACTACCCAGGCCCCAGTTTTCCCATGGGGAACATACACATAGGGCAAATGCAAAGAGCTCTGCAAAGACTTTGAAAATAAAACTGACATTGGAATGAGGCAAAACTTGGAAATACCAGTCAGAAATTACAGTTTGCAACTAAAGTAAGATAAAGCAAAAAATCAACATTTTCCAACATTTTTAGATACGACTTAAATCTCATAAAATAATATTAAAATGCTCAGGACAAAGTTACATGACAGAACTAACCAGGAGAATCTTGGCAAGAAGCAAAGGAAAACATGATCGACAAAAGACAACCCTTAGTTGACACAAATTTTGAAATTATCAGACAAATATTTAAAGTAACTTTTATAGCTGTGTTCCATAAAGTAAGTGTGAACAGTATTGAAATGAATGTAAAGATAGACATTCTTAGCAAAGAAATGGAAGCTATAAAAAAAAAGTGAGCATATTAGAAATGAAATAAAATTTCACAGGATGGAGGAGATACAAGATGGCGGTGGACAGGATGGCAATGAGGAAGAGTGTGAGTGGGGGAGGGAGCGAAAGGGGAGCGAATGTGGACGTGTGGACATGGTTGTGTGTGTGAGTGAGGGACAGTTATATTCCACAGGACAGTTGGGGGCGGGCGGACCAGGCTTCCCTAGCCAGGCAGCCTCTACTACCGCTGCAATCTCCCCCGGGATGGCCACCTCTGCCACAGAGACCGCACCATCTTGAAGGGTAGCCCAGCCTCAACTCCACCGGGGAGCCCTCAGACACCACCCAGGACCCTGCAGCCACACCGGCCAGAGACCAGCCACCTTGGCTATGAATCACAAACACCGAGACTCCAGTTTCCCCAGCCACGGGCTCCTAAAAAGGTTGTCCAGGGGAAGACAAAATGGTGGCCAAATAGGCGGATGGGTCCAGCGCCTTCTTAGGGAGCAGATAGAAGAAAAGCTGAATCAAATAACATCCACCTGGAATTGGAGAATTAAGCACAGCTAGTGAGACAATCCTTGGATGGAAAGGTCAGAGGTCAGTGGGATCGGGGATCTGGGCTGGAGGGAGAAATGCACGCAGCCAGGACTAGAGTGTCAGAGGGAGATTGCCCTGCACCAGCTCCACGTCCTTGGGGACACGTGTAGCACTCGACTGTGGAAGGGGATCCACAGGGCTGCTGGCAGCGGGGGACATTAGCTCTAAGCCCACAGCTGTGGGAGACTGTCCCCAGAAAGGCAGCCTGCAGTTCTGCCCTGGCTGCTCAGTGCCTGGGGGAGAGAGATGCTGAGGGGCGAGGTTGCTCTGTCTTTATATTTTCCTTGATTTTACTTGCTAAACCCAGTGCATAGGATCTTTTAATTACAAACACTCACTGAGGTAGCAGTGCAGGGGAAGGTGGTTTTGTGGATGCTCAGAAGCAAGATAGAGAGAGACTATAAGGAAGCCAACTCTGGGACAGTCTGATCCCTCCAGCCCTAACAGACGTTTTTTTTCCTGGGAGGCAGGCAGGCTCCTCCTAGCAGCGCAGCCACACCCAGCCTTGAGCGTGGCAGGGAAACAAGGATTCTGAATACCCCCAGGGAGCCCTTGGGGACTGGGTTGAGGGGCCATTCGGTCCCAGAAACTTATACAGAAACTCCGCCACCTAGAGGCCATGTCAGAAGTGGGCAGATTGATCCCTCCTGCCTAAAACCAGGGTTGTGGCCTCTGACACAGAGAAGCGGTGGGTCGCTGGGAACTTCAACAGAGTGCTGACTTCCTAGCAGAAACCTGAGACGTGGCAGATAGAACAGTAGAGAGGGGTTTTAAATCAGCCCCCATGGGACATTAAAAATCAGCTGAAGCAAACAAACTTCACTACTTCACATTTTTATTTTTTATCTTTTACTTAAGAAAGTATTTTTTTCTCTTTTCTTTATTTTATTTATTATTATTTTTATTTATTGTTATTTTTTTTACCTTCCATTGTTTTTGTTTGTTTGTTTGTTTTTGGATTAGTATTCTACATTCTTTTTTTTTTTTTTACTCTATATCACTTTCTCATTTATGCCGACCGTTTATTCCTCATTGCCCCATTTTAAATCCTGTTTCTCTTCTCCTGATCCTGCTTTAGATTTTGACTCTCCTTTCTTTTTAGTTGTTAAAAATTGATCTTCTTTATCTGCTTTATTTATGCATTACTATTTTTTAAAATATATTTTATTGATTTTTTACAGAGAGGAAGGGAGAGGGATAGAGAGTTAGAAACATCAATGAGAGAGAAACATCGATCAGCAGCCTTCTGCATACCACCTACTGGGGATGTGCCCGCAACCAAGGTACATGCCCTTGACCGGAATCGAACCTGGGACCCTTCAGTCCACAGGCCGACGCTCCATCCACTGAGCCAAACTGGTTAGGGCTATGTATTACTATTATAGTAGTCTATGTTGGCTAGCTCATTTATCTAATTTCCTCTTCCCTGCTCCAAGTCCATGCATCCTTCTCTTTTCTCTTTCTTTGCAGCCAATTTTGTTTCTTGTTGTTGTTTGTTTGTTTATTTTATTTTTTATTTTATGCTTTGTTTATCCTCTCCTTGCTTGTGCCCTTATTCTACTAATAGTTTAATTCGTTTCACTCAGCAAACTCAGTCCTATTTGCTCTCTACTCCATTCTCCTTTTCCAAAAACAGATGAATATATAGATAGGTAGAATAAAGAAAGGGGAAATTTTATTTTTTATTTTTTATTTTTTACTAGAGGCCTGGTGAAGGAATTTGTGCACTGGTGGGGTCCAGCTGCCACCCCCCCAATGTGGGCCAATTGGGCTGGACTGGTGAAGGGGATGGGTTGTAGGTGGTTGGGTGGTGGCAGGGGGCCGATAGGGGGCAGGGGGCAGTTGAGGTGAGGGGTTGCCCCCAGTCGGGCCAGTTGGCCAGTGCAAAGTGCATCATAGCGACCAGTCATTTGGTCATTCCATTTGTTCTGGTCCTTCCAAAGTTCCAGTCATATATATATATATATATATATATATATATATATATATATATATATATATATATATAATTATCTTTAATCATTATTATTATTATCTTATTTTTATATTTTTAATTGAATATTTTGTTTTTTACTTTTCTTCTTATATACTCATTCTCTTTCTACCTCCTCTATACTAAATTGTAGCCATTCCCACATTCATTCAATTCCTTTACCTTACATTATGCAAATAAGCTCTGCCTCTTCAGATTCACCTCCCCTCCTTTATTTCTGGGTGTTTGTATTTTTTGGTTTATTTGTTGGTTTTGTGGAGTTTGCTCCCCATATATTTTTCTTTTTCTTTTTTCTTCTTTTTCTTTTCTCAATATTATTTATGCACTCTTTTCTCTCACCTAATTCTCTTTTCTCTGTTGGTCACTTTGATTTGGTGTTATCGGTGTGAATATATTCGTGTTTTGTTCGCTCTATGTCATGGCTTGATGAGTTGTATTTTGTGCCTTTTGGTCAACATGGTAGAGAGTGAGCCACATAACCAGACACCCTGAGAGGAGCAAAAATGGGGAGACAAACAAGCCCCATACGAGAAAAAAAAAAAAAAAAGGAAAAATCACCAAACAAGGAAGTAAATGAAATGGAGGCAAGCAATTTAATTTGTCAGAGAAATAATTCAGAGCAATAGTCATAAAGTTGCTGAAAAGAATGGAAGACAAATTCAACAATATGTGTAAGAATCAAGAGAAAATGACGAATGAAGACCGAAGAAGAAATGAAGAATGACAGCTGCAATAAACAGCACAATAGAAAGCATTTATAGAAGACTAGAAGAAGCTGAGGACAGCGTCAGTTTGCTAGAAGACAAGGTAGAAAGAAAACACAAGCAGAGCAGCAACTGGCAAAATAAAAGTTAAAAAACAAGAGGACAGCCCAAGGGAGGTTTAGGACAACATGAAATGAAACAACATTGAAATAATAGAGGTGCCAGAAGGAGAGGGCACTGAGCAAGGAGTAGAAAACCTGTTTGAAGAAATAATGACAAAAAACTCCCCTGATATTGGCAAAAAAAGACAAGAACAAAAACTGACACAACACCAAGAAGCTCACAGAGTCCCAAGTAAGATGAACCCCAAAAGACTGACACCAAGACACATCATAATCCTATATAATAAAGAGGTAATATGCAAATTGACCATCACTCCAACACACAAGATGGCTACCCCCATGTGGACACAATATGGCTGGCAGGGCAGGGCAGTTGTGAGGGACCAGGCCTGCAAGGGAGGGCAGTTGGGGGTGATCAGGCCTGCAGGGGAGGACAGTTAGAGGTGACCGGGCTGGCAGAGGAGGGCAGTGAGGGTGACCAGGCCTGCAGGGGAGGGTAGTTGGTGGCGACCAGGCCTGCAGGGGAGGGCAGTTGGTGGTGACCAGGCCTGCAGGGTAGAGCAGTTAGGGGCACCAAGGCTGGCAGGGGAGGGCAGTTAGGGGCAACCAGGCTTGCAAAGGAGGGCAGTTGGGGGGGACCAGGCCTTCAGGGGAGGGCAGTTGGGAGGGAACAGGCCTGCAGGGGAGGGCAGTTAAGGGTGACCAGACCGGCAGAGGAAGGCAGGTTGGGGGGACCAGGCCTGCAGGGGAAGGAAGTTGGGGTAGACCAGGTCTGCAGTGGAGGGCAGTTGGGGGCAACCAAACCAGCAGGGGAGGGCAGTTAGGGGTGACCAGGCCAGCAGGGGAGCAGTTAGGCATCTATCATGCTGGCAGGGGAGTGGTTAGGGGGTGATCAGGCTGGCAGGCAGAAGCTGTTAGGGGAAATAAGGCAGGCAGGCAGGCAGGCAAACATTTGGGAGTCAGCAGTCCTGGATTGTGAGAGGGAAGTCCCAAATTGGAGAGAGTGCAGGCTGGGCTGAGGTACACACCCACCCCATGCACAAATTTCGTGCACTGGGCCTCTAGTTAAATTTATAAACACCAATGACAAAGCAAGAATCTTAAAGGCTGCCAGAGAGAGACAGAAAGTTACCTACAAGGGATCTCCCATTAGACTATCAACTGATTTCTCAACAGAAACACATCAGATCAGAAAGGAATGGATTGAAATATACAAAGTAATGCAAAGCAAGGGACTGAATCTAAGAATACTATACCCAGCAAGGCTATCATTCAAAATTGAAGGTGAAATAAGGGGATTCACAGACCAAAAATGGGCTAAGGAAGTTTATTACCACCAAGCCAGCAATGCTAGAAATGCTAAAGGGACTGCTGTAAAAAGGAGAAATAAGAAGGGCAGAAGGAACACAGCATAAATAATAAAAATGGCAAAAAACAAGTACCTATCAATAACATAGATCATAAACATAAATTGATTAAATGTTCCAATCAAAAGACATAGGATAGCTGAATGGATAAGAAAACAACTCACATATTTGCTGTCTACAAGAGACCCAACTGAGAACTAAGGACTCACACAGACTGATAGTGAAGAGAAGGGAAAAAAGATTCAGGTGAATAGAAATGAAAAGAAAGTTGGGGTAGCAATACTTATATCTGACAAATTAGACCTCAAAATGAAGTCCATAACAAAAGATAAGGGAGGCCACCTCATAATAATAAAGGGATTGATACAACAAGAGGATATAACTCTGGTAAACATATATGCACCCAATACTAGAGCACCCAGATACATAAAAATATTCTGGAAGATATCAAGGAAGAGATGGACAGCAATACAGTCATAGTAGGGAACTTTAATACCCCATTGACTCCACTGGATAATCCTCTAAACAACAACAAAAAAAAAAATCAGCAAAGAAACATCAATCCTAAATGAATCACTAGATCAGATGGACTTAATTGACATCTTCAGAACATTTCACCACAAAGCTACAGAATATACATTCTTCTTAAATGCACATGGGACATTTTCAAAGATAGACCACATATTGGGACACACGCAAAGTCTCTTCAAATTCAAGAAGATAGATCATATCAAGCATCTTCTCAGATCACATGGCATAAAATTAGAAATCAACTATAATAAAAACAATGAAAAAAATAACTCAGAGGCCAAATAGCATGCTATTAAACAATGATTGGGTTACCAACGAGATCAAAGAAGAAATAAAAAGCACCCTGGTAACAAATGACAAGAGAACACAACAATCCAAAATCTATGGGACAGAGTGAAAGTAGTCTTGAGAGGGAAGTTCATAGCTCTACAGACCTACCTCAAAAAATAAGAAAGAAAATGGTAATAAATTATCTAACCCTACAACTCAAAAAATTAGAGAACAAGAAAAGCCCAGAGTAAGCAGAAGGAAGGAAATAATAAATATGAGAACAGAAATAAATGACATAGAGACCACCCCCCCAAAAAAATACAAAATATCAATAAAACCAAGAACTGGTTCTTTGAAAGGATAAACAAAATTAATGAACCCCTAACCAGGCTCACCAAGAAGGAAAGAGAGAGGACCCAAATAAACAAAATCAGAAATGAAAGAGGTGAAGTAACAACTGAACTCACAGAAATACAAAGGATTATGAAAAAAATACTATGAACAACTCTATTCCAACGAACTGAACAACTTACGAAATGGATATATTCTTATAAAAATACAAGCTTCCAAAACTCAAGCAGGAATAATAAATAAAAACCTGAATAGGCCGTTAACTAACTAAGAAATTGAAGAAGTAATCAAATATTTTCCAGTAAACAAAACCCCTGGTCAGAATAGCTTTACAAAGTTTACAGGGAGTTCTACCAAGCATTCAAACAAGAACTAAAACCTATCCTCCTCACACTATTCAAAACATTCAAGAGGAAGGCACACTTCCAAGCTCTTTCTATGAAGCCAGGATTACCCTAATTCCAAAACCAGATAAGATAAAACAAATAAAGAGTACTACAGTCCAATATCCTTGATGAACATAGATGCTAAAATCCTCAACAAAATTCTAGCAAATCAGATACAACATTATATTAGAAAGATCACACACCATGACCAAGTGGGATTTATTCTGGGGCTGCAAAGATGGTACAATATCCCCAAATCAACAAATGTGATACATCACATAAACAAATTGAGAGAAAAAAATCACATAATCATATCAATTGATGCAGAAAAAGCATTTGACAAAATCCAACACCCTTTCTTGATAAAAACTCTCAACAAAATGGGAATAGAGTGATCATACCTCAACATAATAGAAAGCCCTAAATGACATACCTACAGACAACATCATACTCAATGGACAAAAACTAAATCCATTTCCCCTAAGAACAGGAACAAGACAGGGATGCCCACTCCTGTTGATATAATACTGGAAGTGCTAGCCATAGCGATAAGACAAGAAGAAGAAATAAAAAGGCATCCAAATCGTAAAAGAAGTAAAACTTGCCAAAAATTTATCTGGAATAAAATTTTTAAAAAGACCCCAAATAGCCATAGGAATCTTGAGAAAGAAGAACAAAGTTGGAGGGAATCATCATACCAGAAATCAAGCTATATTATAAATCCACGGTTCTCAAAACTGCCTGGTACTGGCAGAAGAACAGACGTATAGACCAATGGAACAGAACAGAGAACCCAGAAATCAACTCAAGCCATTATACTCAATTAATATTTGACAAAGGAAGCAAGAGCATACAAATCAGTCAAGACAGTCTCTTTAATAAGTGGTGCTGGGAAATTTGGTCAGGTATATGCAAAAAAAAAAAAAATGAAACTAGATCAGCAACTTACACCATACACAAAAACAAATTCTAAATGGTTAGAGGACTTGAATGTAAGACAAGAAACCATAATAATCTTAAAAGACTCTATAGGCAGCAAAATATCAGATATATGTCATACCAATATCTGTACCCATACAAGTCCTAGGGCAATGGAAACTAAAGAGAAAATAAAAAAATGGGACTCCATCAAAATTAACAGCTTCTGAACAGCAAAAGAAACCATCAACAAAACAACAAGAAAACCCACTGCATGGGAGAACATAGTTGCCAATGCTATTTCAGATAAAGTTTTAATATCTAAAATTTACAGGGAACTCATACAACTTAACAAAAGGAAGATAAACAAACTAATAAAAAATGGGTAAAGGACTTAAACACTTTTTAAAAGAGGACATACAAAAGGCCAAGAGACATATGAAATCATGCTCAAAGTCATTAATCATCTGAGAGATGCAAATCAAAACAATAATGAGGTACCATCTCACACCTGTCAGAATGGTTATCATTAACAAATCAACAAATGACAAGTACTGGTGAGGATGTGGAGAAAAAGGCAACCTCTTGCACTGCTGGGGAAATTCAGACTGGTGCAACCATTGTGGAAAATAGTATGGAATTTCCTCAAAAAGTTACAAATGGAACTGCCATTTGACCCAATAATCCCACTTCTAGAAATATATTCCAAGAAAACAGAAACACCAGTCAGAGAGGATACATGCACTCCTATGTTCATAGCAGCACAATTTACAATAGCTAAGATTTGGAAACAGCCTAAGTGCCCATCAGCAGATGAGTGCATTGGAAAACTATGGTACATCTACACAATGGACTACTACACTGCTATAAAAAGAAGGAACTTTTACCATTTGCATCAGCATGGATGGAACTGGATAGCATTATGCTAAGCATAATAAGCCAGTCAGAAAAATATAAATACCACATGATCTCACTCATTTGTGGGATATAATTATCAACATAAACTGATGAACAAAAATAGATCCAGAGGCAAGGTAGCACTGAACAGACCATCCAACCTCACAGGGAAGGCAGGGGAGGGGGTGGTTAGATATCAACCAAAGGACTTGTATGCATTCATATGAGCATAACCAAGGGACACAGACACTGGGGCAGTGATAATATTAAAAACATAAAATAAAATTTCACATAATTAATTTGGTAGAATGGTAATAGTAAAGAGTGGATTTAAAAAGAGTTCCATAAAAATTATCCAGTCTGAACAACAGAAAAAGTCTAAAAATCATGAACAGCAGTCAACAGAGTACTATCAAGAGCTCTAACACTCCTGTTGTTGCAGTACCAGGGAGAGAAGAAAATGAGATTGGAGTCGGGAAAAAAATAATATCTGAAGTTTTCTAAATTTGTCAAAAGGCATAAACTTACAGATTCAAGAAGTTTAATAAATATAAAACAAAATAAGCCTTAAAAAAATCCATGCCCCAACATTATAATAAAACTGCTGAAAAACTAAAGATGAATAAAAAATTTGAAAACAGCTAGATCATTGCATATAGGACAATAATGAAATAAATGAACATAGATTTTTTCACAAGAAACCAAGGAGGCCAGAAAGAGTGAAACAAACATTTTAGTGCACTGAAAATAAAACAAAAACTGTGTAGAGTGTCTAATATTAAACTTTTGATTGATGTTACATATACAAAGTAATGAAAAGCAAGGGACTGAATCCAAGAATATTATACCCATATTGACAACTGAATGATACAACTACTAGCAAAATAAGCAGATAAGGAATTAGGCCACTCCCACCCATTAAGTTTCCTTTTTTAGAAAACCCTGGATAACCTATATAACTGACCATTGATTGATCGCGCTTCTCCCTTTCCACACCCTGATTCCCACCCTATTGCTTTAAATTAGCCAATAAACAGTGAACTGGCGAAACCCTGGACCTCCCACCCTCAGACATTAATAAAGGGGAACACCAGAACTCTCTCGCCTCTCTCCTCTCTCTCTCTCTCTTTCCCCACTCTGTGACCCCCCATCTAACCCCAGTGACCAATGACCTCACTGTGGGACTCTTGAGCAGGCTACCCTCTAGGACAGTAATGTCCAACCTCTCGAGCTCAGCACGCCAGCATTTTGAAAAACCCTAACTTAACTCTGGTGCCATGTCACATATAGAAATTTTTTGATATATGCAACCATAGTAAAACAAAGACTTATATTTTTGATATTTATTTTATATATTTAAATGCCATTTAACAAATAAAAATCAACCAAAAAATGAGTTACTGCTCTAGGACCTATGAGTAATAAACCTTGTTCCTCAAAGTTTTCTGATTTTTTTGCTGAGTTGCATTCTGCACTCATGATAAGAACAAGGGCTGGTCCAGCCACAGCATTGGCCCCGATAGGGAAAATGTCTGTAAGAGCCCCATCTACACTAATAAAAGAGAAGCATGCAAATTGGTGTCACTCTGCTATGCTCACCAGCCAATCAGATGAGTATGCAAATTAACCCAACAACAATGGCGGTTAATTTGCATACATAGGCGCCCAGCAGCCTGGGTCCCGGGAATATCATCAGCACCCAGGTCACTTTGAGGTAGGCCCTGTGTGGGCCCTGAGTAGTGTAAGAAGGGCCTGAGCCAGGGGGCTTCTGGGCAGGGGCAGAGCCAGCCATCATAGCTGCTGGAGGGGCCCCTGCCTAAGCCTAAAGCCTTGGCCAGAGGCTTCAGGCCTGGGAGGGGTTGTGGAGCTGGCAATCAGAGGGAGATGGGGGTCCCCTGCTCAGGCCTGACGCCTGGGCCAGAGGTGTCAGGTCTGGGCGAGGGGCTAATCCAGAGATCGGAGGGTGATGGGGGTCAATGCCTCTGGCAGAGGCATCAGGCCTGGGCTGGGGGCCCAGCCAGAGATGGGTGTGAATTACAGAAGAAACACCTTTTCTGACCACTCATTGGCTAAACTCCCTGTATGCCACTGGTAATATTCTTAGTAACTTGGGTAATAAGAATCCAAAAAGGTGACCTATGGCTTTTCACCACACTCCTGGCGAAAAAAAAAAACAAAGGTCCCCTGCTAGGGGGCTAAGAAATGTCATATCCTGCCCTAGCCAGTTTGGCTCAATAGATAATGCCTCGGCCTGCCAACCACAGGGTCTGGGTTCAATTCTGACCAAGGGCATGTACCTAGGTTGCAGGCTCCTCCCTGGTCGGGGCCCAAGTCAGGGCTCATGCAGGAGGCAACCAATCAAAGTGTTCCTCTCACTTCGATGTTTCTGTCTTTCCCTTTCTCTTCCACATTCTCTAAAAATCAATGGAAACATATACTCAGGTGAGGATAAAAAAAGTAATAAAGAAATGTCATATCCCCATGAAAGACACATCTTGAAAATGCCTAAAGAAAGTTGTCATTTTTTTCATGGTGAAGTGACTGGAGTCCGTGTTGATGAAAAAACCTTGGTGGCTGTGGTGACTGGCAGTGGCTGCAGCAGCAGGGTGATGGGGCTGGGGCCTTCCCCTGATCAGCCCGGTTGCCTCCCATAAAGTCCTATGGTTGCAAGTTTTCTGTATTTCATTCAAAGCAATAATACTAATTCTAAGTAGACTGTGAAAAGTTAGGTTGCATGTTGTAATCCCTAGATCAAGTAAAAAAATATTCTTAAAGGACATATACACCCAATAAAAAATTCAGATAGAATATTAAATAATACAGTGGGGCCTTGACTTACGAGTGTCGCGACTAACGAGTTTTTCGAAGATACAAGCCGTCTCTCAGCCGATTTTTTGCTTTGAGTTGCGAGGTAAAATTAGGGTTACGAGTAAGCCTCAGATACCCCACCGCTAGATGGCGCAGCGAACGTCACAGTGAATGCCACAACATCAGCTCAGCATCATGTGTCTCACTCGTTCACTTTTTGATTTGACATACGAGTAATTTGAGTTACGAGCTCTGTCAGGGAATGAATTAAACTCGTAAGTCAAGGCCCCACTGTATTCAAATGATATAAAAGATATCATGAAGGGAATATAAAGAAAAACAAAGGGATAAAACAAAATAAGTAATAAAATTATAGAACATAATCTAATCATACTATTTATTACACTAAATGAAAATGCTCTAAGCATATTATTCAGATTGAATTTTTTTTAAATATATTTTATTGATTTTTTTGCAGAGAGGAAGGGAGAGAGATAGAGAGTTAGAAACATGGATGAGAGAGAAACATCGATCAGCTGCCTCCTGCACATCTCCTACTGGGGATGTCCCCGCAACCCAGGCACATGCCCTTGACCGGAATCGAACCTGGGACCTTTCAGTCCGCAGGCTGACGCTCTATCCACTGAGCCAAACCGGTTTCAGCCAGATTGAATTTAAACAACAAAAAATCCAATCATATGCTACAGACCCTACCGTAAACCCACTGTAAATATTATGATAGAAATATGTTGGAGAAGAAAAGAAAAATGCAATAAAATCACTAACTTAAAACAAAAAGCTGGAATGGCAATGTTAATATCAGAAAAAGTAGGCTTCAGAATGAGAAAAATTGCTAGCATAAACAAGAGACATTTTATAATGATAAAAAGTTCAAATCACTAAGAAAATAAACTAATGTAACCGCCATATTAACAGACTAAAAAGAAAAAACACACACACACACATGATCATTTGCAGAAAAATAAATTCAAAATATTAAACATTACTTCGTTATAAAAACTCCCCAGCACTGCCCTCGCTGGTTTGGCTCAGTGGATAGTCGAAGTGTCGGCCTGTGGACTGAAGGATCCCAGGTTCAATTCTGGTTAAGGGCACATGCCCGGGTTGTGGGCTCGATCCCCAGTAGGGGGTATGCAGGAGGCAGCCAATCAATGATTCTCTCTGATCATTGATATTTCTATCTCTCTCTCCCTCTCCCTTCCTCTCTGAAATCAATAAAAATATATATTTAGAAAAACAAACAAACAAGCAAAAAAAAAAAAAAAAAAAAAAAACCTCTTCAGCAGACTAAGAATAAAAAGAAACTGCTTTAACCTGACAAAAAGAATGTACAAAAATTCTAGTTTGTAAGATACTTAACGCTTTCCCACTAGGTTCAGAAATAATAATACAAGCCTATCCATTTTGCCATTTTTATTCAACATTACCATTTCTGGTGAATGCAATAAGGTAAGAAAATAAATGAAGGGCATACAGAATGCAAAAGAAGAAATACAACTGTTCTTATAAGTCACAGATAGCATAATTGTTTATGTAGAAATTCTCAAGGAATCTATAAAAATTTTTCCTAGAACTAATAAATGAATTTATTTTTTATTTATTTTAAATATGTTTTAAAATTGATGAGAGAGAGAGAGAGAGAGAGAGAGAGAGAGAGAGAGAGAGAGATGAGAGGGAAACATCAATTGATTGCCTCCAGAATGGGAATAAACCTGCAACCAGGGTATTTTCCCTGGCCAGGAATCAAACCAGTGACCTTTTGGTATATGGGATGACACTCAACCTATTGAGCCACACTGGCCAGGGCAAATAAGTGAATCTAACATGGCTATGGGACACAAACAGTCAACACAATATTTATCATGTTCTACATAATTGAACAATTGACCAGTTGTAAACTAAAATTATAATATTTCTCTCCAGCCAGTCTTCAGTTGATTATTTAGGATGGCTTTTCTATATTTTAGTTGTAATTCCAGTTGGGTCCTGGGAGAATGTCAGTGTAGCTTCCACTTAATCTGCTGCCATTTTGGACTGGCTCACTTACTTCTTAAATTAAAATTGATGTACTATTTATAATAGCCCCTCAAATGATACTTAGGTGTAAATAGAACATATATATATATACACTGAGTGTCCAGATTATTATGACCAGCCAGATTATTATGACTGCCCCATCAGCTCTTCGTTGGGCCACTTTTTGCCTTCAATACTGCAGCAATTCTTCTTGGCATTGACTCCATGAGATGTTGAAAGGTGATGCAAGGAATCTGACACCCGAATAGCACTGTCCAGTTCTGTGAGATTTGATGGCTGTGGAACCAGCTGCCTAATGGCTCTTTTAAATTAGTCCCACAAATGCTCAATTGGATTGAGATCTGGTGACTGTAGGGGCCACCCAAGAAAGGTAAAGTCTCCCTCATGTTCTTGAAACCACTCCTGCACAATAGCACTGTGGCATGGTGCATTGTCTTGTTGGAAGAAGCCATCTCCATTGGGGTACGCCATCAACATGATAGGATGAACTTGATCAGCAACGATACATAGGTATGTTGTGCCATTCAGACATTTATAATGGTCTGGCCCTCTAGCAAATTCAGTGGGAAATTATAGCTAATTTGCATACAAACGTCAGGTGCTCATAATAATCTGGCCACTCAGAGTGTGTGTGTGTGTGTGTGTGTGTGTGTGTGTGTGTGTGTGTGTGTGTGTGTGTGTATATATAAAACCTATATGCTGAAAAACTATCAAACACTGATAAAAGAAATTGAACAAGACATAAATAAAGACACATGCTGTATCTATGGATTAAAACATTAATATAAATTATATGTCAGTTTTCCCAAAATACAGAGAAGTTATCTCAATCAAAATCTGAGTTCATTTTTAGATATAGATTAGCTGATTATAAAATGATATGGAAAAGCAAAGGACATAGAATAGTCAAAACAAATCTTAGAGAATAAAATTGGAGAACTGACAGCATCAGATATGTAACTCCAGCAAGCAAAACAGGGTGGTATCACAAAATTGTAGACACAAAATAAAGTCCAGAAATAGCTCCACAGTAATATGATCAACTGTTTTCTAACAAATTTGTGAAGGTAATTCAATGGAGAAAAATACTCTTTTCAAGAAGTGATGATGGAATGATGTGGGACAGATTGACTACAAAGAAATAGCATGAGAAAATTTGAGGAGATGGCAGAAATTTTCTTTATTCTCATTGTGGTGGAAGTTAAATGTTTATTTGAGTGTTAAAAGTCATATAACTATACACCAAAAGGAAGACAATTTTATTATATGTAATTGTTTTAAAGCATTTGCATTATTTTCTATTAAACAGTCATTGCACAACAGAAAGGGTCCAGTAAAAAAATCAATTCCAGCTCTGCCTCTTCGAGTTTGTGAGTCTGGGCATTCTGAAAGTCCTACTCTCATTTGGTTTATCTATGAAGGGGTAACATTAATACCTTTCTCAAAATCATTGTGTGTTATATATGAAATAATGCACATGAAATATTGTGGACAGTAAAAAAGCATATATATATATACTAGGGGCCCGGTGCACGAAATTCGTGCACTGGGTGTGTGTAGGGGGGAGTGTCCCTCAGCCCAGCCTGCCCCCTCTCACATACTGGGAGCCCTCAGGCGTTGACCCCCATCACCCTCCAATCGCAGGATCGGCCCCTTGCCCAGGCCTGAGGCCTCTGGCCTAGGCGTCTGGCCCGGGCAGCGGGGACCCGCAGCTGCAGCGGCCCCGCAATCGTGGGCTCCGCTTTAGGCCCAGGCAAGGCACCCCTAGCTCCTGGGACTGCCAGCTTCGACCGTGCCCAGCTCCCATCGCTGGCTCCACCCCTACTTCCTGCTATCACTGGCCAGGGCGGCAAAGGCGCCTGATTCTCCGATCATGGCTGGGGGGCAGGGCAAAGGCGGCCCCAGGGCCGCCTTTGCCCTGCCCCCCAGCTCTTAGCTCCCCCCTGGGTTTCCGATCACTGTCAGTGGCAGGGGGCTTCTTCCTGCTTTCCCTTTCGCCTCCCTGCATTGTGCCTACATATGCAAATTAACCGCCATCTTGTTGGCAGTTAACTGCCAATCTTAGTTGGCAGTTAACTGCCAATCTTAGTTGGCAGTTAACTGCCAATCATAGTTGGCAGTTAACTGCCAATCATAGTTGGCAGTTAACTGCCAATCATAGTTGGCAGTTAATTTGCATATAGCCCTGATTAGCCAATGAAAAGGGTATCGTCGTACGCCAATTACCATTTTTCTCTTTTATTAGATAGGATAAAAACCTAAGCAACCACCTAACCATTCAACTATCCAACCAGTAGCTATGACGCCCAATGATCACCAGGGGGCAGATGCTCTAACTGGTAGTTATGATGCACACTGACCACTAGGGGGTAGTTCCTTAATGCAGGAGCTGCCAAGCTGTGGTGACTTGGCAGCTGCAGTTCTCGGGTGATGTACCGGGAACCAGAGAGAAGGGAGACCGATTCTGGGGTGTGTCACCTGAGAACCACCCTCTTGCAACCTGGGACCTCTCAGGGGATGTTGGAGAGCTAGTTTCAGCCCAATCCCTGAAGGCCAGGACGAGGGACCCCACCAGTCAGGAATCCGTGTACTGAGCCTCTAGTTATAGTATAAATATTGAATATAATTATATAAAAATAATCTTGAATTATTTAGGGGTATATTAATTAAAGTCCAAGCAGGAAAGATGCTATATACCCAAATTGGGTAATTTTAGGAGAGCAAACACAAGTATATACAAAAATGTAGGGAAATCACAGAAAATGGAAAAGTACCCTGAGGATAACAATAGCTGAACTGGTGTTGTAAGGTAATATCAATTCTTTCACACTGGAAATTGAAATCTAAAAGTCACGACTAGTAGCAGGAGGTGAGAGGGGGAAATTAGTTAATTAACTGGAAATGTAGCTCTGTAGCTGTTTATGAAGCCTAAATTGGTCATTTATAGCTCCATAATCCAACACCTAACCTTTGTGCCTCCCATCTCTTCCTCCACTGTAGCTGCATGGGATTCCTTTTATTCCTTTGACATTTGAATTCTTGCTGATCTGATTTTTCAGTTGCTACAGGATTTTACAGACCAGTACTTTTAGACAAGAGAGTAATAAAAGGCTCCCCAACAAATCTCTGATTCTGGAATAGTTTTTTAATTATATAACTAGAGGCCCGATACATAAAATTTGTGCATTCGGGGAGGTCCCTCTTCCTGGCCTGAACTTTCTCACAGTCTGGGAGCCCTCAGGGGATTTCTGATTGATGGCTTTGGCCCACTCAGAGGGGGCCTAAGCCATCAGACAGACATCCTGAGCGCTGCTGTGGAGGCAGGAGAGGCTCCCACCACCACCGCTGCATTGAGCATCTGCCCCCTGGTGGTCAGTGTGCATCATAGCGACCAGTTGTTCTGCCATTGGGCCAAACTGGCTTTCTGACATCCCCCAAGGGATCCTGGATTTCAAGAGGTCACAGGCCAGGCCAAGGGACCCCACTAGTGCATGATTGGGGCCAGTAAAGGATGCAGGAGTTTGGCCAGCCAGGGAGGGACTACAGGAGTGTTCCAGGGTGTATCCAGCCCGTCTTGCTCAGTCCCAATCAGCCGGACCCCAGCAACAAGCTAACCTATGGGTCTGAGAATCTGCCCCCTGGTGGTCAGTGCATGTCATAGAAAGCAGTTGAGCAGCCTTAGCATATCATTAGCATATTACCCTTTGATTGGTTGAACAGCAGACTGGATGACCAGGCACTTAGCATACTAGGCTTTTATAATATAGGATAAAAATCTAAATTTCCTTTGATAATTGGGATCAAACCTCCTAGCCACAACAGTGACACCTTTCTTTGGTTCAAAAGCTTGAGGAAACCAAATGGTCAGATGAAAGTCTCAGCTTCCAACTCAATGAAAGAATAATAATTTTCTTGGGTAGAAGCATTCGTCCCATAGGTATTAGATTCTCTGCCCAAGCTTGTGGCAATGGGAATAAAAAATACTTCACATAGGTTAATAGGTAGAGTAGTGAGGCAGACAATCCCGTCTCTTCTTCTTGGCTCCCAGATCTGAGCATGTTGTTGAGGGTGAAAATGACACCATATATTCCCCATATAAGAGTGTAAACTCACCTCTTAAGGTGTGTTGAGATAGCGCTATAATTGAACCTTCAGTAGGTCATTCAGTATTCTATCAGACCAGATGCTTCTGGGACATAGAGCCTGATTGTCACCTAAGGCTGCTATAACAAATAGCATGGACCCAGTGGCTTAACCAACAGAAACAGATTTCCCACAGATCTGGAGGCTATAAGTCTAAGAACAAGGTGCTGGCCAATTCTGTTCCTAATGAGAGCCTTCTTCCTGGCTTGCACACAACTCTCTTCTCACTGTCCTTATATGGCAGAGACCAGAAAGACAGAAAATATGGTCTCTTCCATCTGTTCTTATAAGGACACTACTCCCATCATTAGGGATCTACCCTAATGACCTAATTACCTTCAAAGGCCCCATCTGCCAATACTATCACATTGGAGATTAAAGTTTCCATATATTAATGGGAGAGAAGAGCAGCTGACATTCAGACCATGTCAAGGATCTTGGTAAGAACCAGTGAATCCCATGTTTGTGAACCATGGTTATATTTCCTTTGCTGTAAATTCATCCCCTGGTCAGAGACTAATAAGTCATCAAACAAGGATTTCTTTAAATCCAGGATTAGTGAATGCTTCTAATAGAAAAGCCACAGGAAAGGAAGTCAAATCTATAACTGAAATGTGTGTCCATTCACAAAAGGCAATGGATTGGAGTCTAGTGTGTCCAGCAACCCCATGTGTCTGGCTGGTTCCTTTGAGGAAAGTGTCAGAAGGGAATTGACATAGTTACTGCTGTTGGCATGCTGGTCACTCGTTCCCGCCCCCCCCCCCCCGCCTTCTAATCTTCTGCTGCTTGTCCACATTGTCCAAATCCAACCAGAAATGAGTGTCAAGACTTTCAAACCTCCTTTTGTTCAAAGAGGTACTCTGAAATTGGGTGGCGCACACTCCCGTTCCTCTCCTCTTTGTCTTTAACTCACCCCTGAGCTCCAGCATTTTTATTTTAGATTTGATATTTTCTATTGATAAACACAACAAGGAGTCATTATAACTCTCATAATATGATGAATGAGAATAAATCATTAATTTTATGACATTTAATTTTGTCTTGTATTTGCTTACTAAGATATTATCTTTTCATGGTTATATTTTTTTATTTTATTGTTTATGGTATTACAAATAGTAGTGCATATGTCTCTCTCTTTTTCCCTCCCACTGACCTCCCCCTGGCCTTCCCTACCCCCCAGCACTTGACCTCATCCCCTCACCCCCAGTGTCTTGTGTCTGTTGGTTGTGCTTATATGTGTGCATACAAGTCCTTCGGTTGATCTCTTCTCCCCCGACCATACCCTACCTTCCCGCTGTAGTTTGACAGTCTGTTCAATGCTTCTTGGCCTCTATTTTTGTTCAACAATTTGTAATCTTTTTTATTATCAATAAATGAGCGAGATCATGTGGTATTTATCTTTCACTCACTGGCTTATTTCACTTAACATAATGCTCTCCAGATCCATCCACGCTGATGCAAATGGTAAGAATTCCTTCTTTTTTATAGCAGCATAGTATTCCATTGTGTAAATGTACTGCAGTTTTCTAATCCATTCATCTTCTGATGGGAATTTAGGCTGTTTCCAAATCTTAGCTATGGTGGATTGTGCTGCTGTGAACATAGGGGTGCATATATCCTTTTTGATTGGTGTTTCTGTTTTCTTGGGATATATTCCTAGAAGTGGTATTACTGGGTCAAATGGCAGTTACATTTTTAATTTTTTGAGGAAACACCATACAGTGGCTGCACCGGTCTGCATTTCCACCAACAGTGCGAGGGGGTTCCTTTTTCTCTGCATCCTCTCCAGCACTTGTCCTTTGTTGATTTGTTGATGATAACCATTCTGACAGGTGTGAGATGGTACCTCATTGTTGTTTTGATTTGCATCTCTCAGATAATTAGTGACTTTGAGCATGTTTTCATATGTCTCTTGGCTTTCTGAATGTCCTCTTTCAAAAAGTGTCTATTTAGGTCCTTTGCCCATTTTTTATTGGATTGTTTATCTTCCTTTTGTTAAGTCGTATGAGTTCCTTGTAAATGTTGGAGATTAAACCCTTATCAGAGATAACATTGGCAAATATGTTCTCCCATGCAGTGGGCGTCCTTGTTATGTTGATGGTTTCTTTTTGCTGTGCAGAAGCTTTTTATTTTGATGTAGTCCCATTTGTTTATTTTCTCCTTAGTTTCCATTGTCCTGGGAGCTATATTGGTAAAGATTTTGCTACGACAAATGTCTGCTATTTTGTTGCCAATCACTTCTTCTAAGATTTTTATGGTTTCCCATCTTACCAGTCCTTTATCCATTTTGAGTTTATTTTTGTGTATGGTGTAAGTTGGTGGTCTAGTTTCATTTTTTTGCAAGTATCTGTCCAGTTTTCCCAACACCATTTATTGAAGAGACTGTCTTGACTCCATTGTATGCTCTTGCCTCCTTTTTCAAATATTAATTGAGCATACTGGCTTGTATCAATCTCTGGGTTCTCTGTTCTGTTCCCCTGGTCTATATGCCTATTTTTGTGCCAGTACCAGGCAGTTTTGAGAACAGTGGCTTTGTAGTATAACTTAATATCCGGTGATCCCTCCAACTTTGTTTTCTCATGATTGCTGCAGCTATCTGGGGTCTTTTTTTATTCTAGATGAATTTTGGGGGGATTTATTCTAGGTCTTTGAAGTATGCTGTTGGTGTTTTAATGGGGATTGCATTGAATTTATAGATTGTTTTGGGTAGTATGGACATTTTAATGATGTTGATTCTACCAATCCATGAACATGTTATATTCTTCCTTTGCTCATGTTTCCCTCTATCTCTTTTTTTAGTGTCTTGAAATTTTCTGAGTCCAGGTCCTTTGTCTCCTTGGTAAAGTTTATTCCTAGGTATCTTATTTTTTGTTGTTGTTGTTGCAATGGTAAATGAGATTGCTTTTTTTAATTTCTCTTTTTGTTAGTTTATTATTGGTATATAGAAAAGCCATAGACTTCTGGGTGTTAATTTTGTATCCTGCTACGTTGCTGAATTCATTTATTAAGTCTAGTAGTTTCTTGATGGAGTCTTTGGGGTTTCCTATGTACAATATTATGTCATATGCAAATAAGGACAGTTTTCCTTCTTCTTTTCCAATTTGGATACCTTTTATTTCTTCTTGTCTGCTCGCAATGGCGAATACTTCCAGTACTATGTCAAAGAGGAGTGGGGAGAGTGGGCATCCCTGTCTTGTTCCTGTTCTTAGGGAAAATGGTTTTAGTTTTTGCCTATTGAGTATGATGTTGACTGTGGGCCTGTCATATATGGCTTTTATTATGCTGGAGCATGATCCTTCTATTCCCATCTTGCTGAGAGATTTTATCAAGAAAGAGTGTTGAATTTTGTCAAATTTTTTTTCCTGCTTCAATGGATATGATTATATGGTTTTTATCTCTCAGTTTGTTTATGTGGTGTATCACATTTATTGATTTGTGGATATTGTACCATCCTTGCATCCCCGGGATAAATCCCACTTTGTTATGGTGTATGATCTTTCTAATGTATTGCTGGATTCGATTTGCTAGAATTTTGTTGAGGAATTTGGCAGCTATGTTCATGAGAGATACTGGCCTGTAATTCTCTTTCTTCGTATTGTCTTTATCTGGTTTTGGGATTAAGGTAATGTTGGCTTTATAGAAAAGGCTTGGAAGTGCTACTTCCTCTTGAATTTTTTTGAATAGTCTGTGGAAGACAGGTTTTATTTCTTCTTTGAATGTTTAATAAAACTCCCCTGTGAAGCAATCTGGTTCAGGGCTTTTGTTCATTGGAAGTTTTTTTATTATTATTATTACTGCTTCAATTTCCTCTATAGTTATTGGACTATTCAGATTTTTTTATTCCTCCTAGTTGAGTTTTCGAAGGTCGTATTTTTTTAGGAATATGTGCATTTCTTCTAGATTGGCCAGTTTGTTGGAGTAGAGTTGCTTATAGTATTTTTTTTTTTATGATTCTTTGTATTTCTTTGGGGTCTGTTGTTATGTCACCTCTTTCATTTCTGATTTTATTTATTTGGGTTCAATTATTTTGCTTCTTGGTGAGCCTAGCTAGAGGTTCATCAATCTTGTTTGTCCTTTCAGAACCAGCTCTTGGTTTCATTGATCTTTTGTATTTTTTTTTCCTCTATGTCATTTATTTCTGCTCTGATCTTTATTATTTCCTTCCTTCTGATCACACTGGGCTTTTCTTGTAACTCTCCTTCTAATTCTTCAAGTTGCAGAGTTAGATGGTTTATTACCAGTTTTTCTTGTTTTTTGAGGTAGGCCTATAATGCTATGAACTTCCCTCTCAGAACTGCTTTCACTGTATCCCAAAGCTTTTGGATTGTTGTGTTTTCATTGTCATTTGTTTCCAGGATGTGTTCTATTTCTTCTTCGATCTCTTTGGTAACCCACTTATTGTTTAATAGTGTGCTATTCAGCCTCCAAGTGTTTGAATTTCTGTGATTATTTTTACTGTAATTGATTTCTAATTTTATGCCATTGTGATCTGAGAAGATGCTTGGTATGATTTTAATCTTCTTGAATTTGGAGAGACTTTGCCTGTGACCCAGTATGTGGTCTATCTTTGAAAATGTCCCATGTGTGCTTGAGAAGAATATATATTCTATAGTTTGGGGGTGGAATGTTCTAAAGATGTCAATTAAGTCCATCTGATCTAGTGATTCATTTAAGATTGGTGTTTCTTTACTAATATTTTTGTGTAGAGGATTTATCCAGTGATGTTAATGGGGTATTAAAGTCTCCAACTATGATTGTGTTGCTGTCAATCTCTCCCCTGATATCTTCCAGAAGATATTTTTATGTATTTGGGCGTTCCTGCATTGGTTGCATAAATGTTTACCAGAGTTATATCCTCTTGTTGTATCAATCCTTTTATTATTATGAGGTGGCCTTTATTATCTCTTGTTATGGTCTTCACTTTGAGGTCTATTTTGTCAGATATAAGTATTGCTACCCCAGCTTTTTTTTATATATCCATTTGCCTGATAGATATTTTTCCATCCCTTCACTTTCAGTCTGTGTGAGTCCCTTGTTCTGAGGTGGGTCTCCTGTAGACAGCATATATATGGGTCATGTTTTATTATCCATTCACTAACTTGATATCTTTTGATTGGAGCATTTAATCCATTTACTTTTAATGTTATTATTAATAGGTAGTTGTTTGTAGCTATTTCTGTACTTTATGCCTGTGTTCTTCCTCCCTTTCTATTTCTTCTTTTTACAGCATTCCCTTTAGCATTTCTTGCATTGCTGGCTTGGTAGTGATAAACTCCCTTAGCCTTTTTTTTTTGTCTGCAAAGCTCCTGATTTCCCCTTCAATTTTGATTGATAGTCTTGCTGGATAGAGTATTCTTGGATTCAGTCCTTTGCTTTGCATCACTTTGTATACCTCCTTCCATTCCCTTCTAGCTTTATGTGTTTCTGTTGAGAAATCATTTGATAATCTGATGGGAGATCCTTTGTAGGTAACTCTCTGTCTATCTCTTGCAGCCTTTAAAATTCTCTCTTTGTCGTTATCATTCGCAATTGTAATTATGATGTGTCTTGGTGTGGGTCTTTTGGGATTCATCTTGCTTGGAACTCTCTGTACTTGTGTAACTTTTTTCTTCCCCATATCTGGGAAGTTTTCTGTCATTATTTCTTCAAATAGATTTTCTAATCTTTGCTGCTCTTCTTATCCTTTGGGCAGCACTATTATACATGTGTTACTTCGTTTTGTGTTTTCCCAAAACTCCCTTAGGCTCTCCTCCAGTTGCTGTTTAGATTGAGCTTGTTTCTCTACCTTATCTTCTAACTCAATAATTTGGTCCTCTGCTTCTTCTAATCTACTGTTGAAACTTTCCATGGTGTTTTTGATTGTAGCTATATCACTTTTTATTTCTTCCTGATTTTTGCAAAAGTTGTTGATTTTCTCACCAATCCGGTGTATGAACTGTACGACCATTACTCTGAATTATTTTTCTGTCATGTTGCATTCTTCCGCTTCACTTATTTCTTTCTTGGCAACTCCTTATTTTCTTTCCTCTGGGGATTATGTTGTCTCCCCACTCTGACTATCACCAGAAGGTTCAAACGTCAAGTTGTGTGGGCGTGGGAGGTATGCAGTGGGAGCTTCACACCACCCGAGTGTCACTGAAGAGCTCTGACACCAAGACATGTGCCTACCGTGGGTTGGTGGAAGCCACGCTCGCCCAGGATCAGAGTCACCAGAGCTCAGTGTGGCCTCGTGCTCGCACCTAGAATCAGGGACCCTGCCTGTGCTGTGCTGAAACAGAGACCAGCTGGCATGTGCCAAAAATCAGAGTCCCCTATTGCATGCCAGGAATCAGAGTTCCCCTGTGCCCGCACCAAGAATCAAGTATCAGAGTCTCTGTTGCTTGGTGCGGCCCCGTGCTGAGAATCAGGGTCCCAGTGAGTGCATGCACAAAGAATTGGATGCACTAGCTCTTAGTGTGAATGCATTGGGAATCCGGGATCCCAGGCATACATGATAAGAAACAGAGGCAAGTCTCTGTGCTCAGAGCTGCCTCTCGTGTGGAGAATCAGGGTCCCTGGTCTGCTTGGGGGACAGGTTGCCCAGTAGCATAGTGTTGGCAGGAGGTCCACTCCTGCACTGTGGAAAACAGACTTCCATGTGCACTTGCCCAGAATCAAAGTCAGGTGGCAGCACAGGGTTTGGTTGCCCAATTGCATTGCAGGGAATAGATTCCCAGTGTTCATGCACACCCAGACTCAAGTTCCTGTAGCGGAGCTGCGTCCCTGTGTGAGGGCTAGGTCTACAATTCCTATGGCGCTGCTAGGAGCCTGCAGGGAGGGGTATGGGCTCTGTGACTCACATTACTCCATGGCTGGGATGTCTGGGTTCTTGGTGTCTGTGGGTCTGCAGCTGTGGGTCACAAGTCTCTGTCCCCAGTGGCTGTAGGGTCCTGGTTTGCATCTGAGACCAGACTGGGTGGTGCTGAGGCCAGGATCCTAGTCTCAAGAAGCTCTGTTTTTCAAAATGGCATCGTCTCTGTGCCCTCGCTGGCCACCCCTGGAATGTTCGCGGTGGCAATGGGGCTCCTATGTCTAAGACTGCCTGGTTTGGCCACCCCTTGGAAGATCTGCGGGATCTAACTGTCCCTAGCTCATACACACACACACACCACACAGGTCCACAAACTCCTTTATCACTCCCTCACTCTCTCACACTCCTTCCCTCCCTACCTTCCTGCTGGTCTCCATCTTCTGACCTCATGGTCTTATTTTTTATGTGATGGCCCATGAGAAGGTCTAAAATTATCAGTTACCAGTTCTGTGAAACTTAGTTATGGCTGAAAACCTAAACCCCTCTAACATTCAACATGTAAACATTGGCCTATAAATAAAATATATTCTTCATGACCTGTGTCAGGTTCTCTAGCTTTATTATAAAAAAATAAAGCTGGCATGTAAGTCACAGGGAGCTAGAATTCTACTGGCATCCATTATGCAAAGCTTCCCATTGGAAATCAGGCCTCAGCATAGTAATAAAACAGAGCTAATTGTAGCAATGAATTAGAGAGTGAGAATGTATAAAGCTATCTTCAGGAAAAGGAGGACACTTTCATTTGCACAGCTATATTTTTCAGTTTATTTGTTTGAAAACTATTCACATGATAGAAAACATTTCTGATGTGGCAACTTTCTTTTGTTGTTCCAATAGCAGAAAAGATAAAATTCAAATTCACAAATTAGATTATTACCTTCCTGATAGACCTTCATCACTGAAGAAATTAATATTAAGCATTTTAACATTTTTTAAAATGCAAAAGAAAGGTAACCTCAGTGCTTTGGATTACAATAAAGTTGTGATTAACCTTTCAAGACATGGAGCCAACAGTAGTGCTAAAGAAATGGGCTCCATAAAGACATGCTATTTCTCACCCAGCAGGGTATTTTCCATTTCACTAAAATAGTCAGTATTTTTGTACCCATTAGATTTACTAATTATTTCTAATCTAATGCTCTCAGAAGGCTAAAAAGCAAATATGGAGAAACACAGATATTTACAAGATCTTATGACTGATTAGCAATGTGTTTCTATAAACAGGTGGCACAGTGGTTGGCCTACCTGGTGGGATACTATTAGACCTTGATGAAAAATGTTAATTTTCATTTGTGTTAATGACATCAGTGTTTCACACACTGCTTGCTGGTCTTCTCAGTGGGTATGGATGCCAGCCTCCCTCAGGATAGCTTGCCATTTGTATTAACTATTCATTACAGAGATAAATAATCATGGCCTGGCACAACACAAATTGTGGATTGGGAGTAATCTGAGCAAATCCCTGGGGATGGAGAGGAAAGGAATGTGAGGCTTTTGCTTTTAGGAGATTCAATGGAGTCTTTGTAAAGTTATTGGGGATCACCACTTTCAGATAGCACAAATGCAGATAGACTACATCTGTTTATATCAAAGTGTAAAAGGTACTATGTCTACCTACATCTAATTCAGAATGGAGTTGTTTATTTGACCATATTCTTTCAGTGACTATACATAGTCATGAAACTGCTCTCATGTAGCTTCTAATTCTAGTAGTAAGAATCAGAGGATGAACCAATAACTCTATATATGCATAACCTCAGGGAGAAAATCCCTGTCTCGTCATAGAAAGAGGATCTCTTAAACAGGCTCATATAACTGAGAGTTCTCTTGTATGACTGAGTTCTGCAGTGATATTTATGGATGTGGGAAGCAAAACTTGAAGAATTCTAGAACATACATATATAAAAGAAAGGAAAACTAGAAAAGGAAGAAAGAAAGAAAGAAAGAAAGAAAGAAAGAAAGAAAGAAAGAAAGAAAGAAAGAAAGAAAGAAAGAAAGAAAGAAAGAAAGAAAGAAAGAAAGAAAAGTTAAAATAAGAAGAAGAGGGAGAGCATGAAAATGAGTGGGAAAGAGAATAAAAGAAGTGAAAAGAAAGAGAAGAGGAAGCAATCTACTATAAATCAAACAGTAACAGAGTACTCATGACTGGTACCAGAGATTAATCCATTCACCCTAGACCTTATTAGGTAGATGACAAGGATCTCATTTATTACTCAAAAATAATAAATGTAAAATGTATTTTTCATATTATACAATGAAAATGCTTTTTATATGTACTTCAGGCATTATTGTACAAACACACCTTGTATAAAGAGTATAAGTGTGACATGGTTTTGTTTTTATTATTGATTTTAAAAAGAGAGAAAGGGAGAGGGAGAGAGAGAGAAAAACAACATTGATGTGATAGGGTAATATTGATTGGCTGCCTTCTGCACACCCCCTACTTGGATAGAGCCCACAACCAAGGTATGTGTCTTGATCAGGAATCTAACTGGTGGACCTCTTGGTGCATAGGGCACCACTCGACCAACTGAGCCACACTGGCCAGGGCTTGACATGGGTTTTGATGCCTGCTAGCTTCCTGAGGAAGAGTAGCAACATATACTAGTATATTTACATAGAAAGGAGGGTTTTCCCATTGGTTTCTTTTAGAATCTCTTCAGAGATAATGATCTTCAGCTATGTTTTATTGGGTCTAATACAAATAAATAACCTGATTCATGCTGGTAATAGAAGGAGTCAAGTAAGAGTGAATGAAAGCCATTTAGCCAAAATTCAAATAACTCTGTCTTCAGAGGCTCCTTTCAGCTTTTAGAAAAAATAGGTCATTCAATCAAAAGTGCAGCAAATATTCATTATAGGCTTCCCATATGTCAGAATTTAAGTTTAGTTCTCGGGATAGAACAGTTGGACAGGATTGGAAAGTTTTCTGCTTCCATGTGGCTCCAATTCTGCCTATTTGTCACCCTCCCCTACCTCTTATCAGGGAGGAAGAAAAGTGACCTGTAAGGGTCAGTTTTCAATCCCAATATTCTGGGCTCTAAATTGAAAACATGCAATTGGTGAGGCCTTTTCTACTGCTCTTGCTCCTTCTTATATGTTTTATTCCATCAGAATGTATAGAAAAACCTAAAGATCTTCCCTCGGGGCTATGCCAAGCACTGGTGGGAAACAGGTCTATCCAACAGTATGTCCCTCTCAGATCTTTTTCCCTGATGCCAGGGAGTGCTGAAAACTATCCTGCCCTTCTCATCCACCATAATTTTTAAACTTGAGATTGTAATCAGGAAAAGTCTGGTGATAAAATTTTGATGAGGAGACCCAGGGATTCCAGATCCCACTGGGATCTAACTGTACCCTCTTTCCCTTGAGGTCTCTGGGAGCCATTATTTACCAAGGAAATACCCATAGCAAAGAAAAATTTTATGAGCAGTTTTGATTTTGCCCCCAAATTCATTCACCACTCCTGTAACTTAAAATGGGACATGAGCATGGTTTCGTTTTTCTAAGCTAAGGAGGCAAAAGTACATAGACCAAACCTGGTCATTTCCCCATGGTTTGGGTGGTGATCAGAGGAGTTTCTTCTCTTGAAGGCATCACTACCAATGTCCTTGCCTAAAGCCCTCCTTAATTAATTTCCCTAAGGTGGAGTGGCACTACTGGCACTGTGAACATACTCAGATGTAAGCTGAGCAGTACTTAGTTCTACTGAAACTGCCATTTCCATGAGTACCCCTCCAAAGCTTACTTCTGATCTTCCTCCCAGACCTTGATATTGAAGTACTGACCATTGGGTTCAAATATTATTAATTGAGGGGTATTTTCTGCTTGTTCCACCTGCAACCACTTGGGTCTGTGATATTCCTTGGCTCTCATTCCTGTGATTTTGAAGTCTTATGTCTATCCACCCCTGGTGCTTGGATACCAGTCCTTAAAAGGCTGCTCGGTGATAGGAGCCTTTAATCTCCAAATTCAGATCTTGGATGATGAGATGAAGCCCATGGGACTCCCTAGTTCTACATATATTCATGTCTCTACTTTTGTGTTAACTGTGAGGGCTGCCTCAGAGTTCAAGGGGCAATCATTGACTCAACCATGACTATTTTGACATTTGGGCCTCTCCTGCCTGGTTGAATATCTACTTTTATCTCAGTCCATCACCTATCTCTGTTCAACTCTGCGGAGCAGGGGCATCTTGAAGATAAGCCCCTGCCTCCCCACCTCTATCTACTCTGTGTTGACACAGAGCTTCCATGCCTCACATCCAAACTCAGCGATGGGACACTGAAAAGCGCCCCTCCATGACACTCTCCTCCTTTCCATAGTCCCTGCCCTCCACACCTTGTCAACTTCTCTCTTAACCAAGATGTTTCTTCCAGAAGAGAAAACAGGAGATGTGATACTTCAAAATGGCATTTATTAAGTCAATCTGACTTTATTTTAAACCAGTATTCTTCATAGTGAAGAGCAAGCTTTTCATATTATAGGAATATAGAGTATTGGAGATCAGCTATAGAAGATGTTTGAGGACATAAGGACCTTCATATACCTCTTAACTCAGAATCTAATAATATAGAAGAAGGGTTTCAGCGACTATACCCTGAGATTTCTTTGCCCTGAAGACTCCCGCCAGTTTCTGTCCTCAACCTTTCTCTGTTGTATGGAAGTAGGCAGGTCCTCCTTGGAGCCTCTGGAAAGTCCTTGCCCTGCACAGGCCTATGCAGATGCAGAGGAGCCAGGCTGTGCATGTCTCAGTTTCTACTCTTACTACTATATAGACTCGGGAGCCCCTCTTAATCTCAATGTTTTTTACATATCCACACATAATAGTAGCACGGCACTTTAATCATCTGTTGTTGGAGAAAAAACAATAGCAAAAATTATGAGATGTCTTCAACAACTCTGTTTAAAATGTCCACTTTATTAAGCACATGGTAACAATGTACACACACTTAGAAATTGTGCTACTTATAGGCAAGAAATGTTGTGTGTTCAAGCTATAGATCATGCACTGTGCACATTTGAGGCCCAGATGCCTGGCTTGAATTCCACAGCCTGAGGGTTTCTGACCAACAGGTGTCCACCTCACTGGGTCCATGAACTTAGACTGTGGACTAATTTCCCACTGGTAATAGAAGACTTCCTGCTTTGTCCCAAGATGTTTTATGTCATAAAGACAGCCTCAGTCCATATCCACCTATTGAAAACAGAAAGTTGGGGGAATGGCAAGAGGCTCATGACTGTCAGGCGTGGATCCATGTCCCTCTGAGGACAGTGGGTGGGGGCTGGAGGAAATCTCAAGAGAAGAGGAGGAAAGCCACTTCTCTCCTCAGAGCAAAGCCAAATAATAGTGCTTCCCATGCCTCGCAGACGGGCACTTCTTAAACATCGACTTGGTCTGAATTGCTAGGGAATACCTGACCCCCACCCATGGGGAGAAGAGCAATTTGGTCATCTGTCCAATGAGCAGTGTTTACCCTTCCTCTGACCATCCAAACAATGACCTATTCTATTAATGGGGATCAGCGCTTTCTCCTCTCTGTACTGAAGTATAAAAACTCTAAAAACTAGAAACCATATTTTCACATTTTCCCTTTATTCTTAAAGAAAAAATAAAAAAGTCCAGTTTAAAATCTTATGTATTCCCTTGGTGAGGCACTTACTGGTGTTTCCTTATCCCTTGCTGTTTTTGGAGGAACTGTTGCATACATCAATTTACACTCTCGGTAAGTCTTCTGTGAGCCATCAGAATTCATGGCTTGTCAAAAACAAGTCTCCTAAAGCAATATACTTTAAAGCTAGGAAAAGCTTCCCAAGATTTATACATCCACTTCTAAGCAAGAGATACAAAGCAAATCTTCAATATTCTTTCTGAAGCTGCTGAGTAATGTCCACTTAGTAAGTTTGAATAAGATTTGCCCAAGATCTAAATACACTATTGTTTATTAATTTCATTTTCTTACCAAGGAAGCACTTTTTCAAAGGGGCAATTTTTCCAGCCAAATTACCTGATCCTATCAGGTAATGATGGAGTTGAACAATATGCACCTAAATTCTCTCCTTACTTGAAAGAAATACATCCTTTCTGTATTCATTCCACATCTACTGTGCATCAGGCTTTGTTAGGAAGGTGAATAAACATAATCTCTATAAATTTTGGAGCAGCACAGTGTGCAAAGGAAGCAGTGCCATCCTGGGAAGATAGATAAAGGCTTCTCAAGGCAAGGGATATCTAAATGAAGACCCAAAGGATGAGTAGGAAGCTATGGAGAAGTTATGCCAGTGCTGCTCAAACAAGGACTGGCACTGGTGCCAGTCACTCACTGTTATCATAGCAAGATAAGCGTATAATTGAGAGTAAGCATTAAGAAGTTCTTAGAGCAATTTACATTACCATGACATCCAAACATGTGATCAGCAGGCCTATATTTTATATCTTTTGGTTTGTTATTTTCTAATAATTTTTGTATTGTATTTTATTTTAAAAAAGGGTCCTAACCGGTTGCAAAGTGGTTAGAGCGTCGGCCTGCGGACTAAAGGGTTCCAGGCTTGATTCTTGTCAAGGGCATGTACCTTGGTTGTGGGCACATCCCCAGTAGGGGATGTGCAGGAGGCAGCTGATCAATGTTTCTCTCTCATCGATGTTTCTAACTTTCTATCCCTCTCCTTTCCTCTCTGTAAAAAAAATCAAATATATATATATATATTTTAAAAATGTGTCAGTCAGCAATAAATTGGAAATGTGTTCCTTCCCCACCAATGATGTAATCTAGTCAGTAATGTATAAATGAGGGAGGTCTGGGCAGAGGATACAAGATAACAGATTCTAAGGCCTGGCTCTGAGGCTAGAGAGAGGGGCAAGTTCTGGGAACTGCAGTTACTTTTGAAGCTCCAAATCCAAACTCACTAGCAAAAGTCATTCTGTTCTCCCTATAGCTGCCAGGCAATCCTTTCTGCAACAGTGGTAAGTTTTAACATTGTGCATGCTTTCTATGCATCTGGCACTATGCTAAACTCTTTTCCGTGTTACTAGAGGCCCAATGTAAGAAATTCACGCAAGAGTAGGCCTTCCTTCCCCTGGTTGCTGGCACCAGCTTCCCTCTGGCACCTGGGACCCGGACTTCCCTCTAACCACCTGCAGGCACCCAGGACCCAGGCTTCCCTCCCAGCCCCAGCTTTGTTGGGAAGGTCATTGGTCTAATTAGCATATTATGCTTTTATTATTATAGATTTACAACCATCTGATAAGTTAAAACTAGTGTTATACTTTGTTATGTAAAGGAGAAGAGTTAGATCTGTCAAGGTTAAGCCACTTAGCTGGGATCAGACCCAAAACTCCAACCCAGAACTCTGACTCCACTTATTCTTCTCACCAAGGCTAGAAGGAATTATGCCCAGCCCCATAGAATTTCTACATTCAGGCCATTGCATTCTCTCCTTAAGGAAAAGTTTTCAAACTGCCTGGTAGGCACTGGCACAAGAACAGACATATTGACCAATGGAAAAGAAGAGAGAACCCAGAAATCAACCCAAGCCATTATGCTCAATTAATATTTGACAAAGAAGGCAAGAGCATACAATGGAGTCAAGACAGTCTCTTCAATAAATGATGTTGGGAAGATTGGACAGATACATGAAAAAAAAGAAACTAAACCACCAACTTACACCATACACAAAAATTAAACTCAAAATGGATGAAGGACTTAAATGTAAGACGGAAAACCATAAAAATCTTAGAAAAAACCATAAGCAGCAAAATAGCACACATATATCATAGAAATATCTTAACTGATACTGCTCCTAGTGCAATGGAAACTAAGGAAAAATAAACGAGTGGGACAACATCAAAATAAAAAGCATCTGCACAGCAAAAAGAAACCACCCACAAAACAACAAGAAAGCCCACTGCATGGGAGAACATATTTGCCAATGTTATCTCTGATAAGGGTTTAATCTCCAATATTTATAGGGAACTTGAACACCTTAAAGGAAGATAAACAAACCAATAAAAAAATGGACAAAGGACCTATATAGACACTTTTCAAAAGAGGACATACAAAAGGCCAAGAGACATATGAAAACATGCTCAAAGTCACTAATCATCCGAGAGATCAAATCAAAACAATAATGAGGTACCATCTCACACCTGTCAGACTGGCTATCATCAACAAATCAACAAACGACAAGTGCTGGAGAGGATGTGGAGAAAAAGGAACCCTCGGGCACTGCTGGTGAGAATGCAGACTGGTGTAGCCACTGTGGAAAACAGTATGGCATTTCCTCAAAAAATTAAAAATGGAACTCCCATTTGACCCAGTGACCCCACTTCTAGGAATATATCCCAAGAAACCAGAAACACCAATCAGAAAGGATATATGCACCCATATGTTCATAGCAGCACAATTTACAATAGCTAAGATTTGGAAACAGCCTAAGTGCCCATCAGCTGATGAGTGGATTAGAAAACTGTAGTACATCTACACAATGAATACTACACTGCTGTAAAAAAGAAGGAACTTTTACCATTTGCAACAGCATGGATGGAACTGGAGAGGATTATGCTAAATGAAATAAGTCAGTCAGAGAAAGATAAATATCACATGATCTCACTCATTTATGTAACACTAGGGGCCTGGTGCACGAAATTCGTGCACTGGGTGTGTGTGTGTGGGGGGGGAGTGTCCCTCTGCCCAGCCTGCCCCCTCTCACATACTGGGAGCCCTCAGGCGTTGACCCCCATCACCCTCCAATTGCAGGATCAACCCCTTTCCCAGGCCTGACGCCTCTGACAGAGGCGTCAGGCCTGGGCAGGGGACCCTCATTTCCCCCATCACTGGTTCTGCCCCCAGCCCAGGCCTGATGCCTCGGCCAGAGGCGTAGACCCCCATCACCCTCCAATCGCCTGATCCGCCCCTTGCCCAGGCCTGACGCCTCCGCCAGAGGTGTCAGGCTTGGACAGGGGACCCCCATCTCCCCCTGATCACTGGCTCTGGCCCCCGCCCAGGCCTGAGGCCTCTGGCCCAGGAATCATGCCTGGGCAGGGGACCCCCATCTCCCCCCGATCACTGGCTCTGGCCCCCGCCCAGGCCTGAGGCCTCTGGCCCAGGAATCATGTCTGGGCAGGGGACCCCCATCTCCCTCTGATCGCTTGCTCCACCCCCCGCCCAAGCCTGACGCCTCTACCCAGGCTTCAGGCCTGAGCAAGGGGACCATCATATCCCCCCAATCCCCGGCTCTGCCCCCCGCCCAGGCCTGACACCTCGGCCAGAGGAGTTGACCCTCATCACCCTCCAATCACCAATCACCGGATCGGCCCCTTGACCAGGCCTGAGGCCTCTGGCAGAGGTGTCAGTCCTGGGCTGGGCGGGGGACCCCCAGCTCCCCGCGGTTGCAGGCTCCGCCCCTGCCCAGGCCTAACGCCTCTGGCCTATGCGTCCGGCTCATGCAGCGGGGACCCGCAGCTGCAGCAGCCCCACGATCGTGGGCTTCGCTTTAGGCCCAGGCAAGGGACCCCTAGCTCCTGGGACTGCCAGCTTCGACCGTGCCCAGCTCCCATCGCTGGCTCCACCCCTACTTCCTGCTATCACTGGCCAGGGCGGCAAAGGTGCCTGATTCTCTGATCATGGCTGGGGGGGCAGGGCAAAGGTGGCCCCAGGGCTGCCTTTGCCCTGCCCCCCAGATCTTAGCTCCCCCCTGGGTTTCCGATCACTGTCAGTGGCAGGGGGCCTCTTCCTGCTTTCCCTTTCGCCTCCCTGCATTGTGCCTACATATGCAAATTAACCGCCATCTTGTTGGCAGTTAACTGCCAATCTTAGTTGGCAGTTAACTGCCAATCTTAGTTGGCAGTTAATTTGCATATAGCCCTGATTAGCCAATGAAAAGGGTATCGTCGTATGCCAATTACCATTTTTCTCTTTTATTAGATAGGATAATGAACAACATAAACTGATGAACAAAAATAGAACCAGAGACATAGAAGCATTGAACAGACTGTCCAACCTATGAGGGAAGGCAGGGTATGAGGGGGAAAGAGATCAACCAAAGGACTTGTATGTATACATATTAGCATAATCAATGGACTCAGAGAGTAGAGGGGGTGATGGCATGTGCTGGGGGTGGGGGTAGCCAGGGTGAGGTCAATGGGGGGGAAAGGAAACTCATGTAATACTTTAAACAGTAAAGAATTATAAAAAAAAGAAAAAGTTTTCAATTTTTTTCACTACATAGTTACCCACAGAATTATCTCTCCCTTAAAAAATTATATTTGCTCAACACTACTGAAAAAAAGAAAAAATATCTACCACCCTAGGGTTCTTTCTCCTCATGCCCATGAACAAGGCTTTTGTTATTAAAGGAAAGCTGTTTATTTGTCATCAAAGCCCATTCAAATTCAAACAGGGGTTTGCAGCCAAGAAAGTCAAGATTTTTAAGGAAATAATACCAAACCAGGTCACACACAGGTGACTTCTTTCTGTAAGGCCTGGCTCCCTGATGGCTTCTAGAGGATGAATTATAATAGGGGACTAAGAAAGTCAGCTTCGTGTTTAGGGCCCTGGTCTCTATTGATTATTCAGTGCTAGGTTAGGGAGTAGTTGATCATTGCATCTGGCTTGATGTCAGCCATGGAGTTGCTCTGTCTGGTTTCACAAAGGTGTGGTCACCTGCTTTTCTGGGGCTGGAGCTGAAACACAACTGAGGACTAGATGTTATCTCTAGTTTCATTGGAGATCTATCTCTAGTTAATAGACTCAGACCTGAGGCTTTGTTCCTTAGATGATTTGGTGGTGCCAGGACCTCATTGTCCTGAGGACTTAATGCTTAAGGGAGTGGAGGTACACTGAAAAGGAAGGTGGGTGAGTCAGGTGCTGGATGAGGCATGATTTGAATCAAAAGGAAAAGAAGGAGAAAGGATCGTATTAAAGAAATGAAGTTTCTGCACATTCCATTTATTTACCTCCGTGGTCATTCTTGTGCTATCAAAAAGCACACATGTCATTTTTATTTCTGATCCATTTGCCCCCCCCCCCCCGCCCTCCTCCTAAGAAGACTTGCAAGTATAATTTTCAGTAACTAGATTTTTGAAAGCTTTCATGATGATTCCTTTTCTGCTCATTTCAGACTAAATCAGGGGTGATGATTAGGGCCATAAACTCCACTGATGGTTGACAGTCCTGAAATGTGGCTCCCTGGCAGCATGTGGTGTGCTGAAGCTCATCGCACAGCTGGCTCCTCTGTACTGCAGGCCACCTCCCTTAGCTGTGCTCTGTGTAGGGACTGCCAGCTGGCAGGGTAAACACACAGCCACACCCTCTGATTGCAAGACTTCCTAAAACACAGCATCCCTCAGAAATGCCAGACAGGAAGCTTTTTTGTTTGTTTGTTTTTTTAATGTATTCCAATCATCATTGGAGTAAATTCCCCATGAGTTTGCCTGCAGTGATAAAAGGGTTGAGTCGATGGCATGATGTGACCACCATATGGACAGCTTCTCTGAAGACAAGGAAAAGAATGATATTTTAGATAACTTCCAGGAATGTTTTAGCAGCTATCTGGGATTATCTATGATAACCTGAGCTATTTTATAAATCTAATTTCAAAATAAAATTTCCCTTCTGTTAAGCATGCTATTGAAAGGAATTCTAGGGAAAAAATAGGCAGGTTTAGGTAGTTTCAGGAATAAAGAGGGTCCATGGGGGAGGAATGCAGACGTGAGGGCTTGGAGCTGCCAGAAGGCATACATTCACAGAGAATAGAAAAGTGCCACAGGATAGGGGAAAGGAAGGCATACATTCACAGAGGATAAAGAAAAGTCAGAGTATGGTGAAGGAGGAAACATACTTTCACACAGAGGACAGAGAAATGTTGACAGATGCTGGAAAGAGGGAAACATATTTTCATGGGAGATAGAGGAATGTTGTAAGATAAGGGGGAGAGAAGGAGGGGGGCAACATGTGGGTTTTGGACTTTGAAGCTGATATTCTGCAATAGTGGCCAATTAGAAAAGCACAGGGCCATAAAATGGGGAAGAGGTCAGATTAGAAAGGAGGATGAAGAGACAAAGAACTAGAGCCTTTATGGACCTTAGAAAAAAGGAGCTTAGTGGCTTACCCCCTTGGACGCCCCTCCCTACCTGGGCGTCTGTATTTGCTTCCAATAAATTTCCACCCATTTACTAACAATTCCTTTTAGTCCACAAATTGTATTCTTCAAACTTCATGAGGTAAGAACCCGCAAGGGGGAGATCCGCTCCCCACACCCCATGTTTCATATGATGTCAGCATACTCCATCTGGAATCCATAGTTTTAGTTTCAATTCTTTATTCTCTGGATTAAATTACCAATGTGGGAGGAAGATGCAAAGGAAATAATTAGCATTGGGAAAGAAAAACTTTCTGCCCTACTGCTGAATCAGAGGAAACACAGACTCCATTAATAATATTGTTTTTCCAATTCTATTTTTACCTTTGCCTTGATTCATTTTCTCCTTTGATACCATTGCTCACACTTAATGCTTAGTCAGTTTGTAGGATCTCTTTGCTACTCTTTAGGTATCTTATTACAAAGATATTGAAATTGAGGACTTTGTGGACATGATTATATATAAAAAGTTGATTAATTCAAATAAATTAACATTATATTGCCTTATTTTCCAAAGTTTTGCTTTAATATTTTATTTTTCTTTGTCTTCAAAGATCTGGTGTTCTTGGGTTGTTTAGCTGCTTTAATAATTAGTTGATAAGAATAATTTTCTTTCCATGTCTGAAATATAACAAAAATTGTTAATGTTAAAAGATGCCCTTTTAACACCAGCCATGCCATACCCTTATTTTAAGTTGGATCTGGAACATTTAACTGACTGTCTAAAAACAAGTTAGTAATAGGATGATTAAGACAACTCAGAGACTGCTGTGGAAAAAGTGAGTTATTTTCATTAATATTTTCTGATTTATAAAGTTGATTATCATCTTATATTTATCTTTAGGGTGTCTTATAATTTATAATGCCCACTTAGTACATTTATTTCAGAATGATTTCATGAAAATATTTTTATAATCCATATGTATGTTCCAATTAGTTTTTTGAAAACATAAACATTGAACTTACATTTCATAATGCAGATTCTGAGTAGTGTCTCCTATGCGACCTGCTTCTCCACTTGTTTAAAGATGGAGTAGTTCCACCTTTGTCCTCTATCACTTGCTATATAGCATGTCACAGGGAGGTTTTGGATTACCTGGAGTTGGTTAAGTTATGGGTTTCAAGGAGCCAAGGATAGAATGTTATTCTTTGCCTCAAGCCTATTTTTAAATTTCTAAAAGTGACATTGCTTTTGAAGTTCTCACCAGCTTCCAATGTTAAATAGTACTATTCTCCCTCCAAAAAAGCAGGCTGGAGGGTCAGTGGACACATCCATGTGCATTCAAATGCCAGTGTGCTCAGGTGCCACTCCAACACAGCAAGTCAAAATTGCTGAGCGTGGAGTCAAGACACTGGCCATTTTTAAGGTAACATTTTAAAAAAAATCTATTTCCAGAAATTCAAGTCCTACTTACTCTGCACAATCCACCTCAGATAGTGGCAATATCTCTGCTCCTCCTTTGCATATATATGGGGCTTTTAATTTTAAAAAGCAAATCCACACCTGTAGGGTTTATTTAAGACCAAGGACAGCCTAGGGGGCAGGAAGGATAGCAAATTGTGTTTTCTTTTTCTCCCCAAGCTACATTTCCTTCCTAAAACTAGGCTAACTTGTCTAGAACATGAGGATAATAAACCTATTCTACCAATTTCCTTCAGTCATTTTAAGGAGTGAGATTATTGTATGTAAAAGTTTCAGTAAGTTATGAATCATTATACTTGGTTTTAAGCAATATGAAATCAGAAATAAATCCAGAAATAAGCAAGATGAATCTTAGGTACACTTTTTAAATACATGTCCCTTTTCAACAAAAAGGATTATATTTAGGCATTGACCCTATATTGATATACTTTGAAACTTAGTATGTTTATTTTTTAATCAGCTGACCCCTTTCACACATTTATCCCATCCCCACTCTACCACTGGCAACTACTAATCTGTTCTCCTTGTCTATGAGCTTGTTTTGTTTGTTTTTTTGTTTGTTGTCCCACTTGTTAATTTTTGCTTTTGTTACTTTTGCTTTTGAATTGAGATTAAAACACACACACACACACACACGGCCACACCCATGTCAAGGCGATTACCCTTTGCTTTCTTCTAGTTTTGTGGTTTCAGGTCTTACATTCAAGGCTTTAATGCATTTTGAGTTAATCTTTGTGTATGGTGTAAAATTGTGGTCATCTTTTTTTTTTCTTTTGCATGTGGCTCTTGGTTTTCTCAACACCAGAAACTGGGAACTGGTCATTTACTAGTATTTTAAAAAGCTACTTAGGTATTCCTAATATGTGACCAGTTTTGAGAACCATTGTACAATGGAAAACTCAGCTTTGGATTAAAAAACACTGGGGTTTAATTTGGCCTAATTTACTAATTTCTCTGAACCTCAATTTTTAATCCACAAAAATGAAAAAATTGTTCTTGACTCACAGAGTTAATGAAAAAAAATTACATGTAATAGCATATGTAAAGGAGCCCAGCACAATAATGGGCAATAACAAGTTTTCAATAAACAGTAGATTCCCTCACCTGTCCTATCTTACATTTGAAAACCATGTTCTAATATTGAGTCACAATATTGGAAACATATTGTCTACATCAAATAATCAAATATATAGATACCTACTTATGTTTTCCAAATAACAAGCTATAGTGTTTTCTAGAAAAGAAGGTGGGACATTTGCACATAT
This sequence comes from Myotis daubentonii, assembly GCF_963259705.1. Taxonomy (NCBI): domain Eukaryota; kingdom Metazoa; phylum Chordata; class Mammalia; order Chiroptera; family Vespertilionidae; genus Myotis; species Myotis daubentonii. The sequence continues at coordinate 121,685,849 of NC_081842.1, forward strand.
TACATTCATATAGGCTTCTAGAAATCTCCCTGAAATAACCCATTTAGAGTATGGTTTGCCCAATGGACAATAGCTTGTCTAGTGCTTAAGTACTAATATTTAAGAACTTGCATTTATAAGTAATATATCTAAACTTGAGGTTAAGTAGCATTTTGGAGAAGGTCCAGTAAATCCTCATTCTATGAGAATATGTCACAAATCATAGAAGGCTTCATAGCCGAACTGAAGCCAGTTGGAGCTTCTGGGGCAGGCACATTTTAAATTGCACCCCAACCAATTGCTACAAAGCATTTATGTGTTTAATGAGAGACAACAAAGTGTTTTGTCATCCACTATCTCATTTCTATTTTGTTACTTGATATTCATAATATATAACATGAGGGCAACTTAAAAGTCTTAGAAGACAGAATAAACTCAGAAATTAGAAAGACAGAAAAGTAATAAAATATACTTATTCTGAACCCATGATTTGGAAGTAGGTGGTAATTGTATCCAGGAATAAATATATAGAAACACTAAGGAGATCAATAATGAAATTAAGTGAAAAATGTTTCACCTATTTAATAGATGATTTTTCAGCTGTGCTATGCGCATTGATGTGCTTCCATTCTATGGATGTGGTTATTGTACTGATGTAGCACCTATACTATATATATATATATATATATGGCCCAGTGCAAAATCTGTGCACTCAGGGAGGCGAGGGTGTCCCTCAGCCCAGCCTGTGCCCTCTCGCAGTCTGGGACCCCTCGGGAGATAATGACCTGCTGGCTTAGGCCCGCTCCCTGGTGGTAGAGGGCAGGCCCAATCCCTAGGTGCAGGGCAGATTGGGGAGTTGGGGCACCGCCCCCTGTCATGCACAGAGCAGGGAGGTTGCGATGCCACCCTCAGTCACACTCAGGGTAGGGCCGATTGAGGGGTTGTGTCACCGCCCCCTCTCACACTCAAGGCAGGGTCGATGGGGAGGTTGCAGCACCACCCCCTGTAATGCACAGAGCAGGACCGATCAGGGGGTTGGGGTGCTGCCCTCTGTCACGCACAGAGCAGGGCCCATCAGGGGGTTGGGGAGCTCCCCCCTGACACTCACAGAGTAGGGCCGCTAGGTGAGAGGGGAGTTGGGGCACCGCCCCCTGTCACACTCAGGGCAGGGCTGACGGGGAGGTTATGGCTCTACCCCATCACACACAGATCAGGGCCCATGGGGGGCAGGGGGGGGTTGGGGTGCCGCACCCTGTCACACACAGAGTAGGGCCAATCAGGGGGTTGGGGAGCTCCCCCCTATCGGGCACAGAGCAGGCCCAATCAGGGGGTTGGGGCGCCTTCCCCTTTAAGGAACAGAGCAGGGCGGATAGGGAGGTTGTGGCCCGGCCCCCTGTCACACACAGAGCCGCAGGGCAATCAGGGGTTTTGGTCACTGCGCCCTGTCATGCTGCTCCAGGGGCCAGGAGGCCTCGCAGCTCCACTGATCCTGGTGCTGGGAGGCCTCGCTGCTCCGCTGATCCCAGTGCTGGGAGGCCTCGCTGCTCTGCTGATCCTGGTGCTGGGAGGCATATTACCCTTTTACTATATAGGATAGAGGCCTGGTTCACGGGTGGGGGCCAGCTGGTTTGCCCTGAAGGGTGTCCTGGATCAGGGTGGGGGTCCCCACTGGGGTGCCTGGCCAGCCTGGATGATGGGATGATGGCTGTTTTCAGCTGGTCACACCCACTGGGGTGCCTGGCAAGCCTGGGTGAGGGGCTGATGGCTGTTTGCAGCTGGTCACACCCCCTTCAGGGTGGGGGTCCCCACTGGGGTGCCTGGCCAGTCTGTGTGAGGGGCTGAGGGCCGTTTTCAGGCTGGCGAGTGACTAAAGCTCCCAACCGCTCCTTTTATTCTTTTTTTTTTTATTCTGGGCCAGCTTTAGCTCTGAGGCTTGACTCCAGCTCTGAGGCCTTGGCTGCTGAAAGCAGGTATCTGGTTTGTTTGGGTTCTATAATTGTAACACTGTTGCGGTCCTGCTCACTCCAGCTCTGAGATTCTGGCTGGCTGAAAGCAGGTATCTGCATTTGTTCTATAATTGAAACAATGTTGCAGTCCTGTTGGCTGAAGCCGGGCTGGCTGAAAGCAGGTTTCTTGGGTTTTGTTTAGCTTCTATATTTGTAACAATGTTTCTTAACCTGCAAGCTCAGAGGCCGGCAAGGCAGGTGGGGAACGTTAGCTTCCTCCGTCACTGAAGCAAACAAGCCTCCTGTTCGCTTCAAGATGCCTGGCTGCCGGCCGCCATCTTGGTTGGCAGTTAATTTGCATATCACCCTGATTAGCCAATGGGAAGGATAGTGGAGGTACGGCTAATTACCATGTTTCTCTATTATTAGATAGGATATATATATATATATATATATATATATATATATATATATATATATATATATCGCATTCCTTAAAGTTCCTATAACTCTGGCTTTACACTGCCTTAGGCTGACCCTTTGCCCCACATAATTCAAACATGTGATTTTTTTGGCACTGGTGATAATTCCTATGGTGCTATGGCCTGGATGTTTATGTCCACCCAATATCTACATGCTGAAGGCCTAGCCCTGGATGTGATGGTATTTGGAGCCGAAGCCTTTGGAAGGTGATTAAGAAAAGAGGCCTCAAAATGAAACCTACCATGCTGACACCTTGATCTTGGTCTTCCAGCCTCCAAACTGTGAGAAATAAGTTTCTGTCATTTAAGCTCCCAGGTCTATGGTATTTTGTTAAAGTCTCAACCTGTGGGTCTCGACCCCTTTGGGGGTCAAACGACCCTTTCACAGGGTTCACCTAAGACCATTGGAAAACACATATAAAATTACATATTGTTTTTGTGATTAATCACTATGCTTTAATTATGTTCAATTTATAACAATGAAAATACATCCTGCATATCAGATATTTACATTATGATTCATAACAGTAGCAAAATTACAGTTATGAAGTAGCAACAAAAATAATTTTATGGTTGGGGGTCACCACAACATGAGAAGCTGTATTAAAGGGTCACAGCATTAGGAAGGTTGAGAGCCACTGGTCTAGCCAGAGCCGACTGATACAGATAGGTATATAGTGACACTGGGAGGTAAATCTTGACACAAGGAGGCAAGAGGTGGGAGGAAATTCAGAGGAGCTGTTGTTAGCTATTCCCATACCTGTACTGATGCTACTCAGTAGACTTAGTAGAGATGGTTACCTCTGGCTGGCTGCACTATTGCCCATCCAAAATTACAACCACAACTTTAATTAATGGTGGTCATATATTACTTGTGATTACTTGAAGAGATGGTCATCAATGCAGGTTTGCATGGAGTGAGGATGGCTTTTGCTAAGAGTACAGAATGTTTCAGACTTAGTTAACAATTAATCACCCACCCTTATAGTTCAGTAAAGGGTCAGCTATCTACTTCAGTGGGATAACAATTATTTAGCTCAAAAACAATGGCAATAATAAAATACATAATAACTTAAGAAAGGAAGCCCAAGAGGCTTCCATGTTTGATTTTAAGCCACTGTGTTTCCAACCTCAAGTTTCTCTCTTCATATGCTGAGTGTATTTCCAGGTTAGTGGTTCACAGAGTGTAGTCCCCTGATCAGTAGGATTAGCATCACTTGAGAACTTATTGGATGTGCTCCAACTCAGAAACTGGACTAGGAAGTCTAATGGTTGGGCCAGAAAATTGATTTTTAATTATCCTAGGTAATTTTATGCACATTAAATGTGAGGACCAATGCCTAGAGCAAGGTGGTAATTAGAGGCATGCATTAACTTAAAAGTCTCAGAAGACAGAATAAACTCAGAAATTAAAAATATAGGAAAAAAGTAATAAAATATACTTATTTAGAACAATCACAAGAAGGAATATTTTTAGACACCATTAGGTATGGCTATTCCTTTCAATATTATCTGATGCCCCACTCAGATGGGCTGACCTATCATTCAAAAAAACATTTTTAAGCCTCTGTCACCACCAAAAATTGTCCAAATAAATGAAGAATTTAAAATTAAATATACCACTTTAGAAGAGATTTAAATATTCTCTTGGTGTAGTCGCATAAAAATTTTGATGAGTTAAGCAAGATAAGAGAATTCATCATCTTCTACTCATTTAGGCACATGGAATACACACTTGGTAGCTGAGGAGCAGCCCAATTTAGCGAACAGTTTCTATATCCAGGAATAAGGCTACCTAGGTTTATAGATCAATTCCACCATGGATTGTCATGACCAACATGCAGGCCCAATCCTACCTCAACTCTTTAGCTTCTTTGACCGTCATCACAAGAAGTATTATCATCTGGCTCAGCCTCAGCCCCAGTACCTTAGACACTGGAAATAGGTTTGACTGTCTTACCTGATGCTCTTGAACTATGTTCTGATAAAAGGAAGTCCTAGTATCTCTAACATGCAACATGGTAGGGTTTTCCTGCCCTACACTACACCCTTTCTCCATCACCACTGCATCATTCATGACCTAAACTAGAACTGAGCATACGGTGCATTTTACTGAGAGCACCTGTGGCTCAGTTCATCCCCCCAAGCCCTGGTCATTTTGGACTTCATTTGCTTTCCTTCTCAGTCTGCCCCTAGTGCTGGCATTTCAAAGTCTTTTGTCCAGACCTATCTTTGTCCAACTATTTCACCCTTGCAAGCTTTGCTTGGCGATCTAAATGTCCACATAATTAATTACTTTGGTTGGAGTTACTGAAACTCTCTATTAACCTGCAAATGTTATCAAGGAATATGAATCAGCAAACCATTTTTAGCCATTAATCATTTTTGCTTGTTTTGTTCTGTTTTGTTTGAGACACCAAATAAAGAACAGGCACCATCTTTACTTGAAACTAGAGGCCTGGTGCATGACATTCATGCACTGGAGGGGGGGTGTCCCTCAGCCCGGCCTGTGCCCTCTCATAGTCCGAGATCCCTCTCACAGTCTGGGGCTCTCATAATCTGGGGCTCTCTCAGTCCAGGACCCCTCGCTCCTTACAGCCCACCTGCAGCAGAGAGAGGAGAGGCTCCCGCCACCACTGCTGAACTTGCTAGCCTTGAGCCCCGCTTCTGGCTCAGCAGCGCTCCACCTGGGGGAGCACACTGACCAGCAGGGGGCCACTCATGTGTTAAGCGTCTGCTCCCTGGTGGTCAGTGCACATCATAGCAACCAGTTGTTCTGCCATTTGGTCAATTTACATATTAGGGCTTTATTATATAGGATACCATCTCAGCCATTTCTGTTATTCCTGAATCAACAAACATTTCTAGAACAAACCATTTAAAATTTTCTACAGATAAAATAAAAAACATCTTTAGAAACTGAATTTTTAAAAATTATATTTTTCTTGCTTTGCCAATATGGCTCAGTGGTTGAATGTCAAGCTATAAACCAGAAAGTCAGGGTTTGATTCCTTATCAGGGCACATGCCCGGGTTGCTGACTCGATCCCAGTGGCATGCAGGAGGCAGCCAATCAATGATACTCTCTCATCACTGATGTTTCTACCTCTCTCCCTTCCTCTCTGAAATCAATAAAAATATATATTTTTTAAAAATTGTATTTTTCTTTCTAAGAAAAATTATAAAATTTTATAAATATTTCTCTCACCACTTATGTATATTACTTATTTTTGGGGCAACTTAATTACCTTTCAATCTCTTTGTATTCACTGAGTAATTTCTCTGTCATTGTGTGTCTTTTGTGCATGTGAAAGGCAGCCACTAAAATCTTAACTAAAATGCAATTATTAGGTTAACAGGCCAGGTATTATCTAGAGAGCACAAAACTGAGAGAGTGTTTTTTCTAGAAGCAGTTGCTCAGCCTGGGTTAAGCCCCAGGACCAGAATGTGAAAATTTGGGATGGCACAGGGTTAGGGAGAATCTTCAGATGAGAGGTCCACTGCAGCCACTATGAGATGAAAAGTTCCCAAGTGCCATATGTTTTAAGAGTGATATGGAAGAGATACAGACTTGGAGCCAGATAAAACTTGCAGTATGACTGTGGGCAGGTTAAGGTTTTTGAGTTTTGGTTTCCTTATTTGTAAATGCATATATCTTAATACCTGCTGTGCAAGGTTTAGGTCCAAATTAAAGGAAAGAGTATATAAGAAAATGTTGAACTGTGCCTGAAATTATAAAAGGAATAAAACCCTTTTTTCTACAACACCTCTGCTGCAGATAATCTTTTCATCTTCTGCAGCCTACCCCTGCAGGCAAGCTCCTCTTCACCATGGAAATAACTCACAAGTCATTTTAGGAATCACAGAGCTTTCATTTGAGTGGGTTCTGAGGAGTCATCTGGCACAAATTTAGCCACTAAGTAGATTTTCCTCTTCACATTCTATGTCTCTGACTATGGCCACCCCAGGGGGTGTCAAAGGCTTTCCTGCCTAAATAGATGCATAAGCAGAGTTAACTTCAAAATAGTGTAAGCAAAGATGCAATGTGCATTTCAAGTGTCTGAGATGGGTTTGATCTGTATACATCACAGCTCCCCCCCTCCCCAACATCTTAGCTTTATGACTTGGCAGTGGAACTCATTTTGACACAAGGTCTTTAATAACATGGGTATTTATTCAATACATCCAATTAACACATCTGCAGATGATCCCTTACTGTGAGATTGCTAAATGAATCAAACTCATTAAGTGCTCTTTTTCATTAATAGCACCAGTTGCATTTTAGCAATATAAAAACGCTATTAGTAGAGCTGGCTTCTGTCTCTTATTTGAACACATCTTATAAATGAGTCATCACAGAAAGAGATATGAGTCACAGTAGCTGGAGCCTGCCACAGAGCCTGCAAGCCTTGTCTAAGGGATACCGACGCTCTGCTTCAGGGGCTTCTGACAAAATAGGGATCACAGGGGCCTTCCTGATGGGTCAGAGCCTGCCCATGAATAAGTCAGATTTTTAAACCACTTTTCAGTTTGAAAGACTTTTATTAAAAAAAAAAAAAGCTTTATAGGAAAAGGAAGCACAGAAGCAAGAAGCATATATTATTAGACTAGAAAGGACCCCAAAGAGCAACTAGCCTAGTGGTTCTCAACCCCTGCCATAAGTAAGAATCATCTGGAATCTTTTAAAAATATTATTGTCCATCAAACAAGTGCCAATAAATCTCAAAAAATTAAAATGGTACAAAGTCTGTACTATGACCACAACTACATTAAATTTTTAAAACACGTCACAAAAATATCAAGCATTTAGAAATTAAGCAATTTTATGTAATTTATGAGTCAAAGAGCAGATTATAAACAAATTAAAAAATATCTGTAACTGAATGTTAATGGAAAGGCAATATTATTAACATTTGTGTAGATACAGCAAAAAGCAGTTTTAAATGTAAATATAAATTTATGATTTTAAATTGATATAGAAAATATGAAAATTTTAAAATTAATTATCTGTGATTCTACCTTAACAAATAGGTAAAAGATGAGAAATTATGCCCAAAACAAGCAAGACACAGAGAATACGGAAATTGAATGAAATCAATAAAATACAATGTGGGCAAATAGAGAAAATAAATGAAATAAAAAGTTTATTGCTTTAAATCTTCAAAAAGATTAATAAACTTCTAGAAAAACTGACCAAGGAAACAATAAAAAGAGAAGTAAATTGTTACTATCAGAATATAAAAGTAGATATTAAACAGAAAACAAGAGGATTTTATAAAAATTTTATGCAAATACATTTAAAAACTTAGATGAGATTTATAAATTTGTTGAAAGGCACAATTAACCAAAATTGACAGAAAACGAAATAGAATACCTTAACAGCACTATCTGTTACAGAATCATAATGGGATATTGACAACATTGCTAACAGTTTCCTTTATTCCAGACCAAGACAATTTCACTGGTGGATTGATAACAATCTGCATCATAGAGCTGCCACTTTTCCCTCAGGATATAATGTGTAACATGCAACTATTGTACATTTGAACCAAGTGAGAAAACCAGTGTCAAAACATATTTTTAATATTTTACATAATTATGGCAATTACTTTTATTTTCCAGATATAAATTAATATATTGCATACTCCTCACATTTGAAACCAGTACTTTCACCTACATATTGATGTAATGTCACATTGCAGGTCATTGAGGACACAGCCTATTAATTTGACATCCACTATGTGCAGAGCCTGAACTCATCATGAACTTAGCATGTTTTGGGGGATGAGTGAATGAGTAGCATTGACATTATATTTTATTGAAAATATCTAGTTCAAATTGCTCAGTTTAAATCATGAGATAATTGGAGACAATATATTCCAGGAGTAACTCTGGGGGTGGTATTGATTTTCCTACTTTTTTATTCATTGTCTCCTCAGTGCCCAGCATGTTGCAGGAAATGATGGGCTCTCCATGCTCTGCCTGAGCCATCCTATGCCAGGTCTTGTGAATCTTTCCTCACAGGTTCCCATTCTACACTATTGTCTCTCATTTGTTTCCCATCTATTGACTGAATATTTGAGAAAATAATAATATAATTTCACGATACACTACTTTTTTTGTAGTTATGTAAAGGTAAATATATTCTTTTAAAAATGTTTATTGGTTGATTTTGAGAGAGAGAGAGAGAGAGAGAGAGAGAACAAAATCAATCTTGTTCTAATTATTTATGCATTCATTGGTTGACTCCTGTATGTTTCCTTACCAAAATTGAACCCACAACCTTGGCATATCAAAATTATGCTCAAACCAACTGAGTTACCTAGCCAGGGCTTTATTTTCTCATTTTAAACTAGAAGCCTGGTGCACGAAATTCATGCATGGGTAGGGTCCCTAGGCCTGGCTGACAATTAGGGCTGATTGGGACTGTTTCACCCAGTCCCAATAGGGGCCAGGCTGATTGAGGCCTGCCAGCCAGGTGCAGGAATGGGGGAAGGACCATGGGAGGTTGGCCAGTGGGCCAGTCATGGGGGAGGGATCACGGGAAGTTGGCTGGCTGGCCCCGATCTAGTTGTGTAGATGTGCTGAGGTAGCAGCAAGCAAAGATCACAGACAGAATACCCCAAATGGTCTGCACACCAGCTATGCTCTGAGGTGGAAATACAGCTCTACTTTGCTACCTGAGCTTGAGCTGCCTCACTCTCCCCAGGGAGGAGTTGCTGACAGATAGACAGGTCATCTTTCCTACCTCAGCTGCACATTTTCTCAGGGCTCCGCCTCCAAGCATAATAGGTAGCTTACTTCGGCGAATAGTGGCACATGACTATAGGAATGCTAACCAATCAGTGATTGGGAGCCCAGAAAGGCATGGGGCTGAGCTAGAAGTGGCTGATGAGGGCAGAGGTAAGATGGCGGTGGTGCTTACTTTACAACTTTAGAGTTAGTCTGCTGCCTTCCCCCGTCTGCCCGCTCCAAGCTGCTACTCTGCCTTGATCAGTGTCAGGGTCCCTCTCCTCTTACAGGCTTCCTGGACCCTGATTCTCTGGTGCCCGGAGCCTTAGCCAGGAGGAGGGACTGCGGGTGGTTGGCCTAGCATGGGAGATTGGCTATGGGAGTGCACTGACCACCAGGGGGCAGCTCCTGCATTGAGCATCTGCCCCCTGGTGGTCAGTGTGCATCATAGCAACTGGTCGACTGGTTGTTCCAGTCATTTGGTCATAACAGTCACTTAGGCTTTTATATATATAGGTAAGACTGAATGTACATAATACTTTGTAGAGATATATCAGTGTAATAAAACAAAGACTTAGTAGCACTGTCTGATTTCCACCCCTTTATAGGTTTCTTGGATGCCTTGTTACACAGGTCAGTCTATATGTGACACCAAGAACAACTCATATTCAGTCACCATTTCCCATAGCCATATTATGTGCTTTATATGCTGTGACGTAGGTCCTGTTATTATTTACATTTTCCCTCCAAATAAGCCAAATCCCAGAAAAGTTAAGTAACTTACAAAGTCTATATGGTGATCCTGTGATAGAGGCAGCTTTCACACTTGGGGTATCTGAGTCTAGGATCTGTGTTTCCAGGTATCATGCTCTCCTGTCTCTTTTAAAAACTCTCTGGACTGGTACCTTCAATGGACTATGATGAGTACCTGATGTAACAATCAGGATCCTGTTAGTATGTCCACTGTGGACAAGGTCTTGTTATGCCAGATGGAGTCTATGACGGTCTGAAAACATCACCCCATAAACATTGAGTAAAGCTTGCACTCTGTCCAGGCTGCTTACAAGCAAGGCCAGGAATTATAGGAATTACTACATTAGACAGAGGAAAAGTAACCGAGTTTTAAATAGCAAATTCACTAAGCATAATTTTATTTGTTTACTGGAATAAAGCCAAAATTTTGATTAGTGGCATTTTACTCTTTAACTAACCATTATTCTCCCACTAGATGCTCAACCCCTATGAATGAAGACACAGCTCTTGTTTCTTTTTGTGTCACTTTTGTATCACCAGCACAGCACAAAGCACAATATTTGGCACTTTCTTGGATGTTTAGGAACAGATACAGCGGTTCTCAATCTGTGGGTCGCAACCCCTTTGGTGGTCGAACGACCCTTTCGCAGGGGTCACCTAAGACCATCAGTAGCAACATTCCAGTTATGAAGTAGCAACGAAAATAATTTTATGGTTGGGTCACAACATGAGGAACTGTATTTAAAGGGCCAGAAGGTTGAGAACCACTGGATTACACACTTTTCTGTGTCTTCACCGGATGTACCTATGAATTAAAGAATAAGTGAGTGACGAATGAATGATTCCTCCAAAATCAATTTTGAAATTCAGTTACCATGAGCTTTTTGAACCAAGTTGAAATTTTATCATTCAGATTCACACTCTGAACTACTAAAATATGAGTAGGCATAAGGAAATCAACCACTTCTTATTCTATATTAAATAAATGGACATCCAGAGCCGTCTCTTCCCATCTTAGCTAACAATGCCGCAGGGAAAACGGAGGCTGTACTGGACGATGTGAGAGAATCACGCCAGGGTCAGGAGGGCAGCTGCCTGCACAGTCTTACATTTCTCCAGACGCTGGGAATTAGATATATTTATGGGCTTTGGGAGCAGAGTAGTCTGTAATGCAATTTTAGCTCATCTAGTTGAGAAAGAAAAATGGGAAATGTTCACCCCACATGTCTGCTTAGGCCTTCCCTGAATCCGTAGCATTTGTATCAATACAGGAAGCCATGGAGATAAATTGAATTTATAGACTTGTGAAAAATAAATCAATTCCCCATGGAAAAACCCTGGCACCAGAGCTTACCGAGTAAGCTTCCTCCTTGGGTATTTTTATCTGTGCTTGCTTAGGCCACTGTACAAAACAAAGCATCGTGACACACTTAAGCCAGTCAGTTTTGGAATGAAACCGCTTGAGATTTTTCTCTAATAATGGCACTTTCCTATTTCCACATTAGCCTTGATTACACAGCAAGCTATGGCATTGCAAAAACACTTAGGTTTTAATCACTCTTAAGACATTAAAACAGAAGGAAGCAGAACTTATCTTTCTAACAAGTTCAAATTCCTTCTTATATCCTCTTCTTTAGATAAAAAGACACATTTGAATACGTTGAGAAAGGGTGATGTTTTAGAGAGGCACATATGATCCAAATGACTACAATGAGCAACATTTATATCTTAAATAAATTGACATTTTTCTGTTTATACCAGGCAGGGAACAGAATGTCCACTCAAATGAGCAAACTGAACAAAGGTCAACGACGGGGCTACTCACCAAAGTGTGTGCTCACAATAGATATGGTGCAGTGTGTCACAGGGATGAGGGAAATGAACTGTCAGGGACAGACTGCTGCTGTAGGACAGGCCTATGGAGAGAAACGTGGGCCGTGGCTTGGCCAGAGTCTGGATGGGGAACCCTGACCTTTCTGCCTGTTCACTCTCCGGTCTCTTGATGATGCCTCTCATCGTTGATGAGTAAGAAATAAGGGTTAACTTGTGCAAAATCGACCCTGCAGGCTAATCTTAAGGAAAACCGGCTTGCCTCCTTTAAAGCTCCATGGAAACTGGCTACAGCCCAGTTCTTATGATCATAAATCCAAGATGATCCCAAGTCTCGGGCACCCAAAGATGTTGCTCCTCCTTCACACTCAGCTGAAAGGAAAAGGCTAAAACTGAAGTGTTTGGCCCATTGTACTGCAATTCAGTGGCCCCTAATCACTGACAAGGAGACCCATGCTTCCCCAATCTGCAGCCCAGAATGCCAGGGCCCAAGGCTGTCACAACAATGTCCAGTCTCACCAGACTTCTGTGCACTGTTCTAGAATCAGTGGGAAATGAGGGAGCCATACTGGTCCTACTGACCCCCTCTCCTTGAGTTTTCCCCAGTGAGTGCCGGTATGTGTGTGTCGTCTGGTCTCTCGCTTTTGTTTGCATTGAGCCTATTTGATTCAACTGGAAGAGGTCATTCTCTACTGTGGTGAAGGCGGCAGTGTGCAGATCTGACCTGGAGGGGCAAACTGTGCCAGTCTCAGTATCTCTGCTCATTTAAGCTGTATAATCCTATCCTATCCCCCATTTTATTGCACATGAGAAAGGTTAAGTTACACACGCAGGTAAGGAGTGTGTTAAGACTCAGCACTCCTTTCTCTATGAACTGGCTTGTCCGGGTTATGAGCTGTTGATGGGCCACAGCTAAAGAGTGTGCAGCCAATCTGACATCCACTCCCCCTGTAATTGATTTCACTCTTTTGGTAGCATTTACTGGGCCAAGGGAGACGGAACTGATTTCTGTCCATCTCTGTTAAGGTGAATGCACTTTGAACTTTGCATCATCTTCATGTTTAAAGTCCAGTGAATTTTCAGGGATTTTAGTCCTGTGTCCCTACTTCTGCTGAACATAAACCAGGAATAACAGTATTAGCGATTGCAGCAACAGCTACTATGGTGAACGTTTGTAATTTTTCTATGTGTACATACCATTTGTCACATTTCTCATTTAATTCTCTCAACAACCTTATTTGACATTTTAAGTATAAAAAAATGGGACCTTCAAGAAGATAAGTAACTTGTCTATGTTCACACAGCCAGTAAGTGGCAGAACTTGCTTCAAACCTAGCATTAGTTTCAATTATTAGACTATACTCTGGAACACTAACTGTAGGATTTTGAAATGGCACAGTCCCTCAAACCAAAAAGCCTGTTCTTATTCCTGGGATCAGCAAGTGATCCCCTGATGTCTCAGGCCATGAGCCAAGGGAAAAAAGTATCAAAGGCCGTAAGATTTTTGAGATGAAGAAATCTTTAGAGATATGAAGTCCAATTGTTTGTTTGGAAAATCAGTCTTAGTTACCTGACATTCATTATACTGGAGAACCTAGAACCCAGACCCCAAAAACACTCTTGTCTTTGGGGGGGTAGAGAGAGAGAGGACATGAATCAGAATAGACTGTTGTGTCTCAATGTCTGCAATATCAAACAATTTATCTGCTAATCTCCCACCCAACTAATACAAAGTAAGACCCCTACCACTTCCCTTTTTGATTGATGTCATATAATAGTTCAGAGAGACCAGTCTCAGTGTATGCAATCCTTAAACTTAGGCATAAACATCTAATCTCTCTGCACTCAAGTCTCATTTATAGCATGATGATGACACCTGCTTTGTTTCACCTCAGAATAATACAGATTGAGTAAAAGAATCTATAGACATGTAGGTCTCCAATCCAATAGTGGGCCTGCCTTGTGCTCAAAAGAATGTTAAATCAAACAGCAGTAAGAATCAAAACTGTTAAAGGGTCTTGAGATTTTAAAGAAAGAAAAGGCATTGCTTTACGGAAATGTACACTTCTGTGTTGGTTTGATGCACTGCTCTGGTCCTGGTGCTCCTATGTGGCCGCCCCATGTGGAATGAGTGCAGCAGAGCAGCTGTGTCAGGAGCAAAGGTTTGGGTGCATGGGCTCCTGGGACCGATATGCTCTCTTACACTTTTAAATTTGACTTCAGCAGACTGAGTTATGATCACATGTAAGGATACCAACAACTACCTAGAGAAATATCTAGGAATTTGAGGACCGTTGACACAGACTGCATATTGTAACTATGAGGCCCAATGAATGAGCTTCAATACTGTTCTAGTTCTCAAGAGAGAAATTGCCCATCTGACTCCACTGATTAAATCCTGCTGTTTATTTAAGATGTGCATAAAAATCTTTGGGAAATAAATAAATGATTAAAATTCACTTAAAGGTTCCAAGTCATTAACAGCGGAACGATGAGTACAATATGTCCACTGAGTGTATTTTTAATCAACTCTTCATTTAAATATTCATTTAGCCCCGAATTTTGTTTTAAAAATGGGACACCATTGATGTGTTGCATTTCCAGACTATAAATTTGTACATGTTAGAGGAAATTCCTAATTGAGTAGCATTTGAGATTGGATTTCAATTCAATAGAAACTAAGGAAATTGTTCATTTTCATTATCTGAAAATAACCAGGGGACCTTCAGAAAGTCACCTGAACTCCTTTACACCTGAGTTTCCTTATTTGAAGATTGAAGGGGGGGACCAGATTATTTTTCAGTTTCCTTTCAGTTTTGACATTGTCAGATTCTAGGATTCTTCCAAGGCTGGTTAACACTAGATTGCCCAAGGAAGTCATTTTGACTGCTTTTTAATTTCAGTTAGAAAAACAATTATGTATATAAGGAAACAATGTCTTAGAATTTTGTGACTTTTTGTACAACATATAAATGCATTTATTAATAATTGTAGTTACCTCCCCCCTCCTTCATTTCCGGTATATATATATGTATTATACCTATATTGCCCAAAAGCAGTCATTTTGACTGCTTGGGAAATTTTAAATAATCAAATGACTCTTATTATTGAATTGAGTAAATTTCTTATATGACCAGTTCGGCTCTGTATTAAAATAACAGTTTTCAATTTTTTTCGATTACCGTCAGATGATAACATACAAGTACATGATAAATTGTCGATACTTGATAAGTTGCAGTTGCTCAATAAGCTAAACTAGTACTTGTTATTCGAATCTTTATGCAGTGATACTTGTTCTAATAAGTTGTTTATTTTATTTCTTTTGCGCCCTAAATTCATGAAAGAAATGTAGAATAGAAGTGAGTTATTGGAAAAGCTAAGGAACATAAGTGAAGAGTGCTCCGATATTATTCTTTCACAATGCAGTCATTTTGACTGCTTTTGGGCAATATAGGTATATACTAAGTTTCAGTCTTTCTAGTGTTAATGATAGATGGCACAGAAGGCAGCAGAGACAACCAAGGGAGCAGGACCTGTGGTGGTGAGATATCAATGGACCACTCACTGTGTGCTTCCTTGTGCATGGGACTTTCCTGAAAGATGCTGTAACTGAGTTGTATGTTTTCAGATCTGCAGTGGCTCCTCCACCTCTCTTTACCCCATTAGCTCAGCTGGGCCCTGAGGCCTGCAGCCAGTTCTCTCCAGCTGAGGCTTCTGAAACACAGCTGCAAAGAAAGACAATGACAGAAAGTCTAGATTCATCCCATGGAACCATCTCTTCACATATGGCCCATTGCACAGGGGAACAGAGTTAAGTTGAACAGCATGTGGCAAAGCACATTGTGCTCATATGAGGAAAATCATTCACAGAAGAGAAATTGCTACTAGCATTTTATTGATGAAATCTCTATCACACTTTCCCTTTGTTTTGTTTGTTTGTTTTTTGTTTTGTTTTGTTTTCCTCAATTCTGATGAAAAAAAAACAACCCAAATTCTTGACTTATGTTTCCTTCATAGATGCTTGTTGTATTTTCTAATTATAGGATTGTTGCCTTAAGTCGCCTTATGGGCTTATGCACTATCAATGTAAAAGGTTAGGATCACCAAAAGGAGTAATGTGCGAAGGAAATAAAATGAGACCTTTTGAGGGTGTGCTTGAGGAATAGGAGATCGACGTGGGTTTTTTGCTTTGTTGTGGGTTTTATGCTCACTGTGGGGAAAAACTGAATTGTCTGGAACGAAGGAGGGAATTTTAGAGACCACAGTGAAGGGTGGGAGGGGTGCGGGAATGGCATCAAGAGAGGGACACATAAGAAAAACAAAGCCATCTCTTGGAATTATTTCCTTAGTGACTCCTCTTCCTCATGCCTCCTTGCTATCTTTAGAAAAATATTCACTTGCAAATATGTCATGAACTTGTATCTGTTTATCAGAAAGTCTTGCTTCAAAATCCACACAGGATAAAAATAAAATCTGGCTAAGAGGGACCAGCTCATATAGATGATGTTTCGTGTCCATAGTTTTCTCTAGAATGTAATCCTTGGGAGAGAGGACTGTATCATCTAGTCAGTTTGATTTATTTGAAGAAAATTTTAATGTAAACAAAGGGAAGAGAGCAATTATTCTAGGAACTTACAACATGATTTGATTAAATACATAAGTTACAGAAAATAGAGACACCTGAATATTTTGCTGTGGAAATATTTTTACCCTTAACATAAACGTTATAATTATGAGATGACAGACAAAGACATTAAAGTTCATTTGCTCAACAAACTCACTGCACCTTTGCTCTGTGGTCGGGACTTGTGCTCAGTGATGCTGAAGAATCACACAGTCCCTGCCATCATGGATTTTACATCCTAGCATAAGACATAGGCATTAGGTAACACAGTTACTATTCTGATCAGTGTAAAAATTGGAAATACTACCACAAGTAGACCTGCCCTGATCTGAGAAATCAAGGAAGTTTCTCAAGATTCTCTGAGGAAATGATATTTAGCTAAAATCTGATGGTTGGGAAGAGATACTCAAGTTAGAGGAGAAAGAAGAACAATGGAAAGAGCACGTATAAAGGCCCTGGGGAGAAAGCAGAAAGAATACCAGTGTGACTGGAAATTTCAGAATAAATGAAAAAGGAGCAGGATATTCAGGGACTTTAACTATTTTCTCCCTGAACTAAGGTAACCAACTTGATCCAGTTTTCTTAGATGTTCCCAGTTTCAGCACCAAGAATACTGAACCCAGGAAACCCCTGTGTCCCTAGCAGCTGGGGACAATTTTCCCAAGACTGTCCTGATTCTAAAACTGGTGGCTCACATGTTGAAAATCTCTCAGTTTTGGACACACCAGGACAGTTGGTCACCACACCCCATGGAATCAATGAAAATGACATGATCATATTTGTTTTACATTATTTTGAAAAATGCTTAGTTGCTGGTAGAAGGGAAGATTGAATAACCTTAAAACTTGACTCTGAGACATGAGATAATCATAATGTAGACTTTGATGAAAATAAAGTGAAACTGATAACAGTTGATAGGAAGGGAAGCTGAAGGCTATGAGTCTTCATCGGTCAAGAGGATAATCCCCAAGTCTGTAGTTTGCACAATTGGGTGACTAGTGGCATCTTTCACTGAGACAGGAACCAGAAGAAGAATGTAGGTTTAAGAGGTAAAAACAGAAAAACAAAAACAGATGTTAGGTGTGGACGTGGGAGGTTGAAGGGCCTGTGAGTCTTCCTGATGGTGGAATTTACTAAGTTACTGGAACTTTGGGAAAGCTGTAGATAGTTTGGATCTGAGAGGAAAATATTTAGAGAGGAGATATTCATCTGAGAGTTATCAATACTAGTTGAAGCTTTTGGGAGTAACTGAAACTAAAGCAAATGTGAACTGAGAAAGGGATCTAATGACTGAGGCTGAGTGACACTAACATTTGAAGATTTGGTAAAAGAAGATAATTCAAGAAAAAAAGCTGAGAATGTGTTCCAGAGAGGTAGGAGGAAAATAGGAGAACAAGTTATCATGGATCCAAAGAAAACATGTCTTTCAGGAAAGATATCAATGTTACAGGGGCCTCAAAACCACCAGTGTACTTGTTGAAATTATTCTTACTCTGATAGATGGAATTATTAGTCATTTTTTACCCATTACTTAATAATATTTTCTTGAGATATATGAACCAATTGGATCCTCAAAAATAATAGGTTGCATCTATTTATCAGTATGGTACAAAACTGCTTGTTTCCCTGAAATGCAAGTGAGGTATTTGGTCATGTTGGTGCCACATAGGCCAAATCTTGTTCAGAGCTAAGAACCAAATGTGAGGAAATAAGGTTTCCACTAAACATATTTTGATGTGGAAAGCATGAACTGTAAACACCTCAAAGAAGAGTAGTGACTTTTTTCAAATATACAGAAAATGCTCCATCTTGAAAGGTATACTACACTGAGGATTGGAAACCTGTTTCAATAAAGGGCTAGAAGTAAATATTTTAGACTTTGAAAGCTAAAGGACAAAACCAAGGCTGCATATAGGCATTATTATATAACAAGAGAGGAATTTCCATAAACATATGTATAATAAATATAATTGAGTGGGGTTTTTTTGTAAAACAAGTCTATTAATGGAAAGAATAATTGGGAGGAGGAGTAGAGAAATAGTTAATTTAATTACTGTTCAAAGTTAATGTTTCCTATTATCATATTGACTGCAAATATATTCCTCTAACTTGCATTCTTTGGTTGTGTACAAAAATAGTCAGCAGTCTCTATTGGGTTCATGAGCCATATTTGCCAATCCCTGTATTACACACACACACACACACACACACACACACACACATACACACGTGTTATTGGTGGGAAGAGTTACTGGTCCCCACCTATTGCTTGTGGAAATGGAATTCTTGTGTTATCCAGAGAAAAAGAATTTTCTGAGACTCACACATGAGAATGGCTGATTTTTTTTATTTTAAATATATTTTATTTATTCCAATATATCCAAAATAGTAACATGTTAAACTGACAAGAACAGATCTTAGCCAAAAGGCTGAGAAGTAATTATATTAACATTTTGATATATAATCAATGCAAAAATTATTAAATTAATTTTACATTCTTTCTCATTTTGCTTTTAAGTCTTCAGGATCTGGCATGTATGTTTTCTTCTCTGTTTGTGTTTTTTTTCTTTATTGATTAAGGTATGACATATGTGTCCTTATCTCCCTATAGTGCCGCCCCCCCCAACCCCCACTCGTGCCCTCACCCTCTAGTGTCTGTGTCCATTATTTATGCTTATATGCATGCATACAAGTCCTTTGGTTGATTTCTTCCCCTTCCCCCCACCCTCCCCTGCCTTCCCTCTGAGGTTTGACAGTCTGATCAATGCTTCTCTGTCTCTGGATCTGTTTTTATTATCTCACTCATTTGTGGAATATAATGAACAACATAAACTGATGAATGAGGGATTTTTATTTCTGTGGAATTATATCCCTAAATTTGCAAGATCCCATTTCCCCTTGTCCCACTGAGGAGGAAGTGTGGTTTCAATAGGGCTACAATCAGAGTCAGTGTTCTGAGTTTCCATCCCATGCCTGTATACTCCAGTCCAACATCCATCTAACTTAGCTTGTGTTCCAAGTTGCAGTCCATCAGTCAATTGCATGTGGGTCTGCAGGGCAATATGGGTATAGAGGAAACATGGACAAATGCAAGGAAGCAGGACTGAGTCAGCCTCATGAGCCAAGAGCTAAGAGAGAGAATTCTTTTGTTTAAGGGATTATGTATTATCAAATTTTCATGGGCTTGCAGTGCACATGCCCATTCTGGCCAATGATCTCTGTTCCCAGCTGTGGCTGACAGACACCTTCCATAGTTATCCCAACTTCACTGCACATGGGTCTGTTTCTACTTTGTTGGACCCCTTTCCCCAGTGTTTTGCAGGGAATGGGCCTGTGGTTCCCCAGGGAGTGTGAAATTGCAGCTTCCTGGTGAAGCTGCCCAAATGACATGCCTATAATGTCTGGTCTTCCATTTCTCCTTTCTTATTATTAATAACTATTTAATTACAACTTTCTGGATGGTTCAATTGGTTGAGCATGCACCAAAGTGTTTTGGGTTCAATTCCCAGTCAGAGCACATACCTAGGTCACAGATGTGATGCTTCTCTTTCACATCTATAATTCTCTTTCACTCACATAGATAAATTTCTTTTTCTCTCTCTATTTCTCTCACTCTCTCTCCTTCCTCTCTAAATTAATGAAAACATAAACTCAGGTGAGATTTTTTTAAAAAAGACATTTTCATCCCTAGCCATTTTAACAGTGGTATAAACCTCTAATTCTCTCTGCAAACCACTGAGTGAGCTGGATCTCACTGTTCATTTTCTAGTTGAAGTTATAAACACCTGTGAGTGTTATTTTGCCTTATTAAGTCTTTTTAAGCTTCCTATATAATAAAGAGGTAATATGCAAATTGACCATCACTCCAACACACAAGATGGCCACCCCCATGTGGACACAAGATGGCCCACAAGGGAGGGCAGTTGTAGGCAATCAGGCCAGCAGGGGAGGGAAGTTGGGAGGGACCAGGCCTGCGGGAGAGGGCAGTTGAAGGGGGACCCAGGCCTGCAGGGGAGGGCAGTTGGGGGGATCAGGCCTGTAGGAGATGGCAGTTGGGGGTGACCAGGCTGGCAAGGGAGGGCAGTTAGGGGTGACCAGGCCAGCAGGGGAGGGCATTTGGGGGTGACCAGGCCAGCAGGGGATCAGTTAGGCATCGATTAGGCTGGTATGGGAGTGGTTTATGGAGTGATCTGGCTGGCAGGCATAAGTGGTTAGGGGCAATCAGGCAGGCAGGCAGGCAAGCGGTTGGGAGCCAGCAGTCCTGGATTGTGAGAGGGATGTCCGACTGCCAGTGGGATCGGGCCTAAATGGGCAGTTGGACATCCCTCGAGGGGTCCCAGATTTGAGAGGGTGCAGGCTGGGCTCACACACACACACACACACACACACACACATACACGCACAAATTTTATGCACCAGGCCTCTAGTTTAAAAAATAAAGTTCATGTAATAATTGTTCTAGTCTGATAGAAAGCCTAAAATGTCAGGATTGTATTTGTGAATAAAATATTAACACCAAATAATATTCTGTGATATTACCAATAGTTGCTAAGAAAATTATTTTAATTACTATGATAAAATAAGTTGAATACAAGAGTGATAATTGGTAATTAGGTAGTTTGTTAAATATTTTATTTAGCAAAAATCCACTGAATACTTACTATCCAAATATGTGCAAGACTACATCTTGGATGATAAATTGGATAAGAAATGGTGTTTGCTCCCAACGAATTTTTAACCTGGTGAGTTACTGAAGGAACATATAATTAAGTATATTCCAATGTAATAATAATAATAACAACAACAACTAGCACATAACAAATACATATGTGTCAAGAGCTGGAATAAGCAATCTTAAATATGCAGCATTATTATTTGCCTTTCACAGGTGACAAAACAAAGGCTTAGGAAGGTTTTTCAACAGAATGAACAACTTGTAAAGGAAGCACAGAGGGGGCAGAATTCATTCCTTTGGGGAGAAACTAAGGAAACCCAAACAGAAAGTGATTTTTTTTATCCAGACTTGAAATTATCCACATGAAGAATATGTAGAAATTCAAGACAGAAAAATCAGAAGAGGCATATAGAAATATAAAGAAATGATATGTGGTCATGCATTGCTAGAAAACAGAACATAGAAAGCTACTGACAGATGATGAGGCTTCAAAGGAAGTAAAATACTTCCTGAATTTAAATTAAGGTTCTTAAATGTCAAGGAACCAATAATAACATGCTTTCTATCTAGCCAGAATATCATTAATTTTTAATGAATAAAAGTAGTTTTGATGTGTACATAAAGTTACAAATTGACCAAAGGGAGCTATATCATCAGATTGCTTGGAATTTTCAGTTAAATATTGTTAGAACTTTAAAGGTTTTCATTTATTGTCACATAAGTACATGGTTTTCAGCTGTGTTGGATGTGGTTGACCAACAGTTCTTTTGAGTTTAATAGCATGCAAAATAAGCAGAATATATATCCCTTTAGTTCGAAGACTACACAGACACCTGTGTGCCAGCAGTTCTTCATACTAGCCCAACCACTGAGGAAGAAATTCCCATGTTCAGAGTCACACTCCTTGAGTTTAAGACAAACTTTTTAAAATAAAATAAGTTAGACAGAGAAATAAAAATACAGCATCAACTCACGTATACACAGAATCTTTCTTTTTTAAATTCAAAGGAATAGAAAGTAGAACAACAGTTTCCAGGGGCAGGAAGGTAGGAAGGTGAGGGAATAGAGAGATATTTGTCAAAGGGTACAAACTTCCAGTTATGAGTAAATTCTAGGGATCTAACAGCATACTAACTATATGTAGCAATACTGTGTAGTACACTTGAAAGTTGCTATGAGGCTAGATCTCAAATATTCTCACTACAAAGAAAATTGTAACTATGTGAGGTGATGAATGTGTTAAATAACCTTATCATGGTAATCATTTTACAATATATATGTGTGTTATATTATCACATTTTATATCTTAAACTTACACAGTGTTCTATGTTAATTTTATCTCAATGAAGCTGGAACAAAACTAAATAAAAATAAGACAAACTTCTCAATAAAAACACCACTAATGGCAGAAAAGAATACAACCATGCTTACTACCAGCATAAATTCCTATTTAGCTTTATTATTAATCTTAAAATTGAATATGAATTGAAGGTGATACTCTATAACATAGCCATACATATAAAATAAATCTATAAGATATTTATATGCCATTTAATCATTACTCATCACAAAGTAACCTTAACACATCATGAGGGGGGAATAGATTGATCCTTTGAGTTCAAATAGCCTGCATCAGGTGGCCAGGCTCCAGTCTGAGAAGTACTGTCCTAACATACTATCTTTAAACTCTCTCTCTATTCAGTTGCAACTTTGTTTTTTATAGGCTAACTGGGTTTTATCTTGGAAATTAAAATACACAAGCAGGAAGGAGCAATATACAGATGTTGTGAACTTCAATAGGATTGGAGCTAGATGATGAGTAATGTCTAAGGACAGGGCATTGCCAGGGAAGGCAGAGAGTGCCTAAAAGGTGCTTAAAAGAATTAGGAGAAGGTTAGAGAAATGGTGGGGAAAAGAAATAGATGAGGTTAATAGCTAATATTAACATTGATGGAACTTATAAGTTACAGATGCAAAAGAAGAGAACAATAGTGTCAACAGAGTTATTAACATAAAGGTAAACATTAGAATGAAAATACAAACTTTCTCAAATAGGAAAAATATTACAATAAATTAAATAATTGTAAATTATAGACCTTATTTCACATCTTAATTAATATAAACTTGAAATATTTGAGACATTCTTAATGCTAATGAATATTTTATGAAAATAAGGAATTATTGTTTGTCTTTTGTGGTGTGACAATAGTGTTATATTTTTTAGAGTTCTTTAAAGAAACATATTGAAAAGTTAATGAATAAAATAATATGATGCCTGGGCTAGCTTAAAATAAGCTGGTGTGAGCAGGAAGTAAATGGGGTTATAGATTATACAAGACTGGCCATGAGCGATGATTATTGACATTGGGAGATGCATATGCAGAGTTCATTACAGTACTATCTTTATTTTTGTACAATTTGGACATTTTCTATTAAAAATTAAAAGAAATAGCAAGAGTAACATTCAGAAGCTCGAAGGAAGAGAGCTTGGGAAGACCTGAATGGGGAAAGTCGGGAAGAGAGGGCCTAACAGCAGCATCAAGAGGGGCTCAGAAGGGAAGACACGTCACAGGAAGGGTTAAGTCTATTAACAATCTGTGATATTTATGCTTTCCCAATTTCAACTATAAAATTTTCAAAAAATTTTAATGTTTCATGTCTCAATATTTTAGACAGAGTGTGTCCTCTCTAGAAAATCCAAGTCATTCTGAATCCCTGCAGCAAGGTGGTTGGCAGGCAGCAGTGGACAGAGATGCATGTCCCAGGCAAGGGTAGGCATACAGAGTCATAATGGACATTAGAAGCTACTGTTGAGAGAAGACTAAGAAAGAGCAACGAGTACAGTTGAAACCTCACCCTGTGGAAGAGTGTATGCCCGTCCCACTGTTGTTTTTGTTTTTTTGTTTTGTTTTGTTTTGAGAATAGCAGCTTACTTCAAAATAAAATAGAGAAAAGTAACTACCTGAGGAAAAGGTAAATTTTGGAGGGTAGTTTAAATTTAGAGCAAGCAATTGTCATGTCACAAATTCCCCAATTTTTGCAACTTTGCCCATAGGGCACAGTCACCACGGTGGCAGTATAGTGTCTAACATTCCAATACCAACCCACTGTCTTTATGTTAGAAGAATCAGGGCAGCCTCCTCCACCAGATTTATGTGGCAACTTCAAAAAGAGAGAACCAGAGAAAATGTTTGACTCAACTCTATTCTCCATAATTCCTAAACCATGCATGTGTAGGAAAAAATGATTTACAGTGAAGGCATGAAGAACTGAACTGAGAGCTGAGTTGCAGCCCACCACAACTGTGAATAAATGCAGCTTGAATCAAAGTTAATTATCTCCTAAAACAAAACGTCAATTCTCAGAGCAATGAGAAAAATCCAGAATTTCCACAAAAGTCAAGAAAATGGGTAGGGGAGGCCAGGGGATTGTCAATGGTGGGGGGGGGGCGGGGGGGAAGGAGACATATGTAATACTCTTTGTAATACTTTAAGCAATAAAAAAAAAAGAATTTCAAAACTGAAAAAAAAAGAATGGAATCTGTAACTATTTGACATACAAGTACCCTATTTAATAAAAGCCTAATATGCAAATTGTCCCCTCAGATGGTCATTCGACCAGGAGTTCGACCAGGAGACCGGGAGTTCAACCACTCGCTATGATGTGCGCTGATCACCAGTGTGCCTCAATGAGAGCGGGACCATGGTAGAATGGTGGAGCAGGTAAGCAGGTGACACCAGGCCAAGGCAGGTGTGAGTGAGGCCCCAGGTGTTCCCAGAGCCCAGAGGTCAGCTGGGACCTGCCCTTCCATGCCAGACGCTCACACTTTGCTTGCCGGCCAAGCCTAGGGACCACACCAGTGCATGAATGTGATACACCAGGCCTCTAGTAATTTTATAATGGAAAACTGTAAAACAACTTTATAAGCAAAGCCAATTAATTAATACCAACTTTAGATCAATCAGATGATGTAATTAGCAAACAAAGACTGTAAAGCAGCTATAATATCTATGATCAATTAGGTAAAAACTATACACAGCGATATACACATACATATACTATAGCACATGTTTTATATAACACATGTATTATATAGTATGTATATAGGAAAATAAAAAGAAACTTTAAAAAATATTTTTTATTGATTTCAGAGAAGAAGGGAGAGAGAGAAACATCAATGATGAGAAAGAATGATTGATTAGCTGCTTCCTGCATGCCTCCCACTGGGGATCAAGCCCACAACCCAGGCATATACCCTGACTTGGAATCAAATAGTAACCTCCTGGTTCATAGGTCAACACTCAACCACTGAGTCATGCTGGCTTGGCTGAAAAGAAGTTTTTAAAGAGCCAAAGAAAGTTTCAGAAAATAAGATTGCAATACCTGAAAAAATTTCATTGAATGTGTTTAATAAAAGAACAGAGATGACAGTTGAAAAATCAATGGACTTGAAAATAAGTCAATAAAACGTACCCAATCTAAATAAGAAAGAAGAAAAAATGATTTAAAAAAAAACATAGCCTCAGGTACCTCTAGAAAAAAGTGAACAATAACAATGAGCTAAGGTCAAGTACAAAGAAAATCATACAACAGAGGAAATTAACAAAATTGAAATCTGATTTTTTGAAGGGTGATAAAATTGACAACACCTTGCTAGATTAATGAAAAAAAAAAGACAAAGAGCAAACAAAAATTGCCAATATTAGAAATGAACAAAAGTTAATTCAGTTCCTAGAGACATTAAAAAAATAGGAAAAAAAGTGAAAACAATTTTATGCAAAAAAATTCCACAATTTTTAATTAAATGTACAAAACTAGAGACTAATACCTCTCATGAACATATCATAAAAATTTTTAACAAAACTAAAGCAAAATAAATCCAGAAATATATAAAAACAATAAAATATTATTACCAGGTGAGTTTATACTTGCAATGCAAGGTTGTTTGATATTAGAATGTTAATCAATAAATTGAACTTTTTAACAGGGATGAAGGAGAAAACATGGTAATTTACATACATACAAAGAAAGTGCTGGCGAAATTTTCCTCCCCTCGGGACACTAGGACTAGGAGAAAACTCATTCTGCTAAGGAGCATCTACAAAAAAACCTGTAGTCCTGTCATATGTAATGTTGAAATATTGAGCATTTGCTCCCTATGATTGTGAACATACTAGGAATGTTCACTATATTAATTTTTATTTAGCAATGTACCGGACTTCAAGGCAGTACAATAAAATTAAAAAAAATTATAAAGATTAGGAACTAACATATAATACTGTATTTATTTGTAAATGACATTTTTGTTTACATTGAAACTCGTTAGAAATCAACAAAACACATAAAGAAACAAAACACCTAAATTTAACAGGAACAGCATACAAGGTTAATAAATAGAAACTATATCATATTAGCAGCAAACAATAAAAATAGAATTTGAAAATTTCATTTTAATAGTGTCTAGAAAAATGCCTAATTAAAGACTTAAAAACATCTACTCTGGGAACTACAAAACATGTCTGAGAGTTGCATTGCTCAGTAGTTAACTCTGGTCAGGCTTATAATTAGCTAAACTGGTAATTTCACATGTCTAATTCAATACTATTTATCAAATAATTTTTGAAGTTTCTTATTATATAGGTCACAATGTGAGAGAGAGGAAATAAAATAAGATTTATGTATTCTCCCCATCATCTTGCTCCACTTATAGCAGCTTTCTAGATAAAAATGGCTCAAATTTACAGAGAGAGAAATAATGCCAGGTATTTGGACACACATAGTACTAGTAAGTAATGTCTCAGAAGGATTCAGAGAGCAGAGCTTAATTGCAGCCATTGTGTTTTGAGTAGAAAGATACCAACAATGGTCCTTCAAAGTTAACATTATTCATTTTGAAGAAATGAATGATGGTGTTTTAGAAAGACTTAACCAGAAGTATAAGAAAAAGGGAATTTGCTTCAGCATGGAAATGTTTGGATGCAGAGAATCATATTCTCAAACATTATAAATCTCATGTAGCCCAGGATTGAGAACCAGAGGGCTATCGAGGTGGAGTCCATGACACAGCAGCTTTCCAAAAAGTAAACAACTCTAGCCACTCATTATGCCAAGTTGTTGCTGTGAAGAGCTGAGGACGCTTTCAGTCAAGTAAAGACATTTCTGGATGAGACATGATGGCACTGGGTGTGGTCAAGACATCCACAGACAGATCATAGACTAATACCCAGCACTGACCCAGAGGTAAAGACTGAACAGATAAGTTCTTATAATCATAATGCCAAGGGGAATGACAGATGTACATAATTTTGACAGATGTTTCTTGTACTTATAGTATATTCTTGATCACACTCTACATTTAAGACATTGGGATGGATGCTGTAAGAAAAACAAGTATAATTTAGATACAACTTCTGTCTTCAAGTAACTGATGAGTTATTAGGGTTAAATAATTTCTACAAAGAAGCCAAGAAAGTTCAATGTGAAAAATCTTTTTAGCAGTTTTTTTATGAGAAAATACTGGATATCTTTTGGGGGTGGGGTAGAACATTAGCCCTTAATGCATAGTAAACACAAAAATTAACACAACATGGTTTATAGGAATAAATGTAAAATTTTATAAACATAAAAAATATGATTCATACAAGAATAACTACAGATTAAGGCATAAAGAAAAAAACTCCAAAAAAAAAAACACAACAATACAAGGTTTGGTAAATTATTCAAAAGAGGACAAAATTACTTCCATGAAAAGAAACTATAATACTTCATGAGGAAGAAATCATTCAGGTTACTCTAATGCTGGTCTTTAAAGTGGTGGGAGACTTATAGTTTCCCTTTGTCAAGCACAGACAGGTAGCAGAGAGTGTCTGCATGGACCACTAAGTACTAGGATGAGATTTAGTGGGAGATCTGGCCCCGGAGCAGGCTATTGAGTAGGAGAAATACAGTGTCCTATGTGGGGAACCCAATGACCTTCACAACAATTTCTGAGAAAGTGAGCACTGGATAGAAGACAAAGGTCAGATTCTGGGGCACAGAACTGCACAGTCAGGTGGAAGAATATCATCTGCAATACACACCCAGAGCTGTCAGCGGCCCAAGGCCGGGATCCGACAATAGGAACACAATCGGCAGCAGTAACACTGGGCATCAGGGCCTTCAGTGAATGGTGCTTCAGAGGTGTTATGAACTGAGTGTCTGTGTCACCCCAAAATTCATATTTTGAAATTTAGTTGCCAATGCGATGATATTTGGAGGTGGGGCATTTGGGGGGTAATTAAGTCATGAGAGTAGAGCCCTAGCAAGTGGATTTAATGCCTAAAAGGAAGAGCCAGAGAGCTAACTTGTTCTCTTGATCCTATGTGAGGATACAACAAGAAGTCAGCAGCCTGAAACCCAAAGAAGATTCTCACCAGAACTCTGCCATCCTGGTGAGAGGTGACACTTTACAAGGACTCTGGGATATGGCTAATGCCCTGAGTTTTTGGTCAGGGGATTGAAAGGAACAATAGTAGAGGGATGGACAAAGGAAATCTGGGGAAGACGTATATAAAGGAATCTATGGAAATGAGTACAAAGTGTGCAAATGTTTGTGTCTTATGTCAAATGCTTGCTGGAGAGCACACACCTCAGAGGGGGTACTAAACAACCAAGTAGACAGATGACTTGTCCAAAGGATGAACCTGTCTCTGTGATTGGACAGAGGGGGAGGGGTGGATACCAGAACCTTCAGTCTGCAGAACTGTGATAAATAAATTCATTTTGTTTATAAGCCACTCAGTCTATGTTATGGCAAGGCAAATTAAAGCACTTAAAGAAGGCTGGATGTTCACTAGAGTCACTGATCAGAGCTCGAGAAAAATAGGAACCAAGTTCTACAGCCTGAGATGAGCGTGGAGAGGTAGGAAGGTGTGAAACCTGGATTGAATATATAAGAGCTTGGCAACACAGAAACTCAGAGAATAAAGTGAAATTCATTAATTGTGGCTAGACCTTCACCAGTTCCTGTCAATATATAGTATAGGAAATATTGGATATGCCAGTCAAAAGCTGAGTCAAGCAGAGGCAAATGGTGATAGTCTCCAGTTGGGTTCCCTTAGAAACACACCTTGAGACAAAGATTGAGTGCAAGTCACTTTTTGAGAGATGATCTCAATTGCACTAATAGGGTAATGTGAAAGAAAACGGGGGAGGAGTGGATACCAGAATCATTATTGAGAAGTTTACCACTGGCAACATTTGGAGCTACTAGTAAGTCCCATGGAAAACTTCTGGGATACAGTATAGAATGCTGTAGGCCAAGAGAGGGCCTTCTCTGAAGCCAAGACCCCAAGCCATTTCTACTCCTGCTCCTTTTTGTCATTGACTGGAGAATACACCAGGGACTATGGACTCCCTATAATTCCAGCCTGCCTGGTGTGTAGGTCAAATATTATTCACTGAAGAATACTTCAGTCAGGAATTTTTGTGCTTTAGAAAGAAATCTTTAACGGGAACGAAAATGCTGGAAGGAGCCTGGCCAGTGTTGCTCAATGGTTGAGTGTCGACCCATGAACCGGGAGGTCACCTTTTGATTCCCACTCAGGGCACATGCCCAGGTTGCAGGCTTCATCCCCAGCAGGGACTGTGCAGGAGGCAGCCAATCAATGATTCACTCTCATCATTGATGTTCCTATCCCACTCTTCTCTCTTTCCTCTCTCTGAAATCAATAAAAACATTTTTAAATAAAATGCTGAAAGGATATTGGCAAGGTGCCAATAATACTCACTACTGTACACCTCTTACACTGTTCAGACCCACTTGTGTCCCATGCTCCTGATTCTTCAATATGGTGGACACTTACAGTTTATAATAACAAAATAATTTTGCATGTTTTACAACAAAGGAGTTATTGACATGAGTTCTAATCCCTGCTACTACAATTGCTCCCCAAATAATAATTCATAATTCATATTTAACATTTCCTCTTTTATCAGCCATCTTACCCTGTACTTGAAGAAAGTTGGAATGCTCATCAGGATAACTGGTCATAGTTTAAGAACCATGGTAACCCAGTTCTATAGGGTGAGATGAAGCAATTGTCCATTTGTGGGTTTTACTGGGAATGAAAGCACCAAGAAGGTGCCTATGTTCCTTCATGTTCCTACCCACCCACATTAAATCTCAGCAACCTTACCTGATCATGATTATAGAGGCATGCATAAGCTTCACCGTCCAGCAGGAAGGTGTCCAATCACAGAGACAGGTTCATCCTTTGGACAAGTCGTCTGTCTACTTGGTTATTTAGTACCCCCTCTGAGGTGTGTGCTCTCCAGCAAGCATTTGACATAAGACACAAACATTTGCACAATTTGTACTCATTTACATAGATTCCTTTATATACCTCTTCCCCAGATTTCCTTTGTCCATCCCTCTACTATTGTTCCTTTCAATCCCCTGACCAAAAACTCAAGGCATTAGCCATATCCCAGAGTCCTTGTAAAGTGTCACCTCAGGCCATATTTCTCTATATGTCAACATTATGACCAGGTTTATTGCTCCAAGCCTTCCCATTAAAAGGACGTACCTTGTCCATGTTCTCTCAGAGCTACTCTAGTAGGGGTGTAATGTGGCAGCAATCTATTTGCTGTTCACATCAATTTGTAAGACTAATTAATTCATGAACTAAGCATGAGATTTTTAATTCTCTGTGAGATGTGACCACAAGTGTGAGCTGAGGGAGAAGTGTCAGTGGAATGGAAGCCATGACATGGAGGGCTGAGCTCCTATTGTGGGGCCTGTTCATGCAGGTGCCTTCTGGACCTGCTTAGACATGATCCATAATGCACCATTTCCAGTATCTGATGGATGGCTGCTGTGCTCACCCAACCTTAGGACCTAGTAGATAGCAGCACCCGTTCATGATGGACAGTTCCAGTGACCTAGTTGCTTAATGTTCAATATCAGGCACTACTGACATCTAGTTGCATACCAGGGACCACTTTTCATACAGTTAGTTCTTAGAGAATCTGAGCAGGGTGTAGGGAGACAGCTGAAGTGACATTGTCAAGAATATGCCATAGAATCTACAGAAAACACTGGGTACATTAAAGACAAATGTCCATCACGTCAGCTTTCTCACAGTGCCCTTCCTTTTGGGTTCTTGTCTCCACACTTCCTGGGAGCACTAGCAGCCTCAAAGGTGGAATTACTTCCTCTAGCACTAACGTAAGAAAGCAAACCTACAGTCAAGAAATCAGGTAAAAGTAGGGCAAAGAGCCATTGTTAGTCATGAAACTTGCCATTTTTCTGCATTTTACTGAATTGAAACGTTAATTAAAGTTGTCCAGATGTTGTCGTTTCCAGGGAGCACTAAAGTAGAAAACACAAAATTGCTTTAATTGCCTTGAGGTGATTAAATTTAGAAGTAATGGGCTCTCCATCAATATAGCCTCACTTTATTAGAAAACACCAACCAGGTCGTGTTTTAAGAATATTGATCTATGTGAGCTGAGTGTATATTCTTAAATAACTGTTGGCAGGTTATAAATTGATTCTACTTTCAGATTCTTAGTGAAGTGCCCCAAGCTTTCCTATTCATCCCATGGTAGCTTGTCTGCTTTCCTGGTTCTGCCTCACTAGCTTAGAAACTCCTCACCTGGGTGCACACACAATAGCAAAACTATACAGGTAAACTCTCTGGGGTAGAAGTTAATACAGTGTCTGTAATGTAAAAACAGACTAGACTGATGGGGTCAGTATTAAGTTGGCTGCTTCTAATGAGTTAGAAAATTCCCTCTGTGCTATATCCTGAAGTGGAGGAAGCCAGGGAGAATGGGCTCACTGTGACATGAGGGACCTCTTCATCAACATTAAAGTGACAGTCGGATAAACTGAAGGCAGGCCAGAGGGAGGTCCCGAAGGCAGGCTTAGCCCAATAATTGAAGACACAGAAACAAAATTAAAATGTTAATTCAACATTGAGTGACCAATTTAGCTGTAAGAAAGGAACCCCTTTTAATCTATAAGCATTAACCAAACAAATAAGCTCTACCTCCCCAAAGGATCAGTTGGCAAGTTAGTGTGTCCTTGGAAAACAAGACACACCATTGTATTCTTCCCAGTGTGAGTGGCACTCCCATCACTGTCCCCAAACACTGTGAGTCTTGGCTTCTGATGCTGCATTTGCTGGTGTGGTGATATGCAAGGCTAAGGTGAATCCTAGCAAAACTGGACTTAGATTAAAAGTGCAAAGGAAAGTGACTGGTCACAATGAAATGTTTATATTTTCAGGTAAATTATATGTATAAAATCTATGCTGGAACCATACTCACACACTTGCAGGATGTCATTTGTGAAAAATTTCGGGCAGAAAATGTTGCTGCATTTACAACTGACTTTAAAACTTTAAGGCAAATACTTCACTTTGCTGGCTAACATTCAAGATTGATTTGTTTCATTCCAATTTACAGAACTGAAAAAAATGATTCTCAGAGCTATAAGAAAATCACATCCCTGCATTTTTTGTATGTTCTCCTTTTGAAATTCAACCAGAGGACTCTGATTTCACTCTCCATTCCTATGTAATGAAATATTCTAGTGGGCATTAACACCTGCTGCAAATGGATTAGGTTCTTCAAAGTGGAGTGCCATGGACAAGAGTTAATTCAAAGGAAATGTTCATTGTCAGGGCAGAAAGACAAGGTTCCTTTGGGAATCTGCTTCCGGAGCTGTCAGTTTCAATAGCACTTCTTTTCAGGATAGTATAGATGCACAGCCCAGTAAGAGAGGAGAGAAGAAGAATTTAATAAGAATTCCATACTTATGGGAAGTGCCACACCTGCAGAGGACACACACTTCAGCACCCTCTGAGATTATGTTTCAATTTAACATTGTTTTGTGATCAAAATATTTTTATTTTTATCACACTTAAACATATACAAAAGTGAACTTTTATGATTGTAGTATAAGCCATTAATGCTTATTTTAATAAGCAGAAATCACAAGTTAGTAATATACTTTGGAGGCACCTTCTCTCCAATCATATGATATGGATCACATTTTCTCTTTCAGAGCATAATCATCAAAGGTTTTGTCACATTTCTACTTGATAAATGGAAGTGCTGCCTTCCACTCAAAGTCACAGCAAGACAAACAAAGCCATGGAAGGTTGTCACTGTGAAATTTGCCCAATGTTAAAATAAATTGTTTATAGTTTTCTGGTTCAGCTCAATCAAGTAAAGCATCAGAAGGGGAAGAAAACAACAGTGGAAAATAGTGAACGGAGAGGGCAAAGACAGAACTCAATGTCAGTCAAGTGCCCAGCCTCATAAATATTTATTAGGCTGTCTCCAAATGTAAGTTTTTTAAAAGCCTCTGTACTGATGTATTTGGCAAACATCTTTTGAGAGAATAAATCTGGTGACTAAAGAGATAACAGCAACCGTTTTTTAAGAAAGAACCCCACAACAGTACTAAGTCTGGGCTTTTCTTCCTTCAACTCCATTGTAACATTTAATATTAAAGGGAAATATTTATTAAATAAATACTACTTTTCTTTTTTTATATCTCATCTGCCTTTCAGAGCAGCAGAATGTATGGCTATCATGTCTTCACATAGACTTTTAAAATATTTAAATATGTAAGGTGTTATTTAAATATTATAAGGTATTAAGTAAAAATCTGTTATAAAATGCAGGAGGAAATGTGGAGTGGTTCAAAAAAGGCCAGTATAATTGGAGTAAAGTGTATCCACATCTGAAACATGTGTTCTCATGAGGTTACAATCCAGAGCTGTCCTCTGAGGGCCTGACTGAGGAAGAGTCTGCTTCCAAGTCAAGTGATTATTGGCTTACCTTCTCCTAAAGCTGTTAGCCTAAGGGCCTCTAAGACTAGCTGAGTTTTGGCTGGGCAACCCTCAGTATCTTGATACATGGCCTTTGCCAACATGGCAGCTTCCCTCACAAAAACATGTAAGCCAGGAAGGCAATAGAGAGAGTTGACTAGCAAAACAAAAGTCACAATCTTATGCAACTTAATCACAGATGTGACATCCCATTTCCTTTACCGTATTTTGCTGGTTAGAAGCAAGGCACGGGTCCCACACAAACTCAAGGGGCAGGATCACTCAAAGGAATAAATACAGTTGGTGGGAATCATTGAGGTCACCTTAGCGTTTTCCTGCCACAAATGGTTTCTTCCCTCATGGGATTCATATTATCTTATGACAAGCACCTGGTAAATACTAGTTTCTTCCTATTCTCAGGATACCTTATCTCCTCAATTGTCATTTTATTCAATTACTTTGGTGGTGGTGGTGGTGGTATCTTCATAGTTACATTGTTTCACCATATGGGTTTCTATGAATTATGCTTCAGACATTGTTCTAGTCAATTGTTGAGGCTCCTTTCTTAGAGATAACATCTGACCTGATGCTTTCCTATATTTCTTTTAACTATTCCTTACATGCTATGCTTAAGAAACCACTTACCTCTGAGAACAAAAGGAAAATAGAAAACCTGTCATGAAAGGTAGCACTTAGGAGCTAGTCTTCCATGCGAAGATAAACATTACTAACAATAAACAGACAAGGTCATGCTGTGCCCAATGATGTAAAAAGACAAAAACAGGACCACTGCATATATGCATCTGAACATAACACAAAACAAGGATGTTATACCATCACAAAGCAATCAAATACTCCTCTCTCTCTGCCCACATGAGTGACTAGTGGTGCTTTATCAATGACAACTCTAGACCCACTTTATTCATTCAAATTTCTAAATAAAAATCAAGATAACCCAATCTTTATGTTAGCATTATCCATGCAACCACAAGCTGAAAATAACCCAAGAGTCTGCTAAAAGATAAATGCATAAACAGAATGTGGTTTGTTTGCAAAATAAACTATTCAGCCATAAAAAGGGAAATAAAGTGCTGATATTTGTTACAACATGAATGAACCTTCAAAATATTATGCCAGTGAAAGAAACCAGACACAAGACCTCATATGATATGATTCTATTCATAAGAAAGACCATAATGGGGAAATCTGTAGCTACAGAAAGTAGTTTTCATGGTTGCTTAGGTCTTAGGGGGAGGTCCAGGTATGGGGGTGATAACGAAGGGTCTGGGGCTTCTTTTAATGGCTATGAAAATGCTCTGAAATTGATTGTAGTGATGGATGCACATATCTGCTGTGGAAGTAAATGAAGACCAACTGGATGAGAACAGACAAGGAACCTTTATTCAGATATTGATATAGCAAAGGAGTCAGTCACCATCACTTGCATTTGGCAGAGACTCAAAAGTTGTCAGAGGAATAGAAAAGCTTCATAGTGGGAAAAAAAGAAAGCTTCACATGCCCTGAATGTATGCTGTTGGCCTGGAGAAGACATAGGTAGACTAATTAGAAGTGGGACATCTTGTGTGGTATACTTTACATGGATGAATTGTACATAATATGAATTATATGTCAATAAAACTTTTTGAAAATGTAAGGAGGTAGAGAAAAATACCCTTATCATCAAATTGCATCTGCTCCCTTTAGCACCATGGTCTCAATCTTCACTTCTTTAAAATTTCCCCCAAATCACCCAGCACAATCCCAGCCCTGCAATATAACCATCCTTCCTTCCCCTTGCTGGGATGTTCATGGCTTGTATGCTATCTTGCTGTAGCAAGTTAATAAACTGGTAGTCTTTGGGCAATTAGCTTGACCCCTACTTCAGCTTTTCCCCTCTAATAACGTCAAGTCTACCCATACCCTTCTTGCATCGTGTTACTAAGAAATCCTTGTGCATGGCCAGATCAGTATAAAAACAAGCAACATTCCCATCTTTCTCCTTGTTATCATTGAATATAGTCTGATTTTTTTTCTGACTGAAAAAATGCAGAAACATATGTCTTTATCAATAACAAACATCTCAAGACATGAAAAGGCAGATTATTGTTCTCCTTCTTCTCTGAGGAGTTTATAGAAGACTAAAAAATGTATATATACTAGAGGCCTGGTGCACAAAATTTGTGCATGGGGGTGTCCCTGAGCCCAACCTGCACCCTCTCGCAATCCAGGACCCCTCGGGGGATGTCCTAAACCAGCAGTCGGACATCCCTCTCGCAATCCGGGACTGCTTACTCCTAACCACCCTGCCTGCCTGCCTGATTGCCCTTAACTGCTCACCTGTCTGCCTGATCACTCCTAACTGCTCACCTGCCTGCCTCATCGCCCCTAACCACTCTGCCTGCCTGCCTGATCACCTCTAACTGCTCGCCTGCCTGCCTGATTGCCCCTAGCCACCTCTGCCTGTCTGCCTGATTGTCCCTAACTGCCTCTGCCTTGGCCCCCTGCCTGCTATGGTGGCCACCAGGTTATCCAAAAGGATATCCAGAAGGACATCCGGAAGGTTGTTCGGCTGTCCAGTCTAATTAACATATTATGCTTTTATTATTAAGATATATTTTTAGCATACATATACATATAATAGATGTTTATAACATACAAATTTATGCATAAGTATACACATACAAATACATGCATAAATGTACACATAAAGCATACATATATACACACACAAGAGTGTCTGTGGATCTGTGTGTGTATAAAGCTACACGTCAGAATTGGCTATGAGTCCATATTAACTCTCTTGAAATAAGCATTCATATGGAAATAGTAAAACATAACAAAAATTGAGAATCAATATTGAATAATTAAAGTCGCCTGTTAACTTTATTACATTAGCAGTAGCTCATTCATTTCAATTATTGATCTAGCCTCCATAATCAGAGCAGGTAAAGCTTCTTGTATTTCCAATGAGCCAAACAGAAAACAGGGAGAGACAGAAAAAGGAAGATATTCTTTACATCAGCCTGCCCCTTTGTAGCTTTGAACTAGAGAATTTCATTGTAACCATCAAGGTCCAGAATCAACATGAATTTTTGTCTCATGGTTCTATAGAGCAGAAACCTGAAATCAGTCTCACTGGGCTTAAGTCAAGGCATCAGCATGTCTGCTTCCTTCTGGAGCTCTAAGGGGAGAATTTTTGCCTTTTTCAGCTTCCAGTGGCCATATGTATTCCTTTGTTTGTGTTTCTTTTATTCATCCTTAAAGGGCATCACTCCTTTCTTTGGATCATCATATTTCTTTCACTTCTAATAAGACTTCTGTGTCCCCCTAAGGGCCACTGTGATCACAGAGAGCCCATCCAGATAACCCAAGATAACCTGAAAGTCTTTAACTTAATCACATCTTCAAAGTCCCCTTTTTCCACTTCAGGTAGCAGTGAGAAGTTATAAAGATTAGGACCTGGATATATTTAATGGTAATTATTCAGACTCACACACAATATATCACAATTTGGAGATGCAGCTTAGAGAGAACTTTCTAGATTTAATTTATTATATTAGAAAAGAAAATCTAAAAATAATTATGTAAATATTCAATTCAGGAACATATAAAGAAGAGCAAAGTAAGTCCAAATAACAGAACAAAGGAGATAATCCTATCTAATAATAGACAAACATGGTAATTAACCATACCTCTGACATGCTTCCCATTGGCTAATCAGGGATATATGCAAATTAACTGCCAACCAAGATGGCGGTCGGCAGCCAGGCAGCTGAAGCAAACAGGAGGCTTGTTTGCTCCAGTGATGGAGGAAGCCAAGGTTCCCTGCCTGCCGCCACCCAGCTCTGAGCTGCACTCTAAGCAACTATGTTGCAATTATAGAAGCTAAACAATCCCCAGAAACCTGCTTTAAGCCAGCCGGGCCTCAGAGCTGGAGTTGCAGCAGTGTTTCAATTATAGAAGCTAAACAAAGCCCAGATACTTGCTTTCAGCAGCCGAGGTCTCAGAGCTGGAGCCGAGCCTCAGAGTTAAAGCCAGCTCTCAGCTCCAGTGACAGCCATAGAAGGTAAATAAATCCCAGAATAAAAAAAAAATAAAAATAAACAGAAAAAAAGGAGAGGTTGGGAGCTTCAGTCACCCGCCATCCTGAAAACGGCACTCAGCCCCTCACCCAGACTGGCCAGGCACACCAGTGGGGACCCCCACCCTGAAGGGGGTGTGACCAGCTGCAAACAACCATCATCCCCTCACCCAGGCTGGCCAGGCACCCAAGCAGGACCCCCACCCTGATCCAGGACACCCTTCAGGGCAAACCAGCCAGCCCTCACCCGTTCACCAGGCCTCTATCCTATATAGTAAAAGCGTAATATGCAAACTAACCCTAACAGCAGAAGGACTGGGAATGACTGGTCACTATGACACACACTGACCACCAGGGGGCAGACGCTCAATGCAGGAGCTGCCCTCTGGTGGTCAGGGTGCTCTCACATGGGAGGAACTCTGCTCAGCCACAAGCCAGGCTGATGGCTGGCAGTACAGTGGTGGTGGTGGGAGCTTCTCCTGCCTCCTCAGCAGTGCTAAGGATGTCCGACTGCAGTTTAGGCCTGCTCCCCGCTGGCAAGTGGACATCCCCTGAGGGCTGCCGGGCTGCCAGAGGGATGTCTGATTGCCATCTTAGGCCCAATTCCCCAGGGAGTGGACCTAAGCCAGCAGGTGGTCATCCCCTGAGGGGTCCCAGACTGCAAGAGGGCACAGGCCGGGCTGAGGGATCTCCCTCCCTCCCAAGTGCACAAATTTTTGTGCACCAGGCCTCTAGTAAAGATATAAAAAAATTGATGTAATTAGAAATAGCCAATTGATAAGACAAAACAAAAAATTCAAAAGCTAGTTAGTTGAAAAAAAAAATCAACAAAATTAATAAACTCCTAGTAAAACTGACCAAAAAGGGAAAATAGAGATAGAGATAAAATATAAATTATCACTATCAGGAATAAAACAGGATTTATAGGTATAGGTAAGGATAATAAGAGAACATTATCAAGAAATTTATGATAATAAATTTTAAAATCTAGTTAAAATAGATAAATAGTTTGAAAGACACAAAAACAGATCCAGAGACAGAGAAGCATTGATCAGACCATTAAATCTCAGAGTGAATGTAGGGAGGGTGAGGGTAAGGGGGAGAGATAAACCAAAGGCATATCAGCATAACCAATGGACATAAACACCAAAGGGGTGAGGGCATGAACAGGAGTGGGGTGGGGGGCAATGAGGGGTTAAGGGCACATATGTAATACCTTAATCAATAAAGGGAAAAAAAGAATAAAAAATGTTAAATAAAATTTAAAAAGGCACAAACTGCCATAACTTAATAAAAAACAAAATAGCTTTATATCTATTAAAGGAATCTTTTACAATTAAAGCATTTCTATAAAAAAGGCTCAGATGGCATCACTAATTAAATTTTACCCAAGATTTGAGTAAAAATAATGCTAATTCTACTCAAACTCTTCCAGAAAACAGAAAAGAATGAGACAGCTCTTTTTTATCCATGTATGTCTTCTAGTATCAACTTTATCTTATTAAACTAATAGAAACTATTAGGCTGAATGAGTTGAAACTCTTCTTGAGTCTGAGGAGATAGGCCAACTTAAGCAAATAGAACTTTAAAATTAGCCATATAAAGCAAACTGATTAATTGTCATGACTAAGTAAGCTGTTTTAACTTTATTTATAGATAAAAATGAGCATCATAACAAAAATCAACCATCATCATCCTTGTCATACTTTTTACCTACTACCACCTTTAGAAAAAAACAAAATGAAATCAAACCTTGGCTCTCATAAACCAGAAGTACTATAAGTACTTAAGAAACAAAATTATTATGCTAAACGAAATAAGCCAGTCAGAGAAAGACAAATACCATATGTTCTCACTGATATGTGGAATCTAATGAGCAAAATAAACTGACAAACAAAATAGAACCAGAGGCCTGGACACATGGAAAAGGCTGACAAAGGTCAGAGGGGAGGGGGAGGTTGGGGAAGAGGCACTGGATAAAAGGAGGTAAAGAAATTAGCCAAAGGGCATCCATGCATAGCCCACGGACACAAGACAACAGTGTGGTGAAGGCCACTGGAGGGGAGGGCAGGGGCTGGGTAGAGGAGGGTAAAGGGGGTGAGGGGGATGGGGGACATCTGTAATAGCGTCAACAATAAAACATTTTTAAACATTTTTAAAAAATCTTAAAATCACTTTTGAACTGTAATAGTATCACCTAAATATACTGTTATATGCACAAGTAGATTTAGACAATAAAATATTCACAAATATGAACTGATAGCCCACAAAGCCTTCTTTATACAGAACTTTCTCTGGAGAGAGACCTAGGTAAGACAGTATACTTCCCACACCTCTTTCTACAGCATACACTGTGGAATCTGGCTTTATAATAACTCATTTCACTTCCGAAGTGTTCCCTCCATGTGCTGCTGAGGTAATGTTATGAACCAAGGTTTAATATAGAAAAGTGAATAGAAGTGACAGTTTCAATAAAATAATTTGTAACCTGGAGAATGATCAAGAATTCAGTCTTGCTCAGCCTTTGTTTGGACCCTATTTTGACCTTGCTCAACAAAACCAACAAGAAACAAGCTGTGATGGATAATTTCTTCTGGAACTAAGAAATGGAGTCATCATGGTATGATATATCCAGGGAAGAGTCTGTTCCAGTAAAGTGATTAGTAATTCCAGAATCAGAGGCAGAGCCAAGAAGAGAATCTGATGATGTAAGCTTATAACCTTCATGACCTAAGCACATCTACTGTTAAAGTAACTCAAATGCCATCATTTTTATTTTGCTAGCAATCAACCTGATGGGTCAAAAAAAGAGGAAAAACAATCCAGGCAATCATATTCAATCATATTCAGCCACAAGTACCTTATTTGGTTTGTAGCAATTAAATAACAATGTCTAAGGGGAACAGCTAATAAAATCCTCTTCTCTTTACATCCAATCAGAATTTGCAGCCAGAAGCAACATGGGATGTGTGTCCCAGCAAAAACATTAATTATTCTTGTGCTAAAAATGTCTTAATGGTGGGCTTCAAGCAGACACATTTTTCTGTGACCAAAAGTGCTTAAAGCATTGTGTTCACCCTTTGACGTTTGAACATTTTAAGTTAGATAGGAGAGAAGACAAATACGCCATCCAATTCCCAGTAGGTCCTAATGGCAACATGAGAATCAGTAAAAACAAACAAACAAGGAAACAAACAAACAAAAAACACACATGTGAATTTTTAGCTCTTGTCCTTAAAATTCTGAGAAAAGTAAAATTTACTTTCTAAAAGTCATGAGCATAAGAGCTATACCAAATTCAAGAGATTCATTGTTTCAGCCCAATTTAGTTAAAAATAAAAAGACTCTAGTTGTTCTATTGCTGCAAAATTTATCTGACAGAATGCCAGCATTTCTTAAAATTAGAACAACCTTGGACCTGCTCATCCATTGTAATCTTTTCTCTAAATGTAGAGATGCATGAACATGAATACCACAGGCACCTCCACCATCAGAAAAAACATTTCTACACACCTGCTTCTCGCAGAGTTCTGGGCATAGGAATCTGGAGAAAAGTTCAATGTAACTTAGCAAACATATGGTCTGTTTTCAGCTCTTTTTAATGGCAAATATACATGATGTTCAACTGCCATTTTGCGGGCAACCATATGTAAAATTCAATGCTAATCTGTAGTTAATATTGGTTGGGAAAAGTTTAGTTTAATATCAACTGCAATAACAATATTAATAAAAATAATTAGTCAGAATTTACTGTGTGCCACATACTTTTGTAAAGACTTTACATAGATTATATCACTTAGCCCTCAGATTAACCCTGTGATAAAGATATATCATCATGCTTTATTTATATGTAAAGAAATTTGATTCTTAAAGAAATGTGTAACTTTTCCTAGGTCACACTAGCAAATTGAGGAGCAGGATTAATAATTCATGGTCATATGAGCTCAGACCATTTAAATTCTAGCATCTGGGCAAAGAAATATCAGCACAAATAATTCTAATAGACATTGAGCATCAATGTGCAGGTACTCTTCCAAGTGCTTTAAGTCACATAATTCAAACATGCCTATGAGATAAGGATGACATGATTATTATTATTGTGATATTGTTCTTATTTTTATTTATGGATAGGAGGATCAGACACAGAGAGAATGTCAGGTGACCAAGGACACACAGCTATCTATTGGTGGGACTGGAATTTGAAGTCTTTACTGGCTCTGGAGTCCACACTTTACTCCATACACTACTCTTAGAGCTTCTTGGCTTTCCAGGCAATTGAGACATGCATCTACTTGTTACTGTGGTATGAATTGGATTTTATTTTACATTCTTTAAACTTTAAAGCCTGAAAATCAGAAAATAAAGCCCCTAATTCTGACTTAGGTAACTATTGGTAATTAATTTATATAATCTTGAAATAATTTTAGATATATTATAGGCTTTATTTCCATGATTAAAAAATGTAGGAATGTACCAGGTAACTTATAAGGCCTTACCAATAAAACTTATACAAATCTTTGCCATTGTTCTAAGTGTATTTGTAGATGAGCGCTCAACCTATTGTGGGTCCTCTGTTATTTTCTCTGAAGGCAAGACATGATCTCCCAAATTTCTTCTAGGGCTCTTTTTATCTGCATTTGGAGACTAACCTTCTAGTTTGCTTCTAGATGAAGCTTTTTTTCCTGCAGGAGAAGTCCTAGAAGAAAAACACATTACCTCTCTTGAGAATTTGTTTTAGCATTTTTGTAATAAAAGGGAAGTCAGCACACCATGCCCTCCATAAACCTTGGAGGAAATCATTACCACTAATTAACCATGGGAAAATGGACTTCCCAAGGTGAATTTTCAAAAACACCTGAGACTAAAAAGTGCTGCTTGTCAAGCTTGTTCCCACTTAGTAGACATCTTTAAGTTTTCTTCTTCAAAAAGCAGATTCTCACCAGGAGGCTCGGGAGATCCTCCTCAATAATAAGTACAGAAGGAAGACATACATGTTTGCTGGGCTAAGGTAAAAAAAAAAAAAAAGGAATCTCAGAAAAGGAA
Source organism: Myotis daubentonii (assembly GCF_963259705.1). Lineage (NCBI taxonomy): Eukaryota > Metazoa > Chordata > Mammalia > Chiroptera > Vespertilionidae > Myotis > Myotis daubentonii. The sequence continues at coordinate 121,728,817 of NC_081842.1, forward strand.
GAAAGGGAATGTGCTAGAGACAAGGAGATCATAAAAGCTGTGCTTCACACTGAGGAGGAAATCAGCTACAAAGAAGAGCTGGACTCCAAACAGGAGTTAAAAATGCTGGATGTGTCATCATTTTTTAGTGAAAAGAGACACAAAAGTAATTCATCATGACTAATTCCTTAAAAATTGTGCTTCCATTTTATCCTCCTTTACCCAGCTATACTTTAACAATTTTTTTAAATAAAGTATGTTGCTATCCTATATAATAAAAGCCTAATATGCAAATTGACTGAATGGCAGAATGACAGTTGGCAGGGGGCTGGGCTGGTGAGCAGGCAGTGCCAGGCCAGCCAAGGCGGGTGCCAGTGAGCAGAGGGAGGGAACAGTGATGGGGGGAGAAGGGGCGGCGGTGACCAGCAGTGGTGGAGGGGCAAGCAGGAGGTGGGGCCGGCCATTCTCTGGACTGTCCCCCCATCAGCCCACCGGTCGCTTCCCGCAGAGGGAGGCCACCAGCGATGGGGAGATGGGGGATGGGGCCAGAGCTTCTCCCTGGTGGTCAGTGCACTCCCACAGGGATGTCTGTGGGGAGTGGGCTTAATCCATCAATCAGACATCCTTCGAGGGCTCCTGGACTGCAAGAGGGTGTAGGCCAGCCTGAGGGACCACCACCCCCCTGAGTGCACAAATTTTCATACACCGGGCCCCTAGTTCTAAAATAATTCATAGAATGAAATAAATGTTTTCATTTTCAAAAAGCAGTCCAGGAAAATAACCAGAATATATAATACAGGATTGGTAAAGCAAATGTGCCACTTTCAGACAACAGACTGTTGCACGGTCATTAAAAATAACATCTCAGAAACATTAATTTAACAGAAAGATGTCAATTATGTATTTTTATTTTAAAAGTATGTTCCAGAACAATAACCTAGTTGCATCATTTAGAAAAGGGTGTGCATATCTCAGTGTATACACCAATATGATAGCTGATTACTTCTGAATGAATGAGCACCTTATTAATCTTATTAGTTTATGTGTACTTTCTGATTTTTCCATAAAAAAGAAAATATATTTTTTAAGTAGCCTGAGAGGGCAGAGTTGTGTGCAGTCAACAGGCCACACTCCATCTCCAGTCGCGGAAATTGGGGCTTTGTTAATGTGCATCAGGGCTCTGGAGGGGAAGCTGCTCTGAGCTCCAAACCACTACTCTAGGCTGTCAATAAATAACCTGGCTCTTTAGGCTTAACATAAGCCACCTGTGGACAGCCACAGCCAGCTGAGTGTGGCCAGTGTCTAGCTGAGCAGAGCTTCACAATGGCTATAGTTGACCCTAAATGAGCATTGTCAAGGCTCCAGAGAAAAGGACTTTTAAATCTGGGGCTTTTCAAAATAGCATCAATAAAATCACTTGAACCCACCAGGAAATTTAACCCTGTCACTGGCAACATCAGATTTACAGCTGGGGTCAAAGAGCCTGCTATTCCTCTCCTTGACTCACTCTTTAAAAGGAAAAAGCACATTAAACAGATCAAGAAGGGTAACTCAGGGAGAAGATATCTATTAAGTAGCACATTCTGCTAGTGGCAGAAGTAGTAGAAACCAGAAAAATAAAAAATAAAAATAAGGCAGAAGCCACCAAACTGAAATATGTCCTAAAACTGTTTGCATCCTTAGAATAAGCTCCCAGGAGGGGGAAAGAAAAATGTCAGCCTGTAAAACGCTTCACATTTATTGTCTAAAATATTATTTTGCCAAAATACCTTCAAATTTTCTATACAGAGTAAATAAGATTCATTTATTATTAAAGCTAAACCTGCATTCACCATTCACATGAGGCATAGTATATAATTCAACAATGGTCAAACTGGATGTAGTGCACAGAAGCTGGGGCATTTTAACAGGAATTTAAACAAACAGTGACCCTGGAATCTGGCTGTATGGCAGGACTGAGCAGTCTACTGCATTCATATCAGACATTATGCTGATATGCGTAATGTTGATATGCATCATCAACTTGCTTCACTATACAGATCTCATCTGATCTTTATTTATTTACTAGAGGCCCAGTGCACAAAATTTGTGCACTGGAGGGGGGTGCAGGGAGGGTGTCCCTCTCAGCCCAGCCTGCACTCTCTCCAATATGGGACCCCTTGGGGAATGTCCGACTGCCTGATCCCCACAGGGATCAGGCCTAAACTGGCAGTTGGACATCCCTCTCACAAGCCGGGACTGCTGGCTCCCAACCGCTTGCCTGCCTGCCTGCCTGCCTGATTGCCCCTAACCACTTCTGCCTGCCAGCCTGATCACCCCCTGACCACATCGCTGCCAGCCTGATTGATGTCTAACTGCTTTCCTGCCGGCCTGGTCACCCATAACTGCCCTCTCCTGCAGGCCCAGTAGCCCCCAACTGCCCTCCCCTGCCAACCTTGTTGCCCCTTAATGCCCTCCATTGCAAGCCCAGTCACCCCCAACTGCCCTCCCCTGCCAGCCATTTTGTGGTGGCCATCTTGTGACCACATGGGGGCAGCCATCTTGTGTCAGGGTGTGATGGTCAATTTGCATATTACCTCTTTATTATATAGGATTTTTTATGTACAATTACTTTCTTTATTTTAGCTTTACAGCTAAATTAATCCTCAAAATTACTTAGGTTGTTCCTTCTTTTTATCCCTGTTCTCTTCTGTGTGGTTATGTTATTCATTTTCAATATGATTTGGTTCAAGTGTTACTGGTAATATTCTACTTGGAGTGGAATTCATCCAAGGTTACTTTTAGCACTTGTTGGGTGTTTTTTTTTAATATTTAATTAGAGGCCCAGTGCATAATATTCATTCATGGGGTGTGGGGGGATCCCTCAGCGCGGCCTGTGTCCTCTCGCAGTCTGGGACCCCTTGGGAGATGTCTGCCCACCTGCTCACTGCTGCTCCTTAGCGCTGACATGGAGGTGGGAGAAGATCCCACCACCGCTTCTGTGCTAGTCAGCTGTGAGTCTGGATTCTGGCTGAGCAACACTCCCCCTGTAGGAGCACATTGGCCACCAAGGAGCAGCTCCTGTGTTGAGCATCAGTCCCGTGGTGGTCAGTGCATGTCATAACGATCAGTTGTTCCACCGTTTGGTATATTTGCATATTAGGCTTCTATTATATAGAATTCCCTGAGCCATTTGGATTTATTATGTGGTTTGATGTATGAATCTAATTTTTATCTTTTCCAAATGGCTTTTTTGTTGACTCAGCATCATTTACTTAAAAAAAATCAATCATTATTTTAATTTTTGGCAAACTGTTTTTATTTATTGTTATTACTTTAATTATTTTTTTATTTTTAAAAAATCAATCTTTGCCAATATTATTTGATATATTAGCATTATCACATATTACATTTTAATATGTAATTTGGTTATTCTGATCTTTTTGTTTCATTCTTTCTTTTGTTTTTCTATTTGCCACTACTCTAGATTAAGAGTAGAGATTCAACAGTATATTGAAACTAAAACATTTAGTATTAATGTCTTTTTAAGAATCTTTATTGTTGAAAGTATTACATAAGTCCACTTTTCCCCCCATTGTCCCACTCTGTAGGATGAGAAAATTCTTAACATTAAAGAAATTCTTAACGTTAAAAAAAAACTACTTCAAAATTGTCTTCTTTTTTTAAATATCCATTCACATCTTTCTGGAAGAAAGTGTTTGTGGTTTTTTTTTAATTAAATGAAATTTACATAACAAAAATTATATATCTTAAAGTGAGAAATTCGATGGAATTTAGTATATTTACAGTGTTATGACACCACCAGAGTCCAAAATATTTTTATCATCCAAAAATATGATTATGTGCCCATTCAACAAATACTCTCCTTCCCCCACTTTCCTCAGCCCCTGGCAACCACCAATTGGCGAAATCTCTAAGGATTTACTTACCTTGGATATTTCATATATGAACTTGGTGTCTGCCTTGTTTCAAAACATAATGTTTTTGAGGCTCACTATGATGTAGTTTATTTCAGAACTATATTCTTTTTATGGTAGAAAAATAGTCAAATATATATCTATATATATAAAAGGCTAATATGCAACGTGTCCCCTCGGGTGTTTGATCAGGAGATGGCGAGTTCAATGGTTCGCTATGATGTGTGCTGATCAACAGGGGGTGGTGCAGAACATGGCGGGTGACCAGTGGCAGTGATGGGGCACTGAGGGAAGGAGGAGGTGGGGAGGCGGGGAGGCGGGGAACCTGATTGGCCCTGATCACCAGCCAGGCCTAGGGACCCTACTTGGAGTGGAATTCATCCAAGGTTACTTTTAGCACTTGTTGGGTGTTTTTTTTTTTTTATATTTAATTAGAGGCCAAGTAAAAATTTATAATTTTTAATTATAAAAATCCATGTGTTGGCTCTTGGACATTTGAGTTGTATTCACCTTTTACCTATTGTGAATAGTGCTATGAATATTTATTTCAACCTTTATGTATCTTTGAGTCTAAGGTGTTCCTCTTGCAGACAGGATATAGTTGGGTCTTGTAGTTTTTAATCTATCCTGCTAGTCTCTGCCTTTTGATTGGATAGTTTACTGCATTCATATTTAAGATTACTATAGTTATAGTTAGACTTAATCTGCCAATTTAACTTTTTATTCTCTGTGTGCCTCATGTCTTTTTTTTGTTACTCTTTTATTGCTTTTTTGCATTAAGTGAATATTTTATAGTATAACATTTTAATTCTTTTAATGTTTTTTCAGTATATTTCTGAATTATTTTCTTAGTACTTATTGTTGTGTGAATAATATACATTTTAACTTATCAGAACCAACAACAGGCTTACACTAATTTAATTTCAGTAAAATCTAGAACTGTTACTATTATAGAGTATTCCTTCTATCCCCTTTTAAGAGGAACATCCTGGTCACACAGCTACATAACGTCATCAAGGATGGTCAAGAGAAGGTCCTATGAAGATCCAATGAGACATTTTCATCTTACTTTAGTTCTTAAAATTCAACACCTGAGCTTTCTAGTAGCTACTTTCTGTTGCTTCTAATATCACTTTTATGCTATTTTCCCCAGATTTACTGAGATATAATGGACATACACCAGTGTATAAGATTAAGGTATACAGAATGATTTGACTTACATATATTACAAAGTGATTACCACAATAAATTAGCATCCATCATCTCACATCAATATTTTTCACTAAGTTTCCAGCCATTATTTTACAAATGTTTTCTGCTGCTTTCTCACAGCTGCTTCTGGTACTCACATTGTGCATATATGTCTGTATACTTAATGGTGTTCCACATTTCCCTGAGGCTCTGTTCATAGTTTCTTTGCCCTCAGGGATCAACAGCTTTTATCAGAAATAATGATATGTTAAAAATTAGCTAACTTCTGAATAAGCATTCATAAAAATAATTTATTTGCAAACAAATTTCTTGTTACACCAACTAAATTTTATCTTTCTTATCTCAAACTCCTCTGGATTAAGGACACTTGCTGGCAAATAAATTCACAACTCCTTAAGTCATCACTTACTACAATTGTTATTTCATGCCAATCTTGGAGTCACAATATCTCCTTTGGGTATAATCTTATAGGTATTGCACATGCTGAAACCCTACTGGGAATTATTTTTGCAGAAGAAAAATAATTAAGTAGGCTGCTTCAAATTGTTCAGGAAAACATGTGTTACCAAGGCTGAGGCAGCCTCCTCATTGTTGCAGAGTCATGGGGAAACAGGTTGAGAATCAAATTTGTTTATCTCTATCAGGTGGAAAATCATATTTTATTTTAAATCTTTTTTAGTTTTGGACTATTACAATGATCGCCAAAAACAGAAAATGCCCACAATAGACATAAGCTGAGCTTATGCCTACAGTTATGCTATACTTTGCTGATGATGCGGTCCCATTGAGCACACATCAATGTTACATCTGGCACTCTAGCTTCTGTATCTGTCTGCCTCTGATGTAGAGTAGAGACCACGATGTCATGGGTGGGCCCTGAATTAGAAATACAGTGATTTTAAAGAAAACCCTGACCACCAAAGGAAAAAGAAGAGAAATTATTAAAACTCTTTAAATACTCAAGTTGAGAGTCCTGAATAATGATGATGATAAGATGGGGAGGCAGTGGGAAGATTAGTGAGGAGAGGGAAAGGAAATCAATGGAGGGAAGAGAAACGACATAATCTACTGCTTTAGTAGCAGAACTGGGAACTATTTAGGACTGTCATTGCTCTGATCATAAAACCCCAAAGGTTCTTCAACTATTCTGCAAAGACATCCACAGCTCTCAATCCCATTCTGGGTGTTTCTCAGGATGGCCTGGATCCCTCTCTGACCCACAGGTCCTCAGGTCAAAGGAAATAAATGCCACAGGAAGATAAACTTACAATTCTACCCCCTTTCCTTTAGTTCAGTCAATACTAGAAACCATTTTTGTTCCCACATATTCCCTGGATAAAAACTAAGTGCCTATTTATTAAAGGCCAGGAATTAGTGTTATTATTTAGTCCAGTTGTAGTGTCTACTCCTACTGCTCCAGGCTCCGAGATGTTGATTTAAAGGAAAAGGGATAAAGAAAAGGGCCATGAGAGAAAACCCTATCTATTCAAAACTGTTTTCAGGACCATGGACAACTCTGCCACTGGAACAGTAGTCCAGAGTGCAGGCTGACAGGTGGTGTGTGTTGGGGGGCAGAGGGGTGGGGGTAAGGCCTGGTTGAGGGGACTGGGGGAATAGAGCAAAAGCAAACAAATCTCATGGACATGGACAACAGTGTAATGATTGCCAGAGGAGGGTGGTGGGAGAAGATATGGGGTGATTAATCTTAATAAAAGGAGACTTGACTTGGGGTGGTGAATACACAATACAATGTATAGATGATGTGTTGTGGGACTTTGCATCTGAAACTTGCATAATTTTGTTAATCAGTGGCACCCCAATAAATTTAATTAACATGAAGACTATTTACAAAAATTATTTACCAATTCCCTTAAAATTCTTAAAAATCATTTAACATATGCATTCAGGGACTCTTTTCATGGTCATAAATTCAGGAAACACATCAGTAGTGTGAGAAACTTGGGAACCTATGTAAAAAATCTTACTAACTTACTGTAAACAACTTTTGAATAAAGTATTATTATTTTTGCAATATAAGTTAATTGTCTCCATGTCCACATTAGTCATATAACTTGCTTTATGTAAATGAATGTGTACCTATAATCTATATACATGTGCTCAATTATTGTAACTGCTAGAACACTAATGGAGCACTAGCGCCTTGACATGCTCTGGCCTTGATTCTAATGTTAGCTTCATATTAACTATTTAAAAATAGAGGTTATAGAATAGCATCCTTCACCAACTTGGGCCAGAAATTTGAGATTTACTCCTGGGGCCAAGCATGTTTGTAGAAGTACCACAGGAGTTTCTGAAAAGCACCTATCTACCTAGTTATTTGTTAATAACTTCTACTTGATTTTAATTTCAGACATGGCTATTGGTCATGTTATCTATTAAGGCAAAATAATATGGATGTCAAACAAAGAACAATGGATCGGAGAAAAGAAGTCTTGGTTTTTAATCATGGAACTGGTACTAAATAGCACTGGAAAGTCACTTCACTTCTTGGACATCAATCTCCTGAAGTGTAATATTTTAGATTAAATTTCTAAGTTTCCTTCCAGCTGAAAATTGGCTTTGTGTGTGTCTTTCATGGTAGCCAAATAAGTCATCTAAAAATTAATCACACTCATAGTTTTAAATGATTCTACCATCAACTGGAGTTTCAACAACACTTCAGTGTCCTGTAGCTAGTTTAATGTTTCAATTTTAATGTGAGTTCTTATCATTACAATCTTCAATTCAAATAGTTATTTTTCCTATAATGAAAACCTAGTCCCAGCTAATAACTTCTATACACAGAGGTAGGAAGAAACTTATATTCAACCTAAGAATTAAACCTGCAAAAAAAATTACAAAAACTTACCAAAAATAATGACAATCAAATTTTCCAAAAGTGTTTATCTTACAGAATTTATGTTGAATGAATTGTTTTGCCTGTCTTCTGACATTGTGACTCTCCTTCTCCCTTTCACTTTCTCCAAAAATTTATCTGTTAAAATCAGTTCAGTCTTTGAGTGTATTGCCCAAAAGCCAATGGAAAAGAGCTAATTGATTTGGGATTAGACTCTGTTCGAGTTTTCTCAAAAAAGATCAAATGTAGCAACAGATAAGACACTTGGGGACAGATGTCAGAGCATCTCCTCCTTATGAATGCATAGCATAAGGGTTTGCTGTGGCATACATCACATTTTAGCACAAGCTCTTTTTGAAGCTTCTACATGAAGGTGACAAAGGTCTTCCTAACAGGAAAAAGGGGGAGTCAAATTTGCTTATATGGAATCCAGAGGAAGAGTCTGTATGGGGGAATTGGTTGGAAAACTTGCACATAGTAAGTCCTCAATAAATGGCTGTAGCATTACAAAATCCTATTCAAACTGAAACATGATTTGATATGCAAAGTTAACAGTTTATAAATTACACTAAGACTTGCTGAACATCGTATCTAATAATAGACAAACATGGTAATTGACCATACCTTCGCTATGCCTCCCATTGGCTAATCAGCATGCTATGCAAATTAACCGCCAACAAAGATGGTGGCTAATTTGCATACTGCAGGCAGGGCGGGACAGCGCCATCCCACCTGCCCTGCCACCATCTGGGCCTGCTATCTGCAACCTGGAGTGGCGGGCGTCCTGTGTGCTACCCAACCTGGGTAGGCTGGGCTGTACAGCAGCAATCAGCTGGCCCGCCCGGCTGCCATCCGGGCATCCTGTGTGAGACCGGACCCGGGGCAGCTAAGGCTTGAAGGTGGCTCTGGCTGGAGCAGCAAAGGCTTAAAGGCTGCTCTGGCCAGAACAGTGAAGGCTTGAAGGCGGCTCTGGATGGAGCGAAGGCCTGGGTCCCGGGTGCTGGAGGAAAACCCGTGCCGGCAGCCAGGGGAAGGGAAGGCCTATTGCACAAATCTTTTCATGCAACAGGCCTCTAGTTGAAAGATAATATTTATGCTGTTGTAAAAACCTGGAGTTCCCTCACCATTTCCTGATGAAACTTGGAGGTTTTGTTCATTTTCATCCCCGTTTTAGTGTTACCTAAGTTTGTCCCATGTCCTATTATACCAAAACTAATCATGAGCCATCCTGCTGCCTCATCGTGTTTCTTCAATATGGGAATAAGTTCAAACAACATGATATAGCACCATACTGGAAACAGTTTAATTATTAAAATAATATCTTACAGCTGCACCACTTTTCCATTCTGAAAGGCTATCACTCTAACAGACTAATTTTTATAAGCTGAGATCACCATTATGACACCTGCTAAGATTTTATTTTCATTGTTACTAAAATCACTGTGAAAGCACTTCCACAGATTTATAGACAAAGTTCCAACCTTAAGAATACTGGAGTAGAACAGCAGACATTTTCAAGGATTTCTTTTTTATATTATCTTTGCTCCACACATTTAGTTTTATTTTACTCAGCATAGTCATATATCTTCATTAGCTTGTTTGTCCATAGGTTTCCATATTAAATGCAATTACTTAAAAGGAATCAATAACACAGCTAGGACAGTTCAGACCACGGCTGGTTCCTAAAATAAATCTCATTTTTTCTATCAGAGTAATGTTTAGTCAAGTTTGACAAATATTTTAAGAGGCCCTAAATCACATTAAGTGTTGGCTCTCAGGTCTTGATATCTCGGAATTCTGCCAGATAGCAATCTCTTTGATTGAGTCATTTTACATTAGGAGAGCTTGTTCCAGTGATGCCCAAATGACTCATAGCTTCTAATTCTCTTAAAAAGAGCCCTGAGACCTGCAATGTTAATTACATTATGGGACACAGTGGAGAAGTGTTTAATGGAGATGAATCCAAATTATGCATCTCAGGCTCCTGCTGCAAAGTCATTTTGGAGTGAGGATTTATCCTTACAGAAAAGGCATCTTGGTCTCATGGCACCAGATAGTAGTTTTCACTTAGCAAATATACCTTTAACAAAGAAATACTAGCTAACATGACCAGAATAATTAGAACAGATGTTATTTGGCCTCATATCGCCCAGGCTACAGTAGAAAACAACTGTGTAAGGCAGCAGCTGTGGGGACTTCCATGGAATACCAGGTATAGATTTCATCCCGAAAGGAACATCTATCTGTAGGAAATAGCCCTGTCCCTGAATATGAATGATAAATCTGGGGGAGCCTGCTCCAGACATGTGTTTGATGAAGGGAGGTTTTGTTATGCTTTAACCAGCAGACATTGCTCACATCAATCAAGGACTGTTGGATTTCTGTTTCCTTAAATGAGTGAAACAAAGGAGTTGGTTTGGTGAACTTTGTCTGGAAGTCCTGAGCTTTATCCAGTAGAAAATCTCTTCCACTTCTCCTTTATGCATCTGCTTTGGCAGTACATGTGTCTTTGCTGAAATAAAGGAATCAGACTGTATCAATCCAAGACCCATATTCCTAGTTGCTGTGTAGGTTGTACAGGTATATCAGGCTTTATTCTCCACTTACCCAGAGCATGTTTGGGTCATGAGCAGTCAAATACCTTAAGAGGGTTTTGTCTTTCTCGTCTAGAAAGAGTTTATTCAGCTTAGCTCTGTTAAATAATGGGGACAACCCCCATCAGCCACTCTGAGTTCTAGTAGAATATTAGAGACAGGAGACGATGTGAATTAGTACCACCAATGAATCTGCAGCCTTATAATGCAAAAGACCACCTGTCCTCAGTCCTAACCTGTGAAACCAGAGCCAGGATATTGAAATCTGTTGAGATGATAGCTGTGAGGCAATGGCCCACACCCAGGACCTTCTGAGTAACAACAAAGAGGGAGGATCTTTGTCCAGAGACAGGGAGGCTAACTGCATATGAGAGAAAAGTGCAGCCTCTGAGACAGGTAGAGAAAGGAGAAAAGCAGAAAGGAAAATTAATGGTGAAATTGAAACAATGGGGTTGAAAAAAAGAGTGCCTAGGAATTCTAAGCTTCTTCTAAGCCTGTTCTGTCAGGTTCCCCCAGCCCTGGGGAGAGTCTTAATGGTTTGATTTCATTTTATCTAAATTACACAAACAATTCATATATTTTTAAAATAATAGAGTTAAAACAAAAGTACTCCTTAGGTGTCCTCCTCAAATTCCAGGAACCTTCCCAGGGGTCACCATTGTGATCAGGTTAATATCTTTCCAGGCCTCTGCAGATGCCTGGGCGAGTGGGGTCCAAACCCAGCTGCATTCACACATTGAGATCAGGGTGACATTGCAGCTGCCCAGAGGAAGTGATCCTTTTTCTAATTTATCAAAACTAACAGTGGTTTGATACTCTTCCAACATCTTAGCTGTACATTTATATTCATATATTTAGATGAACCACTCAGTTTTGCTTTATAAATTTTTATTGATTTAGAGAGAGAAATGGGGGAGAGAAGAAGAAAGAGGGAGAGAGAGAGGAAGAACAAAGAGAGAGAGAGAAGGATGTGAGAGAGAAACATCGATTGATTGGTTACTTCCTGTAAGTGCCCCGACCTGGGATGGAACCTGAAACTTGGATATGTGCCCTGACCAGGAATTGACCCACATTTCAGTACACAGGGCGACACTCTAACCAACTGAGCCACACTGGCCAGGGCTAGTTTTGCTTTTTTAAATAAAATTACACATGTTGTTTTGTAATTTCCTTTTTAAACTCAAAAATATATCTTGGAAACTTGTCCAGGTCAATGAAGCATAGGTTTACTTCATCCTTTCTTCATTTGCATTTTTTACATCTACTTGTAACCAAGATTCCAAAAATATAATTTTGGCCATTTGCAATATTTTGCTACACTTCATATGGTTAAACATCTTTTGCCATGAAACCGTCTCCAGGAGGTGGTTGGGAGGAAAGAGTGATGTGGTATCAGTTCAAAGGCACACCTCCAGGCCTTCCTGGTGTACTGCCTGCAGTGCAGGCAGGGCTTCTGTGCAGGCAAGGGAGGCCTTGCACTGGGCCCCACACCTAAGCCCTCTGGGAGACAAAACCAATAGGAAGTAGGAGTGTTAGAGGACTCTGAGGCGTTGGTCACTGGACCCAGTGCTCTGTTGGTGTCATTATCCATAACAGAGCAGTCCACTCAGTTGACTGAGGCTGCTGCTGTGTGCTATGTCCCCAAACTGAGGCTTGCTGAGGTGCCAGGGCCACCATCAGCACAAATACCACCCACAGTGCAAGAATGGTCTGAATGGGAAGGCAGGAAAAGAGAGGACTTGAACTTGCCAAAAGGTCTCAGGTAAGGGAAGTCAGAGTCCTTAGTACCGTCCTTTCCCAGGAACACTGAGAACCATGTTCTTGCTTCTCTTCATGCTCCCAGACACACTCACAAAGTAACAAGGTGTGCACAACACATACTCATGGCAACTTAGGAACATTTTGCAATATTTTTTAAAAGTAATATAATTGGTGAAAATTATATTACATATACATGAATATATGCAGCTCTAGATATATTATGCAAAGAATAATATTGATTCTTTGTATTGCCAACTAAAGGAGCATTGAACACTAATGTGGTTAGTTTACTTCTATGTAGCACATCTATATATATATAAAAAGCCAGGGACTGGAACACTGGAATGACCAGAATGACCGGTTGCTATGACGCCCACTGCAGCCAGCCAACCGGTCTGATCAGGGGTGGGGCCGGCTGGCCAACCTCCCATTTCCCCTCCCCCCACAACCAACCTGGACCCAATTGGGCCCCCATTGGAGTGGGCAGGCTGGACACCACCCAAGCATGAAATAATGCACCAGGCATCTAGTCTATAATAAAAAAAGAGCATAATATGCTAATTAGATCATATGTCCTTTTGGACGAAGCTGGGGCTGCAAGGGAAGCCCAGGTCCCAGGTGCCTGCTGGCGGCCGTAGGGAAGCCCAGCTCCTGGGTGCCAGGGGCCAGAAGGAAGCCCAGGTCCTAGGTGCCGGAAGAAAGCCAGTATTGGCACCTAGGGGAAGGAAGTCCTACTCTTGCATGAATTTTGTGCATCGGGCCTCTAGTAGTCCTATAAAAATCTTATTAACTAATGGTATTTAATTAATTTTTTCAAATAATTACATATAAGATTTCTAAAATAATTTTATTTAAAAGGTTAGTAGATGTTAATTGTACTTACATTCCACATTTTAATTTAGTGTGTGTGTGTGTGTGTGTGTGTGTGTGTGTGTGTGTGAGTCTGTGTGTGTGTTTGTGTGTGTGTCTAGATACCACAGTAATATCAGTGAGCCTCCAGTTTCTCCTTTGGCAAAATAGAGAGCTCACCCCCATGACCTGGGATGGAGCTGGTGAGTACTTAATCTAGTAGTTTGCAAAAGTGTGGTCAGCAGAACCATCAAGGTCTGTGCCATCCACAATATATATTTTATTGTTTAAAGTATTACAAATAGTAGAACACATGTCTCCTTTTTTCCCCATTTACTTCCCCTGGGCTCCCCTACCCTCCACCCCCTGGCACATGCCCTCACCCCCTAGTGTCTGTGTCCATTAGTTATGCTTATAGGCATGCATATAAGTCCTTTGGTTGATCTTTTACTTCCACCCCCCAAACCTCCCCTGCCTTCCCACAGAAGTTTGACACTCTGTTCAATGCTTCTTTGTCTCTGTATCTATTTTTGTTCATCAGTTTATGATGTTCTTTATATTCCACAAATGAGTGAGATCATGTGATATTTATCTTTCTCTGATGGGCTTATTTCACTTAGCATAATGCTCTCCAATTCCATCAATGCTGTTGCAAATGGTAAGAATTCCTTTTTACAGCCATGTAGTTTTCCATTGTGTAGATGTACCACAATTTTCTAATCCACTCATCCGCTGATGGGCACTTAGGCTGTTTACAAATCTTAGCTAATGTAAATTGTGCCACTATGAACAAAAGGTGCATATATACTTTCTGATTGGACTTTCTGTTTTCTTGGGATATATTCCTAGAAGTGGAATTACTGAGTCAAATGGCAGTTCCATTTTTAATTTTTGAGAAAATGACATACTGTTTTCCACAGTGACTGCACCAGTCTGCATTCCAACAACAGTGCAAATGGTTTCTTTTCTCCACATCCTCGCCAGCACTTGTCTTTTGTTGATTTGTTAATGATAGCCTTTTGACAGGTGTGAGATAGTACCTCATTATTGTTTTGATATGCATCTCTCAGATGATTAGTGACTTTGAGCATGTTTTCATATGTCTCTTGGTCATCTCTATGTCCTCTTTCAAAAAGTGTCTATTTAGGTCCTTAGCCCATTTTCTGACTGGATTGTTCATCTTCCTTTTGTTAAGTTGTATGAGTTCCCCATACATTTTGGAAATGAAACCCTTATCAGAGACAACATTGGCAAATATGTTCTCCCACACAGTGGGCTTTCTTGTTGTTTTGTTGATGGTTTCTTTTGCTGTGCAGTAGGTTTTTATTTTGATGGAGTCCCATTTGTTTATTTTCTCCTTAGTTTCCATTGCCCTATGAGCTGTATCGGTAACAATATTGCTACAACAAATGTCTGCTGTTTTGCTGCCTACGTCTTCTTCTAAGATTTTTATAGTATCCCATCTTATGTTTAAGTCCTTTATCCATTTTGAGTTTATTTTTGTGTATGTGTAAGTTGGTGGCCCAGTTTCATTTTTTTACATCTATCTGTCCAATTTTCCCAATGCCATTTATTAAAGAGACTGTCTTAACTTCACTGTATGCTCTTGCCTCCTTTGTCAAATATTAATTGAGCATAATGGGTTAGGTCAATTTCTGGGTTCTCTGTTCTGTTCCATTGGTCTATATGTCTGTTCTTGTGTCAGTACCAGACAATTTTGAGAACCTTGGCTTTGTAATATAGCTAGATATCTGATATTGTGGTCCCTCCAACCTTGTTCTTATTTCTCAAGATTGCTGCAGCTATCTGGGATCTTTTTTTTATGTCAGATGAATTTTTGGAGAGCTTGTTCTAGGTCTTTGAAGTATGTTGTTGGTATTTTAATGGGGATTGCATTGAATTTATTGATTGCTTTGGGTAGTATGGACATTTTAATGATGTTGATTCTACTAATCCATGAACATTGTATATTCTTCCATTGGTTTTTGTCTTCCTCTATCTCTTTTTTCAGTGTCCTGTAATTTTCTGATTACAGGTCCTTTACCACCTTGGTTAAATTTATTCCTAGGTGTCTTACTATTTTTGGTTGCATTGGTAAATGGGATTGTTTTTTTAGTTTCTCTTTCTGTGAGTTCACTATTGGTGTATAAAAAAGCCATAGATTTCTAGGTGTTAATTTTGTATCCTGCTACATTGCTGAATTCATTTATTAATTCTAGTAATTTTTTATGGAATCTACAAGTTTCTATATACAATATCATGTCATCTGTGAATAATGACAATTTCACTTCTTCTTTTCCAATTTGGATGCCTTTTAATTCTTCTTCCTGTCTGATTGCTATGGCTAGCACTTCCAGTACTATGTAGAACAGGAGTGGTGAAAGTGGACATTCCTGTCTTGTTCCTGTTCTTAGGGGAAATGGTTTTAGTTGTTTTCCCATTGAGGATGATGTTGGCTGTAGGTTTGCGATATATGGCTTTTATTATGTTGAACTATGATTCTTTTATTCCCACCTTGCTGAGAGTTTTATCAAGAAAGGGTGTTGGATTTTTTCAAATGCTTTTTCTGCATAAATTGATATGATTATATGGTTTTTATCTCTCAATTTGTTTATGTGGTGTATCACATTTATTCATTTGCAGATATTGTACCATCCTTGCATGCCAGGAATAAATCCCACTTAGTCATGGTGTATGATCTTTCTAATGTATTGCTGGATCTGATTTCCTAGAATTTTGTTGAGAATTTTGGCATCTATGTTCATGAGGGATATTGGCCTGTAATTCTCTATCTTTGAATTATCTTTATCAGGTTTTGGAATTTTGGTAATGATGGCTTCATAGAAAAAGCTTGGAAGTGTGCCTTCCTCTTGAAATTCTTGGAATAGTCTAAGGAAGATAGGTTTTATTTCTTACTTTTGTTTGTTGGAAGTTTTTTGATTACTGTTTCAATTTCCTCCATAGTTAATGGCCTATTCAGATTTTTTTATTGTTCCTTACTTAGTTTTGGAAGGTCGTATTTTTCTAAGAAATATGTCTGTTTTTTTCTAGGTTGACCAGTTTGTTGGAATTGAGTTGCTCATAGTGTTTTTTTACAGTTCTTCCTATGTCTGTGAGCTCTGTTGTTACTTCTCCTCTTTCATTTCTGATTTTGTTTGTATGGGTCCTCTTTATTTGCTTCCTGGTGAGACCTGATAGAGGTTCATAAATTCATAAATCTTGTTTATCCTTCCAAAGAACCAGCTCTTGGTTTCATTGATTTTTGTATCTTTTTTTGTCTCTATGTCATTTATTTCTGCTCTGATCTTTATTATTTCATTCCTTCTGCTCACTCTGAGCTTTTCTTGTTGCACTCTTTCTAAATCTTCAAGTTGCAGAATTAGATGGTTTATTACCAGTTTTTCTTGTTTTTTAAGGTAGGCCTGTACTGCTATGAACTTCTCTCTTAAGAGTGCTTTCACTGTGTCCCTTAGATTTTGGATTGTTGTGTTTTTCTTGTCATTTGTTTCCAGGGTGTGTTTTTTTGTAAATTTCTTCTTTGATCTCTTTGGTAACCCGCTCATTGTTTAATTGTATGCTATTCAGCCTCCAAGTGTTTGAATTTTTGTGATTGTATTTATTGTAGTTGATTTCTAATTTTATGCCATTGTGGTCTGAGAAGATGCTTGATGATTTTAATCTTCTTGAATTTGGAGAGACTTTGCCTGTGTCCCAATATTTGGTCTATTTTTGAAAAAGTCCCATGTAGACTTGTATATTCTGTAGCTTTGGGGTGGAATAATCTGAAGATGTCGATTAAATTCATCTGATCTAGTGAGTCATTTAGGATTGCTATTTCTTTGCTGATTATTTGTCTAGAACAGTGGTTGGCAAACTGCGGCTCACGAGCCACATGCGGCTCTTTGGCCCCTTGAGTGTGGCTCTTCCACAAAATACCACGTGCAGGCGCACACGTACAGTGTGATTGAAACTTCGTGGCCCATGCACAGAAGTCGGTATTTTATAGAAGAGCCACACTCAAGGAGCCAAAGAGCCACATGTGGCTCTTGAGCCACAGTTTGCCGACCACTGGTCTAGAAGATTTATCCAGTGTTGTCAGTGGGGTATTAAAGTCCCCTACTATGATCATATTGCTGTTGATCTCTCTCTTGATATCTTCCAGAAGTCTTTTATCTATTTGAGTGCTCCTGCATTGGTTACATATATGCTTATCAAAGTTATATCCTCTTGTTGTATCAATACCTTAAGAATTATGAAATGGCCTTCCTTATCTCTTGTTATGGCCTTCACTTTGAGTCTATTTTGTCAGATATAAGCATTGCTATCCTAGCTTTTTTTTTTTTTTTCATTTCCCTGAAAGATATTTTTCCATCCTTTCACTTTCAGTCTGTGTGAGTCCCTTGTTCTGAGATGGGTCTCTTGTAGACAGCATGTATATGGGTCATGTTTTATTATCCATTCAGTCACTTGTTGTCTTTTGATTTGAGCATTTAATCCATTTACATTTAATGTTATTATTGACATATACTTGTTTGTAGCCATTTATATTCTTTACTAGAGGCCTGGTGCATGATATTCATGCATGGGTGGGATCCCTAGGCCTGGCCAGTGATCAGGGCTGATTGGGGCCAGGTCAATCAAGGCCGGGATGGAGAGGAGGCAATGATCACTGGGCCAGGTGTAGAAGGAACAAACACTGGATGCTGACGCCACCATCATTGGCACTCTGCCACTGCATGGTTCTCTGCCTCCACCCTCATCCTCCTCTACCCACCAAACCACTCCTGGGTGTGTGCGTGGTGGGCCAATTGGGCCTGCTGACTTGGGAGAGGGATGGGGCACAGGAGGTTGGCTGCCAGCCCCAAGGAGGGAGCCAGCCCTCAGCCTCACTGGGAATGGGGTCACATCTGCCACCATCCACCCCCGGTTCCCCATCCCAGCCCAGGTTCCATCCCAGATCAGGTGATCAGGGCCTACCTGGGGTGGGGGAGGTAGGGGGAAGGCCCGCAGGAGGTTGGCCGGCCAGGAAACATTGGCCATGGCAGCACACTGACCACCAGGTAACAGCTCCTGTGTTGAGCTTCTGCCCCCTGGTTGTCAGTGAGCATCACAGTGACTGGTTGTTCTGTTCATTTTGGTCATTCCAGTCATTCTGGACACTTAGACATATATATATGCCTGTGTTCCTTCTTCCCTTCTCATTTCTTCTTTTTACATTTCCTTTAGCATTTCTTGCATTGTTGGCTTGGCAGTGATAAACTCCCTTCGCTTTTTTTTTTTTTTTTTTTTTTTTTTTGTCTGCAAAGCTCCTAATTTTCCCTTCAATTTTGATTGATAGCCTTGCTGGATAGAGTATTCTTGGATTCAGTCTTTGCTTTGCATCACTTTGTATACTTCATTCCATGCCCTTCTGGTCTGATATGTTTCTTTTGAGAAATCATTTGATAATCTGATGGGAGATCCTTTGTAGATAACTCTCTGTCTCTATCTTGCAGCCTTTAAGCTTATTTCTTTGTCAATAACATTTGCTATTGTAATTACGAGGTGTCTTGGTGTGGGTTTCTGGGCTTCATCTTGTTTGGGACTCTCTGTGCTTGTGTGATTTTTTACTTGCCCTCATCAGGGAGGTTTTCTGTCATTATTTCTTCAAATAGGTTATTTAATCCTCGCTGCTCTTCTTGTCCTTCTGGCACCTTTATTATACATATGCTACTTCGTTTTATGTTCCGCTGTCTCCCCATTTTTGCTCTCACCAGAAGATCCAATCACCGAGTTGTGGGGACCTGAGCTGCATGCAGTGGGTGCAGTGCACAACCCAAGCATCCCTGAAAAGCTCAGGCACCAATACACTTGGCTGCCTTGGGTCAGCATTACCCATGCACACCGAGAATCAGAGTCCCCACATGTGTGCACTGACAATCTGAGTCACTGGTGCTCAGTGCAGCCTCACATGCATGCTGAGAATTAGTGTCCACTTTTTAATTTTTTTAACTATTTTGAGCACTTAAAAATACACTTTTTGGAAATATACATTAAAATGTTATTTTTTACATTTAATTAACATTTTTATGAAAACTTATTCAAGTTTATATACTTTTAACTCAATTATATTTTACTCTTTAATATATTAAATCAATAATTTAAATGAAATATTAACTACAACATGGTGTTCCTGTAAAATATCAAGATAAAATAAATAAAATGTTATTTTATTACACATCTGAACATTGCTGGTGCATCAACAGAATACTCAGGGATGTGTCATAAACAAGAGTTAAATTCAATTCTCTGCTATTTTTCAGGCCTTATTTTTTAAAAAAAATATTTTTATTGATTTCAGAGAAAAAGTGAGAGGGATAGAGAGATAGAAATATCAATGATAAGAGAGAATCAATGATCTGCTGCCTCCTGCACACCCCCTATTGGGGATCAAGACCATAACCCAGGCATATGCCATGACTGGGAATCAAACCACCATGACTTCCTGGTTCATATGACTAAACTCAACCGCTGAGCCACACCAGCTGAGCCAGACTTTCAGTTATATACGTATACATCATATTATTAAAATATAATTTAGAGCCCGAACCGGTTTCGCTCAGTGGATAGAGCGTCAGCCTGTGGACTCAAGGGTCCCAGGTTCGATTCCGGTCAAGGGCATGTACCCTGGTTGCAGGCACATCCCCAGTGGGGAGTGTGCAGGAGGCAGCTGATTGATGTTTCTCTCTCATCGATGTTTCTAACTCTCTATCCCTCTCTCTTCCTCTCTGTAAAAAATCAATAAAATGTATTTATAAAAAAAATATGATTTAGAAAGGTAGAAAATTATACATGTTTGCCTACATATGCATATATACACATATATATGCTTATCAGCTTGATTTGTAACCTTTAAATGCTTACACACATGTCATGTGAGCTTCCACTTATATACTTAGTTTATGCCCTACAAGTAGACTGGGTCGCTCAGCACCGGCCATTTCCTATGTTATGTTTTGTTTTATTTTGTATCTCACCTATTTTCAAAAATTTTGGAGATAATTTGCAATAAAAATATGCCCATGAATATATAGTTTAATCAAATCTAACATCATCAGAAATCATACAGTACATTTGCTAATAAACCTACTGTGAAAAAATATTATAATATGAAATTATACTAAAACATAAAATTGCTAGAAATTCAAGCTCAAAAAAAGAAAGAAAAATATGAGGATTCCAACAAATTTTTGAGGTTGGGCTTCCTTTTAGCCTGAACCCACATGGAAGCAATCAGATATATATTTCTCTTCAAATGGAAGTAAAAAACACAAAAATTTCTCAAAAAAAGCAAAATTCTAAAAGAAGTTTCTTGTGTGTAAGTCTATGGCAACATTTTTATAGTGAATGCAATAAACTATGTATGAAATTTTTGGCATAGGCTTACAATAACAGCTGAAATAAATTAAAATGTAAAATATAAATTAATCAAAATTATTATTTTATCTGGCAAATAACCTTCTGGTGATTCAACCAAAAAATGACCCAGTTTCTTTTTAGAAAAAGCCTGGAGTCTGCCATCGCCCACAAGTTTGATGATAGCCTTCTGCATGTTTGATGAGTAGGGGTTATAATAATGTAACTATTGCTTCTGGCTGTTCTTGACTGTCGCATGCAGATAATAGGACTTGACACGTGTACGGTCCTTTCTCCACAAATACCTGTGAGCTGAATAAATCAGTCCCTCCAGGACATCAGTCCACATAGGGTGAACTGTGCTGTAACGGAATGTGCTGTAAGCTGAAGGCCATGGAGGTCTCCTTGCTGGTCTCCTTGCTTGTCTACTTTATCACAACCTGGGATCCTGGGAATATCACTGGCTTGTCTGGAAGATAGTGTTCCACCAATTTTTGAGTCATTGCTTTTCTTTTCCAATTTCCTCTAGAGCTTTTGATCTGGGTCCTGGAGCTGAATATTTTTGTGATAAATTTAACTTAATTAAACCAGTATATGAGCTAAGTTAAATTAAAAGAGCATTTAGTTGCCAGCAAGTCCATTTAGAGATTTTAAAATATTTACCTCTTGCTAAATATAGCAGACCTTACATATTTGGTCAGAATGATAATGCTTTCTCAGAGTTGTAATCAGGGTCAACTGGAATAGTTTCCATGGTATGAAATACAATTTAATGTTATTACAAAAGAGAAAATTGTTTGGCATTTATCATTCCATCCCTTGCTGCCTCAAAGAAAGAAATGTATTTTCCAGACTTTGACTCATCACACAGCCAAGTTAATCTTCATAAACTTTCTGACAACAAACAGCATCCTCTCTCTACAGGGCCAGCTAAGCTGCACACTTTGGACATTTTGATTGAAGTGCTGCCTTTTTATACATCTCACTTTTCATGGACAGCAAATATAAGAATTCATTTTGAGATCAAAATAGAACAATTTAATGGTGGACCTGACATTACCATTGTCGGTAACTGTCAAAACAAACATTGATGGGATGACAGATCATCTTGTTAAAGAGCTTTGCTTCAGTGGTTTGAAAGATACAAACAATTTAGTCAGATTGGCCACGAGTTCCCTGTGGTACTAGGTACTCATTTCAAACAATAAAAATACATTAAATGTGATTTTTATTCATGAAATAAAGTCCATGAGCTCATTAACTATGGACAGGCATTGGATCATACATAAGCAAAACTACTTTTAATATTATACTTATAGAGATATATGATTGTTATTGGGCAAAACACTTCATTTCATGATTTATGGATCTTGTAAAAGATATACTTTATGTTATCATTGGAATACATATTTAAAGAATAAAGGAACCTTATTATTTCATTAATGTAAAATTATCATTTTAATTTAAACATTTCATCTTATTTACAGCTGTTATAATAAAATCCAGTAAAAAAATGCACAATAAAACATTGTATGCCTGGACCAACTTATGCAAAAACACCAGTAAAATGGGAGCACCATTTCAAGCCAGTGATTCCTCATTCTTTAATAAGAAGTAGATATTTGTATGAGCAGATCTGTAAGAATGTGTATTAATTCATCCCACAAACATTTACTTTGTGCCAATTTTCTTTTGGGGACTGTGCATAATGTTCCATTAGACTGACCTCAGGCAATATTATGCACTATGTAACTGGGTTTCAGTATCTCTCACACCTCTTTTTTCTGTGCCTCTGCCTTCCAGATGTATCACCTCTCTAACATCCAAGCTTCTCCCACTATTCCAAGTGGGAAAGGAAACTGTATGATGTAAGATTTTTAATCCTTTCTCATGGCACTTGCATATCTTTAAAAAAAACTGTAAGAGAGGACTGTAAAGAAATAAAAACTTTGATGATAAAATTGTAGGTCATGAACTATTTCACCATAAACTAAACTAAACTTTTTCTGAAACTTTCCTAATGATTCTCAAGTCATTATGCAGAGATCATTTGTCTGCTGTTTTCTCTAGATAGTCAGATTCTTAATAGAGTATCATTAGCCATTTTCAGCATTTACACATGCTTAAATATGGTATTCTCCACTGGGCTTGGACCAAGTGGTAGACAAAGGAATTCAAAATAGTAAGTTTATTACTTGTCAAAGTGGAATGGACAATGTGATTTAGATGTGTAGCCACATGGGTTTAATTAAATGTATATCCCAAAATTATAGGCAAGGTACGGAGGTATACCAACCCTCCCTGCAATCAGGTTGACTTAGAGGAAAAAAGCAGAGCTCAGGGCAGCATGCCCAGCCTGCTGTCCTCAACACCTCAAGTGAACAGTTCAGTCCTCCTTCCATCAGGGGCAATAGAGAGAGGGCATAGAGATCAGGATTTAGTCTAGTTCACAAGATCAATTACAAAATTGGAGAGATGTAACATATGGGAGCCAGGAATACATTTTCAAACTTTACCTTGATTATTTTGATTCATTTTTGTTAAATTTCTATGAACTAGATATTATTTCTTGCTACATTTTAGAAAGAGAAACTCTGAGATATGGTATTCTAAGTAGCAGGGCTGTGATTCAAACTTGGGTTTCTCCTAATCAAAAGCCAGAAGCTTCTTATCTCCACACAGTGCTCACCTTGATCAGGTAACAGAAAACAAACAAGCAAGAGCATTATATTTCCTCAGAGTTGGTTGCATGAAATATCTACCCTTTCTCATCACTTGGATAAAATTTTATTTACAGAAAAACAAAACATCCATTGCTACCTTATCTACTTTCTAAATTCTAGAAAACACACATGTATTTCAGAAGACACTGAGTTACAAGAAATATAGAAAGTTTATAGCAGTGGCCTCTTATCCCAAGGGGCACAAAGTTATCTCAAAAATCAGAGATATAAAACATGAAAAAAGAAAGGATTCTTTGATTATAAAATTACATATCTAAGTACTATCATTAATTTATATTAATTAATCAAAATAAGCTCCTTATTAAAATAGTTCAAATTCAGGGTCAAATTTAAAAAAATAATGCTTATTTTGGTTTCACAAACACTTGCTAAAACTTGCACTGAGGCATTTCACCTGAACATTTGAATGAGCAGGTCTCTTTGAGAAAGAATGATATGAAGTGGTTCAAGAAAATTATAAAAATGGCTAAAACATCAACGCTAATGTAAAAAAATTGCTTCTCGGAGTTCATAATGACTGGAATAAGTGCTGCGCACTAACTTGGAATATGTGAGCGGGGGCTGCAAACCTGAAGAACAGCACCACGGATGCAAGCCAAGAGTCGCACTTGCTCTTTTTTTCTACTTTCGCCAAAGTCACAATTATGGGCAGTAAACAGGGCTTGTGTTCTGGACTCACAAAGACCTGGTATCAGAGCCTAATTTTACCTTGGTTTTCCATTCATAAATTTAGGAAGTACAGACCTAGCTTCACTGGACTGTTTGGAGTGATGGGAGTTAATATGAATATCTAACACAGTGCCTTCCCTTTCTCCCTTCCTTCTACCACAGGCCCACTATCACTGCTTACAAAACCAAAGCTCATATTTCAGAGCCTCCACTGTACTGCACTGAGGAGTTCTGAAGAATTTTAATTCTATTGAGGAAATAAAATTTAAATTTGGAGAATAAAAGTAACAATGCTTAACAAGTACTGTTTTAAGCTCTTCTATATATCATCTCATTTTATTTTAATAGTTACCCTACTAAGTAGATGCTGTAATGACATCCAGATGAGGAAACTAAGACATAGAGATTTGTCCCAGGTGACAGAGAGAGGAAGTTGTAGAAATGAGACAGGAGTGCTGCATTCATTCTGAATGGGAGAACATGAAAGCTTTTGTAAAAACAAAAATGCAAGTCAATATCTAGTGTGTCAGACATAATACTTAGGATATCAGATATCAATACCAGTTGAGGTTACTAATAAAGGAACTATCTTTTTAAGTATCTTTAAGTATCTACATTTCTTTTTCTTTCTTTCTTTCTTTTTTTTTTAGAGATAAAGGGCGAGGGAGAGGGAGATAGAAACATCAATGATGAGAGAGAATCACCAATCAGCCTCTTCCTGCACATCCCCCACCAGGGATTGAGCCTAAAACCCAGGCATGTGCCCCTGAATGGAATTGAGCCTGGGACCCATCAGTCCACAGATTCATGCTCTATCCACTGAGCCAAACCGACCATTTCTTTCTTCTTAAACCATTAGCTTTTATTTAAATCATACAGAGAGAAGATAATATTCACTGTATTCACATAAAGGTAACATTGATTTTTATGATGCCTATATATGTGCTGTTTCCATGTTTTGTCCTTCGTGTTCTCCAGCACCCAGTGGTACCAAAGTTGGTCTGACCATGACCAAGGCTGGAGCCAGGGTTGGTGCTGATGGATTTAGATGAACTATTCCTGACCAAGAAAGGAGATACCTTTAGCTTGATGGATAAACAAAACTTAAGCCTGTAGGAGAAAGCTCAAACCCTTGGGAGAGCACATAAAATCACCAATAGGAGGAGCCACAGGAGAAATTAGTGTGAGAGGATTTGGATTGAGAATGGAGAGCAAGATGAAGATTAGAAAAGTGGTAAGGTGAGGGCAAGAGGAAATGGCATTGATGGGGATTATCCAAAGTGCTTTCCTTGAATAAAAGCTGGACTTAGAGGTCCAAATGGATTAGCCATATATTTCCTGATATATTAATGAGACATTTCCACTTAAAATATCAAGAGAAGGGAAAAATCAGCCATGCTTAGATTTGTCCTCTCTATCTGACATGCAGAATCTAACAGAGAGCCAGCCCCCAGCCAGTGAGAGCTTTTCCTTTTCCAGGCATCAAACCAGTGGTAAGACAAAATCACTCTCTGAATATCTAATCTTCCAAAACCAGAACTACAAAATGACTATCAGTTTCTCCCCTTCCAACACATTCAAAAATTATTTTCTCATGTTCCAATTCCCCAAGCCTCAGAGAAAGAATTTGATTAGAGAAACTAATTCATGTATTGTGTTCATGCATATAAACATAATTTTATATTAAGATCACAAGGTCCCTTTTCTCTCTTTGACTGGCGGGACATAGAGGCAATGAGTCAAATAATAAACAAGAAGGGACACACCAGAAACAAGAACCAAAGGATAAATAATGCGAAGGAATCTTTAGCTAAAGACTTCATATGCATACGCCATAGACAGGGACAATAGTTTGGTGAAAGCCAAAGGAGGGGGAGGGTGGAGGAGGGAGGTGGGCAAAAGGAGGGGAAAAGGGGGCACCTGCAATAACATTAACATTAAAAATTTTTAATAAAATAAAGAATCAAAAGTCTCTGTGAATCTGGATGGCCCACTGCCCTCATCAAGGATGTCATTTCCCAGAAGGGCATGGCTTGTCTATGGGCTGAATTGTGTCATCCTAAAGTGCATATGTTGAAACCCTAACCCCCAATGACTGTGATTTAGATAGTCTCTTTAGGAGTTAATTATGGTTAAATGAGGTCACAAGAGTGAAGCTCTAATCTAATAGGACCACAGCCTTAAAGGAGAGGGGAGAGAGAGAAAGAGAGAGATCTGCCACTTGAGGACATAGCAGAGCGAGAAGGTGCCTGTGACAAGCCAGAAAGAGGGCCCTCCCCAGGAACTGAACTCTGGCCAGAACCTTGATCTTGGACTTGGACTTCCCGGCCTCCAGAAGAATGAGAAAATAAATTTATTTAAGCCACCCAGTCCATGGTGTTTTGTTATGGCAGCCCAAGCTAACACAGCTTTCATCAAGAAGTTTCTTTCATTAAGAAAGATTATGAGAGTAAAGCAGCCCTAGAGAAAGCTGGAATAGTTTAGAAGGTGTCCTGATCTGACAGATAATATTAGAATATTAGCTGTCATTCATTGAATTATTAAATTCAGGTTATATACTCCACACACACACACACACACACACGCTCAGACTTGCACATGTTTGAAAGCACATACAGGCATATAATGCACACACTCACACTACACATCACAACTTCAGAATAACCCTATCAGCCTGATATGATTTCCCATTTTCTACTGATTGATAAAATTGAGTCTCAGAAATGTTGATCAATTTACCCAAATATACACGACTAGTACATCCAACTTTTAAAGACTGATCTCCAAGCCTAACCTTTCAACCACTATAGTATACTGAATCTAGGCAAAGGATCCATCTCTGGGGCTATATTAGAATGCCTTTGTGCTCTGTATTTTTAAATCAGTCATAACCAACCTGATTCTAGATCTCTGACAGTCCCAGACATGTCCATTTCAGTTGTGTTTTGGGCACTGGGATGAGGTGAACTCCTCCAATTGGGTTATGTAGAAAGCTTCAAACACAGTCTTTCCAATATTCACAAACAATACAAACTCTTCTGGATGTACTTCATGAAAACCTATAGGAACCAAGAGTAGTATTTAAATCTAATATATTACATCTGGAAGGACTCATCAAAATATATTTTCACAGCTTTTTTTCTTTTTTGTCAGCCTCTGTCATCGATCACCAGTAGCCCATCATACTTGCCACATAGTAAACACAGCACAGTCACAGTTTACATTGTCACTGCCTGAAAAAGTAGCCTCGAAAACACAGTATTCAGTGGGCAGCTAAATAGATCCAACTGGTTTAGCATTGCAGGAGCTCTGTCCTGCAGGCCAAGGAAAGCAAGCTATTTGTCCTAGCTCTGTCCAGTTTGTCTTCAAGTAATATTACAGAGTTGGAAACTTAAAATAATCCAGTTAATGTGAAATATTTATTCTGCCCCTAACTGAGCCTACTCTGAATGTTTGCCAAAATAGCTATTAGCAGTGATTAAAAGTGTGAAATGAGTGAGATGAGATCCTCTCAGGAACAAAGAGAGAAGTACCTTTCAACCCTGGTCTCATCAATGCTAATGAAAGATCAGCAAAGAGCCCAGTTGGGCATGGACTAAAAAACAGGAGACAAATAGCTCAAGAACATTTCTCCTGATTAATTCAAGGATTTTATGTGGTATGGAAAAGTAAAGCAGAGTATTTTATTCATGTTGCTTTTTTGGTGAGGAGCCAGGAATCAAACAAAACAAAATTCTAACTCCATGTATTATGAGTAGACCATCTTATTCTGACGCAAAACCAGTTCAAGCTATTGTCACTTGCAGTGACCTGATACTAGAGTCTTCCTACTGTGAGTAACAACCTATACTTAGAACCATACTTAGAACCTATACTTAGAACCATAGAACTCTTACAATGGTGCTGCCTTTGCTCTTCTTGGAGTATCAACAGTCAGAATTATAACCAGAAGACAGGACTATGCAAGGTGCATTTAAAGGCTGGGAACTAACAGATTTAAATGGAAATCTGGGCTATTATTCCTGAAATAACATATTAATTCTGGGAAAAATGTGACAATCAGGTATGGACCAATCTGTCTTTTCACAGTAATACTTGAAAATGGAGTTAAGAAAAGTATGGGATATTGTGTCTTTTCTCTTTGCTGTGAACATATTTTTCCCTATGGGCCTTGGGTCTATGTTAAAAAATAGTATGAAAATGGTGAGAAATCCAGCCACAGCTTTCTGTCAGGGTGACACATATGCCTTGGGACTCATCTGTGGCAAATGCACATGCCACCAATCAGTGAGGACACTATAGATCCAGAGTACTTGGTAGCACAGGGATACTCTGGACTGTGATTCCTGCTGTATACTAGTAAGGCCACGTACGTGCCATGTTAGATTAAAAGCTATGGAATAGTGTTGAGTTGGGTTCCCTGTTAGTTTGACCCTGACTCAATGTAATGCTATCAAACAGCTTTCCTTTGACTATGGCAACCTCTGAGGGACTTAAGTGAACCACTTTACTTCCAAGAGTTGGCTTAGAAATCCTAAATAAACTTGAGTTCCTATTAACTTTGAAATACCCTTATTATCTCAAGAATCAATCAGCCAAGTTGGCTCAAGATTTTCCAAATTCAGCCAGATTCTCAGTAAAATGTTCAGAATTGAATGATGACATAAAAGTGAATGATGACCCATATAAGACGCACTTTTTATTAATAGAAAATTATGAATCTGTCATTTTGAACATTTTACACAGTAATCCTGAGACCAATTAGTTATCTCTGAAATCAAAATTAGTATAAATGATGTTTATAGAAGTTTTACACACCCTGACTAAAAGGAGGAGTTGGTAACTAACTTAGAATGGTTAGTGGCTTCTCTGAAGAGAGAGCCCAGGTTTCTCAGTGAAGACAATATATTTAATATTATCTGACAACCTCCCACCATAGTCTCATGCCATGGGCTTCATGAAAGTGGATAGAAAACTACATTAGTCCTCAAAATAAGGCTAAGTGTATCAGTAAGTTTAGTCAGGAAAATGAAAACCAATCTGAGTTTAAAAGAAGGTGATTCATAGAAACTTACTTAGAAGTCACTGCAAACCTTACATTCCCATATTTTTATGGGTCCATCAATTGCTGTCAAAGGAGATTAATGGTTTCCCTTTCTTTTGCACCCTCCAAATGTCTATCATTCAGGTGATTCTTAGTGGTGAAATGTAGGCCAAAAATATCAAAGGCACATGGAAAATATGTTTTCAGGTTTCTAATCATTGGGATACAAGTTAGAGTTTAGAAGACCTGAGATGGTGTTAATTAACAATCTATGCACAACATCTAGCATAATCAGAAACACGAACCACCCGAGAAGAGAAAAAGGGTGCCAAGTATTCACCTATATTATATCCTTTAAAAGGAGAGATAGCTGTCTGGCCAGTGTGGCTTCATGGTTGTGCATTGACCTATGAACCAGGAGGTCATGGTTGGATTCTCAGTCAGGGCACATGCCCAGGTTGCAGGTTTGACCCCCAGTAGGGGGCATGCAGGAGTCAGTCAATCAATGATTCTCATAATTAATGTTTCTATCTCTCTCTACCTTCCTTTCTGAAATCAATAAAAATATATTTAAAAGTAGAGAGAGCTTCCAATTATAACATGAACAAAATGATAATATATTGCATGACAGCTAAGTAAACAAATAAAAGAAAAATAATGGTGATAAGAAGGAGGAAGAAAGATAACAAAAGAAAACTAAAAGCTTATTCTGGACATTACACAAGGAATGGAATAAAATCTACAAATGCTTTAAGCTATAGAAAAATTTAAGTATCAAACTTGTTATTTTTT
This sequence comes from Myotis daubentonii, assembly GCF_963259705.1. NCBI lineage: Eukaryota > Metazoa > Chordata > Mammalia > Chiroptera > Vespertilionidae > Myotis > Myotis daubentonii. The sequence goes on from NC_081842.1 coordinate 121,758,630, forward strand.
GACATTTTAATCATAGTGTTTCTAAAAAATGTGAAGTTATATCTCATTGTGATTGTGATTTGTATTACCTTGATGATTAGTGATGTTGAGCATCTTTTTATATTTCTACTAGAGGCCTGGTGCACAAAATTTGTGCGTGGGGGGTTCCCCTCAGCCTGGCCTGCATCCACTTCAATCTGGGAGCCCTCGGGGGATGTCTGACTGCCTCTCACATTCTGGGACCACTGGTTCCTAGCCACTCACCTGCCAGCTTGCCTGTTTGCCCCTAACCCCTCTGCCTGCCTGCCTGATTGCCCCTAACCACCTCTGCCTGCCTGCCTGATCAACTCTAACTGCTCCCTTGCTGGTCTGATTGCCCGTAACCACCTCTGCCTCGCGCCACACCCGAGACCCAGGATTCCCTCCTCTGGCTGGTCACAAGCACCCAGGACCTGGGCTTCCCTCCCTCTGGCTGGCCACAGGTACCCAGAACCCGGACCGGCTTCACCCTGGCAGGCCACAGCCACAGGGGACCATGGGAGGGCGCCAGAGGGAGCCAAAGGAGCCTGAGACCACGAGGTGGGTGGTTTGTCCCTCTCCCAACCACAGCCCCAGCCACTGGTGCCCGGGACTGTGGGGCGTGTGGCTTGTCCCTCTCCTGGGGCACAGGCACAGGTGCAGCCACTGGCACCTGGGACCATGGGGCAGACAGCTTGTCCCTCTCCCAGACTACAGGTGCAGCCACTGGTGCCTGGGACTGTGAAGTGGAAGGATTGTCCCTCCCCGGGGCCGCAGCCTGGCTGGTCCCCATGCCTCTCTCCCCAGTGTTGAGTGTCTGAGCAGTTACAGTGTGAGGGCGTGAGAGTATGATGATTAGAGGGCATGATGACCATTTGCATATTAGCACTTTATTATATAGGATTGGCTATCTGTATGTCTTCTTTGGGAAAATGACTATTTGGGGTCCTCTGCCTTTTTTTTTTTTTTTTTTTGGTTAATCATCATTGAGGATATTTTTCCTATTGATTGTTTTTTTTAGAGAGAGTGGAAGGGAGCAGGGAAGGAGAGAGAAAGATAGATAGGCAGAGAGACTTCAAAATGAGAGAGACACATGGATTGGTTTCCTTCCACATGTGCCTCAACTAGGGCCAGGGATCTCCCAGGTACATGCCCTTGACTGGGAATTGAACTCGAGACTCTCCCATGCATGGTCTGATGCTCTAACCACTGAAATACATTGGCCAGGGCACTTTGCCATTTTTGATTGGGTTGCTTGTTTGTTTGGTGTTGAGGCACACAAGGTTTTTTATATATTTTGGATCTTAAACCCTAATTAAATATATCATTTGTAAATATATTCTCCTATTCAATTGTGTTTCTTTTTAGTTTGTTCATGATTTCTTTCACTATACAAACTTTAGGTTTGATGTAGTCCCATTTTGTTATTTTTGCTTTTAATACCCTTGCCCAAGGAGACACATTCAAAAAATATATTATTAAGAGCAATGTCAAAGAGGTTACTGCCTCTGTTTTCTTCTAGGAGTTTTACGGTTTCAGGTCTTACGGTTAAGTCTTTAGTCCACTTTGAGTTTACTCTTCTATATAGTATTAGAAAGTGGTCATTTCATTTTTTATTTTTTTTGCATATCCAGTTTTCCTAACACCATTTATTGAGTACACTGTCTTTATCATATTATATATTCTTGTCCCCATTGTTATAGATTAATTGATCATAAAGGCAAGGATTTATTTGTGGGCTTTCTATTCTGTTCTATTGATTTATGTGTCTGTTTTTATGCTAGTACTATGGTGTTTTTAATTACTATAGCCCATGACCCTTCGGTGTATTGGATGACATTCCAACCAACTGAGATACTCAGGCCAGGACAACATTCTTTTTTTTGTAATAACTTTGTCTGGTTTGGGTAACAAAATAATTCTAGCTTCATAGAATAATTTTGAAAGTATGCCTTCCTCTTCAATTTTTTGAATTAGTTGAAGAAGAATAGGTATCAATTTTTCTTCAAAATTTTAGTAGCACTCATATGTAAAGCCATTTGTGTGAACTTTCTTGATTACTGCTTAAATTTCATTTGTAGTAATTGGTCTTTTAGATTTTCTGCTTCTTCATGGAAGGTTATATACCTATATAAATTTATCCATTTCTTCTAGATTATCAATTTTAGCATATTATTGTTTGTAGTATTATTTAATCATTCTTTGTACTTTGGCTGTATTTGTTATAAATTCTCTTTCATTTCTGATTTTATTTATTTGGGCTCTCTTTCTTCTAAATAAATTTTGGCTAAAGGTTTTGCAATTTTGTTTATATTTTCAAAGAACTTGCTCTTAGTTCTATAGATCTTTTATATTGTAGTTTTAATTTATATTTTATTTATTTTCATTCTGATCTTAACTATATTTCCCTCCTATTTACTCTGTGTGTGTTTTTTTTGTTGTTGTTCATTTATATTTCTATTAAGAGTTAAGAAGGATAAAGGGCAGGATCATGAATTAAAGTATAATATGCTAATACTAGAGGCCTGGTGCATGAAAATTCGTGCACTGGAGGGGGGTCCCTCAGCCTGGCCTGCTCCCTCTCACAGTCTGGGAGCCCTCAGGGGTGGAAGGCAACCCAGTGATCAGGGGAAGGTTACGCCTCATCACACCTCTGCTGCTGCCACTGCTGGCAGCACAAGCCTTGGGCAGCCGCCATCCAAGGCTTGCCTGCACCTCAGGCTGGCCCTGGCAGATGGGGGGCTGATGGGACTGGGGGACTCTGGAGGCAGGCATGTGGAGTGGCCAGGCCTGTCTGGGGGTGGGCCCAGCCTTGCCATGCACCTGCTGCCCCAGTAGGGCTGAAGGGACTGGGCGCCACCATCTTGTGGCTGTGGGGACCACCATCTTTGAGTGTGGGGCAGTCAATTAGCATATTCCCTCTTTATTAGATAGGATTATATTCTGGCAAAGAGGAAAAATGCAACTAAAAAAAAAAAAGGGACAGAGGAGAAAACAGACCTACACAACACTAAAGGAAATCCTCCTGGCAAAGATAAAATGACAGCAGGTAGAAATCTCTGTATTCAAAGGAGTCAAAAGGACTGGAAATAGTAACCACAAGGAGAAATGTTAAATCTCTGTAGAAGATAATTGACAAAATAAATATAATAATAATACATTGTGGGATTTATGCAATATATAAGTGTAAAATTCATGATGATAGCTTAATGGCTAGAAGGAGACAAATGGAAGTACACAATTGTAAGATATCATTCATTCAGTAGTATATTATTTAAAGGTAGACTGTGGTAAGCTAAAACTATGTATGTATTAAAAATTATAAAACAACAATTAAAATAACAAAACAGAGTTACAGCTAATAAGTTAACAAAGAAGATAAAATGGAATCACTTAAAAACATTCAGATTAGGCAGCAGATGATATAAAAGAGGAAAGGGTTAATAAAGAACAAATGAGACTATATAAAACAAACAGCAAGATTTAAACTTAATCATATCAATGATCACATTAAATATAAATGCTCTAAACACCACAATTTATTTTTTAATATATTTTTATTCATTTCAGAGAGGAAGGGAGAGGGAAAGAGAGATAGAAACATCAATGATGAGAGAGAATCATTGATTGGCTGCCTCCTGCACGCCCCCTATTGGGGATCGAGCTCACAACCCTGGGCATGTGCCCTTGATCGGAATTGAACCTGGACCCTTCAGTCCTTAGGCTGACACTCTATCCACTAAGCAAAACCGGCTAGAGCCAGACACCACAATTTAAAGGCAAAAGTTATCAAATGGAATAAAGAACAAAACCCATCTATGTTCTGCTGACTAGAAATGGTTTTTAAATATAAAAACACAAAGAGGTTCACAGTAAGAGTATGAAAAGGTATATGATGTTAACACTATCAAAACAACAACAAACAAAAACAAACAAACAAACAAAAAAACAAAGAGGCAGTTTTAGACAAAGGGAAAAAAAGAAAGAATGTCCATTCTCACCACTTTTTCAACATTGTATTAGTAGTTCAAAAGAGGGCAATAAGAAAAAATAATAATAAAAGTAAACCTAAATAACTAAATCTACTTTGAGCCAAAGAAGTAAAATTATCTTTATTCATCAGTGACCTACTCAGCTATGTACAAAATCCAATAAAAATTATAAAAGCCATACAAGAACTATTAAGCAATTTTAATTAGGGTATAGGCCACAGGCTTAACATACAACAATCAGAAAGTAAAATTAAAAAAACAGTATTTATAATAGCTTCAAAAATATAAAATATTTAGTGATAAATCTAACAAAAGATGTACAAGACTTGTAACTGAAAATTATAAAACAATGATATAATAAGTTGAAATGCATGGGTCAGAAAACTCAATTATGAGACTGTGATCAAATCAAATTACAAACTAACTTGCCCCACATTGTTAAGTAAGCAGTTTTTGATAAATTGACCTCAAATAATCAAAACAATGCTTTAAAAAGAAAAAGGGTTGGAGCACCATCACTATCTGACTTCAAGGGTTATAATAAATACATGGTAATCAAGACTGGGAGGAATTGGCATCAGACAGATACATTTATAAATAGAACATAATAGCATGTTCAGAAATAGACCCCTAAACAATAACTATTAATTTTTTACAAATGTATAAAAGGAATTTAGTAGAGAAAAGGGAGCCTTTTCAACAAATTTAGCTGAAAAAAAATCAGTATTCAAAAAGAAAAAGAAAATGACTTTTGACTCACACCTCACATCTTATTTAAAAATTATACAAAATGCAGGGGGAAGGCCGGGGAAAGTTGGGGGGCAGGAGCGAGGGGTATAAGAGATCAACCAAAGGACTTGTATGCATGCATATATGCATAACCAATGGACATGGGATGCTGGGGGGTGGGGGAGGCCAGGGGATAGTCAAGGGCGGGGGGAAAAAAAGACACATATGTAATACCCTTTGTAATACTTTAAGCAAAAACAAAAAAAAAAATTATACAAAATGGATCATGAACCTAATGTGAAAACTGAACTAAATCATTTCTAAAATAAAACATAGACCAGTTTTTTAGACATGATGAAAACCACCATCTATCAAAAGAAAAATTTGACAAGGTGAATTTTATCAAAATTAAAATTGTCTGCAGATCATATATTATATAAAGGATTTGTATGTAGACTATATAAAGAATGCTCAAAACTCATTAATAAAATCAATGTAATTTTTAAAATAAGCAAAAGATTTGGAATAAATTTTATAAAAGAAGGTATATATGTGGCATATAAGTGACATGAAAATATACTCAATATCATTAGTCATTAAGTAAATGGAAAGCAAAACCACAATGAAATACTATCGTTTTCATATTTGAATGGATAAAATTTAAGTGGCTGACCATACGCAGTGTTTTCAAGGATGTGGAAGAGCCCTGGCAGAGTGGCTAGGTTGGTTGGAGCATAATCTCATACACCAAAAAGGTTGCTGGTTCAACCCCCCCAGCAGGATTCTTACTGGAGGCAACCAATTGATGTTTCTCTCTCGCAGAGATGTTTCTCTCTCGCCCCCTCATCCTTCTTCTTTCTTCAAAATCAATATAGACATATCCTCAGTGGAGGATTAAAAAAAAGAAGGATGTGAAAGAACTGGAATTTTCATGTTTCTGCTGGAAACATAAAATGTTACAACCACCTTGAAAAACAGCCATTTCTTTAAAACTTAAACATACATTTACTATACAAACCAGTCATTCCACCCGAGGAATTTATCCCAGAGGAAAAGTTTGTCCATGTTAAAAATTTGACACAATGCCCTAGCTGGTTTGGCTCAATGGATAGAGCATCAGCCTGTGGACTGAAAGGTCCCGGGTTCAATTCCGGTCAAGGGCACATGCCTGGGTTGCAGGCTCGATTCCCAGTAGAGGGTGTACAGGAGGCAGCCAATCAATGATACTCTCTCATGATTGATGTTTCTATCTCTCTCTCCCTCTCCCTTCCTCTCTGAAATCAATAAAAATATATTTAAAAAAAATTTGACACAAATGTTCAGAGTCTTATTTTTAATAGCCAAGATCTGGAAACCGCTCAGATGTGCATGAGCACATGAGTTGGTAAAATGTGGTATACCCATACCCTGGAATATGATACAGGGGGGAAAATTGAAATGTGTAACAAAGTAAATTTCTTTCAAATTTATTGACTAAAACTCTAGGAAATAAATGCAAATTACTCTATAGTGACAGAAAGTCAATCAGTGGTTGACTGACGAATGGGGGAGGGTGTTGGAAGCAGGATAGTGGGATTATAAAATAGCACAAATATTTTGGGGGGATGTTGTATATATGCATAGGTTTACATGCCAAAATTACCAAATTATATGCTTTAAAAAGTACATTTTCTCATGTGGTGTTTGCACTTCAATAAACCTATTAAGATTTGAGGAAGGTGGGAAATGCCAAAAATTCTTTTAAGAAATAAGAAATGGCACAACTTCTCTTCATGAGAGAAATGCAAATGATAGTTCTGTACTGAGCTATCATTTACATCATCAGCTTGATACAAATTCAAAAGCTTAACAATACAATCTGTTGGCAAAGCCTGCAAGAAATAGGAGTTCTGCCCAGCTTGTGTGGCACAATGGTTGAGCATCAACCCATGAATCAAGACGTCACTGGTTCAATTCCTGGTCAGGACACATGCCTGAGTTGCAGGATCGATACCCAGTAGGGGGTATGTAGGAGGCAGCCAATCAATGTTTCTCTTATTGATGTTTCTATTTTTCTATTTCTCTCCCTTTCTCTCTCTCTAAAAATAGATAAAAACATATTTTTTAAAAAAAAGAAATAGCAGTTCTCATATATTAATTGTAGGAATACAATTTGGGATAGCTCCTATAGAGGAGTATTTGAAAATATCTATATGTTTATTTACCCTTTAACCCAGAAAACTCACCTCCAAAAAGTATAAAAATGCATATGCAGAAGCTTATTTGTACGTGTCAGCTTTGAAAACTTTGTAAATTTTCAAGCATAAGAAATTTGTTAAATTTGGCATTTACACACAATGGAGTACTACAAAGCTGTGCATAAAAATGAGAAGAAGTTCTATGAATTGATATGGAGTGACTTTCAGAAAATAATATTAAGTTAAAAAAGCAAAGTGCAAAAGTGCATTTATATGATGCTAACAATTGTGTAAAAAAGAAGGGAATAAAGATACCATACTAATGGGAATATTAGATACCTGAAACTAATATAATTTTGTATGTCAACTGTAATTGAAAAAAATTAAAAATTATTAAAAAATAAAATAAAGTTTCCAACAAAATAGCAAAAAAATAAATCATACTTACATATACCTGCTTATCTTTGCAAATAAACAAAGTGCACAGTTGCTATAGCCCTGCCTGATAAGCTGAGCACAGCCTGAAGCCCTGTTCAACCACAAAGTCCAGCCTATAGACTCACCTGAATACCAGAAGCACCATCTGGTCAGGTAGTACAGTTTGAGGCCTCACCCAATCAGGAGCAATTATAGAGTACAGCCAACATCCCTGCCCAAATGCAGAATCCAACCAGTTACACTGCCCTGCCAAGAAACACAGCCTGTGACCTTACTCAACCAGAGTTAGGTAATAGCAGAATATAGCTAGTGGTCCCACCTTACCATAGAATACAGGGAGCAGCCCCACCCAACCAAGGAGCCCACTTAATGGCCTGATTTATAAGCAGAGCCCAACCAGCAGGCTCACCCAACTGTGTAGCCCACCCAGTAGCAACAGCTCTGAACTCAGAGCATGGGTAATGGTCTTACCCAACTAGAGACATGGCTGTCAAGCCCACCATACCCTCATGAATAATACTAGTGGACCAGTCCAGGAACCAGACTGAACTGAATGGTGAACGTCTTCCCCTGCCAAAGCAAATCTATAAAGTCCGGAAGAATAGAGCATCTATTCAAATGCACAAATACCAATGCAAAAATATAAGAATCACAATGAACCAGGCAAACATGACTCTACCAAAGGAAATTAAAAGAAAGCAGGAATAGCTATACTTATATCAAACAAAATAGACTTTAAGCTAAAAGTGATCCTAAGAGAAAAAGATCATTATACAATAATAAAGGGATTGATTACTCAAGAATATATGATAATTCTAAATATTTATGCATACAACATTGGAATAGCTAAATATATAAAGCAAATACTAATAAACTAATAGGAGATTAATAGAACTTAAATACTCCCACTCTTAAAAATGAATAGATCACTCAAAGAATCAATAAGGAAATAATGCATTTGAACATATACAGAACATTTCATCTATCAGCCGCAGAATATACATTCTTTTCAAGTGTACACAGGTTATTTACTGAGATCAGTCATATGCTAGACCACAAAACATGTCTCAACAAATTCAAGAAGATATGAATTATATCAAATACCTTTTCTGACCAGAGTGGTTTGAAACTAGAAATCAAGACTAGGAGGAAAGCTGGAAAACCCACAAATATAATGGAATTAGACAACATATTCTTGAATTATTAATTAATCAAATAGGATATTTAAAAAATACATCTTGAGACAAATTAAAATGGGAACACAACATACCAAAATATATGGGATGCAGCAATTCTTAGAGAAAATTTGTATTTATAAATGCATCACTAGGAAAAAAGAAAGATCTCAAATAAATAACCTAACATTACAGCTCAAGTAACTAGGAAAAGATAAACAAACTAAGCCCATAGTTAGCAAAAGGAAGAATAAAATAAAAATTTCAGCAAAATAAGTAAAAAGAAAATAGAAAAACAATGGCAAAGATTATCAAATCTAAGAGTTGGTTCTTTAAAGGATAAATAAAATTGAAAATCTTTTAGCTAGACTAAACAACAAAAGAAAAGAAGCTCAAATAAATAAGGTTATAAATGAAAGAAGAGACATTATCACTGATACCAGAGAAATATAAAAGATCATAAGAGACTAATATGAAAAATTATACTCATATTGTATAATCTATAAGAAATTAATAAATTCTTTTATATAGATTTTATTGATTTCAGAGGAAGGGAGAGGGAGAGAACGAGATATAGAAACATCAATGATGAGAATCACAGATCGGGTGCCTCCTGCACACACCCCACTGAGGACCTAGCCCACAACCTGGGCACATGCTCTTGACCAGAATTGATCCCAGCACCCTTCAGTCTGCAGGCCAACAGTCTATCCACTGAGCCAAACCAGCTAGGGCAAGAAATGAATAAATTCTTGGAAACATACCATCTACCAAGATTGATTCATGAAGAAACAGAAAATATGAACAGACAAGGTAATTATTAAAAAGATTGAATCAGTAATTAGCCCCCTCCTAAAAATGAAAAACAAGATTAGATGGCTTCACTGGTTATTTCTACCAAACATGTAAAGAAGGATGAGCATAATCCTTTATAAAAAATTTGAGGAGGAGAAAACACTCCCAAATTTATTTTACAAAGCCAGAAATATCCTGGTACTTCCGCCATATTAAAACACATCAAGAAAACAAAACAAATACAAGTCAATATCCCAGATGAATATAGATGCAAAAATTCTCAACAGAATATTAATAAACCTAATTTAAGAGCACACTAGCAGGTCCTACGCAGGATCAAGTGGGATTTCTCCCTGAAATGAAAAATGAAAAGCATTATTCACATATGCACATCCATCAGTATGATATACTACATTAATAGAAAGATAATAATATAATCACATATAGCATTTGACAAAACTCAACATCTTTTTATGATAAAAGATCTAAGAAATTTGGTATGGAGGGAACATCCCTCAACCTAATATGGGACAAACCCACAGGTAACAACATACTCAACAGTGAAAGGTTGAAACATTTCTCCCTAAGATTAGGATGGCCACGTCCACTACTCCTATTCAACATAGTGCTGGAATTATTGGCAAGAACAATCAAGCAAGGAAAAGAAATTAAAGCATCCAAATAGGTAAGGAAGAAGTAAAATTGTTCCTATTTATAGATGGCATGGTCTTATACTTGAAAACCCTAAAAACTCCTCTAATAAAATAAAAATTAATTAAAAAATTAGTAAAATTGCAAGTACAAAATCAACTCAAAAATTAGTTGCATTTCTGTGTAGTAATAAAAATATATCTGAAAAGTGATAAATAGAAAAATTCAATTTATGATATTATCAAAAAGAATAAAATACTTAGGAATAAATTTAAATAAGTGAAAAATTTCTAACTGAAAGATATACTATATTGATTTAGAAATCTGAAGACACAAATAAATGGGAAGATATACCTGGTTATTATTGTTAAAATATCCATATCACCCAATCAAAATTTCAATGGCATTTTTTACAGAAATAGAACAAACGATTCTAAAATTTCTATGGAACCAAAAAACACACACAAAAACCTCCAAATAGCCCAAGCAATCTTGAGAAAGAACAGAGCAGAAGGCCTCACACTTCCTGACTTCAAAATATAGTACAAAACAATAACAATCAAAACAGTATGAAACTGGCATTTAAAAAAAAAAAGCAGACACATAAAACAATGGAACAGAATCAAGAGCCCATAGATAAGCCCATGCTTATATAGTCAACCAATATTTGCTAAAGGAACTAAGGAAACACAATGGCAAGAAATACTCTCTTTGATAAATGGTGCTGGGCAAAATATCTATTTACATAAAAAATGAAATTGGACCCCTACCTTAAACCATTTACAACATTTAATTGAAAATGGTTTAAAAATGTAACTGTAATAACTGAAACTGTAAAACTCCTGGAAGAAAGCATAGGGAGTAAGCTCCTTGACATGGATCTTGGCAATGAGTTTTGAATATAATAGCAAAAACACAAACAACAAAAGCAATAACCAACAATTGGGACTACATCAAACTTAAAAGCTTCTGCCCAGCAAAAATGACAATCAACAAAACGAAAAAGCAACCTACAGATGGAAAAATATTTTGCAAGCCATCTATCTAATAAGAGGTTAATAACACAAATATACAAGGATCTCATACAACTCAATAGCAATAATAATAATAATGATAATTAATAATAATAATCCAATTCTAAAATTGGCAATGGACCTGACTAGATATTTTTTCAAAAAAAAAAAATATACACACACACACATACACACACACAAATGGCCAATAGGTACACGAAAGGTGCTCAACATCACTAATAATAAGGGAAATGCAAATCAAAGCCACATTTAGATATCACCTCATACCTGGTAGAATGGCTATTATCAAAAAGACAAAAGATAAGTGCTGGTGAGGATTTTGCAAAATGGAAATCTTTGTACGTTTTTTGTTGGGAATGTAAATGCATACAGCTACAGTGGAAAACAGTATAAAGTTTCCTCAAGAAATTAAAAATAGAGCTACCATATGATCCAGCAATCCACATTAGGTATATACCCAAAAGAAGTAAAATCACTCTCTTGAAGAGATATTGGCATCCCCATGATCATGGCAGTATTATTCACAACATCTAATTATAAAAACAATCTTAGTTTCATCAACAAATGAATGGATGATATATATATATACTAGAGGCCCATTGCACGAAGAGATTCGTGCACTAGGCCTTCCCTTCCCCTGGCTGCCAGCGCCAGTTTTCCTCTGGCACCCGGGACCCAGGCCTTCGCTGCTCCAGCCAGAGCCTTCAGTCTTTGCTCCACAGCTTCACACCTATGTATGCAAATTAATCGCCATCTGTACTGGGTTAATTTGCATACTCTCCTGATTGGCTGATTAGCATATCAGAGGGACAGTCAATTTACATGTTTGTCTATTATTAGGTAATATATATATATGACAAAGGGATGAATAAGTTCCAGAATTAATGTATAGCTTGGTGACTATAGTGAACAATATTGCATTATATATTTGAACGTTGCTAAGTGTGTAGATCTTAATAGTTCTCACCACACACACACAGACACACACACATTAGATGTGATAACTAACATTATTGTGGTAATCATTCCACAATGTATATCAACAGACAGTCCACCTTAAACTTAAACTTATACAATGTTATATGTCCATTATATCTCAATAAGCCAGAAAAAAATGTAAAGCCTCAAAAAAGGTTTATTGGCCTTATTTGAGGAAAAACATTGAACGTACCCAAAAATACAGCATCAGACATCAGGAATCCTGATATTACTCAGACCCATACACTTGGATATCTAAAATGCTCTAATCGGACCCGGTGAGGCTGAAACAGCCCTGGTGAGGCTGAATCAGCCCCGGTGAGGTTGAGACAGCCCTGGTGAGCTTGCAATAGCCCCGGTGGGATTGAAACGGCCCCAGTGAGGTTGAAACAGCCACTGTGAGGTTGAGACGGCCCCTGTGAGGCTGAAACGGCCCCTGTGAGGTGGGGACGGCCCCTGTGAGGCTGAGATGACCCCTGTGAGACTGAGACAGCCGCTGGGAAGCTGAGAAAAATACCACATGAACTCACTCATTTATGGATAATAAGAAACATTATAGACTGATGAACAAAAATGGATACAGAGGAAGAGCAGCATTGAGCAGAATGTCAAACTACAGTGGCAACCCTTGGGAGGGTTGTGGGGAGTAGGAGATCAACTGAAGCACTTATATGCATGCATATGAGAATAACTAATAGACACAAGACACTGGGGGGTGGGGGAAGCCAGGGAATGTCAAGGGGGAGAAAAAAGGAGACATGTGTAATACTCTTTGTAATACTTTAAGAAATAATAAATAAATAAATAAAATGCTTTTAGTACGAATTTCAACATTTTATAGATTTTAATTTTATATTAGGACTGAAGTATGAGAACCAGATTCTTAAATCCAATTAAAGTATTTTGAATTCTCCAGAGTGTACTTATTACCAGCACAGATTTTTTCTCCTAAGTGGCAATTCTTCAGAAACAGATAAATTATCTCATGTATACTGGTACATACAACCTGTAAATGAAGTAAACAGATATTATTATAAAAACATAGTATATTAGCATAGTGTCAACATTTATTCAAAATTTTTATGTTATTAAAACTATTAAAACCTTAAGAAAGATCTTAATGAAAAAGTCAGACATAAATACATGCCTGATACCTAGATTACAAAAACCAAATATGGAAAACTGAAAAAAAATGCTTTGGGGTTAAATTATTTGATTTATTTTTTTTATTAAAAGCTCTTTATAATATGAAGCTTACGGCAGGTGCCATTAGCAGCAGAATCTTTCACAGTAGTTCAAAGTTTTCAAAGCTATACTTATTTCTAAGGTTCAATTTTTGTTATACTTTTTATTTTTTGATGCCTGGAAAAACTCAGGAGCACACTTACACAACTGTGCAATGGAAACTCAAATACATAATTGACTCAAAAGGTAAAGAAAAGACAGCATAGATCTTCTTATCCATTTTCAAAAATGTTGTTCACACATTTCAAAATAATTAATCCCAGCTTAGTGAAAGTCATAATGTCTCTGCTAAATATATTTTTGAAGTTAAAAACAAGGAGGAAAGAAAATATTGATAATATGGATTCAGGAGGTAGGTCAAATGGAATAGTGCTCAAAACTCTCCCTGTAGTTCATAGAAATAACAATGGCAACAATAATGAGATCCTCGGTATTATTTCACCATTAGCACATCTTCACACTGTTTACATTTGGGAAGTACTAGCAGTCTGAAAATTAGAATGTGTGCCATTCTGTTAGACATCTTTCCTTTATTTTTTTTTACTTTTTGATGGTAAGGCCCTTATGTGAAATCTACATTCTTCACAAATGTTTAAGTGAAACCATACAACCAATGGGTCCGCGCTGCCTGTCACTCCTTGAGCCAATTAAGGGAGACAGGGTTGAATTGTGTATGAGCATTTATTCCAATAATGCCAGCAGTATGTGAGAGCAGCAGGTCATCCACAAAATCTGCTCTGCACTCCCTTATAATCCAGCTGCTTATATTGGGTAGAATAAAGATTACATGGGCAAAGTAGGCAAGAGGAATAAGAATGGGTATAACAGTTACAGATTACAGGCAATGCTAGTGGGATTTCATTGTTTGGGCAAAAAAAATTGTTAATCTTTTCATGATAATGGACTGCATTCCAAGTTTGACTCCCCAGGTGAAGCGGGGAGCAGGGTGTACAACTCCCAGAATTCATGATTAATATTTCTTATAATTATAGCTAGTCCCCAACATTCTATTTCTGCCCCTAATATAACTATACATTATTCTTATCTATAGGCACAGTGATGTTCTATATCAGATCTCTAGAACTTACCTTACATAACTAAATTTTACACACATTGATTAACAATTGCCCATTTCCCCCTTGAAACTGAACAATGGATGGGTCCTGGGTGCCAGTCACCACTTGAGCCAATTAAGCAGACAAGGTTGAATCATGTCTGAGTATTTATTCCAATAATGCTGGCAGTATGGGAGAGCAGCATGTCATCCACAAAAGTCTGCTCTACATCCCCGCCCCCACCCCTCCACCCCCCCACCCCCCCACCCCCACACACACACGCCTCCGTAAGTCAGCTGCTTATATTGGGTAGAAGGACAAAAATTACATGAGGAAGTAGGAATTCCAGGCATGGGGAAGTAGGCAAGATATAATTGTTACAGGTTACAGGCAATGTGGGCTGGGGGTCCAAAGGGCGGGTGCCTCAGGGACCAGATTGTTTTGGCAGCAAGGTTGTTCATCTTCCCATGATGATAGGCAGTTCTCAAAAAAGAAGAATGTTAACTCCTCCCATGTCTGGGCGTACAGCTCTCAGCCAGGTCAGAATGTGCTTTCTCCAATCAGAACAGAACAGTCACAGTAAACAGAACAAGATTAATACTTCTTATAACTATAGTTACTCCCCACTATTCTATTTCTGCCCCTAAAAAAATAAGCCAGTCATAGATTTGCTTCCTCTTATTCTTATTTGGGAACTTTCCATCTCTTTTTCCTCCACACCCACTACCACCTCCACTTCTTTTTTTTTCTTTTTTCTTTTTCTCTCATCAATCCCCTGAACCCATCCTGGACAGGGTGATTAAAGTTCTGCTTAGGCTGCAGGGTCAAGAGATGGCCTATCGCTAACCCTGCACCCACCCTACCCTACCAGTTCTAGTACAGCACACACAAAGGCAGCATGGCTGAGCAGAGAAGAGCAGTGCCCAAGTGACAGGAGAACTTCCTTTTATTCAATCACTGCTTTTTGCCCCACTGAGTGACTTTAGCCAGTGAATACTGAACAGATTTAACAGGAGTATCTCAAAAGCATCTTTCAGTTCTGGCATCCAAGGTTCAATCTTTCTAAGACCAATAAGACTTTATGTCTCTCTCGCTCTCTCTCTCCCTCCCCTTACCTCCTCTCACCCTCTCTAAAAATCAATGGGAAAAATATCCCCCAAAAAATATCCTCGGGTGAGGATTAACAAAACAAAATGATTTTTCTATTTTTTTAGAGAGAGGAAGAGGAAGGAGAGAGAGAGAGAGAGAGAGAGAGAGAGAGAGAGAGAGAGAGAGAGAGAGATTTGTTATTTCACTTATTTATACATTCATTGGTTTCTTCTGTTATGTCCCCTGATCTTGGATCAAACTCAAAACCTGGGTGTATGAGGAGGACACTCTAACCAATTGAGCTACCCAGCCAGGGCAAGATTAAAATGCAGAAGCATAAAGCTAATGGTGGAGATTCTAGAACCAAATAAAGTTTGGGGTTTTACCATTCAAAAGAGGAAGGAAAATGTTAGAAATGGAAACAGAAGAGGGTGAAAAGGGATCTATACACAAGCTGATATATGCACATCAAATGAAGGAGGTGTGGTGAAGAGAGATGGACTGGAAGGAGTGAAACACAAGCAATTAGAGGCACTTTGACTTCCTTATGAGGAGACAGAAAGAAGCTAGGTAGACAGGAAGAGGACAATGGGTGGGGGGATGGGCGGGGGGGCAGAAGTAGAACCTGGAAATTTAGCTAGGCTGAAGTTACTAAGGCAACCCAACTGGGTGGGGAAAGAAGGGCATGTGAGGGAGAAGCAAGCTTTAAAATGTATGGATGTTGCTAAAACAGGTAGCTTGTAAATAACCAATCACAAGTCAGTGAGACTTATAAACCAATCCCAAGGATGTTGCTAAGGCAGAATTCTTTGAAAGGACCAATCAGGAGCTAGCAAGGCTGTATCTACCCCCCACACACACACACACACACTCCCCCCACCCCAAAAGAAAAAACTTGCTACCTCTCTCTCTCTCTCTCTCTTTTCTTTCTGGGGTGCTATGGATCTCTGACGTTCCTGTGGTGGGGGAGTACATCCCTGCGCCCAATGTGGCTTATGGCCATGTGGGACACTATACATGAACTAAATCACTCAGGTGTACTACACCCGATTGTAACCTGGAACAGAAGCTCTGGACACTGGCCTACTTTTTACTCTCCTGGAATGCTAGCTGCACCTTTTCCAGGACTGGTTTCTCTCACTAAACTTTGTCGTTTTGTGAGACAGTGAACTCGGACTCCCCACATTTTGGTTTCACTTCCGGTTTTCGGAAATTCAGAAGGCATAGTTAAGGTCTATAATGAGTTTAAGATTAAAAATAGGAGATATGGCCCTAACTGGTTTGGCTCAGTGGATGGAGCATCAGCCTGTGGACTGAAGGATCCAGGGTTCAATTTTGGTCATGGGCACATGCGTGGGTTGTGGGCTCGATCCCCAGTAGGGGTGTGCAGGAGGCAGCCAATCAATGATACTCTCTCATCATTGATGTTTCTACCTCTCTCTCCCTCTCCCTTCCTCTCTGAAATCAATAAAAATATTTTATAAATAAATAAATAGGAGATATGGAAAGTGTAAGAGACTGGCTATATGGTGAAGGGTTCAGAGACACCCCACCACCATCAACCACACTCCTCAGAGGAAATAGTTGTAGTGCATAGGGGAACTAATGTGAGATGTTTCCAATTTAAATCAAGTCATAGCATGAAGTTATAAGTGTCTTCAACTTATGTGTCAAACAAATGCATAATGTATTTGGTGTCCACTTTAGGCCTGGCACTGTACAGTGGTCCAGGAACAAGGTGGTGAATAGAGGCACATGTAGCCCAGGCCCCGTAGCAGCAGTGGTTACAGTGTGGTCCCCATGTGCCAAGGTTGTGGTTTGATCTCTATGAGGGCATGTGCAAGAGGCAGTCAATGAGTGCTTGGATGGATGGAACAGCGACTCTCTCTCTCTCTCTCTCTCTCTCTCTCTCTCTCTCTCTCTCGTCAATTTAAAAAAAAAAACATATAAAAAGAAATGGATGTCTGGGCAGGTTGCTCAGTTGGTTGGAGTATCATCTCATGCACCAAAAGGTTGTGAGTTTGATCTCTGGTCTGGGTGCTAGGGAGCCAACCGATGGATGTTTCTCTCTCATACTACTCTCTCTCTCTTTCTCTCTCAAAATAAATAAATGTATCTTTGGGTGAGGATAAAAAAACAAAATGGAGGCACATGTGCTTAGCCTATGATGTCTCTCTCTTCTGTAAGAACCTCGACAAATGCTAATGACTTCACAACACAGTGCTTCTTTACTAGCTGAAACCTGTGCAAACACATGTGCATTATTATGAGCAAAACAAACCATGATTAGAAAGACATTTTCTTCCCTGCTTGGAGCCTTGAAGTTGGTGACACTTCAGGGGGCAGAAAGGTGAAAATTACTGTGGCAGTTTAGTCAGTTCTAACTATGCTGAATTCATTCATGAGCATGCCCCGCAGGCTGTCCACAAAAACAAGCCTCTCTGATTCTGCAGGCTTCACTTTCTGGCATTAGACTCTCCAGCAGCACAACTGCACTTAAAGTACAATCACAGACACTTGTGCTTCTTATTATTTTCTGAATTACATAGAGGCCACTTGAGTAGATGTTAAAAAGAAGAAAAACTGTTGGCTGCTCCTTGGCATCTACAAATTCAATGTAGGAAATCATAATAACCATGCTGTTTACTTTCAGAACTGTCAGGTTGAACTGCTACCTCAAATTCAGAAACTTTAATTCTCTTTACAAAATAAAAGATTTCCCCTGCTGTGGTCTACTGCAGTGAGAAAACTTCCAGTTCCCCAAACCCATTACCCATCACCCACTCTAGCTTTTGGAAAAGATGCAAATGTTCAGTTATTTCTTTCAGCTGTACCACCTCTCAAGGTGCTCATGCACACAATTATCTTAAACAGTTTATTTTACAGTACAGAGGATGTACATTTCTGAGCAGTATAAATGTGGTATAGGTCTCCTAAACAGTCTTTTCACTAATCCCTTTACCATCTTTATCATAATAACCTTCCTAAAGCCAGTAAGTAAAATATAACATCTACTAAATTTCTCCCTTAACATATGTGCACACCAGGTTGTGATACTGATATATGGTCGTGTGCTTATGCTTCACACAAATAGTGCAGCTGTATCCTTTGGAGTAAACATTCAGGAACACAGAGTGAATTTCGTTTTCATCAAGGTTACCATAAATAAATCTCCAAAGGAGACTGATAACATGTAACTTTGGACTTCAAATTGTAAAGGTTCTCATGTGCTAAAATAAAATGTGAAGTCAGTATGAAAGCCCACAGTGAAGGTGAGTTTACATGAAGTATTACAAAATTAAGAAAAAAAGAAAGACAGCATCAATGTTTCAAAAACATGGTAGATTAAATGTGCAACCTACACAAGCAAGGAAAATCATACCTGCTTTCTGGTTTTAGGGTTTAGGAAAAAGATTTTCTTAATTGTTAAAGGCAGCAGGGTTATGTCTCTCAATCTTTCTTATTCTGCTCTAGAATTAAAGAGAAAAGAAGTGAGAAGCAATGAATTTAAGAGAGACACCAAGATGGTCATTTTATCTCTCAAGAGGGCACCAGCTTTATTAAAAGTCAGAATGATAAAAATGTATTCTGACTCTCTACCCAATTATTTTGAGATCTTGGGGAAAAAAAGAGCTCTGAAAGGGAAATGTAAGAAGTAATCAACAAGAAACTCATAAATATAAACATTAAAAGAGATTTAAAAAATTTCTTCCTAGACTCCCCTCTTTGTTACACTGGGGTTGAGACAACATTGCACAGTAGTATAGTCAGAAGCGAGCAGCTTTGGTTTCCTGCCGAAGAGGCTGCCTCCCTACTGAATGCTGCCAAAGTTCTCCCTGCACCTAGCTGCCACTTTCTCTTCCTCCTGTGGACAGAGCCATAAATAGCAAGCATGTTAGGAACTCAATGAAAACCGTTCTTTCCACTCTTCAGCTGCTGAAGGCTGTGTAAATGTCTGTACCCCAATTTTGATCAACATGTAGTAGAGCTGGACCCTGAACCCCTTTAAACTAACATCCCCAGTCATTTTCACTGCCTTTGCTCAGCTGTGCTCATGCTACAAGGTCAACCCCATGCTCCCCTGATATTAGGAATTCTTCTCCAGCCTCTTCTTGTTTAGTATTTGCCTCAGACGTCCTATATCATCTCCAAGACTATAAATGTATGTTAGCTGATGGATGTTGGCACCAATTCAATGCCAACAGGAATCCCCAATTTGGGGCACCAGATAGAAGTACACTTTATTCAGTGCAAACAGTTCAATTTTGGTACAGCACAGCTGTGAGAATAGCACAGCTATGGTTTAAGTGTTTATGAATGTATGTGCATGGACAAAGACTCTACTTTGGTAAGGATCAAATTCAACACTACAATTACCCCAAACAAAGTGAGGAAAATTCTATTCAGGCTGATTGTGCTGGAGAATCTGCCCTCTTTCTGGAAGAAAGAGAGAAAAGCCACACTGCATAGTATAACAGTAGCCATTAGTTACTGGTTATTGAGAAATTGAAATGTTGTTCATCTGAATACAAAACATCTCATTAATAATTTATGTTTATTACATGTTGAAACTTTAATATAGTTTATAAATTGATTTAAATAAAAAGTTCTATTAAAATTAATTTTACTGTTATTTTAATTTTTCAATGTTGCTACTAGAAACTTCAGAAGTACACATGTAGCCCACATTATGTTTCTATAGGCTGGTGCTGATCTAGGACCCTTTAAAAATTCTTTTGCTTCTATATTCTTCCTATCTTTGGTAACAAAGCTTTGGAATTTATGACACTGAAACTCTCTGTATTCAAAGAAGTCTTTCTCTATTTCACCTAAGCCAATTCAACCAAAACCTATTCATTCAAAACATTGCCATCTACGGAGACAAAATAGTAATAGCCCTGAAAGCAATTTCACTGCTAGAGTCCTGGCACAAGCGTCTCCTTCCTGCTCATATTTATGGTTAAGCAAATATACAGTGACCCCAGAGTGAGATCGTTGTAAGAGTTGCTGAGTTTTAACCTCCGATGGCCCCATATGTACCCGTGGCTGCTTTCCCTCTCCTCTTATGATATAGCACAGGATAGCATATCTTGGCAAGTTGAGCACCCTGCTGAGGGGGAGGGAGAGGCTGTAGCACCAGAGTGCTTCCTGTAAGAGGTGCTCTTCATAAGGGGGTTCTCACAGATCCTCCTTTGGGGATTACAGTGTTCAGAGCCTGCCTTCACACCTAAAAATATTTTCAGTGCTTCCAAGTGAAGTCTCCAAATCAATTTATATCCTTAAACACATTGTAACATCCTCAACACCTGAACCCCAAGTTTCCCAGTGGCCTCATTGGAGACTTTTTTCATAGCCACACTAATAGAACCTGCCCAATGGGTTGAGAGTGAGGGGCAGATGAGAAGGAAGATCAAAGTTGACACAAACCAATCCTCTGACAGAAATTTTGAGAACCTACCCAGCCCCATCCTCAAAAAATACTCAAAATGGAAACAATATTCTATGGAAATATATTTTCAAAACTTGTATCAGCTATTTTTGTAGATGACACTAGTACTTCCTATTGACTATATCTTAAAAGAGAATTAGTACTTAATAATAAACTGCTTAATTGTTTATAGACCACCAAAAGTTAGTGCTGGCCATTTTGGTTAATTATATATTACGTACATATGTTTGTGTGTGTATGTACATGCATATGTGTGCATATATCACACTCATTTGTCCTTCAAGTATCAAGCATTCTTTTTGTGAAGTAGGATTCTAGGTCATTTTTGTTTTTATTTGTTTTATATTTTCCAATTTTTCCATACAATAAGAAAAGAAGTAGAGATAAGAGAATGAGAGGTGGAGGGAGAGAGGGAAACAGAGAGAGAAACTGCTATCTTAAAGGTACTCCTTCCAAGAAGGAAGTGAGTCGTGATAAAAGCCCTCTCTCAAACAGCTGGGAGGAAACACCCAGGAAGACTCAGTAATGTACTCACGGGATCACACATCCCTCTCTTATCCCTGAACTAAAGACATTTTTCCTCAGAAGGAATAGGGTAACATTACATGCAGTAAAGGTCAGTTTTCTTTTACACCCATTCAAGGCAAAAGCTTTTTAACATTCTTCTAGTATTGCCTAACCTAATACTCAGCTGGAAACTAGTTTTTTAATGCTGATTCTCCAGGTCAACCTTCAGATGCTCAGAGGTAATAATTTTAAAAAGAACAACAACAAAATTACTAACGGAGCTTTGCATTGGTTCTCCCTACCAGCAGGCACAGAAGTATTGCTCTATGGCCATGAAAATCAATTCTATCCAGAATAATATTGAGATCATAGCACCGCTAGCAGGAAACAGAATGTTCTGGAAATTCAATTTACATACATGCATTTTAGGTTTAAAAATGACAATGTCAGAATCCCCATGGTGCCCCAGAACCTGCTGCTTCTGGACTAGCCCTTGGTATGAAGGACTGATTCGCATTCTGCAGGTCTTACCAGCCTACAGGCTGAGCACCGATTTATGTGGATTGATGGCCCTTTATTTACTCTGCCTTACAGGCTGTGACCATTTGAAACTTCAAAATGGATGAAGTCAAACATAACAGCCACTTTCGTTCAATGAAGCAGTGAGACAAGACTGTGGAAACCAAGCATTCCCTCAAAAAGAAAATGCTCCATCCAGAGGGATCCCTCAGGCTCTCAGATCTCTGACACACTGCATCTGAGTGCAGACCAAAGGATCTGTGCTGAGCAGGCATGAAACCTGGGGATGCTGCTTTTCTAGCTAAAATATACAGCTTTAAAAACTTAGCAATCCATGTAAGTCTGTTCATTTAATAATTAAACTTTAAAGTGTTTATTCTAAATACATAGAATTGTATTCTAAAGTTAAGAGGCTTATTACAGTGTTGTTTCCAATTTTAAAGAAGTAGAGAATTGGTTACTAAATTATAAGTTATTAAAATACTGAAATACCACAAAACCATTAAAAAATCACATTTTAGCTCTGTCCCATGTGGCTGGAGCATCATTAGTTGGAGCAACATCCTGTGCACCCAGTGGCTTCAGGTTTGATTCCCAGGCAGGGCACATACCCAGATTGAGAGTTCTATCCCTGTTGAGGGTGCATATGGAAGGCAACCAATCAATGTTTCTCTTTCTCTCTCTCCCTTTCCCTTCCTGTCTCTCTAGAATTAAAAAAACAAACAAACAAAAAAACATATCCTCAGGTGAAAATTAAAAAAAATAATAAAATCACAAATTAGAATATTTAAAATATAGAGATAATCCTATCTAATAGACAAACACAGTAATTGGCCATACCTCTGCTATGCTTCCCATTGGCTAATCAGCAGGATATGCAAATTAACTGCCAACAAAGATGGTGGCCGGCAGCCACACAGCTGAAGCAAACATGAGGCTTGCTTGCTCCAGTGATGGAGGAAGCCAAGGTTCCCTGCCTTCCGCGGCCCAGCTCTGAGCTCCAGAAGCAACAATGTTTCAATTATAGAAGCTAAACAAACCCAGATATCTGCTTTCAGCCAGCCACGGCCTCAGAGCTGGAGCTGGGTCTCAGAGCTGGAGCCGGCTCTCAACTCCAGTGACAGCTATAGAAGGTAAATAAATACCAGAATAAAAAGAAAAAGAAAAAAAATAGAGGCTGGGAGCTTCAGTCATCCGCCTGCCTGAAAATGGCCCTCAGCCCCTCACCCAGACTGGCCAAGCACCCCAGTGGGGACCCCCACCCTGAAGGGGGTGTGACCAGCTGCAAACAGCCATTAGCCCATCATCCAGGCTGGCCAGGCACCCAAGCAGGACCCCCAACCTGATCTGGGACACCCTTCAGGGCAAACCAGCTGGCCCCCATCCATGCACCAGGCCTCTATCCTATATAGTAAAAGGGTAATATGAAAACTGACCCTAACAGCAGAAGGACTGGGAATGACTGGTCACTATGACACACACTGACCACCAGGGGGCAGACGCTCAATGCAGGAGCTGCCCTCTGGTGGTCAGTGTGCTCTCACAGGGGGGAGCTCTGCTCAGCCACAAGCCAGGCTGATGGCTGGCAGTACAGTGGTGGTGGTGGGATCCTCTCCTGCCTCCTCAGCAGCGCTAAGGATGTCCGACTGCAGCTTAGGTCTGCTCCCTGTTGGCAAATGGACATCCCCCAAGGGCTGCCGGGCTGCCAGAGGGATGTATGATTGCCATCTTAGGCCCAATCCCCCGGGGAGAAGGCCTAAGCCAGCAAGTGGTCACCCCCGAGGGGTCCCAGACTGCGAGAGGGCACAAGCCAGGCTGAGGGACTCCCCTCCCCCTAGTTGCACAAATTTTTGTGCACCAGGCCTCTAGTATATCACATAAAAAAGATTTTTAAATTGTATGACATCAAATGTATGTATCAACACAGATGAGCTATATTGATCTAATAATGCAATATAGATGGAAATGTAGATATAAGTACATTAAAAAACACTAAAATTATACACACAAAAATGTTGATTATAGATGTTTCATTGTGGAATTATGAGTGATTTTTTAAGTTCCCCTATGTGTTTCTATGTTTTTCCCAAATTTTTAAATTAACGTAATATAAATGTAAGAAAAAACTACAGTCAAAATAAATTTCTATTTCAATATATATCTCTGTTTATTGAGTATCAATATCCACTAAGGTTTAAAAAATATTCACATATCTTAACACATACCTTATTATAACAATGCATTTTCCGTGTCTGGGATGGCTGAGCTCCACAGGGCCCTGGAAGCAAGGCCTTGACTGGGTGAAATATTAGCAGCAGTCAACCTGGGGTTTCAAAGCAGGTAAGGTAGGAAGCCTGCAATGCTTTTAAATAGTATCACTTAGACGTTCCATGAGCTGACAGCATTTATGAACAATATAGTGATCAAATAAATATGAACTGGCAATTACCATTAATGAGCAAATCCCTATTAATCACAATTTGAATAAGGATGAAAATTGGCCACCATCAGGAATATTATTTCAAGCAGGCATAAGTCTAAAGAGGTGGGAAAAGAAAAAAAGCATGAAGATGGAAAGACCCTTGATACATCTACCTTTGTTCCTCCATCCCCATAAGTGAACCAGAAAAGAAAACCTAGCAAAATGCCTAGATTAATGATTCCACAATATATTGAGAGGTAATTTGGAAAGTTTAGAGCTCTGAGAATACCCTGTCCTAACTTTACTTATGACAATGAAACAATAAAGATTCTCCTGAGTTAGAGAACAACTTTACAAGTATTGGACAAATTCCAAAAAGTTTCATGTGTGACTACTGAGAATTTCATTTATGAACCTCTAAAATTTAAATGCAGAATTACATTTATATTGATTTGGGGAATTTTCTAATGAATTTCTAGTTATTTCCCACTTGCATATCTACTTTATAGAACACTAGAGGCCCATTTCATGAAATTCATGCACTGGGGGGGCGAGAGGGGTGAGGGTTTGTCCCTCAGCCCAGCCTGAACCCTCTCCAATCTGGGACCCCTCAGGGGATGTCCGACTGCTGGTTGTGGGATCGGGCCTAAACCGGGAGTCAGACATCCCTCTCACAATCCAGGACTGCTGACTCCTAACTTCTCACCTGCCTGCCTGCCTGATTGCTCCTAACTGCCCCTCCTCCCAGCCTGATCACCCCTAACTGCCACCCCTTGCCAGCCTGGTCACCCCTAACTGCCCCCACCTGCCAGCCTGATGACTCTTAACTGCCCCCCCAGCTGGTCTGGTTGCCTCTTACTGACCCCCCACCAGCCTGGTCACCCCATGCAGCATGCTGTTCAGTCATTTGGTCATCCCTCACTATTCCTCTGCCGGCCTGGTTGCCCCATGCAGCCTGCTGCTCAGTCGATTGGTCGTCCCTCACTAACGCCCCTGTTGGCCTGGTTGCCCCATACAGGCTGTGTTCAGTCGTCCGTCTGGTTGTTTCAGTTGTGACGGCCCTTGGCTTTTTATATATTAGGATACTTATATACTATACTATATTATATTATAAAATTACTAGAGGCCCAGTGCACGACATTTGTGCACTGGGGGTTGTGGGGGTCGCTCAGTCTGACCTGCACCCTCTCCAATCTGGGAGTTTCTGTCTATCTTTACAATCATATGAGCGAATTGTCTGAGACCCCAAGTCAGTTTGGTTTGTTGCTCACAGAATAATAGTAATTATTATTACTATTATTAAATTATTACTAAATTCTTAATAAATATTACTAAATTATTAAAATAATTTTTTTCTATGCTTCATTGGTGGAGATTTCCTGGAAGTTTTAGGATATCTTCATTATTAATTTTTCCTAGACACTCTGATTTTACTTATGTCTCTCACCTTTGCTTTCCCTCCATCCTCACGGCAACAGTAACTTGCTCCAGGCTCACTTTTCTCTAGTGTCTAGGAGATCCGTCTGCCACCACAACTATGATTCCCAGCATTCCCGGTGCTCCCCCCACTCTCTGGGCTTCCACTTCTGGTCCTGGGGCTGCCACCAAAACTACTATTCCCAGAATTCCTGGTGCTCCCTGCGATCTTGGTTTTTTCTTCCTGCTTTGTCTCCGTCCCATGGCCTCCCACTTTTCCAAGTCCTCCAAGATGCCAGCTCTCCCTCTCTGCTCGTCGTCTGGTGGCTTGGGGAGCCAAGTTCCCCAAGCCACTCTACTCTCCACCTGCTCTCCCACTCTGCTCTCTTTGTTGGGTTAATTTACATACTCACTCCTGATTGGCTGATGAGTAGAGTGGAAGGACAGTCAATTTACATGTTTCTCTTTTATTATATAAGATAGTTTATTATATTATATTTACTAATCTATCTACACTAATAAGAGACAAACATGCAAATTGACTGTACCTTTGCTATGCCTTAAGCCACTCCCACCAGCCAATCAGAGCGACTATATGCAAATTAGCCCAACCAAGATGGCGGCCAGCAGCCACGGAGCTGGAGTGAGCAGGAGGCTTGGTTGCCCCAGTGATGGAGGAAGCCAACCTTCCCACCTGCCATGGCCAGCTCTGAGCTCAACTCAAGGCAACAAAATTTCAATTATAGAAGATAAGTAACCCCAAATACCTGCTTTCAGCCAGCCGTGGTCACAGAGCTGGGTTGCGCCTGGCAATGGAGGTAACCAAGCTTCCTGCCTGCTCTAGCCAGCTCTGAGCTCCACTCAAGGCTACAAAGTTTTAATTATAGAAGGTAAATAAATCCCAGATTAAAGAGAAAAAAGAAAAAAAAGAGAGGCTGGGAGCTTCTGTCACCGGGGGGCTTGGCCAGCCTGAAAACAGCCCTCAGCCCCTCACCCAGACTGGCCAAGCACCCCAGTGGGGACCCCCCACCCTAAAGGGGGTGTGGCCAGCCTGCAAACAGCCATCAGCCCCTCACCCAGGCAGGCCAAACCTCCATGGGGTGAGGGTCCCCACTGTGGGGGGCTTGACCAGTCTGAAAACAGCCATCAGCCCCTCACCCAGGCTGGCCAGGCACCCCAGTGGGGACCCCCACCCTGAAGGGGGTGTGAAAAGACTGCAAACACCCATCAGCCCCTCACCCAGGCTGGCCAGGCACCCCAGCAGGACCCCCACCCTGATCCAGGACACCTTTCAGGGCAAACCAGCCATGCACCAAGCCTCTATCCTATATAATAAAAGGGTAATATGCAAATTGACCCTAACAGCAGAACAACTGGGAATGAATGGTCACTATGACACACACTGACCACCAGGGGGCAGATGCTCAATGCAGGAGCTTTCCCCTGGTGGTCAGTGCTCTCCCACAGGGAGAGCTCTGCTCAGCCACAAGCCAGGTTGATGACTGCCAGCACAGCGGTGGTGGTGGGAGCCTCTCCCGCCTCCTCAGCAGCACTAAGGATGTCCAACTGCCGCTTAAGTTTGCTCCCTGCTGGTAAGTGGACATCCCCCGAGGGCTGCCGGGTTGCCAGAGGGATGTCTGACTGCCAGCTTGGGCCCAATTCCCCAGGAAGCAGGCCTAAGCCAGCAGGTGGACATCCTCCGAGGGGTCCCAGACTGTAAGAGGGCATAGGCTAGGCTGAGGGATTCCCCCGAGTGCACAAATTTTTGTGCACTGGGCCTCTAGTATATATATAAAAGACTAAGCTACCAAAAGACCAGTCGACCAGTTGCTATGATGCCCACAGACCATCAGGGGGCATATGCTCAATGCAGGAGATTCCCCCTAGTGGTCAGTGCTCTCCCACAGCCAACCTCATGCAGCTGGCTGGTCAATCTCCTGCGGTCCCTCCCCCTGGCCAACTGGCCCCCTCGATTGGCCCAGATCACCGGCCAGGCCGAGGAACGCCACCCATGCACGAATTCAGGCCTCTAGTCTATAATAATATAAGGGTAATATGCTAATTAGACTGGACGTTCTTCCAGACGTCCTTTCTTCTGGACAAAGCTATAGTGGGCGGGGCTGAGGCAGAGGCAGCAGAGAGCCCCTGGTCACAGTGGCAGCAGGTGGAGGCTGGGACCAAGGCCCTTGCATGAATTTTGTGCATCAGGCCTCTAGTATATATATAAAAACCTAAGCGACTGAATGACTGAACTACCAAATGACTGGTCAACCGGTTGCTATGATGCACACTGACCACCAGGGGACAGATGCTTAATGCAGGAGCTGCCCCCTGGTGGTCAGTGCACTCTCACAGCCAACTTCTCACAGCCAGCCAACCTCCTTCAATCCCTCCTCTCTAGCCAATCTCCTGCAGTTCTTCCCCCTAGCCAGCCAACCTCCCATGGCCCCTCCCCCCAGTGCCTCCTGTGGCCCCTCCTCCCAGCTGGCCAGCCCTCCTGATTGGCCCTGATCACTGGTCAGGCCGAGGGACCCCTCATGTGCACAAATTCATGCACCGGCCTCTAGTGTCATATGTAAATCTCATATAGTATATCTTATTATATAAATGTCAAAAGCATTATGAAATCTATTCTAAAGCTAATAGATCAAGCAGCACACTATTTGGTATTTATTGTGTTAGCCCAATAGCAGGAAATTGTTCTAACAGTTTGTTTGATCAATTGAAGCCTAGATTCCATGGTGGCCTTTAAGCAATGAGTTGAGGTATGGAAATGTCTCTATCATACTGTAATTAAAGGAAATTGGAGGTTTAAGTAGATGGAAATGTGGAAGTGGGCCTCTTCTGTGCAAGACTCATCATTACTTCCAAACCATGGCAAAGCAAAGGAAACACACAGCCACCGCGAGGGGCTAGCACCCCAAGAAGAATTTTGTGTGGCTGTCCAACATAGCCTTGGGATGATGATAAGAGATTTTGCCCTTGACTTAGATTCTCTTATTTCAACAGAAAGAATGATATCTCAGGGTAGCAGGGACGTAGGTATGAGGCTCAGCTATCAGAGACAATGTTGGCCCAATGCAGTAGCAATCAGAATTTACTGACATGTAGAAATCTATACAGATTTAATGATGGCTCCCTATTAATTGA
Source organism: Myotis daubentonii (assembly GCF_963259705.1). Classification (NCBI taxonomy): domain Eukaryota; kingdom Metazoa; phylum Chordata; class Mammalia; order Chiroptera; family Vespertilionidae; genus Myotis; species Myotis daubentonii. Next base: position 121,787,448 of record NC_081842.1, read on the forward strand.
ATAGTTGGGTAATTTACAAAGGTATTCCTTGATTAATATAATCCATAAATCACTATATGTGATGACAAACAACAAACAAAAAAACTAAGGTGCGAGTATGATTCCACACCCAGACCTAAATCAGTTCCACATTCTGTACCCCTTGAGTGAGAAAATAGTCAGAGAACCATTAGGGATGGACTCTAAAACATGGCCTCAAGGAAATACCGCAAATCTTCCCTCATTTTCCCCAGAAAAACCTTTACCCATATTAAAGGGTGATTGTGTGAAGAACAGATGCCCAGATCTTTATGGGATTATGATATATTAGTTCTGAATTGACACTAAGCCCAGGGGACTCAAATGCCATTGTGGTTGAATGGCTACAATGGAGCTTATGAAAAGACAATTGATAAACAGAATCTCAGTCTAAGTTTATCTCACAGTGGGTCCTGTGGGCTCATAGCCCATTCTATGCTTAATTCCCTAGTTTCTGCATGAATAATTAGAATATTTTCCACATTGCTTCCCTGACCTAAGGAATAAGAACTATCACAATAGAAAGGGTGAAGTGAGGCCCCTGAAACTGCCTGCTCTATCCTTACAAAAAAATGGTGAAGCAAAAGTAATACGGCATTTCTGAGAAAATTCGGTTTAGTGTTACCATAGAAGACATTAAAGATGCAAAAATTGTGAAGCTAAATGGAGCCTCTGGAATGACTATGAATTATTGTAAACCTAATCAAGTTATGATTACCAATGTCCAATTAGTACAATTAGAAGCAGTTTTGCCTTCACCTGGTAGAGATAGAACCATTGTCTGACAGCATAATCCACAGAGACCTAGATAATAAGATCAAGCATGTTAATGACAATATCAGGAAATATCAAGTAGCCCAGTTACCCCAGTGTAAGAATGAAGATGATAAAACTTATTAAGTTCAGGAGCATGAATCTTTAGAGACATTACTATGGGTAACATATTATTAATTTCATGTGAAAGGAAGTTATTGCACTTGGCACTGACTATAAGAACAATAAAAAATACAATATACATTATAAATACAGTATATATATTCAAATATGTATATATATATATATATATATATATATATATATATATATATATATATATATAAATTTTTTTTATAAACTCACTCTATTCTTCCGGACTTTATAAACTCACTCTAAATAAATAAAGAGATGCCAGTTATTTTTAGAAGACCAAATAGTGGATGCAACCATTGTGAGGTAGAATACAGCTTGGCTTATAGCAGGAAGGGAGAGGAAGCTGGGGTGACCACAGAGTAGGGAGCAGGAAGGAAGGTTAGTGTGTGATAAAGTCCAGGGGTTATCTGGAACCAACTCACAAGCCTCAACAGTCAAAGTGCATATTTTCCATGTGGCCCTGGGGGAAGGGTGAGGAGGACTGATATGATTTGATTTGTTTAAAAACAATGAATCTGGCTTCAATGTGAAGACTTTGGGAAACAAAATTAGGAAAATTAGAGGCATTAATTTGTCAGAGAAAAGAAAGGAAAATAATGGTAGAGTTGGGGTAATATTTATCTTGAAGGTTCTAGTGAGCATTATGTTACTTATTGTGTTGACTTATTTATTGAAAAATTATGTATTTATACTGCTATCATTAGCAAAATTCTCAAGGTCCATTTGATTGGTTTCATGCAAGGTGCCATGTCACTATTTACTGAAAGCAAACAGAATGACAGCATATAGGCTGTGAGGGAGAGTGCCACTATTAAAGATTAATAATCATATTTTTAGTTTAGATAGAAACAAATTATAATCCAATATAATGGATCAACCCAATGGACCATCCTACATTGCCCCAGAATGTAAGTGCACACCCAAATTTGGAGAAAACTGGCTTAAAGGGATATTCAGTGGTATGGAGTTAATGAAAGTTTAGAAAATTGTCAGAAGTGTGTTCTATTTGCAAACCTCCTGGGAAAAGATAAAGAGTTTTGGGAAACTGGGTAATAAACTCCTTTCTCCAACATCCTAAATGTGCTCAAATCCTCAGAGTTGAGGGTACAAAATAAAAAGCCCAGCTTTCCACTTCTGTCTTTCACCTCTGTCTCTTTCCACCTCTGTCTCTTCCCATCTCTTTCTCTGCCTTTTCCATAAATCTGCACTAAACCAACCCCGTAGTACAATGCTCAGTCAACAATCCTGGGGAAATCAGAGCTGCACTTGAGGAGCAAGGGCACACAGTTATCCAGGTGATGGGGAAGAGCAGTGGATCATTATCTGGGTTTAAGAATTTGTGAGATAAGAACCTCACATGACACTGTCTCCCTGCACATTGTGATCATCCCACTGTCTGCAGACTAGGAAATCTGGGCTCAAAGGATTGAAGTGAATATGCAAAGGTTATTACACCATTCAATACATATTTTTAAATGTCTACTAATTGATAATACTTAGTCTTCTTATTTATTACTTTTAAAAAATTACAGTAGTTCCCCCTATATGTGGTTTGCTTTTTGCATTTTAGTACCCTATGTCAATCTCAGCCTAAAATAGTAAATCAGTGGTTCTCAACCTTCTGGCCCTTTAAATACAGTTCCTCATGTTGTGACCCAACCATAAAATTATTTCTGTTGCTACTTCATAACTGTAATGTTGCTACTGTTACGAAACATAATGTAAATATCTGATACGCAGGATGGTCTTAGACGACCCCTGTGAAAGGGTCGTTAGACTACCAAAGGGGCCATGACCCACAGGTTGAGAACTGCTGTATTAAATGGAAAGTTGAAGAAATAAACAATTTATGTTTTAAAGTGCGCACTGTTCTTAGTAGTCTGAAGAAATATTATATCATCACTCTTCGTCTTACCCAGAACATGAACCATCCTTTTGCCAGCACATCAATACTATATACACTATCTGCCTATTAGTCACTTAGCAGCCTCTCAGTTATCAGGTTGACCATTGCAGTATCACAGTGCTTATGTTCAAGTTACCCATGTTTTACTTATAATGGCTCCAAAGTCATTCACTTAACTTTTATTGCAGTATATTGTTATAATCATCCTATTTTATTATTAGTTACTAGTGGCCTGGTACACAAAATTCATGCACATTAAAAGGGAATTAAGTAGAGGAAATATTTTAATATTGCTATTTGCCCCATCCCCTGGCCAGCGCCAGGTGGGAGATGCCGCCTCATGTCCCCCATCAAGCCTCACGTCCCCCGTCAAGCTGCACCAGGTGGGGGATGCAGCTTCACATCCCCCGTCAAGCTGTGTCCTGTGCGGGACACAACCTCACATCCCCCAGCCTCGCCATGCACGCAGCCCCGCCCACCCACGCCTGCTACACACACAGCCTCCTGCTGATCGGTCATTACGGCATGAGGGCATCATGACCATTTGCATATTAGCCTTTCATTATTATAGATTAGTCTCTTACTATGCCTAATTTATAAACTAAACTTTATCATAAGTATGTCTTATAGAAAAAATATGTCATATATATAATTTGGTAGGTACTGTAATATTAAAAGCATATGTGATAGCAGCCAATATAAACCTAAGCAGATACTAGTATGATGACCAGACTGATGTCACACAAAGATAAACAGTAGGGAAGATGACTGGAACTGAGCCTTCTGTTTTCTCTGTAACACCATTCACATGTTCTTCAAAATCATTTTTTATGGACTTAGAAGCTTGGCATTGTTTCCCTTAGCAGACTATAGGTGTTCACCCACATTCTTTATTTCTTCATTTAAAAAGGTCAGTATCAGAAGCCTGTCTGGTACTTGGATAAATATGAACAACATTCTACCCTGGCCTCAAAGGCAAAATGCAAAAACCACAAGATACCCGAAAATATGTGTGAGGCAGTATGAGAAGTCCAAATGCACACACAGACCCATCCAGCCACTGGTTGGCCCTGTAACCTTAGCAAGTTTCTCCTCCCTTTAAGCCTTGTTATCTTCATCTGCACAGAGGGAATTATAACCTACATAATTTAACACTGATGTCAGGATTCAATGAAATGGAAAGGCAGTATCTCATAGAGGTACAAGAGTGGTCTCCTGAATCTGTCTTTTACCAGCTGTGTGATCCTGGGTAGAACCTCTCATGTTAAAATCCATCATCTGTAAAACATACAGTGATAGTATTTACCTTGAAGGTTATAGTGAGCATTGTTATTTGGCACATAAAAACTATTACAGTGCCTGGCACATGACGAACATTCAATAAATGTCAGCTATCATGTTAATAATAATGATCATGAACAAGAACAAGTGCCCAGAATATAAATGAGATTCCCCACTTGTACAACACTCCCCATAATTCAGTGACCCACATTAGTCATTCCCCTTTAAGACTAAGACTCAATTTATGATAAAATGGCAGCCCCTATATACAAAATTATAAAGGCATTTGTACAGAAGCTGTAGCCCTCTCAAGTATGTCTTTGTCAGAAGATATTTGGTCTTGTAACCTGTTAAGGTTACAGGGTCCATTAATGGCTTAAACCAGCTGATCTCTCTTATGAGAGTGCTAGAAGCCCATTCAATGCTTTTACTATGAAGTGTTGTCCTAAATATCAGAACACTCAGGAGCTAAAACATCACCAGGCACGTTGAGGGTTTGATGACAAGTAAGAAAGATCTATCCAGAGAAATCCCTTAAATTGTTATATTAAATGAAACTTCTTTCATACACCACTCATGGAGCTGGGGGGAGGAATTGACTACTATATGTGATATGATTTAAGGATTCAACATGATTTAAGGACTTTTGTTGATTTAAAGGACTTCATCATGAATCACAAATTTCTTGGCACTTTCACTTAAGTTTTTTATCTTGTCATATTTTCAGAGAAAAATAACAAAATAGCTAGACAAAACAATAACATCACACACACACACACACACACACACACACACACACACACACACACCTCTCCTGCCTTCTCTAATGCATTTTTGTTTACATGCTTGGAAGAGCTGACCGTCTATCATTGCATCCAATCAATAACACTGGAACTGAGCATGGACTTGTATCTTTGTAATAAATCACAAGACAAGAGCAACTCCTTTAGTAGCAGGCCCTAAGAATGATAAAATAAATATAGATTTGTCTTCTGAGAAAAAATTGTACATATATATCTCCTGTCTGTCTTGATAAATATCAAAAGATCCCTCTTTTATATCTGTATGTTTTATTATATTCATGGATATTTTTATATCCTTGACATGCTTTGCAGAAATATACATAATCAGGTCAAAAATATGATAAGCTGATGGAATAAATATGATCATGCATCAGAATCATATGAGGAGTAGGGGTTTGTTTTAACACACATTTCTCTGCCTAACTCTAAAGGTTTCTGATTCAGCAGGTCTGGGTGAAACCTGAGATTTTGCATTTTTAACCATTTCCCAAGGGTTGCTATTGCTGCTGGTCAAGAGACCACAATTGGAGGATCAGTGATGGAGAAGAATGATCAGCAACCTCACCTGGAGTCACAGGCCCAGAATTCTGGTCTCAACCATGATGCTATGTGACCGGAGACATGGTAATTAATCTCTCTAGATCATAGTTTCTCAATGATAAAATAAGGAGTTTGCAGTAGATGAATGTCAAGTTCTCTCCCAACACCAATGATCCTTGAATGCTATGCTTTCTCTATAGACAAGAAGAAGAAATAAAAGGCATCCAAACTGGAAAGGAGGAGTTAAAACTGTAATTATTTGCCAGTTGACATGATATTATACATACAAAACCCTAAAGACTCTACCAGAAAACTATTAGATTTAATAAATGAATTTGGCAATGTAGCAGGATACATTATGTTTCTCTCTCTAATCGATGGCATTTTTATACACCAATAATGAATTCTCAGAAAGAGAAACTAAGCAAGCAATCTCATTTACCACTGCAACAAAAAATTAAGAAACTTAGGAATAAACTTAACCAAGAAGGTAAAAGACTTATACTCAGAAAACTACAGGATGTTGCAAAAAAAAAAAAAAAGATAGAGGAAGATATAAGCAAGTGGAAGAATATAGTGTTCATGGACTGGTGGAATTAACATCATTAAAATGTCCATATTACCCAAGGCAATCTACAGATTCAATGCAATCCCTACTAAAATACCAATAGCATATTTCACAAATCTATACAAATACTCCAAAAATTTATATGGAACCAAAATACCCCGAATAGCCTCAGAGAAAGAAGAACAAAGTTGGAGGGTTCACAATACCAGATATCAAGTTATACTACAAAGCCACTGTCATCAAAACAGCCTGGTACTGGCCCAAGAACAGGCATACAGATCAAAAATCCTAGAAGAAACCATAGGCAGCAAAACTCAGACATCACTTGCAGCAATATGTTTACGGATACATCTCCTAGGGCAGTGGTTGGCAAACTCATTAGTCAACAGAGCCAAATATCAACAGTACAACGATTGAAATTTCTTTTGAGAGCCGAATTTTTTAAACTTAAACTATATAGGTAGGTACACTGTTATTAACTTAATTAGGGTACTCCTAAGCTGGCCTTTGCTGAAAACGTCCTCAATCTGATTGAGGTACGTTCACTGAGGACGACCCCTTCGTCTATCTCTTTTTGTTCATCCTCTCTATATGTCCAAACCATCTCAATATACCTTTCTCAATCCTCGACACTACATTTTCTTTCACTCCACAACGTTCCCTAAAATTAACTTACTAAACTTTACTTACAGTTTTAAGTCTTAGTTAAACTATAGGTATGTTGAATAAAACTTGATATCATACTTAATAACGATATTATTTATTGATAAAATTAAATTCCTTACAATTTACAATATCCATAAAATTAAATCATGACAATGACTGACAAACACTAATATGAACAATGGCCTTGCATCTCCTTGGAAAGTTTGGGTAAGTCAGGTTTGTATGTTGTTTTTAATTTTAGGCACGATTCCAGGTTCTCATCAGTAAGACGACCCTCTCAATTTACTCTTGATAAGATAAGGTTCATGCTTGAAAATGATTGTTCACATAAATATGTAGACCTGAATAAGGAAAGAATAGCAAACGCTAGTTTTTTCAGTTGATTATATGAGTCAGGAATACTATTCCAGGTGTTAAAAAGCAATCTATCTTCCTTCTCTAGGTCTTTCACTTGTGCTGTGAAATAAGTTCACATTTGTTTTTCTCCAATATTTCTATATCAGCACAAAGATGTTCAAATTTCGAGCTCCACAGTTCTTTGTTTTTTAAATCCAGCAATTGCATTTCAAAGTTGCCAATGTCAATATTAAAGGGAGAAAAATTTAATTCTGTTACAGTAGTATTGAGAGGTTTTTTTAACAAAGGCTAACGTCACTTTGCTGTTTCTGAATTCCTAAAACCTGTTGAGAAAAGCTTCCCTCATATTTAAAAGTGTTGTTTTAAAATAGCAAATGTCAATATCAAAATTATTTTCTTTCCAACAGGCTTGTAAAGTGAATCAAAGTTTCTCTTTCAAAATCTTGAGCAAAAAGGGATAATTTTTTTTCTAATGAAATAACTTCTAACATCGAAAAAAATGTGTTTCCTTTCCCCTGTAGTTTACAATTAAGCTGATTTAGATGAGACGTAACGTCTACCATGAAATAAAATTTTTGGATCCACTGATCATTCGTTAGTTCTGGATAGTGCACACCCTTCTCAAGGAGAAATGCTTTAATTTCTGTTAATAAGGAAGCGAAACGTTTCAAAATGTTTCTTCTTGATAACCAATGTACCTTGTTATGCAGCAGAAGATCTGTGTGCTCACTCTCCATTTCAACTAAAAATTCTTTTAATTGGCGATGATTAAGAGCTTTAGTTATAATGGAGTTGATCATCTTAATCACCAATTCCATAACTTTACAAATTTCTTCTGTAAATGTCTGCACACAAAGCACTTCATGATGAATGATGCAATGGTAAGTAAGTATCTTGTGATTAATTTTTTTCTTTCAAAATAGCAACAAGCCAAAACCGGTTTAGCTCGGTGGATAGAGCATCGGCCTGTGGACTGAAGGGTCCCAGGTTTGATTCCGGTCAAGGGCATGTACCTTGGTTGTGGGCACATCCCCAGTGGGAGGTGTGCAGGAGGCAGCTGGTCGATGTTTCTCTCTCATCGATGTTTCTAACTCTCTATCTCTCTCCCTTCCTCTCTGTAAAAAAATCAATAAAAATATATTAAAAAGAAAAAAAAAATAGCAACAAACCTGTTTCTTACGCCGGTCATGCTTTTCGACCCATCTGTTGAAATTGAGACAGTTTTATCGAGTGGAATATGGTGTTTTTCAATGCACTCAATTACAGCATTTGCTATATCCTCTCCACGTGTTTGACCTTTGAGTGGCAATAATCCTAAAAGTTCTTCTTTTGGACCTGTAGATGAAATAAATCGTACAAAAAGTGAAACTTGCGCTGTATCATTTATGTCACAAGACTCGTCAACTGCTATTGATAAAGCTGAATCCAATTTAAGATCTTCGACTTGCTGGTTGGTTATATTCGAAGACATTTTGACTGTTCTATCTTTCACTGTTTTAGCAGACAATGGTAACTCTTTAATTTTTTTTAGAATATCTGCTTTGTTCTTAAAATCCCGAAATAGCTCTTTGGATGCATTTATAAAACAACTTTTTATGTATTTGCCATTTGTATATGGTTTTCCTCTCTTAGCAATCTCTTGACTGACCAAAAAATTTGCAATATTAACATTGTTGGAAGATTGCATCCAGTAATTAAATACAGAGCTTGATTTTCCTTGACTCTTCTGAAGTTCCTCAACTGCTTTCTTCCTTGCATCACCGACAGCATATTTAGTACTAAATGACGCATGTTTAGTTGTAAAGTGTCTCTCCAAATTTGATTTCTTGTTATGCGCCAATTTTTCCTGACAAATAAGACAGGTCGGAAGGCCATTTAAGTTTTGAATAAACGCGAAAGTCTTAGTCCATTCAACTTTAAATTCACGGTTTTCATCTTTTGTTTTTCTTTGCTTCTTCTTTGTAGCCATGTCAAACAGGGCACATAAAAAAAATGTTTCATTTTATAATAATAAAGCCACCAACACAAAAGAATTACAATTCTTAAATTGATGACAAAAATACCTGTAGGATTTGCAGCCAGTTGGAAAATACAGGTAACTTTATGCTTCAAGTAGGTACTTTTGTCACCTGCGTGCGATTTGCGGACGCGACTAGCACTAACCACTGCACAATGAGACTGCTGACTGACTGGCTCACTTAATTCGTGCATGAATCACGCGCACCTCCCCCGCGCTGCGTATCCCGCGGCCTGACCGACAGACACCCCCCACTTCTTTTAACGCCACTTCTTCAAAATAGACTCGCCCAGGCCGAAAACCGACTTCTGTGCATGGGCCACGAAGTTTCAATCGCACTGTATGTGCACGCCCGCATGTGGTATTTTGTGGAAGAGCCACACTCAAAGGGCCCAAAGAGCCACATGTGGCTTGCGAGCCGCGGTTTGACAACCACTGTCCTGGGCAAAGGAAACTATGGAAAAAAATAAACAAATAGGACTACATCAAACTAAAAAGCTTCTGCACAGCAAAAGAAACCATCATCAAAACGAAAAAAGAGCCCACTGTATGGAAGAACATATTTGGCAATTACACATCTGATGAAAGTTTAATATCCAAAATATATAAGAAACTCATACAACTTAACTAAAGGAAGACAAACAATCCAATTTAAAAATGGGCAAAGGGCCTAAATAAACACTTTTCAAAGATGGCCAATAGACATATGAATAAAATGTTCAAAGTCACTGATCATCAGAGAGATGCAAATTGAAAAGACAATGAGATATCACCTCACACCTGTCAGAATGGCTACCATCAACAAATCATCATATGATAAGTGCTGGTGAGGATGTGGAGAAAAGGGAACCCTAGTAGACTGCTGACGGGAATGCAGACTTGTGCAGCCATTATGGAAAACAGTATGGAATTTTCTTAAAAAATTAAATATGGAACTGCCATTTGACCCATGATCCCACCTCTGGGAATATGTCCTAAGAAACCCAAAATACCAATCAGAAAAAAGTTGCTCACCCCTATTTTCATAGCAGCATGATTTAGAAATAGCTAAGATCTAGAAACAGCCCAAGTACCCATCAGTAGATTTGTGGATAAGAGTTATGATATATTTATACCATGGAATACTATGCAACAATGAAAAAGGGATTTCTTACCCTTTGAGACAGCATGGAGGGACCTGGAGAGCATTAGCAAAATGAGCCAGTCAGAGAAAGACAAGTATCACATGATCTCATTCATATGTGGAATCTAATGAACCAAATAAATGATTGAACAAAATAGGTCCTGAGACATAGAAGCATAGAACAGAATGCAGAATCTCAGAGGGAAGGAGGGGTTTTATGCATATATGCATATATATGGGCACAGACAATAAGATAGTGAAAGCCTGGGGTAGGGAGTGGGGCAGGCTAGAAAGGGTCAATGGGGGGGGAAAGAGGACATATATAATACTTTCAACAATAAAGATTAAAAAACACACAGCAGAGGCAAATGGTTAGAATGTAAAATAATAACAGATTCCACTACACTAAGATTTTTCTTGATTCACTGGTAAACAAAACAAGCCAATGTACTATTAAAAAACTAATTTTTAACTATGATTAAAATAGTTTCAACCCAATACCTGTACATCTTGAATTAGCTTTCTTTATTAGCATCATTTGCTTCTTGGCTAACTTAGTAAGATCATCCTGGGGCAAAGTTCCCGCTAAAAAAATGTAATGACATTATCAATTTGTTATAACTCATATTTTAATTATATCACACACACAAAATATCACATCTGCTGAAAAATAAAAGTCCCAATGAAGGAATCTTTATGTCAACCAGACACCACATTAAAAAAGAAATCCTCACCTAAGGATAATTTTTTCATTGCTTTTTAGAGGGAGTGGAAGGGGGGGAGAGAGAGAGAGAGAGAGAGAGAGAGAGAGAGAGAGAGAGAGAGAGAGAGAGAGAGAAATGTGAGAGATACATCAATTGGCTGTCTCCCACATGAGCCCCAACTGGGCCAAGGGGTCAAGCCTGCAACCCAGATGCATGCCCTTGACTGGGAATCAAACCTGCGACCCTTAGGTGTCTAGGCCGATGCTCCAGTCACTGAGCCACACTGGACAGGGCAAAACACCACAATTTTGAAATGATCAAATGCAAGTTCAATTCAATGTTTAGTTAAGCAACTACTAAGAAATGTAAAAATAGCTCATGACCTCTTAAAGATATTGTTGTTAGAGGTTAAGACACTTCCTAGGCTTTGATTTCTTTAACTGTAAAATTAGGAGATTGAGGCTAATTCTACTTAACCTTCTTTAGATTTGTGAAAGTATTTCATTGTATCCAAGACAAGTCTGGCTAAATGAAAGTAAAAGGCGCGCCGCCCGCCTCTCCGGGCGGTGCGGGAGGAGGAGTCTAGCCGCTGGGCTCTGAAATCCCTCCGTGCCCACTGTGGGGCCTGGCCTCCCCGGAGCGGGTCCGAGTGTCCGGACTGGCTGCGTGGCCAGCGGCGGGCCGAGGGGTGGGGCCAGGCGGCTACCAACCACGGGGGAGGTCGTGGGAGCGGAAGGCCTCACCACCTGGCTCTTTCCTCCCTTCCCCCGTGGTCGGCTCCCCACTTGCCCGGGCTGGGGCCAGGGGTCCATGCGGCCCTCGGGACCCGGTCAGGGGGGCCTTCGTGGGCTGGCCGCCGAGCCCCGTGGGGCATCGGCTCCCCGGCCCGCAACGGGAGCCCGGCGCAGGCTGCCACCCGCCCGCTGCCCCCCGGACCGGGCGTCCGCGCGGGCCGCGTGGACCCCCGGCCCCAGTGCAGCAGCAGCGGCAGCGGAGTGGGGCGCGTGCCCTAGCCCGGGGAGGCTGCCCTGCTGCGGTGCACCGGCCCGTGGGCCGGGCCTCCTCCGAGCGGATGCTGCTCTTCCAGAGCTGGGCTGCTCCACCGGCCGCACCCCGTGTGCTGGGCCTGTGCCGCCCAGACGCGCTGCTGCGTGAGTCCCAGTCCGCCCGCAGGCCGGCTGCAGGTGCTGTGCGGGAGGGCCATCCTGCCTTGCGGCGTGTTCAAGCGGCAGCAGCGGGAGCCGGGCGAGGACTGCGCCCTCCATCTTGCCTTGGGTCCTCCATCTTGGGACAGAGCCATGTGTGTTCTCCATCTTGCCTTGGGTCTTCCATTTTGGGACAGAGCCATGTGCTTCTTCGCCCGGGGAAGCCGCTGCTAGCCCCCCCCCCCCCCCCCCCAGGATTTCTCTGGACTAACCAATAATAATCAAGGGAAGTGCACGCCATCACTATGACCACATCCTGTACCGACTCGCGCCTGGCCAATCGGCGGGGCACACAGTCCCCTCTCCTGCCCTCACTCCACCCCCCTTTAAAACCCCCTGTCCCATCAGGCCTCACTCTCTCGGCCACTGAACTTTCCGCTGTGTTGGTGGGTCTGGTGAACGGGGAGCGCAAGCCGGCTTGCATTAAAAAGGACTCTTTGCTTTTGCATCGGACTGACTGGCTCCCTGGGGGTCTTGGGAACTTTGAAATCTGGGCACAACAAAAACATGCACTAGTAAGCATAATTCTTATAGCAATAAGATGAATCAGGTTACATTATGGCTTTAACTAAAAAAAATCAAGGAAAATAAATTAACTTGTGGGTTGTTTGCTCATCTTTAAAACTGGGGAACAATGGTAGTTATTTCATGGTTACCATGAAGCTGAAAAGAAGGAGTGTTTAGAGTGCCTGAAACTTAGCATGCAAGTGATGATAAACCGCTATCTGTGAGAATCATTGAAGGGTAAACGGCTATACAGGGCCATGAAAATTACAAATTGAACTCTCTACAGAATAGAGTCCCTGACTCCTACCTACCCATGTCTGCTCTTTCCACTATACTATATGAATCCTCATAAATTAGACTGCTTTGTTTATGTCTGAAAAATTGTAGAATCTCTCAGCTGTGCTAATCAAGAGCAGTAAGTAAACAAAAATTCAACTCTTTTCATACCAGTAAACTTAAAAAGGGGATAGATGGGTGTCTGTGTACATTAAAATTGAGAGCCCTTGAAGAAAGGCTATTTCTTTTTAATAGAAACTGCCCGCCCCCCCGGCTCCCCATGCCGCAGTTTTCCAATTCATCAGCCTTCCACTCTCCAGGGAGCCTGCTAGTCAAGTATTCTCTTCATCTTCAATTTCCCGACTCCATTTAAAAGGTAGATACATAAAAATATGCATCCAAACAAAAGGAGAGAGAGAGAGAGAGAGAGAGAGAGAGAGAGAGAGAGAGAGAGAGAGAGAGAGTTTCAGATGTACAGTGTAGGGATGGGACAGGATCCTGCAAAACAATCAAACCCAGGTGGTCAGAACTGTTTTCCTAATCTGGAACAGAACAGGGAAACTTGAGAGGTAAAACCCTTCAGTGGGATCAGGTAGAGAAAACCTTCACCGTGAGAAAGACCTGGGGAAGGAGGGACTGTATCTGGGAAAACCATATATAAATGGCTCCCTGGACATGGGAAGGGTTGATGGGGAGGTGCTGCCCGGAACCCCAATCTGCTGCACTGACTGTCTCTCCCCCAACAGCTGCTGCCTCTGATTTAGCCAACATTGCAGTCAGTGAGGGGCTCTGCCTCCTCCAGGGCCCCACCCCATGCCGATCATGGCTACCACCCTGTGGTTCTTGCACCAGGCCCCCCAGGCTGCCAGCTCCATCCCAGGCCCTGCTGCCAACAGCTGCAAGCCCAGCCCTGCAGGCTGCTAGCTCCACCTCCAGCAGGGCCCTGCAGTTGCTTGGACCCTTGGAATGAAGCTGGAGTCCTGAGCAATTTATGGTGATAGAGTTAATTAATTCCCTCTATTAAGTGAGACAGTTAGCAAAGGAATTTACTGTTACTTAAAATGCTGTTACACATCACTAGTCAATTATTTTCAGGGTTTTATAATGACTCAGGTGCTTTGGTTCTGCATGTTTATAAATGAGAACATGGAGAGTTTAAAGGACTTGCACAAGTTCATAACTCTAATAGTGGTGAATTTCGAATCAAGCAGAGAAAATTTGACTTCTGAATCTTATAGATATTAAAAATGTATAATTTTTAACAATTTTAACTAACGTTCACTAAACACTGTAAACTTTGCTTTTGTTTAGATGCATATTTTTATGTATCTAGCTTTCAAATGTCAAACAAAATGGAAATCTGCTTAAATTGTATTAAAAGCCATGAGACCTCCGTGACTAAAAATTTTTAACTTCTGAATTATTTTATATTGGGAGAAAAAAATATCATTGCATACATTCCCTGTGCTGTCCTTTACATCCATGTGATCAATTAGTACTTTTTAATTCCTTTACCTTTTTCACCCAGCCGCCAATCCCACTTTCATTTGGCAACTATTAGTCTGATCTCTGTATTCATGAATCAATTTCTATTTGTTTGTTTCTTTATTTTGCTTTCAAGATTCCACATTTAAGTGAAATTATATGGTATTTGTCTTTCTCTATCTGAGTTATTTCACTTACCATAATACCCTCTAGGTCAATCCATGCTGTTGTAAATGGTAAGATTGCATTCTTTTTTATGGCCAAGTAATATTTCATTGTATATATGTACCACCACTTTTTTATCCACTTGTCTATTAATGGGTACTTGGGTTGTTTTCATAGCTTGGCTATTGTAAATTATACGGCAATGAACATTGTATGCATACATATATCTTTCAAATTACTGTTTTGGGATTCTTTGGATATAAACGCAGGTCATAAGGCAGTTCCATTTTTAACTTTGTGAGGTACCTCCATAATGTTTTATGCAGTGGCTGCACCAATCTGTAAATCTGCATTCCCACCAGTAGTGCATGAGGGTTCTCCTTTCTCCACATCCTCACCAACACTTGTTGCTTTTTAATTTATTGATGGTAGCCATTCTGGCAGGTGTGAGGTGATACCTCACTATAGTTTTAATTTGCATCCCTCAGATCACTAGTGACACTGAGCATTCTTTCATATGTCTATTGGCCATCTGTATGTCCTCTTTGGAGAAGTGTCTCTTCGGGTTCTTAGCCCATTTTTTAATTGATTTGTTTGTTTGTTTTAGTGTTGTGTTGTCTGAGTTGTTTATAAATATTGGATATTAATTCCTTATCAGATGTATCATTCGCAAATACGTTTTCCCATTTAGTATGCTGTCTTTTCATTTTGTTGATGGTTTCCTTGGCTATATAAACACTTTTTAGTTTGATGTAATCCCATTTGTTTATTTTTTTTCCTTTTGTTTCCCTTAAGGAGATATATCAGAAAAAAATATTGCTAAGAGAAATGTTAGAGATTTTACTATCTTTTCTTCTAGGAGTTTTATGGTTTCTAATCATACATTTAAGTCTTTAATCCATTTTTAGTTTATTCTTATATATGGTATAAGAAGGTGGTCTAGTTTCAGTTTTTTGCATGTATCTATCCAATTTTCCAACACCATTTATTCAATAGACTATCTTTACCCCATAGTATATCCCCCCACTAAATGGAACATTAAGTTGACTACTGACTAGAGAAATACCAATCATTCAATACATGAAAAATACTATCATTATTAGTATAAAAAGCATTACCTCAAAGGGATTCAACAGAATATTCCTGTGTAATTAGTTTGAAGCTAGTGTTAGTTGAAATGATCCGGGCCTGGTTTTCTTTTTTTATTTAAACTAGTTAGTTTAACTCTACTTTCTTCTAGAACATTGATTGTCCTTAAAAATAACATAGACAAGAGAGTAAGTATATTTTTAACCTTTTATAAATAAACATTACCAAAAATATGAAAAAAGTGTCAGTTTTCCTTTTTTCTTTTTCTTTTTTTCTCACCCAGGATATATTTCTTGACTTATAGAGAGAGAGGAAGAAAGAGAGAGGGAGAGAGAAACATCAATCAGTTGTCTCCCATACACTCCCTAATCAGAAATCAAACCTGCAACCTAAGTATGTGCCCCGACCGGGAATGAAACTCTCATCCTCTTTGGTGTACCGGACCATGTTCCGACCAACTGAGCCATGGAGCCGGGGTGGGTCACCTTTCTTAAAGGACTTCCTCAAGCATTAAAAATTACTTTGTTTTACCAGAACACATAGGAATAATAGGAATAACATAAATACACTTATTTTGAATTAATAGAGTTTAATTCAAGCTGAATGGTGTATTAATAGAAAAATACACCTATTTGTTTGAAAGCCTGGAAAATATATGAATATGGCCTTTAGGTTATATCCTTAGGGGAGAATAACATAATTTAGTCTTCTTTCTCCTACAAAATACTGCCATTACCTTTTTCGTTGTCCCTGGCCAAGAATAAGCCTAACTTTTATTCTGTGTATCATGTGTGAGGGAAGGATTGTCTTAATGGAGGGCACCATCTGCTGGTTATAAGAGGTACTGGTTGTGAGAAGACTGCTATTTCCTGTTAAGCAGACTCTTCACAATATTTTGTTTTCCTTCTAATTTCACCTCAAATCTATCAAAAAGTACCAGAAGGGAAAACAGCCTTTTTATAAACATGGACAAATTGGGATTTTTGTAGTTGTTTGATTTGACTTTTGTGCTTCTGAAATTGCTGTCACATATTGACTTTTTAAAGAAAAATCATCATGCTAATAGAAGATCCCTATCTTTATTTCTTCCCAGATCAATTAAAAAATATATGGTTATTGCCACCCCTCTTGCCCTTGCCTCTAGTCAATGCGTTGTTCTTTCTATTTATTGAAAGGATCTTAAATATTTTCACTGCTGTCTCTTATTTAGTTTCATTTTCATGAATATCTATTTACATTTGATAATATCAGAGTGAAGAATGTTTTCTTGATTTTTTCTTCCAAGGGCTATTAATATAATATAAAAAGTAATATGTTTCCTTTAATTAATGACCATGTTAGTTGAATTTATTCAAAGGTTGTATAAACACTTTAATATTAGGGTATTTCTTGTGTTTTACTTAATATTCATATGGACATAAAATGTAAATATTTATAACAATATACATACACTAATTTAAAAAAATTAATTGCTTTCTCAATGTATTTGTTTCAAATTACTCTTTAGAAGAAAGGAAATTTTAAATTTATACTTAAAGGAACTAGAAAAAAAACAAGTGAATACAAGAAAGGAATTAAAAAAGATCAGAGCAGAAGTTTTAAAAATAGACTCAAAAAAATACAAAGATCAATGCAACCAAGATCTAGTTCTTCAAAGAAATAAAAAGATCGACAGACCTTTAACCAGACTCATCAAGAAAAAAAATCCCTAGCCAGTGTGGCTCAGTTGATAGGAGCATTGTCCTGTACACGGAAAGGTTGTGGTTTGATTCCCAGTCAATGTACATACCTAGGTTGCTGGCTAGATCCCCAGCACCCTCAAGGCATTTGCAGGAAACAACCAATCTCTCTCTCTCTCTCTCTCTCTCTCTCTCTCTCTCTCTCTCTCTCTCTCTTCCCCTCTCTCTAATAATCAATGAAAATATCCTCAGGTGATAATTTTATTAAAAAAGAAAGAAAAAAGAAACACAAGAGAGGACCCAAATAAATAAAATCATCAAGGAAAAAGAATTAACAAGTCACACCACAGAAATACAAAGGATTGTAAGAAGATATTATGTACCATTATATGCCAAATTGAACAATCTGGATCAAATGGACAAATGCATAGAAACATGCAATCTCCCAAACTAAATCTGGATGAATCTGAGAATCTGGACAGACAGATTACAACCAGCAAAATTGAAGCAATAATCAAAATCACCCAATGAACAAAAGTCTTGGACTGGATGGCTTCACAGGTGAATTTTACCAAAAATAAAAAGAAGAGCTAACACCTATATTTCTCAAACTATTTCAAAAAATTCAAAAGGAGTAAAAGTTCCCAAGCTTATTTTATGAGGTCAGCATAATCCTAATTACAAAAGCAGGTAAAGACACTGCAAAGAAATAAAAATATAGGCCAATATCCCTGATGAACATAGATGCTATCCTCCACAAAATATTAGCAAACCAGATCCAGCAATACATTAAAAGATCATACACCATGAGCAAGTGGACTTTATTCTAGGATGCAAGGTTGGTACAATATCCACAAATCAACAAATGTGATATATCATATAAGCAAAATGAGGCATAAAAATCATTTAGTAATATCAATAGATGTAAAAAAAAAGCTATTTGTTAAAATTCCACAAGAATTTATGATAAAAACTCTCAGCAAAGGGGGAATAGAGGGAGCTAGATGTTGCCAATCTTGGAGTCAGAGATGTGGCATCTCTGAAAACATTCTCAATCTGACCAGGTTCTAAGGCATAGGGGAGAGCTGGGAATCATGAGAAAGACAGTGGGGCCTTGGGAGATCTAAGGGTGAGTACAATTCAAACCTCCTCCTCAAGGACTCAGTGAGGAAACTGCCAGACCCAGGACTATGCCTGGTGGGCTGAGGCAGGTTCTATACAACCTGCCTGGAGAGACGGACAATTGAGGACGGATGCTCAGGTTTGAACTCCCATGCAAGGATCAGCCTGTGGACTCCCTCAGATATTTCCAATGAGTTCGACCATGTAGGGAGAGGGCTGGCCACAGGCAGGGATTCTGGATGACACATAAAGCTGCAGAGCTCTAGACCGCTCCAGAAAAAGAGACTGTGGTTCCCTGATGCCAGCTCTCATGGGATTCATTGGCCCTGCAAGCCTGGGCCATGCCAGGAGTCAGCTTGTGAGAAACACCTGGCAGAGCTTCCATCCACAGACAGCCTGTGTACCTTCCCAGAGCAGTG
The DNA here is from genome assembly GCF_963259705.1 of Myotis daubentonii. Lineage (NCBI taxonomy): Eukaryota > Metazoa > Chordata > Mammalia > Chiroptera > Vespertilionidae > Myotis > Myotis daubentonii. The sequence goes on from NC_081842.1 coordinate 121,806,287, forward strand.
TCATCAAGAGTGAAGTGCAGCCCTGACTGGTTTGGTTCAGTGGATAGAGCATCGGCCTGCGGACTGAAGGGTCCCAGGTTCAATTCCAGTAAAGGGCATGTACCTTGGTTGCGGGCACATCCCCAGTAGAGGGTGTGCAGGAGGCAGCTGATCGATGTTTCTCTCTCACTGATGTTTCTAACTCTCTATTCCTCTCTTCCCCTCTGTAAAAAATCAACAAAAACAATAAAAATATATTTTTTTAAAAAAGAGTGAAGTGCAGGGAATTACTGACCCCATGGTAAGGTCTGCTGGTCTGCCTGATTCACGGGCAAACAAGTCGTGGATGCCTGAGGACAGGTCTGTGGGAACCAGCTGCGCATGTGCTTTCCTCAATGACGAGGCATCCAGGCTTCTGATCGATGTCAGAGTCTGAGACATGTCAGAATAGTTTGGGACACAGCTGGCAGCTGCTGGGGGACACTTCAGGCTGCCAAGGTCCATCTAGCTCCAAGACAGAGTTACAAATTCCCCTGAAGCCAGATCTCAAAATCTTGGAGAGAGATATCCTGGGATCTTGGGATCCATTTTAGATCTGCCTAGGGCCCCAAGGGATAAGTCACAGTTGGAAATCACAATTGCCTGTCAAGCCACAAGGCAAAAGGAATGCAAGACTATGGGTTCTGACTGTAACCACCATTCAAACCTCATCAATGCCCAAGTGCTGGGAACTGCTGGCCCTGGACACCGCCTGGCAGACCAGGGCGGGCTGTATCTAGCAGGCCCACGTGGCCTGATGAGTAAGGTCAGATGCTACAGTGTGGCTGCGCATGCGCGGGCCGGCTCACTGAGCTCTGTCCCTGGGCCTGGCTTTTAGGGACCGACCTGGCCATAGACAAATACTTCCGGGAACACTGCATGCAGCCAAGGTTCGGCCTGCTCCCAAACAGAGGTGCCTTTTCCCTTGAAGCCAGATCTCCCAGGAACCCCTTAGCCTTGACATACAGGGCAGTGCAGAGAAATCAGTTCCTGAGGAACTCCTGGGAGATCTCTCTCCACAGAGGCCCTGGGTGTCTTCCTGGCACAAGGCCATACAGGGTGTGGCTGAAACAACATTTCCTATTCAGCATCACGAGTGTGGTGGGGGAACCGTTGGCCCTAAGAAGATGTCTGCTAAGCTGGGTGGCACCCATTTCACAGACCAAGAAGTGCTGGGTGCCTGACATCTGGGGGCACAGAAGCCACATGCACATGCTTGTGCGGTGCTTTCTGGCCTTCCAGGCTCCATGGCACTGGTCCTCAGGTCAGGGCCAGGAAGGGATATTCTGGGCCACAGATGGGAGCTTCCTGGGGACTCTCCCATCTCCCCAGGTACATCTGGCTCCAAACCAGAGTTATCAATTCTGAAGCCATATTATTGAGAATCTTAGAGCAAGATCTGGTGGGATCTCAGAAGCCATTCCAGGTTGGTCAGGGCTCTAGGGGTTGCAAGATGGCTGGGAATCATGTCTACTAGGTCCCTGGACAAAAAACAACAGAGTCTTCTTGGGTCTGGGAGTAAGCACAATCCACTTCCTCTAAAGTGCTATGCAAATATAAGGGATAAGGATGCACACAGTCTGCAGGAGTCATTTAGAAAAGCCTGCTTTTGGAGGTGTAGCTGAGACAGGTCCTGAATTCAGCAGGCAGATTGTAGGGGACAAAATAGCAAAGAGGATGACATAAGCAGACTTAGATGACAAAGTTTACCTGTCTGAAGGAACAGTCCATAGAAGAGTTAAACAGAGATGTGGAGGTATATAGGGAGCAGGGGAGAGGAAACTGGGAAGGTAAGCTGGGGCCAGACTATGGAGCCCTGGTGTGCCGAGATTCCGAGAAAAAAATCATATTTCCACATAAATAGGGAGAAGACATTGAGGACTTTTGAGCACATGCACGATATTAAACCCTGGAGGGACACAGACCCACAGGTCACAGACTGAGGTCAATATACAGATGTTTTATTTCCTGCTGGGGACTATGCTTTATTATAATTTTAAAATTAATTTATTCTCTATCAATAGGGCCTGCTCAGCTCTGGTTTGCTACAAGAATCATCCATTCTATTGCTTTATGACCACTGATTTATGCATTTATGTTACCTATCTGTCCATACAAATCACATCGGGCTTTAACGTCTGATTAAGTGAGACTTAGAAAAAATTTAACCTGGTGCCAGGATAGAGGATGCAGTAAAGTTGAAAGAGGAGAGACAGTGAGGAGGGATGAATTCTGCACACATGTACCTGGACCTCCCTTCTAGATGTAACCTGGGCTGTGGTGTTACAGCCTCAAGGTTGGAAAATTAGGTGTGAAGGGAGGCAAGCCTGAACTCTGCTGCCAACTTGACACTTATCCCAGGGCAAGTCCTGTATGGCACATGGGGTACAAATACATTTTAAGGAGAAATGGTTTCAGATGTGCAGCCCAAACTCAAATTTTCTATAAAGAGTAAAATAAAAGGAATGCATACTTTCCCCCACTATTCTGTATAGGCCACATTTAAGGATTTGAGGAAAATCAGATACATTCCCCAGGGCATGTAACCAGCCAATCAGAACACCTCATTCTTTAGGGGAGGTAACCTGGTCAATACAGTAGTCATAGCCATCCCATCAGGTCTGCTGCCTTCTGGGCTGCCCTTGCTCACATACCTATCACTGTGTACATGGGACTAATAGGTGGGGCTCCATCTATGTCGAGCCATGTAACAAGGACACTGTGGGAAAATGCCTGGCATCAGAGGGCATATATAGAGAGCTATTTGGGAAGAATAAGTTTATTTATGTTTTAAATATTTTTTTATTGTTGATAGTATTATAGATTTCTTCCATTTCCTCCCTTTTTCCCCCTTCCCATCCCCTACCGACTGCTCCAGTTCTTCACTATCCTATTGCCTGTGTCTATGCATATCCTGTTTAATAAATAGCTAATATGCAAATTAAGCCTCACACCCTCACAAGATGGCTGCCTACAACCAAGCCACCGGAGGGGTTAGTGAGGGACGACCAAATGACTGAACAAGCAGGCTGCGTGGGGCAACCAGGCTGGCAGGGGGGTAGTGAGGGACGACCAAATGACTGAACAGCAGGCTGTGTGGGGTGACCAGGCTGGCGGAGGGCTGTGAGGGGAGACCAGGCTGGTAGGGGGGTTAGTGAGGGACAACCAAATGACTGAACAAGCAGGCTGCGTGGGGTGACGAGACGGGGGGGAAGGGGCCGTGAGGGGTGACCAGGCCAGCATGGGGGGTAGTTGGGGGTGACCAGGCCAGTAGGGAGGCAGTTAGGGGTGACCAGGCCAGCTGGGGGGAGCAGTAAGAGGTGACCCGGCTGGCAGAGGGGGCAGTTAGGGGCAACCAAGCTGGCGGGGGGGGGTGCAGTTGGGGGCAACCTGGCCGGCAGTGGGGGGCAGTTGGAGGTGATCAGGCTGGCATGCAGAGGCAGTGAGGGGTGATCAGGCTGGCACCAGAGGCAGTGAGGTGTGATCAGGCTGGCAGGGGGCGGGGGGCAGTTAGGGATGACCAGGTAGGCAGGCAGGTGAGCGATTAGGAGCCAGGGGTCCAGGATTGTGAGAGGGATGTCCGACTGCCAGTTTAGGCCTGATCCCTGGGATTGAGCAGTCGGACATCTCCCGAGGGGTCCTGCATTGGAGAGGGTGCAGGCTGGGCTGAGAGGACCCTCCCCTCTGTGCACGAATTTCATGCACCGGGCCCCTAGTACTGTAATAATTATGTATGGTGCCATTTGATTACTGGAAATATTGAGGGGAGCACTTTGTAAAGTATATGATTGTCTAACCAGTATGTTTTAACACCTGAAACTAATACAAAGTAATATTGAATATAAATTGTAATTGAAAATATTAAAACATAAAAAATGTTATGTCACTGAGAAAAGAAAATTTCCTTGTCAGCTTCATTATAGTGAGATCCATGACCATTTAAAATTATGGGGAATGTTAATAGTATTCCTGACTGCAGTCCTTTGAGGTGTATTCTTCAGACTGTTCAATATTTAGCTATAAAAAAGAGAAAAATGGTTTTCTTTTGTAAGCCTGCTTGGTTTCAGTATCATTTGCAGTCAGTGTAGAAATGGTCTGAAAATGGTTCTTAACCTAAAATTATGGTACAAAATGAAGACCCTTAGGAAAAAAATTAAATTAAATTAAACCTGTCTTGCCCAAGTGAGAGTCAACTGATGGTCTCGATTTAAAACATTTGGCTCCTCCTTCAGCCCCTCTCGTGATTCCCCACCATATGAAGAGGGACTTCCTGTGAGTCATGCCGAGGCTTCCACTACATTCCTCCTCGGGCTTTGGGTCCTGCCCACACCCATCCTGCTAGGTAGTCAGAAAGAATGGCCTGCGCTCCCCATACTCACCAGAGTGCTCAACTTAATCTAGGGGTTACTCTGCCTCAGGGAGGGCAATATTCATTGAGACCAGTCCCTGCAGGTCTAGGCTACCTCAGGGATTCACAATATGTGCACTGCATCCTACTGAGATGATCCTGAGACGATGGAGAATCTCTTCACCTCTGCATAATGGAAAACTATTTTCCTCTTTTTTATAACAGACCTAGGAGGCATCTGTGTCAGTGGAGGAGCAGGGCTTGTTCTAAGTGCAGCAGTTTACTCCACAGCCATTGTGAACACTGAAGGCATGACTCAGAGACAAATTAAGGGTGTCCACTTAGAAGATGCTGTGAGAAGCCCACCAAGACATACAGCAAGAAGTGGCAGGCTCAGACAGCACTGGGGCCAAAAAACCCTCTCCTTGGCTTATGCCAGGGCTGCAGTGACATCTGAGATTCATGCAGATTTGGGTTGGGTATGCCTAATAATGGGACTTCCAAAGGGGCCCCAAACAAAGGCCTGAGGAGAGATCCCATCCACCTTCCTTAAAAGAGTTTTTGAGGCTTATCAAAAATATACTAGTATATATTTTTAAAAACTACAGAAACTGGAAGGGTGGTTGGGGATGCCAATATCTCAATTGGTTGAGATTGCTTTGAAAGTGTTTAACAGCTATGACCAAGTCAGGAAGAGACAACAAGTTTCACTGCTCGCCACAGCTGCTAACAGCAACAAACCAAGACCCAGTAAGGCACTTGCTGTGGAAAACAAAGGACCCTGGGTGTGACCCTGGGCCCCCACCACCTGCCTGAAAGGCTGTCCACCTTTACAATGTGCATATTGTAGACAAGAGGCATTTGGAGACAAGAATGTTGTAGCTGCTCCCAAATATAGGAGAAGGACCTTTCCATAAAGCAACCACCAGCAACCAGGAATGATCAGACCCAGGAGCTCCTCTCACTAATTGACACCAGAGTTATAGTAAATGCCAGACAGGACCCTCTCCCCAGGACCATGTACATTACTGATGTATCTGAAAAAGTCTGTATGTGCCAAGGTGCCCTATTCACTTGTTGGTGTGGGATCTATTAACAAAATTAAGTGCCTAAGTGACTTTTTCACCAAAAAAATTAGACTTTGAAGTATTCCCAGATCAAGCCTTCACTTTACAAGCTGTTCTATTATAATTGGAAAACAAGCCTCATTCAGAAATTCCTTAATAAAGTCTACAAAAGCTAAGAGTGGTTTTTGGACTGATGGGAGGCTGACCTGATAGCAAGTAAAACTCCCTAGGCACTGAGGCTCAAAATTTAAAGCAATACTTTTTTTAATCACAACAATATTGCAACTAAACTCAGAACAACTATCACTCAGATACACCTGAAATCTGGCTGATTCAGATTACAACTAGGGCATTCAAGAAGAAGCCACATTGAGACTGGTAGGAGGGGCAGAATCACAGAATGGACTGGTCCCACACCCACATGGATAAAAATAGGAGGGATATCTTTGTTGTAGAGGTCCTGCCGTAAGGAGTGAGGAGTCCCAACCCCACACCAGGCCCCCCCACCCCAGGGTTCCAGTGCTGGGAAGACAAGTCTCCATAACTTCTGGCTGTAAAAACTAGTGGGGATTGAAGCTGAGTAAGGGTGAGGCTGCTGGAGTCCCATGCAGTTCCTCTCAAAGGGACTACACACAGACACTTACTGGGACTTACTCTCTCTGAGCTTTAGCACTGGGGCAGCAGCATGAAAGGAACCAGAAATATATGGGGAGGCACTGAATTGTCTGGAATGAGAGCAAGAGCTAGGGTTGGAAGGGCAGCTTTCTCCCAGACAGAAGTGTTAACAGAGGCCATTGTTCCTTTGATGAGCCCTTCCTGCAAAGAGCCAGTAGATAGGCACCATACCTAAGACTCCATCAACCTGGATTACACTGTTTGCCCCACCTTGGTGAATCTCTGAGATCCTTTCCCATCCAATATTCAGGCCCACCCAAGATGTTTCCAGTGATCCATACACATGGACTGTTTTGGCTCATGTTTCAGTTTCTCCTAAAATCTCTCAAACAAGCAGCATCTGGCCTCAGTGAGTGCCATACCTCTCATTAAGCAGCCTTAGGCCTGGCACTAGCAGCAGCTGGCCTCGGTTCACAAGTTGGCCTCACCTGGGTATCTCCAAGCCCAGCACAAGTAGCAGACATCTGCAGATGCTTTGTAGCTCATACCAGGTGGCTCTAGGCAGAACACAGGTGGTGGCTGACTTTGGCCTGCATCTCCAGGGAAGTCCCACAGCCAGTGCACTGAATGGACAGCTTCAGACCACTTTGAAGCACCACCACCTAACCATTTTGACCAGTGAAACACTCAAGTGGCAAAATCAGCTGGTACCAGAGCCCTGCTGAAGTACGTCCTGCTCTGAGGAATCAGCCCCTGCACAGCTGATGCTCCATAGTGGTTGAAGGTCTGCATTCAGGGGTCAGTGGTTGCAGCTAGTCCTTGCAGCTGATTGGCCTGGGGGTAAATCCCACCCATTGACATGCCAACAGCAATCAAGGATCAACTACAAGAGAAAGGTATACACAGCCCACACAGGTGGTGCACCTCAAGTGCCCAGCTTAGGCAATTGGGGAGGCTTTGCCACTGGACCCTACAGAACATCTACTACTTTAGGCCACTTTACCTAATACATAAAAACAAACACAGAGAGGCTGCCAAATAAGGACACACAGAAAAAAAAATGTTCCAAAAGAAAGAACAGGAGAGAAAAAAACTCCAAAAAAAATAACTAAACAAAAAGGAGACAAGCAATCTACTAGGTGCAGAGTTCAAAACACTGATTATAAGGATGCTCAATGAACTTAGTGAGAACCTCAACTCACTCCAGCATAAAAAAGGACCAGTCAGAAATAAAGGGTACACTAAGTAAAATGAATAACTCAACAGTAGAGTAAATGAAGCCAAGAATCAAATCAGAAATTTGGAACATAAGGAAACAAAAAACAACCAATCAGAAAATCATAAGGAGAGTAAGGGGATGAGGATAGTGTAAGGAGCCTCTGGGACAACTTCAAGCTTACCAACTCTTACATCATGGGGGTGCCAGAAGGAGAAGAGAGAGAGCAAGAAATTGAAAACCTGTTTGAAAAAATAATGACAGAAAACTTCCCTAACCTGGTGAAAGAAATAGGCTTATAAATCCAGGAAGCCCAGAGCCACAGACAAGATGAATTCAGAGAGGCCAACACCAAGACACATCATAAATAAAATGTTTCAGCTGATCAATGACTCTCTCTCATCATTGATGTTTCCCTGTCTCTCTCTCTCTCCCTCTCTCTCTCTCTCTCTCTCTCTCTCTCAAATCAACAAACAACAAGTGCTGGCAAAGATGTGGAGTAAAGTACATTGTTGGTGGGAATGCAGACTGGTGCAGCCATTATAGAAAACAGTATGGAGTTTCCTCATAAAATTAGAAATGGAACTGCCATTTGACACAGTGATCCCACTTTTAGAAATATATCCTAAGAAACCCAAAACACCAATCAGAAAAACTACATGCACCCTATGTTCAAAGCAGTACAATTTACAATAGCTAAGATATAGTAACGGCCCCAGTGCCCATAAGTAGATGAGTGGGATTAAAAAAAAAAAAAAAAAAAAAAAAGCTGTGGTATAATTACACCATCGAATACTATGCGGCTGTAAAAAAAAAAAAAAAAAATCTCTAATCTTTTGAGACACCTGGAGGGACCTGGAGAATATTATGCTAAGCAAAATAAGCCAGTCAGAGAAAGACAAGTATCACATGATCTCACTCATATGTGGAATCTAATGAACCAAATAAACTGATGAACAAAATAGATCCAGAGACATGGAACAGGATGATGAATTTCAGAGGGAAGGCGGGCGTGCGTGAGGGGTGGGAAGTGATCAACCAAAGAACTTGTATGCATATATGCATAACCCATGGACACAGACAATAGGGTAGTGAATGCCTAGGGAGGAGTAGGTGTAGGGTGGAGTGGAAAAAAGGGACATCTGTAATACTTTCAGCAATAAAGGTAAATTAAAGAAAAAATACATAGAATGGCTGAACTCATAAAACAAAACAAAACACAAGCTCTAACAACATGCTTCCTAAGAGAGACCTACTTTAGCCTTAAAGACACATAGTTTGAAACACTATCCTGAATAACTTATGGTCCAACAAAGGGATTAAGTGGGAAATTAAAAAAGTATCTTGAGACAAACAAAAAACATAAGCACACATGCCCATACTTATGATATTCAGCAAAAACAATTCTAAGAGTGAACTTCATACCAGTAAACACCTACATTAAGAAGCAAAGATCCCCAATAAACAACTTAACTCTATGCCTTCAGGAACTAGAAAAAGATAAGACTGATTCCAAGGTTAGCAGAAGAGAGCAAATAATGCATATTTGAGCAGAAATAAATGCAATAGAGAATAGTAAAACAATAAAAAATATTAACCAAACTGAGAGTTAATTCTTTAAAAATATAAACAAAATTTACAAATCTTCAGCTAAACTAACCAAGAGGGAAAAAGAGAGTGTCAAAATAAAAATTATAAATGAAATAGACACTACAACTGATACCACAAAAATACAAAGGATCAGAAGAGGCTACTATGAACAAATATATGCCAACAACTAGGTCAAATTAAAAGAAATGGAAAATATTTAGAAATATAAAAATTATTAAAACTGATTCAGAAAGAAATTGAAAGTCTGAATAAATCAATTACTAGTAAGGAGATTGAATCAGTGATCAAAAATCTCCCAAAGAAGAAAACTCAGAATCAGATGGCTTTACTATTGAATTTTATTAAACATTTAAATATGAATAAATGACAATATTTCTCAGAATCTTCCAAAAAAAATCAAAGATGAAGGAAGACTCCCAAACTCATTTTATTTACAAGGTCAGCATTATCCTGATACCAAAGCCAAAAAAGTACACTACCAGGAAAGGATACTATAGACAAGTAGCCCTATGAATAACAATGGTTGCAAGGGAGGAAGGAGTGTTGTGGTTCAGTGGTCGACAAACTCATTAGTCAACAGAGCCAAATATCAACAGTACCACGATTGAAATTTCTTTTGAGAGCCAATTTTTTTTAACTTAAACTATATAGGTAGGTACATGGTTATTAACTTAATTAGGGTACTCCTAAGGCTTAGGAAGAGCCACACTCAAGTGGCCAAAGAGCCGCATGTGGCTCGCGAGCCACAGTTTGCCGACCATGGGTCTAGGTGAAAAAAGTGAAAGGATTAGAAGTACTAATTTTATGAAATAGTCACAGGGATGTAAAGTAAAGTTTAGGGAATAAAGTCAATAATATTGCAGATACAAGAATTCTTAATAAAATAGCAGCAAACCAAATTGAGCAGTAATAATCATCTACCATGTTTAAGTGGGATTTATACCTGAGATTCAAGCATAGTTCAAAATATGCAAGTCAATCAGTGTGATACATCACATTAATAGAATGAAAAAAATCATATGATCATCTCAATAGACTCAGAAAAAGCAAAATTCAATATTCATTAGTGAAAAAAAACAAATTATGTACAAAAGGAACATACCTCAACATACTAAAGACTGTATTTTTAGTCCCACAGCTAACATCATACTCAATAGTGAAAGATTGAAAGTTTTTTCTCTGAAATTAGGAAAAAGACAAGACATAGAAACAACCTTGCTCTCACCACGCCTATTCAGCATAGTAATGGAAGTTCTTGCCAAGCAATAAGGCAAGAAATAAAAGCCATCATAATTGGAAAGAAACAAGTAAAATTATGTTTATTTGCAGATGATATGACTTTATACAGAAAATCCTAAAGACTCTACCAAAACAATGTTAGATATAATTAACAAATTCAGTAAAGTTTCAGGATACACAATTAACATGCAGAAATCAGTAGCATTTCTATACACAAATGATGAATTATTTGAAAAAAGAACACAGAAAATGATTCCATTTACCATGACATCAAAAACAATAAAATATTTAGGAATAACCTTTGCCAAGGAGGTGAAAGATCTCTACTTTGAAAACTATAAGACATTGATGAAAGAAATGGAAAAATACACGAATAAATGGAAAGATATTCTGTGTTTATGAATCAGGAGAATTAAATTGTTAAAATATAAGTACTACCAGAAACAATTCTATCAAGATCCCAATGGTATTTTTTACATACAAAGTAGAAAAACAATTCTAAAATTTATATTATTTCAAGCTATATTATAAAGATATACTAATCAAAACAGTATGGTATTGGCATAAAAAAAACAACAGACAAATATATCAATGGATCAAAATTGATAGCATAGAAATAAACCCAAGCATTCTAATATTTGACAAAGGAGCCAAAAATACTCAATGGTGAAAAGGCAATATCTTCAATGAATGGTGTTGAGGAAATAGAATTTTAACATGTAAAAAAAAAAAATAAAAGTATACCCCCATATTATGCCAGTACCCAAAACAAACTTGAAATGTATTAAAGTCTTAACTGTTAGGCATAAAATTCCTAAGGGAAAAAACAGAGGGAAAAGGTCCTTAACATGGATCTTGGAAATTATTTATTTAGATATGATACCTAAACCACAAGCTACAAAATCTAAAATAAATAAGTGGGACTACCTCAAATTAAAAGCTACTGCACAGCAAAAGAAACAATGAACAAAGTGAAAAGAAACTTATGAAATGAAAAAAAAATTGTAAATCTCACATCTGATAAAGGGGTAGTATCCAAAACATATAAAGAAGCCATAAAACTCAATAGCAAAATAATAATGATAATTCAACTAAAAAGGGTAAAATGAATGGACATTTTTACAAAGAAGACATACAGATGGCCAATAGGCTCATGAAAAGATGCTCAACATCACTAGTCATTAGAAAAAGGCAAATAAAAGCCTCACTCCTGTTACAATAGCCATCATCACAAAAGATAAGAGATAACAAATGCTAGCAAGGATGTGGATTAAAGGGAACTCTTTTGTACCATTGGGGTTATAAACTAGTGCAGCCACTATGGAAAACAATATGGAGGATCCTCAAAAAAATTGAAAACAGAAAAACCATATGAATCAGCAATTCCACTTTGGGGAATATACCCCAAGGAAATGAAATCACTAACTTGAAAAGATATGTGTAACCCATGGTCATAGCAGTATTATGTATAATACCCAAGACATAGAAACAACCTAAATTATATCCATTAATGGATGAATGAATAAAAAGTTTTGATATATCTATCCTATCTAATAATAGAGAAACATGGTAATTAACCATAACTTCACTACCCTTCCCATTGGCTAATCTGCGAGATATGCAAATTAACTGCCAACCAAGAGGGCGGCTGGCAGCCACGCAGCTGAAGCGAACATGAGGCTTGCTTGCTCCAGTGATGGAGGAAACCAAGGTTCCCCGCCTGCCGCAGCCCAGCTCTGAGCTCCAGATGCAACAATGTTGCAATTATAGAAGCTAAACAAACCCAGAAACCTGCTTTCAGCCGCCAGCAGGCTCAGAGCTTAGAGCGCCAGTGATGGCAACAGAGTTTCAATTATAGAAGCTAAACAAACCCAGATACCTGCTTTCAGCCAGCCATGCCTCAGAGCTGGAGCCGGCTCTCAGCTCCAGTGACAGCTATAGAAGGTAAATAAATCCCAGAATAAAAAAAAATAAATAAATAAACAGAAAAAAAGGAGAGGCTGGGAGCTTCAGTTGCCCACCAGCCTGAAAACGGCCCTCAGCCCCTCACCCAGACTGGCCAGGCACACCAGTGGGGACCCCCACCCTGAAGGGGGTGTGACCAGCTGCAAACAGCCATCAGCCCATCATCCAGGCTGGCCAGGCACCCAAGTGGGACCCCCACCCTGATCCTCTATCCTATATAGTAAAAGGGTAATATGCAAACTGACCCTAACAACAGAAGGACTGGGAATGACTGGTCACTATGACACACACTGACCACCAGGGGGCAGATGCTCAATACAGGAGCTGCCCTCTGGTGGTCAGTGAGCTCTGACATGGAGTTGCTCTGCTCAGCCACAAGCCAGGCTGATGGCTGCCAGTACAGCAGTGGTGGTGGGAGCCTTTCCTGCCTCCTCAGCAGTGCTAAGGATGTCTGCAGCTTAGTCCTGCTCCCCGCTGGCAAGTGGATATCCCCCGAGGGCTGCCGGGCTACCAGAGGGATGTCTGATTGCCATCCTGGCCCAATCCCCTAGGGAGCAGGCCTAAGCCAGCAAGTGGTCACCCCCGAGGGGAGGGCATAAGCCAAGCTGAGGGACCCCCCTATCCCCGAGTGCACAAACTTTTGTGCACTGGGCCTCTATTATATATATAAAAAGCCAGCGAATGCTGTAACAACTGGAATGACTGGTAGCTATAATGCCCTGGCCCGATCAAGGGGTGGGGTAAGCCAGCCAATCTCCCATGGCCCCTCCCCCTGGCTGGCCCCACTCCTGATTGGCCTCTCCTACCCCAATTGAGGGTGGGGCAGCCAGCCAACCCCTCCCCCCACCCTGTGGCCCTACCCCCATGCCGGCCCCACCCTGATCAGCCCGCAGCCCCTCCCCCTGGCCAGCCCCACCCCTTATCGCCCCCCTACCACAATAGTGGGTAGGGCCAGCCAGCCAACCTCCTGCAGCCCCTCCCTCCGGCTGGCCTGCCCCTGATGAGCCCCCACCACCCTGATCAGCCTGAAGCCCCTCCCCCTGGTCGGCTCCATCCTTGATTGACCCTCCTACCCCAATAGGAGGTGGGGCCAGCTGGCCAACCTCCTGCAGCCCCTCCCCCCAGCCGGCCCCACCCCAGATGGGCTCCCATCACCCCGATCAGGTGCAGGGCTGGCTGGCCAACCGCCTGCAGTCCCTGCCCCCAAGCTGGCCCCACTCCTGATGGACCCCACCACCCCAATCAGCCCGTGGCTCCTCCTCCCAGCCAGCTCCACCCCCGACCAGCCCCACTCACACCAATAAGGAGTGGGGCCTGCTGGCCAACCTCCCCCAGCCCCTCCGCTGACCCCATTTGAGGGCAGAGACAGCTGGCCCACCACCCACAGGCCCTCCCCATGGCCAGCTCCATCCCCAATCACTCCCCCATCGGGGGCAGGGCCCACTGGCCAATCGCCCATGGTCCCTCCCCCAGCCAGCTCAGCACTAATTGGGTCCCCATCAGGGTGGGCTAGCTGGCCAACCTCTGGCCGCCTCCTCCTCCCAAAAGGCCCAGCCCTGATCTGCTGATTGGGGTTGGGCCAGCCGGACCCCACCTATGCACAAATTCATGCACTGGGCCTCTAGTATAGGTATAAAATGGTGAAAATCCCTTTTTGCAATGACATGGATGAACCTTGAAGGTATTATGCTAAGTAAGATAAGTCAAACAGAGAAAGACAAATACCATATGATTTCACTTGTAAGTGGGCTCTAAAAGCAAAAAAAAAGCATATTTATAGGAAAAAAAGATCAGATTTGTGGTTATCAGAGACAAAGTGTGAGGAGAATAGTGATCAAAACATAGAGTTCTAGTCCAGTTATAAGATAAATATTAGGGGTGTTCAAGATAATGACTATAATTAACACCACTGTATGATATATATGGAAGTTGTTAAGAGAGTAAATCCTAAGAGTTCTCATCGCATAGAAAAACTTTTTTTTTTTGCTTTTTCTTTTTATTGTATCTATATGACATAATGGATGCTAACTAAACTTATTATGGTAATCATTTCACAGTATATGTAAGTTAAACCACAATGCTGTACACCTTAAACTTATACAGTGATATATGTCAATTATATACGATTAAAGTAGAAAAAAATGGTAAGAGATAATCCATTCAAGATTTTACTCTACCTCCAATATGGATAACTCTTGTCATATTGGACCCACCTGAACTCAGCTCTGAATATAGCAAAAGAGCTGGGATATATAGCCAAGGGACTGACTGAGGGAAGGAATGCCAGTGGCCAAAAATTACCTAAAAGAACTTGGTTAGACATCCAGGGTAGGGGGATTCTTATTGAATTGGCCTAATAAGATTCTTGATAAAGGCCTTAGACATCAAGAATGGGGAATGAAGAGCTTGATCAGGCGTCATGCCTTAGGGGATTTTCAATCTACTAGCTTAGCATGAGGCTTTGCTAAAACTGGGCACATGGGGCACTGTTGAGTTCTAGTCCAGCAGAGGGCACGGAGGAGCCTAAGTTGAGTCAAAAGATCTTGTTCATGAGCCAAGCTTGTTCTCTGTATTATTCAAATTTGTGAATTCTTAATAAATTTATTCTGCTTTATCCAGCAACAATCTCAAAAAAGTCTATTAAATCTTCATATGACCAAAGCATTGCTCAATTTATGATCTTATCAAATTTGCTACCCCCTACAAAAATAAATAAATAAATGATTTTGACTTTCACCCCAGATACTTTGTCTTCAGCAACTCCATGGACAGTGAATGGCTCATCATAGATTCATTTCACAAAGTTCAGAATATAGGGTCACCCTGATGCCTCTTTCTTCCAAGCAGGACACTTGATATCATTGCTTAATATAGAATATTCTATCTTCTACTGGTTCCAAAAATGATTTGACTTCTTTATGACGTTCATAAAGAACTGAGAACAGAATTCTAATTGAAACCTCACATGTGCTTCTTATGCTCACTCTGCCTCACCCAACCCTTTCTGTCTATTTTTATCTGAAAATATTTGAAATGGGAAAATTTTACCCCACCCACATATTTCAAATGACTAATTTTGTTCTTAGGATTTAAGATAAAAGGTGGAAACTGGTCTTTGATACTCTGCAGTGTCCTCCAAGGTCCCTCCCAGCCACTTGCTAAAGAATTTCTGTTTTTCCTTTTCACTTTTGTGACTGATCATCACTCAGGATGTTCCACTTCATTAAACTCATACTTCCCAGTTATTTCCAGGAACATTTTAATTGGTTTAAAGTTGCATGCTAGTCCAAGCTTTCCATTGCCTCCAAACTATTGGTGGCTCTATTTTACAATAAATCCATGTACTCTAAACTTCTCCATTGCAGCATTTAATAAAATGAAAATTATGAAAGCCTTTTGTAAACATTTTGGTTTGCACCTGCTGTTTCTACAGCATCTATGAGGAAGAGACACCATGTGTTATCATATTCTGTCATGTGACCACTCACTGAGGTTCTTAAACTTGGGCAAGAAAAGAGCAAGCAACCATGCAGGACCACATAAAATGGAGAGCTGTCTGTCCAGTTTAGGGATAGTGTATTCCTTTTGTGGATGAAAAAAGGGTTTCCATGGAAAGTAACTTCACAAGAAAGTTTGAATATAAAGTCTTAGCAGGGCAGGTCATGGGGTGGGTAGTCATGCCCCATACATATAACTTTTAAGTAAAAGGCTTATTTTTGCCTTAAGCAAGCCCTGTCCATTGTTTCTGTGCATTTAAGTTAAACACACCCTTGAACTGAGGGGTAACCACCCTAAAGAGAGCGCATTGCTGACGATCCTATAATCCAATCCCCCACCTTGCTTTTCCCACTTCCATGCTATCTTCCTATGTTCCCTCCTTAATTTCAAACAAATAAAAGAAGCTGAAAAACTATTATTCAGGAAGCATTTTAAATCCTGTTGCCCAGTATATGTCATCAGTTTGGCTCAAATAAACTCATAAAAATTATCTACAGGTTTGGACGTTTCTCATGGGGGCACTTTCATTGTGCTCAGAGCCCACCTGGACATACTGGGGTCTCAGCTCATGAAAACCAAGGGGCTCAGACCTGCTCACCAGCCACCAACTGGGAGTGTGGAAAAGGTCTCACGGAGACAAGTGTGCTCTGGGTGATTTCAGATTCAGGGGAGGATCTGGGAAGACGCTGGTCCTGTGAACATGCTGATCAGCCTGCACAGGATAAAAGCCAGGGTGCTTCTGGCCCATACCAAGGGTCCCATACACGGAACATCATAGAATGATAACAATGGCGTACGTCATGATTGTGTAATTCTTTTTTAAAAAATATGTTTTTAGCTGAAACCAGTTTGGCTCAGTGGATAGAGCATTGGCCTGCGGACTGAAGGGTCCCAGGTTCGATTCCGGTCAAGGGCATGTACCTGGGTTGTGGGCACATCCCCAGTAGAAGATGTGCAGGAGGCAGCTGATCGATGTTTTTCTCTCATCGATGTTTCTAACTCTCTATCTCTCTCCCTTCCTCTCTGTAAAATATCAATAAAATATATTTTAAAAAATAAATAAATAAAATAAAATATGTTTTTATTAATTTCAGAGAGGAAGGGAGAGGGAGAGAGAGATAGAAACATCAATGATGAGAGAGAATCATTGATTGGCTGCCTTCTGCACGCCCCCCACTGGGGATCGAGCCAGCAACCCAGGCATGTGCCCTTGACTGAAATCGAACCAGGACCTTTCAGTCCGCAGGCCCACTCTCTATCCACTGAGCAAACCAGCTAGGGCCGTGGTAGGCAAACCGCGGCTTGCGAGCCACATGCGGCTCTTTGGCCCCCTCAGTGTGGCTCTTCCACAAAATACCACGTTCGGGTGCACACGTACAGTGCAATTGAAACTTCGTGGCCCATGCGCAGAAGTCACTATTTTGTGGAAGAGCCGGTATTTTGTGGAAGAGCCACACTGAAGGGGCCAAAAAGTCTCATGTGGCTTGCAAGCTGTGGTTTGCCGACCTGCAGTTTGCCGACCACTGAGCTAGGGCATGATTGTGTACTAGTAATTCTTTACCAATGACCACAGACAGTCTCCCAAATCCTATCTCTTTCTGACAGCTTTGCCATTCCACTTGCCAGTCACATACACAGGAAAAGTTGGTGTTTACCAGAACAGTCAGGGTCCAGCATAAGATGACCGAGGGCCTGATGCAGAAGGGAGCGTGTGGTCTCAGACCCGCCCACCTGGAGCTCCCAAGGCAGTGG
This sequence comes from Myotis daubentonii, assembly GCF_963259705.1. NCBI lineage: Eukaryota > Metazoa > Chordata > Mammalia > Chiroptera > Vespertilionidae > Myotis > Myotis daubentonii. The sequence continues at coordinate 121,823,616 of NC_081842.1, forward strand.
TGATGCTCGGACTCCACTCCAGAGGAGGTGGTGCCAGTGTGCATGCCCCTTCCTCTCTGTGAACGCAGAAAGCAGGTTTCCATCCCATTTCCCTTGGGAAATATTCCAGCCTCAATCTTGCAATTCTCTGGGGGTTCTCTTAGAGAGGGGACAAGGAGTTGGCTGAAGTCAGATGCTTGAGCATCCTATTTGTGGATCTGAATGCGTTTCCAGTGAATTACAAGGAAGCCATTATGATAAAGGGAAAAAAATCCCCAGATATCAAAATACGGTCTGAAATAAAATAATTTTATCTCAAATAACTGGTGGCCACTCGTCATTTTCCAGAGACTGCTACATATGCCAATTCAAAATTGGAAGCGTTCTTAGTGGCAATGTGAATGCACTCATCCTGTCAGCTGACCTTCAATATTCTTCATAAATCTAGGAGTTAAGCAGTGACATTTATTGTCCTTATAAGGATGAATAAAATTTGGGTACTCAGAGCATGAGTGGTATAAATTCACATTCTGGTTAGGAGCAGAAAGGATTTGACCCTGGCTGGACTGGTAATAAATGAAGTACATGTAACTACTCTGCTATAGCAACATACCTAGGCAGCTGTGTGCTTCAAACAATCCACATCTATATTTAGATTTATTTTTATCCCTGGTCCTTTTATTTTAGATTGAGGATACATTTTTAAAAATATTTTTTTATTGATTTCAGAAAAGAGGGGAGACGGAGAGATAGAAACATCAATGATGAGAGATAATTATTGATCGGCTGCCTCCTTCACATCCCACACTGGGGATCAAACATGCAATCCAGTCATGTGCCCAGACCAGGAATTGAACCATGACCTCCTACTTCATAGGTCAATGCTCAATCACTGAGCCATGCTGGCCAGGAAACTTTGAGGGTATGTTTATTATAACTTTGGTTGTGGTTATTTTCTATTTATGTGTAAAGATGTATTTTGTAGACCAATATCAATTAGAAACAACTCTTTAAAATATATATATATATATATATATATATATATAATTGACATATATATATATATATATATATATATATATATTATTGATTTTTTACAGAAAGGAAGGGTGAGGGATAGAGAGTTAGAAACATCGATGAGAGAGAAACATCGATCAGCTGCCTCCTGCACACTCCCTACTGGGGATGTGCCCAAAACCAAGGTACATGCCCTTAACCGGAATCAAACCTGGGACCCTGCAGTCCACAGGCTGACACTCTATCCATTGAGCCAAACCCGTTAGGGCTAGAAATAACTCTTTAAAAAAAACAAAATTATTGGTTTTTTACAGAGAGGAAGGGAGAAGGATAGAGAGTTAGAAACATCAATGAGAGAGAAACATCGATCAGCTGCCTCCTGCACACTCCCCACTGGGGATGTGCCCACAACCAAGGTGCATGCCCTTGACCGGAATCGAACCTGGGACCCTTCAGTCCACAGGCCAATGCTCTATCCACTGAGCCAAACCGGTTAGGGCTAGAAATAACTCTTTAGAGACTGTTCAACTTTGTAAGCTAAAGGACAGGAAAAACAAGCCCAAATGAATTAGAATGGTCAAAGCATTAAAAATATCAATACAAATTTAAATAAATAACACACTTTAAGAATGAAATGAAGAAACGTTTTTTAACTTAAAATATTCTTTAAAAAGCAAAACTTTGACAGGAAATAAAGGAATAAGTAGGAACATGTGCATACTTCTGGGTTCCTGACCAGCATTTAAGGAACTTGGAAGTCATCACTCGGCCTAACTAAAAAGAAAAAGCTGAACAAACTGAAAATCAACAGTTCTTCTTAGATCCATCATAGAATGGAAATCACCGGAATATACAGAAAGGAGCAAGTTAGAACAGAAATCCAACAGCACAGACCTGCAGGGAAATCAGTGCTGGTGTCAGAATGCCTGAGCTGTAATTGTTGAATTACTGGATACTCTGTGAACCACTCCTCTCCCAGAGACCATGCCAGCCCTCATGTCTCCATCTCTGTCACATACAGCTGTGTCTGCCCTCACATGCCTCCATGCTATGAGCCTGTAGACAGATCTTCCCTTTGTATCTGGAACCCACTGTGAATACAGCCCAGGTCTTCTCCACTATGTCTCCACCCACTGTGTCTGCAGCCCTTGTTGGCGACAGGGTCTCCACCCACTGTGCCACATTCGGTATCTGTTTACCTGCTGAAAGGCATCTTAGTGCCTCCCAAGTTTCTAAGTTCTGGTCACTGTGAATAAAGGTGCTGTACATATTTTCTTGCTAGTTTTTATGTGTATATACATTTGGTAAATACATATTGTCATTTTTTCATATTGTAGCAGCCTTTCTAATAGGAGTGTGTTGCTGTTTCATTATTGTTTGTAGTTTGCTTTCTCTTAAGGACAAATGATGTTGCCCATCTTTACATATGCTCATTTCCCATCTGTATGTCTTTATTGAAGTGTCTGTTTAGATATTTACCTATTTTTTAATTCAGGGAGTTTGTTTTCTTTTTTTTTAATTAAATGTTTATTGTTCAGATTATTACATTTGTTCCTCTTTTTTCCCCCCCATAACTCCCCTCCTCCCAGTTCCCGCCCCACCCTCCGCCCTCACTCCCCACCCACTGTCCTCATCCATAGGTGCACGATTTTTGTCCAGTCTCTTCCCGAATCTCCCACACCCCTTTCCCCCCCAAGAATAGTCAGTCCATTCCCTTTCTATGTCCCTGATTCTATTATAATCACCAGTTCATTCTGTTCATCAGATTATTTATTCACTTGATTCTTAGATTCACTTGTTGATAGATGCATATTTGTTGTTCATAATTTGTATCTTTACCTTTTTCTTCCTCTTCCTCTTCTTAAAGGATACCTTTCAGCATTTCATATAATCCTGGTTTGGTGGTGATGAACTCCTTTAGCTTTTCCTTATCTGTGAAGCTCTTTATCTGACCTTCAATTCTGAATGATAGCTTTGCTGGATAAAGTAATCTTGGTTGTAGGTTCTTGGTATTCATCACTTTGAATATTTCTTGCCATTCCCTTCTGGCCTGCAAAGTTTCTGTTGAGAAATCAGCTGACAGTCGTATGGGTATTCCCTTGTAGGTAACTCGGTTTCTTTCTCTTGCTGCTTTTAAGATTCTCTCTTTGTCTTTTGCTCTTGGCATTTTAATTATGATGTGTCTTGGTGTGGTCCTCTTTGGATTCCTTTTGTTTGGGGTTCTCCGCGCTTCTTGGACCTGTAAGTCCATTTCTTTCACCAGGTGGGGGAAGTTTTCTGTCATTATTTCTTCAAATAGGTTTTCAATATCTTGGTCTCTCTCATCTTCTGGCACCCCTATAATTCTGATGTTGTTACGCTTGAAGCTGTCCCAGAGGCTCCTTACACTATCCTCGCATATTTGGATTCTTTTTTCATTTTGCTTTTCCGGTTGGATGTTTTTTGCTTCCTCGCATTTCAAATCATTGACTTGATTCTTGCGCTCCTCTGGTCTGCTGTCGGGAGTCTGTATAATATTTGTTATTTCAGTCCGTGTATGCTTAATTTCTAGTTGGTTCCCCAATATAGCATTGAGGGTCTCATTAGTTTTCTTGTAGATCTCATTAAGTTTATCGGCGGCTTCTAAACAGTTCTTGAGAGACCTTAAAAGTGTGGTTCTGAACTCTATATCTTCCTTTGACAATTTTGTCCTGTTTCTTTGTCTCCGCATTTTGTTATGCTTCCTTGGTGCACCCCCTAGTGGTCTTTGTTCGCAGTCTTATAGTTAAACCTTGATTGTTGTAGCTAATCCCAGGGAGGGTTTGACCTCCAGGCCAAGTGGCTATGAGAATCAGCTGTGTCAGCAGTGAGAGAACTTCTGTCCTCTAGGGAGGTGCTAATTTGGCCTTTGCCTGAGGCTATCCAGTAAATGCCTCTGTGCAGGGCTTGGGTAGGGTGGGTCGAACAGGATCAACAGCGTGGGCCGGAGAGAGCAGTTATGGCGGCTCTCAGTCCTGTCCCCAGGGGCTCTGCCTCTCTGAGTCCCAGCACCCGCTGCAAAGCTGGGAGAGAAAGCTGCACTCGCTCTGACCCGAAGCCAGACAGTCCTGCTTCTCCCATTTGAGTCTGGGTCCCTAAAGACTCGCCTGTATCTGGAGCTCAGAGTCTGCGACTCCCTCCCGATTGAAAACAACAACCGCGCCCTCCGCCGCCAGCCCGCTCCGCGCACACCGCACCTCAGAATTTGACTTCAGCACTGTGCCTCCTCCGAGTGTCCGTATGCGTTTCTCTTTCCTCCTAGTTGTAGGACTTCCACTCAGCCAGCGTTCCTGTGGTTCTGGGTGATGTCCCTTCCGTCTTTTAGTTTTACTTTTGAAGTAGTTGTTCAAAGCAACAAACTCCGGCGTTAACCTATGCCGCCATCTTGGTTCTCTCGAGTTTGTTTTCTTATTTGTGAGTTTTAAAGTTTTGTTGACCATTTTGGATACAAGTCCTTCAGATATGCATTTTGCCAATATTTCCTTTGAACAGTTGAAAACTGCAATTTAATGAAGTCCACATTATCAATGTTTTCTTTCATGGATTGTGCTTTGGGTGCTATCTATAAAATCTAACCACCAAAGCAAAAGTCAGAGATTTTTCTTCTGTGTTTTCTTTCAGAATCATGATTCTGGAAACATCTTTTTATAGGTTTGCCTTTTACATTGTCTATGAATTGTTTTAGGTAGATTTACACGTAAGGTCTAAATTTGTGTCTTTGTTCATTTTTTTTTTTCCCAGGTGGTCATCCTTTGGCACTATCACTATTTGTTGGAAAAGGCTGTCTTTTCTACAACTACCTTGCTCCTTTGAACAAGATCAGTTGATTATTTTTTCATAGGTCTATTTGCAGACTCTCTATTCTATTTATCTGTGTTATTCTTTCTCCAATACCATGCTGTCCTAATCACTGTCACCTTATTAAAAACATTGGGATGGTAAGTATGAGTTATTTCCAAGTTCGTTCTTCAATGTTGTCTATTCCTCTCAAGTCTTAAAAACAATTTGTCAATGCAAAGATATTTTCTGCGATTTTTATTGAGATTATGCTGACTCTATTTGGAAGTACTGTTATCTTATATTTTTGTCTTTTGGTGATATTGATATTAAATAGTTTTCTACTCACAGGTTTGTACATACTGTGTTGGGTTTGTGTTGATTTATACCTAAGATTTATTTCATTTTCTTTCTTTTGTATGTATGTTTCTTTCATTCTTTTTTCGTTCTTTTCTGCCTCCCATCCTCCCTTTACTCATTTGGGGAAGGTAAATGGGTGGGGTAGAGGCCTATTATAAGTGGTATTGTGGTGTTTTTTTTTTAATTCCTATTGTTCATTACTAGTATATAGGAAAGCAATTGAATTTTGTATATTTATCTTGGTTGTTTCTGGTTATCTCCACTAATTCCCAGCAAAACTCGTAATACTGAGTTCCACTCCCTTTGAATTTGGTAAATTATGATCTTGAATAATCTTAACACTGAATTTCGGTGATTCAGTGGAAGGCCTGGAGGGGGCGCCCTGCAACTGCTAAACAGTAAGCTCTAGGTGTCCTAAGAGCTGTCCCCAGTATCCGCAGGGGGCGCCAGACTCCTCCTTTCTGACCGGAGAAGAGCATTCTGTTTCCCTGCAGACTAGGAGGAGCAGAACTTGGTTTCCCAGGCAGGTGTCCCTTTGGCCTGGGAACCGCCTGGGAGGTGCCAGCGGGCAAATGCTCTCTGATCCCTCCCCTCTGGTTGTTGTGCAGGAGGCTGGGCCGGCTTCTCTCCACTTCCTGAAATAGCCAACAGAGAAGTTCTCTTATGGACAGTTCCCTCATGTTTTATTCTTCGCTTTCTCAATTTGGGCAAGATTTATTTTACGAAAAGAAATCCCTTCATTGAGGGTTTTCATGGGTAAAAATCAAGTTTTTTTGGTTTGTTTGTTTTTAATCAGATTAGGGATTGCTTCTGGGTAGAGATCCCCTTACAGATTCAGGAGGGAACCCTTGTGGGAAGTGTCAGGGCCTGTGGTATGGAGAGGGCCAGGGGATGCCTGCAGGCCACACAGGTAACGGGTCTTCACACACCTGGACATTTGAATGGCTCATGTTTCCTACAGCATCATGTAGTTGGAAAAGTATTGCACAATTGAAGAATAGGCGTGTTATAATTCATGATTCTACTTTAAGTTTAAATATTTTATGTATACAAAAGCCAAATATTTTTACTTTCTTAGTTTATTTTCAAATGCAGAATGTGTATTCATGTTTTGTTAAAGTTTTGATTTCTCTTCACGTGCTCTCAAAGTTACTTTCTCTCATTGGTTTTAACAAACGGACAAGCCCTATAATCATTGTGATGTTTGACATTGTCACAGTTGTTCCTTGGAGCACTTTATAATCTAGGTCTGCTTGAGTCAACATATCATTCCACAATGGAAATGTTTACAAAATGTGCAATGTATTTGCATCATGTCGCTTTTGATTCAGTGTGATCCAGTTTACTGTTTGGTGTTACGCATATTATTGTTTGAGAAATATTTTTAATCTGAGTGGGGGTGCCTTGATTGCCTTTATCCCCTCCCCAGGGTGGCATAGGGGGGAAACTGCGGCATCTCCCTCGAGCACTTCAGCAGGTAATCTGTGCCAAAACCATAGTAATCCTTTGTGACTCCAGAGGCACTAAAATTCCCCAGTGGAATTCCAGAGCGAACAGAGCCAGAGGGATGGTCCTGAAACTGTCTAAGCACTTTTCTTCATGACACTCAACACACACGTGCAAGACATACTCAAATCAGTGCAGCCAGAGTCAGAAACTGACAGCTGAGGACTGAGGTGAAGAAGTGAGAAGCAGCAGTGGTCCTGGAGGGTCCCGAGGCTGGTTTGGAGGCAGCAGCGAGACAAGTGACTGCTCTTCTCCTTGGCCTGCAGCACAGGACAGTATGTATCCAGGAGAGGAGGGCTTCATGATGGAAAATAGAATTCCAAACCTTCACCTTTCCCACAGCATCCTGAAATCATCCAAGACACTGAGGCAAGTGGATATTAACATAATATTTGCACAGTGCCTCCTTAACATTCAGACTCACAAGTCTCACAGCTCTGGCTGAGCTGGAATCAGGGAGGGCCTAGTGTCCATATCGAAATTTTATGTTGTCTCTGATTTACTGTCATGGTATTAACAGGTTGTTTTAAAAAGTAATTGATTTGCAAATAATTTCAAACTTCTTCTAGTAGAATAATTGCAATAGCAGTACAAAGTGCTGCTCGTCTTACCCAGCTGCCCCGGTTAGCACTTTGCTGCGTTTGCCCTTCACAAGAAACATTCAATTATTCCTGGTACCTTTCCCCAAACTGCACTCAGCACCAGAGGTGTCATTTTTTTTATCAGTATTCTTTTCCCTAATACAAAACACTCTCCCAAATAATCACCACACAACCCTCAAATCAGGAAATAAACATGGTTCAATGCTATAATCCCCTCTATAACCCATGTAGAATGTATTCTTCCATTGCTGTCCAATTTTCCTTTTCCAGAACTGTTCCTGAGACTTCTCATTTTTACACCCTTCACAGATTTAAAGAGCACAGATGGCCCCAAGCGGTCTGCCCAGGCCTCCACCCCAAGCAGACTCAGGCCCTGCAGGAACCCCCTATGCTGCTGCTGCTCTCTCTCCAGTGCAGCCCTTCAGGGGACATAAGTCCACCCACCCTGTCAACTTGATTTCTGGGTGAAAATTCTTCCAGTTTCCCTTTGACAATATGTCAATATCCCATTGAACTTTTACCTACAAGCCTTTGTGTCTGTAGATGACTCTTACCTGCACCAACCACTCTCTGATGGTGACTTCTGTTTCTATCATTGCTCCAGTATTCATATCTGGCTTCCGACTGTAACCAAGCACCTGCCTGCTCCCCAGGTATTCATTACAACGTTATGGATTCATGAGTTCTTATTTTATTCAATGTCTTGTCACCTGTCTTCATTACTTACTTTGAAGCTCAAATTGTCCCAAAGTTGACCACTGGGGTTCTCTTCAAGATGACTAATCCAGCCCCATATGTCATCTATGCTTGTCCAGCTGGTGTCTGAGGAGGGAAGATTCCATTATTCCTGTCTCATGTCCCAAGATTACACTCCCCTCAGAGGTGTGTTACTCTCATCATGCCATGAGAGCAGCCAGCACTGAACACCTACAATTCACCAGTAGCTGTCCACTTTTTCTCTGGGTATATTCTCTACTATTTACTTCAATTTATTCTGCACCTAAAGGTCTCTTTTATAAACTAATTCCTTATCATGCATCTTTTCTGTTTCAACTTGCGGTTGATTTCCCACTGGCCTTAGAATAAGGATCACAGGACTGACCATGGCCTTTGAGCCCTGAGTGTTCTGGCCTCTGACGTCCAATCCACTCCAGTTACCTGCAGTGCAGTCTTCTCTCACTTATAGTGACACAATGGTTCTCTCTTGTCTTGGGTATTTTACACATGTTCCCTTAATCTATTAAACCAATTCCCATTTCTACAAAATTTCCAAGACTTTACTCAGCTATATCTTTAAGGTCTCAGCAATAATATCTGTTCTTTCCAAGATTTGCTCACCATCTTCACAAATGAAGTCGTTCAGGAACATGTACACACACCATCCTTCTCTGTATTAATTATATCTTCTAAGCTAAACTTTAAATTCCATGAATATTGTCTGACTATTTTATTTCCCAATATAACCCCTGGCTCAGACCTGGCTCAAAGTAGACCTGCAATGAATATCCTTTTGCAGCAAAAAGTGATCATTACTTTTATCATGAATGCTGAGGGAAAACTAGGCTGAAGAGATAAAAGATAAAAAAGTAAAACCTACAGAAGCATAACATAATATTATGCAAGATTACCTAAAACACCTACTCTTTAATAATAAAGGCTATGGCTTTCTTTGTTTCAGTATAGAGTATCTTTAAGATTATCTTTTATAAAGAAGGCAAGGTGTAAAGATGCTCTTTAGGAAATAAAAGCTTGTACCCAAAATGAAAACATATTTTAAAAATTTTCTTCAGAAATAATTTATTCTTACATATCACCAAGATATCTTGAGACAGTTAACTCTTTTAAAAAAGATCAGCTAAATACCTCCTGTGTATAGGCAAATCCATGATAAAACCTGGCTCATTTATCCTGAAAGCTCCTAATATTTTAAACCTTTGCAGCGATTTCATCCTCAGAACCTGAGCTGGAGCTGACATGGAGGGAACCATGCTGGGTGGTCCTTCTCTTCCTTGGTAGTAAAATATGGATACTCCATAACCCTCAATGTGGTTGATTCCTTGAGTATTTTATATAATCATAAATACTGCTCATCATATAGAGCCATAATAAAGCCCACAACCAGGGAGCATGTTAGTAGATTAAACTCACTTAAAGACTGATTCCCTTGCTGTAAATTCTCCACAATATTTTCCAAAAAGGCCAAAATTCCCAAGTCATGATTTTCTTTTTGAGGTTTTTTTTTTTTTTTAATTTATTTTTTATTGATTTTTTTTGAGAGAGGAAGTGAGAGAGAGAGAGAAATAGAAACATCAGTAATTAGAGAGAATCATTTATTAGCTGCCTCCTCCACACCCCCCACCAGGAATTGAGTCCACCAGTTATCAAACTAGCAACCTCTTGGTGCATGCGGTGATGCTCAACCAACTGAGCCACACTGGCTATGGCAACCTCTTTGATGCTTTAAACAGTGACAGAATTAATATAATCACTTTATTTTTCTTGATTATATCTAAATGATTTATAGTAGAGGGAAACATTTTTTCTTAGTGAGGTTATATTCACATAACATAAAAGTAAGCATGTCAAAGTGCACAACTCATTAAGATTTAGTGCATTCACAGGTTGTATAACCACTACCTCTATCTAATTCCATGATTTTCAAGCACCAGAGAAGGAATCTCCATGCCATCAATGACTGCCGGTGCTGACCAGCGGACCCTGAGCAACAGATGAACAGATTACTCTGACACATGTTTTTGTGAAAGAGAGGGCTAAAGGACTAGTTTGCTTTAGTAGCAAATAGCTCTGATTGCCTGCCTCGTTGGCTTTTTTATTGTAACAAAAGCTTGAACTCAAATTAACCTCTAGGTACAATCAGCAGGGTAAGTATCCTTGAGAAAGTATATGCTTCTACAAGGTTGAATCTTTAAAGACTAAACATAGAGATTCTAGCAAAACACCCCGGGGAATTGGACTCGTTTGGAAAAGTCAAGGTAGGGGCTGCTGCCTTCGGCAAGGTCCCCTCAGAGGACCCCAATCTTTTGGAGAATCCTCCTTACAGACATTCCAACCAAGTCCCGTGCTTCCCCACAAATGATGTCCCATTCCATCCTCCTTCCAAACCCTGGCAACCACTAATCTGCTGTCGCTTCTGTGGCTGTACCAGTTCTGGCTATTTTACATAAATGGAATCACATATTAAAGCATGCCTAGCTTTACCTCACTTTGCTTTATTTGCAGGTGCTTCATTTTCTACAACTGAAGGCAAAATCCACCAGCAAAAAGATTACAATTCGCTCTATTGTGACACTTCATTGAGGTGTCTGGAACTGAACCTGCAATCTCTATCTGGTATGCCTGTATGTGACTTTTTGTGTCTGGCTTCCTTCACTTAGCATAGTATTTTGTGAGATTTATCCACAATGCATTAGTACTTCATTTTTTATGATTAATATTCCATTGTATTTATATATCACACTTTGTTTATCCATTTATCTGTTAATGGACATTCAAGTTATTTCCACATTTGGACTATTGTGAACAATGGAGGCAATCAACATGTGTGTACATGTACATGCTTGAGTGCCTGTTTTCAATTATCTTGAATATATACCTAAGAGTGAAATTACTGGGTCTTATGTAATTTTATGTTTAATTTTTTTATAAAAGCCCAAACTATTTTCTATTATAGCTAAATTATTTTAGATTCCTACCAGTGATATACAGTGAACGCTTGTTCTTTTTTCTTTCTTTTTAAAATTATAGCCATCCTAATAGGTGTGAAGTGATATCTCAGTGTGGTATTTTTTTTTTAATTTGCATTTCCCTAATAATGAATGGTATTGAGCTCTTTTGTTTTCATTTGCTTCTTGGCCATTCCTACATGGCCTTTGAAGAAAGGTCTGGTCAAGTTTTTTTGTCTACATTTTTAATCTATTAGTTTTAGTGTTATTGTGGTTGAGTTATGGGAGTTATTTATATCTTCTTCATATTAACTCATCAGATATATGATTTTCAAACTGTTTCCCCATTACATAAATAGGTTTCCTTTTCACTCTGTTGATTGTGTCCTTTGATGCAAAGAACTTTTTAAATTTTGAGATAGTCCAGTTTATCTAGGTTTGACTATTTTTGCCTGTTTTTGCCCATTTTGAATTGGATTGTTTGTCGTTATGTTATTTAATTGAAAGAGTCCTTCATATATTCCAGATACTAGACCCTTGTGAGGTATATGATTCGCAACCTTACTCTGTAGGTTGTCTTTTGATTTTCTTGATCGTGTTCTTTGGTGCACAAGAGTGCTTCATTTTGATGACACTCAATACATTTATTTATTTATTTATTTATTTATTTATTTATTTATTATTTTGGAGGCTTGTGTTTTTTGCTTTCTTATCTAATAATACAGTGCCAAATTCAAGGTTGTGAACATTTACACCTGTGTATTCTAAGCGTTTTAGGGTTTAGCTCTGATATTTAGGCCTTTGACCATTTAGGATTACTTTTATATATGGTATTTGTAGTACAAATTAATTATTTTGAATGTGAATACCCAGTTGTTCTGGCACCATTTGTTGAAAAGACTGTTCTTTCCCCATTGTATAATCTTGGCATCCTTGTTGAAAATCAAATGGCAATAAATACATGGACTCTCAACTCTATTACATTGGTCTATATCAAGCATGTCAAATTCAAAGGCTAACACGGGACAAATAAACAAGGTTTAGGTTTATATGGGCCACAAAAAAACAAAAGCCTCAATTTTCATACAAACGTAGGTTTATTTTGAATGAGACAGGCTGAATACAAAGGGCTGAAATAAATGAATAATTATTAACATAAAATAAAAGAACATTTTAATAAAAATTAATATTTTTATATTGAACATTAACTTACCAGATATTAAATAACTGCACAAATTAATAAGCATAATGCAAACAAATCTATTTTTCTTATTCTCCAAAAGCGAAATATTTCCTGTTGCGCACACCAAACAAGTCAGTCCAAGACTAATGATGTGCTAATTGGCTGCTAAAATATTTGCTGCTGGAATTCATGGAAAGAAATGCTGTGCCTGTGCATAAGGCCTGTAAGGGAAATGAATGCAACACAATTATAGTAATCAGTCATTAGCAAACATTGTAGTTCGTTATTAATAATTATGTATAAAAATTAAGTTACGAATTTTTTATTAAAACATTTCTGCCAAAACCGGTTTGGCTCAGTGGATAGAGTGTCGGCCTGCGGACTGAAGGGTCCCAGGTTCGATTCTGGTCAAGGGCATGTACCTGGGTTGCAGGCACATCCCCAGTAGGAGGTGTGCAGGAGGCAGCTGATTGATGTTTCTCTCTCATCGGTGTTTCTAACTCTCTATCTCTCTCACTTCCTCTCTGTAGAAAATCAATAAAATACATTTAAAAAAAAAACATTTCTTATATACTGCTATATTGTCTGGGACGCAAAAATATTCATTGTGGGCTTCATGTGGCCCATGGTTTGCAAGTTGGATATGCCTGGTCTATATGTTTGTCTTTATGCTAGGACCATACTGCTTTGAGGACTGTAGTTTTGTAGTAGATTTTAAAAATAAAGAATTGTGAGTCTTTTTAAATTGTTCTTTTTCAATATCAATTTGGCTATTCAGGACCACTTACAATTTTATTTGAATTTGAGGATAGGTTTTTCAATCTATGCCAAATGACTGTTAGAATATTGATAATTTCATTGAATCTGGAGATCACTTTGGGTAATATTGCCATTTTAATAATATTAACTTGTTTAATCATAAACGTCATTTAAAAAATCTATTTAGGTCTTCTTTAATTTCATTCAACAGTGTTTTATATAGTCTTTCACCTCCTTGGTTAAATACATCTCTTAAGTATTTTATTATTTTAGATACTATTATAAATAGAATTGGTTCATTAATTTCCTTTATACTTGTAGATTATGAAATTATTTACTGTGAATGTATACCAACAAAATTGACTTATGTGTTAATCTTGTACCCTAAATCTTCCTGAGTTCACTAGATTGTGTGTGTGTGTGTGTGTATTCTTTTTAATATTTTATACATAAGAGTGTGTCATCTGTGAATGCAAATAGTTTAACTTTTTCAGTGTGGATGCCTTTAATATTTTTCTTTTTTAATTTCTCCAGCTGGGACTGTCAATATGATATTGAATGGCAGTGGTGAAAGCTGATCTCTTTGGCTTCTTCCTGATCTTAGGGGAAATGCTTCAGTCTTTCACAACTAGATATGATGTTAGCTGTGGGCTCTTCATAATTGTACTTTATCATATTGAAAATGTTTCTTTCAATTTCTGTTTTTTGAGTATTTTTAATCATGAAAGTGTGATGGATTTTGCTTCTTGTGCATCAATTCAAATGATCAAGTTATTTTATACCTTCATCTATTAATGTGGTATATTACATTACTTTCATGTTTTCAACCACACTTTAATTCCTTGGATAACTCCCACTTGGTCTTCTATATATATATAAAGAGGTAATATGCTAATTAGCAGGGACACCATAGCAGTCATGATCTCTAAGGAGGAGGCTGCCTGCGGGCGAGCGGTGCAGAGCATTGCTCCTGGAGACAGGGTGGAAGCCGGGAGGTGCCCAGAGGAGGCGGGATCATCCCTTGCCTGGGAGGGTGGGGGTGAGAGCCTGTAGCACCCGCCTCACCTGTCCTTCGCCACTCACCACTCACACTCAGAGCACCCGGCCCCTCAAAAGACAGTGCACAGCACAGCAGACAGGAGGTTTCCGTGCTCTCCTCTGGCGCGTGGTAGGGCGGAGCCTCCATGTTGCGCCAGAGATGGGGCGGAAGCAGGGAGGCACCTGGAGAAGTCAGGACCAGCCCAAGGCAACTTGACGGACTGAGGGCAGGGCTTGAAGCAGCCGGAGAAGGCCAGAGGGGTTGGGGGGCTAGGCCAGGCGTGGAGAGGTTCGGGTGTCAAGGCAGGACGGCGGGTGGGTGGGCGGGCGGGCCATACTGGGCTCCTAGTATTCTATAATCTTTTAATATACTCTCATATTCATTTTCTAGTATTCACTTGTGGATGTTATGCATCTATATTATGATACTTGGGTGTAGGGTTTTGTGTGTGTATGTGTGTGTTATCTTTATGTCTTTGCTCTTAAAGTAACACCGGCCACATAGAAAGAGTGAAGAAGTATTTCCTTCATCCTAAAAGTTTTAGAAGGACTGATGTTAATTGAGGTTTCTTCTGCTTCAATCTCTTTGCTTGACATAGGTCTATTAAGATTATTTGATTTCTTCCTGAATCAATTTTGACAATTTTCTTGTTTCTACCCACTTGTCCATTTTATTTAGGTTATTTAATGTGTTTGTGTATGATTGTTCATAGGATTTTATCTTATAATTCTTTTTATTCCTGTAAGTCAGCAGTAATGTCTCTACTTTAATTTCTGATTTTATTTGTATCCTCTATTTTTCTTTCTCAGTTTAGCCAAAGTTTTGTCAGTTTTTTTGATCCCTATTTTACCATTCTCTGCTTTGTTTATATCAAGTTTATTATTTAGTTCCTTTTTTTGGTTCTGCATGTAGGTTGCTCTTCTTTTCTCATTCCTTATGGTATAGACAGAGTAAGTTTAGTGGCTTGAGATCATTCTCCTTGTTTAAAGTAGGCACTGAGCTATAAATTTTCTTCTGAGCACACTTTAACTGAACTCCATAACTTTGGATATCTTGTATTTTTATTTTATTTTGTCTGTAAGTATTTTCTAATTTCCCTTGTGATTTTTTTCTTTGACCCATTATTGTTTGAGTATGTTGTTTAATTTCCACATATTTGTGAATTTTCCAGTTTTCATTCTCTATTGATTTCCAGCTTCATTCCATTATAGTTGTAAAGATACTTGGTTTCTTTTTTTGAGATGTTTTTGTGCTTTCATAGATGGTCTATCCTGGAGAATGTCCTGTATGTATCTGTAAATAATGTATATTCTGCTCCATAGATATCTATATTGTCTTCATTATGTTATCTAAGTCCCCCATTTCCTTATTGCTGTTCAGTCCAGATATTCCACCCATTACTGAAAGCTGGGTATTGTAGTCTCTAGTTATTAATGTAGGTGTGTGTATTTTTCTCTTTTACTTATGTCAATATTTGCTTCATATATTTTGAGTCTCTATTGTTTGGTATGTATATATTTACATTATATCTTCTTGATTAAATTACCCTTTATTAATATATAATGTTCTTCTTTGTCTCTTGTAAAAAAACTTGTGACTTAAAGTGTATCTCATCCAACAATAGTATAGCCACTCCAGCTACTTTTTTATTACTATAAGCTTGCAATAAAAACTTTTTGTTTTTATTTGTTTACTTTCAATCTTTTTGAGTCTTTGTATCTAAACTAAAATGTCCTTTGATAAATAATTGGATAAAGAAGATGGTGTACATGTATACAATGGAATACTACTCAGCCATAATATAGGATGAAATACTGCCGTTTGTGACAACATGGATGGACCATGAGAATATTATGCTAAGGGAAATAAGTCAGACAGAAAAAGTTAAGAGCCATTTGATTTCACTTACATGTGGGATATAAAACAAACTTGTGGACATAAACAACAGCATGGTGGTTACCAGAGGGAAAGGAGGTTGAGGTGTAGTAAAGGTAAAAGGGGGGCAAATATATGGGGATGGAAGATGATTTGACTTTGGGTGGTGGGCACACAATGCCATGTACAGGTCATGTATCATAGAAATGTTCATTTGAAATCTATATTATTTTATTAACCAACATCACCCCAATACATATAATTTAGAATAATAATAAAACAGGAAAATGGGTCTTATAGGTGACATAATGTTGTATTGTTTAAAAATAAAATCTGTTCTGTCACCACTGCCTTTCGATTAAAGAGTTTAAACTGTTTGCATGTAAAATAATTACTGGTAAGGAAAGACTTATTCCTGCTATTATTGTTTTCTGTATGTCTTATACCTTTCTTGTTTCTCATTTCCTCAATAGCTACCTTATTTTGTTTGTATTTGATTGATTTTTATGGTGTATTGTTTTTATTTCTTTCTCATTTCCTTTTCTATGTATTTTAAAGATACTTTTTATGTGGTTACCATGGGACTTACAATCAATATCCTAAATTAATGACCTGATTTGAATTGATACCACCTTTGCTTCAGAAGAATGCAGACCTACTCCTGTAGAGCTTCTTCTTATGTTGCTGTTGTCATAAATTAATATTTTTAACTTTAATTTTATTTAAGTATATTTGGTACACAATATTATCTATACTAATAAAAGGATAATATGCTAATTAGACTGGGCATCTTCTGGACGTCCTTCCAGACAAAGCTGCAGCAGGGTCTGTGGCGAAGGAGAGGCAGCGTGGCCCAGGGCCCAGGCTGGTCCCATGTGCGCCGCATGGCCCCTCTGTCCACAGAGGCGGGCCCTGGGAGAGGCGGGCAGTGCCAGAGAGCTCGGGCCAGTCCCACCTGCTGCCACACAGCCCTTCCCTCCCCAGAGGCAGGCTCTGGGAGAGGCGGGCAGGTCCCACCCACCGCCACGCAGTCCCTCTGTTTGCAGAGGCGGGTGGTGGGAGACCCGGGGCGGCCCGCAGTCCTGGATCTTCTGCAGAGGCTGGATGGGGTGTAACCAAGGTGCCTCAACCTCCCACAGCCCCTCCCACAGCTGGCCTGACCCCAGATCACCCACACACACACACAAATGGGCAGAGGGCAGGGCCAGCACTAAGAAGTGAGGGCTATGGGTTGGCAGCAGCAGTGGGGTGATGGGAGCAGCACCTTCCCCTGATCCTCCTGGTCCCTTCCGACAGAGGGAGACCAGATTATGGCTTCCATGGTGCCATCAGTAGGACATCCCCTGAAGGCTCCCAGACTCTGAGAGGGGGCAGGCCGAGCTGAGGGAACCACCCCCCAATGCACGAATTTTCATGCCAGACACTCATGCTTTGATTGCTAGCCAGGCAGAGGGACCGCACCCATGCATGAATTTCATGCACTGGGCCTCTAGTGTTAGTTATAATAGTTTCAGGTATACAATAGAGATTTGACATTTTATACCTGAGACTAGAGGCCCGATGCATGAAATTAGTGCAAGGGCCTTGGCCCTGGCCCCCGCCTGCTGCTGCCATGGCCAGGGGCCTCTGCCACCTCTACCTCAGTCCCCGCCCACTGTGGCTTTGTCTAGGAGGAGGGACATCTGGAAGGACATCTGGTCTAATTAGCATATTACACTTTTATTATTATAGATCCTTTCATCCTTCAGTGGACACCTAATTCATTTCCATATCTTGGCTATTATAAATAAAGCTGCAATGAACATAAGGGTAGTTGATATCTTTTTTAATGTGTTTTTGTTTCCTTACTGAGTCATACAATAGGTCTATTTTTAGTTTTTTGGATAATCCCTATACTTTTTTTCCCTAGTGGTTCCACCAATTTGAAGAACCACTAGCAGTGCATTAGAGGTCTCTTCTCTCCACATCTTTGCAAACACATGTTATTTCTTGACTAGAGAGCCAGTGCACAAAATTCGTGCAAGGGTGGGATCCCTCTGGGTGGCCTGCGGAGATTGTTCCCTAGCTTATGCACCCAGCTTCGCAGCCCCACAACCCTGCCTGTCACCCCACCTTGGCCTGGCACTACCCACTCGCCCCCCACCTCTGCCGCTGCCATTGGTCGCCATCTACAGGGACCTCCCACATCCCTTTCTGGCCCCAATTATGTACTGGTGGGGTCCCTCAGCCTGGCATGCACCCTCTCACAATCCAGGACCCCTCAGGGGATGTTGGAGAGCTGGTTTCAACCCAATCCTGCAGGCCAGGCTAATGGACCCCACTGGTGCACAAATTCATGCACCAAGCCTCTAGTTTTGATAATAGCATATTATGTGCTATTACCATAAACACAAAGCATAAACCCCATAAGGCTATGAGCTGATTTATCAGAATAAAATTTACAGGCCAGAAAGGAGTGGCAGATAATATTTAAAGTGCTGAGAGAAAGGAATCTACAACCTAGAAGACTATATCCAGCAAGGCTATTTAAAATTGAAGGAGAGATTAAGAGTTTTCAAAGCAAGCAAAAACTAAAGGTGTTCAGAAACCCACTGAACTGGTTTTACAAAAAAGTGTTAAAGGATCCTTTTCATGCAGGAAAGACCATAACAATAATAAGAAAACACAGGGGGGTGGGGGAGAAATCTCACCCATAAAGGCAAATGTACAATAAACACAATGAATCAACCATTTAATATGAAGGTTAAAAGATAAAGGTAGCAAAAAAAATACCTACAATCCTATCTAATAAAAGAGAAACATGGTAATTAGCCATACATCTGCTACCCTTCCCATTGGCTAATCAGGGCGATATGCAAATTAACTGCCAGTCAAGATGGCGGCTGGCAGCCAGGCAACTTGAAGCGAACATGAGGCTTGCTTGCTTCAGTGACAGAGGACTCCAACGTTCCCCGCCTGCCACTGCAGACCTCTGAGCTTGCCATTTGAAACACTGTTACAAATATAGAAGCTAAACAAAACCCCAGAAACCTTACAGCCAGCCAGGATCTCAGAGTTGGAGTTGAAACAGTATTTTGATTATAGAACCCAAACAAACCAGATACCTGCTTTCAGCAGCAGAGGCCTAAGAGCTGGAGACAAGCCTCAGAGCTAAAGCTGGCCCAGAATAAAAAAGAAAAAAGAAAAAAAGGAGTGGTTGGGAGCTTCAGTCACCCGCCAGCCTGAAAAGAGCCCTCAGCCCCTCACCCAGACTGGCCAGGCACCCCAGTGGGGACCCCCACCCTGATCCAGGACACCCTTCAGGGCAAACCAGCTGGCCCCCACCCGTGCACCAGGCCTCTATCCTATATAGTAAAAGGGTAATATGCCTCCCAGCACTGGGATCAGCAGAGCCGCGAGGCCTCCTGGCACCGGGATCAGTGTGAAGGGGGCAGCGCCCAAACCCCCTGATCGCCCTGCGGCTCTGTATGTGACAGGGGGCGGGGCCACAACCTCCCTATCCACCCTGCTCTGTTTGTGACAGGGGAAGGCACCCCAAACTCCTGGTCAGCCCTGCTCTGTGCCTGATAGGGGCGAGCTCCCCAACCCCCTGATCACCCTCTGGCTCTGTGTGTGACAGGATGCAGCACCCCAACCCCCTGATGGGCTCTGCTCTGTGAGTGATAGAGGGCAGCGCCCCAACCCCCCTCCCATGGGCCCTGCTCTGTGTGTGATTGGGTAGAGCCATAACCTCCCCATCGGCCCTGCCCTGAGTGTGACAGGGTGCACGCCCCAACCCCCTAATCTGCCCTGGTCTGTGTGTGACAGGGGGTGGTGCCCCAAATCCCCTATTGGCCCTACTCTGTGAGTGACAGGGGGGAGCTCCCCAACCCGCTGATGGGCCCTGCTCTGTGCGTGACAGGAGGGAGCTCCCCAACCCCCTGATCGACCCTGCTCTGTGCATGACAGGGTACAGAGCCCCAACCCCCCTGATGGGCCCTGCTCTGTGAGTGACAGGGGGGAGCTCCCTAACCCCCTGATCGAACCTGCTCTGTGTGTGACAGGGTACAGAGCCCCAACCCCCCTGATGGGCCCTGCTCTGTGTGTGACAGGGGACAGTTCCCCAAACCCCTGATTGGCCCTGCTCTGTGCGTGACAGGGGGTGGCACCGCAACCTCCCCATCAACCCTTCCTTGAGTGAGACAGGGGGTGGTGCCCCAACCCCCCAATCGGCCCTACCCTGAGCGTGACTGAGGGTGGCATCGCAACCTCCCAATCCGCCCTGCTTTGTGCATGACAGGGGGTGGCACCCCAACTCCCCAGTCAGCCCTGCTCTGAGCCCTACCAGGGGCTGCACCTAGGGATTGGACCTTCCCTCTACCACCCGGGAGCAGGCCTAAGCCAGCAGGTCGTTATCTCCTGAGGGGTCCCAGACTGCGAGAGGGCACAGGCCGGGCTGAGGGACCCCACCCTCCCCCCCGAGTGCACAAATTTTTGTGCACCGGGCCTCTAGTAAAATAAATAATTGGAGGGACACCAAAAAATATATTAAACATGACATCAAAAATAAAGAGTGAATGAGGGAGTAAAAATGCAGTGCTTTTAGAATGTAATTGAACTTAAATGCCCATCAGTTTAAAATAGAATGCTGTAGATATACATGGAGATTTGTGAACCTCAAGGTCACCATAAACACAAAGCATATAAAATATACACAGGAAGTGAGAAAGGAATCCAATAAAAACACTAAAGAAAATCAACATAGGAGGTCAAGAGAAGAAATACACAGAAAAGAATAACAAAACAACCAAAAAAACAATTAACAAAATGACAATAAGTGCTTACCTATAAACAATTACTTTAAAAGTAATGGAGTAAATGCTTTAATCAGAAGACATAGGGTTACAGAATGGATTAAAAAAAAAACAGTTGCATCTATATGCTGCCTACAAGAGAATTGCTTTAGATCAAAAGACATACTAAAAGTGAAGAGGTAGGAAAAGATATTACATGAAAATAGAAAGAAAAGAAAGCTGGAATAGAAATACTCATATTAGACATAATAGACTTTAAAACAACTCCTGTAAAAAAAAAAAAAAAAGATAAAAAAGGACATTACAAAATTTCAAAGGGGTTAATCCAAGAAGAGGATATAACACCTGGCCAGTGTAGCTCACTTAGTTGAGTGTCATCCCATGCACCAGGAGGTTGCTGGTTCAATTCCCAGTTAGAGCACATGCCTGGGTTGCGAGCTTGATCTCCAGTAGGGGTTGTGCAGGAGGCAGCCGATCAATGTTTCTCTCTCATCTATATTTCTATCTCTTTCCCTCTCCCCTCCTCTCTCTGAAATCAATAATAAATATTTTTTAAAAAATTTTAAAAGAAGAGGATATAATAATTGTAAATACTTTCACATCCAACATAGGATCACTCAAGTATAAAAAGCAAATAATAATGGGCAATAAAGAAAAAAATGAACAGTAATACAATAGTAGTTGGAGACTTTAATACTCCACTTACCTTAAAGGGTAGATCATTTAGACAGAAAATTGATAAGAAAATAATGGCCTTAAGTGCCACACTAGACCAGTTTGATGTAATACACAGAGTATTTACAGAGTAGTTTATCAAAAATGCAGATTACACATTTTTCTCAAGTGCATGGAAGACATTTTTCAGTATAAATCACATATTAGGCCACAAAGCAAGCCTCAATAAATGAAAAAAAGACTGAAATTATGTCAAACATATTTTCTGATCACAATGGCATAAAACTGTAAATTAACTATAGGAAGAAAACTTGAAAAATAAAACATACATGGAGTTTAAACATGCTTCTAAACAACCAATGGATCAAAGAGGAAATGAAACAGGAAATAAAAAACTACCTTGAGGCAAATGTAAATGAAAATAAAATTCATTTATGGAATACAGCAAAAGCAGCTATAAGATGAAAGTAAACCTGTGTCAAGAAGCAGAAAAGTTCCTAGTGAAAAATCTAAATTTACACCTAAATGAACTAGAAAAAGAACAAACAAAATCCAAATTAAGTAGAAGGAAGGAAGTAATAAGGATCAGAATGGAAATAAATGAAATAGAAAAAGGATAGAGAAGATCAATAAAATGAAGATCTGGCTCTTTGAAAGGGGTAGGCAAAAGTAGTTTACAGCTGTTCATATGGAAAATAATACAATAATTAATAAATAATAATACAAGAATAAACTGTTTCATGTATTCACAATTGTGAACCTACTTTTGCCAACCACTTTAAATAGGGAATTCATATAAATCAATAACAAAAAAATAAACACTCTGATCAAAAAATGGGCAAGAACATGAAGAGACATTTCTCAAAGAAGACATACAGATGGCCAGCAGGCATATGGAAACTGTTCAGCATCACTAATCATCAGTAATGTAAATCAAAACCTGAATGAGATACACAGTCACAGTGGTTGGAATGGCTATTATAAAAAAAATCTATGTAATAAAAGCCTAAGTGACCAATACAGTGGAATGACCAGAATGACCAGTCGCTATGATGTGCACTGACCACTAGAGGGCAGATGCTCAACACAGGAGCTGCCCCCTGGTGGTCAGTACGCTCCCACAGGGCAAGCGCTGCTCAGCCAGAAGCCAGGCTCACAGCTGGCGAGCACAGCGTGGTGGCGGGAGCCTCTCCTTCCTTCGTGGCAGTGGTAAGGAGCAGTGAGCAGGCAGGCGGTAAGGAATGAGGGGTCCCAGATTGCAAGAGGGCACAGGCCGGACCAAGGAACCCCACTGGTACACGATTGGAGCCAGCAAGGGATGCGGGAGGTTGGCCAGCCAGGGTATGTACGGCCCAGCTTGCTCAGTTAGGATCGGCCAGACCCCAGCAGTAAGCTAACCTACCAGTTGGAGCATCTGCCCCTGGTGGTCAATGTACGTCATAACGAGTGGTTGAGCGGACTTAGCATATCATTAGCATATTACACTTTGATTGGTTGAATGGCCGATCAGACGCCCGGACACTTAGCATATTAGGCTTTTATTATATATGATATTAATCCAGAGAGAGAAAATACCTTCCAAGAAGGACTCTTGTGGTTAATTGGGCCCAAATTCATAATCAATGTCTACCATCCATTGTTTGCAGAGGCCTCTCTTACGTACTGCATGTTAGAGTAAAGCTGCAGACTAGGCTTTCAGCTTGTGATTGTGCTTCTGCGTCTGGATTGACCCTTATAGGACAGCTCCTAGGACTGCAATTGAACCAATAAGACTGAGGTTTTTCCTGTCTGATCAGAGTGGCACAGCTATATATTCTCATTTGCAGAACTGTTCCATTCTAGCCAATCAAGACAGTGCTTTTAGGCCAATCAAACTGTGAGGATTTGTATTTTCATTTGCATGAGTATGGGCCAATCAGAGATCATGAGTGGGGATTTCTCTCTATGCAAGCCAGCTTCACCTTTGTCTATGGGTAGCGCACTTTCAGTTTCCCTCAGACTACTTTCCCAGCATGAGCCACAGCAGTGGAATGAAGCTCTCTCACCTTACCAGAGCAGAACTGTCTCACTGGATCAGAACTGTGATACTGGATTGCCTTGTCTAAGTCACCTCACAGCCATGCTGTTTCACAATCGAGCTGTTTGCACTGAATAAAGTCCTTCTCCCCTCACCACATACTAAGTTGGGGGCTCCTGTTGGTGGCGATGACCTTTAGTTTACAAAAGTAAGGGATCAGGTATGAACTGTGGACTCAATTGAGCAAAAATTAGTATTTTTTGCTGCATTAAATAACTCTAATTTTGACTTTTAAACCTTCCCACTGGGCTGCTAAAAATACAACCTTCATCATTCTAATGGATAAAATCATTCCAAGGGCAAAATCCCCTTACCTTGTTCTCTACCAAAGCCCTGGGGAGGCCCTTCTGGCTACTTGTCATCATTTTGTACTGTCTTTGCAGAGATATCAGATGCTCAGAACATGTGATTCATTCAGGTCTGGGTGTCTGTGAAGTTGAGGCCTGATGTTTTTATCAGGCTGGGAACCCTAGGTTAGTGGTTTCTAACTTTTCCACTGAGTCTCATCTCATCACATTCATTTCTTACCCCTGGATGCCATTTTTGAAATATGTTTTGTTCTAAGCCAGGTGCATTAAGTCATCTATAATAATAAAAGTATAATATGCAAATTGACCAGACGACCTAACAGCAGAATGACAGTCTGAACTACCTTCTGGACAACCACACTATGACACGCACTGGCGCCAGGCCAGCCGAGGCCAGTGCGATGCAATTGGTGGGGGGGCCCTGCCATCACCCCACAATCGCAGAGCCCTGGCCAGGTGGACAGGGCCTCCCTCTGCTGGGTGATTGATCGCAGAACCCCGCAATCGATCACCCCAAAGAGGGAGGTCCAGGCTACCCAGCCAGCGGGGCTGTGGTGGGTAGGCAGGGCCTCCCCCTGCGGAGCCATTGATGGCAGAGCCCTGCAGAGGGAGGCCCAGGCCACTTGGCTGGCAGCACTGTGGCGGGTGGGTGGGGCCTCCCTCTGCGAAGCTATTGATCTGGGGGCCCCATGATCGATCACCCTGCAGAAGGAGGCCCAGGCCAGCCAAGCGATCGCACCTCATACCTGTTACCCGCAGAGGGAGGTGACCAGTGGCATGGTAGGGGGGCAGCACCGCACATATGGCAAGCAGTGGCAGTGGCGGGGGCAGGGGTGGGGCCAGCTGCTGGCAGCCAGGAAAAGGAAAGCTCTGATGATTGCCAGCCAGACCTAGAGACCCTGCCTGAGGGGTCCTGGATTGCGAGAGGGCACAGGCTGGGCTGAGGGACAACCCCCCATACACGAATTTCGGGCAGGCACCGGGCCTCTAGTAGTTAATATTTACCTTGATTATTTCCACTAAGTACATAATAAAATATATAATCCCTCATGGGAAGGTGGTGAGTGCACAGAAAATAAACAACACAGAAGATAACTGGCATTTCAGCAAATGTGTGCTGCTTTGTCACAGCTGATGGAAGATGAGATACCTAAGTGAGATATTTCATGGGAGGTGGGCTGTGGGGTTTGAGAATAGAGTGAGGGCACTAATGAAATGTACATGTCCTCATTTAACCTTGTCAAAAGTTTCTGAAACCTTTAGTGAAATGACATAAAAAATGCAATTTACCATAGGCTAATTGATATAAGAGTTAAGTTCCTATAGCATCTCATCAATATTATAATAAAACAGCATTGAACAAAACAATGTTATTTAAAGACCTGTCACATGTTTCATTAGGCTAAATGCTGTGGGAACAAGAAAATAAGGTCAACCAATAATAATCCATGAATGGAGAGGAAAGAAGAGCTTCAAGATCACAGAATACAGCAAGGGTTACGGCCTCCCTAACAGTCTTTGAGGCCCTCTCTGTTCCTCTTTTGATGTTTCTGTTCCCCTGGATTATTTCACATAATCACTTTTTTCATGCTTCCTCGAATGCCGGGGAGCTCTCACTTCACCTTTTGGGTGGTCTCCTGCATTATTCACCCTCAACTCTCCTCCCCACACCAGCATAGGTCTGTTTTCTATTCATTTTCAGCAGGATACAATTACCTGCTTTCTGTCCCACAGGAATGCATCCAGAAGGCTTAATTCATAATAAAATATGAAAGCCTTAATGTTTTGGGGGGTTATGCTTTCCTTAGTGTATCAGATACCTGTGGAGAGCAAATTTGGGGCACTTTGATGATAATATTTCTGGCAATGATCCAGGATAGAAGAAGGACTATTTAGAGAAGTATATTTTTCTAAACCCCTCCAGCCACAGCACACAGAATGTTGCACACTTACCCTAAAGGCAGGCAGCCTCTGTCTCTGGCGTCCTGTCTCCAGAAGTTCCCTATTGGTGGCAGAGTATTAAGGGTTCTGTATAACAAATAAACTTTTTCTATGTTTCAGAGGGATGAGGGGGTTATTTTTCCCCCCATCATGAGTCTAAAATATAAAAGCCAGTCACCTTAAGATTAAAGTGTTTTCCTATTATTGCCAGTGGAAATGAAGCCCTTTCATGAAGTTGAGAGGAATGCATTCCAGAAACCCATGTATGGGAGGACAAGGGTTAGTAGTAAGTTTATTGTAGAAGCAAGAGCAAATGACAGTCCCAGGTTCAGCTCCATCCTGCTTTGAAAGAAGTCCAGCCCAGAAGAAAAGCTGGTGTCCATAAATTCTGTGCCATTGGCTCAGTCTAGTTCAGTCCCTGTCCTTGTCTGGCTACCTGAGTCTGTGTTTCCAGCTGTACTCCTATTGGCATTGTACCCAGGCCCGCATTTGGAGCCCATGTGGTCTGCCATAGGCCCCAGGCGGCTGCTAGATCTGCATAGCTGCTATGGAGAGAGAACAGCCAGCACAAGGGCATGTTACTGAGTGGGATAGAGTGTGGGCAAGGGAGCCCCTTTGATAGGCTTGGGCTTGGGAAGGACTAGGCACTTTTTCAAACTAACCAATTAATTTTCTAATCCTTCACAGGCTTGGTTAAATCCTCACCCTGATCAATGCATTTCATAGTTCTTCCAGGGTTCTGGGTTCCCTTATCCAATTGATCCTTTTCTCAGGAGAGATGACAGGACTCTATGGTTGCCATCTTGGCTCCTATAGCACATGTGCCCAGCAGAGGAATTTTTGCTGCTATTATCCCTTCCTGTGGTAATCCTGGTTAATGACAGGTAACAACCTTACCTGCCTGCTTCAGGAATTAGGTCCTGGTGCAGCAGTCCCCTCTGGAGCCTACAAATGCTGCAATTTTCTAGGGAAGCAGGCACAGTGTCCAATTCAGCTCCCCTGAATTTGTTGATTAGGCTTCTAAATGTCTGATTCCCTTTGCTCTCTTCCTTTTTAATATCTAGCTACCTCTGCTAACACTATCATATATGGCTCAAGTGGTTTGACCACCAATAGAGAAAGAAAGGAGAAACAACACATGTTTTGAAAAAAGTGCCTCTTCCTGTAATTCTATTAATTCCTGGAGGCCTAATGGGCTTTCATACTGTCACACCAAATGCTAAAGCAGAAAATAAATAATATGGTGGAGGGATGAGGTGCCTTTATTTAAAAATTTACTGTATATTAATATGTCTTGCTTCTTGGTTTTATTATCACCTCCCTTCCTCAGTCGCTGACATTCTAATGTTGTGTGCTTCCATGAACATAACCAATTTGGCTGCACCTGTCCTTTGGAAGCTTGTGGCTGAGCGAAGGATCAACATTGAATATTTATATCTAAGAATGTCTTCCCTCAGATAGCTAGATCTCTGTGCCCTCCTCACTTCTTTCAATTTTCCTAAACAAAGTGAGTTTCAGTCATTGCTGAAATTGACTTAAATATATCAAAACCTAAGGTAAGAACTTGATGATGCAATGAATTTATTATTATCTCTCTTCTCTAGTTATTGTAGTGTGAACTATTTTCCAAGAAGTGGTGAATTTTTTCCTTTGCTGAGTAATTGGCAAGAGGATACTAACACGCAGGCATGAGGTGTGATTTCAGTTTTGTCAGACATGAGCTCCTCAATTAGTTACTAATTCTAGTTTCCATGCATGGTTTTCCTGTGGGGAAGAACAATTATTCTAACTGCTTCTCTGAATTAAATGTGTGGCTTTAAAGGTATGGAGCACAGCCCTGACTGGTTTTGCTCAGTGGATAGAGCGTCAGCCTGCGGACTGAGAGGTCCCAGGTTCAATTCCGGTCAAGGGCATGTATCTTGGTTGCGGGCACATCCCCAGTGGAGGGTGTGC
Organism: Myotis daubentonii; assembly: GCF_963259705.1. Taxonomy (NCBI): domain Eukaryota; kingdom Metazoa; phylum Chordata; class Mammalia; order Chiroptera; family Vespertilionidae; genus Myotis; species Myotis daubentonii. Next base: position 121,851,161 of record NC_081842.1, read on the forward strand.
AGGAGGCAGCTGATCGATGTTTCTCTCTCATCGATGTTTCTAACTCTCTATCTCTCTCCCTTCCTCTCTGTAAAAAATCAATAAAATATATTTTTTTAAAAAAGGCATGGAGCACAGAGAGAGTGCAAGGTCATATGTCCAATATAGCTAAGTTCAGGTTAACATCTCTGTCCACAGACATCCTCTCCTTCTCAACTCCTCTCTAAAGGAAAGAGCAGGCTGTCTGAGAGGTCAAGGCAGGGTTTGGTACATCAGAGCTTTTGAGGTCATGTATAAGTTGATGGAAATACCAGGAGTCTATTTAACACTAAGGAAGGAAGATGCTCTGGTTATCTCATTGTTGGGTCTTATCTCTGGATTCATCAGCACTGATCACTTAGATTAGGGCTGAGTAGGAGATCAGGTGAAATATTGCACTATGCTCTTCCACTCAGGTGGAAATGGAACTAAGAGAATTGACCCATCTGTTGATACAGGTAGAGAACTCCATCTGGCTGGCCAGGAAGGAAGTCTAAACATACATGGCAATGGTGGGCTGGGTAGGAGTCAAAAGGTGCTGTAACACAGAGAAAAGGCAGCATTTAGAAGCCTAGGCAGTTAGCATCACAGGAGCCCCATGAAGTAAGGCCCAGTCACCAGCCTGGAACTCAGGGCTCTCCTGCTTAGAAGGAGGCTGGTGAGAACAAGGCAGTGTCTGGAGTATTGGGGGCTGGGAGCTGGGCCTCGGGAACAAAATGAGAACCACCTTATCAGATTCTAGGTACTGGTTCAGTGTTGAAACTAAAGCAAGGGGCCCTTATTCCCAAACCCCTAGGATAGAACTGGTGCAATACTCTCAATTCTGCTTCCAGCCATGACTGGTTTGGGAGATTGAGAGAGAACTTCATACCTCCTGCTAATTGAATTTTAATGGCCAAAAATATAATTAAAAGTGTTCTTATAAGAAAGAAAGAAGAGATATTTTGGACTGTAGCAGACCGTTAAGCAATGTGACAATGGGTGCAGAAATTAGAATGATGAACCAGAAGCCAAGGAATGTCAACAGTCACCAGAAGCGGGAAGAGGTAAGTGATGGACTATTCTCTGAAGCCCCCAGAAGGAATCAACCTTACTGATACTTCTTTTAGCCCATTAGACTCAGTTTGGACTCTGTCCTCAGAATTGTAAGATAATACATTTCTGTTGTTTTAAGCCTGCAAATTGTGGTAATATGTTACAGCAACCAAAGAAAACTAATATATTGTGAATCAAAATAATACTTTTAAAATAATCCATGGGTCAAATAGGAAAACTTAAAAATACATTGAAATGAATGAAATTAAAAATACAACATACAAAATTTGTATGGGACACAGCTAAAGCAGTGCTGAAATGGAAATTTATAACATTAAATGCATATATTAGAAAAGGGGTAAAGGCTCAAGACAATAATCTAAGATTTCACTTCAGGATATAAGGAAATAAGAGTAACATAATCCTAATGCAAGTGAAAAGAAGGAAATAATAAGGTGTAGAAATCAGTGGAATTGAAAACAGGGAAGATTATAGAGAAAATCATTAAGACAAAGCAAATGCTACAATTAACTCTCTACACTTAAATTTGACAACTTAGATAAAATGGACCTTTTCTTAGACATATACAAACTACTATAGCTCATTCAGTATGAAATAGATTATTTGGATATCTTAACAACTATTAGGGTAATTGACTTTGAAAATAATAAATACTCTCTAAAAAGTAATTTCTAAGCTCAGATTTACTATAGAATTTTACCCAACATTTAAAGAATTAGCATCAATTCTGCACAACATATTTCAGAAAATAAAAGGAGGGATCACTCCGTAATTCATCTTCTGAAGCTAGGATTTTCCTGATACCAAAACCATGCAACATACAAAAAAAGAAAACCACAGAAAATAATTTATCATAAACATAGACACAAAGAGCCTTAACAAAATATTAGCAAACAGAATTCAGCAACGTTTAAAAGGAATGATATGCCATGACTGACTGGGGTTTATTTCAGAGATGCAAGGCTGGTTCTATGTTTTAAAATAAACCAGTGTAATCCACCATAGTAAAGGGCTAAAGAAGAAAAATCAAATTATCATATCAATTCATGTTTTAAAAAAAGCATTTGACATAATTCAGCACGCATTTGTAACTTAAAAACTAGCAGAAGAAATAGAATTAAAAAGATTTCCTAACTTAACGAAAAGCATCTACAAAAAAAACTAATATTTTACTTAGTTTTGAAAGACTGAATGCTGTCTCCTAAGATTGGATACAAGACAAATATGTCCACTTTTGTCACTCGTATTGAACACATTGCTGAAGTTCTAGACCAGCGATGGCGAACCTTTTGAGCTCGGCGTGTCAGCATTTTGAAAAACCCTAACTTAACTCTGGTGCCGTGTCACATATAGAAATTTTTTGATATTTGCAACCATAGTAAAACAAAGACTTATATTTTTGATATTTATTTTATATATTTAAATGCCATTTAATAAAGAAAAATCAACCAAAAAAAATGAGTTCGCATGTCACCTCTGACACGCATGTCATAGGTTCGCCATCACTGTTCTAGACAGTGCCTTAAAACAAGAAAAAAATGTAGATCAGAAAAGAAGAAATAGTTCCTATTTGCAGATGACATGACTGTGTATGTTACCATCTCCAAGGAGTCAACAAAAAGGGAACTAACAAGTGAATCTATCAAGGGTATAGAAAATAGCATTAACATACAAAATTCAATTATATTTCTATATACTAGAAATCAGCATGTTAACATTGAAATTAAAAATACATTTACAATTACTCAAAAGAAATGAAATAAACATATGTATAAATCTAACAAAACATGTACATAATTTCTATGTTGAAAACTACATAACACTAATGAAAGATATCAAAGAGGATCTAAATAAATGGAGAGACATACCATGCTTTGGATTGGAAGACTCCACATGGTCAAAATGTCAATTCTCCCAAAATTGGTATACAGATTCCAGGTAATTCCTATCAAAATCCCAGCAAGATGTTTGTAGACATAAACAACATTATTCCAAATTTTACATGAACATACAACAAATTATAATACTTAAACAAACCTAATAAAGAAAAAAGTAGGAAAAATCAATCTTCTCTATTTCACGACATATTTGATCAAAGAGGAATATGATGGAAAAAGAGAAGACACATGGATTAAGGGACCAGACAGAAAATGCAGAAACTGACCCACCAACTATTCTGAACTGATTTGAACAAAGAAGAAAAAGCTATCCAGTAAAATAAAGACAGCCTTTCAACAAATGGTGCTTGAGCAATTTCAAACCCATAGGGAAAAATTGAACTTCAACCTAAGTATACACTGTGCTCAAAAATTAACTCAAAATGGGTCATGGACTTAGATGTATAATATAAAACTTTTAGGAAAAAAAAAAACATAGGAGAAAATCCTCAGGTTCTGAAGCCAGGCAAAATGTTCTTGGACTTGACAGCATTTAAGTGAACATTAATAGATTGGAATTCACCAAAATGAAAACCTTTTGCTCTGTGAAAGACTCTGCTAAGCAGATGAAAAGACAAGTTGCAACTGAGAGAAAATATTTTCAAACCCCATATCTGACAAAGGGCTAATAGCTAGACTACACAAAAATCTTTCAAAATTCAACAGTAAAAAAGCAAACAATCCAGTTAGAACTTGGCCAAAGGCATGAAGAGATATTTCACCAAATAAGATGGTAAATAAGCACATGAAAAGATGTTTGACAGCATTAGCCAGTAAATGGATGCAAATTAAAAGCCAAATGTGTTACCATTACACCCTATCAGAATGGCCAAAATAAAATAAATATAGTGACCACAGCAAATGCAGAGAAACTGGATTATTGCTTGTGAAAATATAAAATGGTAAAATACACCCTAGAAACAGTCTAGAAGTTTGTTTTTTAATATCAACACATGAAGTTATACAACCCAGGTACTGCACTCCTTGGTATTTATTCCTGAGAAATAAAGAATTACACACAAAACCTATACACTCAAAACAACGAGAAAACCCACTGTGTGGGAAAACATATTTGCCAGTGACATATCTGATAAGGGCCTAATCTCCAAAATTTATAGGGAACTCATACAACTTAACAAAAGAAAGATAAACAATCCAATCAAAAAATGGGCAAAGGACCTAAATAGACACCTTTCAAAAGAGGACATCCAGAAAGCCAAGAGACATATGAAAACATGCTCAAAGTCGCTAATCATCCGAGAGATGCAAATCAAAACAACAATGAGGTACCATCTCACACCTGTCAGACTGGCTATCATCAACAAATCAACAAACGACAAGTGCTGGAGAGGATGTGGAGAAAAAGGAACACTTGTGCACTGCTGGTGGGAATGCAGACTGGTGCAGCCACTATGGAAGACAGTATGGAGTTTCCTTAAAAAACTGAAAATGGAACTCCCATTTGACCCTGTGATCCCACTTCTAGGAATATAGCCCAAGAAACCAGAAACACCAATCAGAAAGGATATATGCACCCCTATGTTCATAGCAGCACAATTCACCATAGCTAAGATCTGGAAACAGCCTAAGTGCCCATCAGTAGATGAATGGATTAGAAAACTGTGCTACATCTACACGATGGAATACTATGCTGCTGTAAAAAGGAAGGAACTCTTACCATTTGCAACGTCATGGATGGAACTGGAGAGCATTATGCTAAGTGAAATAAGCCAGTCAATAAAGGAAAAACATCACATGATCTCACTCATTCATGGACAATAGAGACCATTATAAACTTTTGAACAATAATAGATACAGAGGCAGAGCTGCCTCAAACAGATTGTCAAACTGCAGCGGGAAGGCCGGGAAGGGTTGGGGGGCAGGAGGTAGGGGGGTAAGAGATCAACTAAAGGACTTGTATGCATGCATATAAGCATAACCAATGGACATAAGACACTGGGGGATAGGGGAGGCTAGGGGACTGTCTAGGGCAGGGGGATAAAATGGATACATATGTAATACCCTTTGTAATACTTTAAGCAATAAAAAAAAAGAAAGAAAATGTAAAAACAAAACAAAAAAATAAAATAAAATAAAATAAAACAAACAAAAAAACCTATACACTAATATTTATAGCGACTTTATTTGGAATAGCTCAAAACTGGAAACAACACAAATGTTATTAAACAGATGAATGGTTAAATGAACTGTCACACATCCATACAATGGAATATTACACAAAAATAAAACGGAATGAATTATTGATACAGGGACCAATCTGGTTGGATCTCCAGAAAATTCTGTTGAGTGTAAAAAGACAAACCCAGAAAGTTAATTACTTCATGATTCCATTTATATAACATTCTCTAAATGACAAAAAAGTCAAATTGTAGATCAAATTGGTGATTTACAGAGATTAAGGAGAGTGTGGAGGTCAGAGGGAAGAAGCTATGGCTATAAGGGCAACATGAGGAATTCTTGTGTTTATAGAAATGTTATGTTTATTGATTGTATCAATGTCAATATCCTGGGTTGTGATATTATCCTAGAGCAGGGGTGGGCAACCTCTGGCCCATGTGCCAAACATGGCACGCCAGTAACTTTTGCTGGCACATGAAACCCTCTCTTATAATCTTCCATTTACAATTTTTGTGAACATTTGAATGACTTAAATGTTAAATTACAAAGAACTGGCAAGACACTTGAGGTTATGTTTGGTTACATAAAGGCTTTTGAAAAGAAACTGGAAGTCTTTAAGAGGGATGTGGATGGTGAGAGATTTAGATATTTCCCAAACCTCAAGAGGCACATCAAAGACCTCCCAAAAGATGACAGAACAGACTGTCAAAGACTTCAAAAGCTGTTTTTAAACATCATCGAGTCAACTATTGAGCAGTTCTTCTCAAGATTTGTGAAATTCGGAGAACTGGAAGAGACAGCAAAATTCATGAGGTTTCCAGACAGCATGAAACTGGAGGAACTAAACTTACAAATGTTTTCATGGATAGACATGGCTGACTTTGAAATGCAGTTGATTGAATTTCAGAATAGCTCAATTTGGAAGCAGAAATTTATTGACCTTAGAGTTGACTAGGAAAACATTGGAAAATAAGTGATTAGAGACAGGAATACCAGAGAGAAGTGTCGAGAATGAACTATTAAGGACTTGGAATGCCATTCCAGAAAATTTTTTCTGTTTAAAAAACTTTGCAACAGCGTTACTCTCCATGTTTTCATCCACATACGCTGTGAATCTTTGTTCTCAGTGATGAATTGTGTTAAGTCTCGTAAAAGGAGTAGCCTGACAGATGAAAGTAGTAGCTCGTGCATATCTCTGAAGGTAGGTCACACAATATAAACCTGATGTGAAATCTCTGTCATCAGTGATGCAGCGGCTAAAGTCCCACTGATAATATCAAACAGAGTCATAAAGTTTTCTGTCGTACTATCAGTGTACATGTATACATAAAAAATACATGTATATTTTTCATCATTATATACTGTATTTTTGTCACTCAAATGAATTTTATTATTTCTTCAAGGTTCTTCACATACGTACACCTTAAGAGATATCAAGGAGGCGTAACATGTTCTCAAAAAATTAGGGTTAGCACGCAGAAGAATTTTGAGTCAGAGATTTTGCTGGTTTTGGCACGCACTCACATAAAGGTTGCCCACCCCTGTCCTAGAGTCTTGCAAGTGTGTTACCACTGGCAGACACGGGGTTGAGGGCACACTAAATCTCTCTGTATTATTTCTTCTACTACATGCACATGTAAATCTACAATTATCTCAAAAGAAAAATTTTAAATACAAAACAATAACTGCAGAATGCATACAACATTGCTAGGCAACAACAACAAAAATACTCTACAATAGTATTTATCCCTAAAAATCCCTATTTATGAACTAGCTTATGAATAGGAGACTCAATATAGTAGAGATGTGAAATCTTTACAAATAAATCTAAAAATTCCATTCAAACCCAATAACAGTATGATTCTTCATAAAACTCTGGAAACTCAATCTCAAGTTTGTTCAAAAGAATAAAGCCCAATAATTTACTGAGATAGTATGAAAAAGAAATCAGGGAAGGGGGATATGGCAGATAGTCAAATATACTGTAAAGTTATGATAATCAGGATAATGTCATAGTAAGAGTAGACAAATCAGCAACCCTGAAGTAGAGTCCAGAACGATGTGTATAAGATAATTGAGTTGAATAGAAAGGTGGAATTTCAAAGAAGAGAGAGAAAAGCATACTGTCTGACAACTTATTGTCAAATAATAAAAGGGCTAATGTCCATCTGATATAAAAAGTTCTTATAATTAATATGAACTCAACTAAACATATTTACAAGTGATGTAAATAGACAATTTATGGAAGAAAAACATATGGACAATAAAACACAAAAACATTCACCAGTAAGTAAGTAAATGTAAGTCAAAACAACTCATTTATTCATCAGATTGACTAATATTTAAAAACCAAAATACAACTATCCAGGGATGGGAGTGGCATGGAGAAAGTGGTTAGTCATACATGCTTGGTGAGAATGTGAATTGGTAGTGCTTTTTCGTAGGATGCTTTAGATATATCTATTCAAAAATTTTAATGTGCATATTTTTTGACCAGAAAATTCTACTTCTAGGATGTACAACATACATGTTTTCACAAAATTAACATTCATGAGGATAATCATTGAATTGAATTTTTGTTTGCAATCACAAAAACAAAGAAATTAAAAATGAAAAGAAAAATAAAGGAAAGGAGGGAAGAAGGAAGGAAGAAAAGAAGAAACAACAAAATATCCATCAGTTTCTACTATCTATGTATATAAAACCCTAATATGCAAATAGACCAAATGGCAGAACAACTGAACCACCGAACTAGTTGCTATGATGTGTGCTGACCACCAGGGGGCACACATGGAACATGTTGGACTTCGGCCATGGTGGGATGGTGGAGCAGGTAAGCGGGGGCTGGGGGGAGGGCAGACCAAGGCAGAGTGCCGGTCATTGTCATCAGGGCGAGTCTCTGGTGGTTACTGAAAATTCTTTGTTCCCACACACAGTGCACCGTGGTCCCACTGGGCTCTTGCACCTGCTGCCAGTGCTGGCCACGCACACACCTGCTGCCATTGCTGGAGCTGCCACTTGCACCCAGCACTGACCCCGATTACTCAGGGCCATCAGCGCCCCAAGGTGCAAGTGGGGCAGGCTGCGGGCAGACAGGGGACCAGGGTCATGGTGAGAGGGGCCAGGCTTGGGCACAGAGGATGGGCTGAGACCCACCCCTGTGCCCACCACAGCTCACGGCCCACAGTTCCTTTCAAGGTACATGAATTCATGCGCTGGGCCCCTAGTACATTTATAATATGGAATACTAGGCAGCCTTTAAAACAAAATAAATCCATATGTTTAACTTGGAAATATTTCTGGTATATCATTATATGCAAAAAGATTTACAGAAAGATACATGTAATATGAACACATTTGTTTTTAAAACCATCAGACACCATAAATATAGTTGTGTAATGCTATGTGGCCATAGAGATCAGTGTGGAGAATGAACTGAACTCATGAACCTGTTGACAATAGTTACATCTGAAGAGGGAAGTTGGTTTAGAAGTGGTGAAGAGAAATGTGCACATCAATCTATTTACTTTTCTATGTTTGAATGTTTCACAAAAAGTACTCATGTGTTTCTTGTGCAATTGTAGAAATCAATGGTTTATTTTTTTAAAAAAGTTAAAACAACAAGGGATTGCAGGGCACACATGTCTATGGGTTGTCCATGATAGACTCCTGCTTCAGGGTCCTCAGCATGTCTGTTCTACCTTTCTGCATGTGACACACAGGATCACAGATGTCAACACTGAAAGGGGCCTTCGAGATCTCACCAGATCTCTGAGCTCAGTAAAGGCATCTTTGAAAATGAGTCACAATAGGGGTCTGGGTTGGGGGATAGGGAGCAAAGGATAGGCTACAGATATCAGGGCCCTCATAGAATGTGGGAGTTGAAAGAGGCCTTGAACATCATCTATTCTAGCCTATATCCTGGACAGATTGTGAAGTAGCCATAGCCAGCCTCTGCCAGGACATGACCAGTAGTGGGGAGCTGATTACCTCACAAGGGAAGAGAGGACTGGGAAGCTTTCAGGGAAGGGGAAGAAAGGACATGTCTGCGAAATGCCTGGTGACAGAAGCAGGCCTGGAGAAGGTGGGCTCACAACTGGACACGCTGAGTTTATAAGGGAATTCAGAAGGAGCTGGTCTCAGACAGGCACAGTGCTACCCCTGCCTGTGAGAGACTAAACGCCTGAAGGGAGAGATCCATATAGAAGCAGGAGTTGGAGCAGTGGGGGCAAATGTCATATAGAAGTTTATTTAAAACCAGCTTGTTAATGAGAAAAAAACAAGAGGTGTGTCTTGTGGAAGAAAGAAGTCACAAGCTCCAGGGGTGAAGAAATGAGTTGCCATGAGAAGTGCTGAAGGGTGCTTGGGTACGTGGACTAGAAACAGTCTCCTGTTTCAAAGGTAAAAGGATCTGTGATTTCCTCTCACTGTGTAGAGGCCAATGAAAAAAAAAAAACACCTACTTTGTTGTTGCATAAGGTCTCTTAGCATAAATGAAATCACAGAAAATGTAATATAATGTAATCAACTTACTGAGAGTGCAAATTCACACACAGTACTGAGATATCTGACTGAGCTTTGTTTCAATTTTCACATTTCTTTCATTTCCTTTATGAAAGTTACATTAAGAAAAAAAAACAACTCCCTTGAGTGTTCTTATGATATTTTTGGTGGGTGAAACAGTAATCTCAGCAAAATTTACTCTTGGTATCAGAAAGCAGAATTTCAGGTTGGTTTGGCGTAATTGCCATTTAGTAAAAAGACATAATATTTATTAGCACTTAGTTCCATTGAGACAATAGTTATTGTGATATAAGATATTATGTTATGGTCTGCTGAAGTATCATTTGGTTCCAGCGTGTTATAAAATAAAATTCCAGACAAAAGTGGAATATTTACTAATAAAAAGGTTAAATTCAACAGTCCCTGAGAAACTATACATCTATATAGACATAAATTAAAAATGCAAAAGTGATATAATAAATTATATGGGCTTTTCTACTAATAATTGGCTAATTTTAAAGCATATTGAAATTTATACACATATTAGTCTTCATGCTTGTTGAGAAAAATTGAGATTCTACATTGTATTATAAAGTTAATATACAATGGTTTCTTTATTTATAAACCATTTTTATTGGAAGGAAAGTCCTCAGTTATGTTAATAACTCTATAATGATCTGCATGATGTTTTGGCACTTAAGCTAACACAACAGAGACCAGCAAGGGGATGACAGGCAGGTTCGTCATGACGAGGTAAGGGAATTAGACAAAACCTCTCTGACAAGCACAGGTCATAACTTGAAATGAAAGTCATAGTTTTATACAACAAACACTCTAATGCCATTTTGTATGATAAACATCCATGGTCCAAAGGTTGAAAAATAAACAAAAAACCCAAACCTTTCATTATTTTCTAAAAGTTTTTGCCCTATCTAAAGAGACTGATAAACACATTTTTTAATGACAACATACAAAAGAAGTATATAATTCAACTAATATTTTATCTTAAAGAACATGTAAATATTTGTTAACCTTCTCTTGTCTTTCTAAGCAAAACCTAATGTTTAAGTACATAACAATCTCAAAAGCAGCTGCTCCCTCTATAGTCCCTGCTATTGAATTTTGTTTTATTTTTTAAAGTTATCAGGACTTTACTTTTTTTTTTATTGATGCATCATCTTGCCTTAATTTTCATCAAGACTAAATTCATGATAGTTAAAGCCTATAATTTCTTATTCAATGTAATGACCTAGAGAAGTTTATTTGGACATGAACATTCCATTAGACAGTGTTTGCACTATTTACTTAAATATCAGGTAACATTTTATAATAACAATAACAACAACAACAATAGTGTGAGAGAAAACTTGGAAGTGATGGATACATTATTGTATTGGCTGTAATAATGGTCATGGATATACTTATAGACAAACTCACCAAGTTTATACATTAAATATGCACAGCTTTGTAGACACCTCAGTAAAGTGGCTTTCAAATAGAGCTGTTAAAAAAAGGAGTAGGTTGCTTGGAAAGTAACATGGTTTTTACTTCAGTGAAAGTGACCAATGGCCTCCCTGGAAGTTTGAGGAGAGGATGTCTAACATCCCGTGAAATCATAAGATTCAGAAAGTGCCAGCCCAAGGGTGCCGTAGAAACCAAGGGACAGTGGCCTTACTTTCAGATAGTGGGGACTCAGGAATCCTTCCACTGTTTCTCCACAGGAATCTCTTACCGCCTAATTCATAGAAATGTGCATAAGGCAAACAGTAATGGTAATGAAGGCACTAACCCGGGGCTTTGATTGCTTGCCTCTCCCTTCAGCTCTCACCTAACCTCCTGCTTCTGAATTCTATGCGGTACAGGCATGAGACTGGAGAACCTATTGGTGATGGAGGAAAGGTCCTCCAGACCCCAGCCACCAGGTTTCCTCCTGAAACAAACCTTCTCCTTCTGGGAGAGGCCGCCTGAAACCCATCTCCGCTTTAGTCTGAGGACTTAATTGAGGATCTGGAAGCTGGGGGATCCACACTCCAAGGGAGGGCAGGAGGGTGCTCTTTGTTTTGTTTTTTTGTTCCTCCCCAGGTGGCCCACAGCTGGAGGGCAGCTTGGACAGACAGGTGCTAAGCAATCTACTGGGTGGCTTGGGCCTCCCTATTGGCAATTTCAAAGCAGTGGAGGAAAAGGTGTTTCCACAAACTGCAAGCTAAGAGGAACTGGTCAAAGGTAACCAGGAAAGATGAACTAGAGCAAGCTGCTTCATTCACACTCCACTGCCTTCCCCAGGGCGGTTCTCCAGAGGCAACAGCTGCTAACACCAACACCGAGTCTGCTCCATCAAGCCAGGTGAATTAGGGAGAGTACCATTTAGGGAAAGTACCTCCAAATCACCCCCACGCCTCTGCCACCTACTCATCCATGTAAAACTTTTCTAGTGCTGTATCTTTTTTTGTTTTCGAGGCTGGTCTTCCTGGAGTGACACGGCCTTCTTTCACTCAGCTATTACCATCTCTGTTTACAGATGAGAGACATTTCTATGTTCCTGTCTCAGTCTAGCAAGCTAGAGACTTAGAATACGGTCTGTGCCCTTTGAGAAACTTACTGTTTTCAGAAGAGTTTTATGGATGTATTCCTTTTGCTCCTTCAGATATGTTCTCTCCACTGCCTGGTGCCTGGAGATGGACCAGAGGGAGCCTCACAATGGCCTTGCCCTCTGGATTCCAGCGGGGTCAGCCTGAGGGGATCCCTAAGGAGATCAGAAAGGGTGCTGGGTGGCCCCCATCATCATTTCTCCTCTCTAGGTAGCCCTTTCTACTTACCTCTCCTCTGGGTGCTGGGATCTCAGTGTACTTGGGAGTGGTGAGAACTCCCCTGTGACAAAGGCAGGAGTGAACTTCAGTTTCCTTTGTGGTTTTCCTATTTCCTAGATGCACTTTTATAAATAGGCCACTTTATTAAACCCTGCTTAAATAGCATACTTCAAAGTATTCTAATCATCTGTTTGCTGGAACCTTGAAACAAATATCTATCTTGCACACATAGAACAGACACCTATTTAAGAGAATATATTAACATGTTGGTAAGAATTGTAGACCTCAGAAATGGAGAAATCATGAAGAATCTTTCTGCAAGATCTCAAGTCAATCCCAAGGGCCACCACGGCATGGACATGCCATTCACGACCCACAGGCAGCCTGTGTTCCTACAGCCTGTACTTAAGACTCTATGCACAATTTCACAAAAGAGTCTTTCTTTTGGCTCTGTTGCCACCTGCTCTTGACACTTTATTTTGGAACGAAAGCCTCCTACCGAGATGCAGAATCGCATTTGAAGTCATTGCTTCAGTGGAATGCAGTGAACCAGGTATTTTCTTCTCTGGGCAGAAGGCAGCTGAAAGTTCCAAAAGTTCTTGTCTACCTGGGATGAGGACGCCAAATGTGATGGCAGAACGGGAGGCAGAGGAAGGGCAAGCACAGGCCCAGAAAGCAAACATGGCATGTGGAGTCTGCTCTGCCTTCCCTCAATGCGTTCTTACTGTGGTTAGAGCGTGACCTTCATTTTTTTTAAAAGACAAGCTAAGAACAAAAGTGGAAACAACCTAAATTCCCAAGCATTACGGTCCAGCAACACAATGAAGTGTGCAGGATAATTGTGAAACTGTTTATGATATAAAGTTGAATAAAGCAGAACATTAAGCAGTATATATGCCATGGGTACGACTCTGAAAATATAGAAATACATAGATTCTGGAAGAATACAGCAACAAAAGAAACTAGTGGGTTAAAGTTATAGGATTATAGGGTGGGTTTTTTGTTGGAAGACATAGTCCTCCTTGGGCCTATTGCCCTTAAACATCTTACTCAGCATGCCAGGGCTGCAATGTGCAATGCCCTCTCTGTACCTGCAGCTGGGCCATTTATCAGGGTTGTTTGTGCAGATGGCAACCTTGAGAAAGAAGACAACATTGCTCCCCAGACAAAGAACAGCCTTGTTACTGCTTGTTATTAAAGTGGCAAATTCCCTAAACTCTGTGTTCCTCAATTGTGATGCAAAACCACTGCAAGCATAGCCACCCTCTGAGCCCACTGTGTCACCTGTAAGGCAACTGGGGGCAAGGAGACTGACACAGCAGGCTGGTGGATATGATGCTTGCTGTGCTCAGAGTAATGCAGCCCTTTGTTTCTGACCCAGAAGGCTTATATTTTCTGCCAACATCCATGAAACAGTAACAGGCAGACTTTCTAGCTTATAAGGAGGGTAAATCCAGTGCCAGACCATAGTTTTTAACATGATTGCAAAAACAATTTGTAATTATTTAATATTTCTCTTTCACACCAGACTATAGATTTCAGAGTAAAATAATTACATCTGTCCTTTTCATCACTGTTTTCCCAATGCTAACAGGGAGAGCGTGGCACAAGGTAAATCTCATCAAACATCTCTTGGTTGAGGGTTTAATGAACAGAGGTGTATGAAGTTCTAAGGATGAATTCAAACCCAAATATGGGTTTGAAGGTCAAACTGACACTTTTCATATCTCCCTATTGTTCAATAACAATTAAAAGCACCATCATTTATTGAATGATCATCCAAAGTTATCACATTTAAATTAATACCCTCCATTTTCCAGGTTACAAAGTACTTTCATACACATTTGATTCTATGCATAACTCTGTGTACCACTAATCCCAAAATAAAGCCAATAATAGTAGCAAGCTATGGCTACCATTTATTGAGGAGTTACTGTGTACCACTGTTCTAGGCTCTTTGTGTTTTAACTTGTTTAATGGTCATACCTATTCTGTGAGTATGTAAGTTTATCATCCCCATTTACAGTTGAGGAAACTGAAGAAAAAAAGAGGTAACTAACTTGCCTATAGTCAACCTGCTGCTGACCAGCAGTGCTTGAATGAAAACAAGCATTTAGGCTGCAGGCCAGAGCCCAAAGCCACAACTGTACCATTTCAAAGAAGGGAGTAAGTCCCTCTGTCGAGGTCAGCAGCTAGTAAGTGGCAGAGCTAGGACTCATATCCAGTTTACCTACGGACATGCTTGGATCTGCAAGCAAATCTTAGATCTAATAGTCAAAACCAACCCCCAAATAACGTTCTTAACCTGCTCTTGTGGTTCAAGGATCCTTACAGTTAAGCTACCGTAAGTTTCTGGCTAGTCTTTTCCAATTCTGCCTGACAAATGGCTGCTCATAAATTTCCTCCCTCTGGCCCATGGGCTCAAACTTTAGATAGAATTTCTGGACACATTCAAAGGTTTGGTCATTGCATCATGAAAGAGGTCAAAGTTCTCACATTGGTACTCCTGAATCTGAGGGCATGATTCTGGGATGGGGGCTCTGAGCCCTTGTAATTGTGATTTTGAGTCAGTCACACCCTCCTGGATCAGTGAAAGGCCTGGAGCAGATGGTTCTGAAGTCCCTCACTCTGGGCTCTCACACATCACCTATGGCATCACTTCATCACAGCACCCATCTGCCACTCCCTTTGGAGGACAAACAAGTCAGTGCTCCCTTGCCCCCAGTTGCTTCCTGTTGCCCTCTCTGCCCTTGGCACCTCCTGGTCTTCTCAGGAAGTGGCACATCAAAATGTTCCTACTCTGTTTCTTCTCACAGGGTCTGTGACAAAGGATGTTTATATTTTACCATGTAAGTTAGAATTTGGGCTATCCAGCAAACAATTCATTTCTTCCAAAGAACCTAATGCCTTAACTCTTCCAAAATATGTCACTTTCAAAAGGCTAATAACCCGCAATATCTTCATTCTTACAGATCAGAAGCAATTCTACTGATCTACAAGGTATTAACCTTGGAAGTACCAGTCCTTTATTTGTATGTAGTTGGCAGGAGACTGGATGAATTAGCCAGCATTTCATTTACCTATGAAATCAACCAACATTTATTTATTAAACACTAATGTGTTCCAGGCACTGTGGCTACCAAGAAGACAGAAATGAACAAAGAAAGAAATATATACTGAAGTAATTTGTGGTCTAGAGGGAAAGACAGACATGCACAAATTAGTGTATATCTTAACCTGCAATGCATCAATATTCATAAACAATTGGTAAATCACTTGGGAGATCCAGGAAGACTTCACAAAGGAGGTGAAAGCGTCATCTAAATTTCAGCCCACAGACCAAATTCAGTGACTCCTTTTCCCCACAATTTACACAAAAATAGGTCAGCTAATGTGACTAAAACCATAAATTTCCCCCCTCACTTCTGAATAGCAAAGCTGTTTTCTAGAGAGAGCAAGATGATTGTGGGAGAGGAGCAAACTTTGGTGTGTGTGGCTGTACAGGTGACACTGAAATTAATTTGATCAATCAGCATTGTTTACCACTGATCCCCCAGTTACCTCCTATTCCAGGTAGCCACCACCATCTCATGCCTGCCCTCGCACAGAAAGAAATCTGTACAGCCAAAGGAAAGTTGCCACGTGGTGTGTGTGTGCACATGTGTGTGTGGATGCATGTTTGTACAGAATCTGATCATTTTATGAGGGAATGCCCCAAAACTAGGGGAGACAGTGATGATGTTGCATCAGGGTGTGTGTCCTCTGGTTTTAGGACCAGACTGCTTAACTTCAAAATTCAACACTGCTAGTTTCTATCTGGTTAAGTTTAGCAAGCTTCCAGAGCTCAGTTTCTTCATCTGTAAAATGGTCTGAATAAAAGTCCCAAATCTGAGATGTTGAAAGAGGAGAAACTTTATTCAAGTGAACAATTTGCAAAACAGGAAAACACAGCCTCAGGTGGAAACCAAAAGTGTTCGCCCCACTCCCCACCTCAAACAAAGGAGGGGCTGCCTCTTGCATAGAAAGTTTCCAATGGCTGCCAGATCCCACTTATGAATTTGTGTCCCCTTAAACCTGAGGAGTCCTTCTTGGCAGATATGTTCCTTCTTGAGGTTTACAATGTGGATAATAATACTCTCCACATTTTAGGGTTGGTTGTGTCAGATTAAATGAATCAATACATGAATTGTGCTTAAATGCCGAGGACATAGTAACTACTCCACAAATATTACCTAAATCATAATTACTGCAAGACATGATTCCTAAGTCAAATTACTGTCTGACATGGCTCTGGGGGTGGTCTGTACTTTTCACCTTATGAATTTTTGAGAAGTGGAGCACCTTGGGGCATTCCCACATGTGAATAACTCCTACACACAGGCAGAGGGCAATTTCCCTAGAACGTTGTGACTAGTCTTCCAGATCAGCTGCCACTCAGGGGAACACCTTGCACGTTTCAAAAAAGTAACTTCCTTACTGAACATCTGCTAGGTTTTCCTTCCCCTCTCTCCTCTTTGTTTCCTTTTTCTCATCTTACTTTAAGGCTCTGAGCACATTAACAAGAATGAGAAAATTCCCCCAGTCCCTTTTTTAACTGCAACATGATTCAGCATACCTCTAATCATATTTTTTTTCTGGGTGCATAGATTTCCTTTACCTTTTTAAGGGCCTAGTTCTATGTTCTTTTCCTATGTGACTAACTGTGGCACAGGAAATAGACTGTGACTGATTATAGTGTTGCTTTTTAGTTCCTAAAGCTACAATCACATTCAGGGGCACTTTTCATTTATTTTTCATCAGTACTTTTTTGTGTTTTATTAATTTGAAGCCAGGATTCAGGGGAATTATCTATCTATACTAATAAAAGGGCAATATGCTAATTAGACCGAACATCTTCTAGGTGTCCTTCCGGACAAAGCCACGGTGGCGGGGCCGAGGCAGAGGCGGTTAGGGGTGATCAGGCAGGCAGGCAAGCAAGTGGTTTGGAGCCAGCAGTCCCATATTGCAAGAGGAATGTCCAACTGCTGGTTTAGTCCCACTCCCACAGAGATAGGGCCTAAACCGGCAGTTGGACATCCCCCAAGGGGTCTCATATTGGAGAGGTTGCAGGCCGGGCTGAGGGACCCCCCCCCATACCCCATTCACTAATTTTGTGCACCGGGTCTCTAGTATAACCTACCTAATAATAGACAAACACGGTAATTAACCGTACCTCCGACACGCTTCCCATCAGCTAATCAGGGTGATATGCAAATTAACTGCCAACCAAGATGACGGCCGGCAGCCACGCAACCGAAGCAAACATGAGGCTTGGTTGCCCTGGCAATGGAGGAAGCCAAGGTTCCCTGCCTGCCACTGCCAGCCTCTGAGCTGCACTCTAAGAAACAATGTTGCAATTATAGAAGCTAAACAAACCCAGAAACCTGTTTTCAGCCAGCTGGGCCTCAGAGCTGGAGCTGAAACAGATTTTCAATTATAGAAGCCAAACAAACCCAGATACCTGCTTTCAGCAGCCGAGGTCTCAGAGCTGGAGCTGAGCCTCAGAGCTAAAGCTGGCTCTCAGTTCCAGTGACAGCCATAGAAGGTAAATAAATCCCAGAATAAAAAAAAAGAAAAAAGAAAAAAAGGAGAGGTTGGGAGCTTCAGTCACCCGCCAGCCTGAAAACGGCCCTCAGCCCCTCACCCAGACTGGCCAGGCACACCAGTGGGGACCCCCACCCTGAAGGGGGTGTGACCAGCTGTAAACAACCATCATCCCCTCATCCAGGCTGGCCAGGCACCGAAGCAGGACCCCCACCCTGATCTGGGACACCCTTCAGGGCAAACCAGCTGGCCCCCACCCGTGCACCAGGCCTCTATCCTATATAGTAAAAGAGTAATATGCAAACTGACCCTAACAGCAGAAGGACTGGGAATGACTGGTCACTATGACACACACTGACCACCAGGGGGCAGACGCTCGATGCAGGAGCTGCCCTCTGGTGGTCAGGGTGCTCTCACATGGGAGGAGCTCTGCTCAGCCACAAGCCAGGCTGATGGCTGCCAGTACAGCGGTGGTGGTGGGAGCCTCTCCTGCCTCCTCAGCAGCGCTAAGGATGTTCGACTACAGTTTAGGCCTGCTCCCCACTGGCAAATGGACATCCCCCGAGGGCTGCTGGACTGCCAGAGGGATGTCTGATTGCCACCTTAGGCCCAACCCCCCAGGGAGCGGGCCTAAGCCAGCAGGTGGTCATCCCCTGAGGGGTCCCAGACTGCAAGAGGGTACAGGCTGGGCTGAGTGACCCCTGTCCCCCCTCAGTGCACACATTTTTGTGCACCAGGCCTCTAGTATATTTATAAAAGCCTAAGCGGCCATTATGACCAAACGACTGGAAAGACCAAAACAACTGGTTGACCAGTTGCTATGATGTGCACTGACCACCAGGAGACAGTTGCTCAACACAGGAGCTTCCCCCCAGTGGTTAGTGCAATCCCACAGCCAACTTCCTGTGGCCCCTCCCCCCACCTGGCCAGCCGCACCATCGGCCCTGATTGGGGGGGCAGCTGGCCAACCTCCTGCAACCCCTCCCCAAGGCCAGCTGGCACCCCCCCCTTGGCCCCGATGAGGGGGGCTGGCCAGCCAATCTCCCATGGTTCCTCCCCTATGGCCGGCTGGCCAACATCCCGAGACCCTTCCTCCCAACTCCTCCCCCAGGCTGGCCAGCTCCCCCGACTGGAGGCCAGCCAGCCAACCTCCAGGGATCCATTCCCCCAGCTGGCCCTCCCAATAAACCTCGATTGCCAGCCAGTCCAAGGCACCCACTGATGCATGAATTCATGCACCAGGCCTCTAGTAATTCTCATACGTTCAGTTAAGTGCTGAGAGAGTGTGTTGAGGACTATGAAGCAATTCAGAGACAAAATTGGGATTTGATTTTTAAAAATTTAATGCATTAAATTTATGCAAGAACAAATTATCAGCAAATACAAGAAGACCCAGTTATTTTATTTTTCATTGATTTCAGAGATGAAGGGAGAGAGAAAGTGAGACAGAAACATCAATGATGAGAGAGAATTGCCCATCAGCTGCCTCCCCCACACCCCATGCCAGAAACCAAGCCCACAACCCTGCACGCGCCCTGACTGAGAATCCAACAGTTGGGGTGTGTGTCCCAGTTGTGGCGGAATTAAAGCTGGTATATTATCATAAAACTAGAGGTCTGGTGCACAAAATAGTGCACCAGTGAAATCCCTCAGCCTGGCCTGCGGGAATGGGCTGAAATCAGCTCTCTGACATCCCCCAAGGGATCCTGGATTACCAGAAGGTGCAGGTCAGGCAGAGGGACCCCACCAGTGCACAATCGGGGCCGGGGAGGGACCCAAGAGGTTGGCCAGCGGGGAGGGAACAAGGGAGGGGCCCTGGGCATGTCTGGCCCATCTTGCTTAGTTTTGATTGGCTGGATCCCAGCAGCAAGCTAACCTACCGGTCAGAGCATCTGCCCCCTAGTAGTCAGTGCATGTCTTAATGACTGGTCGACTGATCGACTGTCTGCCCCCTGGTGGTCAGTGCATGTCATAGCAAGAGGTTGAGCGGCCTTAGCATATCATTAGCATATCATTACACTTTGGTTGAACGGTCAACCAGTCAACCGGACACTTAGCATATTAGGCTTTTATTATATAGGATACATAAAACTCTCTGGGGTGGCTGCTTAACCGAGACTTTCTGTGATGTCTCGTGTGTCACATGTATAGCATGTAACAAGAAGTGATAAGAGGTGTGGTGGGTATGGCAGGTGACTTTGTTTTGTTGTATTGTTGGACGGTAGAGATCTTAATGGGAGAGAAAAACAAGAAGTATTAAAGGTAATTGCTCCTAGAAATATGAAGAGGGATCAAAAATTAAAGACAATCTTGACTTATGTGGCTCAGTTGGTTGAGCCACAAAAGGTTGCCAATTCCATCCCGATCAGGGCACATACTCAGGTTGGGAGCCCGATCTCTGGTTAGTGTTCATGCAGGAGGCGGTGGATAGATCTCTCTCTCTCTCTCTCTCTCTCTCTCTCTCTCTCTCTCCCTTAAAAAAAAAACAATTAAAAAAATAATTAGAGGGCAATAAAGAATTACTATTAATGTTGTTAAGTATTATGGTGGCTTGCACTGCCATTGCATAATGAAACATGAGAGAAAGGTTATAATGTCTGCAGGATACTTAATGTCTGACCTATTCTAGCAAAACTAAAATATATAGATGATAAGAAAAAAATGGAGGACTCACACTACCTGATTTCAAGATTTACTATAAATCTACAGTAATTAAGTGGCCTAAAGATAGACAATTAGATCAATAGATTAGAATTGGGATTCCAGAAATAGAACTACATAAATATGATCAATAGAATATTGACAAAGGTGCATAAGCCATTCGAAAATAAACAGTGTTAGGATAATTGTACATTTATGTGTAAAGGTGAGCCTCAACCCACACCTGATACTGAAGACAACTTAATGAATCACGTAAAACATAAATTATAAAACTTCAAGAAGAAAAAATAGCCATTAACATTTTGGTGTATTATTGTAGCATCCTATTCATATGAAATTATATCAGACTGTATATACTGTGCTAATCACACACTTTTGTTACTTAACATTGCATAATTGACATTTTCTCACTTCACTGAAAGGCTCCTCCTGCCTCTACACTGGAGGCCAACCACTGGATCTAGGATAGAGCAGAGCTGTAAACAAGGGACTCATCAAGATCTTTGGTTCCAAATCCAGAAACAGCCTTGATGGCCCAGCCATCTGTCCCATAGCAGTGACCTCAGAATGAAGAATACTGATCCTTCTCCAATAGCAAACCTCATAACTCTGCTGGAAAGTCAGGTACCCTGAAATAAAAATACCTGAAAAGAGAGCTGTACTTCATGACCCACCTCCTGAGCTGTGGAGGCCAGAAACTTTCCCACATTGGAAGTATTTGCCTTTTTTCCCTTTGGTCCCACTGCTGTGTTTTCCAGAACCACAACTTCCTGCCAATGTCTGTGCCTTTCACCATCTTATTTAAGAAAGCCCCAAACTACATAAATGTAATAAACAAATATATTTTGAATTCCACCTTTCAGGGCTTTTTACCGTTTTTATTGACTTTATTGGAATGTCACTAGTTAATAAAATTATACAGGTTTCAGGTACACAATTCTGTAGTACATCATCTGTATACTGGTGTGTTCACCACCTTATGTCAAGCCTCTGTCCATCACCATTTATCCCCCTTTTACCCACCTCCACCTCTTTCCACCCCCCACCACCACCCTTTAGTTTTATAATCACATGTAAAAATCTTTATGTGTGTAGGTTGGTTGACACTGATGAATTCATTATAGGAAATGGTCATATGACTTCTTTCTGGGGGAAGGAGTGTTCTGACCTCTTATAACCATGTGCTTCTGGAATTGAGTCAGACCAGTTCTACTCCTCTGTGAAGTCCTCAGGCATTATTTTATCTATTGAGTAAGTTTTGGTATCTCTCTCAATTTATTCACTTGAATGTAAGATTCACTATATGAGAACAGAGGCTATACCATATCTGTATTCCAACCAAAAAAGCAGAGTGCCTGACATATGATAAGTGTTATGGGTTCACTCAACGAGATAGACCACTGACTCAGAATTTAAATTTAAGAGCCTTTATTAAGCTGGCCAGCTGACTACAGTCACAGCACCCTGCCGAAACAAAGGCTGAACTGCAGCGCCAACTTCCATGGCCAGCAACTACAGTTACAGCACCCTGCCGAAGCAGAGGCTGAACTGCAGTGCAGACTAGAGGGGTTACATTTTATTATTAAATTCTGTGGAGGCCCAGAGAAAAATGTGTCTTTCAAATTCTGGGCCCCCAATATGGAGGAAACTCTCTTTATTTATACTTTTTCCAGTCCTTTGTCTTCCAAATTTGGAATGAGACTTCCAGGCCTTCTGAGAAAGAAGGCCTGCATGCTGGGAAGGGGACTGAGACCATATCTCAAGGTCTGGCCTGATGTCAGTACCTTCCTATCTATGTGTTTTAGGAACAGACAGCACAGCATGGCCCATCTGGCCAAAGTGCCAGATATGCAGCCCAGCACAATAAGTATGAAATAAAAACATTGATGGCTGACTGGCTGGCTGGCTGGCTGGCTGGATGGATGGATGGATGGATGGATAAGATGGATAAGATGGGTGGATGGATGAATGGATGGATGAGTGGATGGATGGACAGGATGGGATGAGATGAGATGTGCTGACTTCTGGTTGGTCTCATACTTTAGTTTAGGTGCTTTATTGAAGTGATGAGTTCAGGTTTCCCTCTTGACCCAAACATTGCTTTTCCAGTGGTCGGCAAACTGCGGCTCGGCAAACCGCGTCTCGCAAGCCACATACAGCTCTTTAGCCCTTGGGTGTGGCTGTTCCACAAAATGCCGACTTCTTTGCATGGGCCACGAAGTTTCAATCGCACTGTAGGTACGCGCCCGCACGTGGTAGTTTGTGGAAGAGCCACACTCAAGGGGCCAAAAAGCTGCATGTGGCTCGCGAGCTGCGGTTTGCCGACCACGGGTTTAGACAGTGTTTGTTCTTAGTCATGAGAGAAACCAGATAACAATCTGCCCTTTAATTTCTCTCCATTTCTTGTTAAATTCCTCAAGTTTCTCACTAAACAACAGCAACACCACCAAAAATATGGCACAGTCCATACAGCCCACCCAACCCCTGCCAGGGGCCTCCAGCTTAGCAGGACCCATCTACTAAGCCATCTGCATTTTCCCATTAAGCTCACACATGTGTGTTCCTCAGGTCAGGCGTCCAGCATCGACCAGCCACATTTTAGCCCTGAAATAATGTGATTCCAGCCCAACTGTGAGGCCACCAGTATCCACTCACCTTGGGTGCCTAGGCACACAACCTCCACCCTTGTAGTCAGTGGTTTTGTGTCCCTCTGCTGCTGCCAGTTTCCTTCCTTTCTCAGACAGAAAAACGTTTATAGGGGGTTCTAGCCAAAAGCAAAGAAACTAAGCTTTGAGGTTATTTATTTATTTATTTATTTATTTATTTATTTTAATTTACCTCTTTTTTAAAAAAAAAAATACATTTTATTGATTTTTTACAGAGAGGAAGGGAGAGGGATAAAGAGTTAGAAACATCAATGAGAGAGAAACATCGACCAGCTGCCTCCTGCACACCCCCTACTGGGGATGTGCCTGCAACCAAGGTACATGCCCTTGACTGGAATCGAACTGGGAGCCTTCATTCCTCAGGCCGACACTCTATCCACTGAGCCAAACCAGTCAGGGCGAGCTCATTTTATTATAGGCATAGTAATGTGAGGTCAGGCTTAACGTTTTTAAAAGGTTGAAACCCATATAGGAGTACAGTTACCATCCTGGCATATTTCTTAGCCACCTGACCACATTTTCACCACTGAAGCCACATTATCAGGCATGATCAGCCAAAACTCAAGTATACTTGCATTTAGTTCACTTCCTAAAAGTTTATTGAAGACTAAATGTGCCAGGTACCATGAATTTTTGCTTCAATGGAATTTACAATTTGGTTGAGGAGAAAAGATGATGTGATTGTTGAAGAACATAAGGCAAGATAGACTCAGGAGGTGAACCCCATAATCCCCTAGTCCCAGAGGGACAGAGTGTCTTTCTCTGCTTTCAAGCAGAGGCTCATCCAGCTACTCCAAAAGTAAATCTCTTTATAAAAGGGAACATTTAAAAATGTAATGATGTCATACAGATAATCATGACAAATATATGTCAAAAAGTGTTACTAAAATTAATTGTAGCCATCTACCAAACAAAAAAATCCAAGGCTTTTGGCTCCAATTGCAATCATCTGAAATTCAGTTGTAAATTTAGGCATAAACAACAAAAGATCTCTAAGCAGATAAACAGATGCAACAAAGTTTGTGCACTGTTCATGGGTGAGCCAAAATCTATTTACCCTTTATGTCCAGTTATAACAAGTGCAATATTCCTATTTTCTAATCAAAAACTAGTTCACAAAAGATACTTAAAAGAGAAAGAGTGCTGCCAGAGATGGACACTTGGAATTTAGGGGGGCAAGGAGGCAGCAAAAGTGAAGAACTACATAAAACTGTTTTAAAATATTGGCACAAGAACTCAAAGGGAAGAACAGTCTAGGACAATTTACTCTTCAAGTGACCAATCAGACTTTCATGGCTCCTCAGAATGTGATATCCTTCAAACACTGCCTGTTTTCTTCATGTGATATTCTGTGTATAACAGTAAGTTGAATATTTGGAACTCTCAGGCATTTCTCTTACAGTGATACAAATAATGGTTTTATTTTCAGAACAGCCCCTCAGAGGGAATGACCTTCATGATACAACTGCAATGTTTGTTAACTGCAGTAAACATTACAGAAAACAATTCCATAGCCATTTTTTAACGTATAAAAGCCATGAGAAATCCCAAGCAGCAGGGTTTCTCAGGTGGCAGCAGCTGGTAAGGAAAAGAAAGGAGGAGAGTGAGAAGGGAAAACTTGTTCCCAAGTATCCAGGATACTCTGAGTCGGCTGGGGGGACAAGAGAGAGTGGAGGTGGCCCAACCAGCAGGCAGAAGCAAACTCATTTAGACCAGGGACAAGTTAAAAAAAATGCTCCTACTTGAAAAATCTCTCAAGCCATAGGAAAAAACAAATGATTAATCTGTGTTTAGTTTCCTCTGAGAGATATAAATGCATTCAATGTACTTTAGAAATAAGGCCACCAAATTGAGTTATAATTTCAAAAGAAAACATTTTTTTCTCAAAGCAGGAAGTTTTTGTTACTTGGAAAATGCACTGGTGTGCTAGATAAGTGAAGTATTATCATTTTTTTCAGGTGTAAGGCTATTTTAACAGCTGATTCAAATTTTAAAAAGTGAGACTCAGCATTAGGCTAGATCTTCCAGTCCAATATAGTGCTAGAATATATCTATGCAGGATTTTTTAATGACTCTTAATTATCAGGTTCATAAACAATGAAATGATTGTCAGCTACACCCACCACAGATGAACACCTGTAATAACCCAAAGTCACTGTAACACATAGAACCAAACTAACACAACTGAAAAGGGATTGGGCTTTTTAGGTTTAGTTCATCATCAACTAGCTTGGACAAGCAGGAGAAAGATGTCAATGGCAAGGAAAAATTAAGTGATGTTTCATAAGGGGTCGATTCAGACAGCAGATAGATCATGCTATTTCTCTGCTGGAATCCCAGCAGACGGTCATTGTTCTAGGAAGAAGGGATTTTGGTCAGTGTGAGCCATTCTGATTATTCCTCAAGAAATCAAAACACAGTAGAAAACACAACAGCCTACCAAAAGGAAAAAAAAATACAAAGAAAGGGTTAAAATCCTTAATATAAAAATTTCCTGAAGTCAACATGAAAAACAAATACAACTCAAGTTTTTAAAATGACAAAGAATATAAATAGGCAATTCACAAGAGAACTGCCAATGGCTAGTCACAATTTTAAAAGACTCTCAGCTCCCTGAGGATCAGGGGTATGCAAATCTAATAAAAAGACAGTCTTTCCACCTTATCAGATTAGCAGGAATTAAATTTAAAAGGCTGATAATGCCCACTTTTCTGGGGAATGTAGGGCATTGTTTCTCTGAGCATATCTGAGGATCATTTCCATGAGTATGTTTGGTGAGTTTAAACGGTGGTCACCAAAACTTGGAAACAACCCAGATGTCCTTCAGTGGTTGAATTGACAAACAGATCAGCACATCCCCACCAGGAAATACTATTCAGCAGTGAAAAAGAATGAACTACTGATACAGGAAACAACCTGATGGTTCTTAGTGGTATTAGTCTGAGTGAAAGGAGCCATTCTCAGAAGGTCACCTGTTGTGTAATCCAGATTCACAGGAAGTCAACAGTGACAGAGGAAAGGCTAGTGTTCACCAGGGGTGGGAGGTAGAAGAAGGGTGTGACTGTGACTCCACAACCAGAGATGGGATGATGGAACTCTTCTGTGATGGTTATACAAACCTACCACACATGTTACAATTCACAGAACTGTACAATCTACCTTCCCCAAAGCCAAAAGTTATTGTGTGAAAACTGAAAAAAATCAACAAAAGACATACATGGAACCCACCTCAGACCTAAAAATCCAAATCTCTGGACAGGTGGGGCCATGCCAGTGGCCCTTATAACCGTCTCCCAGTGATTCTCTTGGACACTAAGTTTTAAGAATCACTGGTTCTCAGAGTTATTCATGAGAGTAGACTTGTACCACACTCTGGAATAAAATTAGGAATATCTATCAAGGTGTAGACTGCATATATACTTTTACTCAGCAATCCACTTTTAGGAATTTGTTAAATGGATATATTCACAGCAGTTTGCAAAACCGTACAAACATGGGTACTATGGATTCAATGCCATGGTGAAAATTAGGAACTAGTTAGATTTCCATCAACAGCAGAGTAAGTTATGCTACAGGCATGTTGTGTATTGGTGAGCCAGAGGCCTATGGGGAGACCTGCACAAGAGTTCACCTCTGTGGTCAACTGTCCTTCTCCCTTCAGTCTGCATGCTGTCGTGTGTCCCTTTACTCAGGATGTGATTCTCATCAGGGGACAATTGTCCCTGCGAGGGATGTGTAGAAATATCTGCAGAGAGGATTTTGGTTGTCACAACTTGGAAATAGGTGCTACTGGCATCCACTGGGGGAGACCAGGGATGCTGCTCGACACCCTACAATGACAGGAAAGCTTCACATCAAAGAACTTGCTGGCCCCAAAGCTCTTAGGCTCAGAAGTCCTGGCTGCTGGGCCTTTCCACCCACAGGCCATTTAGAATCTCTTCCCCAAGTCCCACTTCCTCACTGAAACTTCCCCAGGCCCCTTTAGCATGCCAGGATCTTTTGTTTCTTTAAATCCTGTCCTGCTTAGCATTTCCTCCCACCCCACAAATTAGCACTTGCACCTAAATGGTTGGCACTAAGTCTTGCATTAGTTTATCCCATATCCTCATTTGGGTTGTAAAACCACTGAGGACAGTGATTTTGCTTTCTTGTAGGGATGAGCACAATACAAATGTGTAGTAAACACTTCTTGACCCCGTTAGGGACCTGAAGCACAGAAGAAAAACTAAACACGCTTACATTGACTGGCTCCTCCTGAGGATTTTAGGATATGGAAGCAGAGGAGTATTGTTTAAATGTAAAAGGGAAGTTCTAGAATTCCACAGAATTGAAACTCTCTTATTCTGAAGAATATACCTGGAAATGAATTCAAATATCAAGCTGAGTCACATTGCCCTTGAAACTTAAATAAAATGTGGCTCAACTGCTGGACGGTGGGAACCAGCATTTTTCCATCCCGGTGCTCAGGGAGTTGTGTGTTCAGGAGCCCCTTCTGCCTCCACAGGTCTGCTCTGCTGAGACACCCTCCTCAGCCTCACCTGCCCTGGCCAGCTCTCCTTCCTCACTGGGAAGGGCCTGCCTTGGCACCTAGTTCTTTTTCCCTAATGCCCCCTGACATCTCCCACATAGGGCATGTTTATGTCCAGAAGTCTTTAGAGGTTAGAGATGCAGAGCTGAAGGTAAAATAGCAGACGTCCTCTGTTGTTTTGTATAGCACCATGTTTAAATGTCCTTCAGCAGCCCAGCCCAGGAGCTTCTCACAGAACTCCTTTTATCCAGACTCCTGACCCCTGCTGTGGAGCTCTGCAGCTGCTCTGCCTTCTTGTCTTCAGATGTTTCCTAATGCCATCCCCAGAGCCCTCTTGCTTCTGCAGAGCAGCCCACAGTTCCTGGAACTTTACCTTTCCCACCTCAAGCTTTGGGATGGCTGAACCCTAGACAATGACAGTTTTCTCCCAAGAAAAAGAAAGAAAGAAGAAAGAAAGAAAGAAAGAAAGAAAGAAAGAAAGAAAGAAAGAAAGAAAGAAAGAAAGAAAGAAAGAAAGAAAGAAAGAAAGAAAGAAAGAAGAAGAAGGAAGGGAGAGAGAGAGAGAGAGAGAGAGAGAGAGAGAGAGAGAAGGAAGAAGGAAGGAAGGAAGGAAGGAAGGAAGGAAGGAAGGAAGGAAGGAAGGAAGGAAGGAAGGAAGGAAGGGAGGAAGGAAGAAAGGAAGAAAGGAAAGAAGGAAGGAAAGCTCTCTGTATTCTGTTGCTGCATTCCACAGAGACAGGGCTCTGAGTTTTGGTGAACAGAATCAACCACTGGGGGAGCTGCTGTCAGAGGAAACTCGAAGAGCTCAGCATGAGAAGTGCCAGGCAGGGTGGACTTTGGTGGCCTGAAGAGCAGGAAGGTCAGTGTTAGGGCTCTCAGGTCTCGGTTTTGTGTCAGCCAAGTGATTTTCTTTCTAATTAAACACTGGAGGGCTGAGGCACTGTAAAGCCATCAGTGGAGATTGGAAGGGGTGGGGGGAGAGCAGCCATCAAGCTCCCTCTGAGAGCAAGGCCAGTGGCCCACATGGCAGTGCGCTAGTGGGGACACCAATATATGCCTCACTTGGTACTAAGGAAACACACAAACAACTATATTGTTTGGGTAGCACTCATTTTTGCCGAGCATATAAAGTGCTATTAAGGTCATAATTCTTATTTTGGAAGTAATATAAGCTCATTACACAATTTTTAAAGGAGATGAAATTCCTAATCTCTGTGAATATTTTAGTGTATTTCCTCCTCTGAGAGGAAATAAGGGGCTTTTCATCTCTAGGAAAATGCTTGGGTCAGTTTTACCCTAGAAAAAGACCATTCTTATTTCATAGGTCAGAACTGGAGTTCAAAAGCCCCATATCCACCTGCCCCTGGGAGGTGTCAATCCCACACATTAAGTGAGTGTGGAGAGCCCCTGTGGAGCTCAGAGTCCTTCTCAGTCCTCTTGCCCCTTAAACCTAATGACACTGTTCAGTAAATATTTACTGAATGCTCACTATTGTTACCACACTGTGTTCTAGGCAGTGGGAATGCATCACAGAACAAAAAAAGAAATCTCTGCTCACAGAGCTCTTCCTTATAGGATAAGATAGCAAGAAGATGGGCAAGGCGTTTCATTTCTCATGGCCTCTGTTTCCTCCCTGAGAAAATATACTGAGGAAGTTGAAAATAATTTAAATATTTTCAGAGCTTTGAAAAAATCACTTGAAATGCCAATGTTCAAACAACACTTCTTTCACCCCCACGTTGTATATAACATACCAAGAATGAGCCTTCTTGCTGACAAGGAATCAAAATACCTAAATTCAAAGATTGGTCATCAATACTTCCCAAGGAAAAATCAAAATCAAAAGAGGAAAATGGAAATTGCCAACATAGAATCATTTATATCAAAGAAACTAAAATGGGTCGAACCAGACTGCATGGCTCAGTGGTTGAGTGTCAGCCTACGAACCAGAAGGTCATGGTTCGATACCTGGTCAGGGCAAATGCCTGGGTTGAGGACTTATCTCCAGTGGGAGATGTGCAGGAGGCAGCCAATCAATGATTCTCTCTCATCATTGATGTTTCTATTTCTCTCTCTCCCTCTCCTTTCCCCTCTGAAATCAGTAAAAACATATTTAAAATGGGGTCAAGAGGCTATGAAGAAGTCTGTCTTATGCAAATTCCACCCATGAACTTTTGAATTTTTAGGTAAAGTATGTAACTATATCCTAAACTGTGCTTCTTCCTTATCATGGCAACCAGACAACCTGAACTTTTCTCCTTGAAAAGAACCAGTCTGATTCACTAACCAGCATCCTTCATTTGCATAATGGACCTAACCAATTTATGTTAACTGAGCATCCTTCACATATACACATGGAGGACCTAAATGGAAACAACACTTGCAGTTTTCACTGTTATAAAACCTGCTTTCTTCTAAGCATGTATTAAGTTGCTACATGAATCTGTGCCTCCAGGATTGTAATCCTCTGCAAAATTAAATTCAGAATTAAATTCTTTTCATTTTACCATAGGCTAACCCTATATTTTTGGTTGACATTGATCTGTCTTAAGTGGGATCATTGTCTTAAGCTTCCTTTTAATTTTTACATTTTAAAACTACAATTGAGTTTCAAGATGACTGCAGAGTAGGTGGAAGCTACACTCACCTCCTCTCAGTGCCAAACTAGATTTACAGCTAAATTATAGAGCAATCAACCTAACTGACCAACAGAAGGATAGCTAAAAAAGGAGCATTACATACATGGTATATATTTATAGAACAAGCTACATAGAGACTGGTAAGAAGGGCAGAGACACAGAGAGGGCTGACCTCTACACCCCTGTGTGGTGGCTGAGAAGGTGGGAAGGATATCTTGTTGTGAAAGCACCCCCTTAGGAGTGTGGGGTCTAAACCACATGCTGGGACCCCAAACCAGAGCACCAGGGCTGGGAAGTAGAGCCTACATAGCATCTGGCAGTGAAAATCAGCAGGAACACTTGTCTGCTGGAAAAGGAGGGAGTTTGCTAGAATCCCAGGTGCTCTTATAAAGGGCCAATGCACAGGAGCTTGCTCTCAGGCACTCAACTGAGGCTCCAGTAGAGGGAAGACAACTCGGCATATGGGAGTCATAAAGAGAACACCTGGTGGTGTGGCCCTAAAGAGAGATTTGGAGGATCAACTACTGAGGTCCCATCCTGAGCCAATATCCCACTCTGCCCTCAGGTCCCAGCTTCGCAGGGTCTGGCACTCCTATTCTTAGAGCATCAGCCTGGGGAGTGCACTAATCCGGTCCACTAAATACTGGCAATACCACCCTGCCAAGCATGAGTCTGGCAGAAAGGACTGTTGACTGGACCCAACAGGGACCTTTGGTATATACTTTCGCTGGAGAAACTATAGGTAGATGCTCTAGCAGACATTGAACTGTGAGGCGTTGGAACAGGGGCCAGTTTTCCCTTGCAGTGGCACACTCAGCCAGCATCACCCCCAACAGGAGACTTTTATTCTATCTTCCCAAGTCCCAGTGGCCCTGACCTGATGAACTCAGATCCATGTGGGGAAGGGAATACTGCTTAGAGCTGGAACCTTCAAAGTGCTTAGTCTCCCTCAGAAGCTCCTTGGGCTCCAGGGGGCATGGCTACACAGCTACGGGGAAGCGTAGTGCTCCCCACTTCCTGAGGCCTTGGCAGGTGTGACCCCCAAAGGAAGACTGTCTTGATCTGCTTGTAGAAGTCCTTGGCCTGCTAAGGTTATTCCTGCAGTGGAGCCATTGGCTGCAACCAACCTGAACTGGTGGTATGCTCCTCCTGGGGGAGCTAGAGTTAAGGATCTAGCAAAGACTGAGCTGTATAGCACTGGAGTAGGGGCCACACCCTCTCCACTGAGTGCCTGGCCCACTGCCCACAAGTAGGGGACCCACTAGCCCTGTCCTCCCAACCTGATGGACCCACAAGCTTATGCTGGGTGCAAGCGGCAGTGAAGCATAGCCAGCTTGGAACCACTCTACAGGCTTTCTTCAAAAGACTCTGGAAGAAGTCCAGACAACCTCAGGGGGTGGCAGAGTAGCTCATAGGTGGATGCCAATCTCAGAGAACTTTGGGCCTTTTATTGATCTGCCCATAGCTCAAAGCTGCAGGGAGCTGACCCTTGTACACAGCTTGGCCCCTCCAGTGCACACCCAGGCCCAGTAGACACAACCACAATTAGTGAAAAGTGTGGTAGCTCCAGACAGGTAACCCAAGGCTGGTTACACAAAATGTTTGGCAACGACCTACACCAGAATCCCATACAAGTGGGCCCAGAACCAACACAACCAGTAGTGGGCTTCAAAACTGATCAGAGCTCAACCCAACTAGCCAAACAAATGACACAGCCAAAGGGGAACTCCGGAAGATACCAGAATCTACTGGGAACAACTCTGCCTCAGGAGTCAGCACCTGAACAGTGACTCATACACAGTGAATGAGGTCTATCCTATGGTCAGCCAGCCTGAGGGTTAACACTACCCACAAGCTTTGCAACAGCATTTGAAACATAACTACAACAGGAGGAGCCACATAACCCTCACAATAAACATTTCTGATGCACCTAGTTCAGGTGATGTTAGATTCTAGAAGATTGTGCCACTGAGACCCACAAAGCACCTACATAAGAAAGTCCTCATAACAAGCTTGGGAGTCATAGCAGACCTACCTAATACACAGAGACAAACACAAATAGGCAGACAAATAAAGAGGCATAGAAATATGCCCCAAATGAAAGAATAAGAGAAATCCTCAGAAAAAGAATTAAATAGAATAAAGGCAACCAAAATACCAGATGCAGAGTTTAAAACAATGGCTATAAAGATGCTCAAGAACCTTAGGGAAGAATGGATGATCTCAGTGAAAATTTAAACAAAGAGATAGTAAGTATTAAAAAGGACATTGAGCCCTGGCCAGTGCAGCTCAGTGGTTAGAGTATCAGCCTGTTCACCAAAGGGTCATGGATTTGATTCCTGGTCAAGCAAGGGCATGTATCTGGGTTGTGGGTTTATTCCCTGCCCCCAGTCTGGGCACATGTGGAGCATGTGCCAGAAGCAACTAATCAATGTATCTCTCTCACATCTCTCTCTCTCTCTCTCTCTCTCTCTCTATATATATATATATATATATACCTTCCTTTCTCTCCCTCCCTTCCACTTTCTCCAGAAAAGCAATGGAAAAATATCTTCAGGTGAATATTAACAACAAGAAAAAAAGGACATAGAAAGCATAAAAAAGAACTCATCAGAAATGAAAACTACACTATCTGAATGATAGAAAGAACCAGAGCAGATTAGATGAATCAGAGGATTAAATCAGTGATTTAGAGAACAATATAACAACAGTAAGCATCCAAGCAGAGCAAAAACATTAGAACTAAAAAATAGAACAAAAAATAGAATTAAAAAATGAGGAAAGTCTAAGGACCTCTGGGACACAGCATAAAGCATAACAACTTCCACATCATAGAGGTGCCAGAAGGAGAACAGAGTGAGCAAAGGATCAAGAATCAGTTTGAAGAAATAATAGCTGAAAACTTCCCTAACCTAAAGGAGGAAAAAGTCACAAGTTCAGAAAGCACAGGATTCCTATCAAGACAAACCCAAAAAAGCCCACACTAAGACACATCATAATTAAAATAGCAAAGGTTAAAGACAAAGAGAGAATCTTAAAAGCAGCAAGAGAGAGATAAAAAGTCACTTGTGAGGGAGCTCCCATAAGACTGTCAGCTGATTTCTCAACAGAAACACTTCAGGCCAGAAGGGACTGGCACGAAATATTCAAAGTAATAAAAAGCAACCAAGAACACTCTATCCAGAAGGTTATAATTTAAAATTGAAGATAAAATAAAGAGTTTCACAGACAAAAAAGAAAAACCTAAAGGAGATCATTACCACCATACCAGAATTGCAAAAAAAAAAAAAAAAAAAAAAAAAAAAAAAAAAGTTAAAAGGCCTTCTTTTAAAAGAAAGAAGAAAAGAAATAGAGAAATAGAAAAATAGGTATAAAGAATAAAGTGGCAATAAATAAGTACCTATCAATATGAATGTGAATGGAATAAATGGCCTAACCAAAAGCCATAGGATAGACAAATAAATTTTAAAAAATTAAAAAAAAACATGACTCATATATATACTATCTACAAGAGACCCACCTCAGAACAAAAGGTACACACAAAAGGACTTAAAGTAAGAGGATGGGGGAAAATATTTTATGCAAGTGGAGACAAAAAAAAAAAAGCTGGGGGTGCAATACTTATATCAGACAAAATAGAGTTCAAAACAAAGGCTATAACAACAGACAAAAAAGGATATTACATAATACTAAAGGGATTAATCCAACAAGAGGATATAATCCTTGTAAATATATATGCACCCAACATAGTAGCACCTACATATATATATATATATATATATATATATATATATATATATATATATATATATATATAAAATCTTGGTGGGCATTATGGAAGAGATCCACAGCAATAAAGTCATAGTTGGAGATTTTAACACTGCACTTACATCAATAAATAGATCTTCTAGACAGAAAATCAACAAGACAATAATGACTTAAACAACAAACTGCACTGGATGGATTTAATTGATTTTTTACAGAACATCTCATCTCAAAGCTACAAAATATAAATTTGTTTCAAGTGCACATGGAATATTCTCTAAGACAGATCACATTCTAGGACACAAGATAAGTCAATAAATTCAAAAAGTTTGAAATCATATCAAGCATCTTCTCTGACCACAGTGGTATGAAACTAAAAATTAATTACAATTAAAAAAAACCTCAAAAACACTAAAATGAACAAAGGCTAAATAACATGCTATTAAACAATGAATGAGTTGCCAATGAGATCAAGCAAGAAATTAAAACCTTCCTGGAAACAAATGAAAATGTACACAACCCAAAATATATGGGACATAGCAAAAGTAGTACTGAAAGGACAGTTCATAGCTTTTCAGGCCTACCCCAAAAAGCAAGAAAATTTTCAAATAAACAATCTAACCCTACAACTAAAAGAATTAAAATAAGAAAAACAAACAAAGCCCAGAGTAAGTAGAAGGAAGTAAATAATAAAGATTAGAGTGGAAATAAATGACATAGAGACCAAGAAAATGATACAAAAGTTCAATGAAACCAAGAGCTGGTTCTTTGAAAAGATAAACAAATTGATAAATATTTAACCAGACACATCAAGAATAAAAGAGGGAGTACCCAAATAAATAAAATCAGAAATGAAAGTGGAGAATTAACAACTAACAGCATAGACATATAAAGGATTGTAAGAAAATATTATAAGCAACTATATGCCAAATAACTGGACAACCTGGGTGAAATGAATAAATCTTTAGAAACATACAATCTTCCAAAACTCAATCAGGAAGAATCAGGCAATCTGAATAGATGAATTACAACTAATGAAATTGAAGAAGTAATAAAAAAAAAACTCCCAGGAAACAAGTCCTAGACCAGATGGCTTCACAGGTGAATTTTACCAAACATTCAAATAAGAACTATCACTTATCCTTCTCAAACTATTCCAAAAAATTCAAATCCAAAAGGGGGAAAGACTTCCAAGCTCATTTTATAAACCCAGCATTATACTAATTCCAAAACCAATAAAGACAGAGAGAGAGAGAGAGAGAGAGAGAGAGAGAGAGAGAGAGAGAGATTGAGATTACAGGTCAATATCCCTGAAGAACAAAAATGCTAAAATCCTCAACAAAATATTAGCAAGACAGATCCAGCAAGACATTAAAAAAATCATACACCATGATGTAATGGAATTTATTTTGGGGATGCAAAGTTGGTACAATATTCACAAATCAATAAACATGATACATCATATAAAAATGATGGATAAAAATCACATGATCTATCAATACATGTAGAAAAAGCACTTAATAAAATCTAGCACCAATTTATGATAAAAACTCTCATCAAAGTGAGAATAGAAGGATCAGACCTCAACATAATAAAAACCATATATGACAAACATATAGCCAGTATCATACTCAATGAGCAAAAACTAAAAGTGATTTCCCTAAGAACAGGAACAAGAAGGGATGCCTGCTTTCACCACTGTTATTCAACATAGTATTGAAAATCCTAGCCACAGGAATCAAATAAGAAAAAGAAAAAAAAAGGAATCC
Organism: Myotis daubentonii; assembly: GCF_963259705.1. Classification (NCBI taxonomy): domain Eukaryota; kingdom Metazoa; phylum Chordata; class Mammalia; order Chiroptera; family Vespertilionidae; genus Myotis; species Myotis daubentonii. The sequence goes on from NC_081842.1 coordinate 121,887,232, forward strand.
AAATTAGATAAGAGGAAGTAAAACTGTCATTATTTGCAAATGACATGATATTGTATACAGAAAACCCTAAGACTCCACCAAAAACCTACTAGAACTAGAGAAATGAATTTGGTAAAGTAGCAGAATACAAAATTAATATTCAGAAATCAATGGCATATTAATATACCAATAATGAACTATCACAGAGAGACATTAAGAGAACAATTGCACTTAGTATTGCAGCAACAAAAAATAAGTCACCTGAGAATAAATTTAACCAAGGAGGTAAAAAATCTGTACTCAAAAAATTACAGGATACTGAAGAATGAAATTGAGGAGGATACAAATGAGTGGAAGCACATACTATGTTCATGGATAGGAAGAATTAGCATAACTGAAATGTTGATGCTACCCAAAGCAATCTATAGATTCAATGCAATTCATATTAAAATATCAATGGCATATCCCAAGGATCTAGGATAAATATTATAAAAATTTATGTGAAATAACAACACCAAAAACTGAAAGCCTCAACAATCTTGAGAAAGAAGAACAAAGTTGAAGGGATCACAATACTGGATATCAAACTATATTATGAGGCCACAGTAATGAAAAGAGCATGGTACTGGCATAAGAACAGGCATATAGATCAATGGAATAAAACAGAGAGCCCAGAAATCAACCCAAGCCTTTATTATGGTCAATTAATATTTGACAAAAGTGGTAAGAATATACAATGGGGTAAATATACTCTCCCCAATAAATGGTGCTGGGAAAATTGGATAGATACATGCAAATAAATGAAACTAGACCACCAACTTACACCATACACAAGCATAAACTCAAAATGGATAAGAGACATAAATGTAAGCTCTGAAACCATAAAAATTCTAGAAGACATAGGCAGTAAAATCTCAGACATTTCTTGTAGCAATATTTTTGCTCATATATTCCCTTGGGCAAGAGAAACAAAGGAAAAAATAAATAAATGGGACTACACCAAAATAAAAAGCTTCTTCACAGCAAAAAGAAACCATCAATAAAATGAAAAAAAGAGCCCATTGTATGGGAGAACATATTTTCCAATGATACATCTGATAGGGGGTTAATTTCCAAAATATATAAGGAATGTATACAACTCAGTGCCAAGAAAACAATCTAATTAAAAACTGGGCAAATGATCTGAATAGACACTTCTTCAAAGAGTACATACAGATGAGCAATAGACATATGAAAGATGCTCAATGTCACTAATCATCAGAGAAATGCAAATTAAAAACACAATGAGGTATCACTTCATACCTGTCAGAAAGGCTATCTATAATAATAAAAGTGTAATATGCTAATTAGACCAGACAGGAGGACGACCTTCCAGACGAAGCCGCAGCAGCGGGGATGAGGCACAGGCAGCTGCCACAGTGGGTGGGGGGCCCGAGGCAGAGGTGGTTAGGGGTGATCAGGCAGGCAGGCAGAGGCAGTTAGGGGTGATCAGGCAGGGAGGCAGGCAAGGGGTTAGGAGCCAGCTGTCCCGGATTGAGAGAGAGACTCCAGATTGCGAGAGGGTGCAGGCTGGACTGAGGTACCCCTTTGCCCCCCAGCCCATGCACAAATTTTGTGCACTGGGCCTCTAGTTATCAGTAAATCGACAAATAACAAGTGCTGGGGAGGATGTGGAGAAAAGAGAACCCTCATGCACTGTGGGTGGTAATGCAGACTGGTGCAACCACTGTGTAAAACAGTATGGAGTTTCCTCAAAAAATTAAAAAAGGAACTGCATTTTGATCCAGCAACACCATTTCTGAGAATCTATCCTAAGAAACCTAAAATTAATTTGAAAGAATATATTCACCTTTATCTTCATTGCAGCATTATTTACAATAGCCAATATTTGGAACCAGCCCAAGTGCCCATCAGTAGATTAGTGGGGGAAAAAGCTGTGGTACACTTACACAATGGAATACTACTTGGCCATAAAAAGAACATAATCTTACCTTTTGTGACAGCATGGCTGGACCTGGAGAATATTATGCTAAGCAAATAAGCCAGTCAGAGAAGGAAAAATACCATATGACATCACCTATATGTATAATCGAATGAAAAAAATAATTTTAACGAACAAAATAGAAACAGAAGGATGGATACATAAAACAGACTAGACCAGGGGTGGGCAACTTTTTTGTGAGTGCGTGCCAAAACCAGCAAAATCTCTGACTCAAAATTCTCTGCGTGCCAACCCTAATTTTTTGAGAACATGTTACGCCTACTTGATATCTCTTAAGGTGTACGTATGTGAAGAACCTTGAAGAAATAATAAAATTCATTCGAGCAACAAAAACACAGTATATGATAATGAAAAATACATTTATTTTTTAATGTATACATGTATACTGATAGTCCGACAGAAAACTTTATGACTCCGTTTGATATTATCAGTGGGACTTTTGCTGCTGCATCACTGATGACAGAGATTTTACAACAGGTTTATATTTCATGACCTTCAGAGATATGCACGAGCTACTACTTTCATCTGTCAGGCTACTTCTTTTACAAGACTTAACAAAATTCATCACTGAGAACAACGATTTACAAACGAATGTGGGTGAAACCAAAACACTGGTCGGATCTAGGAAGGCAGGGAGAGTTAAGGCAGAGGCATAAAAATTGCTCTTCCCCTCTCTCGTCAATCCATGTCTATGGTCTTTAAGATAACTTGTTATGTAAAATTATTTATTTATCTAAGATGCACCTACACTGAATTTATCTGAAAAATAAAAAGTCGATATTAAGAAAAAAAATTGTAAATGGAAGATTATAAGAGAGGGTTTCGCGTGCCAGCAAAAGTTACTGGCGTGCCATGTTTGGCAAGCGTGCCAGGGGTTGCCCACCCTAGACTTGACTGACAGAGGTTTGGGAGGCTGGGTGAAAAAAAAGGTGAAGAGATTAAGCAAAATTTATATACACAGACAGAGACATAGAAAACAGTATGCTGATAGCCAGAGGCAGTGGGGTAAGTGGAAGTGGGCAAAAGGGAAATAAATGGGGACAAAAAGAGATTTTACTTTGGGACGATGAGCACAAGATGCAATATGCAAATGATGTTTTGTTGAGTTGTACACTTGAAACCTGGATGGTTTGTTAATCAGTGTTAACTCAATAAAAAATAAAGTTTTTTATTACTGTAAAGAATATAGTAATACTATGGAATTTCTCATACTGATGTATAAAGAAAAAAATAAAACTTTGCTAGGAGAAATAAATAAATAAATAAATAAATAAATAATGTATAATGAGCTCTGCATTGTACTTCCTGATAGAGTCAAGTGTTTTTAAACAAAAACCATCTTTAAAATGATTTATTATGGAGAAAAAATTATGCTCTTGGAAAATATAGCTTGATTATCCAGTGACTACATACCTGTTCAGACAGACACTTCTCCTTGAAGAACAAGAATCTTCTTATTCTTATAGACCCAGAAATGATTTCTACTGATATTTTCTTGATAGCCAGTGTGGTTGACAAGATATCCAGACACTTGGTGCCTGAAGTGTGCAGAAGAAACCACTGAGTGGGAGCACATTTTCAGAAAAGGGACGCTGGAAACAAACGTCAGACTTGTACCTCGGACAGGAGGTCTGAGCTCCAAGGCCTGTTGCCTCAGTCCTTGGCAGAGTAAATTCCTTAATGCATCTTTTCAGCTCCCAGATTCTTTATGACCTGATAAACTTTTACAGGTACCCTGGGAGATAGAGAGTTTGGCTTTTTTTCTGTGGGGAAGCACGGGACTTGGTTGGAATGTCTGTAAGGAGGATTGTCCAAAAGGTTGGGGGCCTCTGAGGGGACCTTGCCAAAGGCCGCAGCCCCTACCTTGACTTTTCCAAACAAGCCTAATTCCCCAGGGTGTTTTGCTAGAATCTCTATGTTTAGTCTTTAAAGACTCAACCTTGTAGAAGCATATACTTTCTCAAGGATACTTACCCTGCTGATTGTACCTAGAGCTTAATTTTAGTTCAAGCTGTTATGACAATAAAAGCCAAAGGAGATAGGTGAATAGGGCTACTTGGCAGCTATAGCCAAGTAGTGCCTTAGCCCTCTCTTTCACAGAAACTGTGTTAGAGTAATCATTCATCTGTCATTCAGGGTCTGCCAGTCAGCCCCAGCACTTTTCTTTTAGACATCTAAAAACACAATCAAAGAGGGAAGGTAGCTTGCTCAAGGACACAGACTGAGGCCTCAAGCAATACTCTTTAATAGCAAATTGTGAGTTTCTTTCTTGTACTAAGTACATTTCCTCTCTGGGGCCCCAAATCCCTATAAATTATTTAAAAGTACAGTCATGTTAGAAGAGTCAGAAAATGATGTTGTGCTTTATTTGTTATCAGGTGGCAATGAAATTAAGCAAGGTACCTATGGAAACCAAAAGGCCAACCGGAAACCAGCTCATCCACTGACCACATCTTCCTTTGGCTGGTTTAATTGCCTTTACAAGCAAGATTCCAGTGACGGCACAAGGATTGCCGAGTGCGTCCTGTGCAACAGGTGCCATTGTTCCTGTTTCTCCTGGTCCCTCATATTCACCTGCAGGCCCAGGTTGCTGCCTGAGCCCTTTTCAAAGCAGCCTGGATGTGTGAACTCTGCTGAGAGTCTATGAAGAAGAGGTTCTTTGTAGAAGAACTTCTGTAGAAGCTGAGTTCTAAAGATACCCCAAGTGCTCTTCATAAGGTGAGGACTTTGCTTAAGAGACCATCTCATGGCTGCTGGGGTGAGGGTGGCAGGCTCACCACAGGGTCTCCATTTGGGGAGATTTGATAGGTAGAGTGCTAACAGTATTCTCTTTTCTGCCGACCATTAGTCCTCCTGACCCTCCTATTAGGCAGAAAGAGCCTTAATTTTCTATTCTGAGAAGTAGGAATAATAATAACCTACTTCAGTGTTGTTTTCCTCTTGAGAATTGAGCTGTGACTATCTCTTGCTCTATTCTCATCTATTCGTGTGTCCTCAATCAACGGTTCTCAGAATAATTCAGGTTTGGGTGTGTGTAGCAGGTGAGGGTGGCAGAGACTGGTCAATGGTTTACTTTGTGGAAAGGTTGGAGCTGTCACATCAATTGTCAGCAGAGGTGTGAGAAGCTCAACCACAGAGCTGTGCTGGGAGGGTGAGCTTATGCCCATGACTCTGCTCACCAGAGAGGTGATGAGAAGTGCTGGGATCATGGGGGAAAACCTTCAGGAGCACAGGGAGAGAAAAAGAGGGGGTTTTCTTTTTGCCCCATAAGTCTCTGGGGAAAATAGAAATCACAAAAGTGACCATTATGTAGTTATATCATATACCAATTTTCAAATACTGGTAAGATCATTAAAAAGAGAAAGGGAAGGAGACCACATGTAATCTGAAACTAAGCCATAAATAATGAAAGTACCAGTTACTCCCAGGGAGTATCTGTTTCTAACTGACTTTTCGTTAGGGCTAGCAGGTATAAGAAAGCACCGCAAGACCAAAGCAGCAGTACTTTGTGTGAATAATAATTGAACATTATAGGATATTTCCTTATTGACGTATATGAAAGGCCAAGTGCTAACTGAAGTCTCCTTATCCTTGAGATTTATTTAATGGCTCCATCTCTTTGTTCTACATTCTGTGGAAGGCCAGTGGCTCCCCAGAAGTCTTTGATTACTCAGGTCATGGAACTCCACAGGCCACTGTTGGCTCCTACACCAACACTCCTTGAGTTCACAATCTCACTTGAGTCTTAGTTTCTACAATTGTCCTTATGATTCTCCTCTATACAGATCTAAATGTGGAACTCATCCCTTTTATGTGAATCCCGCATCCCAAAACCATTGCCCAAGATATTAGATATATTGCTAAATATTGTAGATTCAGTGTGAGAGGGACTGAGAGTAGGTGTGCTGACAACAACCTGCACACTCACTTCATATTCTCCCTCCAGCCTATTTCCAGAGCCCCTTGCCCTCCTTCACAGATATAATATCTCTTCCCTGCCTCACCACTCTCAGCCCCACTCACTCACCCCCTCACTTAGTTTTGCATTTGGCCCCTTCCTCAGCTTTGACTCCCGACTCAACTGTGGCATTCCATTTACTCATTAAAAACTCTATGTCCCTGCTAAAATGATTGGCTCTCTCCTCCACCAACCTCTGTAAGTACAAGAAAAATGTATATTTTCCCATCAATAATATCAATTGTGCCCTCTCTCCCTCGAATTCAGACATAGAAAACAAGCATTAATTTAAATAGCCATTTTTTTTGTTTTCTTCAGAAAGATAAAATGAATACTATTTAATAATGTAGCAACTTATTATTTATTCCTAAAGTAACACTTGCTCTGCCATACTCACTTTAATATGATATGAAGGCCTCTGCTCACTCTGTCTCCTCAATCCCAAGTCCTTCCTTCCCATCCCACCTCAGGCAGTATCCTCTTATTCCCTCTTCTTCATCCATCAGAATACCATCCTGCTAAGATGAAGGTCCATAAGTTTTGTACTTATGTTTTCTTCTTTGTATATTATTCCAGGTCTTATATTTAGGTCTTTGATCCATTTTGAGTTAGTTTTTGTACATGGTGACAAATTGCAGCCTAGTTTTATTCTTTTGCATGTAGCTTTTCAATTTTCCCAGCACCTTTTATTAAAAAGGATTTCTTTTCTCCATTGTATGTTTGTTGAAAACTATTTACCCACACATACTGTGGGTTTATTTCTGGGCTTTCAATTCTTTTCTATTGGTTTGTGTGTCTGCTTATGAACCTTGGCCTGAGAGAGAACTTTATAAATTTTACCTCAAAGGGAGAAAAAATCAAAATAATTAAAAAGCTTCTGCGCAGCAAAAGAAAGCAACAACAAAATAAAAAGCAACCAACCAAATGGAAGAATATATTTGCAAACAACACCTCCGGTAAGTGACTAATTTCCAAAATATATAAAAAACTCATACAGTTCAATAACAAAAACAAACAAATAAAAATTGGGGAGAGGGTCTGAACAGATATTTCTCCCAAGAAGACATACAAATGGCCAACAGCTATATGAAAAATACTCAATCTCACTAGCTATTAGGTAAATGTAAATCAAAATTACAATGAGATACTACCTTTTAGAATGGCTACTATCAAGCAATAACAAGTGTTGGAGAGGTTGTGGAGAAAAAGTAACCCTCATTCACTGCTGGTAGGAATGTAAAATAGTGCAGTAACGATGGAAAACAGTATAGAGGTTCCTCAAAAAATTAAGAATCATTATCATGTGATCCAGCAAACCCTCTTCTGGGTACCTGCCCCCCAAAATTTGAGAACATTCATTTGCAAATATATCTGTACCCCTATGTTTATTACAGTATTGTTCATGGTGGCCAAGACATGGAAACAACCTATGTTTTTCTATAGAGTATTGGATAAAAAAGATGTGATACAATGGCATACTACTCAGCCATAAAAAAAAAAAGATGAAGTATCACCATTTGTAACAATATAGATGGATCTTGAGAATATCATGCTAAACAAAATAAGTCAGACAGAAAAAGTCAAGAACCACATGATTTCACTCATGTGGAATATAAAACTGAAAGTAACAAATGAACAAATTAAACAAAACAAAGAAACAAACAAAAACTCATAGACACAGGTAGAAATGTGGTGGTTACCAGAGGAAAAGGCAGGTGGGAGCAGATAATAAAGGGTAAAGGGAGTCAAATATATGGTGATGGATTATCTGACTTTGGGTGACAAACATACAATGCAACATACAGATAATGAATTATAGAATTGTACACTTAAAACTTATATCATTTTATCAATGTCACCCAAATAAATTTAATTTTAAAATACCATTCCACCAACTCCCAGATTATGTCTGCCCTCCATGAAGAACGCAGGTCTCCCATGCTAGTCTGCTGTTTGTTTTCTTGTACTCTCTAATTATTTCACACATTTTTGTCTCCTTTTCTCTATTTCAAATGAACTGCTTATGGCAATAAAAATTTTAAGCCTTAAGGTCCCCTGGAAATACACACATCAGCAGTAATGCTCCCCTGAGTAAATGATCCCACTGATCAAAGTGTCAGTTTCCTCACCTACAAAATGGAGATAAAAATAGTACCTTCCTCATAAGTGATGCTGTAAGGATTAAATGAGGCTATGTTTCCAAGAGTTAAGCACAGTGTTGACACATGGGAATGTCTCACTAAATGTCAGCTTTTATTATGCTGTGAATGATGATCAAGATGGAAGGCATTGACTAGGCCAAGAAGATGAAAAACAAAAGATCAAATCAGTGATTGATCAAGCCAAAAAAAACCTCATCAGCTCAGACGGTTACCTGAACTATTGTAGATCAGAAAGAAGCCTGGTTGTTAGTTTGACTGTTTAGCTTGTCAGCCTTTGATAGCTTGTTTTGCAGACCATATGATTTCTTGGAAGATTGTTCTAGCCACAAGAAGGAGCACAGTGTGTCCCCTCTACACACTGGAATAGAAGGGGAATTCTTTCACAGGTCATTGTAATTCCCCAAATTGGAAACTTGACCAAATAGCCAGAAGGTTTAAAAAAGGGGCCCCTGCTTGTCAGCCATGGCAGCCTTGCTGAGTTTCACACAGGGTATCACTCTGAGCTTCTGCTGTGGCATAGACTGGCATGTTACTCCTGTCTTGACTCAGGAAACCACTCATGACCTTCTGACTCACCAGCACCTCTTCCTGCAGCTTCTCAGTACAAATCCATTCCCCTAAGAGCTAGCCAGTGATAAAACCTATAACCAACAGTTATTAAATATGTACTAGGTGTCAATTGCTATGTTATTATATCATGACAAGAGCCTTATGAGATGCATACATCTGCTATCCCTTTTTTACAGAGGAGGTGACCAGGTGATGACATTTGGTTAAATTGCCCAAGATCACCTTTCATAGGTAGCAAAATGCAAACCCAAGCTCTTTGGCTCCAAAGTTCACATTCTTAACTTTGGATAATGGAAACAGCAGATCTCAGCCTACATAATGTAATGTTAGAATCAGTATTATAGTTAACAGATTAAATAAGTTCCTATGTAGTATGATTTGAAAGGTAGAAATGGCTCTTTATTTAAAATAATCAAAAAACAACTAAAATATTATTCATATATCTGGAAATTCCTATATGCTCATTTCTTTAGGTCAACATATTAAGGCCCTTTGCAAAGGTTATCTTCTCAGGAAGGAAATGATATTTATTAATATGTACTATGTGTTGGGTAAGTGTGCCAAGGTTCCTGGGTGATTCTTGACTACATCAAAGTTTGAGAACCTCTGTCCTAAGGGAGGTCTCCGGACTCTCTACCTCAACCATCACCCCATGTAGCCAACTCAAACACTCTCTGTCCTCATTCCTGAACTCAATACTCACTCTTCCTGTAATATTACAATATCTCTGACCAGCCAGCCTCCAACTTAAACCTTTGTTGTTGTTGTTGTTCAAATCATACTGATGAATCTCAGAGGGGCCAGGGGGGAGGAAGAGATTAACCAAAGAATTTATATGCATGTATGCATAGTCCATGGACAGACAGTAGTGTGGTAGGAATGGGGGTGGGGAGTGCAGTGGAGGGGATCAATAGGAGGAAAAGGGATATCTGTAATACTTTCAACAATAAAGATAAATTTTTAAAAATAGATAAATAAATTAAATTAAATTCCAACCAGATTATCTCTGAGTTCATTCTAGTCAGTGTAGGCAACATCTCTCCATCACTGAGCTGCAAAACTCAGTCATCCTGAGTTCTCCCTCCAACTTGAGAGAACCAAGTCTTATTGATTCTGCCTTTGGGATGCGCCTTGAAACAACCTTTTTCTACTTTCCACTCCTGTGGCTTTATCCTTGGTTCAAGAGCTCATTCAATACCTTTGTTCCCACCCTGCCCACCTCCACCACCGCTAGGACCAGCTAGGCTGACAGGTCTTGTCTGGTCTCCCAGTCTCTCCCTATCTTTGCCTCTATCCACACACTACAGCTCTGATCACATCATTGCTATGAATGTGCAAAGGCTTCCCACCTTTCAAATGCTCTATTACTGAATTTTGTCCGGAATGGCTCTAACTTACCCCCTATGCCACCTTCTCCAACTCCCAGGCAAGCCCTGATTCTTCATAACCCCACCACAGCTCACGCGGTTCTCTCATTTAGAATGTTCTTTCCATTCTCTCCACATAAACATGCCTTAATTTTTATTGAAACCTTGACCAAAGCACACTTTCACCAGTTTTGCTGGTTACTCTTGAACAACTCTGTGCCAGAAGGAAAGCAGGCTTGTGGGTGGGGCATCTGAACCTGAATCCAAGCCTCCACTTAGCTGGTGGTGGTAACAAAGAAACCAAATAAATCTACACCATGCGATTAGAATGGAGGGTTAGGGAATGATGGAGTAATGGGATCAGGCTGACTTAGGGCCATAAAGGCATGTGTCTGGGTGTCAGTTTTGCCCATTGCTAGCTACATGGCCACAGTCAGAGTCTATGAACTGTACTTTGATTTTTCTCATCTGTAAAAGTGGAATAATATTTCTTTTAGATAACCTTTATGAGAAGTAGAATTAACAAATAAAGTGCTGAGTATATGACCCTCAGCAGTAGCATTTATTCTTGTGTATTTAGTCTGCTTCCCATCCTACAAACATCATACACATTTACTGTGATTGTCTTCCACAGCCTTTTGCACCACCCTTAAAGAGTTTATCTTTCTTTGCCATGTTTTCTACTTATTTCAAGAATGTCTTTTATCTGGACTCAACTCCAAACCTGCTGGCCCAGGAGCTGTTTCTTACCTACCTTTGTATCTATTGTAGAAGCTAGCACAGTGCCCAACACGCTCAGGAAATGTTGGATTTAGTTAAAATTGAGGAGGAAAAGGAGCCCCAGACAGGTCTGGAGGGCAAGAAGGTTGTCCTTTGAGGCACTGCAGAGGGGACAGCCAGGAGGCAGAGTGAGAACAGTGTACACCTGAGGGACACAGAGCAGCTGAGGATCAAGAGTTCCCTTCTCCATCTGCCCCCATGGAGGTGGCAAGAGGCTGTGCTCTTAATGTGGTGCAATGTGCATGAAGGGGCAGAACCTTTGGGCAACCAAACTGAAGTTCAAGTTTGTGTTCTGCCCTAAGTAGCTCCCTGAGCCTGACCTCACTCATTCATAGCCTAATAAGAATAATATTACTAACTCTAGAGGATTTCTGAGAAGGTTAATTCGATGTGAAGTGACTGCATAAATATTTCCATTTTTGAGTGTAACAACTGAGAGGTTTGAGGAAAAATGACCGAAGGAACGATTAGTCTAATATCTAATCCCATAGAACCTACCACACTACAACATCTCTGGTTATAGGAAACGCCCTCACATTCCCTATCCTCCCCTGGGTTGTCAGCACAGGTGACAACGCCTGGAAGTGGTGGTCTAATCATGTGTCATAACCCTCTGCATTCACATTGTCATAGGGCAAGAGACATGCATCTGCTCTCTGAGCAGGTGTACTGGGGAGCAGGGGGATGCAGGGGACACAGGCTGCCATCCACAATACTTAGAGCCCAGAGTGAGCTGAGAAGTCCAACAGTGGTCATTGTCAACTCATTGCCACGTTAACACTGAAGGAAGCTACAAATCCAGGCTTGTCTGACTCCCAAACCAAGGCTCCCTTCCTGAGGCCACACTGCTTCAAAGGTGAAGAAGACATAGTCCCAATTCTTGGGAGTCTCTCAGTCTAATCCCAGCTTTCAACAAAGAAATGAACTAATTTATTGATATGATCAGAAGGAAGAAACATTGCATTCCCTTAATGACCAAAAATTAAAACCAAAAAAGCCCCCGAAGTCTTTATAGATAGGCTGCCTCTTACCAACTCCTATAAACTGAAGAAACACTCCCAGCCCTTTTAGTCTCCCTTCTAAGCAGAGGAATTGAGCAAAGACCTGACAAAAAATCTCTCCCCACATATGTTTTCCAGAATCTGTAATTCTGGGGGAAAGGAGGAATGGGCAGAACAAGATACTGCTCTCTTGGAAGCTGAATTCAAGCTTGGGAAGCTGAACAACTTGAGCCAAGAAGCTGTATGGATTGAAGCTTGTAAATCCCATTATACAATGTAAGTGTATATGGTATTTTATAGTCTGGGAATCTGATTTTTTTAGTCAATTTATTTAAAATAAAAAACCACAAACCAACAAAACAGACCATGCATTCCCTACCCACACCCTGCGACCACAAAACTGTTCCTCTGTATCTATGAGATTGGTTTTGCTTTTTTTTTTAGATTCCACATATAAGAGAGATAATGCAGGATTTGTCTTTTTCTGTCTGATTTATTTCACTTAGCATAAAGAAATCTGATTTCTTAAAGGGAAATGCCCCTTTTATCACCAGCCAGCCTACGAAGGGTAGCTGCAGCACCTCACTGCTCTGAGGGGCTGTTAGAGGCCATGAGAAAGACCATGGATTCCCATGGGGGAGGGTGTAGGCTCATGATTTTATACTGATCTGTTGACTTCAGAGAGTTTACATGGGATCCTGATTTTCAGCATATAAGATCCTCACCTTGGCACCAGTTACTTTCTGAGGGTTTTAACCTGGAAGAGAGGACCAGGCTGGAAAAAATAGAGGCTTCTGGTGCTTAAACAGGCAGCTCAACTGAAAGAAACCTTGAAATTTAGAAACTGAGGCCCGGAGAGGTGAAGGAACATGCCTGAGATCACACAGCCAGCGAACCAAATGGCAGGAGCCAAAGCCTCTTAGCAGTGATTCAACACTCTTTCCACTACATCAAACTCCAGAGTTATGCTTTCTACCATTGGCGGAAAGTGAGGAGGCTCATGCATGGATCCCAAAGAGCCATGCCAAACTTGCTTCACCTTGAGCCACAACACTCCTGACCCTCGTCTCAAAAGTCTGAGGCCATCCCTTCCTGGCTGGTGCAGTGGAAGTCACATGCCAACATCCTTGAAGAGAACCACCTGTTCACTCGTTATGTTTCCCAGGCCCCTCTCACCTCTCATTTCTCTTCCGTCAAACACCACACCCGCAGGGAATGGGAGTGGGTGCTGGGAGGCATGCGCCACTATGCTAGGCCCAGTATGATAAGTTAATAGTAATTGAGAAAATGTAAAATAAAAGAATGAATGAATCACCTATATTTTCTTTTTACAATCTACATTAATATCCTCCCAATTTTATAAAAATGAGTAACTTTTTAATATATAAATGCAAGAAAAATATTTCACTTCTATTATGATATATAACTTTTTCACATATTAAGATCATATTTTACATCCATAAATATTATTTTGTACATTTGGTTATATTCGTCCTGTATGTTATATTTATTCTTAAGTATTTTCCCCAACTTTAAACAAATTTCAAACTTAGTTAACAGATAAAAAAAAGGAAGACCTCATATACCCTTTATTCTAGACTAGAGGCCCAGTAATTGGGCCAGGCTGGCTGCGGGGCGGGGGTGTGGGGGGGCGGGCACGGGCAGTTGGCAGGCCTGCCCCCGCCCCCCCCCATCGGGATGAGAGGGCTAATCGGGGGCAGGGCACGCCAGGGAGAGGGGCTGGGTGGTTGGCCGGCCCTGCCCCCTGGCCAAACTCCCGGCCGAGGGGACAATTTGTATATTAGCCTTTTATTATATAGGATTGGTCAGTTGTTAATATTTTGCCATATTTACTAGCTCTCTCTCTCTCATACACACACAAATCATTTGAAAGTTAGTTGCACAAATCATATCACTTCACCTCTAACAATTCTACATGTACCTCTCTAAGAACATTTTCTTACATAACAACAGTACTAGTATCAAGCCCAAGAAATTAATGATATAAAATTTCTTAAATGTAATTTAACTCAGGGCACAATGTGTTGAGAGAAAAGGAAATGTTCACAGCCTAAAAAAGTTTAACCTCACACTCCTTCAATCTGGTTGCCTTGTATCACAAGGTCTTGATTTTGCATTGATGCATGTCTGGGGCTCGCCACTGCCTTTATCACATCCGTCCCACCCTGCAGACATTGAACTCATCGCGTCTTACACCAGAGACGCTGATGAAACAGGCTTAGGTGAGGCTACATCCTCACTCATTCACATTCTAGATTCTAGGCTCTCAGCCTAAGTCATGAAATATTGATATTAGACAAGCTTAGAAGAGGTCTGGGAACTGGACGGAAGCAAGACACCTCCTGCTGATTTGGAAAGACAAAAAAAAATGAGCTTACTTCCATTTCATGGAAGCCTGTTGTTTTGAATTCAAACACAGAGCAGAGTTCATGCACGTGCATTTTCCACATTAATCTGCATTTATTTGCTCTGTCTTCAGAGGTGACATTTGTAATGCAGGGTGCTAGCATTTCTCCCAGGTTCCTGTAAATTCCCCTTTGGGCTCCACTTAGCTGGTTGTGGGAAAGTATAGCTGAGTGATAAGGAGACTCCAGCAATACCAAAAGAAGAGAAAGAACAAGTACATGGAAAGCACACAAACAACTTACATTGAAAATGGCCACAAGAAACAGGAAACAAGGGTAAGTCATTTATGAAGAGAAATAGACTAGCAACTGTTTAAAAATTTAACAAAGTTGTGTTAGGACACTTCTATCTTTTAGTGTCCTTAAAAAAGATATCTCTAGTGACTTAAAGTAAATAATATGCTGCCTGGCAAAGGCTGTCTGTGATGTTCAATCAAGGGACTAAGGGACAGAGAAGAATTTGCCACTGCTGCACCAAAGTACTCAATTTCAGTTATTTAAATGTAAAGAGTGGCATCTGGGGAGAGAAAACACTTTCTGATAAGAAAGGAAACCTAATTTTTTTCGAAACTCATAAAAATAGTAAAGAGTGTATAATTCCCAGAGCTGAAAGAGCCACATTACCAAAGTAAGTGAAGACTGGTTCTGTATTTGTAAGATGACTAACAATAACAAGAACCAAATGAATCAATTTCACACATACGCTGACAAATATGAGACTCCAAATATGAAACTTCTACTCTGAGCTTATTTGGCTCCTTTCTTAATAATTGCCCATATCTGTCTCAATATTTTCCTCAAAAGAAAAAAATGCAAGTGGGTCTAAAAGATAATTAGTTGGCATCTTTTAAGGTAGAACCTATTATAACAGTATTTTGTAATGGCCAGAATGAAAACATCGAATGATGATGCACGCTAAAACTTTGAATCGATGTCCATGCTGCAGATCTATTTTTTAAAGAGATAAACAAAGTTTTAAGAACCAAAGGAAGAAAAAAGAACTTTAAGCCTAATGGATCTGTTGAGAGTAGAAATATAGTTTATCTATTTCAATAATAAAATGGACATTGAAAACAGTGGCAAATGTCATAATGATGTATCCAATTATATAATTTGCTGTCTTTTTAAAATTTTATTTGTCTGAGATCACACACGTGGCTTTCCATGTCCCTGTGTAGCCCAGAGAGTGGGAATTCTGAGGAGTCCTACATGGGAAGTTCCTTTGCCTCCCTTCCCTCATACCTAAAGGCACATTAATCAGATACCTACAGCTAAAATAAGATACCTTTTACCCCTTGCATTTTATTATAAATGTGAGGATATAATTTATTTTGGTGAAAGACTGCACAACAGTGGTTTAGTAGGAAACACTTTAGAATAAAGCTGCTTTGCTATTCATACTTGTATTCTTTTTTTATCTTTATCTTTATTGGTGAAAGTATTACACATATTCCTTTTTTTCCCCCCTCATTGACCCGCCCCACCAGGCACCTGCCCCGCCCAGGCCTTCACCTCACTATTGTCTGTGCCTATGGGTTATGCATATCCTTCCTCCTTCCTATCTAATAAAAGAGAAACATGGTAATTAGCCGTACATCTGCTACCCTTCCCATTGGCTAATCAGGGCGATATGCAAATTAACTGCCAGCCAAGATGGCGTCCGGCAGCCAGGCAGCTGGAAACTAAACATGAGGCTTGCTTGCTTCAGTGACGGAGGAAGCCAACATTCCTCGCCTACCTTGCCGGCCTCTGAGCTTGCAGTTTAAGAAACATTGTAACAAATATAGAAACTAAACAAAACCCCAGAAACCTGCTTTCAGCAAGCCCAGGATCTCAGAGCTGGAGTTGATACAGTGTTTCGATTATAGAACCCAAACAAACCAGATACCTGCTTTCAGCAGCAGAGGCTTCAGAGCTGGAGCCAGAGCTAAAGCTGGCCCAGAATAAAAAAGAAAAAAGAAAAAAAGGAGCGGTTGGGAGCTTCAGTCACCCGCCAGCCTGAAAACAGCCCTCAGCCCCTCACCCAGACTGGCCAGGCACCCCAGTGGGGACCCCCACCCTGAAGGGGGTGTGACCAGCTGCAAACAGCCATCACCCCCTCATCCAGGCTGGCCAGGCACCCAAGCGGGACCCCCACCCTGATCCAGGACACCCTTTAGGGCAAACCAGCCAGCCCCACCCGTGCACCAGACCTCTATCCTATATAGTAAAAGGGTAATATGCCTCCCAGCACCGGGATCAGCGGAGCCAAGAGGCCTCCCAGCACTGGGATCAGCATGACAGGGGGCAGCGCCCAACCCCCCTGATCTCCCTGTGGCTCTGTGTGTGACAGGGGGCGCTGCCCCAACCCCCCCCCCCCGGATCCCCGACGGGCCCTGCTCTGTGTGTGATGGGGTAGAGCCATAACCTCCCCATCGGCCCTGCCCTGAGTGTGACAGGGTGCGGCGCCCCAACCCCCTCATCCGCCCTGCTCTGTGTGTGACAGGAGGGAGCTCCCCAACCCCCTGATGGGCCCTGCTCTGTGCGTGACAAGGGGGAGATCCCCAACCTCCTGATTGACCCTGCTCTGTGCGTGACAGGGGGCAGCGCCCCAACCCCCTGATTGGCCCTACCCTGAGCGTGACTGAGGGTGGCATCGCAACCTCCCAATCTGCCCTGCTTTGTGCATGACAGGGGGTGGCGCCCCAACTCCCCAATCGGCCCTGCTCTGAGACCGACCAGGGTCTGCACCTAGGGATTGGGCCTGACCTCTGCCACCCGGGACCAGGCCTAAGCCAGCAGGTCGTTATCTCCTGAGGGGTCCCAGACTGCGAGAGGGCACAGGCCGGGCTGAGGGACCCCCCCCCCCCAGTGCACAAATTTTTGTGCACCTGGCCTCTAGTATGCATATAAATTCCCTGCTTAATCTCTCTCCACCCCCTCTAGCCCCACCTTCCCTCTGAGATTTCTCAGTCTGTTCCATGCTTCTATGTCTCTGGATCTAATTTTCTCATCAGCTTATTGTGTTCATTAGATTCCACATATGAGTGAGATCATTTGATGCTTGTCTTTCTCTGACCAGCTTATTTCATTTAGGATAATACTCTGGACCAGTGGAAGCCAATCCCTCCACCCAGAATTCTCAGAAATCTGACAGAGAAGTGGGGAAGGCTTGCTATTGTTGCTGTCATAAAACCCAATTGCTTCAATCCCCACAAATATAAATTAGGGCTTCTGGGCAGAGGGATTTGGCTCCCGACCTGGCCTTAGCTTCTCGGCCTTGAATGGTCTCTCACAGCAGGAGCACAACATTTAGTCACCAGAACAAACTGGTGTTCCCACTGCAAATGCAGACTCTCTTTCTTTCTGTCTGTTGGAGCAGGTGATGATTCCCTTGGAAGTCATTTTGGAGAAAGTCTTCCAGCCCATGGGGCCCTCATTAGGCTTACTCGGTGCTTAATGTCTGCTATCTTACATTTCTTCATCACTATGTCCTAACTCCACAACTATTAAGTTTTACAGAAGGGTGTGGGAGGAGGGAGGACCAACGCTTCTTCAATACCCAGTATGGCCACCTGTACACAGTATGTAGTGGGCATGTACTCCATGTAATTTTTATTTTGATGATAATTACAGTCACTCTCCACCACTGCTACCTGGTATATGCCTTGGAATATTTAGGCATGCCAAGTAGGAAATCACTAATTGGAGAGAAAAGCCCTCAGTCACTTTAAAAAGTGCCTTCTTCTTTAAAAATCCTCTGGACCAATTGAAAATGAACATGTTTTTCTGATAAGCACAGACTCTCTGTGACCCTATTTACAAATATCAAAAGCAGAGAAGACCTTTCAGAGCTAAATCTGAAGCAATGATGACTACAAGCCCCTGAGACCACTCAGGTTCAAGCAGACATCCATCCCCACCTCAGCTCAGATTCAGACCCTGACTGCTCCCTCCCAGCTAACCTGGAAGCCCATGGGTGTGGTAGGCCAGGCACACAGGTCCGAGGCATGTGCCTTGTTTTTGTTGGCCCAGTGGTGCCCACACTTCACCCTTGGAATAGCCTACAAGCGTTTTTGCTCCATGTGCCTGCACTGGCATAGAGAAAAAGCAAGGTCCATTCTAGGAAGGTGGGCCCAGGGGAGCGGGGGCCCGCTGATGAGTTCACAGTGTTCTTGTCATGGAATCATCTGCTCTGGGTGGAAGGCAAAGCTAACATATTGCACAACTCAACAAGGCGCCTTGCTTAATTAGGGCACGATCTGCTTTCTCCCCTGGGTGTGTGTCCTATTCATGGCTGTACCTCACTAGCACCCATTTCACCACAGATTTTTTTCTGGCCATTGGCTGCACCTGTAGGGGAGTATAAGGTTCTGACTCAGGTTCTATTGCAGACCAACTCAGTCTAAAACTTTGGTGACAGAGCCCAGGCCTCTCTCTTTTTAAAAAAATTTTAAACCCTCACCTGAGGATATGTCTTTATTGATTTCTTTAGAGAAAGAGGAAGGGAGAGAGAGAGAAAGAAACATCAATCAGTTGCCTCCCAAACACGCCCTGACCGGGATCAAACCCACAACCTTTGGTGTAGAAGACAATGCTCCAATCAACTGAGCCGCCCAGCTAGGCTTCTCTCTTTTTTTAAAGTCCCAGGCCCCTGCAGCATGTCCCATGCAGTGCCTTCTTCCATATTTGAGTCACCTTTCACACGTGCAAAGCAGTAACTTCTGACACCTACTTCCCAGACCCCCCACAAGACTGCCCTCACTTCTGGACTCAGTCACAAACTCTGGGGTTCCCAGACCACCTGGCACTTCTTACCAACTGGCTATAAATTCAGAGGTTCCCATAACCCCCTCAGGTTTGATAACTCACTAGGATGACTCAAAAAAAAAAACACTATACATGTGATTCAAGTGTTATCATAAGTAATATATAAATCAGGAACAGACAAAAGACTTGGGTGAGGTCCTGGATGCGTTTCTCTGCCCTCTCCTCATGCCCTCAGGATGTATTACCTTCCTGGGACATTGATGTAGTCACTGACCAGGAAGTTCCACTGAGCCTTGGAGTCCAGAGTTTTTATTGGGGGGGTTATTCCAGGGGCATCATTGATTAAATCATTGGCCAGGACATTGACTCCTGGGAAGTGGGGCTGACCTCACATGGCTCAAAGACCTGATCCTCTACTGACCTTGTTGGACTTCAGGTATGGCCAGCCCTGTTCTGAAGTACTGAGAGCCCACCAGGGATCACTTCATCAGCATAAACCATCAAGGTTCAGCACAATAACAAAGATGTTCCAATCACGGGGGAAATTCCAGGGTTCAGAGGCCCCCTTCCAGGAACTCGGACAAAGGTAGGTCAGGTTCTTTACTCTGGAGGAGGCGTGTGTCTACCTGCTTGAATGTTCCTGCGCTCACGCATTTCTGCATCTCCTGCCACGCAAAGAGTATCTCCTTATCGTGACGTTGCAAAGTCCTTCCCTCTCTGGCCTCCTGTCACCTTCCCAGCTCTCCCTCCTGCCACACTCCACTGCTCACTCTTCCCTGGACACCACACCCTGTGTGACTTCCCAGGTGCATTTCTGCCCTCATGGCCTGACACAGACTCCTTCATAACCAACACCCGGGCCCCTCCTCAGAGAAGCTCTCCTCAGAGAACTACCCAGCTTCACAGAACAGGGCTGCCGGCTCAGTCTTTGGTGTAGCCAAGCTCTTCACTCAATCTTGTTTCTATAAGCATGATTAATATTATTACTTATCTACTTAATAGTTTTTCCCAATTGATTTTCAAGACTGTGTATACATTACAAATGCGTTTTTGGCTACAAGTAACTAAAAAGCCTGGCTGAAAGCATAAGGACGTTTCTAGGTTACCTAAGCAATTGGGAAATAACTGGGCCGAGGCCCAAAGTGCTGAAGCCACTCAGCGATGCTGCTGGGCCCAGGTCCTTTCTGTCCTTCCAATCTGGCATCCTTGGAGAGGTGGTTACCTACCAAGTGTTCATCATTTAAGGGAAAAAGACAGCAGCTGCCGCAGTTGCAGGAATCAGGTGCCTTCACGACAGGAAGGAAAGGAGGAACTTTCTCCTCCTGCACTTTTTTCACCTTTCAATAAGGAAAATATATTTGAGTAGCCCTTAGTAGACTTCCTTTTACATCTCATTGGTCAACACAGGACCACAAGTTCTCTCCTAGACCAGCTCCTGGAAAAGAGAATGAATTGATGCACTTTGAGCCAATTATGAGACATTCCCTAAAACTGATGTGTTGTTCCCTGAACTTAATCGGGGTTCCCTTAGCAAGAAAAGTGGTGGGAATGGTGGGAGATTTTGGTATGGAGTACATGTATTATTTGTCTTCAAACAAGGAATAGGCAATCAAGAGAGAAAGATGGATCAAGGAGGGGAAAGGAAGCAGGCAAACAGTCTACAGTGGTAAAGAAGGAAGGAAGGAAACAAAACAGAAAGATTTGAACAAAAGATAAATAAAAATGCAAGGTTCTAGCTTGTAAAATTGAATGTACTTACAACTGGACCATATCATCATGTCTTACTATGCCTACTTTTCAAACTTTATGTAAAAAAATAAAATAAAATCTTGGTTTATTTTATTTTGTGGATCAGTAGAAACCAAAGATAATCCACTTTCCATCCAGAAGTGACTGTGACTTCACCACACACTTTCTGGCTTATTTCTGGCTTGCTCTTGGGGAAAATTCTCTTCACCTCAAAGTAAAGATAAGCACTTTCTCTGAAGGTGATAGTGAAACATAACAAAATTAAATAACAAATTTTTGCAAACTTAATTTTTCAACAGAGTAATTTCTCCCAAACCCTCAATACTGATGTTCTTGTTGAAGTACTCTTTAGATTTTTTGGCAGTTTAGACGCTTCAGCAACCACCTTCTAAAAAGCCCAGATTGACAAGCCTTTCTCCTATGATGCCAGGTACTAAGATGAAGTTTGCACCCCTCACCACAATGTCTAAAAGCAGAGAGAGGCTCAGCCAGGCAGTGGGTGGTGGTGTTTAGACTATTCTCACCGCCCTGCTCCCAGGTGGATCCAAGTTTCAAAGGTTTTGACAATGAAATTCACAGGGTATGTGTGGTTTGGCTTCATTCTTCAAGTATAGATGCCCCACAAGGTCAAATCAAAACTGTTGAACTAGTGTCATACAAGAAGAGGCTGAATCTTCAGAAGTAATATAATGTGTAACATAATACACTGTGTGCTTCAAATTCATGTCAACTGAACCCAGTGTACTTCTCACAGCCCAACAGATCCACCTCCCTGACCACCAACAGCCTGAGATCATAAGCCAGCAAGTCAGCCCTTGTGTTCAGTACTGACTCACAATGAAGGGCACCTTGAACCTTAAACAAACTCCATTGATGGAAGACCCTGCCGCCTTAAACCTATTTCCAATACTCAGTAATGATATAAATCCTTAAAATGTATACCCATATGAAGCCATTATAAATAAATAAACATATCAGATCCTCAGATAACATCCTTTCATTATAATGTTGATGAGATGCTAAAGGAACTTAACTCCTGTTTCTATCAATTAGCCTATGGTAAAATTAGTTTCATTATATGTTTTGCTTAAAGTTATAGGACCTGTCAATGATGTTAAGGAAGGTCTTACTGCATGTAAAAGTATACAACATACTTATACACATATACACTGAGTGGCCAGATTATTATGACCACCTCATCAGTACTTCGTTGGGCCACTTTTTGCCTTCAATACTGTGGTGATTCTTTTTGGCATTGACTCCACGAGACGTTGAAAGATGATGCAAGGAATCTGACACCATGCCTGATGAATAGCACTGTCCAGTTCTGTGAGATTTGATGGCTGTGGAACCAGCTGCCTGATGGCTCCTTTAACTTCATCCCACAAATGCTCAATTGGATTGAGATCTGGTGATTGTGGGGGCCACCTAAGCAAAGTAAAGTCTCCCTCATGTTCTTGAAACCACTCCTGCACAATACGAGCACTGTGGCATGGCGCATTGTCTTGTTGGAAGAAGCCGTCTCCGTTGGGATACGCCATCAACATGATAGGATGAACTTGATCAGCAAGGCTACTTAGGTACATTGTGTTATTCAGACGTTGTTCCACACGAATTAAAGGGCCCAAATTATGCCAGGAAAACATGCCCCAAACCATAACACTGCCTCCCCCAGCTTGAAGGGTTGTACTCATGCATGTGGGGTGCATGCTTTCATGCTGTTTCCACCAAATTCTCACTCTGCCATCTGCATGATGCAACTGGAAAAGTACTTCATCTGACCACATGACATTTTTCCAATGCTCAACTCTCCAATCCTTGTATTCCTGTGCGAATTGGAGACATTTTATCTTGATAACCACAGACAGCAAAGGTGTTCGAACAGGCCTTCGGCTTCCATATCCCATATGATGCAGTGTACGACTAATTTGCCTACAAACGTCAGGTGGTCATAATAATCTGGCCACTCATAATAATATATATCCCACGTTCAAAGGCTGTTCAATTGTGTTGTTTACCCATATCTTCAGGAAAAAAATCACTTCTGTTGTAGTAAACAACCTGCTTCCCTATTTATAATGGTCTGGCCCTCTAGCAATTTCAGCATGAAATTATAGCTAATTTGCCTACAAACGTCAGGTGGTCAAAATAATCTGGCCACTCATTGTATATATCCCATGCCTGTATATGGTTCAGAATGTTGCTTTTTCACTTAATGATGTGACTGGCAGAACTTTTCATATCAGCATATTTCGATCTATCTCATTCTGCTTAATAGCTTCAAAATATTTCATGGCACCTATATTCCTTAATTTATCTAGTCACTTATTTTTGTATATAGAAGGTTTATTTGCCTCCCCCATTTTTTGGCTATATATATATATATATATATATATATATATATATATATCCCATCCTTAGGGTAAATTCCTGGAAAAGGATAAAAACATTTTAAATTTTGACAGGAATTTCTCACCAAAAATGTTGTACAAATTGACCCTCCCATAGGTACCATGGGAGACCACTGGGTAAATATTATCCATACTGGGTTTTATCAAGCTTTATTTGTTATATAAATGGCCATTTATACTGCATTGTTATTTTGATTTTCATTTCTTTAATTATGAGTGTAAATGAGAAATTTCTTCCATGTTTGGTAGCTATTTGCATTTTTATTGTTATAAACTGGTTGTTGATAGTATATTTTTCAATAAAATTATTGTGAGGAGATTTTTTTATTGATATGACAGAGCTCTTTGTACAATAAGGAAAAAGCCCATGATCTATTATATTGCTAATTTTCCCAGTATCCTGCTTACCTTTTGACTTTGCGTATATTTTATGTAAAAGTTAAAAAAACTTCTTTTCCAAAATTATTTAAATTTTTCTTCATTAATTCATTACTTCTGGCCTTTCTTCATCAAGAGTACTTTTGAAATCAACCATTTTTTCCTTAGAACTTACAATTATAACTATTTTTAATATGTAACACTGCTTTTAAAAGATGATGGCTGTTAATTCATAAACTCAGTGATTCCCGGATGATGTTACTGTGAAACATTTGGCAGTTGCAGGTGAACTTTTGTCCTTTATTCAAGAAGACAAAATTAAATGCCATTAACTGCTTGTCCTTCCCACTACATTGAAATGAAAGACCAACCATTGAGGAAGTTGCAAGCCAGTTAAATAATTATATAAACCGTCATGGCAAAAACTGTCAAGTTTCCTGATTTTTTTATTGTGAGAGATTCCTGGGCTGTTACAGCCCTAATTAAATCTACAATTTACCTTATTTGACTGTAGTGTCATTTCATTTTTGTTTAATTAGGGTAATATGCCTTTTGCTGAAATACTTTGAAGGAGTGTTTTAAAGGCTATAGAGAAAATTGCTACAAAAGAAGTTTTGAAGATATTTACTGAGGGGAATATAGTTATTAAATAATGACAAAAAATTTTAGTCATACTTTCTTTCAATATAAGATATTTTAAAGTATCTTACCTGGGCCCTAAAATTCTCACTACATATTTTAAAGAACTGAAAGTTATCAGGAATGCTTCTAGCTGAAAGTAACAGAAAACGTGAGTAACCATAACTTAAGCAATTGGGTATTTGTATGTTTGCTAGGGCTGCTGTATCAAAGTACCACAGATTGGGTGTACTAAACAGAAATTTATTGCCTCACTAGAGGCCTGGTGCACGAAATTCATGCATGGGTAGGGTCCCTGGGCCTGGCCTGTGATGGGGGCCGATCAGGGCCTTCTGGCTGCCAGCTGGGGCCTTCTTTCCAGCTGCTGGCTGGATCCTCCCTTCCCCTGGCTGCTGGCCAGGGCCTTCCTTCATTCATGCTGCCCCCTGGTGGTCAGCACATGTCATAGCGAGCAGTCGAACTCCCAATCAGTCGAATTCCCAAGGGGATAATTTGCATATTAGCCTTTTATTATATAGGATAGTCCCAGAAGCTGGAAGTCCAAGATCATGGTGCCAGCAGGGTTGGTTTCCTTTGAGTCCTCTCTTCTTGGCTTGTAGATGGCTATTCTCTTGCTACCTCTTCACATGGTCTTTTATCTATCCCTGGTGTCTCTTAGTGTGTCCAAACTTTCTTTTCTTATGAGAACACCCATTATATTGAATTAGAACCCACTCTTGTGTCCTCCTTTTAACTCAATAACCTCTTTAGAGACCTTATTTCATAACATGGTTACATTCTGAGGTACTCGAGGTCATTACTTCAATATTTGAATTTTGTGGAGACACAGTTCATCCCAAAACAGTATTTAATTATCAATAGCATGAAGTGTTGAGGTAGGCATTCCAGGGCCTGGTGTAGGAGCTCACCAATGTCAGAACCAGCATTTCTGTGTTCCTCACTATATTTCCCTCATTCTTACAAGATGGCTGCTGCACCCCTGCCAGGCATTGCATTTGAAATCAAACGAAGAAGAAATAGGAAAAGGTGGTGGCAGAGTTTTCTGTTTTCTTTAAAAAGAAAGAACTGTCATGGGGCGTTTCTGGTAGGCTTCCGTTTTCACTCCTTTGGCCAAGACTGTGTCACATGGCCATTTATGGATGCAAGAGAGCCTGAACATGCTCAATACTTATGTCTACAGTGGAGTTAGAAAAGAAATAAGGAAGATAGGAGTTGAGTTAGGCAACAATATCTGTCATCTGGATTCTTCTCTGATGTCCTGGGTCCATGCTTTCCTTTCTTTTGTGTGTGTGTGTATAATTTGTAGTTCTGGTGCCTTTGAGAATGGTTCAAGTCATGCTAAAAATTACTGTGGTGGGAACATTTATCATATATCAAATGATAAATTAATCTTCATTCACTCACATTAATGCTATATAATATTTTTAGTGTTCTATAATTCCAATCCTAATGTAATGAATATGTATTAATTTTACATTTTAAAGAAACAATGGTTGTGGGGGAAATCAAATAACAATAACATAGAAATTTAACTCTTGTTAGTGAACAAAAAGATTCATGAGTTTTTTATTTTGACACCAACATAGAAGCTGAGAATATGAGAAATCCACTATGCAGAACACATGAACTGACAAGGGACCCTAAAGGTCATCTGGTCACCTTTTCTCTATCTGCAGGAATACAAAGGCCATTCAGTAAATTAGTGGGAAAGTCCTAATGAAAGCCCAGATCCCCCCACTCCTAATATAACATTCCCTATCCCACTTTATTCTTTCTCTTAGAAAGACGAATACATTATTTAAAATATGTTTAGAAACCTGTAGTCTGTAGCATAACAAATGTCCAGCTTCCTTCAACAAGGGACCTCCCATTAAGGTGAAGCCTGTGGCAACATTCTGAGGGGATTTGTGGACCTCAAGCCCTGTCCTTCGGTCCCAGCTACATCGGGCCTATCTTGGTATACTGTATACCTCAAAGCAGGAACCCCACAACTATAATAAAGGCTGACATTCATTGATTGCCTACTATGTGTGCTAGACACTGAGCTCTTTTGTTCTTAATCCTCATAAAAACTCTGCCAAGGAGAGTCATTAACCCATTTTATGATGAGGATATTGTTAAGGGTTGCATTGTATTTCCAAAAAAGACCTGTTGAAATCCCAGCCCACCCCACCCCACTACCTCAGAATATAAATTATTTGGAAATAGGGCCATTGCTGATGTGATTAGTAAAGATGAGGTCATACTGGAGTAGGGTGGTCCGCAAATTCAATGCAATTGGTGTCCTTATGAGAACAGGAGACAGACACACAGGGAGAAGAAGATTATGTGGTGGCAGAGGAATGGATTGGAGGGGTGCACCATTAAACAAAGGAATGCTAAGGATTGCCAACAATCACCAGAAGCCAGGAGAGAAAGAGAGAGCATGGCCTTGCCAACATCTTGACTTTGGACTCTGGCTTGTAGAACTGTAAATTTATGTTCAATAAATTTCTGTTGCTTTTATCTATAAAGTTTGTGTGTTGACTGTACACAAAAAGTGGACCAGGTATTCCATCAGCAGAAAGGATTTATTCAGAAAAAAGAAAGGGTTGCAATCCAGTAAGTGCAGGTTAAGTCTTATTCTTTAAAGAGGAGAAGAGGAAGTTAAGGGTAGAGGCTGTTATAACCAGAGAGCTCTGTTGTAGCCTTAAAGTTCTTTCTGTAGGGCTTTCGTGAATAAAATAGGATGTGAGAACTTCTCCTACAGGCCCTCTCAACTTCTGTCTTGCTTAAAGTCACTGTCAACTTTTGACATTTCTCACTTTTGATCTAGATCTTTTTCTGAAAGCATCACTGATCAGCAGTCAAGTCTTGGGACTCAGTGGCTTTTTGTCCCTAATGCCAAGAAGGACTTCTTCTGGGTGTTGTATATCATGTTGTACAAAAGGTGCATGGTCCAGAATCTGCTCATGTCCAGGCTCAACTTTGTTCAGAGTTTAACAGCAAGAAGAATACAAAACAACATTTAAAAACAACAGAACAAACTTAGTTTATATAATGATTCTAAACCAGGAGCTCAAACCTGAAAGAAGTGAAATAAGGGGTCATTACTGTCTTAGACATCAAAACTCTTGATGACAGGTGTAACAACCAGAGAGGTTTACCCTTTTCACTATAAATTGGGATATGTGGGGGCAAAGGCATCTTCCTTCCAAGAAAAATAAAGGGAAATAAAGTAATAAGCAAAGGAAAGAAATGTATAGGCAGGTCCAGTCATTCTGGGAAAGCTGTCTCCAGATACAACCTGCTTCAATTTTTTGACAGCTGTAATTTCAGTCACCAGACTATGCCATTCCAGTCAGTGTTTGACGCTATCATTAGGTGTGCCACATGAATCCAAGAGTATACTCCCTGGAGATTAACAACACAGGGTTTAGAGCACAGCAGCTGTAGGGGCCCCGTCAGCAAGGCTTGAAGGAATTTTTTCCAGAAAACAAGTCTCCAGGTGGTAGAGTGTGGTGTTCTAGGTTTCATCTCCTTGGAGCACATGTGTAAAGATTGTTCTACCGAAGCATGGTTATTTTCTTTATAAAAAAATATATTTTATTGATTTCAGAGAGGAAGGGAGAGGGAGAGAGAGATATAAACAACAATGATGAGAGAGAATTATTGATCAGCTGCCCCCTGCATACCCCACATTGGGGATCGAGCCTGCAACCCAGGCATGTGCCCTGACCGGGAATCGAACTGTGACCTCCACGATGCACTGAGCCATGCTGGCCTGGCAAGCATGGTTATTTTAAATATAAGCATTAGGCCTCTAAAATATTGACATATGTCTTCCTTTATCAACTGTGGATCGAAAGAAGCCAAAGCTAAATGCATGGGGGAGGGATCCTGTAATTATTTCAAAAGGTGAGAGTTTATGAATTCCAAAAGGGATGAGTCTGAGACTTAGAAGGACCAATAGCAAAGATTTCATGCAAGGTATTTGGAGGGTCTCTATAAATGTGGCCAATAGAATGTTATAGGAGGTACATTGTGGATTCTGCCAATATCAGTTAAAAGTTTTGCTCATAAAGAGGATGGCAGCTGATTCCATTGGAACAAATAATCAGTGCTTCCATGTTCAGCTGTAGTGCCCTCAGAAATGGAACAAATAAACATACTGAAGGGTTATTTAGTTCACCTAATTAGCTATTTTGACAGCTACTGTCAAATTTTAGCATTATTCCCCCCTTTTGGGAGAAATAAATTCTGTCATGATATTTTCTAAGTTTCAGCCTAAAAATAAATAAGGGCAGGGAACTTAAAGTAAAAAAGTATGTACCTGTTAAAGGGCTTAAGAAAAGGGAGTAAGTTCAGAGACAGAAATTTGCTGAGGTTTATTTTATTTTATTTTATTTTATTTTATTTTATTTTATTTGGCAGAGGCTCTCTCTACTTACATATTATTTTCTTTTTTTTATCACCACTTATCCCCTCGATGCCCTCTTCTACCTCCACCCCCTGCACCCCTGCAATCACCATACTGTTGTCCATGTCCATGAGTTCTCTTTTTTCCCCCAATCTCTCCACCTCCCACCCCACCCCCAACACCCAAGCAAAACAGAAACAAACTCATAGGTAGAGAGCAGGAAAACATCTCTGTTGAGGTTTATTTTAAATTCCTACTATTTGAACTATTTTATTCAAATGAGGCTGGATATGTTTTAGACCAATGGGTTAAGCACTGATGTGTAGCTCCAGTGTCAATAGGAACAAAGAGAGATTCATTCCCAATTTGGAGAAAGGTTTCTCTAAGATGATTAAGAAGGAGAATTTGGAAAAATCCCTGTAGTTCTTCCGAGCCTGATTACAGGAAATTAGAAGGATCTTGGGAAACTGATCAAGAGACTGAGGACATCTTTAAAGGGGTGCTTACATTTGTGACAATTTCTTTTTTAATGCCCTGGATCTTTGTAATAGTAGCAGAAACTACTTTTAACTTTGTATCAGGTTCTTTATTTGATGGGGTTTACAATGAAAACTCTTAGTAGTCTTACATCTAGATGGCTCATCTAGGGCATAGGCATGCTTATTGGCTTAATTAACCAAATGTAGAGTGGACATGGTTTCCCATCCCATCTTGATCCCTTTAACTAAGAGGGGAAATTCTTAGTTCAGCCCATTAAGAAACAGAGTAAAAAACTGCCCCAATGTAATCAACTCCCAAAGGAAGGCCAGAATGCTCTTTAAAGACAGCCTAAATTCAATTATAATAGTCATGAACAGATGCATCAGATTTTCGCGAGCAACTCTGAATTTTGTTCCAACTTCCAGGCTTTGAAAAGCTATGACAATTTCTCAGTAGAGTGAGTTTTCTAGCATTTTACCAAAAATCAGAAGTTTGTTTTTTTTCTAAGTCCCTTTCAGGATGCCCCCATCAGGCAAGCCTCATCCAATGCTGACCTTGGCCTTCATTAAATAGCAACTAAACTAGTTGATATGAATCAGAAAACTCAGGCTGGTAGGTTTGAATAACTAGATTAAACTCCTCAGTGAATCTATGAGGATCCTGTTACCTCAGGAAATTCCTTAACTTTGGATTGTAGTTCAGCTTTGGTTCAGAAAACAAAAAGGTTGGGGTTGCCTGTCTGATGTGGCTCAGTGGTTGAGTGTTAACCTATGAACCAGAAGGTCAGGGCTCGATTCCCAGTCAGGGCATATGCTAAGGGTTTCAGGCTCGATCCCCAGTAGGGAGCTTATAGTTGGCAGCCAATCAATGATTCTCTCTCAGCATTGACGTTACTATCTCTCTCTCCCTCTCCCTTCCTCTCTGAAATCAATAAAAACATATTTTTTAAAAGTCTCGGGGGCTTACTAGAATCCTCCAAAGGCTTAACTTTAAAAGGGAAGTACTAGCAGGTTCAGAGGAGAAGGAAGTGCGTCTCAGGGGGGCTAGGCACTGGAGATAGAGCCAGAGTCAAAGTCAGGAGGCCAGGGCAATGGGCCTAGGAGGTAAAGCTTGAGACAAAAAAAATGAGCAAGGAGAGCGACTTCTTAGTTATACTAGTTATGGCTCTAAGGATACAGCCTGAGGTGAAGGATTCAGAGGAGGAGAGCCTGGTGGCTTCAAAGGTGAAAACTGAGAAAGGAGTTGGGGGAAGGGTGAGTTGGCGTCAAAGTTGAGGAACACAGGGCCCCAGAAGCCATCTCCACTTTCTTTAAAGTCCTTGGCTTGGGGGCCGGAGGAGGAAGAGGGCTGGGAAAAAAAATGGGGGGAAAAGGGACATATGTAATAGTTTCAACAATAAAGAATTTTTTAAAAAATTTTGTTAGCCTCCATTAATTCTAAAGCTTTATTTTGCAAAGAGGCAACTTCACATATCTGGTCATCTTTGGATAGCGCTTGCAATAGCACTTAAAATCAGCATTCTATTCAGTTTTTGCAATCTCAGGGCTAGGATTGTCCAATTCACTTTTTGTTGTTGTTGTTAATTCTCATCTGAGGATATTTTTCCCATTGGGTTTTAGGGAGAGTGAAAGGGATGGAGAGAGAGAGAGAAACATCTATGTGAGAGAGACACATCAATTTGTTGCCTCCCTCACATGCCTAGACTGGTGCCCTGGATCGAACTTGCAACCCAGGTGCTTGCCCTTGTCCAGGAATCAAACTCGTGAACCTTCAGTGCACGGGCCAACACTCTAACCCCTGAGCAACACCTGCCAAGGCCCAATTCACTTTTAAGAAAAGTAAGTTAGGGAGTATCAAAGACTCCCTGTAATGATCATGGATGTTCTAAATTACCTTTGATTAGATTGGTTCAAAAATGTGCATGAGCCCTAACTGGTTTGGCTCAGTGGATAGAGTGTCGGTCTGTGGACTGAAAGGTCCCAGGTTCGATTTCCGTCAAGGGCATGTACCTAGGTTACAGGCACATCCCCAGTAGGGAGTGTGCAGGAGGCAGCTGATCGATGTTTCTCTCTCATCGATGTTTCTAACTCTCTATCCCTCTCTCCTCCTTTCTGTAAAAAATCAATCAAATATATATTTTTAAAAATGTGCATGAGGTGAGACAGCAATTTTTAAGCATAAATTCTGCCCGGATCCCATTGGAAGGTTGCCATGAAATTTTTTAGATAACTGAGATCCCATTTTTTGAGGCTTTTATCTAGAGCAGGGGCCCAAAAAAGTCTAAAAAACCTCAGCAACCTGCTTAATACCAGCCACTCTCACTTACCACAATCAGATACAAGAGGGATCAGACCAACAACTGAACAGCCAATTCTAGTAGACACAGCCTGCTCTTAAGAATCAGACCAGGTGCTGAAACACATTTCAATGGGCATTCTGGTTCAAGACAGAATCATACTGAAGGCTTACTCTGTTTCTGTAAAAACAACCTGCTTCCAGATGGAATCAGACTAATGCTAGCATAGTACCTAAGAAACAGTCTGACCTGCTAAGCAGGCAGGCCAAAGTGTTCATAAACATACAAGACCTTTTAACAAAACAAAGAAAGGAAATAAGAGGAGACAAAAGAAAAGAAGAACCAAACCTTTAAAGAGTTCCCAGAAAAAGCCCAGAGATCCTCAGAATGCAAAAGCAGAAGCTCAGATAGAGAAGAAAATTTAGGCTCAATCTCTCGAGTTGGGAAGAAAATAAGGAGGTCAAATGATCTGTGGAAACTGACACCTGTTTGCTCACTAAGCCCCAGACTTATAGGCTACTCTGGATCTTGGACAAATCTCCAAATATGTCAACAATAAACAAAAAGTAAACCAGGTATTTCATTGGAATAAGAATTTATTCAGGAGCTCAGAGTAAGACCTTCAGAGGCTATTGTCTGAGACCAGGAAGAAATGCTTAGCCCCCCTCCTGTGGGATGGCAAACATGCTCAACAAATACTCTTTTGATCAATCCCACTGAGCCCAGGACAACTGGAACTGCTCCTGTAGAAAAGGCAGCAGGCTGTATCCAACTTGAACCTAAATCAGGCCACATTAGGGAGATCTAGAGTTGGAGGATATGGTAGAGACCAAGGAGTTTGGCTTTGAAGCAGAGATTAATTTCCTCTCAATGAGTGCCTGATAACAAAATCTCTATGTAGGGGGCTTGCTAGCCCAAGCTATGCTAACCTGCCTCCACCATAAAGACTCTCTTCAGAAGACACTTAAGGAAGAGCAGACACCATCAGAGAGGAGGAGGAGTAGCTGACAAGTGGGGATGGTGCTCAGAGACCCTTGGACTGACCATGGCTACAACAGGACACTGAGAACCAAACTTAGATAGCTCCTGACATTCACTGACACAAAAGTACCTCAGAAGAGGCCTGAAATCAGCAAAGAAAACAGTGTGCCTCAGACAGCATAATCTGCCTAGACAAGTTTCAATTTGCTGGCTTTAAAAAAATTTTTGTTTTGTTTGTTCTTTTTTTAATATTTTCTTTCTTTTTCATGCTGTATTGCTTTGATATTATTATTGCTATTAAGATTCTTGCTCTTTTCTCTATTGTTTCATATCTCTTATTGGACTCCTTTCTTTTCTTAGTATATCTTTTCCCCCCTTTTTCTTTTATATTCTTTCTTGTGATTTACTTTCCTCTCTCTTCTTGTTAACTTTGAATAACTTTTTTTCTTCCTGTCTTCATGTCTTTTTATTACAATTTTCCTTTTCCTACACTCCAGTCTAATTTTTTGCTCTTCCTTATTTCCTTGCAGAATCTTTTTACTGTCCATTTTCTCTTCCAGTGACCTCTATATTATTATTTTACTATTAGCAATATTATATTTTTCTGTTTCTATTTTGTTTAGTATTCATGTTCTCTCATCTCTTTTCTAATTATTTTCTTTTGTGGTTACTTTCACTGTTGTCACTGATGGAATCTTTTTTATGTTCCTGTTTATTTGTTTTTTGTTTTGTTTTGCCTGATCAGCCCCTGTACAACAGCACACATGGTGTGGTAGTTGCTGAGCCTCACAGTTAGCCAGCCTGAGAAGAAAGTCTTTCTTCCAAATTGGAAAGGAGGAAGTAAAATTGTCATTATTTGCAGATGACATGATATTGTACTTAGAAAGTCCTACAAAATCCACCAAAAAAAATACCAAAGTTGATAAATGAATTTGGCAAAGTAGCAGGATACAAAACTGACATCCAGAAATCAATGCTATTTTTATTCACCGATAATGATCTCCTGAAAAAGATACTGGAAAAACAATCCCTTTTATGATTGCAAAAACAACAACAACAAAATAAGACACCTAGGAATAAACTTAACCAAGAATGTAAAGCATCTATACTTAGAAAAATACAGAATGTTAGAAAAAGAGATAGAGAAAGATACAACCAAGTAGAAGAATATACTTTATTCATGGATTGGAAGAATTAACATCATTAAAATGTCTATACTACCCAAAGCAATCTATAGATTCAATGCAATCCCTATTAAAAATGACATGGGCATATTTTACAGATCTAGAACAAGTACTCCAAAAAGTTATATTGAAGCAAAAAGACCCTGAATAGTCACAGCAATCTTGAGAAAGATGAACAAAGTAGGAGGGATCACAATACCAGTTATGCTACAAAGCTATTGTAATCAAAACAGATGTACAGGCACAAGATCAGGCATAGAGATCAATGGAACAGAAAAGAGACCCCAGAAATGGACCCAACCCATTATGCTCAATTAATAGTTGACAAAGAAGGCAAGAACATACAATGGAGTCAAGACAGTCTCTTCAATAAATGGTGGGTACATGCAAAAAGAAAAAGGAAAGAAACTAGGCCACCAACACAAGAATAAACTCAAAATGGATTAAAGACTTAAATGTAAGTCATGACACCATAAAAACCTTAGAAGAAACCATAGGCAGCAAAATTACAGACATCTCATGTAGCAGAATTTTCATTGATACATTGCCTAGGGCAGTGGTCGGCAAAATACCACGTGTGGGCGCGTACGTACAGTGTAATTGAAACTTCATGGCCCATGCGCAGAAGTCGGTATTTTGTAGAAGAGCCACACTCAAGGGGCCAAAGAGCCACATGTGGCTCGCGAGCCGCAGTTTGCCGACCACTGGCCTAGGGCCAGAGGAACAAAAGAAAAGATAAACAAATGGGACTACATCAAAATAAAAAGCTTCTGCACAGCAAAAGAAACCAGCATCAAAATGCAAAGGGAACCCACTGTATGGGGGACCATATTTGCCAATGATACACCTAATAAAAGGTTAATTCCAAAATACATAAAATATTCATGCAACTCAACAAAAGAAGACAAATAATCCAATTTAAAAATGGGCAGAGGACCTTAAAAGGCACTTCTCCACAGTGTACATACAAATGACCAAGAGACATATTAAAACATGCTCAACATCACTAAATATGTGAGAGATGCAAATTAAAATGACATTGAAGTATCACCTCACATCTGCCAGAATGGACACCTTCAATAAATCAACAAAGGACAAGTGCTGGCAAGGTGGTGAGTTAAAGTGAACCCTAGTACACTACTGGTGGGAATGCAAACTGACGCAGTCACTATGGAAAACTGTGGAGTTTCTTCAAAAAAAATTAAAAATGGAACTTCCATTTAACTCCATTATCCCACCCCTAAGAATATGTCTTAAGAATCCTGAAACACCAACCAGAAACAATATATGCACCCCTAAGATCTGAAACAGCCTAAGTGTCCATCTTGAGTGGATAAAAAAAAAGCTGTGGTACATTACACCATGGAATACTACACAGCTTTAACAGAAGGATCACTTACCCTTTGAGACAGCATGGAGGGACCTGGAAAATATTATGCTAAGCAAAATAAGCCAGTGGAAGAAAGACAAATATCACATAATCTCATTTATATGTGGAATCTAATGAACAAAATAAACTGATGAATAAAATAGAATCAGATGCATGGATATGCAGAACAGCCCGATGAATCTCAGAGGGAAGGGGGCAGGAGGGCGTAAGAGATTGACCAAAGAACGTATATGCATATACGTATTGTCCACGGACAGACAAAAGTGTGGTGAAGGCCTGGGGAGGGGCAGTTTGTGAGAGGAGGGGGGGCGATAGGAGGAAAATGGAGGGGGACATCTGTAATACTCTCAACACTAAAGATTTTTTAAAACAGGAATCTATTTGGGAAAAAGAAAGGACTGCAGTCGTGTACGTGCAGCATGGTGAGCCATGTGCAAGTCCTTGAGATAAAGAGGAAGGAAGTTCTGTGCAGAGGGTAAGAGGAAGTTAAGGGGAGGGATGTTATAATCGTAGAGCTGCATCATAACCATAGAATTCTTCCTGTAGGATTTTTGTGTCCACCATAGAGTGTGAGAACTCCTCCCACAGGCCTTCCTGATTCCTGTCTTGGTTAAGGTCTCTCATAAATTTTGAAAGTGGTCGTTTGTTATGACAGCCCCAGGAAACTAACACAGATACTGAGGCTCATTAAGGAGAAAGCCTGCCGAACCCACTCAGCCAGGGTTCAAACTGAGGTCTCCTGGTTCCAAGGGCCATGCTTCTTCTCTACTCTACATAGCCCATCAAGCCCAAATGAGTGCTGGAAACTGCATGATGGCTCTTCACCAACCACTACTGCGCCAGCAGAGACACATGGGAGGAGGGAAGGAGCAGGGTGCTCTTCCAGGAGAGAGCTCCCCCTTTTCTCATCATGGCAGTTATGCTAGCCAGCTTGCTCAGAGCAATAACTCACATAGAATAACTGCAACTCAATGGTTCAGGGAAGAAATATTTATCCTAGGAATACAAACCTGGTTACAAAAGGCTTAATAATAGTAACAGCAATAGCAATGGCAGAATAATCAACCAGGTGCAAAGCTTTGTTTATGAGTTCCGCCACTGAGTCAGATAGGGCAATGTTACACTGTCCCCATGCTAACTCTGCTCCTTGACACTGTTTCTCATCTGAGGAGATGGGGGCTCAGAGAGCTTAAGTGGCTTCCTTAAAGATCTGCATCAGAGAAGGGGGGATCTGTGTTTCAGCCCTGTGGACTGACTCTATGCCAGGTGCTGCCCTGACATAAAACCATTACACAGGTGGAGCTCAGGAGACAGTACACAGTGTGCACTAGGCCACTTCTGTGAGGCTCCCAGACCAAGGTCTCCTCCTCAGCTTCTGGCGACGATGCATTCATTCTTTTAGACTCTGGGCTCAAGAATATTTATTAGTCAGAAAAAAAGAAAAAAAAAGAAAATGAATACAGAAAATTAGAGGATTGCCTGGGGGATCCTAGATTACATGGGAAGAGATGGAGGTGGTGCCCGCACCCCCACTGCTGGTACATGCATATTCAAAAATAACTAGACAAGTGGATAAAAGTCGAGCGTGCAGAGGAGGAAGTTGCCATGGGCTACTGACCGGCACCAAGAGAGGAAAACTGGTTGGGGAGCAGAGTCCTCACGGACTGCACTTTATGTGCCCTTTCGGTGTGTCGGTAAGTTCCCAAAGCTTTCGTCAAAAATTCGTAACACCTTATTTAAAAGACTCTATTTCAGTCCAGCAGGTGTTGCTCAGTGGTTGAGCATGGACTCATGAACCAAGACTCTTGGTTGGACCACATGCCTGAGTTGCAGGCTCAATCCCCAGTAGAGGGCGTGCAGGAGGCAGTGGACTGATGTTTCTCAGCAATGTTTCTATCTCTATCCCTCTCCCTTCCTTGTTCTCTAAAATCAATAAAAACATTTTTTTTTTTTTGAGCATAGCACTGTTTATGCCCGGTTGCCTGGTTTTCTCTAAAGCTGTGACGGCAGCCAAGCACTTGCTCTCTGAGTGTAGTATTGCTATTAACCACTTGGCATCTTATGATGCTTATTTACCTATGACCTGTAATTCCACTGAAGATTCAGTAGAACCTCATTTTGCCAATTTCTTTGAATACCAAGCTGAGGTGAAGAGGGAAAATGGAAAGCAATTCCTAAAACATCTAAGAAAATGTAGGAGTAAAATCTGCCTTCCAGTGTTTAAGAGGCCTGAGATAGATAACTGGCAAACAGGCATAAAAGCTCTAGAGCAGTGGTTCTCAACCTTCTGGCCCTTTAAATACAGTTCCTCATGTTGTGACCCAACCATAAAATTATTTTCGTTGCTACTTCATAACTGTAATGTTGCTACTGTTATGAATCGTAATGTAAATATCTGATATGCAGGATGGTCTTAGGCGACCCCTGTGAAAGGGGTGTTTGACCGCCAAAGGGGTCGCGACCCACAGGTTGAGAACCGCTGCCCTAGAGTCTGCCCTGGAATTGAAGAACCAATTAACCAAGCTCCTGCTAGACCTGAAGACCACAGCTTCTTCCAAAAATGAATATGGCGCCTTATGCATTTTGGAAAAGTTCCTGGATGAACAGAACGATGACACAAACGACCTGCAATTCCAGCTAGGATACTGTAAGGCATTAGAGAAGCAGGCCTAGGAGGAGCAAAACCCATTGGCAAACCTGCTGAAGGGTTAGGTGAATAGACCAACATCCGAAGGCAACAAAGCAAGTCTTCCCATTGTAGTCGGTCCCAAAATCAGCTGCTTAAGAACCATGTTCTTCTCCATTTGCCAGACGACTGTTTTCCTTCGTTGGTGTGTGTACAAATAAATATGCTTTTGCATTATACAAAAATAAAAATAAAAACTTTTTTAAAAAATACTCTATTTCATTCTTATGCTCTCTATGCTTTCCCACCGTGAATTTATATAAACCACAGGAAAATTTTAACTCAGGATTTCTCCCAAAACCTTGATCAGGGAACAAATATCTTTACATTCAAAAGAGAAATAAAAAAGAAAAGAAAAAAGAGATTGAAAATTTCCTCTGATGAGTTGATTTTCCACCACCTGCTGTGCTCTCTTCTCTAGGCCTTATTTTCCATTTTTTCAGACATCACAAAGCAGAAAAGAAACTTATCTTCTACAGACACATGCAGGATGAGGACCCACCCACACACTGTAGGTTGTAAGGGGCGGGGGGCGGGGGGAGTTCTCATCATTTCACAGAGGAAAATCTCTCTCTGAGGAGACCAGAGAGAGAAGAGGTGGAATGTTTTGCTCACCAGAGACTGACAAAATAAATTAGAGAATCGGGGTCCATAAGGCCAAGAGGGAAAGAGAAATAATGAAAGAACAGTCACAGGGGGTGGGAGCATATGTAATAATTTAAACTATAAATAATTTAAACCTAAAATAAAAAAGAAAAAGGAAAGAACAGCCACAGAGAATATACCACCAACCTCTATCTCTCACAACCCACAGCCCTCTCTCCATGCTCCTGGAAACCCAGGTCTCAGGAATTTTACCTGGGATAGTGATGGGTAAAAAGATGGTTCTAGGAAGAATTGTTACAATCAAGTAAGGGTCTTGCATCTGATCTCAAACCTGTGTACACACACACACACACACAAAAATGAAATTTATTTCTTTAACTAGAATCAATTTCCCTTTAAGTATCCATTTTATTTGTTGGCAGAAATTTGTTTTGAGCCTAGTCAGACCCTCCACTGCCTCCACACACCCACGATGGTGTTCAAGTAGAAAGCCAAGCTCACCTACAGCCCTGCCTTACCTCTGACCCACTGTGGACAGAAAATCCTTCTCCTGGCAGCACCCAGAAACCCTGTGAGCTGCCTTGGCTCATCTTCCCAGATACACCATTTCTATTTTTGCTTTTTTGGTAATTCCCTTTTACCCTGTGGCCATGCATCCACCCCCATTGCCACTGTATTATAAGCCACCTAGGACTCTGAGGAAAGCTATTTAAAACACAAACGCAGTGAAAACTCTATGCCAGTGTTGCTCTTTCATCCTATAAGGAGAAGGAAATCTCCTGAACTGCTGTCAGCCTATTTGATTTGTTGTCTTCTTTCATGTTACTACCGGTCTCCAAAGGATCAACTAAAAATGAGGGTCTTGCACAGAATAAAAGTGGGTGGGTGGGTGGGAAGATATTAACCAAAGAATTTATATGCATACATGTATAACCCATGGACAAAGATAATACAGCAGTGAAGGCCTGGGGCGGGGGAGAGTAGCAGGCTGGAAGGGATCGATGGGGAAAAAAGGGACATTTCAACAATAAAGATAAATTAAAAGAAAAAAGTGAAATGACATTTTTGTCCATATTATTTTGTTCATTTTTATTTACCATAATATCAGTGAACACACACACACACACACACACACACACACACACACACACACACACACATGGTTTCTCAGTGTTGGACATGCTACAGGACCATGGATATTCTCATCCACTATTTGGTAGAAATGTGAATGGTACACAGCCCTGTGGTGAGTACTTTGGCAGTAGGCATTAAAAAATCTTGCACATTTTTAAAACACATCAATTCTACATGGAAGGATTTTAATCCTATGTTTACAATGACATGTACACCCAAAAATGTATGTGTGCAATATTTATTCAAGTATTGCTTAAATGGCGAATAACTGAACATAATCTGAAAGCCCAGAAATTGGGGTCTCAATATATTAGGGCATTTCCATACAATGGAGAAGCTCTACAGCCATTAAAATTCATTATAGATTAATATTTAACCACATGAAAAATGTCAATGGTAATTGGGAAATTTATAACACATAATAATATTTATAGCATAATTTTAGTAAAAATATATTTATATTATTTAATCTGAATAGAAAAAAGACTAAAAATGCATACATAAAAGCTGAAATATTATTAGTATTCCTAGATTATGGGCAATTTAATTTTTTTTCTTTTTCTAAAATGTTCACAGTGCATTTTCTATATCAATATTACTTATAAGCAAAACTTTTAAAAGAAAGTCACTAGATATCCAGTGGTACTTACAATAATTTTGAGTATTTTGTTTTCAAAAAGCCCCATAGAAGATAGCTCAGTCCCAGCACTAAGGATTGTATACAAGCTTGAAATAATGAACTTCACAGAAATGAAATACATTTGTGTTTCACACACTTGCTCCAAATTGGAAGCTAAAGACAACAGCTCCTGCTGAATTCAAAATGAGTTAAAAAAAAATTAAAAAAAACAACCTTCAAAATAAACAAAAAACCATTATCTACCACATACTGTTTCAGGAAAATATTAAATTCACTTCGCAGTTGATCGTCCAATCCCTCCCCATTATTCTTCCTGTAAAATGAATAATAAGATGAATGATCACATGAACCATACAGGATCTACTGATCATTGGCAACATTGAAATTCAAGACAGTAGAAATTGCACACACCTGAATCCTGTGAATGTAGAGTTTAAAAGGACAAATAAAGGAAGTGTATATATAAAGAAGTGGAATTTTATAAAAACAACAACATATATGCAATTGACCTTTGAACAATGTGATGTTTGGGGGCTACTGACCCCTCATACAGTAACATATTCATGCATAATTTTTGACTCCCCCAAAATTTAACTACTAATATCCTGATGTTGACCAGTATTATGTACTGTATTCTTACAATAAAGTAGCTAGAAAAAACGTTTAAAAAGTCATAGGAAAAGAAAATTCATTTATAGTACTGTACCTGTTTGTTGAAAAAAATATGTGTATAAATGGATCTGCTCATTTCAAATCTGTGTTAAATAGTAAACTGTAGGTATACACCATAAAGAATCTTAAAGACAAAAATATAGTTGAAAATTTTCTTAGTAAAGAGAAATTTCTTACTATATATCATTATATTAATATTAAATTTTTAAAATTGATTTCAGAGAGGGAGAGAGAGCTAGAAACATCAATGATGAGAGAGAAGCATTGATTGGCTGCCTCCTGCACGCCCCACACTAGGGATCAAGACCACAACCTGGGCATGTGCCCTGACTGTGACCTCCTCGTTCATAGGTTGACACTCGACCACTGAGCCACACCAGCTAGGCTATTAATATAAATTTTTGAAAGAATGTATTTCACAGAAATGAAAAACATTTGATGTCGAAAAAATGGAAACCACTAGTTAAAATAATTAATTTAGTTAACCTGAGGAGTTAATTTCATTTTGGGTTTGATTTATGATATTTCAATATGTTGATTTTTAAATTTTAATTAAATGAAAAAAACACATATGAAAATTCTTCTTTTGACTAAATTGTCCTTTAAGCAGAGACAGAAACTATGTGCATAAGCCCTACAGCTAATATGTGTGGTAGTGAAGATGACAGCAGAATTTCAGCTCCTTTAATGTTTCTTGAACTGGTCTTTATCCATCCTTAAGACGGCAATTCATTTGATGTAGCAACAATATTTCTTTATTCTAGAACTATCAAGAGAAGTACAACTATATCTGGCTTGCTGGTCTTTGCTTAGAGAATTAGATTCTAGGTCCAACCTGTCTGAATAGCTATTTGGGCATTGGGTATAGTCTTTGACCACTCTGGGCAATGGGACCCTCATCTCTCAAATGGGACTAGAAATAGTATCCCATGGTATTCTCAGTATTGTGGAAAGAACAAAACCAGACAACGGACCAATGCAGGATCAGCCACTGATGGTGACCAGAATTTAAATAAAGAGGATTTGGAAGAAATAATATTGACGATGCCATAGATTGTTTCCCTCATTCAGAGTCAATTCTTGATCAAGGTCACAGCTTGGCATTAGAGGGGCTTTAGGGGGATGCAAAGCCACTTCTTGGTTGTGAGATGACAGATACAGGTTATTTCTTAGAACTCCCATGGTACTTTCCATAAAGTTAAAAACTTATTCCACATATTGCCTATTTTAATTTCTACTGAACATGGCTTTCTCCAGCCCTGGCCTTGGAAACACTGCCTGCCATGTGTCACTGACTGAATACAGTCTCTATCCTCAGCAGCAACCATA
Organism: Myotis daubentonii; assembly: GCF_963259705.1. NCBI lineage: Eukaryota > Metazoa > Chordata > Mammalia > Chiroptera > Vespertilionidae > Myotis > Myotis daubentonii. Next base: position 121,929,200 of record NC_081842.1, read on the forward strand.
AAGAATCTGCCCATGTCCTTAGGGAATTTCATTTTTATGAAAATTTCAATTTTCCCCCACTGGCCCCACAGTATTCTCACTGTATTTTTGTTTAGTTGGCAGAATGAAAAACAATATCTGCTTTATTTTCTCTCAGGTATGTAAAGGTCTGTTGATCTCTAAGGCAGTTTTCTGAGTTGAATTGATTAATAATGGCCCTCCTTGGAGAACAATGTGGATGGGGGATTGGTAAATTGGGGCCATGTGAAATTTACTTAAATATTTTTTATTTGTTTTTGTCTTTCACATTTTTCTTCTCAGAATCATATAAAATTGAGTTTAAATAATCCACTCCCTCACTTTATTGAGAAAATAGGCTCAGAGAAATAAAGTAGCCCATAATGAAAAGTTAAATAACCATTTAATATCAAAGCCAAGGCCAGAATCAAAAAGTCTTCAAGTGAGAACTCACCTACACCATCCTCTCTTAGATCACATCTTAGATTAGTGACACAACTTCCTCTCCCTGGAAGTGTTTGGCTCAATATTGCCTAAGCTCTTGAGGTTCTTGACTAACTACTGCTACCCTGAAGAGGAAGTGAAGTGACTCTGTGAGTGACCCACTCAGCTCTGGGTGTTGGAGTGCAGAGGAGTCTCAGTGGGAATAACTTCCCTATCACCTTAAGTTGTCACTGTTGTCATTTCAGCATCCAGCCCAGTGACCACGCTCACTGCTTTGGAAATATTATGAACAACGGATTATAAATGTTTGTCATTTTAAGATCCATTCATTGAACTCCTCCAGTCAATCCTACAGTCCCATATTTTTCTATTTCTCTGTGGACTTTGACCAGGAGTTTTAAAAACATTAGAGACATAGCAGCTTTTTTAACCCTTGGAACAAGTTCCAAGAACTGTGTTTTCCAGAGTAGGGAACTGGGAGGGGTCAATTTGTGGAAGTACATGAGCTGGATTGGGACCTGACACTGGGTCTAGGGCCAGCACATTCCTGAATAAGCACAGACATCCTCTACCATGCATCTAAAGATACTATTGCTTTGTGGGCCCCTTACATATAAAAATTTTAAAATTTACTTCATGGGTGTATTGATATAATGACAAAGTCCAGTTGGATTCATTATTACATACTCACTATTATTATACTTACTAGAGGCCCACTGCATGAAATTTGTGCACGGGGGGGGGGAGGTATGTCCCTCTCCAATCTGGGGTATGTCCCTCAGCCCAGCCTGCACCCTCTCCAATCAAGGGATGTCTGACTGCCCATTTAGGCCTGATCCTTGTGGGATTGGGCCTAAACGGGCAGTTGGACATCCCTCTAACAATCCGGGACTGCTGGCTCTCAACCACTTGCCTGCCTGACTGCCTGATTGCCCCTAACCACTTCTGCCTGCCAGCCTGATCACCCCCTAACTGCTCCCCTGCCGACCCAATTGCCCCTATCTGCCCTCCCCTGCAGGCCTGATCTCTCCCAACTGCCCTCCCCTGCAGGCCTGGGTCTCCCCTAACTGCCCTCCCCTGCTGGCCTGGTCGCCCCTAACTGTCCTCCCCTGCAGGCCATCTTATGGTGGCCATCTTTGACCACGTGGGGGCAGCCATCTTGTGTGTTGGAGTGATGGTCAATTTGCATATTATTCTTTTATTAGATAGGATGGTTTCATCTGATGTTTTAAATTCTATTTAAATCTGTTTATATTCAATATTACTTTGTATTAGCTTTAGGTGTATAGCATAGTGGTTAGATAACCATATACTATATAAAGTGTCCCCCCACCCGATATTTCCAGTTCCCACCTGGCACCATATACAGTTATTACAATATTATTGGCTGTATTTTCTATGCTATATTTTATATACCCATGACTATTTTGTAACTAGCATTTTAATTTCCTATATGTGTTTATTTTGTTCTTTAGATTCCACATGTAAGTGAAATCATATAGTATTTACCTTTCTTTGACTGACTTATTTTACTTAGAAAAATACTCTCTAGGTCCATTCATACTGTTGCAAATGATTAGATTTTATTATTTTTTTATGGCCAAGTAATATTTCATTGAATATATGTACCACAGCTTTTTTCATCCACTCACTCATTGATAGGCACTTGGTTTGCTTTCATATCTTGACTACTATATGCTGAAATAATCATAGGGCTGCATACATTCTTCCAAATCAGTGCTTTGAGATTTTTGGATATATACCCAGAAGAGGTTCACTGGGTCATAGGCAGATGCATTTTTTTTTTTTGAAGACCCTTCATACTGTTGTCCATCGGTGCAGGTTGCACCAATCTTCATTACAACCAAAAGTGCATGAGGGTTCCCTTTACTCCATATCCTCACCAACACTCATTGTTTATGGATTTATTGATGGTAGCCATTCTGACAGGTATGAGATGATATCTCATTATTGTTTTTATTTATATTTCACTGATTAGTGACTGATTGAGCATCTTTTCATATATATATTGGCCACCTATATGTCTTCTTTGGAGGAGTGTCTATTCAAGTCCTCTGGCCATTTTTATTTGGATTATTTAGGGCAGTGGTTCTCAACCTTCTGGCACTTTAAATACAGTTCCTCATGCTGTGACCCAACCATAAAATTGTTTTCGTTGCTACTTCATAACTGTAATGTTGCTACTGTTATGAATCGTAATGTAAATATCTGATATGCAGCATGGTCTTAGGCGACCCCTGTGAAAGGGTCGTTCGACCACCAAAGGGGTCGTGACCCACAGGTTGAGAACTGCTGATTTAGGGGGTTTTTGGTGTTGGGGTGTATGAGTTTTTTAAAAATTGTGTATATTAACCTCTTAGAGATGTATCATTGGCAAATATCTTCTTCTTCCATTAAGTAGGTTGTCTTTTTGTTTTGTTGATGATTTCTTTGCTGTGCAAAATTTTCTAGTTTGATGAAGTCTTATTTGTGTTTTCTTTTGTTGTCCTTGCCCAAGGAGATATATCAGAAAAAAGATATTGTTAGAGAAATGTTAAATATTTTACTGCCTGTGTTTTATTCTAGGAGTTTTATGGTTTTGAGGCTTACATTTAAGTGTTTAATCCATTTGGAGTTTATTCTTGAATATGATGTAAGAAAGTGGTCTAGTTTCATTTTTTGCATGTATCTGTTTAATTTTCTGAACACCATTTATTGAATACACTGTATGTTCTTATCTCCTTTGTCAAATATTATTGACCATATAGACATGGGTTTATTTAGAGGCAATTTATTCTGTTCTATTGAATTATATGTCTGATTTTATTCCAGTACCATGCTGTTTTGATTACTATGGCCTTGTAGTATAGTTTGATATCAAGTAGCATGGTACCTTCAATTTTGCTCTTATTTCTCAAGAATTCTGTGGCTATTTGTTGTCCTTTGTTGTTCCATATAAATATTTTATATGACTTGTTATAGTTCTGTGAAATACACATTGATATTTTTATAGGAATTGCATTGAATCTATAGATTGCTTTGGTAGTATGAACATTTTATTAATGTTAATCTTTCTATCCATGAGCATGGGATATTTGTATCTTCTTTAATTTCTTTCTTCAGTATCTTATCATTTTCTCTTACCTCCTTGGTTAAAGATATTCTTAGGTATTTTTTGATACAATTGTAAATGGGATTGTTTTCTTAGTTTTCATATATATATATATATATATATATATATATATATATATATATATACCTTTATTGATTTCATACATATATATCTTTATTGATTTCAAAGAGGAAGGGAGAGGGAGAGAGAGAGAGAGAGAGAAAGAGAGAGAAACATCAATGATGAGAGAGAATCATTGATTGGCTGCCTCCTGCACGCCCCCCACTGGGGATCAAGCCCACAACCCGGGCATGTGCCCTTGACCAGAATCGAACCCAGGACCTTTCAGTCCACAGGCCAACGCTCTATCCACTGAGCCAAATCAGCTAGGGCTTAATTTTCCTTTCTGATAGTTCATTATTGGTGCATAAAGACACAACTGATTTTTGAATATTTATTTATTTTTGAATATTTATTTTGTATCCTACTATTTTACTGAATTTATCAGTTTTAGTAGTTTTGGGGTGGAATCTTTAGGGTTATCTCTATAATATCACATAATCTGCATACAAAGACAGTTTTACTTCTTTCATTTCAATTTGGATTCCTTTTATTTCTTCTTCTCTGATTGATGAGGCTAGGATTTCTAGTATTGTATTGAATAAGAAGGGGAAAGTCTACATCCTGTCATGTTCCTGCTCTTCAGGAAAACTATTTTTTCTTTATTTTTTTATTCCAAGACTTTATTTTTTAATTCCATTATTATTGTTTATTATTCTTATGTATATTTTTTTAGAAAAATTCTTTTTGTTTTTCATTGTTGAGTAGGATGTTAGCTGTGAGTTTGTCATATATGTCCTTTATTATATTGAGGTAAGTTCCCTCTATTGCCAATTTGCTGAGAGTTTGCATCATAAATGGGTGCTGGATCTTGTTAAATGCTTTTTCTGCATCTATTGATATGATCATAAGATGTTTATTCTTTATTCTGTTTGTGTGGTATATCATATTAATTGATTTGTAAATATTATACAAACCTTTCATCCTGGAATAAAGCCCACTTGATCATGGTGTGTGATCTTTTTAATGTATGCTGAATACAGTTTGCTAATATTTTTTTGAGAATTTATGCACCTATGTTCATCAGAGATATTGGCCTATAATTTTCTATCTTTGTGTTCTTTTTATCTGGTTTTGGGATTAGGATAATGCTGACCTCATAAAATGATCTTAGGAGTCTTCCTCCTCTTAAATTTTTTGGCATAGTTTGAGAATGATAGGTGTTAGTCCTTCTTTAAGTATATGATAAAATTCATCCACGATGCCATACAGTGCAGGACTTTCGTTTGTTGGGAGTATTTTTTAATGACTGTTTTGATTTCATTAGTTGTAATCAGTCTGTTCAGATTTTCTGATTCTTCCTGATTCAGTCTTGGAAGATTGCATGTTTCTAGGGATTTATCTATTTCTCCAGATTGTCAAGTTTGTTGGTATATAACTGTTTGTAGTATTTTTTATAATTCTTTGAATTTCTGTGGTGTCAAGTTGTCGCTTCTCTTTCATTTCTGATTTTATTTATTTTGGTTCTCTCTCTTTATTTCTTGATGAGTCTGGTTAAAACTTTATCAATCTTGTTTTTCTTTTCAAAGAACCAGCTCTTGATTTCATTGATTTTTTTGTATTGTTCTTTTACATTCTATTTTATTTCCACTGTGATCTTTATTTAATTTCCTTCCTTCTATTCATTTTGGGCTTTGTTTGTACTTCTTTTTCAATTTCCTTAGGTGTAAGGTGTAATTGCTTATTTGAGATTTTTCTTATTTTTTAAGGTAGGCCTGCATTTTCCTTTTCCTGCTGCTTTTGCTGTGTCCCCCGGATTTTTGATTGCTGTGTTTCCCTTTCCATTTGTCTCAAAGTATCTTTTGATTTCTTCTTTGATCTCCTTGTTAACCCATTCATTCTTTAGTAACATGTTATTTAGCCTCCATATGTTTGTGTGTTTTTCAGTTTCTTTCTAGTAATTGATTTCTAGTTTCATATTGTAGTAGGGGAAGACACTTGGTATTATTTCAATCTTCTTAAATTTATTGAGACTCATTTTGTGTCCTAATGTGGTATATCCTGGAAAACGTTCCATGTGCTCTCTAGAAAGGAATATATATTCTACTGCTTTGGGGAGAAATGGTCTAAAAATATCAATTAAATTCATTTGTCTTAGTGTTCCATTTAAGGCTGCTATTTCCTTGTTGATTTTCTGTCTGGATAATCTATTCATTGATGTCAATGGGTGTTCAAATCCTCTGCTTTGACTGTATTTCTGTTTACCTCTTCCTCTATGTCTATCAATATTTTCTTTACATATTTAGGTACTCATATTGTGTGCATAAATTTTTACAAGGGCTATACTCTCTTATTAGATTTATTCTTTTATCATTATATAGTGTCCCTCTTTCTCTCTTAAGATAAGCTTTGCTTTAAAGTCTATTTTGTCTGATAAAAGTAGTGCTATTCCAGTTTGTTGTTTATTTCCATTTGCATTAAATAACTTTTTCCATCCTTTTACTTTCAGTCTGTCTGTATCTTTCATTCTGAGTTGGTTGTCTTGTAGACATCATATGTATGGGTCCTGTTTTCTTATCCATTCAGCTTTTGATTGGAGGATTTAATGCATTTACATTTAAAGTGATTATTGGTAAGTATATATTTATTGCCATTTTATTCTTTATAACTATTTTCCTCTTTTTTACTTCTTAAAGAAGTCACTTTAACCTTTCTTATAATACTGGTTTAGTGGTCATAAACTTTTGCTCTTTTTGTCTGAGAAGATCTTTATTTCTTTTTTAATTTAATTTTTATGTTCTTTTTACAGAGTAAGGTGGTCTGTTTTTGTGGTTATTTTAAAGTCTTCATTGTTGAAAGTATTACAGGTGTTCCCCCTTTTTAAATAAAAGCTTTGCTGCTTCAAGTAGTTTTGGTTGTAGGTCCTTGCTTTTCATCACTTTGAATATTTTGTGCCAATCCCTTCTGGTTTGAAATGTTTCTGTTGAGAAATCAGCTGACAGTCTTATGGGAACTCCCTCATAGGTAACTTTCTGTCTCTCTCTTGCTGCTTTTCAGATTCTCTCTTTGTCTTTAAACTTTGCCATTTTAATTACAATGTGTCTTAGTGTGGGCCTCTTTGAGTTTATCTTTGTTTGTGACTCTGCATTTCCTGTATTTGTGTGTCCTCTTTTTTTCACCAGATTAAAGAAGTTTTCAGTTATTATGTCTTCAAATAGGTTATTAATCCTTTGCACTCTCTTTTCTTCTTCTGGCACCCCAATGATGTAGATTTTGTTACATTTGATGTTGTCCCAGCAGTCTCTTAAACTATCCACATTTTTAAATTATAAAAAATTTTGCTCCCTTGTCTTCTAAATCTCTGATTTAATCATCTGCTTCATCTAATTTATTATTGATATTATTGATTCTTCTTAGTGTATTCTTCATTTCAGATATTGTAGTCTCCATTTCTGATTGATTCTTTTTATGTTTTTATGTCTTTTTTAAAGTTTACTATCTCTCTTTTTAAGTTCTCACTAAGTTCATTCATTCTTCTTCTAAGTTCCTTGAGCATCTTTATAACCATTGTTTTGAACTCTGTGTCTGATAGATTGCCTGCCTCCATTTTACTTAGTTCTTTTTCTGGGGATTCCTCCTGTTCTTTCACTTGGGACATGTTTTGTCTCCCCATTTTTGGCTCCCTCTCTGAATTTGATTCTGTGTATTAGGTAGATGTGCTACACCTCTTAGTCTTGTTAAGGTGGCTTTATGTAGTATCTATATATAAAGGTGGCTTGTTAAGGTTAAGGTGGCTTTCTATAGTGTCTTGTGAGTCTCAGTGGTGCAGTCTTCATGATCACCTGGGATATGTTCTCCAGGAATGTCTTTTTTATGGATTATGTAAATCCTCCTGTGGTAGATGAGTCTTGATTGCTATTGGCCCAAGGGTGGGATTAAGCCTCAGGCTAGCTGACTATGAGGACCAATCTCAACCACAAACTGCTATACAAGGGCTGACCCCATGAAGCAAAATTTGTCCCAGCAGGGTCTCGTACCTGCTGAGATCTTCCTTTGTGTGTGCCACTTGTGGAACTGATTGGGTCACGCTTTTTTGTGGTCTGAATCTTACCACCAGGTGTGTTGTTTCTGAGGCCCCTTGAGGGGGACTTTGGTGCAGATAGATGTCCAGCTGCCTGTGGATATCCTGTGCTATCTGCTGAGAACCATAAAGTAACCTGCAGATTGTGAATGGACAGAAGTGTGTGTGGGATGGGCCCAGCTGCACGCCAAGACCAACTTCCACCAGCACCAAGCCTGGGTAGGTTTGCAAAAGGCCCAAGGCACCACAAGTTCTGCCTCTGTCTGCTGGTTTCCAGTTAGGCTCAGGTGGTACCTGAGTTGCATGAGGTAGGTTCTCAATGAGTCACCAGATAAGGGCAACTGGTGTTCACCAGGTTGATACAGATTCAAACTCAGTGCCAGTGCTGGGTCTGAGGCCATGCAGCAACAGTCTCAGGCTATCGCAAGGCCAGCTGCCACCCACCAAATGTCCACAATTTTTAGTGGTAGGGCTAGGTCTCAGAGAGTCATCAGGGTGACATAGCAGGGGAGATCCACTAGCTCCATCCTCCCAACTCCTGGTGGCCTTGCCCTGCTGGGCTCATGCCCTGCAGAGGAGTCAGTTCGCTGTGGCCAGCCTGGAATCTCAGTGCAGATTCTCTTAGAAGGCATTCATGAATGTTCAAGAAAACCCAGGTAGAGACAGTTGTGTGGCTCTAGAGTGGGGGCCATTTTCCCTCATTCACTCAACTAGTTCTACTGTTCCTGTGGAGACCCTTCCCTTCACATGATCAAATCTTGGTCTGCTTGGGCCTGACGAACTCTGTTGGCCACAGCACTGGTCAGGCATTAGGGAAATGAGGTGGGGGATAGATAGGAGGGGTGGTTCCTACCCAATAGCCACACAACTCAGCCTCTGACATCCCCTTGAGTTCATCCTAAAGAGTCCTCAAAAAGTCTACAATGTGGGCTGGCAGCTGACTCCTCCTCCTCCACAGGGCCTAAGTGTGACAAGGTAGGGTGACAGAAGTGAGGAGGGTGGGAAAAATGTTTTCCTTTGGGTGAATTCTGTATGAAGGGGAGTGCTTGACCCAGGAAAGGACATCTGTGTGCTGTGTGGGAGAAGGACTCAGCACAGGGTCCCTGGGGGCTGTCTCTTCAACCCTCTCGCCAGAGCCACACAACCCAGTCTGTCCTCTCAGAACTCCAGTCCACTCCTATCTGCCAGAGCCCAGAATGAGTAGCTGTTAACAAGATTTTGTATGCTGGCCCTTTAAGAGGGTTTCTGGGTTTCTAGCAGACTCCTGTCTCTCCCTGACCGAATCACCTCTGATTTTCACACCTGGATGTTGTGTGGGCTCCTCTTATAAACTCTGGTGCCCTGGGATGGGAAGCCTGACATGAGATTGAGAACCCACACTTCTCAGAGTGGACTTCTGCAGCTGAGATATGCTTCCAGATTCTTGTTTGTTCTGATTTTAAAATAATTTAAAATTAAACTTTTTTGAAGACCCTAAAAGTAGCATGCCTCCCATTCCTAATAGAGAAGTTGACCCTCATCAGAATCAGATAGGCTGAGGAAAATCGTGACTCTGTTGCTTTCTCTTCAAAGCATGCTGAGTTCCCAAAATCACTGTTTTCTTTTCTCTAAAATGGAGATAATCTTCAATCTTCTACCCATGGCTTCTGTACGGACAGAATGATATTGATGCAAATAAAAGGAGCATCTCTCTGCATCCCGCTATTTCCTCCCTTTCCTGGCAGATTGATCTGCAGCATTTGTCCTGGATGTCTCCTCTCTGAAATTATAGGTAAATCACTGGTTCATGTCATAGCCACTAGCATGGCATTTCCTAGACATCAGATAATTTTTCTCCACTATATGACATTCCCTTTGCTCTTGTCAACATGCTTAGAACATCACTAAAACTTCTCTCTGGTGATGTCTATTCCACTTCATATACTCCCCATTGCTGCACAAACACAAGCTAACCTGTCTAGAATACTTCATCTTGAGCATATTTTTAAAAATTTGCTAAACAATAGTGCCACTCCAACTATGGGAGACAGAGGAGGAATATATATCCAATTAATGGTGAAAATAACCATTGATGTAACATATAGCATCTTGGGGTCTGTTTTGCTGAGCTGTTTATTGGCTTTGAAGTGGTTTTATATAAATACTAGAGGCCCGGTACACAAAAATTTGTGCACTCGGGAAGGGGAGGGGGGGTCCCTCAGCCCAGCCTGTGCCCTCTCGCAGTCTGGGACCCCTCAGGAGATAACAACCTGCTGGCTTAGGCCTGCTCCCGGGTGGCAGAGGGAAGGCCCAATCCCTAGGTGCAGCCCCTGGTCGGGCACAGAGCAGGGCCAATTGGGGAGTTTGGGAGCCTTCCCCTGTCATGCACAGAGCAGGGCAGATTGGGAGGTTGCAATGCCACCCTTAGTCACGCTCAGGGTAGAGCCGATTGGGGGGTTGGGGCACCGCCCCCTGTCACACTCAAGGCAGGGTTGATGGGGAGGTTGTGGCTCCACCCCCTGTCACGCACAGAGCAGGGCCCATCAGGGGGGTTGGGGTTCCGTACCCTGTCATGCACAGAGCAGGGCCAATCAGGGGGTTGGGGCGCTGCCCCCTGTCACGCACAGAGAAGGGCCCACCAGGGGAGTTGGGGCTCTGTACCCTGTCACGCACAGAGCAGGACCAATCAGGAGGTTGGGGAGCTCCCCCCTGTCATGCACAGAGCAGGGCTGATCAGGGGGTTGAGGAGCTCGCCCCTGTCACTCACAGAGTAGGGCCGATAGGGGAGTTGGGGCACCGCCCCCTGTCACACTCAGGGCAGGGCGGATCAGGGGGTTGGGGCGCCGCCCTCTATCACCCACAGAGCAGGGCCGGTCAGGGGGTTGGGGCGCCGCCACTGTCACACTCAGGGCAGGGCCAATGGGGAGGTTATGGTTCTACCCCGTCACACACAGAGCAGGGCCCGTTGGGGGGGTGCGGGCGCCACACCCTGTCACACAGAGAGCAGGGCTGATCAGGGGGTTGAGGCGCCGCACCCTGTCACACACAGAGCCGCAGGGCGATCAGGGGGTTGGGGCGCCTTCCCCTGTCACGAACAGAGCAAGGCAGATAGGGAGGTTGTGGCCCCGCCCCCTGTCACACACAGAGCCGCAGGGCAATCAGGGGGTTTGAGTGCTGCCCCCTGTCACGCTGATCCCGGTGCCAGGAGGCATATTACCCTTTTACTATATAGGATAGAGGCCTGGTGCATGGGTGGGGCTGGCTGGTTTGCCCTGAAGGGTGTCCTGGATCAGGGTGGGGGTCTGCACTGTGGTGCCTGGCCAGCCTGGGTGAGGGGATGATGGCTGTGTGCAGCTGGTCACACCCCCTTCAGGGTGGGGGTCCCCACTGGGGTGCCTGGCCAGCCTGGGTGAGGGGATGATGGCTGTTTGCAGCTGATCACACACCCTTCAGGGTGGGGGTCCCCACTGGGGTGCCTGGCCAGTCTGGGTGAGGAGCTGAGGGCTGTTTTCAGGCTGGCGGGTGACTGAAGCTCCCAACTGCTCCTTTTTTTCTTTTTTTTATTCTGGGCCAGCTTTAGCTCTGGCTCCAGCTCTGAGGCTTCTGCTGCTGAAAGAAGGTATCAGGTTTGTTTCGGTTCTATAATCGAAACACTGTATAACTCCAGCTCTGAGATCCTGGGCTTGCTGAAAGCACGTTCCTGGGGTTTTATTTAGCTTCTATATTTGTTACAATGTTTCTTAAACTGCAGGCTCAGAGGCCGGCAAAGCAGGCGGGGAACATTGGAGTCCTCCGTCACTGAAGCAAGCAAGCCTCATGTTAGTTTCAAGCTGCCTGGCTGCTGGCCACCATCTTGGCTGGCAGTTAATCTGCATATCTCGCTGATTAGCCAATGGGAAGGGTAGCGGTCATACGCCAATTACCATGTTTCTCTTTTATTAGATAGGATACTAAACAGCGGTTCTCAACCTGTGGGTCGCAACCATTGAAAAACACATATAGCATATCAGATATTTACATTACGATTCATAACAGTAGCAAAATTACAGTTATGAAGTAGCAATGAATATAATTTTATGGTTGGGGGTCACCACAACATGAGGAACTGTATTAAAGGGTTGTGGCATTAGGAAGGTTGAGAACCACTGATTGAGGCCCAGTGCATTGATTCATGCACGGGTAGGGTCCAGGCAGCGTGGCCCCAATTAGGGCAGATCAGGCTGGGCCTGTCAGGAGGAGGAGACGGTGGAGGGTTGGCTGGCCAGCCCACCCCAATCAGGGCCCAATCAGGGCTGGGCCAGCAGGGAGAAGAGACTGCGGGCAATTGGTTGGCAAGCCCCTCTCCTGATTGGGGTGGGGGCGCTGATTGAGGGCAGGGCTGGCCATGGGGAGGGGCTTTGGTGGTGGGCTGGCCAGCCCCACCCCTGATTGGTGTGAGGGGGGCTAAATGGGGGCCAAGGGCCTGGGGGAGGGTGTTGGCCAGCCAGTCCTGCCCCTGATGAGAGTGGGTGGGCTGATTGGGGGCAGAGCTGGCTGGGGGGAGGAGCTGCAGGTGGTTGGCTGGCCTGCCCTGCCCCTGAACGGGGTGGGGGTGCTGATCTAGGGTGGGGCTGGGCAGGAGGAGGGGCTGGATGGGGGGAGGGGCTGCCGGCCCCTCCCCCTATTGGGGTGGGAGAGGCTGATCAGGGGTGGGCCAGCTGGGTGAAGGGTCCGTGGGATGTTGGTCCTTATAGGTATACTGTGTTTTGGGCCTCTAGTATACCTAACGGGACCAGGATAAGAGGGAGACAAAAGAGAAATGGTGCACACATTTCTACATAATACCTTTATTGAGATATTATTCATATGTCATAAAATTCACTCTTTCAAAATATGAAATTCAGTAGTTTCAATATATAGAGAGAGTTGTGCAATCATCATCACTATCTAATTTAGAACATTTTTATCATCCCTCAAAAAAGAACAAAAACCTGTTACTCATAAGTAATCACTTCCTATTTTCCCCTCCCACTGCCCTAGGCACCCAATAATCTTTCTGTGTTATGGATTTACCTTTTCTATGCATTTCATATAAATAATTCATACACTATGTAGCCTTTTTTGTCTGACTTCTTTCAGTTCGCATGTCTTCAAGATTCATCCAGGTTGTAGAACTTCATTCCTTTTTATGGCTGAATAATATTTCATTGCATGGATATACCACATTTTTTTATCCTTCCATCAGTTGCTGGACATTTGAGCTGTTTCCACTCTTTGGCTATTATGAAAAGCACTGCTGCTGTGAGCATTATGTATAAGTTTTTGTGTAGACAAATGTTTTTATTTCTTTCAAGTATAAACCTAGGAGTGAAATTTCTAAGTGCATGTCTTATTTTGTAAGGAACTGCCAACTGTTCTTCAAAGTGCCTGTATTGTTTTACAGTCCTAATAGGGGGCCAGTGCACAAATTCGTTCACCTTGAAAGAAACTGTGGGCCACAAAGCTGCGGTGGGCACAGGGGCAGTTCTCGGCCCATCTTCCGTGCCCTCTGCCAGCAGCCCAGTTCCTCGTGCTGCTGGTGTCAATCCTGCTGGCGCCCACTGATGATGTGGAGCAATTGGGGCCAGTGCCAGCAGCAGGTGCGAGTGGCAGCTACCAGCCCTGATTGCCCCTCAGGAGCAGTGAGGAGGTGGAGAAGCCCTGAGGGGTGATTAGGGCCGGCAGCTGCTGCTTGCACCCACTGATGGTGCCGAGCAATCAAGGCCGACGCCAAGTGCCAACAATGGGTGCGAGTGGTGGCTCAGGCACCAGTAGCGGGTGTGAGCGGGGCCATCACCGGCAGAGGGTGCGAGCAGGGCCAGTGCCAGCAGTGGTGTGAGTGGCAGCTCTGGTGCTGGCAGCAAGTGTGAGCAGGACCATCACCAGTAGCGGGTGCAAGTGGGGCCAGCACTGGCAACAGGAGCAAGCACTGGGCAGGACTGCAGTGTGCAGGAGCAAAGAATTTTCAGTAACCACCAGAGGCTCGCCCCTATGTCAGCAACCAGTGCCCTGCCTTGGTTTGGTGCCCCCACTCACCTGCTCCACCATCCCACTGCGGCCAACGCCCACCACGTTCCATGCTCTGCCACCTGCTGCTGACACCTGCCATGTTCCCCTAGTAATCAGCGCACATCATAGCAACCAGTTGTTAGGTTGTTCGGTTGTTCCGCCATTCGGTCTATTTGCATATTAGGGATATATATATATATATATATATATATATATATATATATATATATATCAGCAAAGTAAGAGGGTTCTAATTTCTCTACATCCTTGACACTTATTAGTTGCCTCCTTGACTGTAGCCATTCTAATGGGTGTGAAGTATCTCATTGTGGTTTTCATTTTCATTTCCTTAATAGCATATGGTTTCGAGCATCTTTTCATGTGTTTATTGGTCATTTATATATCTTGTTTGAGTAAATGTGTATTCAGATCATTTGCCCATTTAAAAAAAACTTGGGTTATTTTTCTTTTCATTATTTCATTGTAAAAGTTCTATATTTATTCTGGATACAAGTCTCTTATTAGACGTATGATTTGCAAATATTTCTCCAATCACATAGATTGTCTTTTCATTTTCTTGATGGTGTCTTTTCCATAACAAAAGTTTTTAATTTTGGTCAAATCCTACTTATCTTTTACTTTGGGCACTTGTGTTTTGCTGTTTTATCTAGGAAGGTTTTGACTAATTCAAGGATATAAAGATTTACTCCTATGATTTCTTCTGATCGTGTTATAGTTTTAGCCCTTATATGAAGGTTTATGGATCATATGGAGTTAATCTTTTTGTATATAATTTTTTCTATGTGGATAACCACTTGACCTGGCACCATTTGTTGAAAAGATTATTTTTTTACCTATTAAATTATCTTGACACCACAAATGCTAGGATTTGTTTCTGAACTCGCAATTATTTCCATTGATCTACATATCTATTCTCATACCACGCTGTTTTGCTTTCCATGGTTTTGTAGTTAGCTTTGAAGTCAGAAAGTGTGAGTCTTCCAACTTTGTTCTTCTTTTATAAAATTGTCCCTGGCATTTCCATATAAGTTTTCTAAAAAAAAAAAAAAAAAAAAAAAAAAAAAAAAAAAATAGTGAGCTGGGATTTGGGGAATTTGATTGGGATTGCATTGAATTGGTAGATAAATGAGGGGAGGCTTGGGAAGTATTTTCCATCTTAACAATAAATATTAACTATTTCAATCTATAAGCATGTATGTCTTTCCAAGAATTTAGGTCTTCTTTAATTTTTTACAATTAATTTTTTTCAAATATATTTTATTGATTTTTTACAGAGAGGAAGGGAGAGAGAGGAAGGGAGAGAGATAGAGAGTTAGAAACATCGATGAGAGAGAAACATCGATCAGCCGCCTCCTGCACATCTCCTACTGGGGATGTGCCCCCAACCCAGGTACATGCCCTTGACCGGAATCGAACCTGGGACCTTTCAGTCCGCAGGCCGACGCTCTATCCACTGAGCCAAACCGGTTTTGGCACAATTAATTTTTATCATTTTCAGTGCACAAGTCTTATATTTCTGTTATTAAATTTATCCTGCAGTATTTTATTATTTTTGATACTATTATAAGTAAAATCATTTTTTAACTTCCTTTTTAGATTGTTCATTGCTGGTGTATAGAATAAATTAACCTTTGTATGTTGATTTTTACCTTGCCATCTTGATGAGCTCATTTATTAGTTCTAAGTTTATTTTGTGTACTAGAGGCCCAATGCATGGAAATTCGTGCAAGAATAGGTCTTCCTTCCCCCAGCTGTCGGCACCAGCTTCCCTTTAGCACCTGGGACCTGGGCTTCCCTCCTCCGGCCACCTGCAGGCACCCAGGACCTGGCTGGCTTCCCTCTGGCCCTGGCTTCATCAGGAAGGACATCCAGAATGACATTTGGAAGATGTTCGGTCTAATTAGCATATTACCCTTTTATTATTATAGATTATTTAGGATTTCTATATATATGATATGTCACCTACAAATAGAAATAATTTTACTTCTTTCTTTCTAATCCAGGTGCCTTCACCTCTCTTTCCTGTATAGTTACCCCTGGCTTGACCCTCCATTGCAATGTTGAATAGAACTGATGAGAGTGAGCCTCCTTGTCTTGTTCCTGATATTAGGGGAAGCACTCAGTACTTTATCATTTAGTATAATGTTAGCTGTGAACTGTTTGTAGGTATTCTTTAACACATTGAGGAAGTTCTCTCACAAATTTAGTTCATTGGTGTTTTTATTATGAAAAGGTGTTGAATTTCATAAAATTATTTTCTCCGTCTATTTAGGTCATCCCATCATTCCGTAATTTATTCTGTTATTATGCCGTATCACATTGATTTCTTTTTCAATAAATCAACCTTATATTCCTTGGATAAAATCTACTTGAATTAATCCTTTTTACATGTTGCTTACTCAGCTTGTTTTTATTTTGTTGAGAATTTTTGTGTCTATTTTTACCCTAATATAAGGGATTATTATTGTAGTTTTTTTTTCCCCTTGTGATGTTTTATCACACCTTGTGATGTGATGTAATGTTTTATCTTGTGCTGTTCTTTCCCTCCCTTTCATCTACCTATTCTCTTACTACGTTCATCTCTTTGACAGTGACTGTAGGAAAAATGAGAAAGAAAAAATATTATCTGCTTAGATATTGCAGACTCCTTTAGATTATACTATCCTGTAGTATCTGTTTTCCTTCTCTGAAAACTACTGAACAACAGAGAAACATAAAAGGGAGGTGGGGAGTGAAAGACTGCTCCAGTAGGATCTCCTTCCACTTTGGGGGCCACATGGAAAAAGAGTGAACATATAAAATTTCACTTAGGGGCCTAGCCCATGTGAGCATCTTAAAGCCCTTACAGTGAGTAACTGTTAGTACTTCAGCAGAATGGAGAACATAAAATTCAACATTTTCTTCCTCCTTAAAATTGTGCAGAGGAAGAGAAATATGATTTCTTCCAAGAAAATTAACTGTGAGTTTCTTAACTGTGCAAACCTGAGATGATCATTTAAATTAATTCAATAATTTCCCTTACAGTATTCTTAAAATCTCTTGTTTTTTAATTTTTATTAAAATAACATTTGATTATTAATGTCTAAGGCTTTGAATGAGCCTTTCAAATTGATTGCAATCTTGTTCTTTTGGTATGTCAATGCCTATATTAAAATATTTTGCCTTATTTATTTACTTATAAGCTGGTTATTTTGGAATAATTTTTTACTTACAGAAGATTGTAGAAATAATACAAAGAATTAATATTTTACCATATTTGTTTTATCTATGTTAACGCTTTCAATAAAACAGTGATCACTAGGATGGATTACAGAACATGAATTCTTATTTCATGAAGTGGCAGGCAATCAATGAATACTGAAATGTAAAGCCCTGATAGGGTAGCTTTGTTGATATTTACAACTCATCTCCAAATTTCTTAATCCACTGGTTCTTCTTTTCCATCTTAATCTTCTTTGCTTCTTGAACTCTGTTCAGAAATCTTTAAAAATGTCTGTTTGTCCACTGAAAAATACTGAAGGACTTGAAAGGCCTATTCTCATTATTGTGTAACTAAAACTATAGCAAGTCTTACCGGTCAATCTGGTATGGTATGCCACACATAGGAAGCCCATGTGTTCGTCTACAATGGTAGGCCAGGCATTCTTGCTTCTAATAAGGTATTCTATAAAGGAGGGCTGATATCCATTTATCAGCATGCAGAGCTTAAACCAGATATTAAATGTGTTAAAGAAACTTTCACTTTCTACCTGATAGTGACAAAGTAATTGTCAGAACAGGTAAAATAACAAAACTCAAAAATATTTGGCATGTCATGAATTGTTTATTTTCTAGTTTGAGAGAAAAAATAAGAACATTGCTTGGATACCATAATTGCTCTTTTTCCCTTTCTTTCTTGTTCATGGCCATAGTTGCACAGAATTAGATTACTCATAATCCCTGCCTCATGATACACTCTCAACACTGAGCCACACTTCACCCTCTTTTATTAATTTACTCATTTATTATTTGTAGGAATCTAAAAACACTCATGAACCTACCACCACCCATACAGAGCCAATACTTTGGCAATAATTTAATTCTAGTGTTTTGGTCCTCTCCCATCTTATATCTCAACATTTAGGATGGTAAAGCCTGTGCTCATCATCCCCCGCCTTCCTTTGGAATTTAGTTTTTTTTTTCTCCTTTGTGTCTCTTTATTAGCAGATCGATTTCTTTTACTAAGTTCTTCCCAGAACATTTACTAAGTTCTTCCCAGATCCCATTCAGATATGCCTTTCATATCATTGTATTTTAGAGAATGTTTTTTTCTTATCAGTGTTGGAGCAATCAATCTTCCTTTATTTTTACTGGCATGGGCAGAAAATATTTCATCTCACTGGACAATAAAACCGAGCAAGAAGTACTTTTGTGGGTTGTCTTGGTTACTTCATGTTGGGTCTTTTCATGACACACTCGCTTTGGGTGGCAACTCCTCCACTTCGTGAATAGTGCCTGTGGCTAGCCAAGCCCCGTGATAATCAACTCCATGAGTTTCCTTTCTGAGAAATTCTCTGTGTGATGGCTGAATTGTGAGCCCACATTGAGGAAGTTTTAAAGAGGTAAGGCTTATGTTTGGGGCTTTTGGCTGTATTATCCAATCCATTGAAGTCAATGGAAGTCAGTTCAACAGGAAGGGAGTATGTCACAGGGTAGTAGAAAGAATACTGGCTTCAGAGCTTGGAGATGTGAATTACAGTTTCGGTTCTGCTGCAAACTAGCTGTGTGACCTTGGGCAAATGGTTTTTAGCAGTCTGGAGCTCAGCTTCCTCTTCTGTAGAATAAACACTTAAACCAAATAATTTCTAAGGGACCTTTCAGATAAGGAACCTGGGGAAAGAGTGGTTAAGTAACCAGTCTAAGGTTTCACTGCTCCTCTTGCACTCACTTAGTTGGAGAGTCAACATATTCCATTGAGCTCCTACAATGTGCCAGGAAAACAGGGATGAACAAAACACTTACAGTTCCTGGCCCAGGAATTGAGAGTCCTGGCATAATGGAAAGTACTATATATGATATTTTTCAGTCTATCTTACTAAGTTGAGATCTGCTTATGGGCAAGGACACCATGTTAAGACTCTCTTGACTCTAAGCAACAAAAGCACACTGGAACTAACTCAAGCAAAAGGGAAGACTTATAAGAACTCAGGGGCATGGAGTATTTCATGAAAATGTTAATGGATACAATCAGGCCATAATAAGAGACTAGATACATTAACTTGAGTGTAGAGGGGAGCCCAGGAGGTCATTTTTATCTCAATCCTCCTTGTTAACCTACTTTGTTCTTTATTTTTGCAGTAGCTGCTACTTGACAGTGAATAACTTTGACAACCACACTGTTTATATGGAAGGAGACAAACTCTTTTTTTCCTCAATTCTGAATTCTTAGGAAAGAACTGTGATTGGCCAATTTTGTGTCAGCCACTCTTCCCCCACCCCTGAAATCCACTCTGGTCAAGTTGGAGTGTAGATAAGATCTCTTGTTCTTCCACCATGAGAATAGGATGGGAGATACATGCCTAGAAAAGGTCTCCAAGCCTCCATCTCTAACAGATGCCAATGGTTAATACTGGTTTACCCATCTCTCGGGGCTGAGCGCTACTCATGCTTTTAGAATGAATACACAGAGAAGCCAGGTGTGGAATCAACATATTTACTTGATTACTGGTAAAGTTAGGTTAGAGATCTTAGCGTGGCCCCAAGTTCCAAATGGTCTTTAATTTGACTAACTGCCCACCCACATGCAGGACAGCTGTAGGCTCTGCCCCTCCCCACACAAGGGCAGCACCTGGCTCCTTGGGCTTCCCCAGGAGAGGAGCAGGTCAGGTGCATCCTGTCCTGCTGCTTTGAAAAATGATGAGAGAGAGAAAAAAAGAGAGCACCAAGGAGAGAGAAGGGAGTGGGAGCAGTGACCTTTATCAGTAAACCCTGACTGTAATGGGTAGTACAAGTAGTCACCCTTGCTGAGGAGTGAGAGAGGGGATAAAGAGAAGAGGGAAATATTCTTTCCAGTACTTCTTAAAGGTCATAAGTCCCCTTTCCTTGGGCTGATGCAAGAACAGCTAGGGACAGTGGGATGTCTCTCTTTGGTCATTCTGTAGGTCAAGGAGAATGTTATTATGACCAAACACTGAAACTAGGCCTTGCCTAATGGGTCTTTGCCCCTAAGGTACCAACATTTCAGAGCCCAGCATGTTTTGTTTTGTTTTTGTTTTTCCTTTATTGATTAAGTTATTACATATGTGTCCTTATCCCCCCAGACCCCCTCACCTCCCCCACTCATGCCCTCACCCTACTGGTGTCCGTGTCCATTGGTTAGGCTTATATGCATGCATACAAGTCCTTTCGTTGGTCTCTCCCCCTTACCTCCACCCTCCTCTACCTTCCCTCTGAGGTTTGATGGTCTGATCGATGCTTCTCTGTCTCTGCGTGTTTTGAATAATAATTTGAAAAGACTGTACATGCAATTGAATCCCCCCTCCTCAACAAATAATCTACTACCAGCATGATGGCCTCACCGAAAGAGACCATGAGCCCAGCTCCAGCCTCAGTCCAGCTTGGACACCAGCTGATGGGGCTGGAGACCCAGTGTCCCACTCAGGGTATGAGGAGTGGCCCTGTCTTCCTCTTCCCTCCCCTTTTCTTGACACATACCCTGGGGCTTCTTCTAATTTCAGGGGTTCTTCATGTTGCTTTTCCCTAGCACCAAAATTGGTGGTTAAGAAGCTGAAGGCAGAAGAGTTTCACTGAAATGAGTACTAGAATTCTTTCAAGAGTAATTTATTGATCACTTACTATGTGCTATTATAATTGCTAAGTATGCATTACTGAACAAAACAGTTTACATTCTAGGGAAAGAAGACCATGGTGAACAAGTAATGTTTAATGGTAATTTTGCTTATGCATGTTTGCCTTTTACACACTTGCACATACACCAACCTGTTGTAGCTACTTCGAGGATACTCACTGAGACAGCTAGTTCTTCCAGGGGTGATTGCTGCAGGAAGGCATTAATGACAGATCAGATACCAACACAGATATGCACAATTGGTTTAGTGACCATTCAAACTGTGCAATGGACACTTTCATGTTAAAGCTTCTATTTTTACAGGAAGTACATTCTAACCATAAACTGATTTTTTATAATAGTTTACAATAAACTTTGAACTTACATCTCTGCTTGGTTTTAATCACATAGACAAAAAACCAATAGTGAATGTTTGGGTCCTTTTTAAAAAACAAAGACAGAGAGGAGTGTGTGGACGTGTGTGGTGTGTGTGTGTGTATGAGCTAGGGACAGCTAAATTCTGCAGGTCTTCTAAGGGGCTGCTAAACCAGGCAGTCTTAGAAGGCGGCCGAGCCCCGCTCCCAGCGCAGACACTCCTGGGTGGGCAGTGCAGGAGCAGAGACCACGCCATCTTGAGAAACAGAGCTGTTTGAGACTAGGATCCTGGCCTCAGCACCATCCAGTCTGGTCTCAGACACAAACCAGGACCCTGCAGCCACTGGGGACAGAGACCTGCAACCAGTGCTACAGACCCAGGGACACCAAGAATCCAGACATCCCTGCAGCAGATCTCTGTGAGTAACAGAGCCCATCACCCTCCCCGCAGGTTTGCAGGCAGCGCCATAGTAACTGATAGACTCACCCCTTGCCGGGGCCTCAGGGCTGCTACCGGAGCCTTAGCCTGGAAGCGTGAACACCAGGGGCTGCAGGAGCCTTTGCCTGGAAGCGAACACCAGGAACTGGTCCCATGCACCAGGGGATGCAGGAGCCTTGGGCTGGAAGCTAATGCACGAACACCGGGAACTTGTCCTGTGCAACACAGGCCCCTGGACCCCGATTCTTCGGGCAGGAGGCAGCACCAAGCACCAGTGACTTGACTGTGTTTCTTATCACCTGCGCCTGGGATCCCTGATTCCCTGTGCACTCACACTAAGAGCCAGTGACTCCAATTCTTGGTGCATGTGCACACAGGGACCCTGATTCTCAATGTGAGTCTGCGCGAAGCAAAAGAGACTCTGATACTGGATTCTTGGGGAACTCTGACTCCTGGCGCATGCTAGGGGGCTCTGATTTTCAACACACTCCAGGGGGGTCTCTGTTCCAGCACGGTGCAGGTGGGATCCCTGATTCTAAGTGAACACATGAGGCCACATTGAGCACTCGTAATGCTAACTCTGAGCAAGCCCAATTCCCACCAACCCACCACAACTACACATCTTAGTGTCAGAGCTCTCCAGTGACACTAGGGAGGTATGAAGCTCCCACTGCACATGGCCCATGCCCATGCAACTCAATGTTTGAACCATCTGGAGTTAGTCAGAATGGGGAGAAAACACAACCCCCAGAGGAAATAAAATGAGGAGTCGCCAAGAAAGGAAATTAATGAAATTGAAGCATGCAACATGACAGAAAAAGAATTCAGAGTAATGGTTGTACAATTCATTCACCAAATGAATGAGAAAATCAACAACCTCTGCAAGAATCAGGAAGAAATGAAAAGTGATATAGCTACAATCAAAAACACCATGGAAGGTTTCAACAGTAGACTAGAAGAAGCAGAGAACCGAATTAGTGAGTTAGAAGATAAGGTAGAAAAACAAACTCAATCTGAACAGCAACTGGAGAAAAAAATTAAAAAGCAGGAGGAGAGCCTCAGGGAGCTTTGGGACAACATGAAATGCAGTAACATACGCATAATAGGGCTGCCAGAAGGACAAGAAGAGCAGCAAGGATTAGAAAATCTATTTGAAGAAATAATGACAGAAAACTTACCAGATATGGGGAAGAAAAAAGTTACACAAGTACAGAGAGTCTCAAGCAAGATGAAACCCAAAAGACCCACACCAAGACACGTCATAATAACAATGGTAAAAGTACATGACAAAGAGAGAATCTTAAAGGCTGCAAGAGAGTGACAGAGGGTTACCTATAAAGGATCCCCCATCAGATTATCAAATGATTTCTCAACAGAAACACATTAAGCTAGAAGGGAATGGAAGGAGGTATACAAAGTGTTGCAAAGCAAAGGACTGAATCTAAGAATACTCTATCCAGCAGGACTATCAATCAGAATTGAAGGGGAAATCAGGAGCTTTGCAGACAAAAAAAGGCTAAGGGAGTTTATCACTACCAAGCCAGCAATGCAAGAAATGCTAAAGGAAATGTTGTAAAAAGAAGAAATATAAGGTAAGAAAGAACACAGGCACAAAAATAGAAATGACTACAAGCAAGTACCTTTCAATAATAACTTTAAATGTAAATGGACTAAATGCTCCAATCAAAAGACATTGCATGGCTGAATGAATAAAAAGACATGACCCATATATATGCTGTCTACAAGAGACCCACCTCAGAACAAGGGACTCACACAGACTGAAAGTTAAGGGATGGAAAAATATCTTTCAGGCAAATGGAAATGAAAAAAAAAAGCTGGGGTAGCAATACTTATAACCAACAAGATAGACCTCAAAGTGAAGGCCATAACAAAAGATAAGGAAGGCCACTTCATAACACTAAAGGGATCAATACAACAAGAGGACATAACCCTGATAAACATATATGCACCCAATGCAGGAGCACCCAAATACATAAAAAACCTCCAGGAAGATAACAAGGGAGAGATCAACAACAACACAATCATAGTAGGGGACTTAAACACACCACTGACATCACTGGATAAACCCTCTAGACAAAAAATCAGCAAAGAAATAGCAATCCTAAATGACTCACTAGATCAGATGGACTTAATTGGCATCTTCAGAACATTTCACCCCAAAGCCATGGAATATACGTTCTTCTCAAGTGCACATGGGATATTTTCAAAAATAGACCACATATTGGGTCACAATCAAAGTCTCCCCAAATTCAAGAAGATTCAAATCATACCAAGCATCTTCTCAGACCACAATGGCATAATATTAGAAATAAACTAAAATAAAAACAATCCAAAAAAATCAATCACTTGGAAGCTGAATAGCATGCTACTAAATAATGATTGGGTCACCAATGATATCAAAGAAGAAATTCAAAACACCCTGGAAACTAATGACAACGGAAACACAACAATCCAAAATCTATGGGACACAATGAAAGCAGTCCTGAGAAGGAAGTTTATAGCACTACAGGCCTTCCTCAAAAAAAAAAAAAAGAAAGAAAGAAAAAGAAAAAACAAGAAAAAATTACAGTAAATCATCTAACTCTATAACTCAAAGAATTAGAAAGAGAGCAACAAAAAATAGCCCAGAGTGAGCAGAAGGAAGGAGATAATAAAGATCAGAGCAGAAATAAATGACATAGAGACCAAAAAACAAAAAACAAAAAAAAAAAATACAAAAGTTCAATGAAACCAAGAGCTGGTTCTTTGAAAGGATAGACAAGATTGATGAGACTCTAGCCAGGCTCACCAAGAAGCAAAGAGAGAGGACTCAAATAAACAAAATCAGAAATGAAAGACGCAAAATAACAACAGACCCCACAGAAATTCAAAGAATTGTTAAAAAATACTATGAACAACTCTACTCTAACAAACTAGACAACCTGGAGGAAATGGACATATTCCTAGAAAAATACAATCTTCCAAAACCCAATCCAGAAGATTCTAAAAATCTCAAGAGGTCAATAACTATGGAAGAAATTGAAGCAGTCATCAAAAAGCTCCCAGCAAACTAAAGCCCAGGGCCAGATGGCTTTACAGGGGAGTTTTACCAAACATTCAAGGAAGAACTAAAACCTATACTCCTGAGACTATTCCAAAAAATTCAAGAGGAAGGAACACTTCCAAGCTCATTCTATGAAGCCAGCATCACCCTAATACCAAAACCAGATAGAGAAAACACAATGAAAGAGAATTATAGGCCAATATCCCCCATGAACATAGATGCCAAAATACTCAACAAAATTCTAGCAAATCGGATCCAGCAATACATCAGAAAGATCATACACCATGACCAAGTAGGATTTATCCCAGGGATGCAAGGATGGTACAATATCCGCAAATCAATAAACGTGATACATCATATATACAAATTGAGAGATAAAAATCACATAGTCATATCAATTGATGCAGAAAAAGCGTTTGACAAAATTCGACACCCTTTCTTGATAAAAACTCTGAACAAGGTAGGAATATTAGGATCATACTTCAACATAATAAAAGCCATATATGACAAACCCACAGCCAACATCATAATCAATGGGCAAAAACTAAAACCATTTCCCTTAAGAACAGGAACAATACAGGGATGCCCCCTCTCACTATTCCTGTTCAACATAGTACTGGAAGTACTAGCCACTGCGATCAGACAAGAAAAAGAAATAAAAGGCATCCAAATTGGAAAAGAAGAAGTAAAACTGTCCTTATTTGCAGATGACATGATACTGTACATAGAAAACCCTAAAGACGCCATCAAAAAATTATTAGACTTAATAAATGAATTTGGCAAGGTAGCAGGATACAAAATTAATGCCAAGAAATCTTAGGCATTTCTTTACATCAATAGTGAACTTACAGAAAAGGAGACTAAAAAAGCAATCCCATTTACCATCACACCAAAAAAATTAAGATACCTAGGAATAAACTTAACTAAGGAGGTAAAAGACTTATATGGGAAAAACTACAGGACACTGAAAAAAGAGATAGAGGGAGACATAAACAGATGGAAGAACGTACCGTGTTCATGGATTGGTAGAGTCAACATCATCAAAATATCCATACTACCCAAAGCAATCTATAGATTCAATGCAATCCCCATTAAATTACCAACAGCATATTTCACAGATCTAGAACGAACTTTCCAAAAATTCATCTGGAATAAAAAAAAAAAGGCCTTGAATAGCTGCAGCAATCCTGAGAAAGAAGAAAAAAGTAGGTGAGATCTCAATATCAGATATCAAGCTGTATTACAAAGCCACTGTTCTTAAAACAGCTTAGCACTGGCACAAGAACAGACATATAGATCAATGGAATAGAATAGAGAACCCAGAAATCAACCCAAACCACTATGCCCAATTAATATTCAACAAAGGAGGCAAGAGTATACAATGGAGTCAAGACAGTCTCTTCAATAAATGGTGTTGGGAAAATTGGACAGATACATGCAAAAAGGTGAAACTAGACCACTAACTCACAACATACACAAAAATAAACTCAAAATGGATAAAGGACCTAAACTTAAGATGAGAAACCATAAAAATACTAGGGGAATCCACAGGCAGTGAAATTGCAAACATATGCCGACAGAATTTCTTCTCTGAGACTGCTCCTAGGGAAATGGAAACTAAAGAGAAAATAAACAAATGGGACTACATCAAAATAAAAAGATTTTGCACAGCAAAGGAAACCAGCAGCAAAACAACAAGAAAGCCCACTGCATGGGAGAACATATTTGCCAATGATATTACCGATAAGAGTTTAATCTCCAACATTTACAGGGAACTCATGCAACTTAAAAAAAGGAAGATAAACAATCCAATCAAAAAATGGGCAATGGACCTAAATAGACACTTTTTGAAAGAGAACATACAGAAGGCCGAAAGACATGTGAAAACATGCTCAAAGTCACTAATTATACGAGAGATGCAAATCAAAACGGCAATGAGATACCATCTCACACCTGTCAGAATGGCTATCATCAACAAAGCAACAAACAAGTGTTGGAGAGGATGTGGAGAAAAAGGAACCCTTCTGCACTGCTGGTGGGAATGCAGACTGGTGCAGCCACTGTGGAGAACAGTATGGAGTTTCCTCAAAAAACTAAAATTGGAACTCCCATTTGACCCTGTGATCCCACTTCTAGGAATATATCCCAAGAAGCCAGAAACACCAATCAGAAAGGATATATGCACCCCTATGTTCATAGCAGCACAATTCACCATAGCTAAGATTTGGAAACAGCCTAAGTGCCCATCAACAGATGAGTGGATTAGAAAACTGTGGTACATCTACACAATGGAATACTACGCTGTGGTAAAAAAGAAGGAACTCTTGTCATTTGCAACAGCATGGATGGAACTGAAGAGCATTATGCTAAGTGAAATAAGCCAGTCAGAGAAAGATAAATACCACATGATCTCACTCATTTGTGGAATATAGAAAACAACATAGACTGACAAACAGGGACAGATCCAAAGACAGAGAAACAGTGATCAGACTATCAATCCCCAGAGGGAAAGTAGGGGAGCATGGGGGTAAGGAGAAGAGATCAACCAAAGGACTTGTATGCAGCATATAAGCCAAACCAATGGACACGGACAGCAGGAGGATGAGAGCATGAGTGGAGAGGGAGATTGGGGGATAATGGGGGGACGAAGACACATTTGTAATACCTTAACCAATAAAGAAATTTAAAAAATACATAAATAAATAAATAAGTAAATAATAAAGACAACTTTGAAAAATATGTGTTAAACTTATTTATAATTCATTGGACACTAATCTGTGTCCAGTGATAACTGCTTCTTGGAACCCATACCTTCTGGCTACCTAAGGGGCCCTTTTGCCCTTACTGGCTCTTCATAAACAGCCATTTATCCATTTTGTAATCCAAAGAAAAGACACTTTTATCGGATTCTAGCCTATTGTGTGTATGTTGACTCATAGACACAGTATAGGGAAGAAGTTGAGACACCACCCAACCATTCTTCCCTGCAGCGTGGCTGAGAGTGGTCATCTGTGTGCTGCTGTGGGCCTCCAGTGGGCACACACACATCACTCTGGGAAGAAATTATCTTCTCCATTGTTGTCAGGAAGCAATTGTTAGAAAATTCCTCCTGTGATAAGAATTGGTCTCCATGCAGCTTCAACCACTGGATTAACAGAGAACCTGTTTGTGTTCTCTTGAGTAAATGGGCCCTCCAGATATTAATGCAGCAGAGGTTGCAAATTGACTCATGCTGGGAGTTTTATTTCTTCTGCACAAGGTTTTAATTTTTTTTCCATTTATTGCTTAAAGTATTACAAAGGGTATTACATATGTGTCCATTTTCCCCCCCGCCCTAGACAGTCCCCTAGCCTCCCCTATCCCCCAGTGTCTTATGTCCATTGGTTATGGTTATATGCATGCATACAAGTCCTTTAGTTGATCTCTTACCCCCCTACCTCCTGCCCCCCAACCCTCCCCGGCCTTCCCGCTGCAGTTTGACAATCTGTTTGAGGCAGCTCTGCCTCTGTATCTATTATTGTTCAAAAGCTTATAATGGTCTCTATTATCCATGAATGAGTGAGATCATGTGGTATTTTTCCTTCATTGACTGGCTTATTTCACTTAGCATAATGCTCTCCAGTTCCATCCATGACGTTGCAAATGGTAAGAGTTCCTTCCTTTTTAGAGCAGCATAGTATTCCATCGTGTAGATGTACCACAGTTTTCTAATCCATTCATCTACTGATGGGCACTTAGGCTGTTTCCAGATCTTAGCTATGGTGAATTGTGCTGCTATGAACATAGGGGTGCATATATCCTTTCTAATTGGTGTTTCTGCTTTCTGCACAAGGTTTTAATTTTTAGGATAATGTCAACATGTGAAAGTTGGAAGATTTCATATAAACCAGATTTTGAGCTACTTTTTATAAGACTGGAAGATCTGGCCCTAACCGGTTTGGCTCAGTGGATAGAGCGTCGACCTGCGAACTCAAGGGTCCCAGGTTTGATTCTGGTCAAGGGCATGTACCTTGGTTGCGGGCACATCTTAGTGGGCAGTGTGCAGGAGGCAGCTGATCAATGTTTCTCTCTCATTGATGTTTCTAACTCTCCATCCCTCTCCCCTCCTCTCTGTAAAAAAATCAATAAAATATATAAAAAAAAAAAAAGACTGGAAGATCTGGAAAGCCCAGGTGTTCATTTTTGTGCTTCATGAATAGTCCCTGCACCTACACTGTCTCTCCTGCATCTCTTTTCCCAACTGTTCCCCACCATTTCTTAAATGTCATTGCTCCCAGGCTCCTCACCAGTACCAGTGTCCTCCTGTGGAGTTTGTCAGTCATACCAAGAACTAAACAGGCCTTCAGATGCTATCAGGAACGCTGACCATAATGCATTGCTCCTTCTAGTGTGGCTGCTGCCCTTCTATTCCTTCAATTTCAGGTCATGTCCCTTTGGGTTGCTCTCATTATTCATTTGTGGAGCGCTTCAGCCAATTAACTCCTCCCAGTTCTTGTTTAGATCAATGCTGTTACTTGAGTTCTTCACCATTCACATCGTTTTTAAAATTTAAATGTAGAATTTTTTTAATATATCTATTTCATCTCATTGGTTTAAGGCTCTAACTGTAGCTTATCAGAAAACATTTATAATTTCTTAATCTGTCATCCAATGTATTCTGATTCTATTTTCTACGCATTTGATACAATAAATGAGCACTGTGAGCCAATGTACAAGTTATAAATGCTACATGAGCCCTAGCTGGTTTGGCTCAGTAGATAGAGCATCGACCTGTGGACTGAAGGATCCCAGGTGTGATTCTGGTCAACAGCACATGCCGGAGTTGTGGGCTCAATCCCAGTAAGGGGGGTGCAGGAGGCAACTGATCAATAATTCTCTCTTATCCCTCTCCCTTCCTCTCTAAAATCAATAAAAATATATATTTAAAAATAAATACTACATGAAACCACTCTCTTGGTTTTCAATGATTCATTAATCAAGACTCCTTTGGAAATGGATATTTAACTAACTTTTGGAGGCATGTTTTCTGTGTGTGTGTGTATTGTGTGTGTGTTAGAGAGTGTAGGGAGGAATTGCAAATTTAATTGGCCAGTTCATTGTTCCGTTCTGGTGGAGAGGATCATGTACAATACACTGGATCAGAAACAGGTAAGTAAACTGCAGGTTTAAATTACACCATTGAATTCTTGTATTAAAGATCCACAAATAAAAATAAAGTATTAGATGTTGTTGGGGGGTTCCCAAGACCACCCTCAGGTTCACTAATTCATTAGGACTCACAGAATTGAATTTGACAAAGCTGTTTTACTTATGATTACAATTTATTACAGCAAAAGAATACAAATTAAAATCAACGGAAAAACACACGTAGCTCAGAATGCAGGACACCAGGCGTGAGCTTCCAGGTGTCCCTTCCCAGAGAAGTTTAATTAATAGCTTATTTTTTTAATCCAAAAAGACCCTTCAGGAAATTAATTTATTTATTTTTATTTTTTTGTATTACAGTTTCAGGTGTACGGCACACTAGTTAGAAATTCATATAACTTACAAAGTGATCACCCCAATAATTATAGTATCCACCTAACTTCATACATAATTTTACAATATTATTGACTATATTCCTTGTGCTATACTTTACATCACCATGACTATTTCATAACTGCAAAGTTGTACTCCTCAATCCTTTAATATTTTTACCCAGCCCCCTAAATACCCTTCCATCTTTTACTTAGCATAATACTCTCTAGGTTCATCCAGGATGTTTCAAATGATAACATATTTTTATGGCCAAATAATATTCTATTGGATATATTGTCAATGTAAGAAACATACAAACTTGTAAAGAATTTTTATCAGTTTATTTGAGCCAAACTGACAACAATTGCTGGGAAGCAAAATCTCAACAGATTGAGAAAATGCTCCAGAGAATAGCAGTTTTGCAGTTTATTTTATACATTACAATCAAAGGAGGAGGCATAAGGAGGGTTACATGAAATCCATCGGTGGTGATTAGGAGGCAGGAGAAAGAAAAGCGGGGAAATCTCTGAGATTTTGAATAAAAATATCTGGATAAAGAGTAAAACAGAGAGACAATACTTCCTTTATATTGGAGGGTACAGGGTAGTTAATTAACATATTCGCACATAAAAATGATATTTGGACAACAAGATAACAATGAAGGGCTCTGTGGTCTACTTTTCTGGTGGCAGGTTGTGCCTTGAGGGGTCTGGAATAAGCGGACTGCTCTGACACTCCAATGGTATGTTATCACAGATGCAGAAAGACAATAGACAGGTAAAGATGACCTTTGTCAAGGAATATACTGGCCTAGGACATGACTACTTTTTAGTTAGAAAGTTTTAATTTCAGACCATGCTATGTGGTCTCGGAGTTTGTAATACCCACCATGCAGGCCTCCCCTGAGCTTGCCAGGTTTAGTATGTGGCCCCTTTTTTGTCACAATATGTACCATTTCTTCTTTATCCAATCATATATTGATGGACACTTAGTTTGCTTCCATATTTTGGCTATTGTGTATAATACTACAATAAACATAGGAGTGCATATATCTTTTCGAATTAGTGTTTGGGGTTTCTTTAGATAAATAACTGGAAGTAGGATCGCTGAGGCATATGAGAGTTCTACTATTAATTTTTTGAGGAACCTCCATGTTGCTTTCCATAATATCTGCATCAATTTGCAATCCTACCAACAATGCACAAGAGTTTCCTTTTCTCAACAACACTTGTTGTTTGTTAATTTATTGATGGCAGCCATTCTGACAGGTATGAAGTGGTATCTCATTGTGATTTTAATTTGCATTTATCTAATTATTAGTGACATTGAGCATCTTCTTATATGTCTATTGGCCATCTGTATGTTCTCTTTGGAGAAGTGTCTATTAAGATCCTTGGCCCATTTTATAATCAGATTGTTTTTGTGCTAAGTTCTTTACATATTTTAGATACTAATCCTTTATTGGATATTTCATTGGCAACTATCTTCTCTCATTCATTAGGTTGTCTTTTCATTTTATGGATGGTTTTCTTTAATGTGTAAAATCTTAGTTTGATTTAGTCTCATTGTTTATTTTTTCTTTTGTTTCCAAAAGAAATATTACTAAGATTAATATCAAAGAGTTTACTGCCTATGTTTTCTCCCAGGATTTGTATGGTTTCAGGTCTTAAAATTTAAGCCTTTAATCCATTTTGAGGTTATTCTCTTATATGATGTAAAAAAGTGATTTAATTTTGCCCTGGCTGGTGTGGTTCGCTGGTTATAGCATAGGCCTGCTCACTGATGGATCTTGGGTTCAATTCCAGGTCAAGAACATGTACCTCGGTTGCAGGTTCTATTCCAGACCCTGGTCAGAGAACGTGCAGGAGGCAACTAATCAATGTGTCTCTCACATCAATGCTTCTATCTCTCTTTCCCTCCTCCCACCCACTTCCACTTTCTCTAAAAATCAATGGGAAAAAAAATATCCTTGGGTGAAGATTCACACACACATACACACACACACACACACACACACACACACACACTCACACAAAAGTGATCTAGTTTTATTTTTTGCATGTATCTGTCCTTACCCCATTGTATATCCTTGCCTGCCTTGTCAGACATTAGTTAATGATATAGGTATGGGTTTATTACTGGGTTCTTTATTCTGTTCCATTGATCTATGTGAATCTTTATGCCAGTTCCATGCTATTGTTTTAATTACTATAGTCTTAGAGTATAGTTTGATAACACATAGTGTTATACCTTCAACTTATAATTTCTTAGGTTTTGATTTGATTATTTGGGGCTTTTATGGTTCCATGTAAACTTTTATTTATTTTTTAAATGAAATCTTTGTTTAAAGTATTACATCTGTCCCCATTTTTCTCCCATTGACCCCTTCCAATCTGCCCTCAACCCCCACCTCAGGCCTTCACCACCCTATTGTTTGTATCCATAGGTTAGGCATACATACATACAAGTCTTTTTTTTTATCTCTTCCCACCCACCCACCCTCCCATGCATTCCCTCTGAGATTCCACAGTCTATTCTATGATTCTATGTCTCTGGAGCTATTTTGTTCATAAGTTTATTTTGTTCAATAGATTCCACATATGAGTGAGATCATGAAATACTGTCTTTCTCAGACTGGCTTAGTTTACTTAGCATAAAACTCTTCAGGTCCCTTCATTCTGTCTCAAAGGGTAAGAGATCCTTTTTTACATCTGCATAGCATTCCATGATATAAATGTACCACAGCTTTTTTATGGGCACTTGGGCTGTTTCCAAATCTTAGCTATTGTAAATTGTGCTGCTATGAACATAGGGGTGCATACATTCTTCCAGCTTAGTGTTTCAGATTTCTGAGGATATATTACTAGAAGTGGGATCATTGGGTCAAATGGGAGTTCCATTTTCAATTTTTTGGAGAAAACCCCATACTCTTTTCCATAATGGCTGCACCAGTCTGCATTCCCACCTGCAATGTACTAGGGTTCCCTTTTCTCCATATCCTCACCAGCACTTGTCATTTGTTGATTTGTTGATGGTAGTCATTCTGACAGGTGTGAGGTGATACCATATTGTCCTCATTGTCATTTTAACTTGCATCTCTCAAATGATCAGTGACTTTGAGCATTTTTTCATATGTCTCTTGGCCATCTGTAGGTCTATTTTGGAGAAGTGTCTATTTTGGTCTTTGGCCATGTTTTAATTGGATTGTTTATCTTTATTTTAAGTTGTATCAGTTCCTTATATATTTTGGATATTAACCATTTATCAGATGTATCATTGCCAAATATGTTCTCCCATACAGGGGTCTCCCTTTTCATTTTGATGCTGGACTCTTTTGTTGTGCAGAAGCTTATTTTGATGTAGTCTCGTTTGTTTGTTTATTTTTTCCTTTGTTTCTCTTGTCCTAGGCAGTGTATCTATGAACGTATTGCTATGAGAGAAAGAGATTTCTGAGATTTTGCATGCCTATGGTTTCTTCTCGGATGTGTATGGCTTCACAACTTACATTTAAATCTTTTATCCATTTTGAGTTTATGCTTGGATATGGTGTAGGTTGATGGTCTAGTTTCATTATTTTTAATATAACTATCCAATTTTCCCAACACTATTTTTTTTCTTTTTTTAATTAAATCTTTATTGTTCAGATTATTACATTTGTTCCTCTTTTTCCCCCCATAACTCCCCTCCTCCCAGTTCCCACCCCACCCTCCGCCCTCACTCCCCACCCACTGTCCTCATCCATAGGTGCACGATTTTTGTCCAGTCTCTTCCCGCATCTGCCACACCCCTTTCCCCCCCAAGAATAGTCAGTCCATTCCCTTTCTATGTCCCTGATTCTATTATGATCACCAGATTATTCACTTGATTCTTAGATTCACTTGTTGATAGATGCATGTTTGTTGTTCATAATTTGTATCTTTACCTTTTTCTTCTACTTCCTCTTCTTAAAGGATACCTTTCAGCATTTCATATAATACTGGTTTGGTGGTGATGAACTCCTTTAGCTTTTCCTTATCTGTGAAGCTCTTTATCTGACCTTCAGTTCTGAATGATAGCATTGCTGGATAAAGTAATCTTGGCTGTAGGTTCTTGGTATTCATCACTTTGAATATTTCTTGCCATTCCCTTCTGGCCTGCAAAGTTTCTGTTGAGAAATCAGCTGACAGTCGTATGGGTATTCCCTTGTAGGTAACTGAGTTTCTTTCTCTTGCTGTTTTTAAGATTCTCTCTTTGTCTTTTGCTCTTGGCATTTTAATGATGATGTGTCTTGGTGTGGTCCTCTTTGGATTCCTTTTGTTTGGGGTTCTCTGCGCTTCCTGGACCTGTAAGTCTATTTCTTTCACCAGGTGGGGGAAGTTTTCTGTCATTATTTCTTCAAATAGGTTTTCAATATCTTGCTCTCTCTCATCTTCTGGCACCCCTATAATTCTGATGTTGGTACGCTTGAAGCTGTCCCAGAGGCTCCTTACCCTATCTTCGTATTTTCGGATTCTTTTTTCATTTTGCTTTTCTGGTTGGGTGTTTTTTGCTTCTTCGCATTTCAAATCTTTGCCTTGATTCTTGCGCTCCTCTGGTCTGCTGTTGGGAGTCTGTATAATATTCGTTATTTCAGTCAGTGTATGCTTAATTTCTAGTTGGTTCTTTATCATAACATCGAGGGTCTCATTAGTTTTCTTGAGGATCTCACTACATTTATCGACGGCTTCTAGACAGTTCTTAAGAGAACTTAAAAGTGTGGTTCTGAACTCAATATCCTCCATTGACAGTTTTGTCCTGTTTCTTTGTCTCCGCATTTTTTATGCTTTCTTGGTACACCCCCTAGTGGTCTTTGTGCACAGTCTGGTTGTAGTTAAGCCTTGATTGATGTTGGCAATACCAGGGGTGATTTGACCTCCAGGCTAACTGGCTATGAGAGTCAGCTGTGTCTGGAGTGAGAGAGCTTCTCCCAACACTATTTTTTGAAAGACTCTTGATTCCATTATATGCTCTTGCCTCATTTGTCAATTAATGACATTATGATTTGGGTCAATTTCTGAGGCCGCTGTTCTATTCCATTGATCTATATGCATGCTCTTATGCCAGTACTAGGCTGTTTTGATTAAAGTAGCTTTGTAGTAAACTTGATATCTGGTATTGTGATCTCTCCAACTTTGTTCTACTTTCTCAAGATTGCTGCAGCTATTCGGGATCCTTTTTGGTTCCATATACATTTTTGGAGTATTAGTTCTAGATCTTTGAAATATGCTGTTGGTATTTTAATAGGGATTGCATTGAATCTGTAGATTTCTTTGGGTAGTATGGACATCATAATGATGTTAATTTTATCAATACATGAACACGGTATATTCTTCCATTTATTTATATCTTCCTCTACCTCTTTTTCCAACGTCCTGTAGTTTTCCAAGTACATGTCTTTTACCTCCTTGGTTAAATTTGTCCTAGGTATCTTAATTTTTTGTTGCAATGGTAAATGGAATTGTTTGTTTGTTTGTTTTAGTTTCTCTTTCTTAGAATTCATTATTACTGTATAAAATGCCATTGATTTCTGGGTGTTAGTTTTGAATCCTGCTACATTGCCAAATTTATTTATTAAATCCAGTAATTTTTTGGTAGAGTCTTTAGATTTTCTAGGTATAATATCAGGTCACCTGTGAAAATGAGAATTTTGCTTCTTTATTTCCTTTGGATGCTTTTTATTTCTTCTTGTCTGATTGCTATGGCTAGCACTTCCAGTACTATGTTAAATAAGATTGGTGAAAGTGAACATCCTGTCTTGTTCCACTTCTTAGGGGAAATGGTTTTAATCTTTGCCAAATGAATATGATGCTCACTATAGGTTTGTCATATGGTCTTATAATGTTGAGCTATGACCCCTCTATTCCCAATTTGCTGAGATATTTTATCAAAAATTGGTTTTGGCCTTAACTGGTTTGGCTCAGTGGATAGAGTGTCAGCCTGCGGACTCAAGGGTCCCAGGTTCGATTCTGGTCAAGGGCATGTACCTTGATTGTGGGCATATCCCCAGTAGGGAGTGTGCAGGAAGCAGCTGATAGATGTTTCTCTCTCATGGATGTTTCTAACTCTCTATCCCTCTCCCTTCCTCTCTGTAAAAAATCAATAGAATATATTTTAAAAATAAAATAAATAAATAAATAAATAAATAAATAAATAAATAAATACAAACAAAAATGGGTTTTGGATTTTGTGGAATGCTTTTTCTGCATCTATTGATATGATCATGTGATTTTTGTCTTTCAATTCATTTATGTGGTGTATTATGTTTATTCATTTGCTAATATTGTACCAGACTTGCATCCCAGAATAAACTCCACTTGGGCATGGTCTATGATCTTTTTAATATATTCTTGGGTCTAATTTGCTAATATTATGTTGAGGATTTTAGCATTTATGTACATCAGGGATATTGGCCTATAATTCTCTTTCTTTGTCATGTCTATCTGGTTTTGGAATTAGGATAATGCTGGCCTCATAAAAAGAGCTTGGAAGTGTTAAATTCCTCCTGGATCTTTTGGAATAGTTTGAGAAAATGGGTGTTAGTTCTTCTTTGAATGTTTGGTAAAACTCCCCTGTGAAGCCACCCAGGCCAGAGATTTTGTTTGCGGAGAGTTTTTTGATTACTGCTTCTATTTCATCAGTTGTTTGGCCTATTCAGGTTTTCTGATTCAGTATTGGGAGATCGTATTTTCTAGGAATTTGTCCATTTCACCCACATTGTCCAGCTTGTTGGCATATAGTTGTTCACAGTATTTTCTTACAATCCTTTGTATTTCTGTGGTTTCAGTTGTAATGCTTCTGCTTTTGTTTCTGATTTTATTGATTTGGCTCCTCTCTCTTTGTTTCTTGATGAGTCTGGCTAACAGTTCATCAATCTTGTTTATCTTTTCAAAGAACCAGATCTTGGTTTCAATGATTTTTTTGTATGGGTTTTTTGGGGGGGTTTTTTTGTCTCTATGTCATTTATTTCTGCTCCAATATTCATTATTTTCTTCCTTCTATTTAGTCTGGGCTTTTCTTGTTGTTCCTTTTCTAATTCTTTAAGAATTTATTATTAATTTTTCTTGTTTTTTGAGGTAGGCCTGTAGAGCTATGAACTTCCCTCTCAGGACTGCTTTGGCAGTGTCCCAGAGATTTGCAGTTGTGTGTTCATTTTCCTACGTTTCCAGGAAGTTTCTGAAATATTCCTTGATCTCATTGGTAACCTATTCATTGTATAATAACATGCTATTAGTCTCCATGTGATGAATACTTTTGAGTGTGTTTACTGTAGTTGACTTCTAATTTCATTCCATTGTGATCTGAGATGATACTTGATATCATTTCAATCATTTTGAACTTGTAGAGACTTGTTTTGTGTCCTAACATGTAGTCTATCTTTGTGAATGTTCCATGTGCACTTGAAAAGGATATTCTGCAGTTTGTGGGTAAAATGTTCTATAAATGTCAATTAAATCCATCTGATCCAGTGTGTCATTTAGCATCATGTTTCCTTGTTAAGTTTTTGCCTGGAAGAGCCATCCAGTGAAGTCAAAATGGTGTTAAGATCCCCTACTATGACTGTATTGCTGTTGATCTCTCTCTTAAAGTCCTCTAGAAGATTTTTTTATATATTTAGGTACTCCTATATTTGGTGCATATATGTTTACCTGGTTTATATCTTCTGTTGGATCGATCCCTTTAG
Source organism: Myotis daubentonii (assembly GCF_963259705.1). Classification (NCBI taxonomy): domain Eukaryota; kingdom Metazoa; phylum Chordata; class Mammalia; order Chiroptera; family Vespertilionidae; genus Myotis; species Myotis daubentonii. The sequence goes on from NC_081842.1 coordinate 121,966,841, forward strand.
TATTATGTAGTGACCTTTATTGTCTCTGGTGATGGTCTTCATTTTGAAGTCTATTTTGTCAGGTTATGAGTATTGCTACCCCAGCTTTTTTTTCCCATTTGCATGGAAAAATGTTTCCCTTCCCTTCACTCTCATCCTGTGTGAGTTATTTGTTCTGAGGTAGGTCTCTTGTAGACAGCATATAATTGGGTCATATTTTTATACCCATTTAGCTACTCTATGTCTTTTGTTTGGAGCATTTAATCCATTTACAATTAAGTTATTATTGATAGGTTTTTATTTATTGGCATTTTAATTCTGTATGCTTATATTTCTCTCTCTCTATTTCTTCTCTTTACAGCAGTTCCTTTAACATTTCTTGCAGTGCTGGTTTGGTGGTGATGAACTCCTTTGGCCTGTTTTTGTCTTGTAAGCTCTCTATTTAACTATCTATTTTTGAATGATAGCCTTGCTGGACATAGTAATCTTGGTTTTATATTCTTGCTTTTCATTGCCTTGAATACTTCATGCCATTCCATTCTGGCCTGTTGAGTGTCTAATGAGTTCTCAGTGGGAAAGCCCCATAGCTGTGATATCCCTCTAGACTTTCAGTTGCTATCTTTGGGAGCCTGGCCAGCCCTTTTACACCTCCATACTTTCTACCAGTCTCTATGTGGCCTCCACTTTCCACCCTTGGTTATCAGGGTTCTCTCCAGCTATTCTTCAGTTGATTTTTCAGGGTGGTTTTTCTGTATTTTAGTTGTATTTCCAGTTTGGTCCTGGGAGAGTGTACTTAGCTTCCACTGACTCTGCCACCATTTTTAAATTCCCATGTAAATTTTTAGATGTTTTTGGTCTAGATGTTTGAAAAATGTCTTCAGTGTTTTGATAGGGATTGCATTGAATCTATACTAGTAGGTTGCTTTGGTAGTGTAAACATTTTAACAATGTTAATTTTTTCTATTCATGAGCATGATATATGCTTCCATTTATTTTTATTTTCTTCAATAATTTTACACAATGTCATAATTTTCCATGTACAGGACTTTTACTGCCTTGGTTAAATTTACTCTTAGGTGTTTTATCAAATTTTTAATTTTTTTCTTGCTTTCAGAGTGGAAGGGAGAGGGGAAAAAATATCAATAATGATACCACTGATACCATGACACCTAACATTACTACCATAAATCAAAGTATAAGCATAAACTATCTTGTGGTCTCAGGTAAACAAAAACTATCTTAATTGACAGACTATTCCAAGGGTATAGAGCAGTGATGGTGAACCTTTTGAGCTCGGTGTGTCAGCATTTTGAAAAACCCTAACTTAACTCTGGTGCCATGTCACATATAGAAATATTTGATATTTGCAACCATAGTAAAACAAAGACTTATATTTTTGATATTCATTTTATATATTTAAATGCCATTTAACAAAGAAAAATCAACCAGAAAAATGAGTTCGTGTGTCACCTCTGACACACGTGTCATAGGTTCACCATCACTAGTATAGAGGTTACCTCCTAGAATCTTTGCAGGGACCTGGCTTCCTTTGGAAAGTACAGGTCTGGATGAGCTATACCTACTGAGTTAACCCCTTAATGTAAAGAAGATAGTCCTCTAATTCAACAATTTCACTGTGATTCATTTTTATTTAATGTAAAAATAAATAATATATTCAAAATTCAAAGGACATAAAGTGGTTTACAATAAAAAATATTTCTCTCACATCTATATCCACTCCCAAAAGCAATGTTTTTCAGTTCTTGTATGTAATTCCAGAGATGCTTTAGGTGTTTATTCATATATAAGCAAAAATGTTTTGTCTGTTCTTCCCTCTCTTTTTTATAAAAGTTAGCATACTATACACATGTCTATACTTTTTGCTTTCCTTTTCACTTAACAGCATTGGTAATCCTTCTCTAACAACTTTCTTATTCTTTAATATGGCTACATAGTTTTGCACTATGCATGTGTTTGCATACATAGATATAACAATTATTTAAGTAGGCCTTAACTAATGGGCAATCAGGTTTTTTCCAAATCCTTTGCTGGAACAAATATTTCAATCAATAGCATGATACATATAGGGTGGGGCAAAAGTAGTTTTATAGTCGTTCAAGTGGAAAATAATACAATGATCCTATATAATGAAAGCCTAATATGCTAAGTAGCCAGTCATCTGCTCAACCAATCAAAGCGTAATATGCTAATGATATCCTAAGGGCACTCAGCCACTCGCTATGATGTGCACTGATCACCAGGGGGCAGATGCTCCAACTGGTAGGTTAGCTTGCTGCTGGGGTTCAGCAGATGGGACATACCCTGGAGCCTTCCCGTGGTCCCTCCCTGGCTGGCCAACCTCCGGTGTCCCTCCCCGGCCTGGATTGTGCACCAGTGGGGTCCCTCGGCCTGGCCTGGCCTGTGTCCTCTCATAATTTGGGACCCCTCGGGGGATGTCAAAGAGCCGGTTTCGGCCTGCTCCTGCAGGCCAGGCCAAGGGACCCTACTGGTACACGAATTCGTGCTCCAGGCCTCTGGTTAATAAATAATAATACAAAAATAAACTCCGTGTTTCACATAATCACAACTGGAAACCTTATTTATTGACTTTGTATATTATTTTACACTGCTGCAAATACATTTTTAGGGTAATTTCCTAGAAATAAAATTGCTGGGTCAGAGGGTATGTGCTTTGGAGTTTGGAAACTGTTACCAAATTTCCTTCCGTAGTTGTTTAACCAATTTACATTTCTATTAGCAATATAGAAAATAGCTTCCTTCTGTAGATTCCATTTTTTAAAAAAAACGACGATTTTGTCAATAGAGAATAAATTTTAGTAAAGTGTTATAAAATCTTGATAAGGGTTAAATTAGCTCAAATATCAAAATAGAATTCTGTTTCTCAACCTGCTCAATTCCTAAATAAACTTCCCCCCCTCTTTTAGCCTATTCTTCAATTTTATTTTGTAAGCACAAAAATAGCATTAGAACTTTATTGAACATTATGTCTTGGCCATTATTAGTTTTGAGGTGAGACTTACCTACTTACAACCTTTGTGTTCTTTCTCTTTTCCCATTTTTTTCTTTTCCTCTTTGTCCTCATTGTGTCTGCTGGATGGTCTTTCCTAAGTTTTGCTCTCTGTTAAAAAGATAGATGACTTCCACATCATCATCTCTGCCATTCTTATATATTTCTAAGCATCTTTTCCTTGCATAAAACTCTGCTAAGTGCCAGTTAGCATTGAAGCCCATACATATTTTTACCACTCATGGTGTACCCAAATAATACAGCATAACCAGAATATCCGAGGCTTTCTTACTCAATGTTGTGTATCTTTGTAGCTAGCTCCATGAATTCTGACTTTCCTTAATTAGGTTGCAAAATGTTTGCTATTATGCATTCTCTCTCTTAAAAACAAACAAACAAACAAAAACAAAACAAAAAACAACCTTTGGGGTCCCAGTGCATCCTAGCAGAATTGAAATATATTTTTTGAATATTATTTTTAATCATAAATATTGGCCATATAGGCCAGTGTTTGGGGAAGCTGTAAGTGACTGTTATCTCTGAACTTGGATTGCCTGGGAGTGAGAGATAGTCTGAGTGTTTTATGGAAGAACAAGTGTTCTGAGGCTTTTCATCCATCCAGTGCATCCAGGAGAAGTAAGAGGAGTGTTAATGTATCACATCTGATCACCAACTGTGAGGCAGATGAATAAGGAAAAGGAAGGTAAAGAAAGCCCTCATACTTCTATATAAATTATGGACCACTTAGTCCCTAGAATTTCAGGTAAAGTTAGTGTGATCCACCAATGACATGGAAGACAATAATTGCATGTTTGAAATCTCTAATACAAATGGCAGCTGAGAGTTCTGAGTTAAAAATTACACAGATTACTCACTATTTTTTTTTCTATTTGAGTCCACTGTTTCTTACTTTCCCTTTTTAATTTGGAATACATATATTATGAAATCTATCATTTTAAACAGTTTTAGTTATTTAATTTAGTGGCATTGATTAAATTCAAATTTGTGCCACAATGACCACTGTTTCTGACACTTTTTCATCACTCCCAAACAGAAACTGTATACCCAGTAAGCAATAACTCCTCATTGCCTTCCAACCCCTGCCCAGCCCTTGATAACCTATAATTTACTTTCTGTCTATATGTATTTGCCTATTCTAGATATTTTAAATAAGAGAAATTATATGAGTTTTGTCTTTTTGTGTCTAGCTTATTGCACGGAGCATATTGTTTTCAAGGTTCATCTATGTTGTAGCATATATAAGCCATTCCTTTCTATATCTCTATGGCTACATAATATTTTATTGTATGAATATACAGTTTATGTATCCATTTATCATTTGGTGGACACTTGAGTGTTTCCCACTTCAGGGCTATTATAAATAATGTTGTAATGAACATTGACATAAAAGTATCTGTTTGAGTTCCTGTTTTTAATTCTAGGAGTGGAATTTCTGGGTAATGTGGTAAATCTATGTTTAACCTTAGAGGAACCATCAAACTGTTTCTCACAAGGGCTGAACTATTTTAAATTCTTATTATCAAGCACAAGGGTTCTAATTTCTCCATATCCCTTGCCAACACTTATTTTCTGTTGTTTTAGTATAGTCGTTTTGGTAAGTGTAAAGTGGTATCTCATTGTGATAGTGATTTGCATCTTCCTAATGATTAATGATGTTAACACCCTTTTTAATGTGCTTAAGTCTATCTGTATATCTTCTTAGATAAATGTCTATTCAAGTCCTTTGACCATTTTATTTATGGGTTATTTGTCTTTTGATTGTTGAATTTTAGGAGTTATTTATGTATTCTAGATACTAACCTCTCATCAAATATATGATTTGCAAAGAGTTTTCTTCCATTCAATAGGTTGTCTTCCACTTTCTTGATAAGTAAAAACTTTGATGTACAAAAGTTTTAAATTTTGATGTTCATTTATTTACTTTTCCTTTTTTAGCTTGTGCTTTTGGTGTCAGATCTGAGGATCTACAAACAAATTCAAAGTTGTGAGGATTTATCCCTGTTTTATTCTAAGAATTTTATTATGTTAGCCCCTATGTTTAAGTCATTGATCCATTTTGAGTTGATTTTCTATGTGGTATAAGATAAGGGTCTAACTTCATCTTTTTTGCATATGGAAATCCAGTTGTCTCTGCACCACTTATTGAAAAGGCTATTCCTTTCCCATTGAATGGATTTGGCACCATGTAAAAAAAATCAATTGGTTATAGATGTGTGGATTTATTCCTCGATTCTCAATTCTATTCCATTTGTCTATATGTCTATTCCTATGCCAGTACCACATTGTTTTGATTACTATAGCTTTGCAATAAGTTTTGAAATCAGGGAGGGCAAGTTCTCCGACTTAGTTTTGCTTTTTAAAGATTATTTTTGGCTATTTGGACTCCCTTGAATTCTCCTGTGAAGTTGAAGATCAACATTTTTATTTCTGCAAAAAAAGGTTGTTAAAATTTTGAAAAAGATTTCATTGAATCTGTAGATTATGAGTAGTATAAGTATCTTAATGATATTCTAATCCATAAATACGGTATGTCTCTCCACTTGTTTTTATCTTCTTTAATTGTTTTCAACAATATTTTATGGTTTTTTTAGTGTAAAGTCTTTCATTTTCTTGGTTAAATTTACTCCCAGGTATTTCTTTTTTTAGATGCTACTGTAAATAAAATTTATTTTTAAATTTCCTTTTGGATTTTTTATTGCTGCTATATAGAAACAACTGAATTGTGTATGTTGATCTTGTAACCTACAACTCTGCTGGATTTGTTTTCTTTGGGAATTTCTACATATAGAATCATGTCCTCTGTAAACAGAGAGAGTTTTACTTCTTTTTTTTTTTTTTTTTTTGTATTGAGATACTCTTTTTTTTTTTTTATTGCTTAAAGTATTACAAAGGGTATTACATATGTATCCATTTTATCCCCCCGCCGAGTTTTACTTCTTCCTTTCCAATTTAAATGCTTTGTGGGTGTTTTTTTTTTCTTATCTAATGTTTCTGGCTAGAACTTCCAGTACAATGTTGAATAGCAGGAGTCAAAATGGGCACCCTCTTTTTACTTCTGATCTTAGGTAAGAAGGTTTCAGTCTTTCACTATTGAATATAATGCTAGCTGTGGGGTTTTCATAAATGCCCTTTACCGTGTTTGGGAAGTTCTATTCCAAGTTTCTGAGCATTTTTTGTTTGTTTGTTTTTGCCAGAAAGGGTGTAGAACTTTATCAAACACCCCATTTTAGTTTATCTAGATCATATGCTTTTTCTCCTTTTCCTTCTTTTTTAAAAATTTTATTTATTGATTTGAGAGAGAGGGGGAGAGAGAGAGAGACATGTTCCACTTAGTTGTGCATCCATTTGTTGCTTTTTGTATGTGCCGTGAACAGGGATAAATCCCACAACCCTGGAATATTGGGACAATGCTCCAACCAGCTGAGCTACCTGTAAGGGCCCCTTTCTCTTCTTTTAATGCAATCAAGTTGTTACATTGATTGATTTACTTATTTTGAACTACCTTTGCATTCCTGGCATAAATTACACTTGGTCATGATGTATTATTCTTTTAACATACCATCTGCTCATGTTTTGTTGAGAACTTTTGCGCCTATATTCATAAAGGAATTGATTTATAATTTTCTTTTCTTATAATGTCTTCTTATGATTTGATATCTGGGTAATTCTGAGACCAGAGAATAAATTAGGAAATATTTCTGCCTTTTTCACTTTTTTGTAAGAGTTTATGAAGGATTCACTTTTAATTATTCCTTAAATGTTTGGTAAAATTCACCAGTGGAGCCATCTGCTCCTGGATATTTCTTTGTTGGGAGGGTTTGTGTTTTGTTTTGTTTTGTTTTGAAATAACTGATTTAACCTTTTTACTTGTTACAGATCTGTTGAAATTGTCTATTTCTTCTTGAATCTGTTTAGGTAATTTGTGTGTTTCTAGAAATTTGTACATTTTATTTAGGCTATCTAATTCATTGGTGACAGATGTTCATAGTATTCTCTTATAATCTTTTCATTTCTGTAAAATCAGTACTAATGTCCCTACTTTCATTTCTGGTTTTAGTCATTAAAAACAACTTTGGGTTTTATTGATTCTCTATTTTTCTACTCTTGATTTTATTTATCTCCACCCCAATCTTTATTATTTTCTCCTTCTTTTTTTGTTGTTTTTTGTTTTTCAGAATGTTTCTCTTCTTTTTATAGGTCCCCCAATGTGAAGTTATTCATTTGAAATCTCTCTTTTTTAATGTTGGTATTTACAGTTATGAGTTTCCCATTGAACACTGCTTTTGCTGCATCCCATGAATCTTGATATGTTGTGTGTTCATTTGTATTCACCTCTAAGTATTTTCTAATTTCCCTTGTGAATTCTTCTTTGACCCATTGGTTGTTTAAGAACATGTTGTACAATTTCCACATATTTGTGAGTTTTTCAGTTTTCCTTCTGTTTTTTGGTTTTCAGCTAATTTCATTGAGAATGGAGAAGATACTTTGTATTAGTTCAATCATTTTAAATGTATTGACACTTATTTTGTGGCATACTATATGGTCTATACTGGGGAATCTTTTATGTATACTTGAAAAGAATGTGATTTCTAACTAGTTGGGGTGTTCTATATATTCCTGTTAGATCTAGTTGGTTAATAGTGTTCTTGAGGTCCTCTATTTCTTATTGCTATTGAAATCTTCTACTATTATGATGGACTTTATTTCTCCTTCAATTTTGCTAATGTTTGCTTTATATAGTTTGGCCCTGCCATTATATATATATATATAGCTAACATGCTAAGTGTCTGTCCAATCAGTCACTATGATACACACTGACCACCAGGGAGCAGACGCTCAACGCAGGAGCTGTCATGATGCACACTGGCCATTTACAGAGAAACGGCACCGCAGACCTGGCACCCACAAAGCAACACTCGGCTTCCCCCAGGTGAGACATAGGCTCCGCCACCACCCTGGAGAGACTACCAAATCAGAGCTGACACTGCTGAGACCCCAGGGTGCAAAATGTGCCCACAGCCCAGAAATAGTTGCTGTGGGTGCTGGGTAATGATGTCACATAGTAACGCCTGGCTTCCTCTTCCTAGCAACTAGCATCCTTGCAGTTTCTTCAGCCCAGGAGCACAACTTGCTTTACAGTTTAACCAAATGTCTGTGAAGCATTTTCCTGTGCTTCATCTCATTTGATCCTCACAGAAGTCCTGGAGTAGGTAGATAGGAGACTTAGTGGAATCCTATCTTCTTTTCATTAGGTGGAAAATGGAGTATTAGAAAGCTTAGAAACTTGACCAGACTGAAAAGAAGTAAGAAATGGTGGAACTTGAAAATGACTTCAGGTTTACTCACAGTGCAGAATATAGTCAAACACTGCTGCAGTTAAATATTCTACCCTTTGTTCTCCCTGCATGATCTACAATAATAATCTGCTTTGTGTTGATACTGCTGTGTTGCTGACAATTACCTGAAAGAGAAGTTGAGTTGCTTCACTGGGTTGGAAACAGTTTAGCTAAATCAGAAAGCAGGTCTAATTAAGTAAGTTTAATATATATATATATATATATATACACTAGAGGCCCGGTGCACAAAAATTTGTGCACTCGGGGAGGAGGAGGATCCCTCAGCCAGGCCTGTGCCCTCTTGCAGTCTGGGATCCCTTGGGAGATAACGACCTGCTGGCTTAGGCCTGCTCCCGGGTGGCAGAGGGCAGGCCCAATCCCTAGGTGCAGCCCCTGGTCGGGCTCAGAGCAGGGCTGATTAGGGAGTTGGGGTGTGGCCCCCTGTCATGCAAAGAGCAGGGTGGATCAGGAGGTTGCGATGCCACCCTCAGTCATGCTCAGAGTAGGGCCGATTGGGGGGTTGGGGCACCACCCCCTGTCACGCTTAAGACAGGGTCGATGGGGAGGTTGCAGCACCACCCCCTGCCACTCAAAGAGCAGGGCCCATCAGGGGGGTTGGGGCTCTGTACCCTGTCACGCACAGAACAGGGTCGATCAGGGGGTTGGGGAGCTCCCCCCCGTCACGAACAGAGCAGGGCCCATCAGGGTGTTGGGGCGCCGCACCCTGTCACACACAGAGCCACAGGGCGATCAGGGGGTTGGGGCGCTGCCCCCTGTCATGCTGATCCCGGTGCAGGGAGGCCTCGGGGCTCCGCTGATCCTGGTGCTGGGAGGCATATTACCCTTTTACTATATAGGATAGAGGCCTGGTGCACGGGTGGGGGCTGGCTGGTTTGCCCTGAAGGGTGTCCTGGATCAGGGTGGGGGTCCCCACTGTGGTGCCTGGCCAGTCTGGGTGAGGGGCTGAGGGATGTTTTCAGGCTGGCGGGTGACTGAAGCTCCCAACTGCTCCTTTTTTTCTTTTTCTTTTTATTTCGGGCCTGCTTTAGCTCTGGCTCCAGCTCTGAGGCCTCTGCTGCTATAAGAAGGTATCTGGTTTGTTTGGGTTCTATAATCGAAACAATGTATAACTCCAGCTCTGAGATCCCGGGCTCGCTGAAAGCAGATTTCTGGGTTTTTGTTTAGCTTCTATATTTGTTACAATGTTTCTTAAACTGCAAGCTCAGAGGCCGGCAAGGCAGGCGGGGAACGTTGGAGTACTCTGTCACTGAAGCAAGCAAGCCTCATGTTGGTTTCAAGCTGCCTGGCTGCCGGCCGCCATCTTGGCTGGCAGTTAATTTACATATCTTGCTGATTAGCCAATGGGAAGGGTATCGGTCGTACGCTAATTACCATGTTTCTCTTTTATTAGATAGGATATATATATGGCTAAGTTGACTTGGGCATGCATGATACATATAAAGCTCTCGCTGGTGCCAATCACATGCATGTGTTTCGATCTGTCATTGTTGATCGTGAATTTGGTTGACACTTCTATTGTATTGAAAGGGTAAATAGCGATGTTAAAATATTTCTAATTCAAGGGTCCTCAAACTACGGCCCGCGGGCCACACGCAAATACAAATTTGTATTTGTTCCCGTTCTGTTTTTTTACTTCAAAATAAGATATGTGCAGTGTGCATAGGAATTTGTTCATAGTGTTTTTTTTTAAACTATAGTCCAGCCTGCCAACAGTCTGAGGGACAGTGAACTGGTCCCCTGTTTAAAACATTTGAGGACCCCTGTTCTAATTAATTTCCTTTCATTGTGCATAAATTTGTGCACCAGGCCACTAGTATGTTTACAATTGCTAGGTCTTTTTCATGAATTCACAATCTCTACTCTTGCCAACACAGTGCTACCAAACTTATATCTCTGCCAATGTGCTTGGTTCACTTGAATTTTCCATATTGCAAGTGCAATTGTGCATCTTTTTATATGCTTAAAAGTTATTTGCTTTTTTTCTTTTAGATAAAGTCTTTGCTCTTATCCACAGCTCATTTTTTGCTATTTAAAAATTTTATATAATCACAATAGGTTGGGGTAATTTTTCCCTTGTTTCAATGTTATTTATAAATATTTACTTACCAGTATGTCATTTGTTCTTCAACTCTGTGGTGGTTTTTGATTTTTGGTATTTAAATTTATCAATACTTTTTGAGTTTTATGTAATAGTTATCCAGAGATTCTTCACTCAGAGTTTAATTTGAAGACTATTTTTTTCCTTTAGTTTGTTTTAGTACTTTCTAGTTTCATCTATTTTTTTTTCAATTTGTTATTAAATAAATTCCATTGGAAATATATGCCTGTGCAAAGTGTGAGGTAAGGTACAATACTTATTTATATTTCCTGATATCTTTCCACATATTCTAAACTATATACTTACAAGTCTGTGTACTCAACTAGCTTTGATGTGACATAACTTTAACAATTTTATGTTTCCCTGATCAGATAAATTTCCTCTCGGCACAGCATTACATAATGAAATCCTACCTGAGAATGTAGCTCTGTCCCACATTTTGGTAGCAAACATGTCCAGGGTAGAAAACATGTTTGCTAACAAACATGTCCAGGGTAGAAAAAGGATCTAAAAATTAGGATATCTTCCCTTTAATTTTTCCTAGACACTCTGATTTTACTTATGTCTCTCATCTTTGCTTTCCCTCCATCCCCTAATGCAACAGTAACTTGCTCCAGGCTCACTTTGTTCTAGTGTATAGGAGATCCGTCTGCCAAATGAGTTGGTAGATAATTTGTCACCAACTCAATATTCCTGTCTGTTCCACTCTGACCTTCTCTTCCAGTTTAATAAATTGGCTTCTGTAATCAAGACTCTATGTCTACCCCACTCCAGGACCATATCTTTATTTTGTGCATATTTAAGTGATCTGCTGTCTTGGAAATTTATTTGGTAACCTCAGTTCCTGCATGACTGAGAAATGGAGCCTCATTATAATCTACTGTTTGAATACCCCAAGGTCAACCACTTATCTGCTGAGCTGTATCTCTGAATTTTGCTTTCTCAGACTTCCTATCATAAACCTCTACAAAGAGGGTATTTGCAAATCACATGTCTGATAAAGGACTTATATCTGGAATATATGAAGATTTATCAAAGCCTAATAATGACAACAAACAAACCCATTAAAATGGTCAACTTGTAGAAAAATTTAAGCAAAGGAGATTATACAAGTGACAAATAAGCACAGAAAAAGATATTCAAAATCATATGTCATCATATGAATGAGATACTACTTCACAAATATTATAATATCTAAAAATATAGCAACTGACTCAACTAGGTGTTGATGAGGATGTGAAACAAATGGAATTTTCCTACATTTCTGGTGGGAATGTAAGTTAAACATATTTGAACATATACTTATTATATGACCCAACCATATTCATATAAAGATTTGTACATAAATATTTATGACAGCTTTATGTGTAATAGGCAAAAGCTAAAAACAACCTAAGTGTCCATCAATAGATAGATACAGAGAACAGACAGACAGCTGTTATAGGTGAGGGAAATTGGAAGGGCTCGGTGAAAAAAGTTAAGATATTAAGAAAAAGAAAACTTCACAGACACAGACAACAGTGTGATGATTAACAGATGGAAAGGAGGTTAAGGAAGGTAGAAGAAGGTAAAAAGGGGATAAATGGTGATGGAAAGAGACTTGACTTTGGATGGTAAACACATCATACAACATGCAGATGATGTATAGTAAAATTATACACTTGATATCTATATAATTTTATTTATAATGTCACCCTAATAAATTCAATAAATACACATATATATTAATAAATGTTATATTAATATATTGAATACTACTCAATCATAAAAAGGAATCAATTTTGATGTATGCAACAATATGAATGGATCTCAAAATAACTGAAGAGTAAAAGCAAACAAAGAGTGTACAAACTACATGATTCTACTTATATAAGATTCTAGGAAATACAAACTAATCTTTAGCAACAGAAACAGTTCAGTGGTTTCATAAGGATATGGGGTGGGTGAAGAAAAGTAGGAGAAAGGAATTACACAAAGAGCATAAAGAAACTTTGGGAACGATGGATACATTTATTCACTCTCTTCTTTGTGGTGATGGCTTCATAGGCATATATAACATACTAGGGGCCCAGTGCACAAAGATTTATGCACAGGGGGTGGGGAGTCCCTCAGCCTGACCTGTACCCTCTCCAATCTGGGACCCCTCAGGGGAGCCCTCTCCAATCCGGGAGTTTCTGTCTGTCTTTGCAATCATATGAACGAATTGTCTGAGACCCCCAACCCAGTTTGGTTTGTTGCTCACAGAATAATAGAGGTTTTTTTTTTCTTTGCTTCATTGGTGGAGATTTCCTGGAAGTTTTAGGATAGCTTCCCTTTAATTTTTCCTAGACACTCTGATTTTACTTATGTCTCTCATCTTTGCTTTTCCTCCATCCCCCAATGCAACAGTAACTTGCTCCAGGCTCACTTTTCTCTAGTGTCTAGGAGATCCGTCTGCCACCAGAACTATGATTCCCAGCATTCCTGGTGCTCCCCACACGCGGGGCTTCCACTTCTGGTCCTGGGGCTGCCATCAGAACTACTATTCCCAGAATTCCTGGTGCTCCCCGTGCTGGGGGAGACTGAGGGAGCCACAGCCTGCCCAAGCCTCTGGCTCTCCTGCTCTGCTCTCCGCCCGGTGACCCGAGGGAGCCACGTCCCCCCAAGGGAGTGACTGAGGGAGCGACCGAGGGAACCATGTCCCCCCAGGCTGCCGGCTCTCCCTCTTCTGCTCTCCACCTGGTGCCTGTGTATGCAAATTAACCCACCATCTTTGTAGGGTTAATTTGCATATTCTCCCTGATTGGCTGGTGAGCGTAGCAAAGGGAAAGTGAATTTACATGTTTCTTTTTTATTATATAGGAGGATGTCAAAACAACAAAGTGTACACTTCAAATGTGCAATAGATTGTATAACAATTATTCCTATGTCAATAAAGTTGTAAAGACAAGTACTACATTGAGAATTGGTATTTGAGTCTGTATGCAATAGGGAAGCTACTAGAAGGTTTTGAGAGCAAAGTGATGCTCCTGGTGCTATATGTAAAATTATCATTGAATTCACAAAACTGATAATTCTGTAAAGTTTTACAAAATATTACTTCCTAGAATGAACTACATGGTACTAAGTTAGAGTCAGAAACAGCATGAGTCATGTTTAACGTACTAAAAACACAGATAAATAAAGAAATAATTGGGCAGTCGACAGTATGGCAGTGAGGGAGAGTGTGAGTGAGTGTGAGAGCTAAAGAGGAGTGCATGGATGTGTGTGTGTGTGTGTGTGTGTGTGTGTGTGTGTGTGTGTGTGAGAGAGAGAGAGAGAGAGAGAGAGAGTGAGGGACAGTTATATTCCACAGGACTGTTGGGGACTGGCGGACCAGGCTTCCCTAGTTGGGCAACCTCTACTACCGCTGAAATCTCTTCTGGGGCAGCCAGCTCTGCTGCAGAGAGGAGATGGCTGTGACTGGGAGCTGAGCCTCACCTCCACCCAGAGAGACCTCAGACACCACCCAGAACCCTGCAGCCGTACCAGCCAAGAGCCAGCTGCCTAGGGTGCAAAACCATGAAGGCTGAGACTCCAGCCTACCGGGCAGCAGGCTCCTAAAATGTTTGTCCAGGGGGAGACAAAATGGAGGACGAAAAGGCAGACAGATCCTGCGCCTTCTCACAGAGCAGATAGAAGAAACAGCTGGAATTGGCAAATTAAACACAGCTGATGACACAATCTGTGGACAGAGAGGTCAGAGGTCGCAGGGAGAGATTGGGATTGGGGATCTGGGCTGGAGGGAGAAATGCGCGCGTAGCTGGGACTAGAGTGTCAGAGGGAGACTGCGCTGCACCAAGTCCACATCCCTTGGGGACACATGTAGCACTCTACTGTGGAAGGGAGTCCACAGGGCTGCTGGCAGCGGGGGACTTTAGATCTAAGCCTGTGGGAGGCTGCGCCCAGAAAGGCAGCCTGAAGTTCTGCAGTGGACGCACAGGCCTGGGGTGGAGGGAGGGGGAGGGAGAGACGCACAGCAGCGCGGTAGCTCTGTCTTTATAATTTCCTTGCCTTTACTTGCATTGGATCTTTCGATTACAAACACTCAGTGAGGCAGCAGTGCAGGGGAAGGTGGTTTTGTGGATGCTCAGACGCAAAATAAAGAGGGATGATCAGGAAGCCAGCTCTGGGACAGTCTGATCCCTCCAGTCCTGAAGAGACATTTTTCTCCTGAAAACCAGGCCCCTCCTAGCAGCGCAGCCACACCCAGCCTTGAGTGTGGCAGGGGAACAAAGGTTCTAAGTACCCCCAGGGAACCCTCAGGGACTGGATTGAGGGGCCATTTGGTCCCCGGAAACTAATAAAGAAACACCACCACCAGGAGACTGTGTGAGAAATAGACTCTTGTGTAAATATGATTGACAGCAGGCAGAAAAACAAAGCAGGCAGATTGATCCCGTCTGTCAATTTTATTTTTTATTATTTTTATTTATTATTATTATTTTAACCTTTTATTTTTAAAATTTATTTTTTTGGATTAGTGTTCTACATTCTATATTTTTTTATAATTAGTTTACTCTATCTCATATTTTTCTTTATAACAACCCATTCTTCCTCACTTCTTCCTTTTTCATCCTGTTTCTCTTCTCCTGTTCCTGCTTTGGTTCTTCTCTCTCCTTTCCTTTTACTCCTTGTAAAAAATTGATCCTCTTTACCTGCTTTATTGATACATTACTATTATAGTAGTCTCTGTTGGCTTATTCATATATCTAATTTCCTCTCCCCTGCTCCAAGTCCATGCACCCTTCTCTTTTCTCTTTCATCGCTAGCGAATGTTTTTTCTTGTTGTTGTTTGTTTGGCTGCTTGTTAGTTTTTTGTTTTTTTATTTTATGCTTTTGTTTTTCCTCTTCTCGCTTGTTCTCTTCTTCTACTAATAGCTTAATTACTTTCACTCACCAAACTCAGGCCTAACTGCTCTCTATTCTCCTTTTCTAAAAATAGATGAATAGATAGATAGATAGATAGATAGATAGATAGATAGATAGATAGATTAAAGAGGAAATTTATTTTCTTTTTTTATTATTCATATTAGAGGCCCAGTGCATGAAATTCATACACTGGAGAGGTGTCCCTCAGCCCAGCCTGAACCCTCTCCAATCTGGGACCACAGGATCGGGCCTAAACCAGCAGTTGGACATCCCTCTCACAATCCAGAATGTTGGCTCTTAACCATCGCTTGCTTGCCTGCCTGATTGCCCCTTACCACTTCTGCCTGCCAGCCTGATCGCCCCCAAACTGCTCCCCTGCTGGCCTGATTGACGTCTAACTGCACCCCTGCTGGCCTTAATGCCCCCAACTTCCCTCCCCTGCTGGCCTGATCACCCCCAACTTCCCTCTCCTGCTGGCCTGAATGCCCCCAACTTCCCTCCCCTGCTGGCCTGATCACCCCCAACTTCCCTCTCCTGCTGGCCTGATTGCCCCCAACTGCCCTCCCCTGCTAGCCTGGTCGCCCCTAACTGCTCTCCCCTGCTGGCCTGGTTGACCCCAACTGCCCTTCCCTGCCAGCCATCTTGTGGCGACCATCTTGTGGTGGCCATCATGTGATGACATGGGGGTGGCCATCTTGTGATGATGCGGGGGCACGAGGTCCACCTAGGCTTTTCTTAGTATAGATATGTATAAATTTATATATTTTTAATATATGTTTTTTAATTATTATTATTTTTAATTATTATTGTTTTATTGAATATTTTGTTTTTTCTTTTTCTCCTTATACCCTCACTAGGGGCCCGGTACACAAAATTCATGCACTGGGGGGGTCCCTCAGCCCAGCCTGCCCCCTCTCACAGACTGGGAGCCCTCAGGGGATGTCCTACTGACGGCCTAGGCTCGCTGGAAGCGGGCCTAAGCCACAGTCTGGCCTCCCTCTGTGGGAGGTGACCCAGCTGATCAGGGGAAGGCGCCAGCCCCATTACCCTGCTGCAGTTACTGTCAGTCACTGCAGCCACCAAGGTGTTTTCATCAACATGGACTCCAGTCCCTTCACCATGAAAAAATGACAACTTTCTTTAGGCATTTTCAAGATGTGTCTTTCATAGGACATGACATTTCTTTCTTACTTTTTTTATTCTCACCTGAGGATACGTTTCCATTGATATTTAGAGAATGTGGAAGAGAGAGGAAAAGACAGAAACATCAATGTGAGAAGGACACTTTGATTAGTTGCCTCCTGCATGAACTCTGACCTGGGCCCCGGCAACCTAGGTACATGCCCTTGATCAGAATCAAACCAGACCCTGCGGTGGGCAGGCTTAGGCTCTATCCACTGAGCAAAATTGGCTAGGGCAGGATATGACATTTTTTAGCCCTCCAGCAGCAGAACTTCATTTTTCCCTCCAGGAATGAGGTGGAAAAACCCAAGATCACCTTTTTGGATTCGTGTTACCCAAGTTACCAAGAACATTCCAGTGGCATACAGGGAGCTTAGCCAATGAGCTGTCAGAAAAGGTGTTTCCTCTGCAGCTCACCCCCAGGACTGTTGGCAAGCCTAGGCTGGGACACCCTCTATCTCCTGACCTGCTCAAGCCTCCAATGCGGCTTGGGCAGGGCCCCCCGGCTCCAATCAAGCCTCCGCTGTGGCCTGGGCAGGGCCCCTGCTCCTCTCTGGCCCTGCTCAAGCCTCTGCTGCCACACCCCCCATGGCGCCAAGGCCAGTAGACCAGGAGTGGCCAGGGGTGTTTGGGGGCCAAGGCTGCTCAGGGCCTAGACTGGGGCCAGCAGACTCTGAGCTGCCTGGGTCCCTAGGATGTTCCCAGGACCTAGGCAGCTGGGCGCCTGCATATGCAAATTAACCTGCCATCTTTGTTGGGTTAATTTGCAAACTCACTCCTGATTGGCTGGTGGATGTGGCTTGTGGGCATGGCTTGTGGGCATAGCAGAGGTATGGCCAATTTGCATGTTTCTCTTTTATTAGATAGGATTCACTTTCTACTTTCTCTATAGTGAATTGTGGCCATTCCCCCATTCATTTAATTCATTTACCTTACTTTCTGGAAATAAGCTCTGCCTCTTCAGATTCAGCTCCCCTCCTTTTCTTCTGGGTGTTTATTGTTTGCATTTTTTGTTTAGTTTTTAGTTTTGTGGAGTTTATGTATATTTTTCCCTTTCTTTTCTTCTTCTTTTTTTCTCTCTCTTACCTTTTTTTTTCTTTTCTCAATATCATTTTTGCGCTCTTTTCTCTCCCCTAATTCTCTTTCCTCATGTGGTCACCTTTATTTGGGGTTATCGGTGTCATGAATACATTCATGTTTTATTCCCTCTGTGTCATGTCTTGTTGAGTTGTATTTTGTGCCTTCTGGTCCATGTGGTAGAGAATAAGCCACATAACCAGATACCCTGAGAAGAGCAAAAATGAGGAGACAATGAAACTGCTCCCATTTGAAAGAAAATGAGGAATCACCAGAAAAGGAAGTAAACGAAATGGAGGCAAGTAATTTCTAAGAGTCTCAAACAAGATGAATTCAAAAATACTGACACCAAGACACAACATAATTAAACTGGCAAACACCAATGACAAAGTAAGAATCTTAAAGGCTGCCAGAGAGAGACAGAAAGTTACCTATAAGGGATCTCACATTAGACTGTCAACTGATTTCTCAACAGAAACACATCAGGCCAGAAGGGAATGAAATGACATATACAAAGTGATGCAAAGCAAGGGATTGAATCCAAGAATACTATACTCAGCAAGGCTATCATTCAAAATTGAAGATGAAATCAAAAGCTTCACAGACAAAAAAGGGCTAAAGGAGTATATTACCACCAAACTAACAATGCAAGAAATGCTAAAGGGACTGCTGTAAAAAGAAGAATTAGGAAGGGAAGAAGGAACACAGGTATCTATAATAATAAAATGTAATATGCTAATTAGACTGGATGTCCTTCCAGATGTCCTTCCAGATGACCTTCCAGATGAAGCTGGGGTTACGAGGGAAGCCCAGATCCCGGGTTCCTGCTGGTGGCCAGAGGGAAGCCCAGGTCCTGGGTGCAAGAGGGAAGCCAGTGCCAGCAGCTGGGGGAAGGAAGACCTACTCTCGCACAAATTTCGTGCATCAGGCCTCTAGTAAAGAATAAAAATGGTGACAAACAAGTACTTATCAATAATAACCTTAAATGTAAATGGATTAAATGCTCCAATCAAAAGACATAGAGTAGATTAATGGATAAGAAAACATGACCCATATATCTGCTGTCTACAAGAGATCTACCTCAAAACAAAGGACTCCCAAAAACTGATAGTGAAGAGATGGAAAAAAAATTTTCAGGCGAATGGAAATTTAAAAAAAGCTGGGGTGGCAATATTTATATCTGACAAATTAGACCTCAAAGTGAAGACCATAACAAGAAATAAGGAAGGCCACTTCATAATACTAAAGGGATCGACACAACAAGAGGTTATAATCCTGATAAACATATATGCACCCAATACAGGAGCACCCAGATACATAAAAAACTGGAAGATATCAAGGGAGAGATCAATAGCAAAACAGTCATAGTAGAGGACTTTGATGCCCCATTGACACCACTGGATTAATCCTCTAAACAAAAAAATCAGCAAACAAACATCAATCCTAAATGACTCACTAGATCAGATGGAATTAATTGACATCTTCAGAACATTTCACCCCAAAGCTACAGAATATACATTCTTCTCAAGTGCACATGGGACATTTTCAAAGATAGAGCACATATTGGGACACAGGCAAAGTCTCTTCAAATTCAAGAAGATAGAAAACATATTAAGCATCTTCTTAGATCACAATGGCATAAAATTAGAAATCAACTACAATAAAAACAATGGGAAAAAAATCAAACAGTTGGAGGCTAAGTAGCATGCTATTGAACAATGATTGGGTTCCAGAGAGGTCAAAGAAGAAATTAAAAGCATCCTGATAACAAATGACAATACAAACACAACAATCCAAAGTCTATGGAACACAGTGAAAGCAGTCTTGAGAGGGAAGTTCATAGCTCTACAGGCCTACCTCAAAAAAACACCAAGAAAAAATGGTAATAAATTATCTAAACCCTCCACTCAAAGAATTAGAAAGAGAGCAACAAGAAAAACCCAGAGTAAGCAGAAGGAAGGAAATTATAAAGATCAGTGCAGAAATAAATGACATAGAGACAAAAAAAATCAATATAACCAAGAGATGGTTCTTTGAAAGGATAAAAAAATTTGATGAACCTCTAGCCAGGCTCACCAAGAAGCAAATAGAGAGGCCCCAAATAAACAAAATCAGAAATGAAAGAGGTGAAGTAACAACCAGCCCCACAGAAATACAAAGGATTATGAAAAAATACTATGCACAACTCTATTCCAACAAACTGGACAACCTAGATGAAATGTACATATTCTTAGAAAAATAAAAACTTCCAAAACTCAATCAGGAAGGATAAAAAAAAAACCTGAATAGGCTGATAACTACCGAAGAAATTGAAGTAGTAATCAAAAATCTTCCAGCAAACAAAAGCCCTGGTCCTGACTGCTTTACAGGGGAGTTCTACCAAGCATTCAAAGAACTAAAACCTATCCTCTTCAGACTATTCCAAAACATTCAAGAGGAAGGCACATTCCCAAGCTCTTTCTATGAAGTCAGCATTACCCTAATCCTAAAACAAGATAAAGACACCACAAAGAAAGAGAACTACAGGCCAATATCCTTGATGAACATAGGATCAACAAAATTCTAACAAATCGGATCCAGCATTACATTAGAAAGATCATACACCATGACCAAGTGGGACTTATTCTGGGGAAGCAAGGATGGTACAATATCCGCAAATCAATAAATGTGATATATCACATAAACAAATTGAGAGACAAAAATCATATAATCATATCAATTGATGCAGAAAAAGTACTTGAAAAAAAACCAACACCTTTTCTTGATAAAAACTCTCAGCAAAGTGGCAATAGATAGATCATACCTCAACATAATAAAAGCCTTATATGAGAAATCTACAGCCAACATCATACTCAATGGGCAAAAACTATATCCATTTCCCCTAAGAACAGGAACAAGACAGGGATGCCCACTTTCACTACTCCTGTTACACATAGTACTGGAAGTGCTAACCATAACAATCAGACAAAAAGAAGAAAGAAAACAGTCATTATTCACAGATGACATGATACTGTACATAGAAAACCTCAAAGACTCCATCAAAAAACTATTAGACTTAATAAATGAATTCAGCAATGTAGCAGGATACAAAATTAACACCCAGAAATCTATGGCTTTCTTATATACCAATAATGAACTCACAGAAAGAGAAACTTAAAAAAACAATCCCAGTTATCATTGCACTAAAAAAATTAAGATACCTAGGAATAAACTTAACTAGGAGGTAAAAGGCCTGTACTCAGAAAACTACAGGATTTTGAAAAAAGTGATAGAGGAAGACATAAACAAATGGAAGAACATACCGTATTAATGGATTGGTAGAATCAACATCATTAAAATTTCCATACTACCCAAAACAATTTATAGATTCAATGTGATCTCCATTAAAATACCACTGGCATATTTCACAGACGTAGAACAAACTCTCCAAATATTCATCTGGAATAGAAAAAGACCCTGAGTAGCCACAGCAATCCTGGAAAGAAGAACAAAGTTGGAGGGATCACAATACCAGATATCAAGCTATATTACAAAGCCATGGTTCTCTAAACTGTCTAGTACTTGCACATGAACAGTCGTATAGACCAATGGACCAGAACAGAGAACCCAGAAATTGACACAAGCTATTATGCTCAATTAATATTTAAAAAAGGAAGCAAGAACATACAATGGAGTCAAGATAGTCTCATCAATAAATGGTACTGGGAAAATTGGTCAGATACATGCAAAAAAAATGAAACTAGATCACCAAATTACACCATACACAAAAATAAACTCAAAATGGTTAAAGAACTTAAATGTAAGACAGGAAGCCATAAAAATTTTAGAAGAATCCATAGGCAACAAAATATCAGACATATGTCATAGCAATATCTTTACCGATGCAACTCCTAGGGCAATGGAAATGAAAGAGAAAATAAAAAAAATGAGACTACATCAAAATAAAAAGCTTTTGAACAGCAAAAGAAACCATAAACAAAACAACAAGAAAGACCACTGCATGGTAGGACATATTTGCCAATGCTATTTCAGATAAGGGTTTAATCTCCAAAATTTACAAGGAACTCATATAACTTAATGAGAGAAAGATAAACTATCCAATCAAAAAATAGGTAAAGGACCTAAATAGACACTTTTCAAAAGAGGACATACAAAAAGGCCAAGAGACATATGAAAACATGTTCAGGAGAGGAACCAAGATGGCAGCATAGGTAAACATCTGAAATTGCTGTCTTGCACAACCACATCAAAACTACAACTAAAAGACAAAACGAATATCATTCAGAGCCACGGGAAGGCTGGCTGAGTGGAAGTTCGACAATTAGAGGAAAAGAGAAAAGCGCATCTAGACTGGTAGGAGGTGCAGATGTGCAAAAGGGTGGAGGTACAGAGGCGCGCGAACGGGCTGGGAACTGGGTATGCTGTGGTCTTTTTCAATAGGGAGGGTGATACAAACTCCTGAATGCTCTGAACTCCAGTTTTGGGCAAGACTCTGGGGACCCAGACTCATACAGGGAGAAACTGGATTGTCTGGCATCAGGCTCGAACATGACGGAGGCTTTCTCTCAGAGGTGGTCAGTGTTCATTGTTCCTACATGGGGGCACGGGACACAGATACCCAGGGACTTATCCAGGGCAGGGCCAATGGGCAATCATTGATGTTTGCACTGCCCTGTGATTCCCTGAGACCATGCCCCACTCAATTTACAACCCCACCCAAGCTGTGCCCAGAGGCATTTGTATATGAATGGCCTGGCTTTTTGCAACCTAACTCAGTGGTCAGCAAACTGCAGCTCGTGAGACACATGTGGCTCTTTGGTCCCTTGAGTGTGGCTCTTCCACAAAATACCATGTGCGGGCGCGTGTGAACAGTGCAATTGAAACTTCGTGGCCCATGCGCAGAAGTCAGTATTTTGTGGAAGAGCCACACTCAAGGGGCCAAAGAGCCACATGTGGCTCACGAGCTGCAGTTTGTTGACCACTGACCTAACCTAACAAACTGCAGCTGGGTCAAAGAACCCCAAAGCTTCCAAAAGAAAGCCTAAGGCTCATCAGTAGCCTGCATTACTTCACAGCTGGGCCTTATCTGGGAACCTCCAAACCCCAAACAAAGAAGAGGAATCTGCACATCTCTCTGTAGGTCCTGCTGGGTGGCCTCAGGTAGTGGCTGACTTTGCACCTCCTTGGAGATACAAGTGCCAGTGTACCCAGTGGTCAAAGTGAGACTACACAAGATTACAACTTTTCAGATCCATAAGAGACACACTCAGGGGGCAGACTCAGTGAGCACCAAAGCCCCACTGAAGCAAGTCCTGCCCCATAAGGGTGTCTTCAGCACAGAAGTTCTCCCACTGTAGACATAACTGGTCCTCACAACCAATTGGTCTGGAGGTCAATTCCTCCCAGAGATACCAACAACAATCAAGGCTTAACTACAACAAGATTGTGCACACAGCCCACGAAGGGGTGCACCAAGAGCATCCACCTCAGGTGACTGGGGAGGCTGAGCCACTAGGCCCTATAGGACACCTAGCACACAAAGCCACTCTATCAACACAGGGAAGCATAAAAAATGCAGAGACAAAAAAAAACAGGTCACAAGTGACAGAAATGGAGGAAAGCAAACTACTGGATATAGAGTTCAAAACCACGGTTATAAGGCTACTCAAGAATCTTCTAGAAACCTCCAAGAAATATAGTGAGACCCTCAAGTATATGAAAAAAGACCAATTAGAAATTAAGCATACACTGACTGAAATAAAGAATATTATACAGAGATCCAACAGCAGACTAGAGGATCCCAAGAATAAAGTCAAAGATCTGAAATAAGAAGAAGCAAAAAACACCCAACTGGAAAAGAAAAAAGAATCCAAAAATATGAAGATAGTGTAAGAAGCCTCTGGGACAACTTCAAGCATACCAACATCTGAATTATGGGGGTGCCAGAAGAAGACAGAGAGCAAGATATTGAAAACCTATTTGAAGAAATAATGACAGAAAACTTCCCCTACCTGGTGAAAGAAAGTGCAGGAAGTGCAGAGCCCCAAAGAAAAGGAATCCAAAGAGGACCATGCCAAGTCACATCATAATTAAAATGCCAAGGGCAAAAGACAAAGAGAGAATATTGAAAGTAGCAAGAGAAAAAGTCAGTTACCTACAAGGGAGTACCCATACGACTGTCAGCTGATTTCTCAACAGAAACTATGCAGGCCAGAAGGGAGTGGCAAGAAATATTCAAAGTGATGAATACCAAGAACCTACAACCAAGATTACTCTACCCAGAAAAGCTATCATTTAGAATTGAAGGTCAGATAAAGATCTTCACAGATAAGAACAAGCTAAAGGAGTTCATCACCATCAAACCAGTATTATATGAAATGCTGAAAGGTATCCTTTAAGAAGAAAAAGGTAAAGATACAAGATAAGAACAAGCTAAGAACAAGCTAAAGGAGTTCATCACCACAGAAAAAGGCAAAGATAAAAATTATGAACAGCAAAGTGACAACAAATACATATCTATCAACAAGTAAATCTTAAAATCAAGTGAATAAAAAATATGATGAACAGAATAAACTGGTGAATGTAATAGAATCAGGGGCATAGAAAGGGTATGGGATGACAATTCTCAGGGGCAAAGGGGTGTGGGAAGTGCAGGAAGAGACTGGACAAAAATCAAACACCTATGGACGAGGACAATGGGAGGGGTAAGGGTATGGAATGGGGTGGGGAGAAAAAAAAGAGGAACAACTGTAATAATCTAAACAATAGACTTATTTTTTTAAAAAAAAAAAAACATGTTCATAGTCACTAATCATCTGAGAGATGCAAATCAAAACGACAATGAGGTACCATCTCACACCTGTCAGAATGGCTATCATCAAAAAATCAACAAACAGCAAGTGTTGGTGAGGATGTGGAGAAAAAGGAACCCTCATGCACTGCTGGTAGGAATGAAGACTGGTGCGGTCACTGTGAAAAACAGTATGGAGTTTCCTCAAAAAATTAAAAATGTAACTCCCATTTGACCCAGTAATCCTACTTCTAGGAATATATCCCAGGAAACCAGAAACACCAATCAAAAAGGATATATGCACCCTTATGTTCATAGCAGCACAATTTACAATAGCTAAGGTTTGGAAACAGCCTAATTACCCAACAGCAGATGAGTGGATTGGAAAACTATGGCACATCTACACAATGAAATACTATACTGCCATAAAAAAGAAGGATCTTTTACCATTTGCAATAGCATGGATGGAACTGGAGAGCATTATGCTAAGTGAAATAAGCCAGTCAGAGAAAGATATGTGGGATATAATGATCAACATAAATGGATAAACAAAAATAGATCCAGAGACAAGGTAGCACTTAACAGACTGTCCAACCTCAGAGAGAAGGCAGGGGAGGGCGAGAGTTAGAGATCAACCAAAGAACTTGTATGTATGCATACCAACATAACCAAAGTACACAGACACTGGGGTGGTGAGGGCTTGTCCTTGTGGTGCAGTGGGTGGGGGGGTCAATTGGGGGGAAAGGAGACATATGTAATACTTTAAGCAATAATAAAAAGAAATAATTATACATATGTGTGTATTCAGGAGTCAGTACATACACATACTTATCATGATCTGCCTAAAAAGAGGCCTATAACAAGTGGGACACCACTCACAATGAGCATACCTAGTGCCCAGATCTTGATTTTTAACAATATCATTCACCATTAAAAGGAACGAGGGATCCTTGGAGAAATGACTGTTTCTAAGATTGTGGCAGGTAAAATACAAGGTGAGTCTTGAGCAGATATCTAGCAGTGTCAATAAGAAAATAAGCACTGAAGAAACAACTGGATGATCACTTTGTAAGGTATATAAATGTCTATTCACTATTTTGTATACCTGAAACTAATATAACATTGTATGTCAACTGTAATAAAAAAATAAATTTAAATATGTTTATAACATGTCAAAGGGACATAGAAGATAACTTGAAAGAGCTCCAATGGCCAAATTTGGAACAGTTTGGGTAAATAAATAAATAAATAAATAAATAAATAAATAAATAAAAACATAGTATTGGACTATAACACAAAGTGTAAAATAAATATCCATGGGTTTATATTGATATAGATAAGTGGTAGAATGGATAAATAAGTAGGTAAATCTTATATATAAAGTAAATCCAAATAATTTTTGTAGATACTTTGTTCTCCTGGAGGTATAGCTTAACACTTCTCCATGCCCCATTCTCCTCTTGCTTCCAAAGAGAAGAGTATGGAGAGGGAGGGGTAACTTTTTGTAGAGATACCTGGAAACCTCTACCTCAGTCAGGTGATCAAGGTTATCATCCCTAATAAGTTCTGTTGATAGCATGGTTTTCTAATGTGATACAATGAGAATGGCACTTTACCTCTGTGGTTTTCCTCCCAAAAACCCATAACCACCGTCTAACCATAAGAAAGCAAAGAGACAAACCCAAATAGAGGAACATTTCTACAAAATACCTGACAAGTACTCTTCAAAACTGTCAAGGTTATCAAAAATAGTCTGAAAAATGGTCAAGACCAGAGAAGATGACAAAATGTAATTATGGTATGCTTGATGGGATTCTAGCACAGAAAAAAAGGGCATTAAAAAGAAATTATTTAAATCTGGATAAAGCATAGAATTCAGTTGATAGTAATATGCCAATGTTGATTTTCTAGTCTTGACAAATGTACTATAGTTATTTATAATGTTAACAATAGTGGGACTTAACAAATACAACTAAAAGACAAAATGGACATCATCCAGAACCACAGGAAGGCTGGCTGAGTGGAAATTCTACAACTAGAAGGAAAGAGAAAAGCACACTGAGACAAGAAGAGGTGCAGAAGTAAAGTGCAGAGGTACAGAGGCACACTCGGAAAGGGCTGGCAACTGAGGACATGGTTGTCTTTTTCAATCAGGAGGGAGTCTCAAGCTCCCAACTGCTTTGAACTCCAATTCCAGGTGAGTCTCTGGGGACCCAGACTCATACGGGGAGAAACTGGACTGTCTGGCATCAGTCGGAACTTGAGGGCGGCTTTCTCTCAGAGGTGCTTACAGCAATTACTGGGAAGCTGAGACGTGGGGCCCCTTAGGGTAGGACTGAGGAGCAGCCATAGCTGCTTGCTCCACCCTGTTGATCCCCTGAGACCCCGCCCCACCCAAGCTGTGCCCAGAGGCTTTTGCATATGAAAGGCCTGGCCCTTTGCAATCTGAAAATTACCTAACAAACTGCAGCTAGGTCAGAGAGACCCAGAACTTCCAAAAGAAGGCCCAAGGCCCACAGCAGCTTGCATTGCTTCACAGCTGGGCCTCATGTGGGCACCTCCAAACCCCAAACAAAGAAGAGGAATCTGCAGATCTCTCTGTAGCTTCTGCTGGGTAGCCTCAGGCAGAGGCTAAATTAGCACCTCCTTAGAGATCCAAAAGCCAGTGTACCCAGTGGTCAGAGTGGGACCATCCAGATTACAACTCCTCAGATCCATAAGGGACACACTCAGGGGGCAGACTCAGAGAGCACCAAAGCCCACTGAGGCAAGTCTTGCCCCAGAAGGGTGTCTCCAGCATAGAAGTTCTACCACTGTAGACACAGCTGATTCTCACAGCCAATTGGCCTGGAGGTCAATTCCTATCAGTGATATCAATAGCAATCAAGGCTTAACTACAACAAGATTGTGCACAAAGCCCACAAAGGGGTGCACCAAGAGTGTCCACCTCAGGTAATTGGGGAGGCTGAGCCACTGGGCCCTATAGGACACCTAGCACACAAAGCCACTCTATCAACACAGGGAAGCATAAAAAATGCAGAGACAAAAAAACAGGTCACAAGTGACAGAAATGGAGGAAAGCAAACTACTGGATATAGAGTTCAAAACCACGGTTATAAGGCTACTCAAGAATCTTCTAGAAACCTCCAAGAAATATAGTGAGACCCTCAAGTATATGAAAAAGGACCAATTAGAAATTAAGCATACACTGACTGAAATAAAGAATATTATACAGAGATCCAACAGCAGACTAGAGGATCGCAAGATTCAAGTCAAAGATCTGAAATATGAAGAAGCAAAAAACACCCAACCAGAAAAACAAAAAGAAAAAAGAATCCAAAAATATGAAGATAGTGTAAGGAGCCTCTGAGTCAACTTCAAGCATACCAACATCCGAATTATGGGGGTGCCAGAAGAAGACAGAGAGCAAGATATTGAAAACCTATTTGAAGAAATAATGACAGAAAACTTCCCCTACCTGGTGAAAGAAATAGACTTACAAGTCCAGGAAGTGCAGAGCCCCAAAGAAAAGGAATCCAAAGAGGACCACGCCAAGACACATCATAATTAAAATGCCAAGGGCAAAAGACAAAGAGAGAATATTGAAAGCAGCAAGAGAAAAACAGTCAGTTACTTACAAGGGAGTACCCATATGACTGTCAGCTGATTTCTCAACAGAAACTATGCAGGCCAGAAGGGAGTGGCAAGAAATATTCAAAGTGATGAATACCAAGAACCTACAACCAAGATTACTCTACCCAGAAAAGCTATCATTTAGAATTGAAGGTCAGATAAAGATCTTCACAGATAAGAACAAGCTAAAGCAGTTCATCACCATCAAACCAGTATTATATGAAATGCTGAAAGGTATCCTTCAAGAAGAAGAAGAAGAAGAAAAAGGTAAAGATACAAATTATGAACAATACATACACATCTATCAACAAGTGAATCTAAAAATCAAGTGAATAAATAATCTGATGAACAGAATAAACTGGTGAATATAATAGAATCAGGGGCATAGAAAGGGAGTGGACTGACTATTCTCAGGGGGGAAAGGGGGATGCGGGAAGAGACTGGACAAAAATCGTACACCAATAGATGAGGACAATGGGCGCGGGTAGGGGCAGAGTGTGGGGTGGGAACCAGGTGGAGGGGAGCTATGGTGGGGAAAAAGAGGAACAACTGTAATAACCTGAACAATAAAGATTTAATTTTTTAAAAAAAACAACAGCCGAAACCGGTTTGGCTCAGTGGATAGAGCGTCGGCCTGCGGACTGAAAGGTCCTGGGTTCGATTCCAGTCAGGGGCATGTACCTGGGGTGCGGGCACATCCCCAGTCGGGGTGTGCAGGAGGCAGCTGATCGATGTTTCTCTCTCATCGGTGTTTCTGACTCTCTATCTCTCTCCCTTTCTCTCTGTAAAAAAATCAATAAAATATATTAAAAAAAAAAACAATAGTAGGAAGATAGGGCAATTCCCTGCCATATCTTTGCAACTTTTGTATAAATCTAAATGTATTATAAAATAAAAATTTTATTTACAAAAGTATTATTCACCTTTTTCTGGTCTCTAGGCAGACTAGTACAAACCATAAAAAAATTAACAGTATGACTAAGATCAACTTTTGTTCATCTCAAAGTGATTGCTCATGAGAAAAGCAGAGAAAGTCTTCCTTCTCCAAAGCAGTACTTGGCTCTGGGTATTACCATAGTAAATTCTCAAACTTTTATAGTTTAAATTCAATGTCTAAGTGTTTCTACCCTGATAAATAAAATTCCATAAAGGGAATCATTAAGGGGCTAGCAAAGGCATAGTGAGCTGGTTGTGAGCCCCCAGAGATGCAAATTACATTGATAGATTCTTTCAGCTGGGGAGAGAAGAAGGCCTTATCCAAGGACTACGGGTTGTGAATGAGTCCTACTATCATAAATAAAAGCTGAGAGCACAAGTTTTTGAAGTTCCCATTTGTCCTCTTGTAGGTCTCCCTGAAATATCACAAACTTCCCTTAACCTTCAACTAGGTTTGATCCCCTACTCTGCTTTCAAAGAACTCTAAACTGTTGCCATTGTGATGATCTAGTTAATATTGCTTTTCCTAACTGGACTATAAACTCAGGAGGTCCATGCTGCCTCCTATACCCTTCCCAACTCCCCTCAAACTACTCTGACCTAGAACAAGTGTGGTTGCACTCAATAAATATTTTGCATTAATTTCTGCCTTAATATTACCACAAATTTAGTGACTTAAAACAGCACAAGTCAGATTACAATTCCGTAGGATAGAACTCTGTCATGGGTTTCGCTGGGCTAAAACAAGGGTGTCAGCAAGCTACTTTTCTTTTTGGAGGTTGTAGAGGGAAATCTGTTTCCTCCTCAGTTAGTTTGTTGGTGGAATTCAGTTCCTTGAACATGTAGGTCCTAGGCTAGTGTTTTCTTGCTGGCTGTAAACTGAGGGTTATATTCTAGCTTCCAGAGGCCTCTGGAATCCATGGATCACAACCCCCTTTCTCCATCTTTAAGGAAATGACAGGTTGAGTACTCTTCACATAGCATCTTTCCAACTCACTCTTCTTTTGTCATCTTTCACTTTTAAGGATTGGGCCAGGATAGTCTCCCATCTCAAAGTTCTTAACCTTAATCACAACTGCAAAGTCCCTTTTGCCATAAAAGGTAACATATTTACAAATACCAGGGGTTAGTATATGGACACCTTCACAGATGAAGGGGGCTATTATTCTGCCTACCACACATTTGTTGAATGAAAATGTCAAACTATAAAGTGATTAAGTTATTTATTTTTCATGCATTGTGGGAACTTTATAAGGTTTTGTAACTACTTTTAAAATTTGTCGTTACATCATTTCAGTTTTCTATAAATATTAGTCTTATAATTGGCAGTGATACCCTTAAAAACAAAAGATGAAAGTGTTTCACTTTAGAAAATCAAATGATAAAAGCACTTACGAAGCACTAAGATGTCCCAGGGACTTGGCTAAGTTCTTCAGTTGCATCATTTCATTTCATTTTCACAAACACGAAGAAATGAATTCAAGTAATATGTCCTCATTTTGCAGATGAGAAAGATAAATTTTAAATATTTAGTAAATCTCCTAAATTCATACAGCTAGTCACTAGTTGAGAAACTAGTATTCAAAACCAAACCTGACAAAGTTCAGAGTCGATGTATCCACCAGATGAACAATGCTGTCTGGCAAGGAAGAGGCTATTTAGGAAAGCCCAGCATTAGCCTTTGGCTGAGTTTTGGAGCTAATCATACCAAGATATGAAATGGGTGGGATCTAACAACCAATAGAGAAAAACAGGATCCTCTGTCACCTAAGCAAATGAAACAAGAGAAAAGGAGCAAATGAGGCAAGGCTGGAACTGGGTGAATGGTGGATGAAAGGAGTTGAGGTGAGCATGAGAAAGGATCCAGTAACTGACCTCTGCCTCTCTATTGAAATGTTATGTGTGTGTTACATTTATTTTTGTCATTTTAAAATCTTCTCAGCATTTATTTTCAATTGCATTATTGGGATAAAGCTTATATCCATAATATTCACCTTTTTAAAGTGTACAATACAGGGGACATCAGCATCATGGCAGAATGAGAAGACTCATTTGTTTCTCCTTTTAGATCTACAACAAGTCATATAACTGTAATTCAACAAGAGATCCCCAACTCAACACAGAAACACATCTGAAAGATGCACGCATCAGAACATTGGAAGGTGGTTATAGTACAATAAGTAGCAGAGGCAGGATGGGAAAAAGGACAAGGACTGTGGCTGTAGATGCAGTTCAGTACCCACTGCAGCTACACAAGGGCAGTAGTGGTTGAAAATCCAGGCTGCAGCCATCACACTACAGCCTAGAGTGTAAGGACAGAAGCATTGTTCCTCCAGGAAAAGGTATCCCCATTCCCCTCTCCCTGTTATGGCAGACACTGAAAAATTAGGCTGGGGATCCTTAAACAGTACTGCAGTGCAGCAGCCAGTGCTGGCTAGGGGCAGAGCTGTGAGACTGTGAACCACACCAATCCCTGCAGAGCCCAGTGGAGGCCATGAGAATATCTCAAAAAATACAGTAAGACCAACAGCCATTAGTAAAAATAAAGTAGCACTGGAAGATAGTGAAATCAGTCCTCCATTACCCACCACATTCCCCCACCACAGTGGTGGTATCCCATAGTCAAAGTGAGTTTTTCTGAGAGGGGACATTCATCATTCCAGTGGGTATGCAGCATTTTCTTTAGGGTGATGCTAATCCTCTGCAATTACAGAGGCACAAGTTGGGCAGGTGTAAGAAAACAAAAACATGTGCTCTGACCATTTACTAGATAGAAAATAAAACAAAAGGTACCACACCTATCAAAATGCTGAGTTGTTAAGAGCAAAACAGTATCTAAACAAGAAAAGAGTTCACTACCTCAAATGTTCAGGCAGAGAAACAATCCATCAAATACCATGAACAACCAGGGTAACATGGGAGCACAGAAAGAAAATTAAAAGTCTCCAGAAACCAAATTCAAGGTCAAGGAAGACTGTCAGTTAAATTTAACATTTCAGTTATGAAGAAGATTAACAAGATACAAAAGAATTCAGAAGGGCAGTTCAATTAGCTCAGGAATAAAACAAATTAACAAAAGGAGTACGTTACCGAAGAAACTATAAAAAACAATCAAACAGAAATTCTGGAGCTGAACTCAACAAATGAAATGAGGAATGCATTACAGAACATTGAAAACTGAGCAGACCAGATGTAAGAGAGAATTATTGAGCTTAAAGATAAAACCTACAAATGACTCAGGAGGGAAGAAGAGAGAGAACTAAGAGGAGAGAGAGAGAGAGAGAGAGAGGAAGGAAGGAAGGAAGGAAGGAAGGAAGGAAGGAAGGAAGGAAGGAAGGAAGGAAGGAAGGAAGGAAGGAAGGAAGGAAGGAAGGATTTACTAGAATCATCTGACTCCATTAGAGAAAGCAACAGGTGGTTGATGGTATACCAGAAGGAGAAGAGGAGAAGATAGGGAGAAGGGAACAGAGAGCTTAGTCAAAGAAATAATTGATGAAAACTTCCAAAGTCTATGGAAAAAACTGGACTTTAGCATAGAGCCGTGGGCGGCAAACTGCAGCTCGCGAGCCACATGCGGCTCTTTGGCCCCTTGAGTGTGGCTCTTCCTAAGCCTTAGGAATACCCTAATTAAGTTAATAACAATGTACCTACCTATATAGTTTAAGTTTTAAAAATTTGTCTCTCAAAAGAAATTTCAATCATTGTACTGTTGATATTTGGCTTTTTTGACTAATGAGTTTGCCAACCACTGGAGAGGAAGCTAACAGAACACTTAATTATATAAATACAAGAAGCTCTCCAAGACACATTTTATGCAAACTGTAAAAAATAAATGACAAAGAAAAATTATCAAGCCAGCCAGAAAAAAAAAAATACTGTAACCTACAAAGAAAGCCTCATTAGATTATCATCAATTTTTTTTCAATGGAGACATTACAAGCCAGAAAAAAAGGATCAGCCAAGGATAATTTTTCCAGAAAAGTTATCCTTTAAATATGAAGAAGAAATGCAATCTTTCCCAGACAAATCAAAGCTGAGGGAATTTTCCACTGCAGGACCTGCATTACAAGAAATGTTGAAAGAAGCACTTCTGCTGGAAACAAAAAGACAAAAGTATGCAAAACTTTAACTGACAGAGCAGAAAATTGTGACTTTACTTCAGAATAGGATATTAAACAATTATAACATAGAAATTAAAGGGGGAAAGGCATATAAAATAACTATAAGTAATGCAATTTGTTAATGAATGTACAACATTACAAAGAGATAATTTGTGACAAAATCATAAAAGGGAAAGTGGACAATAACAACATGTAGGGGTGACTGAAGATTAGAAACAATCAGAAGAAAAATGACTATTCCATGTATGAGACATCTAACTGAAGCATAATGTAAACACAAAATAAAAATCCAGAGCTAAGACATTAAATATAAAAAGAAGAAATGGAGAAAAAAATAACAGAAAACTGCCAAAATAAAATAGCAGAATCACTACAGAGAAGAAAAAATTAGATATAAAGAGCAACCAGAAAACAAAAGATAAAATGACTGTAAGTCTGCATGTATCAATAACCACCATTAATGTAAATGAACTGAAATCACCTATCAAAAGACACAGAGTAGCATGATGGATTAAAAATCAAGACCCAATTATATGTTGCCTGCAGAAGGCTTATTTCAGATCCAAAGACAAATATAGGCTCAAAGTGAAATGGTAGAAGATAATACTCCAAGCAAATAGCATCCAGAGTAAGTGATCGAGCCATACATATAAGCAACAAAATAGATTTCAAAATAAAAGGTAATCAGAGTCAAAGATGGATAATTTATGACCATGAAGAGGACAATTTATCAAGAAGATATAACACTTATCAATATATATGCAACCCAACCCTGGAACATCAAAATATATAAAGCAATTACTAACAGACCTAAAGGAAGAAACTAAAAAAGTACAATTATAGTAGGGGACCTGAATATCCCAATTATAGCAATGGACAGATCACGCAGGCAGAAAATTGATAAGGAAATATAGACCTTAAATTACACATTAGACCATAAAAACTTAATTGATATTTTAGAATGTTCCATCCCAAAATGAAAGTATACACATTTTTCTCAAGTGCACATAGAGCAGTCTCAAAGACAGACCATATTTTGGGGCACAAAACTGGACTCAACAAATTTAATAAAACTGAAATCATACTAAGTATATTATGTAACAAAAATGGTATGAAACAAAATTAACTACAAAAAGAAATATGGAAAAAATAAAAATATGTGGAGATTAAACAAAATGCTACTGAATAACTATTAGGTCAAAGAAGAAGTAAAAGAAGACATCAAAATATACATAGAAACAAATAAAAATAAAAATATGACATACAAAAATTTGGAGGATGCAGCAAAAGTGGTCCTTAAAGGGAAATTTATAGCATTACAAACCTACCTCAAGAAACATGAAAAATTCCAAAAATGAACAATCTAGCTTTACACCTTAAAGAACTAGAAAACAAAGAACAAACAAAGCCCAAATTCAGTAGAAGAAAGGAAATAATAATAAAACAAAAGTGAAATAGTAAACAAAAAATAATTAGAAAAAAATTAATGAAACAAAGAACT
This sequence comes from Myotis daubentonii, assembly GCF_963259705.1. Lineage (NCBI taxonomy): Eukaryota > Metazoa > Chordata > Mammalia > Chiroptera > Vespertilionidae > Myotis > Myotis daubentonii. The sequence continues at coordinate 122,001,454 of NC_081842.1, forward strand.
GGTTCTTTGAAAAGATAAACAAAATTGACAAACCTCTTATTGGACTCACTAAGGAGAAAAGAGAGAAGATTCCAATAAATTAAATCATAAATGAAAAAGAAATTACAATGGACATCACAAATATACAAAAGATTATAACATATTATGAAAAGCTATATGCCAACCTTGAAGAAATAGACAAATTCTTAGAAGTATGCAACCTTCCTATAATGAGTTATGAAGGAGAATTTGAAAGAGTGATAAAAAAAAAAACCTCCCAAAAAACAAAAGCCCAGAATCATATGGCTTCATTAGTAAATTCTACCAAAATTAAAGGTTTAAAACCAATCCTTCTCAACCTCTTCCAAAAAAATTAAAAAGAGGGAATACTTCCTACTCATTTTATGAGGCCATCATTACCCTGATATAAAAATTTGCCAAGGACAATGCAAAAGAAAGAAAGAAAGGAAGAAAGAAAGGAAGAAAGAAAGAAAGAAAGAAAGAAAGAAAGAAAGAAAGAAAGAAAGAAAGAAAGAAAGAAAGAAAGAAAAAGATCTAGCTGGTGGTCTGACTCAGTGGATAGAGTGTCAGCCTGCGGACTAAAGGGTCCCAGGTTCAATTCCAGTCAAGGGCACATGCCTGGGTTTCAGGTTCGAGCCCCAGTAGGAGGCATGCAGAAGGCAGCCTACCAATGATTCTTTCTCACCATTGATGTTTCTATCTTTCTCTCCCTTCTCTCTGAAATCAATAAAAAATATATATTTAGAAAGAAAGAAGGGAAGAAAGAAAGAAAGAAAGAAAGAAAGAAAGAAAGAAAGAAAGAAAGGAAGGAAGGAAGGAAGGAAGGAAGGAAGGAAGGAAGGAAGGAAGGAAGGAAGGAAGGAAGGAAGGAAGGAAGAAAGAAAGAAAGAAAGAAAGAAAGAAAGAAAGAAAGAAAGAAAGAAAGAAAGAAAGAAAGAAAGAAAGAAAGGAGAAATAAAGAAAAAAAGAAAGAAGCTTGATAGCAGTATGATCAAGTGGGATTTATTTTAGGGATGTAAAGATGATTCAACATTCACAAATTAATCAATGTTTTATACCACATTAATAAAATTTGAAAATTGTATGATCATAGCAATAGATACAGAAAAAGCATTTGACAAGAAAAAAATCCATTTATAATTTTAAAAACCACTTAATAAAATAGGTAGAGATGAAAAGTACCTCAGCATTATCAAAGCCATATATGCTAACATCTTGCTCAATCGTGAAAAACTAACAGATTAGGGACAAGACAAAGACTACCACTTTTGATCACTGTTGTTTAACATAGTACTGGAAGTCCTAGCCAGAGCAATTAGGCAAGAAAAAAATGCACTCAGATTGAAAATTGAAGAAGTTATACTGTAACTATTTGAAGATGATGATCCTATATATAGAAAACCCAAACAACTGTACCAAAAACAAACAACAAACAAAACCCACAAACTATTAAAAACAATACAGTCTCTTCAATAAATACTGCTGGGAAAATCGGATAGGTACATGCAAAAATGAAACTAGACTACCAACTTATACCATACACAAGAATAAACTCAAAATGGATAAGACTTAAACATAAGTCATGAAACCATAAAAATCTTACAAGGGCCCTAACCGGTTTGGCTCAGTGGATAGAGTGTCGGCCTGCAGACTCAAGGGTCCCAGGTTCGATTCTGGTCAAGGGCATGTACCTTGGTTGCGGGCATATACCCAGTAGGGAGTGTGCAAGAGGCAGCTGATAGTTGTTTCTCTCTCATCAACGTTTCTAACTCTCTATCCCTCTTCCTTCCTCTCTGTAAAAATTCAATAAAATATATTTTAAAAATCTTAAAAGAAACTATATACATGCAAAATCTCAGATCTCTCTCTCTCTCTCATAGTAATATGTCTATGGATACATTGCCTAGGGAAAGAGAAATAAAATAAAAAATAAACAAATGGGACTACATCAAAATAAAAAGCTTCTGCACAGCAAAAGAAATAAACATCAAAATGAAAAGGGAGCCCACTGTATGGGAGAACATATTTGGCAATGATATATCTGATAAATGGTTACTATCCAAAATATATATGGAACTCAGACAACTTAACAAAATGAACAGAAACAATCCAATTAAAGACCAAAATAGACACTTCTCTGAAATGGCCAAAAGACATACGAAAAAATGCTCAAAGTCACTAATCATCAGAGAGATGCAATTTAAAATGACGATGAATTATCACCTCACACCTGTCAGAATAGCTACCATCAGCAAATCAACAAAAGACAAGTGTTGGTGAGGATGTGGACAAAGGGAACACTACTGGTGGGAATGCAGACTGGTGCAGCCATTATGAAAAAGAGTATGGGGTTTCCTCCAAAAAATTAAAAATGGAACTCCCATTTGACCCTGTGATCCCACTTTTAGGAATATATCCTCAGAAATCTGAAACACCAAGCTGGAAGAATGTATGCACCCCAATGTTCATAATAGCACAATTTATAATAGCTAAGATCTAGAAATAGCCCAAGTGCCCATCAGTAGATAAAAAAGCTGTGGTACATTTATTTATTCCATGGAATACTATGCAGCAGTAAAAAAAGAAGGATCTCTTACCCTTTGTGACAGCCTAGAGGGACCTGAAGAGTATTATGCTAAGCAAAATATGCCAGTCAGAGAAAGACAAGTATCACATGATCTCACTCATATGTGGAATCTAATGAACAAAATAAACTAATTAACCAAATAGATCCAGAGACATAGAAGCATGGAACAGACTGATGAATTTCAGAGGGAAGGTGAGGGTGGGGGGTGGGAGGAGAGATTAACCAGAACTTATATGCATTTATGCATATCCCATGGACACTGACAATAGTGTGAAGGCCTGAAAGTGGCAGGTGTGGGGTAAATGGAGGTCAATGTGGGGAGGGTGGGGGGAGATAGAACATCTGTAATACTTTCACCAATAAAGATAAATTAAAATTAAAATCCTATATAATAAAGAGGTAATATGCAAATTGACCCTCACACCCTCACATCATCACAAGATGGCCACCCCCACGTTGTCACAAGATGGCTGGCAGGGGAGGGCAGTTGGTGGTGACCAGGCCTGCAGGGGAGGGCAGTTGGGAGGGACTAGGACTGCAGGGGAGGGTAGTTGGTGGCAACCAGGCTGGCAGGGGAGGGCAGTTGGGGGCCATCAGGCCAGCAGGGGAGGGCAGTTAGGGGGGACCAGGCCTAAGGAGAAGGCAGTTGGGGGCGATCGGGCTGGCAGGGGAGCAGTTAGGTGTCAATCTGGCCAGCAGGGGAGCGGTTAGGGGGTGATCAGACTGGCAGTAGAAGCGGTTAGAGGCAATCAGGCAGGCGAGTGGTTAGGAGCCAGCAGTACCAGATTGTGAGAAAGATGTCCTACTGCCGGTTTAAGCCTGATTGCAGGATCGGGCCTAAACCGGCAGTTGGACATCCCCTGAGGGGTTCCAGATTAGAGAGGGTGAAGGCTGAGCTGAGGGCCACCCACCCCCAGTGCATGATTTTCATGCACCGGGCCTCTAGTATAAAAATAAAAACAATAAACAAATACAGTCAAGTTGTAGGAAACAAAATCAATGTACAAAAATTTTGTTCTTATATAGTAACTACAAAATATAGAGACATTAATTTAAAAATCCAATTTAAAACCACAACAAAAAGAATAAAGTACCTAGAAATATACTTAACAAAGGAGGATACACTAACATACTGCTGGTGGGAATGTAAATTGGTGCAGCCACTATGGAAAACAATATGGATGCTCTTCAAAAAGTTAACAATAGAGCTACCATATGACCAGCATTCCTCTTTTGAGTATCTACCAAAAAATTTTGAAAACACTTATTTGTAAAGATATATGTACCCTTATGTTCATTGTAGCATTACTTCCAATAGCCAATACATGAAAATAGCCTAAGGGTTCTTTGATAAATAGTTATATAAAGAAGTGGTACATACATACAATGAAATAGCACTCAGCCATAAAAAATACTAAATATTGCCATTTGTGACAACATGGATGAATCTTGAGAATATTATGCTAAGTGAAATGTCAGATGTAAAAGAACAAGTACTACATATATTATTTCACTCATACTAGTAAGTGGGATATAAAACAAAAAACAAAAAGTGAACAAACAAAACAAAGAAATATAAAAATGGACTCAAATACTGACAACAAAATGGTGGTAACCACAGGAAAATGGGGTTGGGGAAGGAAGAAGAGGGTAAAGAGGATCAAATATTCATATCCTATATAATAAAAGCCTTGGGTTGTCTGGTTGGCCACTCAACCAATCAAAGTGTTATATGCTAATGATATGCTAAAGCCGCTCAACCGCTCACTATGACGTGCACTGACCATCACGGGGCAGATGCTTCAACCAGAAGGTTAGCGTGTTGCTGGGGTCTGACCAATCGGGACTGAGCAAGATAAGCTGGACACGCCCTGGAGGCCCCCCCCCCCTCCGCGGTCCCACCCCGGCTAGACAACCTCCTGCATCCCTCCCCAAACCTGACTGTGCACCAGTGGGGTCCCTCGGCCTGGCCTGCACCCTCTCACAATCCAGGACCCCTCAGGGGATACCAGAGAGCTGGTTTTGGCCTGATCCCACAGGCCAGGCCGAGGGACCCACTGGTGCATGAATTCGTGCACCAGGCCTCTCGTGATGATATAAGGAGACTGGACTTCAGGTAGTGAGCACATAATAGACTATACAGGTGTCATAGTGTTGTACACCTGAAATTTATTTAATGTTATTAACCAACTAGAGGCCTGATGAATGAAATTTGTGCAAGGCGCTTGGCCCCCACCACCACCACAGCTACAGGCCTCTGCTTCGGCCCCTGTCCACCATGGCTTCATCCGGAAGGAAGGACATCTGGTTAGCATATTATGCTTTTATTATTATAGATGTTATCTTAATAAATTTAATTAGCAAATAAATTGTAAAAGTCAATGGTTTTGATATTCACTAAATTGTGCAATCATCATCACAATCTAATTATAGAACATTTGCATTACCTAAAAAAAAAAAAAGTACCCCTTAGCAGTCACTCCCCATTCCCATCATTGTCCCTTGCCCCCAGGCAACCACTGATTTATTTTTGTTCTGTACAGATTTGCCTGTCCTGGAAATTTTATATGAATTCAATTATACAATATGTATCCTTTTGTGCCTGGCTTATTTCACTTAGCATAATGTGTTCAAGGTTCATCCATGCCAAAGCACATACGAGGATTTCATTTTAAAGCTAAATAATCTTCCATTGTATGCTATGTTTACCTATTCATCTGTTAGTGGGTATTTGGGTTAGTTCCAGCTTTTGGCTATGGTGAATAATGCTGCTATGAACATGGGTATACAAATATCTGTTCAAGTCCCTGATTTCAAGACTTTTGTGTATATACTCAGAAGTGGAATTGCTGAATCATATGGTAATTCTGTTTAATTGTTTTAGGAACTGCCAAGTACCTGATTCCCTCCAGTGTCTGCACCTTTTTTCTTGCCTAATTGCTTGGTCTACATTATATTGTAAACTGAATGCCCCTCCCCATCGAATTCCTATCTGGAACCCCTAATCCCCAATGTGATGGTATTTGGAGGTGGGGTTTCCGGAAAGTATTATGCTTATGAAGGTGATGTCCTCACGAATGGCATTAGTGCTGTTATAAGAAAAATCACAAGAAAGATAGTCTTTCTCTCTCTTCAATGGGAGTATACACAAGAAGGAGGTCATCTGTAAACTGTAGAAAGCGCTCACCAGGTACTGAATTGTCAGGCACCTTGATCTTTAGATTTCCCATTATACCCAATTATGAGAAATAAAGATCTGTTGTTTAAGTCACCCAGTTATGGTATTCTGTTATAGTATCCCAAACTGAACAAGACAAGCCAGAACTTTTAATGCTTTATTAAATAAAAATAGTAAAAAGGAGCATTCTGGTCTTGTCACTAACTTTATTTTTTTATTTTATTGAATTTATTGGTGTAGCATTGGTTAATAAAATCATACAGGTTTCAAGTGTACAATTCTATAATATGTCATCTGTGTATTGTATTACATGTTTCTTGTTACTAATTTTAGAGAAATAGCTTTCATCCCCTCCCCCCACCGAATGTGAGATTAGCTGTGAGTTTTTACATATGCTCTTTTTTATTTTCATTTATTTCCTTCTATTCCCAGTTTGTTAAATGTTTTTATCCTTGAAAGAGCATTTAATTTTGTCACATGCTTTCTTCTGCATAAATTGAGATGCTTGTTTAATATTTTGCCCCTTCATCCTGTTAATGTGGTTTATTATATGACTGATTTTCCCATATTGAAGCATCTTTGCATTGCAGGAATAAATCCTACTTGGTCCTGGAGAGTAGTCTGTTGAATTCAGTTTGATAGTATTTTCTTGAAGATATTTTACATCTATATTGTAAGGAATATTCACGTGTAGTTTTCTTTTCTTGTAATGTTCTTGTCTGGCTTTGATATTAGGACAATGCTGGCCTCCTAAGATGAAGGGGTCCCTCCTCATCAACATTTTGAGTTTGAGAATTATTGGTATTATTCTTCTTTAAATGTTTGGCAGAATGTACCAGTGAAGCCATCTGGTCCTTGTCTTTTTGGTAGGAAAATTTTTTATTACTGATTCAGTATCTTCATTAGTTAGAGGTCTATTTAAATTTTCTATTTTTTCATGATTCAATCTTAGTAGGTTTTGTGTGGGTAGGATTTTGTCCATTTTATCTAGGTTATCCAATTGTTGGCATGCAGTTATTCATAGTGCCCTCTTATAATCTTTTCTATTTCTGTAGAATTGGTAGTAATATCCCCACTTTTATTTCTTATTGTAATAATTTTCTCTCTTTTTTTTTTAGTCCATCTGGCTAAAGATTTATCCAATTTATTTATTTCTTTGAAAAAACTAACTTTTGGCTTTATTGATTTTTTTCTATTATGTTTCTATTCTCTATTTTATTTATCTATGTTTCAATCTTTATTATTTCCTTCCTTCTTCTAGCTTTGAGGTTAGTTTGTTCTTCTTTTTCTAGTTCCTTAAAGTATAAATTTAGATTGTTGACTGAAGATCCTTATTTTTAATGTAAGTATTTACAGTTATAAATTTTCCTCTTTACAGTGCATCCTTGAAATTTTGGTATGTCAATATTTTCATTTTTATTCATTCCTAAGTATTTTCTAATTTTCTTTGTGATTTCCCCTTTACCTAGATACATGTCCTTGACTGGAAATCAAACCCATGACCCTTTGGTGCGTGGCCAATGCTCTAACCACTGAGAACACTGACCATGGCTTTCTCTCATTTTTTAAAAAGATCATTATTATTGAAAGTATATCATAAGTCCCCAAGCCCCCATTGACCTCTTCAAGCCTGCTCCTGCCCCCCACCCCAGGCCCTCATCACCCCATTTTCTTTGTCCATGCATTATGCATATGTGTATACAAGTTCATTAGTTGATCTCTTCCCACCCACCCTCCCCTGCCTTCCCTCTGAGGTTCTGCTTCTATGTCTCTGGATCTATTTTTGTTCATCAGTTTACTTTGTTCATTATATTCCACTTATAAGTGAGATCATGTGATACTTACCTTTCTCTGATTGGCTTATTTTGATTAGCAAAATACTCTCCAGGTCCATCCATGCTATTGTAAATAGTAAGAGTTCTTTCTTTTTTATTGCTGCATAGTATTCCATTTGTAAATGTACCACAGTTTTTTTTACCTGCTCATCTGCTGATGAACACTTACTCTGTTTCCAGATCTTAGCTATTGCAAATTGCATTTCTATGAACATAGGGGTACATATATTCTTTCTGATGACTGTTTTGGGTTTCTTAGGATATATTCCAAAAAGTGGGGCCACTGGGTCAAATGAAAGTTCCATTTTTAATTTTTTTAGTAACACAGGCCATGGTTCAAGTTTCTGCATAATACTTTCTTTGGAAACTCACACTAGCTTAATACAAGTGAAACACCCACTTCACATTGACATGTGGTATGTAGGACATCCACTGCATCTTCACTACACACTGAGCATCAACAGTTTCATCCCATGTTTTCACCTTCTAAGCACAGGTCTGGCTGTGATTGTGGAGATGGTTGTCAAGTACCTGATTCCCTCCCAGAAACTCTGGCCATTGTTCATGCAGTGCCCTGCTTTGCTTTGGATGAACAGTGAATTTTAAGCTCTCTCCTGGATGCTATCCTTACCTCCATGATTGGAGACAATGCTGTGAAAGATCTCTCGTCTTGCTTGGTAGCAGTGTTCTTTTAGCTGCCAACATGACTATAACACTCCGGACAGTTACAGCATGGTAATTTTTGCATGCATCCTACAGAATCTCTGAGTTACAACACACAATACTGAAAACCATTACTTGGCATGATATATAATTTGTTTCCTTAAAATTACATTTTAGCCAACAACTTTAAGCTCCTATAACCAGAGTATCCAGACAGTGGGATGGGGATAAACAAAAAACAAAAGGTATAGTCCTTGACTACATTCTAGTTTCAAAGACTGAATTTACAAACTGCAGATGCTTGCGGAACAATTTCTCAATGAGTGCAGATTCTTGTTAAACCATTGTGTATGACTATATATCATGTCACAATAGCTTAAAAGATAACAGAATTTGGTGGAGTCAATTGGGGAAAACTTGAAAAAGCATCATTAATCCATATTTGAAGGAGACCAGACTTTGGACAAGTGGAAGGGTGAGCATTTTCTTGGCCTATATCTCTTCCCCCTTTGTCTTGTTTGAAAAGTATTTTAAAACTTAATGCTGTATTATTTTGTCCTCTGACAACTGAGGACTGATTATAATTAAATTAATAAAATTCTAAAAAAGAATCTCTGACAAGAAAAAGAAAATCTTTGTCCAGTGATGCCAAATAAGTGAAGAAAATAGGAAGTAGAGCCTACAATGTCTTGAGACACTTTCTGCCCCACAAGAGTTAGCTCTTTGCTCATGTGTCCCATTCCCTCACAGCAGCACTTGGCCTTGACACTTAGAACTAGCTGCAGGAAGTGTCTCCCACTTGCAGCACATGAGCTGAGGCAGCGAGGGTTGAACCTCAGAACTGAGCTGAGTCTTCCAACACATCACAAGTCACATCACAGAACCTGTGCAGTCCTTGGTACCACTTTCTAAAGAGCTTTGAAGCTTAGAACCCTTAAGGGTAGGCATTCTTTCCTGTGCTGCTGGGGCTATCTGGGTCCTAGTCCCAAGTTCCTGTCTTCAAGAAGCAGTTACCTTAAATCCTAAGCCATGCTCTGTACTCACCAGTGGCTCCCACGCTTCCCTGTGTTGAGTATTAAAACACCTAGTCCTTGCTTTTTGTCTTTCCCCTAAGCCACCTCAGTGGGTCCACAGAAGAATTGGTAGTGCAGTGAGAATGGCTATGCGTGAGTGCTAATGTGAACTTCCCAGAGCCTGGGAACCACTCTTGTGCCTGTCAAAGAGCCCTAGCTGGAAGCCTTTTGGACTGCAGCTGCAGCCTAGGGAGAACTGGAGAGGCAGCAGGCCACAATGAGGCTATTGGTCTTAGAAGTGTATGGGCATGCTTTTCTTTGATGGCAAATACCTCTTTCTCTCATACACTCAGAAACACTAAGTCATGTATCCAACTTCACTAAGTGAGGTATTCCATGGGGTTCACCTTTTTCATATCATTGGTTTGCTATTCAGGCAGTAAAACTTTTACATCATTTTTAAGAAACTCTTTAGATTGCATTACAAATTTGCCTTCCTTTTTAAACAGAAATTATGTATTGAACATGATTTTAACATTGGATTAAGGAGTCAAGGTCATCAGCTATTACCACTACTAAAATCATACCAATTACGGTTTACTCCAGGAAAAGGGCATGCGTTCTCTTTGTAGGCAGTCACTCAGGATCAAAATGCATCAACAGTCATGTGCAGACCTATTCAGGTAGAACTTGGGGAATGCCATGAAATACTTGCATAATTAATTCTATTACATGAACTAAGCAGTTTACTAATGAAAATGTTGTATATGTGCAGGTCAGTTTTTAAAAACAGAAAAAAAAAATTCCCTGGAAGGTGACTCCATAGTTGGAGCATTGGCCAGAGCAGTAAGGGATAGCAGGTTGCATTCCCTGTCAAGGGCATGCACCTGGGTTGCAGGTTCAATCCCCAGCCCCAGTCAGGGTGTGTGCAGGAGGCAACCAATTGGTGTGTCTCTTTCACATTGATGTTTCTCTCTGTCTTTCCCTCTCTCTTCCACTCTCCCTAAAAATCAATGGAAAAAAATATCCTTTAGTGAGTATTAACAACAACAAAAAAATTAAATAAAGGGAATCTTATCCATTAATTTCTTTTTCGGGGTGAAAAAAAACAAAAACCAAACGCATCATGTTCTTGTAGCTTTTAAACACCTTGCCCCATAGGGTCAGGATTTGGGAACCAGCCTATTAGGGTATTGAACACATCAGTACCATTTGTAAACAAATGGCTCCTCATGTAAGAAAGGAATGTTCCATGCTGTCTCTTCAGCTTGCTTGTGGGCACTTCTAGAGCAAGGACCATGTCATACTCCTTTTTGTATCCCCGAGATGAGACATCATAAATACTTAATAAATATGGTTGACTAGATAATGATTAGTGTTATTTATGGATTAAGGAAGCATGTATCTACCTAAGTAAGCTATTGAAACTATTAAATATTTACTGTAAATATATGTTAACATAAAAAATAACTCAGAAGGTCTGTGTATCTCTGGAAGATTATCATCTCTATGAAAATTATTCATTTTGGATTCTGTAGAGCAATTAGAAAAATGAGTTATTTTGAGATTTGAAGAAAGTGTTCTTTCTGTTGTCACTTTGTTCAACAGTGAAACTTTATTTTCAGTGTATCTGCTGTATATTGTTTATATTTTTAAGGATTTAAAAAATTTTTTGTTGTGATGAAAACTTTTAACCTACTCTCTTTGAACTTTCAAATATGCAATACAGTATTTTTCACTATACTCACCATGTTGTACATTATATCCCCAGAACTTATTTACTTTATAACTGGAAGTTGGTACCTTTTGACCACCTTCACTCATTTCTCCCACCTCCATTCTCTGTTTCTGTCTTTTAGATTCTACATATATGTAAGATCACACAGTATTTGTTTTTGTCTGACTTATTTCACTTATACCCTCAAGGTCCACTCACATTATTATAAAAGGCAAAATTCCTTTTTTTTAATTGCTGAATGATATTCCATTTTATATATATGAATATATTCTTTAACTATTTATTCATCAGTTGTCACTTAGGTTGTTTTCATGTCTTGGCTATTTTTAAAATGCTACAGTGAACATGGCAGTGCAACTACCTTTTCAAGATAGTAATTTTATTTACTTCAGATATATATTCATAAGTAGAATTGCTCAATCATATAGTATTTCTATTTTTAATTTTTTTAGGAACTCCTATACTGTTTTCCAATTTACATTCCCATCAACAGTACACAAAGGTTCCTTTTCTTTACATCCAGCATTTATGTCTTGTTCTTTATATAATAACCATGCTAACATAGGTGAGATGATATCTCATTGTGGTTTTAATTTGCATTTCCCTAATTGCTAGTGATATTGAACATATTTTCATGTACTTGTGGGCCATCTGTATGTCTTCTCTGAAAACACATCTATTTTCTCCCCTAGAACTAAAAGAATATTCAGTATTGAAGAATTTAGGTTCATCAAATTAAACCTGTACAGACTGAATTAAAAATAAAATATTCTTTCCCAAAATTCTTAAATATATGCGTGGCTGCACCCACTATTATTGTTCCTTTGTTAGTCCATACTCTAAGAAGACAATGACACTTCTCTATTGCTTGCTGTTGTTCTTTAGATTTAGATCTGGTGTATGGTTCCTCTGTGTTGCTTCCTCCACCAACTCAGATGTACTCGGCCAAGCAAAGACTGATATTTAGCAGATGTTCGTTTAACAGAATTAGAATCACAGTAGATGTCTATAAATGTAAGTATCCTATATAATAAAAGAGAAACATGTAAATTGATCATCCCTCCACTACACTCACCAGCCAATCAGGAGTGAGTATGCAAATTAACCCAACAAAGATGGTGGGTTAATTTGCGTACACAGGCACCAGGCTGAGGACAGAATGGGAGAGCCGGCAGAGAGTGGAGCAGCTTGGGGAACTTGGCTCCCCAAGCTGCCAGACGGAGAGCAGAGAGGGAGAGCTGGCAGCTTGGAGGACTTGGCAGAGTGAGAGGCCATGGGACGGAGACAGAGCAGGAAGGGAAAACCAAGATCGAGAGGAGCACCAGGAATTCTGGGAATAGTAGTTTTGGTGGCAGCCCCAGGACCAGAAGCAGAAGCCCAGGGGGCTGGGGGGGGACCACCAGGAATGCTGGGAATCGTAGTCTGGTGGCAGATGGATCTCCTAGACCTGTGGTCATCAAACCGCAACTCACGAGCCACATGCGACTCTTTGGCCCCTTGAGAGTGGTTCTTCCACAAAATACCACGTGCGGGCGCGCATGTACAGTGCGATTGAAACTTCGTGGCCCATGCGCAGAAGTCAGTATTTTGTGGAAGAGCCACACTCAAGGGGCCAAAAAGCTGCATGTGGCTCACAAGTCGTGGTTTGCTGAGCTGCAGTTTGCTGACCACTGTCCTAGACACTAGATCAAAGTGAGCCTGGAGCAAGTTACTGTTGCGGTGGGGGATGGAGGGAAAGCAAAGGTGAGAGACATAAGTAAAATCAGAGTGTCTAGGAAAAATTAAAGGGAAGATATCCTAAAACTTCCAGGAAACCTCCACCAATGAAGCAAAGAAAAAAAAATGCCTCTATTATTCTGTGAGCAACAAACCAAACTGAGTTGGGGTCTCAAACAATTCGCTCATGTGATTGCAAAGACAAACAGAAACTCCCAGATTGGAGAGGGCTCCCCTGAGGGCTCCCAGATTGGAGAGGGTACAGGTCGGGCTGAGGGACCCCCACACCCCCCAGTGCATGAATGTTGTGCACCGGGCCTCTAGTATGAAATATAAAACAAAAAGTTCTAATCTGTGATTCTATTAGTCCCTTCAACAAATGGAAACTTTGTAAATACAATTAAAATTAAAAACAATTTTATTATTCAAAAATAGTTGTGGAATTGTACTGTGATCACCTTTAACAAAATACCATATAGTAAGTATGCATAATCCAGAAAGAGTTCACATTAGAGTAATGGTTAAATGATGGTGCTCTGAAGTCGCACTGACTGAGTACAAATGCCACTCCTTCCACTTACTCAGCATGAGATTAGCGGGACTTACCCTCTTTTAACTTCTGCTTTTGATTCGTTAAAATGGGAGTATAGTACTTGACTCATGGGACCATAAGCATTAAATAAATTAATATATTTAAGTACTTAGAAGAGTTTTTGCCCATAGTAAATACTTAATAAATACTATTATTTATTATTATTCAATGAACATCTTTTGAAAAACATTTTAAGTGGATCTTCAATGTATCTTCAATGAGTTTTATTGTCCTAAATTGATGACTATTCCATTTTACATTTGGACATCATTAAGAAATGTTGCCAAACCAATATCTTTCCTATAGGTTGGATGCTTTTAGCTGCAAGTGACATAAGACTCAACTAAATATGCTTACACCATAAGGAAATTTATTCTTTATTCAACAATGATAGTTCATTTGCCTTTCCATATAAGCTTTACAACCAGCTTACTGATTTCTATAAAGACTCCTTCAGGGATTATAAATGGGATTGTATTAAATTTATAGATCAACTTGGGAAAAATTTGACATTATGGCAATATTGGGTTTTTCACTTCAGGAATGTGATATACCTCTCCATTTATTTAGGTATTATATGATTTATCTCATCATTGTTTTGTTCCATTTTAAATATATAGAGCTAGCACATATTTTATTAGATTTACACCTAAGTATCTCTTATTGGTGCTATTGTAAAGGGTACTATTTTTTAAATTTTTAATTTCCACTTTTTCATTGCTGTTTATAAAAAGAAATTGATATCCTTATATAATAAAGAGGTAATATGCAAATTAACCTTCACGCTCTAATGCTGTCACAAGATGAGGGCGCACACAGCAGGGGTGTGGCCCTCTCCCAGAGATAGAGGGTTTTTACTATTAATCCTCCCTCAACACAACGCATGTTCACCTGTGCCCTAGGACTGATGGTATTTCTTGCCCCTCTCCTGGTGACTTAAAGCATTAGTCCCTTGGGGGGAAAGAGTCTGGTGGGACTCCTAACTTTCTTGACAGGCAGCACTCTTCTTCATGCCTGCACCATCTGGGGGGCTTTCTCCAGTCTCCTGACCTCCCTACTCCTCAACTGCACCTAAGGGAATCTGGTGAAAGTCTCTGGGGAAGAACCTATAGGTTCTCATGTCAGTCAGATGCTTCTCACACTAGGTCATACTTGACTTCTAGCAATGTGTTAAAATGTTTTAGCTCTTGCCTGCTTGTGTGGTACCCAGCTTCTTTTCTTGCCATGTTTTACCATTGGTGGGCAAGTGTTCATATCTTGTCTCTCCTTGAAACGATCTGCCTTTCCTTGAATTTGGAGCTATTTAGTTAAACTATGAACTTAGGTCTCTCTTGCCAAAATGCCTTTGTGTCTGTAACACCCTCTTTGACACTATGCCTCATTCAGGCTTCATTGTCTGGCTGATGACTGCAACCTCAGGAATGTACCCTGTGCTGGTGGTGTCCAGCTAGGCAGCCCTGATTGTGAAAGCTGGCTTAGCCATTTGCTTACCTCTTTGCGCCTAATTTTCTTACCAGTAAAAAGGGGAGGATAATATCAATCTTCCTCCTTCTGGTTCTAGGAGGAACTAGAAATCTATAATAATAAAAGTGCAATATGCTAATTAGACCAGACATCCTTCCAGACCAAGCCACTGGGGCCTAGACAGAGGCAGAGGCCCAGGCAGAGGCAGAGGCAGAGGCAGAGGCAGAGGCAGAGGCAAAGGTCCCTGTCCACCAAGGCAGAGGCAGAGGCAGAGGTCGAGGCAGAGGTAGCCAAGGCCAAGCCCCTTGCACAAATTTAGTGCCTCAGGCCTCTAGTAATAAATAAAAAAGGTCTAGGCCCTGGCCAGCATCGCTCAGTGGTCAGTGTGTTGGCCTGTGCCATGGGTTTGATTCTGATCAAGGGAACTTACCTGGGTTGCAGGTTCAATCCCAGGCCCTGGTCAGGGGTGTGTGGGAGACAAGCAATCTATGTGTCTTTCTCACATCAATGTCTCTCTCTCTCTCTCTCTCTCTCTCTCTCTCTCTCTCTCTCTCTTCCCCTCCTTCCCTCCCTCCCCTCCCCTCTCCTCCTTTCCACTTTTTCTGAAATCAATGGGAAAAATACCCTTGGGTGAGGATTAAATAAATAAATAAATAGGTCTGGAGGTGAAAAAAATAAAACCAATATCACATATAGCTCTTATTATGGGCTAAGTAGGATTCTGAGTGCTTTATTCATATTAAATAATTTGTTATTCCAGACTCAAGACTCCCCTTCTCCATGTACCCCTATTCATTTCTCTAGATTAGATGAGATGTCTTTGCTGATTATTTCCTATTTGCCCCCTCTCCCAGCCTGATCTGTCCTTACCCTTCTCTGCCCTACAAGTGCCCTGGGAGACTACACACGTGGAACACATCACGTGGGCTCTTTTGCTAGCTTCCAGATGGGCTCAGCTTTTGTGTGAGACCAGAGAGAAGTAGGAGAGCCAGAGCATCAGGAGGGCCAGAGCATTCTTTCCCATTGCCTCCCTGACTAAGTCATATTTCTGGCAGTGCCAGTTTCTTTCTCTGAATTAGTTTGCTAGGGCTACTGCTGTAACAAAATGCCATAGACTTGGCCACCAACATCTGATATTTCTTTAAACAAAAATTGTCCCAGTTCTGAAGGCTAGAAGTCCCAGACAAGGTATCAGCAGGTTGGTTCTTTCTCAGGCCTCTCTCCTTGACTTGCAGATGGGTATGTCTCCCTATGTGTTCATAAGGTCTTCCCTCTAAATCTGTGTCCTAACCTCTTCTTTTTATAAGGACCAGTCAGATTTGGTTTGGGCCCACCCAATGACCTCCTTTTACCTTAATTATCTCTTTAAAGATCCTGTCTCCAAATGCAGTCACATTCTGAGGTACTGGGGGTTAAGATTGCAACATATGAATTTCAGAGGACACAATTCAGCCCATAACACTCCTCAACTAGAGCTCCAGTCAAGTGGCCTGCTGCCATGCCCTCACCTTCTACTGGGGTCCAGTCAATCTATCCTTCTTCTAGCCATGCAGTCCTAGGGATGGCAAGGCTCCCACTGCAGTAGTTTCTTGCTGCCTCAGCAACTACTTTCATGAGATCATTCCTCATTGCAGTTACCTGAACTATCTTGTTGGATGCAGTTACCTGAACTATGTTGTTGGATGCAGTTACCTAAGACACTGATATAGTGACTTCTGAGTTCCCTTAGCCACTTCCTTCTCCTGTTCCCAACATTTAGCATACAGTATGGCAACTATCTGACTCCTTTCCCATGTTCCCTATGGAACTAAAAGTTCCTTGGAAGAAAAAAACATGCCTTTTTTTTTTTGTATTTTTAAGGCATAGCCTGGTATCTGGTGCTCAATATTTCTGATACAATTTAGTCATTGATGAATGCTCCCCCTGCTCCATGTTCTCCCATCCCCTCTGTCCATGTTTCCTCCCCAACATTCCAGGGGAGGAAAGGTTTTTACATGTCTATTACATGACCGCTAGACTATGGGAACAGCTAGTATTTGTCCATCTTTGGTACTCATGACATTAATCTTCATAGTCAATGATCCTCAGAGAGATGATGCTTTCAAGGCCTTAACCTCCCTTTCAACTTCTCATGCCCAGCACCATCACTCACTTTCCAACCTGGAACATACCTCTGCTGCCAGCCTTCCTGTTGGTGGTGAAAACAGCACCAGCCCTAATCAGTCTGGCTCAGTGGTAGAGCATCATCCTGGGCACAGGTTCAATTCCTAGTCAAGGTCATGTACCTTGGGTTCAGGTCCATTCTCCTGGTCAGGAGGCAACCAATTAATGTGTCTCTCTCACTTGATGTTTCTTTTTCTTTCTCTCCCTCCCCATCCCTCCTTTCCACTCTCTCTAAAAAAAAAAAATCAATGGAAAAAATACCCTCGGGTGATGATTAACAAAAAATAAATAAATAAACAAAAAACAGCAACAGGTGTTAGACCCATAGAGTCAGATCAGATCTCGTTCAACAACCTTGGTATTTGAATTCTGGCTAAGAAAGAATTCAGAGCCAAGACTCACACTGTAAGATAAAGTTTATTTAGAAAGTTGCAGAGGTAGAAACAGTGAGCTGTAAAATAGGTCCAGGAAATAAGTTAGAAATGAAAGAAGGGAGAGCTTAGGAGAGAGAGGCAAGGAAAATGCACCTGGGGGAAAAGGGGTGGAGAAAGGCACAGGTGTGCTCCATAGAGAGAGCTGTGCTGGATCCTCCATCCTAAGGGCTTTTAAGGGTGGGGATTTTAAGGGAGGTCCCAGGGAAGGATCTCAACCACTTTCCAGGTATGTCCTTTCAGGATCGTGGTCAGTGCCAGAGCAGGGGGTTATTATTCAATGCAGCTGGTCCTGAGGTCAGCCATGGTGTCACCTGTCTGGTTTTGCTGCTCTTCTGGGCCTACAGCTCTAACACAACTGAGGTCTACATGTTATTTCTAGGGCTTAATGCTGAAGGGAGTGGTCCTACAAGGGTTTGTATAGGCATCACATGAGGCTATTATCCTGCCTCTTGTTCCCCCATCTAAAGGGGTCTAACCCAGTGGGTGGCAAACCATGCTAGCGAGCCACATGCGGCTCTTTGGCCCCTTGAGTGTGGCTCTTCCACAAAATACCACGTGCGGGCGTGCACGTACAGCATGATTGAAACTTCATGGACCATGTGCAGAAGTCGGGTTTTGGCAATAAGTAATATCATTATTAAGTATGATATCAAGTTTTATTCAACATACGTATAGTTTAACTAAGACTTAAAACTTTAGGTAAAGTTTATTAAGTTAATTTTAGGTAATGTTGTGGAGTGAAAGATGTAGTGTCGAGGATTGAGAAAGGTATGTTGAGCTGGTTTGGACATATAGAGAGGATGAACGAAAGGAGATAGACGAAACAAGTATACAAGACAAGTGTGGATGGGAGAGTTGGAAGGGGTCGACCTCAGTAAATGTACCTCAATCAGATTGAGGACGTTTTTAGCAAAGGCCAGCTTAGAAGTACCCTAATTAAGTTAATAACAATGTACCTACCTATATAGCTTAAGTTTAAAAAATTTGTCTCTCAAAAGAAATTTCAATTGTTGTACTGTTGATATTTCGCTCTGTTGACTAATGAGTTTGCCGACCACTGGTCTCACCCACATGACTGGCAACATGCCAGGGGAGGAAAGGTCAAGGGAGGGTCCAAACCACAGGACCAGTGGTACAAAAGGTCAGAGGAAAGGTCATCCTGGGGGTGATGTCCTTGTTTTTTCAGTTTTGCTCATTGCTTGGCACCTGGAGCTTCCCACCCTGGTGACATTCCATACCTGGCCTATTGCCCTGCTCTGCTCATTCCTGTCTGACTGCCTATCATATTTGTGCCACTACTCACAGATACTGATATAGTGACTTCTCTCTGAATTCCCATAGCCACTTCCTCTCCTGTCCCAACATTTAGCATACAATATGGCAACTATCTACCTCCCTACACCTAAAACAGTTGTTGCCCTACTTGCCTTTGGTTGGAATCTCACCCAGCTTTCTCAGGTGAATGCTCAAATATATACTATATCACGGTACTGACCCACCCAAATAAAACCAGCTCAGAGTAGCAGGGTTAAAGTCCTGATGGCTTTGAGCTGTGCTGAGGGTTGACCTTCTAGTTGCTGGATAATGAGAAAGTGGGGATAATCTAGAGGAGAGGCTTGGGCAATCAGGGGGGAATCTGAAACAGCAAATATTTTCTGATACTGTTTATCTCGGTGGCCCTAAGAAAATCATTTAAGGTTTTGGTGCCTCAGTTGCCAAATGGCTTGAATTAGAATATTATGGTCTTTAAATGTACTTTAAGTTCTGCAATTCAATTTTGTTCAAAATATGCCAAACCTGATTTGCTGATTTAGCTCATTACCAACCATCTACCTCTTGAGGCCAGGTTTTTCTCAAGAAACACAGGCTAAGGCTTACCTTCATAAGGTTGCCTGTTTCCCAAACTTCTGTGTGTATATAAATATATAATTACTAGAGGCCCGGTGCACAAAATCCGTGCATAGGAGGAGGGGGGGGTGTCCCTCAGCCTCGCCTATGCCCTCTCACAATCTGGGACACCTTGGGTAGGGTCCCTAGGCCTGGCCGGCGATCAAGGCCTATCATGGCTTTCCTTCCCCCTGCTGCTGGCAACTGGCCCCGCCCCTGCTGCTGCCACTGCTTGCCATCTGTGTGGCACTGCCCAACCCTCTCTGGGGGTGACAGGCATGGGGTGCAATAGCTGGCCAACCCCACACACCCACCACAGCATCACTGGCCAGTGGCCTGGACCTCCCTCTGTGGGATAATCAATCGCAGGGCTCCAAGATCAATCGCCCTGCAGAGGGAGGCCCTGCCCACTCACCGCTGGCAGGGTAGCCTGGGCCTCCCTCTGTGGGGGAATTGTGGGATGATGGTGGGGCTCCCCAACTAATCGCATTGCATCCACCTTGGCTGGCCTGGCGCCAGTGCGTGTCATAGCATGGTCATCTGGAAGGTCGTCTGGACAGTAGTTCTGCTGTTTCGTCATTCAGTTGATTTGCATATTATGCTTTTATTATTATAGATACTGCTTTTATTTATTTGCAACTTCTCTAAAATTCAGTTTCCCTTGAAAAATGGTACATTTGAGAATTCCATAAAGGGAAAGGGGAGGGGGGATGGTGAGAGGTGGGAAGCCAGTAAAATTAGTGTTGCCTTATAAACAAGAGCACATTCTGGCACTGTCCTCATTATGTCTAGGTACGAAGTACATGCATCATTCCCCACATTACAGCGCTTTAGGACATGGTACTTTATGACCCAAGAGTCCCAGAAGGTGGCACTGAGACAGGCCCATCTTATATTCCTGGCTCTAAATAAACAAAAACATATTAGAAACACATAATTGTGTCTTTTGAAGAGAGCTTGCATACTAGGAATGCGGAAATGTAAGGATGCCAATTTTGCAGAAAAGAAGAGGCATCTGTTTTAAGAGTCCCCTCCTCTAATTTCCCAAAGCAAGTGGCACACAAAGAATGCACCACATACATGGAAATGATTTACCTGTAAGACCCTCTTTCCCATGCATTTATAATATATATGAGTTAAGTGTGGGGGCAGTTTTGTTTTTATTCTGTATCCTCAGCTTCTGGACAATGCCCAGAACATAATAGGCTTTCAATAAATGTTGGTTCAATTAATTAAAAAGCTACTTCAATGTTTGGAGATTGGAAATGTGGACAGGACATCCAAAACCATGTTACCTGAAGTGCAGTGACTGGGCTGAGGGGCAGTGGCAGGGCATTGATTCAAGACCAGGGAGAATTAATGTTTTTATGTAAAAGCCTCCACACTATGAAAATCTAACCACTTATCCGTTTTCTTTGAAATATGCACTTACTCTTTCAAGTATGTGATCTCTTCAATTTAATAGTATAAGGAAACCTATTAGGCTTTCCTGGTTATTCTGAAACTAGAGGCCTGGTGCACAAAATTTGTGCACTCAGGGGGGTGTCCCCCAGCCTGGCCTGTGCCCTCTCACAGTGCGGGAGCCCTGTGATCGATCACCCCAAAGAAGTAGCCCCTGCCCACCCATCCAGGGCTCCTCAATGGATTGCCCCAAAGTAGGAGGCCAGAGCCAGGGGTCTTGCCTCCGCGCTGCACAGAGCAGCCGGGACCCGCCTCTGGATCACGCATACAGCATCAAGTCCCCGCCCACCCCTGCGCGCTTCACCACACATGCAGCCCCGCCCACCCACGCAAGCCCGCTGCACACGCAGCCTCCTGGTGATGGATTGTAACAGTGTGAGGGCATCACAGCATGATGACATGAGGGCGTGATGACAATTTGCATATTAGCTCTTTATTATATAGGATAATTTCTAGGGAAAACATTCAAGTATAAAATATTCAAATCTTAAAATTTGGGGAGAGATCAAACTGTATTTTTCTCCAGGGAGAAATACTGACAGTGACTCTTCTTCAGCCAATATTTCCCTTCTGGAAAGTGTCAGTTTCCCACTCCAACCCTTTGGACCCTTTTGGGGAGAGAATAGTTCATACTTTCCGCTGGAACTGCCTGCCCTGCCCAGCAACAGGAGCACCTGCTGCTTCCCAACACTGCACTCAGGGAACTATGTTATGTAATAAAATTCTAATATGCAAACCGACCAAACGGCAGAACAACCTGCCGAATGACTGGTCGCTATGACACACACTGACCACTAGGGGCTCCTGCGTTGAGTGTCTGACCCTCCAGAGGAAGGCAGCCTGCAGCAGCAATTGGGGGGGCAGGGCCAACCAGTGGTCGGTGCCAGGCCACCAGGCAAGGCAGGTGCCAGTGGGGCTCTCCGATCGCCCCGCCTGCCAATTGCCCCACAGATGGCCCTGATCTCTGGCCAGGCCTAGGGGCCCTACCCTATATATTGGGAACTGTGCCATGCTAGCACAGCCATGGGTGAACCTGAGGGGGGGTGCTGAAGGATCAGAAAAGACAAACAAGAGAATACAGCTGGGGCTGGGTGGATCTCTAGTGCCTGGATAAGGACACCGAGAGAGACCCAGCTTGCAAGCTGAAGCTTTATTTTATGGTCAGAGCACACAAAGCAAAACAGGGAAGTGGTCAACATGTTTACAATGCTCTTATGAGTTTCACCTTGTTTTGGCAGCACTTGCTGCACCTCCCACAGCTCATTAGCTACCTAGGAAGGAACTAGGGAGGACTATAAGGTTAAGCTTAATTATGCTAGGAGGGCTCTGCCCTCCAAGATGGGACTTGTTTGTGGGCCTGCTACAGGTCAGCCTGAGGCTTGACCCTATAGCCACTCCCTACAGGGAACACTCTCTTAGATTTAAAAATTAAAATCTGGCAAGGCTTCTCTAACACCAAAAAGACAGGATGATGCAGCAATGACATGTATGGACTCTGGAATGCACATTGTGTGGTCAGCCCTGATTCTGACACTTATAACTGTGTGACAAAGCCAATTATTTAACTTCTCTCTGCTTCAGTTTTCCACCCATAAGATGGGGAAAATGGTACTACTGCCTCAGAAGGATCATGCTATGTACTACTTTTTATAATCAGGGCAAAAAAATGTAGCTACCAATACAACAGTAAAATGCCTTTCACCTGTATGAAAAATATGGTCACTGGGGCATGCAGCATCTGGAATTGCAAGAGGGATGTCCAACTGCCAGTTTAGGCCCTACATCCCCCGAGGGGTCTCGGATTGCGAGAGGTTGCAGGCTGGGCTGAGGGACTCCCCCAACCCCATATACAAATTTCTTGCACCGGGTCTCTAGTGTGTAAATAATGAGGAAGGTGCTTAAATAAACATTAATTTTTTCTCTCATTTTAAACTGATGTATATTCCCTCAAACACACCATAGCTGTCCTGGGCTGCTCAGGACTGAAGGGCTTCCCAGGGCACAGGACTTTCCATTTTAAAACCAGGGAAGTCCTAGGTAAACTGGGATACTTTGGTCACTCACATAATAGATATTTTATAACAAGTTAGAGATGAAATTGCTTCCTTTTTTTATGCAATGACTAAATAGCTTAGAAATGAGAAATTCTACAAAATTTAAAAAGAATAGAAGGTGGTTGGCCCTAGCTGGTTTGGCTCAGTGGGTAGAGCAGGGGTGGGCAAACTTTTTGACTCGAGGGCCACAATGGGTTCTTAAACTGGACCGGAGGGCCGGAACAAAAGCATGGATGGAGTGTTTGTGTGAACAAATATAAATTCAAAGTAAACACCATTACATAAAAGGGTACGGTCTTTTTTTTTTTTTAGTTTTATTCATTTCAAACGGGCCGGATCCAGCCTGTGGGCCATAGTTTGCCCACGGCTGGGGTAGAGTGTCGGCCTGCAGACCAAAGGGTCCTGAGTTAGATTCTGGTCAAGGGCACATAACTTGGTTGTAGGCTCCTCCCTGGCCCAGGCCCTGGTCGGGGCTTGTGAGGAGGCAAAAAAATCGATGTGTTTCTCTCACATCGAGTGTCGGCCTGCAGACCAAAGGGTCCTGAGTTAGATTCTGGTCAAGGGCACATAACTTGGTTGTAGGCTCCTCCCTGGCCCAGGCCCTGGTCGGGGCTTGTGAGGAGGCAAAAAAATCGATGTGTTTCTCTCACATCGATGTTTCTCTGTCTTTCTCTCTCTCTTCCACTCTCCCTAAAAATCAATGGAAATATATCCTCCAGTGAGGATTAACAAAAAGAAAAGAAAAAGAAGGTGGCTAATGCAAAGACTATATATTTCTTTTTATTATTTCTATATATTATTATCTCAATTTTGTGAAATAGTTACGCTTGAAAACTAGAAGAGAGATGGTCTGTTTTAGAGTAGTTTTGCCAACCGCTTGCTCAGACATTTTATTTCTGCAGCCCTATCTGTGACAATCAGATATGTAATTCTGGCAATCAGAATCGACACTTTACACTGACTCAGAAGATCTAGAGTTACTATGACTCAAGAAAAACACACACACAAACACCTTTATACTAAACTAGAGGCCCGGTGCACAAAATTCGTGCATGGGGGGAGGGGTCCCTCAGCCCAGCCTGCACCCTCTCCAATCCGGGACCCCTTGGGAGATGTCCAACTGCCTCTCGCAATTTGGGACTGCTGGCTCCTAACCACTTGCCTGCCTGATTGCCCCTAACCCCTCTGCCTGCCTGCCTGATCGCCCCTAACCACCTCTGCCTGCCTGCCTGATTGCCCCTAACTGCTCCCTTGATGGCCTGATCACCCCTAACAGCCTCTGCCTCGGCCCTGCACCTGGGACCCAGGTTTACCACCCTCTGGCCAGCCGCAGGCACCCGGGACCCGGGGCCGGCTTTGCCTGGACTGCAGCCGCAGTCACCAGGGACCAGGGTCGGGCGGCTTTACCTGGGCTGCAGCCGCTGGCACCCAGGACTGGGGGCGGGTAACTTCTTCCTCTCCTGGGCCGCAGTCACAACCTCTGGCACCCAGGACTGGGGGCGGGCGGCTTCTCCCTCTCCCGGGCCACAGTTGCAGCCGCTGGCATCTGGGACCACAGGTGGGTGGCTTCCCCGGGCCAGGCTTTGTCAGGAAGGACGTCCGGAAGGTCGTCTGGAAGACGTCCGGTCTAATTAGCATATTGCCCTTTTTATTAGTATAGATAGAAGCTTCATCCATGGCTTAAATCAAATAACCACAATGCAGAGAGCTTCCTGGTTCATTTGCTTGTTTTGACTACAACAAAAATTGTGAGATTTTTAAAAGCAGAAGTTCATTATAAAGTGTACATCTTTTAAAAAGCATTGCAGTAAGGAAAGATGTCCATATATCACACTGTCTTATATGTCTATCATTCTACCCATGCATAGTACTTGCTCATGTTGGGCTTCCAGACAAGACCTCAACAAGCAAGAGGAGGAACTGTCATTTAAGTCATCAGTTCTTCTGTCTATAGAGAGAGAGATCTCATACCACCTTCAAGACAAACAGTGCCTTCGATCAGGAAAAAGCACCTTCATGTGCCCTTTAATTACAAAAGGTAAAATAAACACTCACTTGTATTTTGGAGCAGAATGTTTTTAGGTTGAGATTCTCTTTTAGTCTGTCCAGTAGGCAAGCTCTGGCTCAGCCTTTCTGCCCCTTTTAGGGTTTACTGGATATGTGAGATCTGAAAGAGAAATATACCCTAACTTTCTGTGAACCAAACATAATTTGTGCTGAAATTGCTTGTCATCTTTGTGGTTGTTCTGGTGTTCCTGTTTGCAGAGATCTGTAGGGAAGCTGTCTAGAAAGGGCACACAGGTATGACTAAGATGGCAAGAAGTATAGGTCACTGGCACATACAGGGTGTCAGTATTTAATAATCTCATGGCTCTGGGTGAGACGACTTGTCTGGACAGGGGCAATGTTTAATAACCACAAGTGCTCTGGTCTGGATAAGAAAGATGACCCTGGTCTGTTGACTAGCCTGAGAAGCACTTTATTTATGATGGCTTTCTCATAATGATCAATGACTAATCAAAATAATGATAAATTATTAACAAGTGTAAAACCCAATAGTGTTAAATAATGACACCATTATGTCACATGAAATGGACTTCCCCTCTCACCAGTGAAGTTTCTCTTGGGGCATTCCATTCTCTGAGGAAACCCCCTTCTCCCTGAGCCCCCTACCCAGACCAGTTTAAAGTCTTCATATCTAGTTCAATTTGTTTTACAAAAAGGGGTGAAAAACAAACAAAACTTCACTAGGGAAGACTTTACAAGAACATTAGTCGATGGGTGTTAGTCTCTCTCTAAGGAGGGCTGCCCTTGACCAGTCAATGCTCAAATGTTCAGCGCTGGGGCTTCCCTTGCCATTTCCCCTTATCTTCACTTCTGGGCCGCTGGGCCCCTGCAGGCATTTGAAGAAGCAGAAGTGGGCCTCTAAAAGAGCAGCTGGCCGAGCAGGTGTAAATGCAGGCAGATGAAGCCCTCGGACCAGGGATACTTAGGGACTATCCCACTCCATACTAGATTGCAGCCCACATGGTCACTTTAAATAAGGTTTTATACAGATTTGGAGACTATGAACATGAAACTATATAGAAGGCTCCTAGGTGTGTTGCTTTATGCCCAGGTGAATTAAGGTAAGAAAGCAAAGCTCAAATTGTATCTTTTCCAGTACTGTCAGACCTAAATGAAAAAAGATGATTATTTTACTGAGTCTAAAAGTAGTTCAGATTTTGGCAGCTGTTTTGAGCTTGGATCACAAACCATGACATTTTGTTTTGTGTGTTTTTTTTAAGCCATGAAAAATTTTAAAGGACCTGTTTATTACCTGTGGTAGACCTTCCTTGGCAGGGATAGTAAAATACATAGGTCAAGTGAAATCATTTCAGAGAAAGAAAATAAACATGGCCAGCCCACCTACAAGATGGATGTCCATAAGCCAGGAATGGTTTTACTTGACCCATGTATTCTCTTAACCAAAGATCAAAAACAGCATGATGTCAAGGACAGAGCTACCGAAAGTACTGGGCTCTGCCAACTACAGCTATGGCTGCAATCAAGGAGCATCCATCAATACATGACAGCACTGTATGCAAAGACTGATCTCTCTCTCTCTCTCTCTCTCTCTCTCTCTCTCTCTCTCTCTCTCACACACACACACACACCAGCATACACTACATCTGTTTAAAAAAACAAAGGACAATAGAACTTTGGACACTCCTAGATGACAGAGCAATCCCACATGGAAATTGCATTGTTCTAGAAAAGGAAGACAGGTAGGTAGACACAGTGTTGACGGAGTAACTAGCCTATAAAAAAGGATTAATTATTTGTGAACCTCACACCTGGACAAGTGCAGTAACCTCCCAGCTGTGTTTTCTTTCCTTCATGAACAAACATCTGAAAGTTTCTCCACATTGCAGGAACTGGTTTAGGTGTTGGGTATTAAGACAGATGTTATTGGCCCTACCTACCCTAATGAAGCTATGACCTTGGAAACCAGATGTACTGACAGTACACAGGCATATGTGTTATGACTTGTAGGCTGACAACTGTGTCACCTTCCACTCAATTTTTGGGAACCAGGGCTCTAACTTCCCCTTTGCCTGACCCTCTGCTCTATAATTTGCCTAATAACTCCATTCTTCCCAGGCTGGCCTTGCCTCTGCCAACCCTCCCAGAAATTCTACATGCTGACAGACTTCACTGACTCCCAACTAAATGCCTGCTAGCATCTCTCCATTTACCTCCTCCCAGATTCTCCAACCCTGTATCTCTGTCTTGCCAGCCTATCTAGATACTCACTGGCTATTCTTCTCTGATGCCAGTCTCCAGATTTCTGTGCTCTGAGATTTGAGCTCCCCAAATTTCTTAAGTGTAAAGAAGAAACCAAGTTCATAATCAGAAGACTGCTTGAAGGCTGAGGTCACTGAGGGCCTACCCTCATGGTCAGCCGCTCTGCATGACCTGCAGCAGTCCCCTGGATACCTTCTTTCTAGACATTCTGGAGAAACAGAAGATGCTTTGTAGCCTCCATCTGGTAGTTCTAGACACCACCATTTTTCTTCTCTCCACAATTCATGAGATTCCTAGTTTTCTTCTACTTTCAGTCATGCTTTGGCTAGATTAGCTCTTCATTTTAACTTCTTGTTTTTAATTTGTTTTATATTGGACAGTGTGACCTAAGAATTCTGCAAAGAACTAACATTATCTACCAGTGTATATTTAACTGGTTATCAAGGGAGAAAAAGAGAGAGGGAAAGAATGACAAAGAAAGAGATTTCATTTCTGTGCCTTATTGTGCAGGTAATAGTGGTAGGAAGTACATTTTGTTCTCTGAAGGCTGAGACATTTCTGACTGTCATAGCTGAGGGGTGCTACTGTCAAACGGTAGCAGAGGCCAGGAATACTACTAAATAGCCTACAATGCACAGGACAGCCCCACAACAAAAAATAATCACCCAGCCCAAAATGTCAGCAGTGTTAAAGGTTGAGAATCTCTGGATTACAGTATGTTCAAAAGGCCAAGGAACATTACATAACTACTTCTCACTTGGGCAGTTCACCTCAATTCTCTGAAATTATCTGATGATTTGGCTGACTTTGATGGTTAAGCTTCTGCTTGTGGGTAATCACACACTCTCACCTTAAAGTTCAAAGAATTGCTCACTAACCAGTTACCCTTAACCACATGTGTATGAACCAGCTGGCCCCACATGACTAACAGACCATTTCTCACTGGGCACACAGGAAGGCTTATTTAGGAGTTGTTGCCAACATCTGTGGTGTTTAGTGTGCTGAGAGACAGAAAAGTGGCAGGAAGGAAAGTGGACGCAAAAATCTTACATGGAGTGAAATTCTATTAGGCTTAACATGCCTTAAAAATTTTCTGAGAGAATGCAAATAGATTCTCCTTTAGATGTGAGTTTGCTTCCTTCCCTTCTTCCTATCATCAGGGGCTATAAAAGAAAGGAGGAAAGGAATGGCGCTTGGAAGTGGGCAGGCCATCGGGTCAACAGGAGAGCTTCCACTCTGAGGTGGCACTAGGGAAAGAGAAAAAACGAGGACATGTTGCCAAATTGGATTAGACTTTCCCTTTTCTTTTTTAGTCATAGAAAATTCAAGACTTGACAAACTGATAATAACTGTTACAATGGAGGGAGGTGGTGTTAGGTCTAGAACAGAATGGAGGAGAAAGCAGGAAGATAGTCTTTTATGGAGACCCCCCCGCACCCCCCCCACACAAAATAATAAATATTAAAAACCTGACTCTTCTGACTTATGTTAATGGTCTTCTCTTTTCTCATTTAACCAAAAATAATAAAAATTGAGACTATGGAATATAAAATGGAGAATCTGAGCATGTGGATCTTATAGAGCTAAACTAAATGCAGGCCAGAGTGCCAACTTTGGCTGTTAAAAGATAGTCTGGCAGGTTCTGAGCCTAGGAGAAACTGTTAAGTAGATGATCTGAGCTAGAGAAATAAGTTTGTTAAGAACTGAGTAGGAGAAAGGACATGTTCCAAATGAATGATAAAAAAATAAAATTGGGTATGCTTTTGTCATTTATAGACAAGTACCAATTTATGAACTGGTTGAGTTCTCAAAAGTTCAAATGGCTATGGCAGCAACAACAGACAAGTAGAATGGAGGGAAATAGAAGTAGTTCACTGATTGCTGGAAAGGACCTTCAAAAATTCATAGTCCAATGCTTATACTGAGGAGGAAGAAAATGGTTCAGAAAAGTTGATCATCTTGCTTAATATCACTGTGAGATTTAGGAACAAAGGTGGGTCTTGGGATTCCCCAGGCAGTCCACTAATCATGCTGTGTTGTCTACAAGAAGGAAGCCAGTAAAAATAATTATGGTGAGGAGCAGAGGAGTAAGAGGTGGGCTGCCCAGATGACTGGGAGACAGGAGGGAGAAGAGGAAGTGAAGGTGGTAGGAAAGGAACACTCAGAAACAAGGGGCAGGAAGTGTGATGCCTGATCTGGGTCCCATCCTACCTAAAGTAAACAATTCGGGTGCATTTTGAGTGATGGCTTCCTACATGTGGACGTTTGGTTTCACAGAAGATGTGGCATACAAGGAGAGAAATGGCCAAGATAGGGTCTACAAGTTTTCAAAATCTCAGCATTTCTCACTGCTGTTTTCTAAGCCCCCTGAAATTCATTAATTTATTCAACAAATATTTACGGAAGCCCCTATCTGTGCCAGGCCAGCTGGCTATAGTAGTAATACTGGCAAGGTACAGTTCCTCTGGGATTTGCTTTCTAGTGAGACAGATGAAATGTAAGCCAAATAGATAGGATGATGTCCCGTTGTTAAGTGGTATGAAGAAAACACTACAGCAGCAGTTCTCAACCTGTGGGTAGCGACCCCTTTGGGGGTCGAATGACCCTTTCACAGGGGTCGCGTAAGACCATCGGAAAACACATATATAATTACATATTGTTTTTGTGATTAATCACTATGCTTCAATTATGTTCAATTTGTAACAATGAAACTGGGGGGTCACCACAACATGAGGAACTGTATGAAAGGGTCGTGGCATTAGGAAGGTTGAGAACCACTGCACTACAGGATTAATATAGTAGTGACTGGAGTATCTACTTTACTAGTAGATTGGATGGTCAGGAAAAGCCTCTTTGAGGTGACAGTTGGTGACAGGCCAAGAGCTTAAGACAGATGTCTGGGTAGAGAGCACAGCCCACACAAAGGCCCAAGTGCTGATCGTCCTGGTAGGTTTGCAGAGCCTCCAGAAAGCCCATGAGGCTGTAACTGGTGAGCAAGGAGGAGAGATGAAATGAGGTCATGGGGTGAGCTCAGCCCTATCAGGCTGGTGCCTGTGTTCATTTAGCAAGTATTTATTAAGCACCTAGTGTGCCCAAGGCATTGATGAGCATACAGAAATGGAACTGAGAAACCCCTATCTCAAGGATTCTGTCCCCAGGGAAGAAGTTAAAGTTTAGTGAGGGTGCCCGAATATTCAAAACAACTTTGGTACAGACGGGGACAGCCTGGATGTACAGAGCTGCGGCCTGAGGTCAGGATCCCGCCGGCCATCTCCTCCCCCCATAGGGAGGTAGGGTCTTTCCGGAGATGAGTAACCGAGCCCACCTTTCCTCCACGGGTGCGCCTTCTCGGTCCCCGTGGGTGGGGGCGGGCCACAGAAATCCCCAGCCGGCTAGGTCGGCCGCGCGGTGATGAGCACCTGATTCACCGAGCCTGTCCGGCGGGGCGGCTGCTCGGAACAGCCCCGCCCCCGCCCGCGAGGGGTCCCAGGGAAGAGGCTGGCGGAAGTCTGGGTGACTCTGCCCTCCCGCGGCGGCCCGTGACGCTCGGCCTGGTGGGGCGCGCCTGCGCGACCCCCGCCCGCCCGCCGGCTCGGAGACGCGCTTGCGCGTTGGAGGCCGCCGTCGGTCGGAGCCGCGGTCCGCGCCCCTCCCCCGCCGGACGCCGGAGCCCGACTACAAGTCCCAGGGAGCCGGCGGGGAGGGGGGAGGGCCTCCCTCGGGGCGGACGGGCTGAGCGGCACCAGGTCCCGAGTGGGACGCCGCCGCTCTGCCCGGCCGTGCCGAGAAGTCCCGGGCGGACGAGCGGAAAACCCCAGGGCCCGGCCGCGTCGGGAGCCGGCCGCGCCTCCGGACGCCCCAGATTCCCGTTGTTGTTTATAGTCAGTGCACGAAATTCCTCCCCAGCGCCTCCTCCCTCCCGCCCCACCTGCTCCTCGGCCTCCCGGCCCCGCCACTAGGGAGCCTGCGCCCTCAGAGCCGGGTGTCGGAGCGGGTGCCGGAGCGCGCATTCGGCCGCCATGGGGAATGGGATGAACAAGGTAACGTGTCTGTCTCTCATTTGGGCAGGTTTCGCCTCCACCTCTCAGCCTCCCTCCGGCGGGAGCGCTGGGCTCCCCACGTGCCTCCCGCGGAGGGGGTTGGGGGGCGGTGCCCAGGGCGGCGCCGGGCCCTCTGGTTTGGGGGCGCCCCTGTGGGCCCCGCTTCCGGCGCGCCACCCCCGCCCAGCCTACTGCCTCCGGGGAGCCGGCCTGCGCACCCTTCGCGGTGCCGGTCGCCGTTCCGCTGCCCCTCCCCCGCCTCCGAGCTCGGCGCTGCGGTCCCCTCCCCGTCACAGCCGGCTCTGGAGGCGTCGTCAGGGTGTCGGCAAACCGGGAGATCGGTTGTCTTCCAGTCTCTAACCTTTTCCGCAGATTTTGTGTATTTGTCGTGTGCGCGGACACGTCCTGTGGACCGAGAACTGACAGGCCCCAGCCCCAGGTGCTTTAAACGCCGCCTGTGGGGCGGGGCGGGGCGGCGGTGGGAGCACGGGCCGGCGGAGGGGCCTGGGTCGGTGCTGCTGCGACCAGCCCCACCCGTGGGCCGCGGGTGCGCGGGTCGTGCCCGCTAGACATCCGTGCAGCGCTCCTCCTGCCTGCCCGCCTTTCTTCCCAGGCTGTGGGCTGGTTTTGTACGTTCCTGCCACTGGTAGGAGGTGGCAGGAAAGGTACCAGCTCTTCAGCTGCGAGGTGCCTGGGGTGTATGTATTCATGGCAAAGGTTCTGTGATCTGGTACTGGTGGCTTAAAGGAAAGATTTACAAAACATTTTTTAAAGCCCTCAACAAAGACAAGTTCACAGATCTGTGAGATGGTCCTGGATCGGAGAGTAGCTTCTGGTCCGCTTCTCTTCCCCCCTCGAAGCCCACTCACTCACTTCTCCACATACAATTCAGCACTCACGTTCGGTGGATGTAACACTGTGGCTTTCTTTTTTGATTTGTCTGCATACTGGGGTCAGCAGTGACCTGGTTCCTTTAGCTGGAGTGTCAGAGGTGGGGTAGGGAGTGTTAGGCGGCAAGGTGGGGAAGGAGACTTAAGCAGAAGTAGCCCTGTGTACCTTCCTAGCTCTCCGCCTGCCCACATTGTTTCTTGTGTTCTGCAGATCCAGTTGATGAAAGAACTGCTGTGTGTTTTGGGCTTGCATACCTGAGGGTTTTTTGGGAACCAGAATTGTATTCATTGTGTGTGGGTGTTATCGTTGGGGGTTGGGGAGTGGATGGTGGGGTAGTGATCAAATTTGGGAACAGACTTTGGCTTTTGGATAACCACTTGCACTGTGTCCCCATTAGTACTGGAATCCATCAGCACCATGAGTCTTCTGCTTATTAAATTAACACAGAACAACAGTAAAGCCGCTTGCATAAGTTTTGGGGCCCTGTCTGCTTTCCCATTAACTGTGGTCATACCTCGGCTTTCCTTTGGTTCTTTCAACACTTTTTCCCACTTAAATTGCTTACTCTCCAGCTCTTTCAGCATTTCATTTATTACATTTATATTATAACTCAAAGAACATATTTCAAAATACAAATGATTGCCCAAGGGTTCAAAATTAACTTAAGGCTTTTCAGTAAAATGTCATATCATAAATTTACCCTTCAAAGAAAGTAATAGATTTCTTGATGATGTTATTATCCTAACCATCTTGTGTTGTAAATAGAACCACTATCCAATGTAGAGATGGCGAAACATACAGACAGATTTAGAAACATCCTTAATTCAACAAATATTTATTGTGTACTTGCTATCAGGTGCTGTGCTAGTGGAGCAGGTGGGGTGAAAGTGTGATGGTAATGATACAGACAGAACCTTCAGTATAGACCAGCGATTGCCCAATAGAAATATGTGAGCCAAGTATTTAATCTAGATTTTTTAGTAGCCACATTAAAAAAGTAAGCAAACAGGTCAAATTAAAGTTAGTAATATATTTTATTCAAATGAAATATATTCAGAATTTTGTCATTTCAACATGTATCCAATATGTAAAATTATTTATAGAATGGTTTACAGTTTTAAGTACTACGTCTTCAAAGTCTGGTGTATATTTTATATTTAAATCACATCTCATTTTAAGTACTCAGCCATGGGTGTGTATGTATTACTGTATTACACAACGTGGGTGTGTATGTATGTGTGTGTGTGTGTGTGTGTGAGAGAGAGAGAGAGAGAGAGAGAGAGAGAGAGAGAGAGAGAGAGAGAGAAGGCCCCATAAACACAGGGTGGGGAGGAATACAAGCTCCAGGATAAGATGGGCAATTTCAGGAGCATGGGGTAAGTAGATGTGATGAGAGAAGGCTTGAAGTGTCATTCAGGCCAGGCCAAGGATCCTGCTGGGGTAGAGATGTTTAAGCTGAGATCAGAATGTATTACTCAAAGTTACAAGGTTAGTTAGTGGCAAAGTAGGTTGCCGGAAGCCAGAAATTAAAAGCCTTAACTAGAGTTTGTTCATGTCTTATTGTGTGACTTGGAATTAGGCTTCATATTTTCCCTATCTATAAAAGAAAAAATAAAGGTTGATTGGCAGGATCAGTGGAATTATTATAAGGTGCTAATCATAAAAATGCTTTTCTAAGCACTTTTATGAGTAATGTATAATGCCCTTCAAACTGAAAACGTAATCTACAGTACGTGTGTTCTGAGGTTACTGGGACAAGATTTCTTTCCAATCTGTCAAGTTAATTATCCTTGACCAAAGAAAACTTACGAACTAAACAATGCAGATTCCATTCTGACTGCTTCATGCCCTCAGGGAAGATCTTATCCATATGTTCCAGTCTCCGGAAGAACACCATGCCCATCTCAGTTAGGTGTATACAGTGTGTTACACAGAGTGTGTAAGGGAGAATGGCTTCTTTGTTCTGGCCAATTGAAGACGACGAGGAAATACAGAAAGAGAACACAGCAGTTGTGATCTCTTATTTTTTTGAGCCTCATATTATGTGCCTGCAGTTTGTAAAATCTAAGCCTCACTACAGCCCTAGGAGGTCAGCCTGTCTTTTCCTTTTTGTACAGATTGGAAATGGAGACTTGTACAGATTGGAGAGATGAAGTAGCATGATTAAGGTCCTACCAAATGCTAGGAAGTGGCAGGACTGAGTTTGGAACCCAGTTCCCACTGATTTTGAAGGTAGGAGAAGCCTTTCCTTTGACCTGGGGTGCCAGTTCAGCCCAAATACATTCTAAAGATGCTAAAAAATAACTTGAGAAAGCTACCCAGAGTTCCAAATTAATTGCAAAATAGGAAAGCCACCTCCTCTCTTTCTTCATGTTTGACATTGATAAAGCAAAAGGAGGGAAGGGGAGGCAACTAAAACTATCATTTCATTCCCTTTTGTGCAATTCCCAAATAGATTCTCTGAACTGGTCAAATTTATAATCACTAATAAGCTTATTGTATGCCGGGTAAGTCTTGAGACTTGACCTCTGATCCTCACCACAGCTCTGTATAGTAGGTACTGTTATTTGTATTCCTGTTTTACAGATGAGGTACACAGAGTTTAAGTGACCAGCCCAAAGTTACCCATCTGGTGAGTGGCAGAGCCTGGGCTCTAAGCCAGATGATCAGGTTCATAGCCATAATACAGAGTGCCTCTCTGTGCTGCTAAAAGGGTCAGACTAGTACAGTGGTCGGCAAACTCATTAGTCAACAGAGCCAAATATCAACAGTAAAACGATTGAAATTTCTTTTGAGAGCCAAATTTTTTAAACTTAAACTATATAGGTAGGTACATTGTTATTAATTAGAGTACTCCTAAGGCTTAGGAAGAGCCACACTCAAGGGGCCAAAGAGCCACATGTGGCTCGCGAGCCTCAGTTTGCCGACCAAGGGACTAGTAAATGTCTCCGTGAGGATTGGAGTGAAACTGAACGTGATTGCATTCAAATATCATGTTTCTGTGGAGCCTTCTCAAACTCCTAATTGACTCAAAGTTCTCTCAAGTGTCTAAACCCCCAAATCTTTTGGGGAGGACCTATAAAGAAAACGACTATTGCTGGGGTCCAAGCCCAGCGGGTCCAGGGGTCCCCAAAGGTGTGGACGGAGTCGGCGAAGAAGGAATAACACGGAGACAGCGTTCAGTTGATCAGCAGCCTAGCCAGGATCTCTAGCCCGGATCTCCAGCCAAGTTCAGTCACCAGGTTCTAGTCAGGCTCTCCTGCCAATCTCTGCAGTCAGGTTCAGTCCAGGATCCCTTGCCATGTTCTCCCGCTAGGCTCTGTCTCTAGGCTCCGAGGCCAGTCCCTCTCCAGGATCCTCCGGCATGCTCTCTCCAGCAAAGTTCTTCTGTCTCTAGGCTCCGTGTAGATTCTGTCTTCTTGATTCTGTTCTAAGTTCTGAGTTCTGAGTTCTGTCTCTCTGTCTGGTTCTGTGTTCTGAGTTCTGTCTGTTTCTGTCTTGTTACATCTAGGGGAATCCTGTTCCAGGGGTTCCCAAAGGTGTGGACGGAGTCGGCGAAGACTATCCACCCTTTTCCTATGGTGGAGTCCTATCCGTCCCGAGTGCGGGGCGCTTACCTAGGGGTCCCTGTTTGGGCGCCAGATGCCGGGGTCCAACCCCAGCGGGTCCAGGGGTCCCCAAAGGTGTGGACGGAGTCGGCGAAGACTATCCACCCTCTTCCTACGGTGGAGTCCTATCCGTCCCGAGTGCAGGGGGGCTTACCTAAGGGTCCCTGTTCGGGCGCCAGATGCCGGGGTCCAGCCCCAGCAGGTCCAGGGGTTCCCCAAAGGTGTGGACGGAGTCAGCGAAGACTATCCACCCTCTTCCTACGGTGGAGTCCGATCCGTCCCGAGTGCGGGGCGCTTACCTAGGGGTCCCTGTTAGGGCGCCATATGCTGGGGTCCAACCCCAGCGGGTCCAGGGGTCCCCAAAGGTGTGGACGGAGTCGGCGAAGAAGGAATGACACGGGGACAGTGTTCAGTTGATCAGCAACCTAGCCAGGATCTCTAGCCCAGATCTCCAGAGAGGTTCTGCTTCGGATCTCCAGCGAGGTTCTGTAGCCATGTTCCCTCGCTAGGTTCTCCAGCCAGGTTCTGTCCAGGCTCTCCAGTCAGGTTCAGTGTCCAGGTTCCAGTCAGGTTCTCCTGCCAATCTCTGTAGTCAGGTTCAGTCCAGGATCCCTTGCCATGTTCTCCCGCTAGGCTCTGTCTCTAGGCTCCGAGGCCAGTCCCTCTCCAGGATCCTCCAGCATGCTCTCTCCAGCGAAGTTCTTCTGTCTCTAGGCTCCGTGTAGGTTCTGTCTTCTTGATTCTGTTCTAAGTTCTGAGTTCTGAATTCTGTCTCATGATTTCTGTGTTCTGAGTTCTGAGTGTTTCTGTCTTGTTACAACTGTATTTATACCAGTTGATTCAATCCTATCAATCTCTATTACAAAGGTTAGGGCGTTTCTTATCTCCATTCCAGGGAGAAAAGATTATGTAGTTTAAGCATGATTGCTCGTAGTTAAAGGGATTAATTACCCGCCTGGCACTTAGTTGAGGGGTTTTATTCCCTCCCTAACTTCAGGGGAAAATCCCTACCTGGGGAAAACAACCTTTCTCAGAGACCTTGGTTAAAACACATAGTGCCAAGAAGGTGAGCAAACATATTAAGAACAGTATGCCATATATGCCAGGTCCCTTGAAACAGCAAGCATGGACCGGCTCCCGGCAGACTATCTCATTATCATCTTATTAGTCTTAAGTAGTAATGTAATACCCCATCAAAAACAAATACCCATTTTTTCTAGCCAGCATTATATTGGAGAAACCGGCCCAAATGCGTCTCTAAATGTATGTTTTTATCTTGATCAACCTGAACTAATGACCTAGAAGTGGGCTAATATGTTACCATCCTAGGGTAGGATCTGAGAGCATCTTCTGGCTTAAAAGACAGTTCATCCAGCACCCAGCTGCCCAGTCTGGTAGCCTCTTCCTTCCTCCCACTCTGCTGCTTCATGCTGCAATATTGAACAAGTCACTGAATGTTTCTTTTCTATTTTTTTATTTAAAGAAAAACGATTTTAAATATAACAATGTTACATGCAATAAACATTAATATCTCAAGAAAAATGATCTTACGTAAAATAATATTACATACAATAAACATTATTTCAAGAATAAAAGGATTATAAGTATAATAATATTACCAAAACTGTACTAACATAGTATATCACAAAAGTTGTAGGAAATATTAAAAATCTGCAAATAACAGGATTACTTCTATTATATTCTAGTATATTTTTTCTCCTCTGTCTCTATTTTGGTTCATTAGTTTGTGTTGTTCATTATATTCTACAAATGAGTGAGATAATATGATGTTTATCTTTCTCTGACTGGCTTATTTCGCTTAGCATGATGCTCTCCAGGTCCATTGCTGTTGCAAATGGTAAGAGTTCCTTCTTTTTTACTGTGAATGTTTCTGAGCTTTGGTTTCTCTATTCCCTGGATTCATAGGGATGGTGGGTAGCTTATCTAGTCTCCTATTTGCTCTAAAATGAGTTTAATGTTACTTCCCCAAGTTTCTGCCCAGATTCTTGTGAGAAGCAAATGAGAATTGATTAGAAGACATTTTTACTAGCAAATCTGCACTTGGATTTGGCACACCAGTAGTTACAGTAATGATGGCATCTGCCTTGGATATGGTTGACACCTGTGGTAGCATAGCTCCTTTCTCCTTAGGATGATACGGGAGTATAGTTGCTAAAGGAGTGTAGTTCAAGGGGAAAGAGCTAAGGGGATATGCCCCCAAGGCAGAGACAAGGGTCTCTCCGCCTCTGCAGTATTGAGTTTGAGCTGTAGCATTCTTTGTTGTAAGGACTGTCTTGTGTACTATGTGGGAGGTTTAGCACTATCCCCGGCCTCCACCCACTAGATGCCAGTAATCCTCTCCCCCCATGTCACAACCAAAAATGTGTCCAGGTATTACTGCTAGATATCCCCTGGAGGGCGAAATCATCCCTCATTGAGAACCACTGACTTAGGGTTCTTCACTCAGAACCTCCTGACATCTGTGTTATCTGGAACCAATCATTCTTACAAGGCCGAAGAGGGCCCAAGAGGTAAAGAAGCACTGGGTAGTATGGGAAGAAGCTAGAAGGTCAGACATCTTTGTGCTGTGAGATGCGGCAGTTTCCACCTGGCGGCACCTGACTTTACTTCCTTCATAATCTATTCAGTTGTCCATTTGCCCAGTCATCAAATTATGTTATTGAACACCTGCTATCGTCCAGGCACTGTGTTAGACCCTGTGGGAAATAAATGTGCCATCCAAGTTGGTCTGAAGCAACTTACAGAGAGGACTCCCTCTGTGGGAGGCAAGTGTACTGTGAGTGGCACCTGTAGAGCTGTGTCTGTGGGGCTGATGGACAGATGGCGCTGTGTTGGTGGTCTCTCTATCCTCTCAACACTACTCCCTGCATATTTTCTCTTTTCAGCATTACAGATTCATTTCATATTGAAGGAACAGATGCTTACGGCATGTAAGTGCACGCAAGAGTATTCTCAGATTCTTTCTTTTGTAAGTGCAAACTGGTTAACTTCTTAGCCAAATGGCATTAAGAAAGTCTGTGACATTTAACCCTTCAGGAATCCCCCAGAGTTCTCCCCCTCACCAGTGGCTTTAAAATTCAGAAAGTCCTTTCTGACCTAGGGAGAATTATAAGCCTTCCTCCACCCCCATTACCTTGTACTACTGCTTGATCAGGAATTTTCTCCCTTATATCTGTTTGGGTGGTGGTCTTAGATTTCATGGCATCCTGAAATACTAAGAAATGTTTAAAAAGTAATCTCAAAATATTTCCTGCCTTAGAAATAGTATCCTTTTGTGTTTAAAATCTTTCTAGCAGCTATGGATTTGATTTTATGCATTTCTGTATGACCAGTGTTAGT
The DNA here is from genome assembly GCF_963259705.1 of Myotis daubentonii. Lineage (NCBI taxonomy): Eukaryota > Metazoa > Chordata > Mammalia > Chiroptera > Vespertilionidae > Myotis > Myotis daubentonii. The sequence goes on from NC_081842.1 coordinate 122,040,425, forward strand.
AAGGTGTGGATGTGAACAATATTGATCAAGAGGAGCCATCAACCATGGAAAATTTTTAGCATGGTCTCAAAGTATTACTGCAGAAGGAGTCTTCCTTTAATTACCTATCTCCAGACAGTCCTTTAACAAAAATAAGAATCTTTTAACCAGCAGTGTCAGCATCTTCCTTCAGTGATTATCTCTTCATGTGCCAGACTCAGTGGCAGGCTTTTGGGACACAGCAGGGCACAAGACCCTGCTTCAAGGTCAGTCAGAAAAATAAACAAATAAAATAATTTTAGGTCTTGATAAATGCGATGAAGAAAATAAAACAGGGTGATATGGTAGAGGTGTTAGGGAGTTAGGTGGTCAGGAAAGACCTCTCTAGGAGCTGTCATCTCATGGGAGACCTAAGCAACAAGGAACCACCTAGGTTAACAACAGGGAAAGAATATCCTTGGCAGAGGGAAGGAACAGTTATTTCCAAGGCCCAAAGGTGATTAGGACCAATTCTCTACTTATTCTTTTAGAGTCATAGAATATTCCCAAATTGCATTTACTAATTTCTTTCCTTAATCTGTCCTTACTTCCTACCAGGTGTGAGTTCACTGTCCATGCTGTGCCAGGTGAATTCTCACCTCTTCCCTGGGCTCCTATACAAGCATCTGTCTGCTGTAAAATTTTTTTGTTTCACTTTATTGTCTCCTTTTTTGAACTTAGATATTATTAGTAACAATAATATTGGGGAAATAGGGTCAAATTTTTTAATTTTCATTTTATTTTTTTAAATTATATTTTATTGATTTTTTTTTTTGCAGAGAGGAAGGGAGAGTGATAGAGAGTTAGAAACATCGATGAGAGAGAAACATCAATCAGCTGCCTCCTGCACACCCCCTACTGGGGATGTGCCCGCAACCAAGGTACATGCCCTTAACTGGAATCGAACCTGGGACCCTTCAGTCCGCAGGCCGACACTCTATCCACTGAGCCAAACCGATTAGGGCGAATTTATTTTATTTTTAAGTTTGAATTACAGTTTTAAGTTTGATTGGTATAGAAATTTAAATATTTATGGGCTTTTATTCCTCTAGAAAACAAAAATTGAATTTTTCTCCCTGCCAATGGTCCTCCAGCTGTCCTTGATCTTGTTTTGTAATTTTATGTGGCAGAAACTGAGATTGAGAAATTTGCTTTTTATTTCCAGCCCTTGAAACTCTAGCTTACTCTTCTGGTCTGGAAAATTGAGTTAAAAGTTTTTCTGACATAACTCTGTTGTCTCCTTATATTACTTAAAAATATTTTAACTGAATACAGAATGTGCATCTTAAATGACTTTAGTAAGTGGGCTTCTTGATTTTAGTAAGCTCAGATCTCTGCCTTTGCCAGCTCTTGCCCTGGCATCCCTCAGGGTGCTGCTTTCCTCAGCCCAGCCCCAGGGCCCCAGCCTGGTTCACTGACCCCAAGGGGAAACCAGCCAGGACAGAAAGGGACACAATTTCATCTCACAAGTTTCATTCACCATTGTTTTCATATCTCTCCTTTCCTTGCTTTGACTCCTCCCACTCTATTCACTTGTTTATTTGTTCATTGAAAAAATATTTACTTGAGTACCTACCAATCTAGGGGAAACCATTTGAGTTTAGACAAAACATATGTGCAGGCAACAGGTAAATTAGACTGTTGTGGCTATAGTCAGCCTGCATTTGTGTTTTCCTTATCTATCGCAATGTTTAAGATTGTTTTTCTTAATGTAGTTGACAGTGTTTGAAAATTGGGTTGTTTCCCATAAAATCCGGATGCTGGGTTGGGGGGCCTGGCCTGTGTCTTCCTTGGATGAGGGGAAGATGGGTGAAGGTGCTAGGCATAGGGCAGAGGCTGTAGACATAGCAACCTTGGTCCTTGCAGGTCTCATTTGCTGAGGTGTCATATGTAGGTGTCATCCTGATAGCTACTTGGAGCCCTAAGAAGATTTTAATCTGAAATAACCACATGATGAGCTTTGCACCTTAGAGGTAGGTTGAGGAATCTTTGGAGTTGTCAAGTCCAGAGGTAGGGAGATGTCTAGGAAGCTGTTGCAGTAAGTCAGAGGGGAGGGCTGAAGAAGCTGAACACAGGAACTGCACTTAAGTTTCAAGAGAAGCAAATAAATAAATGTGTGTGTGTGGGATGGGGGCGGGGCGTGGTGGTAATTGAGGAGTGCGTAGAAGGAAGTGCTAAGTGAGGCATAAGTGGAGTCCAGCGGAGGGAGGAGCCTCCTGTCAGTAACCTCCAACTGGTCAGTGCAGTACCGATGGGGCTGCTGCTTTCAGGGTTGGGTAGGACTTTGCTAATTGGTGACTTGCCTGATGGTCTGTGAAGCTCAAGTTCATTTGTGTATTTTTTCTGGATTCAAAGGTCTACATCAGGGTATGTGGTCTCAACAAGAACCCACATGTGGCTGCTTTGTATAGAGTAGGTCAGGCTCTACAGTGGTTTGTGCATGTGCCATCAGTTTTTAGCAAGGCAAAGATGCTCAATGAAATCCATGCCCTGAAGAGCATCACTGGGTGCTGCTTTCAGATCCCTTAGTGGAAGTGGGCGAAAAAGAGGGAGTGTGGAGCAGAGCCGGGTACAGGGTAGTGGTGTTACATGAGGGTGTTGCCTGGGCACTGGGGGTCTGTAGGGAAGTGTCATCAAGACCTGTGTGCTGTGTGCACTGGGAAATCTGTCTGGTGCTGTAGCTTCTGCAGCAGTGTCCCTAATTGGACTTTGGAGTTTCTATAGAAAGTATTGGCAAGATAAGAATGAGTTTCTGGTTTCATGTTTTGCAAAGTGTGAAAAAACAGTCCCCGTTCTCATCTCAGATCTACTGAACCATTTTATTTGGGGGCTGGGGCTGGGAAGCGTGGCCAGAAATTTGAATTTTTAACAGATTCTGGTGGATAGTTTGGTTTGAAAACACTGTCTTAGGGAAGTAGACGTTTAGGAGCAAATGTATGTTCTTAATTAACTTGCCCGTTTAGACAGCCATTCATTCATTTAACAATTTTTTGTTGAATGATAATCATGGGCCAAGCCCTGAGCCAGGAGTTGGGTGTGCAGCTGTGAGTGATGGGATGTGTTTGCTGCCCATAAAGTTTTCCAGCCCAGCAGCGGGCACAGACCTTCACCTTGTAGTGCCCCTGTGACAGCATCACTACAAGGGGAGCACAGCAGACTGTGGGCACTGAAGCAAGGGTCTACTCCAGACTTGGGGATCAGGACAGGCCTCCTTTGGGCATGAGACATAGCTGCCTAACAGTGGGAGCAGCATGCACAAAGGCCTCAGACAGCAGAGGGCAGGTTTGCTAGAGCTGTGAGAGAAGCCTTGCATGTGCAGCAGGTGTAGAGGGTGGTGGAGGGTGTATGTAAAAGGAAGAGTCATGGAGAATCCTGGTCTTTCAAGTTCCACAAGTCAGTGGGCACCAACATGCAACCATCAGTAGGTTATTTGGGCAGGCTTACTATTGGCCATGGGAAGGCAAGAGCCTGGAGACAGGGATGCTCACATGTGCGTGCTGTCCATCTAGGGAGGTGCTGGGAGTGAATGTGGCAGGTGACAAGCCTGAGCTGTGCTCCAGCTACTCTGCTGACAGTTAGCCTCTATACGCAAAACACTGTCAGTTTTAGGTCCCTAACACTCACATCTGGTCTGTGTCTCTTCCTTAGATCCTGCCTGGCCTGTATATTGGCAACTTCAAAGGTGAGTTCTCTTTTCTTTTGTATTATTGTGGTAAAATATGTATAATGTAAAATATGCCATTTTAACTATTTGTAAGTGTACAGTTCAGTGGCATTAACTACATTCACATTGCTTATAACCCTCACCACCATCCTTCTCCAGAACCCGTTGATTTCCCCAACCGGAAGTTAGTACTTTTAATACCCACTTAGTACTAATGATAGTACCCATTAGATACTACCTCCTTATCCCCACCTCAGCCTTTGGTAACCACCATGCTACTCTTTGTCTATGAATCTGACTACTCTAGGGGCCTCACATGAGTGGAATCATGCAGTATTTGTCCTTTTGTGTCTGGCTGGTTTCACTTGGCATAATGTCCTTAAGGTGCATCCATACTGTAGCATGTGTCAGAATTGTCTTTCTTTTTAAGGCTGAATAATATTCCATTTTATGTATATACCACATTTTGTTTATTCATTCATCTGTTGATGTACATTTGGGTTGCTTCCACCCAAAGGGAAGTTTGCTTTTTAAGAGGTCACTTTAGCCTTCTCACCTATGATCGAACCAAGGCGTAAACTTGGTTTATTCAAAGTCTGGTCTGGAGGTGGCCACCACTTGTGCTAGACCCCTTGTGGACTGGACCCTCATCCTCATGCCAGACCTCTTGGCCAGTGTTGACTGAGTGGTATGAGCTTGCAGGTTCCAATTGGACCTCTGACCTTCATTTTAATTCTGTACACATGTTCGAACATGATCTAAAGCAGCTGGCTGAAGGACACATTTAGCAGCCATATAATTTATTTATAATTTTTATCACTTTTTTCTAGTTATTAATAAATTTTCAGAAACCTGTTTTTTTAATCACCTGGAAAAGATAAGAGGCAATTTTATCTTTAGCAGATTATTCTCATCTTGTATTGACTTTTCTTTTTACACATTTTTCTGCAGCTTATTCAATATGTGTTTGATTTGCTGTGAGTTGTTGACTTTTTATTTTTAGCTTATCTGTCTCAAAGTGTTCTGTGGTCACAGAGGTGAGTAGAAACCCAAGGAGCCAAGTGGATGGCAAGCAGACTTTTGATTTCCAAGGAGGTACCCATGCTATGTGACACTGAGTGAATTTAGTGAAAACTGGTTCCTGAGCATGGAGACAGGGTGTGCTCAATAGGGGAGAATACACAGAGGAAACCTGCAGAAACCAGCCAGCCTTGTTGGGCTGAGAGCCAACCTTCATCATGGGATCTGAGACTCCACCCTCCTCAAGCAGGCCAGCACACACTGCTGTCAGTTTCTGGTTGTTGCCTAAATTCGTGAGTTCAGAATCAAGTTGATTATAAAAACCTGTATGATTTCTCTGCATAATATTTGTTCCTCTTTTTCCCAGAAAGCTCCCAGCTTTGCTAGTTTCCTCAAAGAGAATTAAGCACAGGAAGCTGACAGCTAGCTGCTAATTGCTACTAGAACTCACTAAAAATAGTACTGGAGTTCCTAAATCAGTGAGATTTGTAGTTTGGGAAAAGCACCAAGTGGTAGGGAGTTGTTCAGGAAAGCTGGAATCCTTTATAGAGCCAGTATCTTCAGGGATTTATTTAGTGAGTTATTATTAACTGCTTTCATGGGTAGAAAGAATGTCTTCGAGTTTGAAACAAAGTTTAGGATAAATTCCTAGAAATAGAATTATTAAGTTAAGTGTTTACAAATTAAAAATTGTAATAAATACCAACCAAATTAAATACTTCTGCCAATAGTTTGTGAGAGTTTTATCCTTACACATAGAAGGTTACTTTCTTATAAAGGGACATTATTCATAACTTTAAGGAAAGATTTAACACTCTTTTTGTACTAAAATCTGTACCTATTTTCTGAATATTCAGTGACATAGGAACCCTTCATGGTTCCAGGTTTCTTGCTTTGTGGGTTTCACCCATTAGAGAGTTCTGCAGCAACCACACTGTCTTTGTTCAGGCGGTGATGCTTTGTTGTTGCCTTCAGCTATTCTAACATTAGTATGCGGTTGTGTTTTATTCACATATTAATTCACCAAGCATTTCTTAAACACTCAAGTGTCAGGCTTATCGCCACAAGAAGCTGGGAAGAAGTGTTGTGTCCATATAGTTGCCTGTGACTTTACTCATTTATTCCACACACTTGTTGCAAATGCCCATTGTGCAAGGCACTGTGCTAGGAGCCTGATGTGGATAAGTATCCTGGACCTCAGAGCATGTACTGAGCAGGGGAACAGGTCCTATAGAATTGATCTTGTCTTGGAATTCAGCTACCCCACAGCCCATGAGCCAGATGTTTGCCCTTGACACTTTAAGCAACCTCTGTGTGAGAGGGGATGATAACCTTGGCCCTGGGGCTGTGGTGAGGGCCAAGCCAGACAGTACAGCAGAAGCACCCATTTCATGCCTAGTACATAGCAGTTCCACTAGGGGCAGGCCCTCCTCATCCTCCTTGTCTGGAAATGGGAACTATACACCTCCTGTAGGCTGCTGTGGGAAGGATATAGCTGTTCCTAGCACCCACTCCATGCCAGGCGCGCAGTAGGTGCTGATGAGATTACACAGCAAGTGTGGAGCTCGAGGTGAAAGGATTGTGGCTTCTCCAGGCCACTGTGTCCAACTGCCATCTGTGCTTTAGCATGACATTTCATTTAGTCATTTTTTTTCTCTTTTTAAATTATAAATAATGTCTGTCTACTACCCCCAACTACCAGTATAGAAATGTTTAAAGAAAATTTAATGGAATTCCTTTTTACTCTCTGAGAGATCTTTATTTTTCAGTGTGTATGGATCAGCACCACTCCTCAGGTCTTAGTCCTGGCAGCCATTGTCTCCTCCATCCCATGGCTAATACTCTTCTGTACTACTTCCTCCCCACCTGCTATTGCCCCTCCCCTCCCCTCCCCTTCTTTCCTTCCTTCCTTCCTTCCTTCCTTCCTTCCTTCCTTCCTTCCTTCCTTCCTTCCTTCCTTCCTTCCTTCCTTCCTTCCTCCCTTCCTTCCTTCCTTCCAGTAGAATCCTCTGCAACTTCCTTTTTTTTTTCTTTTTAACTTTGCGATGATTTACAAACAATTTTCTCGCACCTGGTGATTTCTCCACCTAGAGAAAAACCACGGACAAACCCGGCTTCTGGATCCCAGTCTTTGGTGAGAGCCTCTCATTTGAGAAACCTGTAACTGGCAGCTGGCCCTGCCCAGACACAATGAGGCAGAGAGTAGAAATTCAAAGATCGGCTCCATCTAGGCCAAGAGGGTGGGATTAGCTGCTTCCTCACATTTTAGCAAGTGCAAAAGTGGATGTCAGCAGACACAGGAAGCCCTCATTGTTTGAAGATGTCCACAAAAATCTAGAAAAGTAGGAAACAAACCTGGGCTGTATGTGTGCAGGTGATGTGCGTGGGCACTTGTCTGCAGTGTCAGAGCTTTTGTTCAGTAAGAACTGCTGTGGTTCCTGTCTGAACAACCAGACTGAGATGGTGAGCTTCTGATGGGTCCCTGCAGTGGAGCTGAGTGTGGAGCACAAAGCGAGAGCTGGGAATCAGATCTCTTTGAAGTAACTGTGCATTTGGAAACATACAGATGTGATGGAGACTGAAGCCCATACCACAACCTTTGGACTTATCTGGTCATGATGATGATAATAATGGTGACAACAATACCATTTACCACATACCAGCCAAGCACTGTTCTCAGCATTTTATATCATTTAGTACTTCCAGCAACCCTTTGAGGTGGTATTCTTGCCATTTTCCTACAATATAGGTGAGAAAAGTGTAGTACAGAAAAACTTGCCCAAACTCAGGACCAAGCTCAGGATTGGTAGAGAAGGGAAAAGGTAGAAACTGCCCCATTTTGTTCCCCAATCCAGGTTGCAAATAGATCTACTTAAAGGTTGAACCCACTAACAATTTATAACTGGAAGTTATTACAGTGCGTAGTAATTTGTAACTAGAAGTCTTTCAGTTTTACAATGTGAAGTATAACCGCAAATGGATTGGAATCTCTTGCTCATCACTCAGCAGATTCTCAGCTTGGGAGACAGAAGTTGTTTTGGAAATAACTTTGAATATGGCTTGGGCTTTGGTGTCAGAGCAGAAGGGATTTGGTCTCTCTATAGCAGAGTCCTTCCTTCTCCCCTCCTGCCCCCCTCATCCTGCAAGGCCATCATTTTGAGTTCACAAACAGTGCAGCAGGTGTTTGAGTATTAGAAAGACATTGCTAAAGAGGTTCTTTCCTCCCAAGTGTATGTTTTTCTTGAGCACGTGTGTTGCTAGTGTTAATTCCTAATGCTTCTTTGAATATATTTTTGTTAGTTTTATTCAGAAGAAATTCTGCTTGACTTTGTTGGACTAGCTTATTTCCCATAGCCATTCTGGCATCTCCCACATCCTGTGACTTTTTACCCCTGTCCATCTTCTGTGTCAGTATAGAATGCTAACTTTCCTTCCTGAGGAAGCATGTGGCTGTCACTTTGCCCTTTAGGACAGCATCTTATAGGAATCCACCTGCTCCCTCCATGAGGTCCACCCAGTAATGGGTGGAGTCTTCCTCCTGGTGAGGCAGGGAATATTCAGTAGCAGAGGAGAAGAATATGTTGGGTGTTTCTGTTTTAGTGCCCCCATTGTGTGAAGGTGACAGTTCCTCTTCAGAAGGCCCGCTAAAGCAGACCCGGTGGGAGGGAGGAGTGTTGGAGATGGGGAGGGTAAAGGGAGACAGGCGACAAGGAGTCCAGAGCCAAAGGAGATGTTGGCAGAGAGAGGATATGAACATGGTTAGCTGCTTTTCACCTATAAGGGGCTGTCTGTTCATTTTACTTATTAATGTGAGTTCTATTGAATCTTGTGAACAGTGTTTTTAAATTTTTGTCTTCATTATAAAAAAATGTAGACTTATCAGTTAAAATTTAAAAATCCAAACATGAGCCCTGGCTGGATAGCTCATTTGGTTAGAGCATTATCCAAAATGCCAAGGTAGTGGGTTCAATCCTCATCAAGGCACATATAAGATGCAATCAATGAGTGCATAAATAAGTGGAACAAGAAATTGATATTTCTCTCTCTCTCTCTTTTCTCCCCTTCCTCTCTCTCCATCTTGGTCTCTCTCTCTCTCTCAAATCAACAAAATAAAAAATAAAATAAAACCCAAACATGATGGAAATGTTAGAGTGAAAAATTCCCAAAACCTCCTATCCTGAGATAACCATTGTCAGCAAATTTTCCTGTAGACTTTTTCCCATTTGAATTCTAAACTGTAATCTTCCCATTGATTTTATTAATACCGACTTACTGTGTTTGTGATGCAAGTGTCTGTGAATTGTTTTCTAGCTTAGAAATGGCACCAACATACTGCAGTGAGGCAGGGGCCCTGTGTAAAGTGCACACATCCTTCCTTCTGGAGTTCTTACTTCAGTGTAGGCTGTGACTGTACAGGTGTGTAGGGGGCCTGGGAGCCTGCATTTCCAGCATGCTTCCGGGAGATGCCTGGCTTCTGCTTGACAGGCCCCGGTTTGAGCAGCACAGGACTGAGTCCTACACCTCCAGGCTACGCCTGTGCATGTCAGTGAGCTGAAAACCCCCTGGCCAGAGTCTCATAGCTGCATTCGTAGCTCATTCCGTAGTTGTAGGCAGCCATCCAGAACCATCAACAATATGGAGTCCTGAGGAATAAAAGGTCCAGTGTCATCAGTAGCTTTGATGAACAATTTTGTGCACTCTCAAGTTGATGGGCATAGCCTGTGCTTAGGGAAAGGGTAACCCCACAGTGTGAGTGTTGCTTTAAGGTAACAAAAAGCACAGAGCAAAAGAAGCATGGTCCACCAGGAACTGCCATTTTCTTTGGAGTCAGTGTCTTATTTGTGGTATTGAGTGGTCTTCTGTATGCACATATGTGTAATCTTATTCCCAAACCACTTTTTTTTTATTGTTCATCTTAACTTGTGTTACAAAAGCATATTTATGGGGTGATGAAAATATTCTAAAGTTAGATTGTGGTGATGGTTAAAAAACTCTACATATGCTAAAACCCTTGAGTTGTACACTTTAAAAGGGTGAATTTTATGGCACATTGATGATCCCAGTAAAGCTGTTTTTAAAAAGACAAAAACTACACTTAAACAAATATTCACCAATAAATCCAAATCCTAGACAGGATCAGAATCTGGAAGCTCCTGTCCGCTAGTGTCCTGAGCTTGCCTTAAAGAACCCACCTCCCCTGCCTTTCTGTCTGTCTCCTCCGTGAACACTAGATGCTCTAGTTGCTCTTGTTTCACTTGTAAATTCACAAATGCATTAGTGATGACTGGAAAAATCACATTTTGGTGAGAATGTGGAGGCTGGCGGCCTGTGGGTCCCAAATGATTCCAGTTCCTGCCTAATTCAGAGCTCACTGAGGGCTGCACCTTGGTGATTGATGGCTGGGTGGGGAGGGTCAGAATGGAGTCCTGTGTGTGTGAGGGAGATGGCTGCTGTGCATATCTGAATTTGAAACTTGAGATGGCTAGAACAGTGAAGAGAGTCTCAAAATCAATATTTAAATATTACTTTTAAAGTTTTTTCTTCTTTTAAGAGTGCTCATTGCAGAATATTTACAACAGTATTCTTAGGTTTTGTTCCATCATCAAGACTCATTAGAAATGCATTTTCCTCAGCCCTGTCTTAGACCTTGAATTAAGTTGGAGCCCAGGAATCTGCCTTTTTAACAAGCCCCCCCCCCCCCCGCCTCGCCCAGATAGTTCATAAGCATGTTAAACTTTTAGAAAATATATAAAAAAGAAAAAAATGAACTCTTCTAATTACCTCTCTTAAAGGTGACCACTTTTGGGGCTAATTCTTTATAGCAGTTTTACCCACCTGGGTGTGTCTGTCTTTATGTGTTTTTACAAATTTTATTTATATTGTATTAATAGTTTTGTACCTGTTTTACCCTCTGTTTAACATTATATCCTGAGCATTTTCCCATGTCATTAAATATCCTCCAGAAACATGATAATTGAACAGTTAATTTTCGGTCTGTTTTACCCTCTATCATTTTAAAAAGCTCAGCCCAGGCCAGGACAGGGATAAGTGACCACCTTATTTCTTGCTGGACCCTGTCTTATAAATTAGAGATGGGTTCCAACGTGGTGAAATTCATGCAGTCTTTATTCTACATTGGAAAGTAATGTAATGGGTGTCTCCTTAGTTTCATATGCAGATAATTTAATAGCCAACTCATAACTTAGGGACAGTTCTGTTTAGCATTTCTAGAAAGTGTTCCATTTTTACTTTTGCCTTAAAGTGAATCTGTGTAAACCACAGTCTTGTCTGCATGTCTGGACCCATTCCTACTTTTGACATCAAGGCAGGGTCATCTCTGGCAGATTCCTATTTTTTTACACAGTAGTGGTCTTTTGTGCTTAATTTTAACTTGGATTATTAATCATTAAAAGATACTTTTAATACATTTTAAATATCTTTAGTATTATGTGTTTTATTGGGTCTACAATTTGACAATTATCACCTACAAAATGATCGCATGGGTTCACTTCCTTTAAACAACAGTAATCATGATCACAGTGTTTATCGATCTTATTACCTTTCCATCTTCAGCTCAAAAGATGTGCCAGTCAGAAATAAACATAGTTATCTGCAAAACACATAAAAGAGAAAGCCCTCTGTTCCCTAGACCTAGATTATTTGGGGTATGGTCAATTAGGAAGCTTCAGGAAAGAAAGATGTAAATCATTTTGGTGGCATTTTCTGGCTAGACTTGAGGAGGAATCGCTTGCAGAGAGTAATGACATGCCCATCTCTTTCTTTTGTGACAGATGCCAGAGATGCAGAACAGTTGAGCAGGAACAAGGTGACCCACATCCTATCTGTCCATGATAGTGCCAGACCCATGTTAGAGGTAAGAGCGTGTGCTGAGGTGCAAGGTACACTCGTGCGCTCCTGTGGTTGCTGTTGTGCTCCGGGGACTTACATCCACAACCTGCCTATGGAATGTGGAGGGTGTGTTGTTCCCATTGTCTCCTGCTACATTGCGGGCTTGGCTTTCTTGACTATGTACCAAAGATAAGCTGATGCTGTACTGATTTCCCTCTGGGTTTTAAGGACATTTCAGACCCATTCCATTCCTTTCAAAATTATCTCCAGTTTTAGAATCCAAAAGAATCTGGGCTGCTCATTTCCTAGTTGTTGTTTTTTCCTCACTTAAGCTCAATTATGTACCATTTGCATCTGGGAATAAAAGATAAGTCATCACTGGAGATTTTCGAAAGCTCCTCTGGTACAGAGGCTGTCAGTGTAGAAGCTGCTGTGTATTCGGTTTTCAAGTAAACAAGGTGTGTCTGCCTGTACATTAATTCCAAAACCATCTTCAATGTTACCCCAATGGACTGACTGTTTGAGCTGTTGTCCAGGAGCCAAATCTGTTTCTCTCCATTAGCCTTGGCAGAGCCCAAGTTACCCCTTTTTAGGAAAATAATGCATGTGTGGTTGTAATGTGTATTGTGTTTTTCTGTTGTAGGGTAGGGTTTTGGAGAAAATGGGGTGATTTGTTCTGAAAGAAATAATCCTAGTTCAAGTTGTTTTCATTTAAATTCATATTATACAAGAATAGATCATACACTTTTATTGTTAATCTATTTTCCTTAGCCATTAGAGCTGCCAGATTAGAGTTAGTGTAAAACAAATGAGGACATGGAGGAAGAAGTGATTCTGTCAAATGTACAGAGAACTGTAGATGGTAAGCAGCTTGGACCATTTCTTGAGATCTGTGAACTGGCACTTCTGTTTCAGCTCTTACTTCTTGTTAAGGTGCTATAATTTGTGTTGCAGTAAGATTTCATTGAAAAACACAACAACAATAGCACACCATTTTGGGGGAACATAACAGTTCCATTTTTTCATCTATGAATGACAGTTTGTATTTGAAGCATAGCCAGGATATGGCCACCATCATAAGTTAAACATAAACGGTCATGATTGATTTCCTCTTAAATCATAACATGAGACTTGAGGTTCCCTTTATTTAATGAATGACATAGATGTCCTTTACTCCTCACCCTCCAACCCCTCCTCCTGACTTGATACTCCATTTAGCGGAGCACGTTGTCCTTGTCCTGTATGAACATGGCCCTTGACCTGCCCATTGTAGCTCCTACTAGATACAAGATCTGCAAGTGTTAGAAGTAAAGGAGCTTCAGCCCCAATCTGCCCAACCTCTCATTTTACACACAGGGAAATGAAGGGCTAAAAAGTGAAACAGGTGGGATTGTAGCCCAGTGTAGAGACCACTGTTTGCCTAAAACCCTCAGAGCTGTGGACAACTGTGTTCCCATCAATAATATACTGCATATTTCTTTTTAGTCCCTACATGTCTCAGTCTAACTTCACAAGTAATTCATGAATACATTCATAAAAAAAATAGAACAATAGCCTCTCTGATGTAACAATTGAACTAACATGCTCACATTAAGTTATTCGAATAGAGATTCACCGGGCAGGGATCAGACGGTTCAGACCTTTGGTTAGCCCCTGCCTGATGCCCATGGCAGCTTCTGTCTTAAATTACAGCTCTTGTTCCAGAAGCCACACTCTTCACCAGCCTGGGCTAGCTCAGGGATATTAACTTGTTTGGAGTAGGTAGGGAATTAATAGATAGATTTGATTCTTTTTAAAAAAAATATATTTTATTGATTTTTTACAGAGAGGAAGGGAGAAGGATAGAGAGTTAGAAACATCAAGATGAGAGAGAAACACAGATCAGCTGCCTCTTGCACACCCCCTTCTGGAGATGCACCTGCAACCAAGGCACATGCCCTTGACTGGAATTGAGCCTGGGACCCTTCAGTCCACAGGCCAATGCTCTATCCACTGAGCCAAACCGGTTAGGGCTAGATTTGATTCTTGAGCAGCCCTATGTTTTACTGGTCCTGATCCCCAGAGTGAAATAAGAACAGAGATGAAGGTGAAAGGGCAGATTGTATGCAGGGCCGAGCAGCTGCTGTGAGTTTCTCCCAGCCTGATGAGGGGCCCTAATAGAGTGGAGGGGAAAGAATGAGAGAGAAAGGAGCTGGACCTGCTTCATTTTCTAAGAGCTTCAAAGCCATGCATGTTTATCTTGTGATCCCTGACTTACTCTGGGTAGCACTAGTCTGAGGCAGGGCTGGAAGAGGGAGGTAGTTACTATCTAAAATAGAAAGGTTTCAGCTCTGTTGCTTCCACGCAGGAGTTCCGTGAGTCCTGCTGTTGTGTAGCTGTCTGTGGATTGGGCAGTGCACTTTGGCTCATTTCCAACAAATATCTGAGTGGGTTTAAAACACTGGATGCTTAGCATCAATTAGCAATGGATTTTTTGAATCTTTAGGTCTGTTCTAAGTGAGAAAGGGCAGTCATATTGTTCAGCAAGGTTTCTAAAACAGAAGTCAGGGGCTTCCTGAAGAGGTCTGGTCAAAGGATAGGCTGTCAGACATTAGGCCTGGAATGTGATGCTTTGCAAAAAATAAATAAGTTTAGGGAATTTAACACCCCTCTGGAAGATTCACGGTTGTGTGAACAGAAAAACGGTCCCAGGTTCTGCACTGAAGGTACACAGTAGCCAGTCTATCTGAACAGGGACCTGATACCATCTGTGGAACTATGTTCTGCTGAATACGGTCATGGGGATCCAGAGTCAGGAGGACCTTGGAAAGTGCCTGTGGCCCCACGAGTCTGGGCGAGTCTCCAGGGCAAGTGGGTGTTCAGAGGAATGCTCAAACACTTAAGTAGCCAAGAGGACTAGAAGAGGTGGTGCCAAACCTGATCTTGTTATTAATGGAAGCTGCCAGAGAATGGGTTTTTGTGACATCTTGGTATAGAAGAGATAGGTAGGCAAAATGGAAGATTGCACACTTTTTGTGCTTGTTGTAGCCTCTTAGGTGTAATCTGTTGCAATACCTGGTCAATAACGGTACTATAAACGGGAGAAACTAAGATGGCGGCATAGATAAACACTGGGAAATTGTCGCCTCACACAACAATTGAAGAATACCGCAAGGGTCAGAGCAAACATCGTCCAGAACAACAGGAAGGCTGGCTGAGTGTAATTTCTACAACTAGAAGAAAAGAGGGGCACGCTGAGAGCCAGGGGAGCTGCGTAGGTGAAGTGCAGAGGTACAGCGGTGGCTCGCGCGCGCGGCAAGGGGGTGGCGCCTGAGGACGCGGCTGTCTTTTTGAATCACAAGCTCCTGACTGCTCTGAACTCCGGTTCCAGCGGGTCTCTGGGGACCCAGGGCTCATACGGGGAAAGGCTGGTCTGTCAGGCGGCAGTGGGCGAACTTGAGGGCGGCTTTCCCTCGGAGGTGCTTGCAGCCTTACCGGGACACTGAGACGCGGAGAATCACCATAGCTGCTTTCACCGCCCTTTGACTCCCTGAGACCCCGCCCCACCCAGGCTGGGGCAGAGGCTTTTTCATGTGAATGTACCTAACTACAGCCCAGCCAGGCAGACCCGGAACTTCCAAGAGAAGGCCCAAGGCCCCGCAGCGGCTTGCATTGCTTCACAGCTGAGCCTCTTCGTGGCTCCTGCTGTGTGGCCTCAGGCAGGGGCTGAATTAGCACCTCCTTAGATCCAGGAGCCACTGCACCCAGTGGTCAGAGGGGGACCATTCTCCCACTTCAGACACAGCTGATTCCCACAGCCAATTGGCCTGGAGGTCAATTCCTCCCAGTGATCCTACAACAACCAAGGCACCAAGAGTGCACCAAGAGTGTCTACCCCAGGTAACTGGGGAGGCTGAGCCACTGGGCCCTACAGGACACCTGGCACGCAGGGCCACTCTATCAACACAGGGAAGCAGCCAAAATGCGGAGACAAAGAAAAAGGTCACAAATGGCAGAAACGGAGGAAAGCAAACGACTGGATATAGAGTTCAAGGCCACGTTTATAAGGTTTTTCAAGAATTTTATGGAAACCACCGATAAATTTAATGAGTCCCTCAAGGAGTATAGTGAGACCATGGAGGACATGAAAAAGGACCAATTAGAAATTAAGCATACACTGACTGAAATAAAGAATAATTTACAGAGATCCAACAGCAGACAAGAGGATCCCAAGAATCAAGTCAAAGATTTGAAATACAAAGAAACAAAAAATACCCAACCGAAAAAGAAAAAAGAAAAGAGATTCCAAAAATATGAAGATAGTGTAAGGAACCTCTGGGACAACTTCAAGCGTACCAACATCAGAATTATAGGGGTACCAGAAGGAGAGAGAGGGCAAGATATTGAAAACCTTTTTGAAGAAATAATGACAGAAAATTCCCCTACCTGGTGAAAGAAATGGACTTACAAGTCCAGGAAGCGCAGAGAACCCCAAACAAAAGGAATCCAAAGAGGACCACACCAAGACACATCATAATTAAAATGCCAAGAGCAAAAGATAAAGAGAGAATCTTAAAAGCAGCAAGAGAAAGACAGTCAGTTACCTACAAGGGAGTACCCATTCGACTGTCAGCTGATTTCTCAACAGAAACCACGCAGGCCAGAAGAGAGTGGCAAGAAATATTCAAAGAGATGAATAGCAAGAACCTGCAACCAAGATTACTTTATCCAGCAAAGCTATCATTTAGAATGGAAGGTCAGATAAAGAGCTTCTTGGATAAGAAAAAGCTAAAGGAGTTCATCACCACCAAACCAGCATTATATGAAATGCTGAAAGGTATTCTTTAAGAAGAGGAAGAAGAAAAAGGAACTCTTACCATTTGCCACAGCATGGATGGAACTGGAGAGCGGATAAATACCACAGGATCTCACTCATTTGTGGAATATAATGAACAACATAAACTGATGAACAAGGACTGATCCAGAGACGGAGAGGCATTGATTGGACTGTCGGGTCTTGGAGGGGAGGGTAGGGGTAAGGGGGAAAGATCAACCAAAGGACTTATATGCAAGCATATAGGCCTAACCAATGGACACGGACAACGGGGGGTTGAGGGGGATGAGCGGGGGGGGGGGGGGGTAGAGGGTACACATATGTAATATCTTAATCAATAAAAAATATTAAAAAAAATAAAAATAAAAAATAAAGTAAACCCACCATGAAAGAACTCATGAATATGCTGACGACATCCTTAGTTATTATGCACTTATTGATTTTATTTAGGAAAGACTCTAAAGAACTTGGTTGATTTTAGTTAGATTAGATCTGATTTTTCATTATTTGGATAATTGGGGGGTTTCCAACATGGCATTAGCAGGGTCTCCCACTCTTCCTAGCAACCTGATATGTGGAAGAAAATGAAAGACGCAGTTCTCGACCTCTAGAGCGGCTGGGCCTGACCCTGGTCCTGGAGTGCAGCAACTTATCTCTGGTGTTTCTGTGCTGGATGAGATAAAGTTCTTCATCCTCTGAACCAGGAAGCCAGATGGTCAGCTAAGGGGAAGAGGTCTGAGGCTTCAATTATTATCTCTTCCGAAGATTATCTGAGGAATAGATCTTCTGGAATGAAGACTCTTAGAAACTTGGGCACCTTCATACTCACTTGAGTCAGCCCTAAAACTAACAGGAGATGCTGAAGAGCTCTGGCTCCCATTTTCATGCCTGCTGCACAGGGTCCTGGAGATGACCGACTTGATCCCATCGCTGCGAGCAGGAAGCTGAAGTTCAGAGATGTGCAGGGACTTGTTCTTGATCCCACAGCTGGTGTATGGCTTTGTGGAAACCTGGACCTTCTCTCGGGTTTTCCAGTGTGCTTCCCTGCCGTGGTTCTCTGGTGCCCCTGACTTTGCCAGCAGTATTGGTAGATGTTGCCACATCAGCTTGGGAAAGGGTTGTACCATTTGTGTCTTGATTAACAGTGTATGAAAGTATGTTTCCCCAGACTACCACCACCACCAAGTTTTATTCTTCTTTACTTTTAAGTAGCAATATTTTTGTTTTTTATTATTGCCTCAAGTGCCTTCTCACACTGTTGAGTCTTTTGTCTAGAGCCAGGGGTGGGAAAACTTTTTGACTCGAGGGCCACAATGGGTTCTTAAACTGGACCAGAGGGCCGGAACAAAAGCATGGATGGAGTGTTTGTGTGAACTAATATAAATTCAAAGTAAACATCATTACATAAAAGGGTACGGTCTTTTTTTTTTTTTAGTTTTATTCATTTCAAATGGGCCGGATCCGGCCCACGGGCTGTAGTTTGCCCACGGCTGGTCTAGACATTGAAGGCAGGGAGTTAATGATTTATTCATTTCTTGAGCTTCTACTACATACCAGCCCAAGGGTAGGTGCAAGAGATAATAGAAGTAAATCTCAGTATCTGCCCTGGCGAAGCCCTTAATGTATAAAGAGGATATGTATTAGGGTTATTTTATATATATATATATATATATATATATATATATATATATATATATATATATATAAAACCCTAATATGCAAATAGACCGAATGGCAGAAAACCAAACAACCGGTCGCTATGACATGTGCTGACCATCAGCGGGTGTGCGTGGAACATGGCAGGTGTTGGCCAAGGTGGGATGGTGGAGCAGGTGAGCAGAGGCGCCAGACCAAGGCGGGCGCCAGTCACTGTCATCAGGGTGAGCCTCTGGTGGTTACTGAAAATTCTTTGCTCCCGCACACCACAGTTCTGCCCAGCGCTCACTCCTGCTTCCGGCGCCAGAGCCCCCGCTTGCACCCACTGCCGGTGCCCAGAGCAGGCCCCAATCGCTCGGCACCATCAGCAGGTGCGAGCGGCAGCTGCCAGCCCCGATCACCCCTCAAGGCTTCTCCACCTCCCCCTGTTCCTGAGGGGCTATTGGGGCTGGTAGCTGCCTCTCGCACCCGCTGCAGGTACCAGCGCCACCACTCACACCCACTGCTGACGCTGGCGCCGGAACTGCTGCTTGCACCCACTGCCAGTGCCTGGCGACGGTCCTGATCGTTCGGCGCTGTCAGCAGGGGCGAGTGGTAGCTGCCAGCCCTGATCATCCCTAAGGGCTTCTCCACCTCCCTCTGCTCCTGAGGGGCAATCAGGGCAGCAGCCACTGCTCATACATGCTGATGACGCCGGCCCCACTCGCACTTGCTGCTGGCGCCAGCCGTCAGTGGGTGCAAGTGGGACCAGCGCCATCAGTTCGTGGGAGGGGCAGTGGCAGGAGCAGGGCTGCCGGCAGACAGGGGACCAGGGGCCACAGTGGGAGGGGTCAGGCAGGGACACAGAGGATGGGCTGAGACCTGCCCCTGTGCCCACTGCAGCTTCGCGGCCCAAGTTCCTTTCAAAGTGCATGAATTTGTGCACTGGGCCCCTAGTTAATAATAATTATAGTCAGTGAAACAAGAGCTCTG
Source organism: Myotis daubentonii (assembly GCF_963259705.1). Taxonomy (NCBI): domain Eukaryota; kingdom Metazoa; phylum Chordata; class Mammalia; order Chiroptera; family Vespertilionidae; genus Myotis; species Myotis daubentonii. The sequence continues at coordinate 122,059,417 of NC_081842.1, forward strand.
GCTCTGGGCAGGCCTTTGGTGCTAGGAATCAAGTAGGAACTGAGGCTGTGGAATCTCCAGAAACAAGGTTCTTCTTCTGCTGTGTATATCTGGGGGCATGTGCAGTGACCAGGCGCGTTTGACCAGAGCTTTGGAAGGGACTGGAAATTTGGGAAATCTGGTTGGTGGCATTCGAGCCAGGCGAGGCTGGCAGTGACAAGACATGATGCTTCTGGTGGGGCCCTGACACCACAGACCATACCTGTTTTGTCCACTCCCTAGAACTGGTGAGCCAGCAATGCAGATGGCATCATCCCAGTGACAACTGGCTCACGTCCCCTGCCAGCAAGTGGCAGAGCCATCAGGAAATAAATCATTGCCACATACATGGTTTCTACATGAATGAATCCCAGCCCTATAATTATAACATACACTGCATGTGTAGATCTTGGTTGAGAAGCTACTTGCATTTAGTCAGAAGTGTTTTCTCATTTGTGAGCTGTGTCTTTAGCGCCTACTGATGGCTTCAGATTTGAAGAGTGGTTAAAAACTTCTGCTACAGAGACGGTGCTTTTCAAATCAGAACCCTCATATTGTTCAAAGGTGCTAAGGAAGTAATATTGAGTAATGAAAGGTTTCTCCCTTCCTCTGAAAAAAGAAACAGAACTCTTTCTAATGTAAAAGATTTCAGTGTTTGTTTCATTTTTCATTCTGGGTATTTAACCAGAACACCTGCAGGAAACAAAACTATTTTTCACTATTAATAAAAATGCTTTAAAAGGTATTCTCATTCCTTCACTGGGCTGATAGTCCAAAGAATTTTAATTTTTAAATAACGTACATTTTAGTATTAAATAGAAAAAATATAGTTTGGTAACAGGGTTTCCCATGCATTCATGTGTGGAATAGTTTACCCCCCTGTATTTAAACCAGACATTGTATGTCTACCAGATAGGTTTGTTTTGTTTATTTTTATTGATTTCAGAGAGGAAGGGAGAGGGAGGGAGAGCTAGAAACATCAATGATGAGAGAGACTCATTGATTGGCTGCCCCCTGCATACCCCCTACTGGGGACCAAGCCCATAACTCAGGCATGTGCCCTTGACCGGAATCAAACCCGAGACCCTTCAGTCTGCAGGCCAACGCTCTATCCACTGACCCAAACCGGCTAGGGCCAGATAGGTTTTTTTAAGCTTAAATTCAGCTTGGATATATTTTTTTTTTCACTTTAAGTTGTGAATTTTATATTTTTAACCATGTAAGCTGCAGTTTTTTATATAATTTTTTTAAGAATAAGATGTTTCCATAGGCAGACATTTATTCCTGGTGATTCTGTTTTGTATTTCCTTTAATACTAAAAACATTCTTTTTTGAGGTGTCTAGGCTCAGAATTTTCTTTTGATAGTTTGTTTGCAGGTGGCCCCTTCTGATTCTGATATTTACTGTTATCTATATGTCAGTACTGCTGTTTTGCTCACCTGTTTATTTATGAGGGAACTCACCAATGTCAGGTATTCAGTCTGCTTAGACAGTGGTGCTGAGGGACTGAGGGTTCCTGGAAGGACCTCATTCCCCTGCTACATGTGTGCCTGGTGACCAACCCCATCTGTTTTTTGGGGGGGCTCCCCAAATGTAAGACAAGCCCAAGCCCAGCTTTCCAAAGGCATTGAATAATAAGAAACTGTGCTTCATTGTGCACTTTTCTCCCACCCTTGCCCTGCCTGCCCAAGTGTTCCCCTCCCCTCAGAGCTCAGCCAGCTCTCCCAGTGCCCTCCAACCTCAGGGCGTCGTCCCCTTTCTACAGTATTTTGGGTCTGTACTCTTGGTTGGGTTGTGAATTGTGTGCGCTCTGTGACAGCTTCTTTAATATGTCAAAATAGCTGCTTGACCTCTGTTTGCTGATCTAGCCCTTTGCCACCTCTGCCCGGGCTCTGGAGCTGGTCACAGGCCCGCTGCAGCAGGTGCTGTGCTGGGCCTCTTTGTTCTCCTCCAGCACGCAGCCTGGCTGCTTCACAGGGCCCTCTTCAGGTGCTTGCCGAGAGTAGAAGCCACATGCATTTTCAGCTCCATTCCAAAGTGAGGCATCCTGTCTGGTGATTTGTGGCTTATTGGGCGTGGCTGAGGGTTGAAGGAAAAGCTGTACAAGAATGATTTATTAATCACAAGTAATTTGTGAAGCCAGAGGGTCTGGTCAATTCAGTGCAGCTTATGAGCATTGGCAGGTCTAGATGTCCTGTTCTACAGAGCTCTTATGGCCTATAGTTCATGATTACCTCTTCCTAAGTTATTATAATAGAGAATCCCCTGTGAAACGTCTGTGACTTTCTGATTGATCTCATAAGGGTCCTTCAGCTGCCTTTGGTTTGCATTAGAAGTTTGGTTATACAAGAAGGACAGTCCATCAACAACACAGTCAGTAAATAATAACTTCTAAGGGTTTCCACAGCCAAGACAGCATGCTTAAGGTAGAGGCAGAGCTGGTTGAAATGTTGTCTCAGATTTCAGGGAGCATTTGGCCAGATCATGAAAAGCTGAGAGAACATTCCAGGCACAGGGGCAGTGTTCTGGCTCATGAGGAAGAGCCTTGTCACCTGTCGTCCTTCTCTGGTGGCCACTCAGTCAGACTGCAGGGCCTCACCCCAGCTGTGCCTTTCTGGCTGGTGACCACAAAAGCCCACAGCTCTCAGAACCCTGGGTCCACCCTGTCCATGACCTTCAGGTCACAGGAACTGAGGCTACATTTCCCCTGGCATAAGCCAGGTGTCTTGTCTCATATACATAGGGATGGGCCAGGGTGTTCCCTGCAGCTCTGTTTGTAATAGCAAAAGACTGCCCCCCCCCCCAAACACACACACACACACACACACACACACACACACACACACACACACAGCAGAAACTAGTGGTCAGTTATGATATGCCCATATTAAGAAATACTCTGCAGCAGTTCAAAAAGAAGAGGAGGTTTATGTGTGTGCACAGAAAAAGATCAACTGTTACACAAAAGAAGCAAATTGTACAATAATATCTACAATATGATCCCACTTAAGTAAAATGAAGTATCAATTATATATTTCTGATGTCATATAAGTGTGTAAATGCACACACATAAGGGTTTGAAAGGACTATGTCAAACTAAGAATGGTGAAAAGAAGTGGGATAGGAGAGGAGAGTGATGAGGATGAGTTTCACTTTTTTCTCTATTATTATTTATTTTTTATAATGGGAGTATCTTCATAGTATGTTTTTTAATGAAGAAAGGTAGGGCAGGAACACAGGCAGGTGGGTGGCCACACTCTTGGTAATAATGACAGGTAATAGAACTTAATTATCACTTTTTGTGAACAATTTGGAATTGTCATGTTACTGTGTAATTGATTTTCTTAAAAATGAACAATAAATTCAATAAAATAAAAGAAATAATGACAGGTAGATTGCTTGGCTGGAATGGATTCTGTGTTTGATAACAGTGTTTTCCATGGATTCATGTGTGAATGTGTGACATCAAACAAGCTACATCTGGGTCATTCAGGTCATTTCAGTCACCTTAATCTTTAAAAGGAGAAGATAGTCCAAAACACAGATTTGAAACGTACAGGTTTCATTTTCAATATCAATTATGTTCTGTTTCTACTTGATTCAGTTAAAAGAGTTTCTGACCTTTTTTAGGATTCATAATTCCCCTTGTTATGTAATTTGAAGCATTGGGCAAGATTTCCTATTTGGATTGGCCATTGTTTCCAGTGTAGATGATTTCAGTATGTTGGCATTGCAAAAAATACCACAGTCAGATCACTGATGAGTACAGGACCTTTGGAAACAAACCATTGTTGGGCCTGGAATGGTTTTCAGATTGACAGCTGTTTCCAGTGAGCCTCAGTTGTTTTCACCTCTCTAGGAAATTCTTTGATGCTGTCCAAATATCAGTGGTACCCACTATACCAAAGGCTTGCAGCAGCTTTCCTGTGTTGAGGTAAATTTGTTTGAAGCCAACCTCAGACTTAAATAGAAATGACTCAAATAGAAATGATTATGGTAGGTATCGAAAACTGTCTAGTAATTGCTCTTTCTCGAGTCAAGTGGTGTCTGATCTCCTTGTATGGGGACAGTCAAGTGCAAAAGGCAGCTCCAGCTGGCTGCTGACCTCTTCCTTGGTGACAAGCTGACTTGCAAGTGGAGTTCTAAAGCCCGAATGGACTAGAAGGGGCTTGAAATCTTCTAGTACTTCCTGGATTCTAGAGAGGAATTGTTGTTTGTCTCTGAATGACAGAGATCTGTGTTAAGCTTCCTGTGCCTCACTTTCTAGAGCCCCTGTACATCAGCTAGGGACTTCTCTGTAGTACTCATACTTACTGACCAGTGTCTTCACACACCTGAAGACTTCCTCAGACTGTTTCTCTAAATCGAGAAACAGTCTCAGGACTGTTTCCAGACTGGTTCTCTAAATCGGGTCCCAGTTTCTTGAGCATTTCTTACTGAGCCCCCTTCTGGCCCACCTCTCCTGATTCCCTGTGTGACCAAGTACCAAGCACATTGTGTGCGAGGTGCTGTGTTCCCAGAATGGGCTTACCTAGTTTGCATCCCTCCCAGTCCTCAACAGAGAATATGCCAGTGGCAGGAATAACAGGACCTCCAAACCCAGGTCCTACATGAGCTGTCCTCTGGGCCACAGCTGGAGTGGTAGTAGGCATTGACAATGGCAACTAGACTGCCAGAAAGTGCTGCATTGCTCAGTATGGATGATATGGAGGTTCTGTCGGTTTATACAAGACCCTCATGCCCATGGGCTGGAGGGATGGGAGAGACTTCGTAAAGAGGGGTGTTGAGGCAGCCTCCTAGGACTAGAATGGTTTGGTTCAGTAGGGAGCTGTGTCTCAGGAGGAACCCTTCCAGGAAGGAGAAATAAGCCCAGAGCCACTGGGAATGTGCAGGTCACCTGCTTATAGAATAGAAAAGGTAGCCCCTCGGTGACAGTCAGAAGGAGGCAGCTCCAGTTGGCTGGGGTGACAGCGGTGCCATCTTCATTTCTCCTTTTAGTTAAGTTGGGAGCTATTCCCTCAAATTCAGAAAATGTTTTATTGAATAACTGCCTTGTAGCAGGGATTAAGAATAAAATACAAAGAGAGGTAAGATGGGCCCAGCATTAAGAAGGGACAGGCACAGAAGTCCTTACAACAGTGTAGAGTTGCACTACATCACATAGGGAGGGTCCCTGAGGCACCCAGGAGAAAATGGCTCACCTGTGAGGCCAGCCAGGCTTTGCCAAGGAGTTGACAGTTTGGTGGCATCCTAAGGATATAGGATAACAGAGGTTTTCCAAGTAGTAATGGTGAGCAGGAACAGTTGGAGTGGAACATGGGCTCCCGGGTAGTAAAGCACACGTGTGCGGGCGAGCACAGGGCATGCAGCAGTGCAGGCGTGCAGAGGTAAGGTATGTTCTGGGACTCATTGAGGCCCAGGGGAGTAGGTCTGTAGAGTGGCCAGGCTGGGAAGGGAGTCCCACAGCAGATTCGGAAGGGTTTCATTTGTCAAGTGGAGTTCTGTATTGTGCAAAGCAGAGACTTAGCAAAGATTTTTAAACAAAGTCAAGTGTCATACTTTGGATTTCTCTTCCAGGGTTTGGCTAGGGAAAGAGATAGAGTGAGGGAAATTGGTATCAGGCAAGCTATTGGGAAGCTCTTACAGTACCCCTGGTTATAAGTGGTGAGGGTTTGAACTGAGGTACTGGGGAATGGGATTTTTTTCCTAGAAGTCATTTCCACAAAGTTGAAAATCAAAGGATGGAAAAAGATTTTCTAGCACACATGAACCCAAGGAAAGGTGGCATAGCAGTAATTTTATCAGAATTGAAAGCAAAAGAAAATAATTGAAATAAGGGGAACTTGGGGTTGCCTTATAAAACAGCTTCAAAATATAGGAAGCCATTTCTCAAGTGGAAAATAGGAATTGTTTGCGGGTTAAATGTGGGGAGTGAAGCAGGGTAGATGTTAAGGATGCCTGAGGTCACAGCTTTGAGGATTGAAAGGACAGCTTGTGCCACCAATGGATGTTATAGCTCCAGGAGGTGGAGACAGAGTTGAAAAAGGACCAAGCTCACTTCTGGATGAGATGCTCATGTGATATTCCCAATGAGATAAAAATGCATGTGCAGGGCTCAGGTGAGCGATCTAGGCTGGAGATGATTTCAGCATCCTCAGCTATGCCATTGAGGTTGAATAAAACCATGCAAGAAATGCTCCTACAGCATGACCAGGAGGGTAGAAAATGAACAGAATGCAGGGAGGGTGAAGCATCTGGCTTTAAGTGGTGCCATAGCATTCAGAGCACAGGACCCCATATGTTGTGTGGTGGAGACATATGGATTATTCCGAAGGCCATACCCTTTTATGGTTCTAGTTAGTCTCAATTATGTTGAGTCTAGTCCTTGTTGTTTCCTGCAGGGGCACCCAGAGCACAGAGTGGTTGGAGAGGAGAAGCTCTGGGCAGATATTCTGCAGTTCTTTGGCAACTAACTCTTAACAAGAAGTCTCTCTTGCTTGGCCATGTTCAGTGCTTTGGACAGAGGAAGTGACATCAGAGCATATCTGGAAAGCTTTAAGAGGGGTGCAATTTTCCAAGGAGTTTATAAGGGAGGAGATACTTAGTGTCAAGGGAAGAACCAAGGCGAGTATCCATGGAGGGGGCCCTGGGTATCCTGGTGGTAATGGCATGCAGAGGGTTGCTGGCAGGCACCTTGGTGAGGCCCTTCCACCGGTAGTCAGACATTTGAGAAGTAACAAATGGTTGCTTGGTTAGGACCCAAAGCTGGTTCATGGCTCTCGGTACCATCATTGTTTGTAGCCACAAGAAAAATAATGACTTAGAGGTGGCCTGGTGTACTGAAGTATACTTTAAGCAAGTTTGCCGTTTTCAGGTGCTTGTAATAATGCATTGCTGGCAGGGACTCCAGGTGGACTGTGTGCTGCTACACCTGCAGGGGAAGTGATCAGCCTGATTTTAAAAGCCATGAGCAAAGCAGTGCACCCAGCTAGTATCATCACCTTGGTGCCGGCTGCATGAGCAGGTCATGCCCACACTGTGCCTTGAAATGTGCCCCTCGCTATTTCTGACTCCTGGGATGTTTGGAGAACTTTGTGTGCTGGGGCCCAGCTCAGTGTTGAACCAGGTTTGAACTGAGAAATTATTTATCTCCTCTCAGCTATAACCACAACTAGTATAGGTGTCAAATGTCAGCATTCATTATTGAGCAGGGCATCAGAAAATGCAGGCCACACCTGCTCCCAGCATGGGGAGAAGGGAAGGAGTGCGTGCCTGAGTCTGGACTACAGCCTCTGTCCTTTGAAGGTCAGCTTGTGGACATGCTTATTTGCTTCTCAGACTTTTCCCCAACTAAAGGGAGAAAATTTATTAAGTCTATTAAGCAAGACACACAGCCACCTGCCAGAGAAAGGAGAGGACAAGTGGGAAAGCTGCCACAGGTCATCCCTTTATTATTTTATTAATGACTGCAAAGGGACCACTTTTCTGACATGGTGTGAGGCATCTGAAGTTGAGCCACCGGTCTTGGAAACTTTTCCTAAGCAGAGGATCTTAGAGACTGTTTTCAAGTGTACTGGCCTTTAGAGCAAGTGGTCAAGGTCTAGCAATGGTGAGAATGGTCCGACTTGAATTTACTATTTAATGAAATAACTTGTCACAGAAACCAGCCCTACCACACCCAAGCAGGAGGAAGCTTCAGATCTACTGCAAATGATTGCTAACTTAAACTGCATTATTTAACACCCTGAGCCTACACTCTAAAGACAAAATAAATCTCATAGCTAACAAAGTAAGAATGTTTTCAAGCATTTGATTTTTTAATTTTTTTTAAGAGTAGAGAGCATCACATCTCAAGGATTATTTTTTTTAAAAATATATTTTATTGATTTTTTTTACAGAGAGGAAGGGAGAGGTATAGAGAGTTAGAAACATAGATGAGAGAGAAACATAGATCAGCTGCCTCCTGCACACCTCCTACTGGCGATGTGCCCGCAACCAAGGTACATGCCCTTGACCGGAATCGAACCTGGGACCCTTTAGTCCGCAGGCCTATGCTCTATCCACTGAGCCAAACTGGTTAGGGCGCATTTGATTTTTTTAAATATTCTCCAAGCGAGGCCTCCCCCCTCTTCTGACGGAGCCTCTCTTGCTGCTGCTCCTGCATTTGCAGTGGGATTGTGGTGAATGGCGTCACCCAGTCACCTCAAGGTCCTGCTGACTCAAGTGAGAGGCCTCTGGCTACTTGGTGGCCCATGCTCGCTCTCTCTCTCTCTCTCTCTCTCTCTCTCTCTCTCTCTCTCCCCTTGTGAGTTCCCCTCGCACAGGCTCTAACCAAGGTGGCCTGGGACTTCCTTCTGTACGCAGTGCAAGAGGATGCAGCTGTCAGAGTAAAAATAGCCCATTGGACTGCTTTCAATGGCAGCCATGGAGAGAGAAGACTTGGTGAAGTGCTGCCCTTTGAAGGAAGGCCCTGGAACACTGACCAGCCAGCACTCAGAGCAGAGCAGAGAAGATGCTCCCCTCCCCTGTTGCTTTTGGGACATAGAAAATGTAGGGATTGAGTGCAATCTCTAATTACCCACCTCACCTGGGTATAGAGGTCCAGGCTCCCTCATATTCAGGGGAAATGGAGAGTTGCTGTTCTCTGCTTTGCTTCTCTGTACCAACTCTGAGCTTGGTAACCCCTCTTGGTGGCTCACACAGGTGCCTTTATGACATCTACCCTGTGCACATTGTGTGCCTACCCATGTCGGACTGGCCAGCTCTCTCGGGCAGCTCCCTGCTCTATGTCAGTGTTTGCTTCTTTCTAGAAACCAGTTCTAGGGTCTGATCCCACATGGAGGATGTGACATTAGGCCCAAAGGATCACAAATTTTATTTAGAAAAACCTTAAGTGCTATGAGTTGTGTGTAAGCCTAAAGACAGTGGTCGTCTTCTAAGTCGACACTTGCCCTGCTATGGATCTGTCATTTTGTGATAGTGAGGGAGTCTGCCACCTGGTTGGCTTAGCAATCTGTGAGACTACAGTGTTTCAGTGTCATGCTGCTGTCCGGGTAGAGGGCTGACTGGAGAAGGAAAACCATTTACCTTGCCAAGAAGGTGAGGACAGCTAGGACAGGTGCACTTGTCCAGGTCTCAGACCTCTGGGAGAGTGCGCGTGGCTCTACACTAGTTCCTCTGGCTCGTCTGCTTGTGGCCTTCTGTGCCTGGTGTGTGAGGTGCCACGTTTGCAGGTAACGAAGGACTGCCATCATGGTGGAGGCCACTGACAACAGTTCGCCTTCCACAATTTACTTAGCACCCACCAACTTCTCTCAATATATCGCATCTAGTGTCCGTGTTTAACCAGTCCTATATTAGAGGAAAACCCCTCGTCTCTTTCTCTCACAGAGTAGGAAGAGAATTGAGCACAATTGATGATTAAAAGTTGCAGTCCTAAGGACATGGCATGCTGTATCAGATGTTTAAATGTCAAGGAAAAATATGCACAGAATGACTCCAGTCAGCAAAATGACTTCGTGAAGTGTCACTGTCTAGACCAGGGATTGGCACACTTTTTCTATCAAGGGCAATAATATGTTGGGCTTTGTGTGCCCTGAGGTTTCTGTGATGGTATCCTTGTCCCCTGTAGTGTGAAAGGAGCTCGAGATAATATGTCAGTGAGCAGATGTGGCTGGGTCCCAATAAATAGGGGCCTCAATTTGCCAGCTCTGGTCCTCACAGCCAGGTGGATGGAGTATAGCTGGGACAGACCTCAGTGACTGGGCCAGTATCTTCCAGGAGCATGTGTTGGGTCCAAAGCTTGGAGCCATTTACTCCACAATTTAATGCAAGTCCTGGAAATTTCTGAGCATTTTGCCTGCTTTCACCTTAGTTATAACTTTCCTTTGTTAATGAGACCAGTTACAGTATCCTGCTGAGACCATTTAGAGCATATAGAAAACTGAAGATGGAGGCCTAGCCTTTTGTGTGTGACTACTTGAAGCTGTCCTGCCCGCCTGCCTGCACTGGACCATGGCCCAGGTGCCTCTGTCCAGCCTGGGAATAGTGCTCCTCTGCCCAGCCTGGATTGGTGTCCCTGTGCTTAAAATTGTAATAGTGGGCCTCCCTTCCCATGTATTCCTTCCTTTACTTCACAGCATTTATTGGTGATCTTTGAAGAGAGAGGTGCTAGAATATTGAAAGAAAGATGGCTAAGATAGGATCTATGCACTGAAGGGATTGGAGATCTAATGGGAGAGACCATTTACGAGCAGTCGTTGTCCTATGTGCTGGTCCCCCCTAGTGCCTTTGTGCTGGCTTCGTGGGTGGTGTGTGCTATGGGCACTTAGAACAGGGAGCTGGAGTGAGTCCAAGGAAAGGAGGGGAGAGGGAGGAGGGGGAAGCCTCTGCAGAGGCAGTGGGTTACATCTGGGAGGTTTTCCTGAGGAAGTGCCACTGGGAGGAGTCCTGCAGGAGAAGAGTATTCCAGAGAGAAGTGACCACAGGAACCCGGGGAGGGGGGCAGGAAAGTACAAGACATTTGGGGAGACTCACAAGTAGGCCAGGATGCCTAGAGAGCTGGGGAAAGTAGCAGGGTAAGCTGCGGGTCAGTATTGCAGGACTTTGGAGAGGGTCTTCTTCATTTTGCAAACAGGAAGGACCCACTGGACTCTTTTTTAGCAGCCTAGTTATGACCAGATGAAAATGTACCTTTGTATGTTTTACAAGGGGTACCTGTGGAATACTCCTGAAGTTTCTACTGCTGATTTCTCCTGATAATTCCTAAGCATGGGTTTTCATTCACGATAATTTTTATATGGTCATTTAGCATTAACATTAATTAAGTAATACTGTGCCATTACTTGGTTTGGAGACACTGTTGAAACTGGCCCTGCTTTCCTCATGAGTCACATTGAGTACACTAGCCAGTCCTCAGACAGAACTGAAATCACAGAAGAGGGCTTGCGGTGGTGGGTTTGAGCTGGCGTGAGCCTCCCTCGCTATCTTCCCATAACCCACCCTTATTGGCTCGAGGAAATCGGATGTGCTGGCTGTGCCCACGTTAGCCTTTCATTGAAATAGCTTGAGCAAAAATAAGCATTTGGGTCCTCATCTGTTGATCTGACAAGTCAAATATATGTCATTATTTGACTAACCTGAAAGAAGTCAACAGGTGTTAGAGGTTTCTCATTTGCATTTTTTTCTCACAAAATCAAACCAAGGGCTAAATCTTGTCTCTCCACTCTGACCTTACCACCCCTCCTCAACCTATCAGGCACCACAGAGTTCTTGGAAGTTGTTATTTGTAGTAGTGTTTCCTAAACTTAGCAGGTGCAGGAAGAATCAGTGGCAAATAGGTACTGTAAGAAAATTCATCTTCAGTTTAAAACCTGGACTTAAAACATGAATTATGTTGCATAGCTAAAGGACTGTGTTTATCCTCTGCTCATTTTCTACAATTATTTATGTGAGACTTTTGTTACAGTACAAATAGTTAAAAAAGATGGCCAAGAATCTCACCCCTGGGACCTTACCTGGTTTTGTTTTTTATGCTAACTTCCAGTTCTTAGTCAACAGGTATATGTAAGTTTTTGCAGATGTAATCTTTCTATGGGTATACTTTTGTATTCTACTTTTCCCCCTTAAAATGTTATTGGCTATGTGAAAAGTCTTAAATTCAGAAATAATAATCAAAATGCACATGCCAGGTATTGGGTTTGGCTTCCATATTTCCATATCTGTAAACTGGGTGGGAATGTCCACATGCTTGCTCTGGAGCGTGCACTCTGCAAAGAGGGGCCTCGATAAAGAAGACTGGTCATCCAGTCCAGCCTCTGCATTCGAAAGCAAGTTCAAGTTGGTGATTGCCCTCTCTGGGTTCTTCACAAGTGTGGCCAGATTATTTTTTTCAGGGTCAAATTACCTTTAGGTTTATATAAAATTCCAGGAGTAGTCAAATTCATAGAGACAGAAAAGTAGAAGGGGTGTCCAGGAGGTGGGGGAAGGAGAATATGGGGTTGGTGTTTAATGGGTACAGAATTTCCATTTGGGAAAATGAAAAATTTGGGGGGAATGGATGGAGATATAAATGTAAATATACTTAAGCCACTGAACTATTAAAAATGGCTAAAATGTTTTGTGTATTTTATATATGTTATGTATAATTTACCACAATGAAATAAAGTGCAAAGAGTAGTTGTCTCAAGGGGGAAAGACTTTTGTTTTTGTAATAATATACTTATCCTAGGAGGATACGTTCCATGACCTCCAATGGATACCTGAAACCCTGGATTGTACAGAACCCAATATATATATATATATGAGATATGTTTTTGTCCCATCCACACATATACTGTAGGGCTTCTCCTCGACATAATCAAATTTCTAGCATCACTCCTGTTGCACTTTGGGGCCATTATGAAGTAAAATAAGGGTGAATTGAGCACAAGCACTGCGATTCCTTGACAGGTGATCTGATAACCTAAACAGCTATCAAGCGCCTGAAGGGTGGGGAGCATCCACAGCATGAATGGATGAAGGGATGATTTGCATCCCAGGTGGGATGTAGTGGACAGGCAAGATGTCATCATGCTACTCAGAATGGCATGCAATTTAAAGCTTATGAATTGATGGAGGTGTGGAACAGACTGACATACCTCCATGTAGAGTTATGGCAGTGGTTGGCAAACTGCAGCTCATGAGCCACATGCAGCTCTTTGCCCCCTTGAGTGTGGCTCTTCCACAAAATACCACGTGCAGGCGTGCACGTACAGTGCTATTGAAACTTCGTGGCCCATGCGCAGAAGTCGGTATTTTATGGAAGAGCCACACTCGAGGGGCCAAAGAGCCGCATGTGGCTCGTGAGCCACAGTTTGCCAATGACTGGGTTAGGGGGACAAGAAGAGATAAACCAAAGAACTTATATACTTATATGCACAGCCCATGGACATGGGCAATAGGGTGATGAAGACCTGGGGGTGAGGAAGGAGATGGGAGGGGGGGGGGAAGGGAGAGAAATGGGAGATATCTGTAATACTGTCAACACTAAAAAATATTTTAATGTGAAAATTAATTTAAAAAAAAACAAAAGGCTTATGAATTGTTTATTTCTGGAATCTTCCATTTAATATTTTTGGACTGTGGTTGACTGTAGGTAACTGAAACCACAGAAAGCAAAACCTCAGATAAGGAGGGGACTACTGTATAAGCTGTGGTCTTGCTTCTGGTCAGGTGTGGGATAGTCCAAATTTAAATTTGTTTTAATGTAATGTTTCTTTTTTGTAATCAGTTTTGTTGAGAGTATTGTGAAATTAGCTCTTCATAGGGTCCCCAGTTTATTTTGCTTAACTCACTAATGGGTGTTAGATGACTAATTTTAATAAAGAGTTCTGTGTTTGGGAACTGCAAAGTCCAATTCATTGTAACATTCTGATATCTCGTAAATGTGGTTGTCGAAGAAAAAGTGCCACCTCTCTAAGAGGACCTCTCCTATGTACACACACATGCTGCTGCTGGCACTTGATGGGCTAAGATGACAAACCAAGGTTTCCAGTCATTAGCAGTTAAAGTGACTCTTCCATTGCCGAGATGTCCCGATTCTGGCCCTTTGAAAACTCCCTCTCCTGCTACTTACATTTTCTCTTAGGTTTTGATGGGTCATTGCAGAGAATATAATTACATTTTGTAACTAGCTTGCATTAACTTTCTTGGGAGAGAGGAAACAGATTTTGAAGGGCTTTATCTTTCCTTTGAAAAGTAGAATATCAACTAGGTTCTTGAGATGACTCTTACTATGTTTCAGAAAGAAAAGACCAGTGAATTTTAGAAATTGTACTTGAAAAAGCGAGAGTTTGATCTCTTTACTAGTCCTGAAATCAGAATCTTCCCCTACTTTGAAGTCTTTGCTTGCATACCATTTTAGGTGTATTCTTTCGTTTCAGGCCCAAAGGCCAAAACTTACTTTTGGTGGTTACTATGCTTGTTGAAACAGAAAACTGAACAATATTAGGACTTTTGAGAATGTGCATTTAGAAAGCTTTAACCTTTTGTTCAAGAGCCTCTGAGATACTTTCTAAAACTACTCTCAGCCACTGATGTCTAATGTTTCTTTCAAAGCCCAATACAAAAACTTGATCCAAGAGTTTTACTGGGCAGATCTCACATGACTCTTACTGTCCTGTGTTTTCCTAATCTTTTCTACATTATGTCTGCTGGTTGGTATGTTCCTTGGTATTATGAATATTCCCTATGCGTGTGGTCAGTGTAGATAAGAGCTTTTCTAGAATTCTCTGCCTTTATCCTCTCCCTAGCCCCCTCTTAGGCCATGCTCTGAACATGTCAGGCCACTTAAATTGCCAAAAGAAAGGAGCTGCTCTTTCTTTCCTTCATAGAAATCATGAGAGTCTTAATGCATAGACTCAGTTTTTGAGAGGGTGTGTGTGTTTGGGGAGGGGGGGGGGGCGGGGCGGGCGGGGGAGGTTCTGTATTTTAGTGCAGTCTTGGGCCAGCTGTCTGAACTGAAAATTTGTAATGTGACATTTATTAGCTCCATAAAAGTTTAATATTAATTGGCTTTCCACCAACCACTTTTTGAAACATCATGGAAAGTACTGAGTTTTTATTTATTTAGTAAGAATTTTCTTTTAAAAAGGAGATAATCAATTTTAGCTTTATGTATTTTTTAAACATTAGAGGTAATGTGAAGTAGTAAATACCTAAAATGCTATGCTAATGGTAATGCTGCTATTTGTAGAACTTACGATTTTTTTCAGATTGTTCTAGAATATTTATATTCTTTTGTTTTACTTTAAGTTTGATATACTTTCCATAATTTAGCTGCAGACATGCATAGGACATCCTGTCCCTTATCTCTGCCTCTATGGACCTCAGTACTAGAGAATGGTCTTATATAGGTCCAATTAAAAGGAAAATCTATTCCTTATCACATTTGCAGAGCCAGGTCTGTTGCTACTAGGATAATTTTAGGTTTATCCAGACTTCTCATGGTGTTGTGATCCTTCGTGCTGCCCCACTCCTGCAGCTTTCTGAATTAGTAATTAACGGCTATGAACTGTACACATGTGCAGGCATCCAAAGCCTTTTTCAGGTACTTGATGTTCTGTAGCCTGTGGCCTCCAAGAGAGATACGTTCTGTGCTTTGTTAATGACTAAGCCAAGATAAATAGATGGTCTTGGGGGCAAGCAGCTGAGCATTTCGACAGTTTTGACTCCTTTCTTTACTTATTTGCATAGGTTGTTCCCTTCTCATTGTAGATCACAGTGAGATGCATCTTAGCCGGTCCCATGGGAGCAGGCAGGCAGGAGATCGGAGTCTGCAGAGTCATGCAGTGTGCCCTTGCGCAGCGTGGCTGCAGGCCCGGCCTGGTTTCCTTGCTCACAGGGATAAGGCATGGGTACCTGACAACGTTTTCCTTCCCCTGCACTTCTTGTAGTGTGATCTTTATGTTAGCAGTTTTTCGCCTTGTTTTCATCATCAACAGACATTTAGTGAGTGCCTACCTACTATGTGTCAGGCACCATTCCAGGGAAGGTTAGTGTTGTATCTTTGAGAGATCCTACCTTATGTTTTATATTTTCTCTGTCCTGCCTTAACAGTATGGGATCCCCAAACTCATGGCCAGAGCTATTGTGTTCTTCCTTAGAAGCTTCACAGATGGGAAGCTGTACATGCCGCATCTCAATCCCAGCCAGTGAAGGAAGGGGAGGGGTACACCACAGACCAAAGTGGCCTCCTCCAAAGTTGCCTTGTCCCCCTCATCTGCTGTAGCTCAGGAAGGAAGGGGTCCCCTTTGTCATTTTCCTGCCTTGTGGGGCTGGCCCCTTTTCCTTGTACATTATGCCTAAAGGAAGCACAGTGCTTTCTAACCACATTGCTGTTGGCATTTAATGCTCTAAATAAGCTAAGAGTTTTTTAGCCTCCACTTCTTGCCTCTTTCTTCCTTTCCTTCATTTTTTCTTTCCTCCAATATATGGACTATGCTGACTTCAGATTCTAGATTTTAGATTTTAGAATCAAGTGGCTGTCAGTCAGCATGTATGACAGGCAAGCATCTTCACACTCTGTGAGGGGAACCATCTCAGCGTCCTTGATTAATTTATGTTGCTCGGACTGATGATCACAATGGAAGGGAAGGTGGGAACCTGAAAATCCTCTCGTCCCTCTGGAAGTATTCTGAAAGAGGTTGGAGGAAGTGTCTGGAGGAAAGAATTTCACAAGCTTCTGGGCCTGATCCATGGCCAACTCTCACTTTAAGAAAAAAAAGTGAGTCATTTCAGTGGTGGATGTATGAAATGATCAGTGTGTGATCTACGTGAACAAGTTTGTTTGGCTTCTATGGACAGAAGGAGCCAAATGATATTATACTGTGAAATGACTTTTTTTCACAGTAAAATATCCATCCCATTTTCTTTCCCTTTAAATCACTGAGCCAATACCTGTCTGATTTTGGAGGTGCTTTGGAACTTCAGACAACTGTCTCAGTCCTTCCAGAAGAGCACAGCACTGCGTCCAGGGAAAGGAGACAGAGCGGGCAATTGAGGACGACAACGCAAGACGTGAAGGAGGAATAATCTGCTGGTTCGCTTTCTTCTGGCAGCTGATCCTTAATTTTTATCCTTGGTGCATTAAAGCCTGTGCGATCTCACATAAAGTGCTCCCATCTGGACAAGCAGTGATAAAACGTGTCTTCTTCAAGGCCCAAAAGACCCTTTGTTGGGAGATGTAATGATTGACTCAAAGCTGGAAAAAATATATGTTTGGGAACTAAGTAGGGAAATGAGTTTTTTTCTAGCCTCTCATAAAAGGAGACAGGAAGTGGAATTCTCTTGTGTTTTCATGGCAGACAACAGGTTTCACGCTGAGTCCGCGTCAGCAGGAAGGGGTTTGTTGAGAGCTTATTTATGGTCTCCTCAGAGGAGCTGGAGAAATAGGATTTCAGCTGAAATTCCCGGAATAATTCCCAGACCACATCATACAACTGGCCCAGTGAGGTCTGCTGCCACCTCTGCCACCATCTGCACCTGCCCAGCCGGTGCTCTTTACCCATTCTATTCTTCCCATGTCCTGTTTCCAAATCTGCCTGGTGTGGGTTTGTCAGATGATGGAACCCTAAAAGCAAAGGAGGATGAAAAAAGTAGTTGGTGTGGACTCTGTATTGAGAAAGTGGGGTTCACTATGTAAGGGAGCATCAAAACGTGGAGCTGTTCCCTGGCTGGGTTGGCTCAGTTGGTTGGAACATTGTGCCATGCACCAAAAGTTTGCAGGTTCAGTTACCGTTCTGGGCACATACCTAGGTTTTGGGTTCAATCCCCAGTCGGGATCTTTAAGGGAGGCAACCAATCAATGTTATCAATGTCTGTCTCTCTCTCTCTCTCTCTCTCATCAATAAACATGACCTCAGGTGAAGATTTTTAAAAAATGTGGAGTCCAACTAGTGAGGTTCAGAGGTTGAGTGTTGACTATGAACCAGGAGATCATGGTTTGATTTGGTGGGGGCACATGCCCAGGTTGCGAGCTTGATCCCCAGTTGGCGGGGGAGGGTGTGTATGCAAGAGGCAACCGATCAGTGATTCTCTCTCCTCATTGATGTTTCTATCTCTCTCTCCCTTCCTCTCTGAAATCAATACAAATATAGATAGATAGATAGATAGATAGATAGATAGATAGATAGATTATTGATAGATAGATAGATAGATAGATAGATAGATAGATAGATGATAGATGATAGATAGATAATTTTTTTAAAACGTGGAGCTGTGACAGGGTTTGGGCCAGCCACAAATTTAGATGTTCCTTACAAGACTACATTAGCAAGTACAGCATAGATATTCCTAATGACAGGAATTAATAGTAAAATTTTAACAAACAACTGCAAACTTTTCAAAAGTCCTAGAAGATGTTATTTTATGACTTTGTCTGCTGAGGGAACTATAGTTGTCTAAACTGTCCTACATGCTTGTCCTTCATTTACTCTCTTACATTGGTTTTTGTTCCAGTTACTGATGTATTTATTCCCAGACACTTATTTCTCATGACACAATGGCAAGAGTCCATGAGGTCAGGCCACTGGAGAGGAGGCTTAAAAATGGTCCATTTAAGCCTTTATGAAGCCAAGGTTGCTGAGACATCTAGTCTTTGTATTTTCACTTGACACTGAAGACCTTTTCAACTATACTTTAAGTCCTTCTGATGAAGAAACAACTAAAATTTAATATAACTGAAATTTAACCTGATTTTTATGCAGCATGAATTGACATAAAAATTTTTATAGACTTTTAATAAATTTTATATGAAGTTTGTTTTTTCAAACTATTTATTTTTTTAAAAAAACCTGTTAGCTTACTAAATAAGTTTTGCTTTTCTGGAAAGGAGACATAATAAATCACATTACTTCCCTTGTGTAGAAACTCCTATCATGTAGGTACATCAGTGAAATTGAAATCTCTTCATACTAAATTTGATAAAGAAACCGTACCATAATGTTACAATTTTTAGATATCATGTTAAGGTTTTTACTACCAGTGGATCCTAAATAAAATTGATAAAAATGTGGAACATGTAAACGAGCATCTGAGGTGAGGGCTCTGGAATTTTTACCACTTACTGGGAAGTGCCTAGTTGTTTCACTTTTTGATGCCCCCTGTCTACAAGCTGTTTCCAAACCAGAGCATGAACATTTGTGTACACAGTCATGGAAAATAATCAGGAACCTTAATTAAAGAGTTTTCCCCAGTTCCTTGGCAACAAAAGATGAGTGACAAACTTCTCCTTTTTATTTTTTTATTTTTTTGACCTTAGTAAATAGTTCCTTAAAATATTTTTCTATACTGGGTATTATCTTTTATTTTTTATCATTCTACAGGGGGTTAAATACCTGTGCATTCCAGCAGCGGATTCACCATCTCAAAACCTGTAAGTTGTTTTTTTTCTGTATTATTTGGGGATATTAAAAATGGCTAAAGGACTGCAACGTCAAATACGTAAAGGAGAGTAGAGTCTTGGGGCCGCGAACCCTTGCTGCTTTGCACAGCTGCTGTCTCATCAGAGAGGAGGTGAGGCCCACGCAGGTGTGAGCTGCCCAGTGGGGCAGCCTGGAGCCAGAGGCGAGCTTGGTTTGCTGGCGGTCTGTACAGTAACTGATGAGCAGTCTGTAAGAAGAGTCTGGTTTTTAAAAAGAGGACCTCAGATCAAACCATTAGCATGCTCATCCTTTCTCTAGCAGCAAACCCTTCCAGGAGCTGTGGGTTTTATGTAAAGTAACACATCCAATAGAAATAGACTGTAAGCACAAATGCAATCACACTTAGAATTTTGAGTTTGCTGGGAGGCATCTTAAAAAAGTAAAAAGAAATCAGTGATAAGAATTTTAGTAATGTTTTATTTACAGTAGTATATCCAAAATACTTCAATTTCAACCATGTGCTAAGTATTTTTAAATGAGATATTTTACATCCTTTTTTTCATATTAAGTCTTCAAAATCAAGCAAGCTTTCTTTACAATGCCAGCAGTTCAGATCAGCTTTATGTCAAGTACTCCACGGCCACATGTGGCTAATGGCCACTCTGTGGCACAGTGTATTTGTAAAGTCTGTCCGAGTCCAGTGAACAGATTTTCCTGGTTTAGGAAAGTCCAGCCCTCTGTTTCTTCACAGTTGAATACATCTTTGACATGGTTTTGTCTCTATAAAGAGAAATGTGTCCTTGCTATCTTTTCCAGATCAACGGCCATTATATGGAGACCCGTAGGAGTAGGCTTTGGTAGAATGGAGGACAGGTCTCTGGAGACCCACTGCAGTTATGGCTCTAACGTTCACACTCTTTAGTTTCCAGAAGTGATAAAGTATTAACCATTCAGTGCACTCACAGACACCAACCTCTGCCTCTCAGGCTGGCCTTCTGCTGTTATTGGAGGTCAGATACAATAACACTCCTAGAATTACATATTACTTCTTTTCATCAGGAAAGTTAAAAGCTATGGTAGTGTTGTGCATTTGGGATTCCATAGACTTGTCAGGACACATCCCTTGTGATTCTCACATTCTATTGCCTGCAAATCCTACATATCAGAAGTACGGACTGCAGAATTTTACATGTAGGATCCCAAGTATCTAGCCTCTAAAAGCTATCAAAGTGGGACACTAGCCAAACTTGATTTTTCACTGCTGTAGAGAAGAGAAATCACAGGTTAGGCAGTAATTCTGTGCAGTCTACCTGTTTGGGAAAAAAAATGGGGCTAGATGCAGACAGATTGATATGGAGAAGGATGAGAGGGGTAGGTCAGGGCACAGGTGGTAGATCAGGAAAGGGCAGGGGTAGATGGAAGTGGGGGCAAGTACATTCTACCCAGGGCTCATGTTTTCAAAGTGACTCTCCACATTTCCTAGGAAAAGTCAATCTTTAAGATTGGTGGAGAAAGGATTTTACTAAGATCACTAGGAAAACAATAGTAGCTTAGGTCTGGAGGGAGGGGAAGATGCTTTAGAGAACTTCCTTGGTTATGAGTTGTGCCAAGAAACAGAAGTGGTTGGGAGGGCATGGTATGTACGGAAGGAAGTGAGCCACTGCCTTTCTCTGAGCCCACAGCAATCTTCTGCCTGTATTTTGGTGGCTATTTTTAGAATGGTTGCTTTGCTCTTATCTCAAACTGAGATTCTGACATACTCTTGAATTTGTCAATACCTAATTGGCTCTCTGACTCTTCGGAAGAATCAAACTGTAGCACATCTGGGCATTTGCTGTTAGGATACATGACCACGTGTACTTTGTGCTGCCCCTCAGGGTTCTCAGCACAGTTAGAAGTGAATCTCTGGGCTTGCCAGGACAGGACCCTGACTTTCCACGTATGAGCAGCAGTGAGTGGACATGAGTGTCTTGTGCTATGTGGACAAGTGAGCAGTAGACCCAAAATTGGAGATCTCAACTTTAAAACAAGTTTCAAATACCTTGGGCAAGTCAGTTCTTTCATCTGAAAAAGGCCTGTCTTTAGGATTTTGGAGGTGAGATCATATATGTGAAAGTGTTTTCTATGAACTCTAAGCACTTTTGAAAATAAGAGGATATTACTGTGTCTTGGGAATTACAGAAAAAGTAGTTGAAAATAAGTTTCGGTGTTCAGGCGGCCTGCTTCATTTCCTTGGAAGGTGTGCTTGTGGGAAGGTCAGGTGACAGCAGGGGGATGCAGCTGCTTCTGGCAAAATCAGCCCAGTCACCATCATCGTGGAGCCAGAGGACTAACCTGTAAGATTTGAGTTAGTTCTTATCTGTGCCAAATATGTACAACGATGTTGTTACAATATGTGTGGTTTGCCTCTTTAACCCACTCCTTGTATTTAGATGAAAGCGTAGTGTAGGAGAGGAGTTTGCAGTTGGGAGTTATTGCAGCATCCATGTTTGGGGCTAATGATAGAACTGTGCAGAGAATGCACATTGCTGCTGTTTGAGTGAAGTCTTAGCAGAGCACAACCTCTATTGCAATTGAAAAACTAAGGCCAGACCATAGTTCACCAAAAGGCAGAAAAACTGGCACTCTGCTGCTGGGCGTTAGGCATATAGGCATTTGTGTGGTTCTTTAGGGAAATTTATTTTTAAATCCTTTGTAATAGCAACGCTTATGCATAGTAAGGTTTTGGGCATGATTCTATAAGTTTTTCTTGCTCTACTAAAATTAAATGGAGAATATGGAGTTAAGCTGAACTTTGAGCATGCCTTGTATGTTAAGACAACCTATGAAATAGCTTTTCTCTTTACCTGTTACAGATGTTTTATTGGAAAGCATCGCATGCCTTCTAAACCAGCGGTTGCCAACCTTTTGGACCTCATGGACCACCAGCGGTTCACGGACCACTGGTTGGGGACTGCTACTCCAAAAATTTCCTTAAACCAGTGGTCGCCAACCTTTTGGACCTCATGGACCACCAGTGGTCCACGAACCACCGGTTGGCGACCGCTGTTCTAAACGGAAGCATGCTTTCAGAATATAAGCAGACTACAAACTTACTATTGTAGGTGGAACAGTTGACTCTGTCTATATGACCTATCTCATTTTGTGTAGCCTGTAAATATTAGGAACATTTGAAGCTAGAGTGAACCTTGATTTCTGTATGATCAACCATTGTGGGTGATCAGAAGATAAATAATCTTAATGCTCTTGCTAACAAAAGAGAGAGGAATCGTGTCTCTGGGTAACCCAATTAGAACTGGTAGTTCTTTAGTGCAGCCACTTGTAATTTATGATGCCTGAGAGTTCCTATATTTTTTTCCTTTCTATAAAGGATATAATAATAATAATAATAATAATAATAATAATAATAATGCCTAATAACCAAGACTGGTAAGGTTTTTAAATATTTTTAATTGATTTTAGGGAAAGGGAGCGGGGGGGAGAGAAAGAATCATCAATGTGAAAGAGAAGCATTCTTTGGCTGCCTCCTGTACATGACCCGACTGGGGATCGAACCTACAACCTGGTGCCCTCACCAGAAATTGAATAGGTGACTTTGGGTGCATGGAACGATGCTCAACTAACTGAGCCACACCAGTCAGGGTGAGAGTCCCTATATTTAATGACAAAATAAATTCTAGAAAACTGTATTGCTTATTGTTTTAAACTTAGGTATTTTAAAAATTATTTCCAGCTTTGAATATAACTTAAGGTTTTATATCCTAAATCTTTACCCACAGATTTCTATATCCACAGGAATTCTTCTGCTAATTTTGATCTTTGAAACATTGCTGTCACTTGGTATTCAGTTGCTGCAAACCCGCTGCCCAGAAAGGTCAATTCTCTATCTTGGCCTCAGTACTCACTAACTCCCCATCTGATCTTCCAGGAACTTGATATGCAGAAACCTGGTTTGAGGTAACATTAACACATTAAGACAGTGGTTCTCAACCTGTGGGTCGCGACCCCTTTTGGGGGTCAAATGACCCTTCACAGGGGACGCCTAAATACATCCTGCATATCAGATATTTACATTACGATTCATAACAGTAGCAAAATTACAGTTATGAAGTAGCAACGAAAATAATTTTATGGTTGGGGGTCACCACAACATGAGGAACTGTATTAAAGGGTCGCGGCATTAGGAAGGTTGAGAACCACTGCATTAAGATTTTAGCTGTTTCCCCAACCACTTTGCCTTGCAAAGTCAAGGCATATGAAAATTCAGATTCTCATAGTGGCGATAACCCCCCAGATCCAGGCTGCCCACTTTGCTTGACTTGTTACAATTAGGGACATCCTGGAGTTTGTATCAACTGCACAGCTGCATGTTCTCCAAGCGGCTGATGGAGATGGGTTGGTGAATTAAGGTTTTGGAAATATTTGCCTTTGCTTTCTCTCTGTGCTTTCCTAGGGAAGCTGTTTTAACCTTACTTCTCTCACTGTAAAATAACTATCTCACACAATTTTTATAGTATTAGGTGAGATAAGTAGAAGTGTTTATGAACACTAAGCATCTGCAAAGATAAGATTTTAATTTCTTTGTATTCAAGTAAGGAGTGATAATGTACTTGGAAAGTGAGTGGTTAGGTGTGTAACAGCTTATTTTGTTCATTCTTATTTTAATGTTTATTAAGTTGGCATTTTATATGTAGACATCATTAAGGGTATAACTCTTATTTTTTATCTTCTCCTTCGATCAAATGCAGGAGCTTGGTCTGTGCTGGGGAGTTGGCAACATTGCCTCATTATCGTAAAGCCTTCATGACATCCCAGGGTTGGGGAATCAAACAGATCTCTAAACTGCTTGAGGTTCTCCTGAAGAGAAGAGGCATTAGAGTACAGAGAGCTGATATTTAACAATTCAATAAAACTTTCTTTCCTCATTCTACCTCCCTGTCTTTTTGTGTATTTTTATGTAGTGTAGCTGATGTCCTCTGTACTCTCTCCTATTTACATTTTTCTTTATTTTCATTATTTAAAAAACAATTTTGCAAGATCAGAGCTAGGTGGCCCTTGATGGCCCTTCCAAACAGATGCATACACACATGAGAACTTACACACACGTGCTCACACACAGCTCCTAAGGACATTGCAGTCTATAGGAAAGAGAAATATGTGGAAAGTGTGTTTTGCATTTTTCATAAGGCTTTAACTTGAACTATTTTTTAGTCTTAGACTATGTCTTTCTAGTGTTTGTAGTGTTGAACTATTCTTTGTGAAATTATTTTGTACTAGATGGTAAAGAGGGGTTTTGTTTTTTTCTTGGGTGTGTTGGTTTTTTTTTAGATTGCTTTTATTTTCCCAGCCGGTGTGGCTCAGTTGGTTGAGTGTCAACCTAAGAACCAGGAGATCATGGTTCAATTCCCCACCAGGGCACATGCCCAGGTTGCAGGCTCAATCCCCAGTGTGGGGCATGCAGGAGGCAAATGACTAATGATTCTCTTTCATCATTAATGTTTCTATCTCTCTCTCTCCCTTTCCCTTCCTCTCTGAAATCAATAAGAATATATTTAAAAAATAATAATATAAAAATAAAATAACCTTATTTGCCAGAATGAAAAGTAAGGTACAACCAATCTGATTGAAAAATGGGCACAGGATCTGAATAGACATCTTTTCAAAGAGGAAATACAAATGACTAAAAGACATATGAAAAGACTAGAGGCCCGGTGCATGAGTTCAGGTGGTGTCTGGGGGGCAACCAGGGGCGGGGCCAGCCAGGGGGAGGGGCCGAGGGCAGTTGGTGGGCTGGCCCCACCCCCTGGTCAAACTCCCAGTCGGAACTTCCAGTAGAGGGGACAATTTGCATATTAGTCTTTTATTATATAGGATATTCAACATCACTAATTATTAGGGAAATGCAAATCAAAACCACAAAGAATAGCTATTAGCAAAAATAAATTATATACTAGTGGCCTGGTGCACAAAAATCCGTGGCTTTGCTGTCTGTATGGCTGCAGTGAGCAAGCCCAGCTGCCATCAGGGTGCTGGGCCATTTCTGGGCTTCA
The DNA here is from genome assembly GCF_963259705.1 of Myotis daubentonii. Taxonomy (NCBI): domain Eukaryota; kingdom Metazoa; phylum Chordata; class Mammalia; order Chiroptera; family Vespertilionidae; genus Myotis; species Myotis daubentonii. The sequence continues at coordinate 122,084,387 of NC_081842.1, forward strand.
GCTTACGGAGGCGGAGTCCTCACAGGACAGGACTCTTCATGCCCACAGGGGGATCGCAGCGACCAAGACTTGTAGAAAGATGAACACCATATGGTGTTGCTTGGCTGCTCTCTGGAGGTCAGGAAAGCATGGCTGGCCCTGGTTCTTGTCTCTGGATGGAGAAGGAGGGGTTGGGGATGTACTGGTCCACAAGGAGGCTAGCACAGACTGAGGAGGAAGAAGAGGAAGGGCACCTGGGCAATACAGCTGTGGGGCTGTTTGCTGAGCCCCATGAAGGATATCTCTGCCGAAGTGCCCTCTGCCTGCCCAGTGGGTTCCCTCTGGGTGGTCACCAGCAGCAGCAGCATTATTGGGTGAGTGTGGAGGACACATGGCCCCAAGTGTTCCCTCTGGATGTCGGCAGCAGCGGCATTATTGGGAGAATGTGGAACATATGGTCCATGTGTTCCCTCTTAGTGTCAGCAGCAGCAGCATTATTGGGTGAGTGTGGAACACACGTGGCCCAGGGGTTCCCTCTGGGTGTCAGCAGCAGCAGCATTATTGGGTAAGTGTGGAACACACGTGGCCCAGGGGTTCCCTCTGAGTGTCAGTGGCAGAGGCATTTTTGGAACACTTGCAGGCTGTGCTTTCCTTCTGAACCAGCAGGCTGACTTGCTTAGTACAGAATGTGTGGAAGCGAATACCCAATGAGGAGCAGGAATAGGGAACCTGTGTTTATGGAAGCAGTTTGTGGTGCGATGGTGCCTCAGGCTATGCTTCTGCTTCAGTCAGAGGGTGGGGCAATATCAGAACCAGAGTCGTGGGTATTTCCCACTGTGGAGGAGGGTGTTTAATGGCCAGAGCTTGGGCTTATGTCATTAGCTTCCCTGGAAATAACCCCCCACTCCCTGCAACACACCAAAGCAGTAGTGAGCACGCCTGCCTCCTGGCTTTTCTTGGAAAAGGCATTTCTAGGAATGCTGCCTGGCTTGGCCTCATGCCTAAAGTGTCATGAGTCAAGTTTCCTGGCAGGGCTCTGAGCAGGCACTTTGTTGGCATCGTTGCGCCCCTGGGCCAGGCACTCTGGGCTCTGCAGGGTGCACAGGAGCCCTCATGGGCTCGTTTGCCTTGCACTGGATGCAGTTAGAGCTGGAGGAGTCAGGTTCTTGTGGGGGCAGAGTGAGGGCCCGTCCTCGGCCCCTCAGTTCCTTTACACACTGTCTCTAGGCCATGGCAAGCTTAGATTTGCCCTCCTGACCACACCCACACCCCCCACCTCTTATTCTGAGATGTGACAAGGCTGCTCTTGAACCCAGATACACTCCACAGTGCTTAAGACCTAGGTTCCATTGTGCACATAGTTTGGGATGTGCAAGTATAAAAACTGGACGTAAGATGTTCCCACTCCGAAATTTCAGCAAAACGATTCGTGTGTCATCTTTGCAAGATCTTGGTGATTGCCACAGCACCCACCCTGTCCCCAGACAGCAAGGCCTGCCCGCCTGGTGGAGCACTGTTAGCTCCTGTGTCACTGGATGCTTTTGCAGTGCTCCCAGGCAGCCTGTGGTTTATGCACTAAGGCAGTTGTCATTTATTCCTAGGTGTGCTCTTCTCTTTTTGGTTGCCTTCTTCTTCCCTGCTATCTTATCCCGGATGCAGCTCTCCCACAAAGGATAGGCTGTACCACAGGCTGTGGCCTGGGAGGCTTTTCCAGATCCCCTGGATGTCCTAGTGTGGCTGGCCTGGTGACAAAGGCATGCACACTCTAGCTGCACCCTTGGCCACTAGCCTCTAGTCAGGGGTGGGCCTGGCTTCTGGGCCGGCTGTCCGGCTCGGATATACAGTCAGACCCACTTACCCCTGTCCCGTCTCCCCACTGCAGTGGCCTCCAGAGGAGGACAGGTCACACTGTGTAAACCATGAAGCCGATTGCAGACAGCAGCCTATAGCCACTCCTAAGCCAGAAGAGTTGGCTCCATGTGTTTAAAACTGTTGAATTAGTTGCTGATATCAGGAAGATTGTATTGATTGTAGGTAATAGAATATCTGATTGACAGTGTTTTAAGTTATAAAGACATTTATTACTTAACTCCTTGACCCAGAAGTCTGAAAATGAATGCTCCCAGGCCTAGGCAGCAACACCTTGGTGTCCCCCTATCCATCCTGCTACCCCTCCACTCGGAGGCCTGTCACCTGTGGTCCCAGGCATCTGATGCAGCTCCAGGCAGAGTGCTCACTTCCAGTGCCTTGGCAGGAAGCCTAGGGCAGAGATAGCTTTCCTTTCATCAGAAGGAAAACTTTCCCAGAAATCCCCACCACAAGCTTTCCCTTCACTTCTCAGGCCAGAACTGAAGAGAATAGGGGATTCTGAAGACTGAGCTTGCTGCTGCCCCAGTGAAGTCAGTGCAGCCGAACATGCTCCGCCACCTGCAGAGCCAGAGGGTTTCCCTGCCTGCTCCCCATCGCTGGGTTTGAGAAATGGGAGACTGAGCACCGAACCCTCACCTGCTTGCAGCACCTGGCCTTCGGGCTGGGCTCACCCCGTGCTTACACCCCTCCACACAGTTTCATGGCTCCACACCCCGCCTAAGGACTCTCAGCACTAACACTCAGATGTCAGGATCCCATCAGGAATCTTTTCTTGCCCACTTTACACCAAGCCAGTCTTTGGGAGTAGAGTTGCAATGCCCTGAGTCACTTTGCAGATTTATGCCTGTCCCAGAACAGCTAGGCACCTGAACTTAACACTACAGAACTTCTCTGCAGTCAGTGCCTGTGGCGATCATCGCATCGCACCTGGATTTCCCATTCTGACTAGACACATGGAAGCAAAGCTGAGAGTCAGAAGTGAGGGTCGTGGATTATTGTCCTAGAGAACTTCAGAATCCATGGAGCATGTTGACATGTAAAACATTATTCCCACTACAGCAGAGGTTAAGGGGAGCCACGGGGCTTTCCTGAGGCCACACAGCCACTAAGCTACTGAGTGGGTAGGCGTTGGAGCTGCAGTTGTCATTTCCACACAGCTCTCCTGTCACACAGACAGGACAGGAGGAGGCCGGTGTGGAAGACTTACTGGTTGTTCAGAGTGTCAGAAGTAAACTAGCTTTTCGGACTTAGGGAGCCTGCATAACATGGGCACCTTCCTCACCAAAGTGGCTGTAGGGTTGCCGGTGTGCTGCCGAGCATCAGGGGGCCAGACTGACCGTGGGCTGGGCACAAGCCACCCACCATGACCACCAGTCAGTGGCAGTAGACAAATTCCAAGCAGCCCAGACGTGGGCAGCCCCCAGGCCTCAGCTCCCCAGGCCTCGGGGCGTGTGATGGGCGCTGACACGCAGGCAGCTCTGCCCGACAGTGTGGCTGGGAAGCTGAGTGGCCGAGACCTTCTAACAAACCTCAGGTGGACTTTTTACCATGTGTTGAGTAAATGAATGTCACTTCTCTCTTTTTCTCCCCTCAGGACAAGACATTTCAAAGAAAGTATTAAATTCATTCACGAGTGCCGGCTCCGGGGAGAGGGCTGTCTTGTCCACTGGTATGTATGCCTCTTGCCTGAAAGCCGTTCAGCTTGGTCGATTCTCAGGGCTCCCCTGTGTGCAGTTAATTATTTCATCTCCTAATGGTTTTTTTCTTCCCTCGAAACCTCAGACACACACCCCACTTGAGTCTCCTCTTTGTTCAACACGGTTGGCCTTCGTTGAGAGAGAACCCTAAACAGGTTTTTCATCTTCACAGGTAGGACTTCTGTAGGGACTGTCAGGCCCCTGGACAGCAGAGCCTTTGTGGCCAACCTCTGCCATTCTGTCAGAGCAGCCTCCATGGAGGGCACAGACTGTAGGTTTGTTCCTGAGCCCTCAGGGTCTTTCAGAGCACAGTTCCTTCCGCAGAGCTGTGATTGCGTGTGTGGTGGTAGCACCGCATCACTGTAGTACTGCGTCACCGTAGCACCAGAGTGGCGGCTCTCTCTCCATCTAGGTTGGGACTTTGTGTGTGTTTGGCTTTGAAAGGATCTGAATAGACTTAGAATTAAGCAGTTACATGCATCTGTGCCCCTCGATTCGGCTGTCCTCTGGGTGTGGGTGTAGGTACACATACATGTACATGCATGTATACATGCACTGCAGAGGAAGGGACGGACAGGTGGAGCTGAAGGACAGCACACGGAGCCTGGTGCAGAGTGAGCTCTCCGAGTGTCGGCTCTCACTTCACTCCCTCATTCTTCTGTCTTCCTCTGGCAGCATCACTGACCTGTATGGGAGCCAGCAGCCAAAGTCTGGAGCCATGCTCAGTGTCAGAGTGCAGGCCGAGTACCTGCCTCTCTGCCTTGAATGAGGCTCAATGTTGGCCAGCAGCTCGAGTCCCTGTTGCAGTGAAGCTCTCTGGAAATACACTGGCGCCACTGGGCGTGCCACTGCCGAAGTGGGGGGCAGCCCTGGTGGCAGAGGGTGTCCAGTGCACAGTGTCCACAGGGGTCATTCATGAGAACTGTCATTTGTCCTAAGGGCCAGGGACCCGTCATGGGGGAGCAGAAACATAGATAGTTTGATTGCTTAAAAAGGGTGTTCTGCAGTTGTATAAAGTTCTTGAAATAGAGTGCTTATTTATTTTACTTTTAAAAAGAGTAGGACATGTTATAAATACAAATGGTGGGTTTTGTAGCATTGTTTGCCTTTTCATTAAAGCTCTTTGGGGCCACAGCTGGTTTGGCTCAGTGGATAAAGCGTCAGCCTACAGACTGAAGGGTCCCAGGTTTGATTCCTGTCAAGGGCACATGACTGGGTTGCAGGCTTGATCCCCACCCAGTAGGGGGTGTATAGGAGGCAGCCAGTCAATGATTCTCTCTCATCATTGATGTTTCTACCTCTCTCTCCCTCTCCCTTCCTCTCTAAAATATATGTGTGTGTGTGTGTGTGTGTTTGTGTGTGTGTATCACTTAGGGAGTGCAGTTGGAGCCATTTAAAGGGCAGTTTTGAACTCCTTTCTCTACCTGGAATTCTAGGGTTCCAGGTTGCAGCTCAAGAAGATGTATTTTTTAAAATATATATATTTTATTTTATTGATTTTTTTACAGAGAGGAAGCGGGAGGAATAGAGAGCTAGAAACATCGATGAGAAACATCGACCAGCTGCCTCCTGCACACTCCCCACTGGGGATGTGCCCGCAACCAAGGCACATGCCCTTGACCGGAATTGAACCTGGGACCCTTCAGTCCACAGGCCGACACTGTATCCACTGAGCCAAACTGGTTAGGGCGAGAAGATGTATTTTTTAAAAGCTTTCATTATTTCTGAGATAAAGCCTTACGGAAGAGACATCACATCAAAGTGGTTTATTAGTGTTATTACCATATTGATAATATTATTTATATTTAACTATCTGTAGGTCTCATAGTCTAGGAATTTGTATTTCATACAGCTGTGCAAATCTGAATATAGGCTTTTCTCAAAATGAGAAATGTGCTAAACTTCCCCATCAGAAACCGTTACTAGAACACTCCAAATCTGACGCAGCACAGCCTTTCCTTGACCACCTTACTTTGCATATGCATTTACAATAGGTCCCCTACTCAGCCTGCTAAAGACACGTAATCCTTACTGCCCGCAGAGCATACACCATGGCTGAATTTCAGAGCACGTGTGTGTGTGCTCTCAGGTCCTCTGCCTGGTTGTGTCCATGGTTGAGGGATTTCCAGGTAGCATATTGGCTTGCTGTCCACTCGCAATCCAAGGCAGGAAGACTCTAGAATCAGGTCCATAGAGTACTTGCTCCAAATGGATCAGAAGGTAGACTGCAGACCCTAAACCTTCCTTGCCCACGGGCCATTCTCTTGGCCCCACAGCCTGGCCGGTGTCTCCAGGAGTGTGACTCTGGTGATCGCGTACATCATGACCGTCACTGACTTTGGCTGGGAAGATGCCCTGCACACTGTGCGTGCAGGCAGGTCCTGTGCCAACCCCAACCTGGGCTTCCAGAGACAGCTCCAGGAATTTGAGAAGCATGAAGTCCATGAGGTAACTGTGCTCCAGGGACTCGGGAGGTACGCAGCACACCCTGGGAAGGTGCCTGTCTTTCCACACACCCCTGGAAGCATGGAGGTTGAAGTTGGAGAGGCCCACAGAGGACATCTGGTCCAAGGACACCTTACTTGAACCCCACATGAAGTCCTCCCTGGCCCCTTGTTCACCAGCCATAGCCACAGGATATCACCCTTTACCATCTTCCTTGGGCCCCGTGTGCTTCATTTCTCTCCCTGGGGGTCAAGTACTGTTTTCTGGGTTTGGCTGACATTCATGTCCTCAAGCCAAAACCTGAAGAAGCAGTAATTTCTCTTCTTTGACACTGCCTGGCCAACCACAGAGCTGTGACTGCCCATGCCCATGTATTTGCCAGTTTGTATGTAACACATAAAAGTCTTACATGCATGCCGGTGTGTGTGTGACGTTTGCTTTTCTTTTCAACTCCTTCAGTACCGGCAGTGGCTGAAGGAGGAGTATGGAGAGAGCCCTTTGAGGGATGCAGAAGAAGCCAGGAACATTCTGGGTAAATATAAAGAGCAGGGGCGCACGGAGGCCCCGCCCAGCGCCTGGAGGGAGAGCAGCTTTCAGGCCCTGCCTCCTCTGGCCTACAGCAAGTACCCTACGGAGACCTAACACTGCGACCTGGTGCCTGCCTTTCCGCCAGGCGACCTGGTGTGTGGGGTGCCACCTCACCTCGGAGGACAGGAGGGGAGGCTGGCGAAGAAAGTGGATCCAGGCTCCTATCCAGGACCTCCCCAGCCCTGTCTCAGGCCCTTCCACTCTGTCTTCCCAAAATTTCTGCACTGTCTGGAGGCTGCTCGCTGCCCACAGTGTCACTTGCCTCTGAGGGTCAGTTTGCACGTGTGTGTGTGTGTGTGTGTGTGTCTCTGCATGCGTCTGTTTGCATGTGTGAGCGTGTGAACAGTGACGAGCACTCTCAGTCCACACTGCCAGCTGCTACCACCCCCTTTCCCTTTGCCCAGCGCTCCAAGTGAGGGCTTTCCTGTCAGCATCTGCAGTGCTGTGCAGCCAGAAGCAGCCCTTGTCTGTGAACACGCACTGAGAACTTAGGCAGTGGCTGAAGGCAGCCGCCCCCAGAGCGCAGGTGGCCATGTCAGGGCAGCACGTGGCCAGACTCCCTCTGAGATGGCTTCAGGGGCCTTGAAAGGTGGTGGCGGTCAGTGTTCTGACCATTGCCTAGATTTAATGACTGCCCCAGGCCTGGGCTTCCTGCTGCCTCAAGTCAGGTCCCCTTGGAGCCCATCATGTCCCCAGGTTCTGTGTGGTATTTGTTCTCTCTGGCACCCACTGCATTTTAGTTCTATGGGGAGCACTACCAATTTAGCCAAAGCTGTATGCTCTGAATGCCCTGCCTTTCTCTTCCCTCCAGCTTCACTGACTCCCAACCACTTGCTGTCTCTCTCTGCCAGGGGCCCTTCCAAAGGCTTGCTCGTACCTTTAGGTAGTGGGAAGAAAGAACATTTATTAGGCATTGTAGCAGTTAGCATTTAAAAATACAATTTTAAATGTGCACTTATTGAGCACCTTTGTGTATGCTGTGGATTTGATATTTGATCTCAGCTACCTCATTAAATGTTTTTTGAAAAGGTGTTTTTTGTGGTTCCAGTCAACTCTGCCTCATAGTTAAAGATGTTCGGTCGTGATTGTTTTCTGAAGCCAAAGGGAAAAGCATCAATGTCACTGAGCTATTTAAAGTTTCTTATTTGGGCTCCAGTAATGCTTTCTGGTGGGTAAAATTCCACATTCAGTCCACAGCCGGCAGGCAGCAGAGCACCTATAGCTGCAGCATGGGCCAGCGGGCATGCCGGCGTGCTGCAAGCATTTCTGTGCCCCAGCCTTTGTACAGCTCCAGTGCTTCAGCGCGCAGAGCCACGGAATGGAAACCCATCCCTGGCTTCTCCCTAAGGAGGTGCTGCACTCTTTCTCTGATGCTGCCACACAAGGAGCCTGAGTAAGAGGTTTCCCATGCTTTAGAGGGTGTGTCACAGGTGAGCTCTTGGGGGATCGGGACAATGACATCTCCCAACTCTACGGGCGTACAGGCCCCAGGTATTCAATAAGAAACGTGGCCATGGACCTCCCACATACAGATGAAATAATTTGCCTATGAAGTACACTTTTCCTTAAACCAAAAATAAATGTAAATATGTTAACTAGAAAGTATTGAAGATATCAGTTTGAATGCTTAAATGTATGTTCACTTATGAGCATCAAAATATATTCCTGTAGGTCCCGAAATGCTGTCTTACTATTTGTTGCCAGCACTGTTCTTTCTCCACAGCCACACCGGGCGTTCTGAAGTACTGGGCCTTTCTCAGAAGACTGTAACGCACCTGAAGTCGGAAATGCTGCAGAGCCACCGAGTTTAGTCTGGTGCTGCCAGAAAGAAAACCTAGAGTTTAAGTGTCCAGAACTGTTTTGTGAACTTGTCTGTTGTTTTAAATGGAGTACCTGTGTAATCGTGTTGTTACATGTTGAGCACTGAGGACACTCTTAGCGAGAGGACATGTTTTTGCCTTAATTCCAGTGCTGCGGCGATGCCTTTGACCACAATCTTGGTGCCTGGGCAGCAGTCTCGACAGTCCTGCTGCCATCCTGACTGTAGCCTCTGGTCACGTGCTTCAGTCTCCCAGCTGGCATATCTCTCTTGGTGTGTCTCACCCATGGTTTATATTCTCTCCATGGTGACATTTACCAACAGCTACACACTTTTATTAATAAAAGGTAGTGTAGCCACATTTAACTTTGTGTTCAGAGCATCCTTCCTTAGCTAAGGCATGGCGGTGCGTGTCCCTGCCTGGGAGGGCCTTGAAGCAGGTTGGGAGCCTGCTGCTCCAGCACAGATGCTGATTTTATTTTAGAGGCTGTTTTCCTCCAGGGGAAGCACAGCAGACACTAGGAAACGTGAACCAATTTCTCCGTGGGAGAAAAGTCAATCATCCATGAAAGCAAGAAGTTCAGAGACGGGAGCCGTGTGCTGCTGCACAGGGTGGGAACTGAATGCCAGCAGTCTGAAGTGATTGCCTCTCCCACAGAGATGGCCCAGCCACTCCCCTGCCCCCCCATCCCACCCCCCAGCACTGCTGCAGACTGTTGAGCGCAGGTTCTGATTCCACCCCCAGCTTCTAATGTGAAAAACCACAAACTGGCTCCAGGAACAATTTAAGTTGACTTCCTATTTTGTCCTTGTTGAAATCCAGTTTGGAGGGTGGGAGTGCTGGGGTGTAACTTTTTACTTCAAGTACAGGTTTGGCTTGAACTACAGGCAGGTGTGCATGGGCCCCGGCTTGCCATGTGTCCCAAGTTTCTGCTTCCAGTCCCTGGAAGCTCCTGGCAGGGGGCTGGAGCTGTGTTGGGCTAATCTGGTAGCAGCTCCTGATGGGTGAGATGACATGGCATTGATTAGTTTGTGGCATAAATGTTTATTCTGACTCAGCAGGCTTGCAACCAGTTTGACCCAGTGGATAGAGAATCGGCCTGCGAACTGAAGGTTCCTGGGTTCCATTCTGGTCAAGAGCACATGCCTGGGTTGTGGGCTCGATCCCCAGTAGGGGCTAGCAGGAGGCAGCCAATCAATGATTCTCTCTCATCATTGATGTTTCTATCTCCCGCTCCCTCTCTGAAATCAATAAAAACATATTTAAAAAAAATTTTTTTAAAGATAGTCTTGACTATGCCTAGATGTTGAAGGCAGAGGCCTCTTCTCTGCCCTGGTCAGGCCCAGTGGTTAGGTCACACTTAAGATGGGGGAGCAGTGGACCCCTGCTGCCCCAGGGCCTTGATTTGTGAAACAAGATGGTTGTGGCCCAGGCAAGTTTTCATAGGCTATTTTTTTCTGTCATTTACTTTTGCACAGATCCTTTCTAGCCTGAAATTCAGAACCATGGCCTACAGTGAAGGTGACTTAACTGGGTCACCTGCTCTAACCTCCACTCCATCCAGGTATCTGCTCACTCACTCCACTCCACTGAGGTTTCTGCTCACTCACTCCATTCACCTCCATTCCATTCAGGTTTCTGCTCATTCCACTCCAGGTATCTGTTGATAAACCCTCTCTGCCCAACGTGATTCTTTGACCTCAATCATGTTTTTCAGAGTGCCTTAATTAACCTTGAGTGTCCTCACAGCCCTCAATAGCATTTTTGCTTTTCCATGAGCATGGTTTTCCACTAGTGGCTTCTTTAATGTATTGGGTTCTGGTTCTTTTTCGTTTCTGTCTCAACAAGGAACCCCACTTTCAGCATCTGGAACTGCTCACATCACTCAGGCAGAGACAGCTTATGAACTCTAGTGAGAGCCTATAAATTCTAATAATCGTGTGTGTGTGTGTACACGCATGCACACAGCTGTGTTTTATTGTTTTGAGTTGTGTCTTAGAGAAATTCTTAACCTTCAGGGGGTCTTGTCTGCAACTCAAGGGACATGTTGAGCTCAGGTACCTGGGCACCCAGGGAAAAGGCAGAGCTTGTGTTGCACAACATGAGTTGGTCACGAAGGCTGCTCTGTAAACCCGCCTCTCACCATAGAAATGGGGAACACACTGTCAAGCCCTGTGATCCACTAGACGGCTCCTCCCATCCTGACTCTGAGTTATTAATAATTTTATTAAGAATGTGCTTTCAACATGCTGTATTTATACATGTACTTAACAAGAAACCACCAAGACTTCAGAGGGAAGTTCCTCTTCCCTTTCCTTGTATTGCCAGAGAAAGGGGAGAAACTGAGAAAAAAAGAAAAACTGCCTTCGACTTGTGGGAGGCTTGAGCACCTCCATCCCTTGGGATCTAGCAGGGGCTCCTCGGCCCAGGCTCGGGGAGTCATGTAACACCCTGACTGTGTTTCATTATGCAGAGCTATCTTGACACTTCGCTCTCGTTTCCCTCCCGCTAGAGACCTGTGACTGTAATAACAGAGCATAATTATTTTAGCTAGTATCAAAATTAGTGTTCCATTTTGCACCTTAGGCTTAACCACCTTATTGAGTATCTGACTAAAGGTTGCAAGTGTGCCCTGCCTGTCTCTCCATCAGGGGAGAATTACCAGTGCATGTTTGAACATCTGCGAATGGGGTTTATTTTGGCTGCAGACCTCTATGCAAACTGTTGATCATAAAGAGTTAGTAGTTCCTGAAGCTTCTAGTTCAGGTCATTAGAGTTGGTGCCAAAAGCTATTTTAACAGGTGACTGAAAGTACTCAGCCGCTCAGTATTCTAATTGGGTGTGATGTGGAGTTTATTTAGAGGTAGAAAAAACTTTTTGTGTGGGATTTTTGTACAAAGGCCTGTTTAAGAAAACTGGGTGGGAGTTGGGAAGGCGTTGGTTTTTTGAGCTAACAGTCCCTTCTAGGAATAATGTAGATTGAGATAGCTTTTGGAAACAATGCCAATCCCACCATTTGCTCATTTGCATAGCTTGACCCAAGGAGGTCACATCCGCGTACAGTGGCCTTCCCACTTAGCTGCTCAGCCCTCCAGGACACACACGTACCCAGCAGCATGCACGAATGGAGCATCACAACCAGCATGGTGTTGGCCCCTCTTCCCTTGAGGTCTACGTACGCCTATTGTCTTCCCCTTAGCCTCATTCACCCACCCCCAGAAGTGGCCAGAAATGGCACAAACAGGAACCATACTTTCTGGTGAGCAGGTTTGCCTTTTGCTGCTCGGCTCTGGGTTTCCCCAAGGCCCTGGTGGGGAGCCTTTTTGGAAAATAAAAATCAAAAAGACCTCTACATTTGTACTAAAGAAATGTCACCTTCTGCTTTGCAAAGGGTGTGCCCTTCGTGACCAGAGGCCCAAGTGGCACAGAACTTCCTCAGAACAGGAGTCCCTAGAGAGGCTTGTCATGTGCAGGTCAGATGTTCTGATTCTGCTTGGTCTGTGTTGAGCTGCACTGATGTGGCGGCCGAGGGAGAGGTGAGGCATGAGGAGGAGCATTGCTTGACTTGGTGGTGGCTTTCATCACTCCGAAAATGAGCTGCATCCCAGCCGTCTGCCTGCTATCACTACCTGTCTTCCTCAGGTGCCCATGGAGCAGGTGTGGGTAAGGGGCTGTGTTTAACAAGTAGGAGGCTGAAGTATTGAACCAGTGAGCTGAGCAGGCGGGCAAGGTGGTCACATGGCAGGCAGGCCTAGCTAAGTCCAGTTTGATCCCGGTTCTCTGGAATACCTTGGGGAAGTCCTGGAGGAGGCAACCCACACATGTGGGCAACTTCTTCTCAAGATTAACATGAAAGAAACTCCCTGGAAGGGGTGAGCAGTGCTAGACGGCACCCTGTTTGGTGGCACGGTGCTGCGTCAGAGCCAGTCTGCCTGCAGCCTTCCTGGATGGCAGTGTGTGTGTCCCGGAAGCCCCTCCTTATCCCAGAGACCTTTCATCTAGATAGCAAAACAGCCAGCCCCATTCAGGCCAGCCGTCACTGAGCACTGGTGTGTGGTGGGAGCTGGCATCCAGACTTGTGAGAGACATTTTAATGTTACCCCCATTTTTAGATGAAGAACCCAAATGCTAGAGAGCTTGAGCATTACCTAGTCACAGAGCTAAAAAGTGGCCAGATGAGGACTGACATCCAAGCACTCCTTTCGAAATGCCAATACCACCAGGAAGGCTTGACTAACGAAATGCTGACAACCGTGGGCATTAGAGTCAGCGTCGTTTTCTGAAGATGGCTTCCCATTAGATTGGAGGCACTTTGGCTGCCACACACCCCTCTGACCGGGCATTTCTGATTAGCCTGGAGGCGCAGCCAGAGAGCGGGGTGAGCCGGGCCCCAGGAGGCCCCTTGCAGGAACCCAGAATGGCCCCTGTGTGGAGTGGTGGGATCAGTGCCTGGCCCCCTAAGCAGATGGTCTTCTGTCCTGCATGTGCCATCGTTCCTCAGATTGAGGCCTCCAATGTCTGGTGTGGGTCTTACAGAAAGCTTGGGGATTGCTGTGATGAGTGTCTTCATTTGTGTTGAATAAGGACAGAGCAAAGGAGGCAAGAGTGGATATTGAAGCAACCCAAGACTGGCAGGATGCCTCCCAACCCTCAGGGCTGAGGGGCGGGGCCAGGGATTGGGTTTCCAGAACCCAGTAAGAACAGGCAAGTGCCAGGGTGCCCGCAGAGCAGGGTACATGGGTCCACCCCATGTTCTCCTGTCCTGCCTCTCCTACACAGACAGGACACTGGCCAGCAGGGCAGCCTGCACGCTGTGGGCCATGTGGGGTCCGAGCGGGGGAATTGCCTTACAGCAAGCGGCCCTAGCCCTCAGCTTGGGTGTGGCAGGCGGAGGAAGTGTCACTGGCTCCCAAGTATCTGTCAACAAGCTGATACTAAAAGTCCTCCTAATGCTTTGCCCCAGAAGGTGCTATCTGAAGTCACTGGCTTCACCTTTAGAAAGCCTTCTAGAAACATCCCTACCTGCCATGCACCCCCACTAACCGGTGCTTACCCATGGCCTGACTGGAGGAATGCCATCAGGGTCCAATGATATCTGGGCCTCTGTTAAGCACTGTGCCCCATGACAAGACCCTCGCCACGAAAAGTAGGGGAGGCCCGTGTCCAGTGCTGCAGTTGGCCACAGTGCTCACAGCTCACCAGGGAGCCACTTCACCAAGTGCTTCACAGCTGCTCTGCAGACTGCCAGGAGAGAAGGGAAGAGCTGTGCAGGCAGTCCTGTCTTCTGAGACTTTCTAATTGAGCTGGGGAGAGGAGGCAGCACTCCTGACTATTCCGCGGGGAATAAATGCATGCTCTGTGGAGAGTGCCCTGCTGAGTGGAGACCTTGGGAGCAGGGCAAAGGGCATCCGGACAGAGGGTAGCGTGCAAGTGAAGGTGTAGATGGGAGGGAATGCAGTGGACTTGGAAGCTGCTCTCAGATCACCCGCCCCAGGGAAGGTGAGAGAAGCTAGAGGTGGAGAGTGGAGGGGCAGGATTTACTGACTGAGGTAAGTCCTTATCCTGTAAGCTGGGGGCAGCCATGGGGGGACTTGGATTTGATTTGCGCTCATGCTGGACAGGCTGGAGGCAGGAGAGCAGTTTGGAGGTAGAGGGTCAGGCATCATAGCCTGACTGGATGCCCTGTGGGACTTCTCTAAAGACAAATCTACCCAGTGAGGTGGCCAGCATGGTTAGACAGCATGGAGGAGTGAGGAGGTGCTGTTCTGCATTCACCAGAAGCAGGAGCAGAGTTGGGGGCAAAAGGTTATTGGCAGGTAGCACCTGCCACAGACCGGAGTGCGTGGGCAGGGGGTGGGGGCGGGGTGGTGTCCCTGGGCAGAGGGCCAGAGGCCACAGGGCAGCCCCCTCTCCTCTGCTTGAGGAGCCTGGGGGCAGGTGTGGCTGGTGGTTCAGGGCAGGGGCCTGGGGATTGTGACTTTGTTGCCTGGAGTGGCCAGAACCCAGTCAGGGCACTCACCAGACCCACAAGTTGGCACAGCCTGGCTGCTCCCCTGGGCACCGGGTGCTAACCTGCAACCTTGCAGACACTTCTCCACAGTCTCATACAGTAAGACTTCCCGAAATGCTTTACCCCCAACTCCAGTGCTGCTCTGTGTGCTTTCCACTGCTGCTTGGTCACTGGGGTCTCTGACTTGAAGCCCCCTTCTGTCCCCCACCTCTTCCCCCTCCCTGTTCCTGTTTCCCTCCCCCTCCTCCCCTCCTCCCTCCCCTTCCTTCACCCCTCCCTCTCCTTCACCTCCCCTCCATCTTGCTCCCCCTCCCCTTCTCTCAGATTAGAGCTGGGTGTCTTGGGGAAGCAGGAAAGCAACCCCAGGAATTAGGGAATTTCATCTGCCCCTCCTCAGCAGCCACCAAGAGTGCAACAGAACCCCGCCACTCCCAGTACAGATGTGGAACATTTATAAAACAATGTTTAATAAATAGCTAAAGATTGGCCTATTTTTTATTACCACCACGAGCCAGCAATCAATCCTAAAGAGCCAGTGATAAAATATGGCTCTCTGCAAAAATGCTTCTGTTGACCTAAGTTCTAAGTCTGAACAATGGTGGTGTCTACAGTGGAGTATTAATAGTATACTTCAAACGTTCCGCTACATCTCCTTTAATTAACAATGTATTCTTTACCGAACAGAATGTGCAGAACTCCCAGTTAGCAGGCAGGACATGGGGGATTTTTTCCCCCCAGTAAATTCCAGATGATGTGGAATCAGAGCTCCATGGGGCAGTTCCATCTCCAGCCCCTGTGATGTGCAGAGTAAACTGGAACCAGCTTGGTCAGCTACTTCAGTCTGTGGTTCTGTGGCCACTGCATGCTTGCCTGTCTTTACAATGTTTTGAAAGTGGAGGTATTTGAAAGCCACTAGAATTGATCCCAAAGAAGCATAAACATGCTGTTTATGGACCTTGATGTAAAATGAGATTTTTATTAGTCTCTCAATCTCATCCTTGTTTAACACATTTCATAACTATTTGTATATCTGTTGCTTAACATGAAAGAAATGTTTCAAAATTCAAATAAAACAAAAGTTTTATATCAGTGATGAATGAAGATAGAGTGACATAAAGAGAAGTTCAGTTTTGACAATACACTTACAAATTTGCAGAAGTTAAGACTGAAAAACAAACTGTAATTCATTAATATGATAAACCAACATACAAGTTTATGTTTTTCCTCATTTCCCAAAATATTCATTATTGTAATTTAAAAGTATTAGTACATGAATTTTTCCTTCTTTTCACTGTTACTTTTTTGTTCTTATTTATGTATTGTCATGATAAATAGAAAATGCCAAACAAGAAGGTTTTCACAGCATGTATTTCTTTTCTATCTTCCTATCCTTTGTTTCGTTCCACAGCTGTTACTGGTTGCCACACAAGTGACCTGGTGTCAAATTCAGTAAGTATGCACCTGTGTTTATAAGGTCCTTCATGAAAACAAAACCAGTTTTATGTGCTTCACTGTCTTCTTTCTGTATCAGCACCCTTTTCTTAGGAAATGCTGGAGGCCCTGGGAGCCCATCTGATTTCGCTGTGGCCAGTGTCGGTGGGCCCTGTCCCCTATTCTCATTTGGTTTTCTCACATCTCCTGAGACTTGGCCAACTCATTTTTCCTATAGAGACAGAAGTGAAAGGATGATGAAAATTCTCTTTTCACATGTTCCTCTCATTTTTCTGGTTCTTTCTTCAAAGATAATTGAAGGTTTCTTTGTTTATTTTCGAGGACCCTGCTGAGACAGCTGCTTTGTTTTTCCTTTCCTGTGTTCTCCAGAAGTTCCCCTTCTATTGCGAGGTTCAGTATATGACAGTCTACACTTCACAACATGGCGATAGGGGCTGAAGCTTCCCCTTTCTTTTTGTCAAAGAATTCCCAATTTAAAGTGTGTCTTCAAACTACCAACTTCCCCCCGCCCCCCACCCTGTGCCTTCCAGAGAGAATTCTAATCTACACATAATTTATTAAAACTACTTCCTCTATTTAGTGATGGGACCTAATTTAAAATTGGTAAATTTTTGATAATTCCCAGCCATGAACCCGCCCTTCTTCTGTGCTGAAATCACTGTGCATTTCTCTGACATGAGCGACAAGTCCCTGCCAGGGAACCTTCGGCTTCAGGCAGGGCCGGAACACAGCTGGGTTTTGCACCCTCTCCTACCATGAACTCGTGTCAAGTCACTGGTCCTGCAGTGTGCTCTGCTCCTCCCTGCTTCACCTGCTGTCAGAGCCTCCCAGTGGCCTTGCTTTGTCCAGGCTGTCACTACACCCCTGAGACGAGCAAGCATGGAGGCAGGGACCCCTGGAGGCCCCTGGCCCCACCCTTATCCTCCAGATCTATAACCCAGAGCCTAGGGCACCAGGCCTGTGCTCTTCACCTCACACCTCTCTCCTCTGTCCTCCCACGTGTCTGTTCTTGGAGCCACAGGCCTCCTTCTCTTTTGTGTTCAATGAGATGGGCCGAGCCCTCTAATGGAGAACAAGCCTTCCCTACCCACCTACCCCATTTTTAGAACTATGCTCAGGACCCTCCTTGCTCCACACAGTTAGCACTCTGGGAACTGTAGAAATCTGAGCACACTGTGAAATGGGCAGGACCTGGTCTAACCCAAGTGAAGCCTCAGGGTTTTCCCTGTCTGCTTACCTCACGTGCTTCTGATTCTTCTTTAAAAATAAATGGTCCAGCTGGTGTTGCTCAGTAATTAGTACTGGGAGGTCACCTTTTCGATTCTAGGCAGGGTGCATGCCTGAGCAGCAGGCTTGATCCCCACTGAGGATCATGCAGGAGGCAGCAAATTGATGTTCTCTCTCGTCAATGTTTCTCTCTCCCTCTCCCTTCCTCTCTCTCAAGAATCAATAAAAACATATTTATAAATAAGTCAAATGTTTTAGGACTGGAATGTTAGCCTCTTAAACTTTCTTTTATTAAGACCTTCCCATTAGCATCCTAATCTTGTTTATTTGTGTTTTTGTTTTGTTTTGTTTTTTGCTTGTTTAGCAAAATCTATATATATAAAACCCTAATTTGCAAATAGACCGACTACAGAACAAACAAACAAGCGGTCTCTATGATGTGCGCTGACCACCAGGAGGCATGCACAGAGCATGGTGGGCATCAGTAGCAGGTGGCAGAGCACGGAACATGGCAAGTGTTGGCCAAGGTGGGGCACCGGTCACTGTTATTGGGGCAAGTCTCTGGTGGTTACTGAAAATTCTTTGCTCCTGCATGCCACAGTCCCGCCCAGCGCTTGCACCCACTGCTAGTGCCGGAACCGCCACTCGCACCAGCTGGCCCCAATCACCCCTCAGGGCTTCTCCACCTCCCCATGCTCCTGAGGGGCAATTGGGGCCAGCAGCTGCTTCCCGCACCCACTTGCACCCACTGCTGGTGCCGGGCCCTTTCCCACCTGCTGCCAGCGCCCAGCGCTGGTCCCTATCGCTCGGTGCTGTTAGTGAGTGTGAGCTGTGGCTGCTGGCCTGATCATCCCTGAGGGCTTCTCCACCTTCCCCTGCTTCCGAGGGGCAAATTGGGGCAGCAGCCACCACTTGCACCCACTGCTGGCAACGGCCCCAATCACTCCATGCTGTCAGCGGGTGTGAGTGGGGCCTGAGCCGTCAGCACATGGGAGCAGGGGTAGCGGGAGCAGGGTTACCCGCAGACGTGGAACTGGGGACTGAGGTGGGAGGAGCCAGGTGGGAGCACAGATGGGTCAAGACCTGCCCCTGTGCCCACCACAACTTCGCGGCCCACAGTTTCTTTCAAGGTGCACAAATTCCTGCACTGGGCCCCTAGTAATAAATAAAAGTAAAAAAAACACCTCATGCTGCCATGTTCCTTTCCTTTTTCTGTGTTTAAGTGGGTCAGTCAAAATTATTGGTGCCTCCAGTCTGCTCTCAGCAATGGGCCAGACCCCTGCCTAGCTGAGCCCACATATCCACTCAAGAGCGTCGGGGGCTGCCTTTGGGTGCAGAGGAAAGGCCTTCTCCAGGGTCCTCTTCTGTGAATTGCTTCTGCAGCCCAACCAGAACCTATCCACCCTTTTCTGGCTTTACCAACCTCCTGTGGCTTGAATTTTTAAACTATTATGTATTTCTTATAATGTCAATGACCTTATTCTTGTCACCTTTCACTCAAATCCATGCACTTACTATCTGATAGCCTTGTTGGATTTCCTCATTCACTGCCTTTCTCACAATTTACACTCATTTCTGAGAAGAGTTTGATGCTGATTGTTTGCTGTGAAACTAGCTCTGGACAAAGTTCATGGTACCAGTTAAAACGGTTGCTCAAAGCAACTTTTCTCTCAGATGCAACTTCTGATGCTGAAATTGCTCTCAGGAAAAGATAGGCGCTCACACTGAGCTCCCTGGCGAGGTGCCCATGCCTGAGCTGACGGCCCGGCTCCCGGGCACACCCTGGTTCCGAGCTGAGGTGCCCTGTCTTCCTGCCTTGAAAACAGTGGCCAATACATACATGCTTTACTTTACAGCATCTTTCCTTCAGGTTTCTTGGAGAAAAGGCCAGACTGGTTTTTCTGTCCATCAGCTTCTTTCTGAGATTATGAAAATGTGCTCGCCCCCCCCAAATAAAAGAAGTCTACAATGGAATTAAGAAACTTACTTTTGCTTGGTCAGTTCTATATGGTTAATCAAGTGTTTTCTACTTATAGAGCACTTTCACGTATATTTATTTATTTCTTAAACACAGGGAATTACTAGCACCCACGCTTAGCTGCTGGCCAGAGGAACCAGGTCTAGAACTCAGGTCTGGCTCTCGCCCCAGCGCTCTTTGCCCCGCACTGTGCTGGAACCAATGGAAAACGAGCTCTTCATGTGAGCAGGCTGCCAAAATAATTTAGAAACAAAGGTCAGGACAACTTTATCATTTGACATAGTTGGTTCTCAATGAATGAATTTATGAATTACTACAATGGAAATAAATAGTGAAGAGGCCACAGTTAACTACTCTGTGAGAGAAGTCTTCACATGATACATTTATGCAGGGAAAGTGCTTTCCTTGAGGACTTTGATCCTGAAATCATCTTTGAGGCACAGAGACTCGAGTCGGTTGTGTCTGGGACCCACTGGACAAGCCAGTGAGCAGTATCTAGATTCAGAGGGGCGGCAGGTAGAGGCGAGGTCTGTCTGGGAGGGACACCGCTGGAAGAGCTAAGAGAAGCCAAAAGAGAAGTACCCAGGAAGGCGCAGGTGCAGGAAGCAGCAGGAGGAGGCTGAGCTGCAGGTGAGGGAAGGTTGAGGTCGTCCAGGAACCCAGCAAAACCCGAGGAGGGGATTTGATTCGGGTCGGGTCAGACAGTACAGAAACAAGTGCTCAAACAGGAGTGGGATCTGCGGTGGTCAGGTTGAATGCTCGGTTATAGATTCTAAGAAACACAGTTCTGGATCAATGAAAGCTGTTCAGTCTTATCACCAAATTGTCAGATGTAAGTTAATACTTTAACACCATAGAGCTTATCTCCTCTTGCCCAGAGATAAGAATTATTTTGCTCCAAAACTTCAAAACAAAACAAAACAAAAAAACACACACAGAGAAAACTCACGTCTCTGAAAAGTAATTGACTTAAAAAAGTTTGATCTAGTATCCTGCTACTTTGTCAAATTTATTTATTAAATCTAGTAATTTTTGATGGATAAAAAAGATGTGGTATATTTTCACAATGGAATACTATGCAGCTGTCAAAAAGGAAGGATTTCTTACCTAACTGGTGTGGCTCAGTGGTGGAGCATTGACCCACACACCAAGAGGTCACCCATTAGATTTCTGCTCAGGGCACATGCCTGGGTTGTGGCTTCAATTCCCAGTAGGGGGCATGCAGGAGGCAGTGGACTGATGTTTCTCTCTTACCAATGTTTCTATCTTTCCCTCTCCCTTCCTCTCTAAAATCAATAAAAACATATATTTTTTTAAAAAAAGGATCTCTAGGGGCTAGGAGCAGTGGGTAAAGGGGGGGATGGGAGATATCTAATACTGTCAACAATAAAAAAAATATTTAAAAAAAGATCTCTTATCCTTTGAGATAGCATGGAGGAACCTATAGATTATTATGCTAAGTGAAATAAGCAAGTTAGAGAAAGACAAGTATCATATGATCTCACTTATATGTGGAACCTAATGAACAAAATATTGAAGAACAAAACAGGTCCAGAGACATGGAAACATGGCACAGACTGAGGAATCTCAGAGCAAAGGGAGGGAAAAGAGATTAGCCAAAGAACTTATATGCATAGCCTGGATACACACAATAGTTCAGTGAAGGCCTGGGGAGTGCAGGGTGAAGGAGTCAAGGGGGGGAGGGGAGTGAACATCTGCAATACTGTCAACAATAAAGATAAACTTAAAAAAAATGAAAAGTTTGAGTAGGACATGGAGCAGTTGAAGACTAGTCACAGCCATTCTAAAGAGACAGTAGGACATATCTCAGAAGGGTGAAGGTGAAGATATCCATGGTTTTCTTACTGGAATAAACCTGGTCAAGATGTTGAATCAGCACTCTCCTCTGCTTTGTTTTCTGTACGTTTAAACTCAAAGATTAGAAAGCAGAAAATCATAATGTTCTTCAGAAATAAAAGACAGCTCGGTGTTTTGGAAAGTAGCCTAACTAGCACCTGCCGGGTAGCAAGGCTTGTGTTTTGTCCCAGCATGATCACAGAGCTCGACAGAACACATATCAAACTTCTTCTGAAGCTTATATGTATCTATCTGCTAAAAAGAGGTAGGCAACACCTAAGGTAAATCAAACCACTTTGGATCTTCTCTAGTGATGTCACCTTGTATTTATTCCCATATTCTCAGGTGAGTTTGCGTGTAAAACGTCTTTGTTCTCCAGATCCTGCTCAGCACATGTCACTGCAGAATTACGATGTGTGCATCTAACAGGACACGCGTGGGACAGATACTGTCCTGGCGGTCTCTCAGTGCTGTTGTCAGAGATGATCAGTGAACAGCAGACATTCTGCCTGCTGGAAAGTTTCGACACTGGTGGTGTAGTCAGGGAGAGCAGCGCCCTTCCTGCCCTCAGCCCATTTGCACATTGGGCCCCATCAGAATTATTTATCATCCCAGTGGGTTTTCCTGGAATGCTGCAGGCATTGTGGGGCCTGCTGCCTTCCTGGCTGCCTCCTGGCTCAGGTACAGAGTGATTTTTCAGTCCTCAGTTTACTAGGCCTTAAAACCTGGACAGAATTTCTCAGAATTTCAATGTTCTCTAATATATCAGATGTCGAGTCGTTAAAAAAAAGAAAGCATCTTTTTCGTGTGTGACCTTAAGGAGAAATTTAAATTATTGAAGTCATCTCTTCCATGTTCCACAGTTCCCAGCTAAAATTGGGGGGCGGGGAATAAATTTACCATCAACACATCCCTTTGCCTAAACCTTCACCCAAAAGCCCCAAAGTCTAACCAACTTCTCCCTTTTCTTAGCGCCTCCCGAACCGAAGATGAAGACTAGTCACAGACATTCTAAGTGCTGCCTCCCTTAAGGTTGTGGATTTGGCCAAGTTAATGTGCATAACTTAACCAGGGAAAGCTCCTTCACCCGACCTGCTAGCAGGCCCAAGCAGGCCATGCGCTCCTCGAAGTAAAGAGTGAACACAGTAAGTATCTTTATAGTGAATCACAGCAGCTGAACATTTCCCAAGAAGCTATGCGCTCAGTAAGAGTCCCCAGAAGTTTTCTAAATGGTCACACCGCTTTATTTCATGCACAGCAAAGGAGAGTTTGGGTTTTTTATTTGCTCATGTTTTTACTGTGACAGAGGTTTGAGTGAGCAATGGGGAGTCCTGGGTGTTTTAAAACTCTTTTCTGCCACATATAATGTCACCCTAGGCATGTTTCATCATGAATGTGAATTACTTTCTATACTAACAGAAAGCCCAGAATGTCTTACACAGCAGTCCCCAGCAGATCACTCTGTCTCCTTCCTCGCCATGTCGAACATGAGTGACCATGCGTGCACGATATTTTCCATAGAAAGACACATTGGCAGTGACTGAACAGCCCGTTGAGTTGCATCAGGTGCTAACAGACGTGCAGCTGTCTGGCCAGCAAAATATTGTGGGCTTGCTCTAACGGTCGCCTGGGTGATAGAAGTGGGGATTTAATGTCTCTGTTTTCAGGAGGCTTCCTCCCATAGATAAAGGAAATCCCTGTGATTGGTTTACCTCCAGTTATGATTCTCTTCTGCAATACATTTTACCCTCCTAGTTTGTTTTTCATGTGTTTTTTTAAAAACAACTTTATTAAGCTAAAACTTACATACCATAAAATTCACTCATCTAAAGTGTATAATTCGGTGATCTTTATGGCACCTACAAGTCGTGAAATCTGTCACCATAATCCGGATTCAGACGTCCTCATGCCCCAGCAAGATCCTCGTGCCCAGGTGCAGTCAGTCCCCACTCCTGCCTCGACACTGGCAGCCACTGATTTGCTCTCTGTCTCTGCAGACGTGCCTTTGTGGGACATTTCATCTAAATGGAATCACACAGTATGTAGTCTCTTGTGTCTGGCTCCCTTCACCTAGCATAAAGTTTTTGCGATTCATCCATTGTGCAGCATGTATTGGCATCCCACAATGCTCAGGACAGCCCCACAGCACAATATTATGTGGCCCAAATGTCAATGGTGCTGAAATTGAGAATCCCTGGGTTAGACTTTACTGAATTTCTACTTATCTTCAAAGTACTTGTTTAAAACAAACTGTTGCATGATGGAAATCTTCCCTTTGATTGTAATACATGTCATTGGGGTCCTATCTGTCTAATTTTATGTATGTTTAAAATATGAACTCATTTGTGAAACTGATAATTTTCTTAACACTTGGGAAAATTCTAGAGTCTCCTAAAATATTATTCAGGAAGTTGCACTACCCACCAGAGAAAAAGGTGAGAGGGAAAGAGTATGCAATTCTTGTTTTCTAGTTCATATCTCAATACAACCTGGTTTTGAAAATTTAGCAACAGAAAAGTAGCCAACAATGTTGGATGTACAGCTTACGGTTCCAGAAGCCGCAGGAACCATTTGGGAGGCTTATAATAAAAGCATTTAATTAAGTCAATTTAGCAACAAGTTACACCATAATTTTTGTGGCTTGAGGACCAATATTATGCACTCGGTTATATTTTGCCAGTTCAGCTTCATAATTTTGAACCTATTGTGTAACATTAGTGAATTAAGTTTATATGGGGACAAAGGTTGAAAGAAAACAGATCTAAAAACACAAAACTGAAGAGGTTCCTACTGCCTAGCATTTGCTGCAGCATAAAACCTCTATTGGGTTGAATAAGAAGAAATCAGCCAGAATGAAAACATTTTGTTTCCTCTGGGACCAGGGACTGGGCTGTTGAGATGCCAGGAGATGAAAGTCTGTCCCCCACCCCCACCCCATTCTGTGTGCTGTGTGTGGTGATGAACGGGAAGCGAAGTGCTCTATGTGGAGCTGAGTAACTGGGAGATGGACGTGATGTGAGTCACTCTACCAGGCTTGGGAACCTGACAGACAGTGGGGTTTCAGCTGCCCCCGCAACTTCTCCTTGATCTGACCCCTCTGTTGTTCCAGGAGGCAGCTCCGCCTCAGCTCGTCAGGACTCAGGCAATGACGGAGAAAGACTGGAATATGGGGAGCCTGGGGTAAATGTGCTGATGGGACAGCATGGGGCCTTCTGGCAGCTCTCCTACCTTTGAATGTCCTTTATCACTCCTGAGTCTCATTAGCGTATCACTTTCTGTCTATACTAAGAGGAAAGCATTTCAGAAATGTGGTGGAAGCAAACTGAAGGCAAAATAAACACACACACACGTGTGCATATATAACACATATACACACCTAAACATTCAATGTGTGCATGTACAGACACACATGCACACATAACATGAATATATGCACACCTGGATACATACACGAACTCTACATACTACATTAAATATGTGCACACACATACATGTCTGCAGACTCTCATGCACACACATATTCCTCAGGATTATCATAGCCACTTTTTTCCCATTCATTCATCACCCACACAGAGATATTATGTTTCTGTGTTATAGTTAAGGACTCACGCTCAATGCTCAGAGCAATTGCTCAGAGCCACACAGCTGGTATGTCATAGAGCCTGGACTGAAACCAAGTTTTCTCTAAATCCAAATCTCAGAGAAAAGCAGTACAAAAGAAAATCTTGCCTTTTAAACAGCTGTAATTTCAACAATAGAAAGGTCAGTGCCCGTAGGGGTGGGGGATAAGGAGAGATGAATGGGCAGAGCACAGAAGCAGTGAAATACTCTGTATGTTATAATGATGGATATATGTCATTACACACATTTCCAAACCCAGAGAATATACAACACCAAGAGTGAACACTACTGTAAACTATGGCTTTGGGGTGATGGTATGTCAGTGTAGGTTCTGGTATAACAAATGTTACACCTCTCTGTGGAGGGTGTTGATGCTGGGGAAGGCTGTGTGTGAGCATGGGGGAAAGGGAAAAGGGACGGAGGTATATGGGAAAACTCTGTATCTTTCTCTCAATTTTCATTGTGAACCTAAAACTTCTCTGAAAAAACTGAAGTCTGTAAAAAAAAGATATAGTAACTCCACACATAAGTGTTCCAACTTAGTCATTCTGACACCATTCAGAAAAGAGTCAGCTTGGCTGGTCAAATGCCCTACCTGAACTTGAAGTTCAGAAATATGACAAATTTTAGTCTGTTTCTCTCTCTCTCTCTCTCTCTCTCTCTCTCTCTCTCTCTCTCTCTTAAAATGAAAGTAACTTTTTTTTTCCTGAATGCAAAAATGACATTTGCTAATTAATTAAATAGTATATATATATATGTATATGAAATATTTTTTAAAAGTAAAAATTACCTCTACCTCTTCACTTAGAGATAAGCAATGTTAACATCTGAATATTGCTCCTGCTATCTAGGCAGATTAGATGGGTGATATAGATGATGGATGGATAGATAGATACATAGATACATAGATACATAGATGGATGGTAGATGATAGACAATTGACAAGAGTCATATAAAGGATACTATGTTATGGAAACTGTCATATAGCAGTGGCTACTTTTACTCAACAGTTTAGGTTGATATTCCTTGTCAATATATCTAATTCTATATCATCATTATAAGAGCCACACTATTTATAACTATGATCTATTTAACCTATATTCTCTCTCTCCTTTTTCTCTAACGCCCTCTTGGGAGAGTGGGGCAAGAGAAGTAGACCTCAAAAGCTTAACATTTGATAAAGGAATCAACCAACATGGTCTGCACAGAACAAGCTTCAGCAAGCCAAGACCCCTTGGCTTGGCTGAGCCTGATAGAGACTGGATTTGGACTAATGCCAAGGTTTGGCACCAAAACTAATACAGTGGATGCATATGACTTTGAGTCCACCCTGTCCCAAGAACATGCCTTCCATTCTACAGAGAAATTCAGTCATGCTCTTGCCTCACTTGGAGGCTCAGTCACCTCTCTGAGCTTCTCCCCTCAATTAAGAAACACTGTAGGGTCTCATGCATGACTCTGCTTCCATCATGGTGTTTCTGCTCTGTTCTCAGTGCTGGGAAGATATGTTGTTGTTGTTTTGGGACATTGAGATTGGAGCCAATTTTTTCAGTATTATTCATTCACTGGACAAGTATTAACTGACCGCCTACTCTGTGTCATTCAGTCTTCCAGGTCCAGGCATACATCACCAAGACAGACATGAATGCTAGTGGGAAGGGAGAGAAAGTCAACTTGCATGTAAGGAAGTTAGGGATTGCAGGGCATACAGCCTCCAATGAACATCTCGTGAACACATTTCTGCAAGCCTAAGTGATTTTCTGAGATAATCATCCAGAGTTCATCCTGGGTCAAGGGATCTGCACATTTAAATGCTTTTGAGAATACCAGACCAAACTATGCCTCATACGACAGAGCAGAACAGTGGAATGTGGCTTCTCTCTCTCTCTCTCTCTCTCTCTCTCTCTCTCTCTCTCTCTCTCTCTCTCTCTCTCCCTCTTTGTCACACACACACACACACACACACACACACACACACACACGCACACACACCATAATGAAAAGAAGATGTAAATGAAGGCCTCACTCTCACTTTTAAAAAGCTATTCTAGAGATAATTATTTTGATTTTCAGTGGTGGGAGATGTTAGAGAGAAGGAAAGTGTTTTGAGAATTGTCTTCCTGTTCATCATCTCCCTCCAGAGCTGACTAATGGATGACACTCCCAGAACCTCAGAGAGGAGTGGCATGTTGTATGTTGTCCTTACTTTCCCCCTTAAGCCTGTGTCTGTTCGTCCATCAGGGTGACATTCTGTCCCCCTAGGAAATGTTTGCCACCGATGGAGACCTGTAAAATATCTGGGATAGGAGACTCTTAGTTCAGGAAGAAATAGCTACCTTTTAGAATGTCACCCCCAAACCCCGATTCTCTGGACAGTCTGGCAATATCTGGACAGTCCCAGGCCCCAGGCCTCCCTCTGCCTTCCAAGCCTGCCTTCTCTGATCCCCTTCTCATTCTTAGGTCTTTTGGGGAGATATTTTATTTTGTAAATAAGAGGATTACAATTAATATTATTTTTAAAGTGGAACTCAGGAAATATGTATGCTGGAATCTTTAGGGACACGCAGTGGCCTAAAGTGCACATTGGTTCCACATGGTGAGATTTGTCCAACTGCCCAGCTGGGTCGCTCTGCCACCGCACACTGAGAGCTCGCGCTCTTTGTGTCTTTCTACTGTGTCTTCCATAGACCACGGAGCATTTGGACAAGAGTTTCTGTTAACCCCATAATATTGTCAGAAGAAGGTACTTTTCATAGTCCTGAGAGGAAAGGAGGCTTATTTCATGCTTGCTCCATCACAAAGGGCAGGGCGATCACTAGGGAGGATGGCGCCACCATCTCCTCCTTCTGGCCGTTGCCTCGGGTGTTAACAAACCTGTGTCATTCAGCAGCAGGTGACTGCTGACTTCTCCTCCTTCAGACTGTGGGAAGCTTGCACAGGGTCACAGAATTACAAATGGTGCAGCCAGGCCTCAATTTGCACGTGGCCAGGCCTCTCAGGCATGCTCTTGACCTCCCTCCACACGGGGAGAGCTCAAGTGCTGCAGGCCTAGGCAGAAATGCTCCACAGATTCCTGCTCTGTCCTTGGAGCCATAGGGATCCAGAGAGCACAGGTCCTGGGCCTCCAGGACAGGGATGTGCATTGGCAGGACCACATGCGGCTCAAGAGAAGCTCCTGGCCCACCCGCCCTTGGTGAGCTCTCATGTAGGCCTCCTGCTCCCTACTCACCGCCCCCTTCGCGCCCCCCCCCCCCCCCGAGAAGATGAGGAGAGAGAGTTCTGGATTCTATTCTGTTCTTGATTCCAGAGAGGGCCAAGGAGTGGGGCTGGCAGCCACCCAGAATGTTAAGCTTTTCCAGACTTTTAAAAAATGAAATAAAAGTATACAAAGCACAATATAGCAAACAGCTAGGGTCCCACTGTGAGAACCGATAGTGTACTTTTTCTATTGAAGATAAAACATGACAAATATCATTTTTGTAACCTTTGAAAAACAAGCAAAAATCTCACATATTGTTCCGAGATGCACATGTAAAGGAGAGAGACAGGCAGGAGGATCACGGACCCAGGTCTCAGCCCCACAGGCCTCTGGGGACAGTTTGGGAAAAGGTAAGAGACTGCAGTGCACTTGGCTCCCCACGAAGCCAGCCATGTTCACACAGAATGTGGGGCCCTCTCCTGCTGCCCAGAACCATGGACTCCCTGAGAAACCACAAGGTCTGTGAGGAATGTTCTGGAAGGTTTGTGTGGTATTTGTTAACAGTCCTTCAGCTCCCGGAGGGCCAGAGGGTCTGTGTGACCCATGGGCAACAGGGCTGTGTGCAGTGTGCAACAATTTGGAGGCCTTAAACACTAAACACGTGCCCTTCTCAGATGCTTCCAGGGTGCTAGCTTCCCTCCTGGGACATTTGCTGTCCCTTCAGCATGTTGTGCACCCTGGGGCTTCCTTGCTTCTGTATAAAGCTGACCCTCAGTTGTCTTGCTTTTCTCTCACAGGAGGAACCTGGCTCATAGGAGGGCTGCTGAGCTCCCTCTCCATCAGGACAAAGCTCCTTGTCCCTGAACACTCCCTGCTTCCCCAGGCACGCTCCTTGTTGCACCCACAGAACAACATCTGCAAAGCTCTTCTAGTACATAACTTATCACAGTGTATCCTGCATTGTGTGTGCATGTGTGTGTGAGTGTGTGTGTGTGAGCGTCTGAGTGTTAAGGGTGTGTGAGTGCCTGTATGTGAGTGCATGAGAGTGAGAGTGTATTTGAGAGTGTATGTATGCAAGTGTGTGAGAGTATGTGAATGTGTAAGAGTGTGTGTTTCTGAAAGTGTGTGAGTTTGAGAGTGTATGTGAGTGTGTGAGCATATGTGAGTGTTTAAGAGTGTGTGTTTGTGAGAGTGCATGAGTTCTCTGAAGTCAGGTGTCTTGCTCATCTCAGCACCCCCATCTCTCAACACACTGCCTGGCAGAAGTGTTATCAAATGAACTACTCATTCAGTGACTGTGGGGTTTGGGTGGTTCTTAGCCTGTGTATTTTTATACAGTGCATCTCCATTTGACAGGGGAAGACTTAAGTTCACATCTCCCATCCCCTGGGATAGGCTGAAACACATACCTGTATGAGGTTCACTATCAATGACAGAGGGTGGAGATCCACTGTAGTCATTTGCTTGGGCTGCTGTAACAAACTACCACAGTCACGGTATCTTAAACATCAAACATTGATTTCTCACAGTTCTGGAGGCTGAAAGTCCCAGATCCAGACCTGGCAGATTTTATCCCGTGAGAACTCTTCCTGAGTCAGGGACACTGGCTTCTCGCTAGGTCCTCACGTGGTGGAAGTGGCCAGGGCGCTCTCTGCAGCGTCTTTATGAGAACACGAATCCTGTTGACGAGGGCTCCGCCCTATGACCTGCTCTCCTTACTAAGGCCCCACTTCCTAATGCCATCATTTTGGGTTTAGGAGTTTAACATATGGATTTGGTGGGGACACAA
This sequence comes from Myotis daubentonii, assembly GCF_963259705.1. Taxonomy (NCBI): domain Eukaryota; kingdom Metazoa; phylum Chordata; class Mammalia; order Chiroptera; family Vespertilionidae; genus Myotis; species Myotis daubentonii. The sequence goes on from NC_081842.1 coordinate 122,113,918, forward strand.
ACATTCAGTCTACAGCACCAATATCTCAAGTGGCCACTCTGAGAACCTCAAGGGTAGGGGCTGGTTTCTTCCCCAATCTCACCAGGGGGTCCTGCAGGTGTTCATTCTAGACAGGTGGCCTACCAAGTGCCTGTGCTCAGAGGAAAGGGGCTCTGCTCTTTCATTCTGCTTTCTTTGCTAATAGTTCTTTTTGGGGTTGTCTACTTAACAGCAAATCCACTTGAGGCCCTTCCAGTGAACATGGCAGCGCCATTAGAACCCTCCCCATGGATCATGGAGCATGAAGGCCCCCTGAAAGGCCAAAATGAGCCCTATCACTCCCTAGGTGAAGGAGGAGTATTTTTTAAATTTTAGATAAAAGCAAATAAAAACAGATGTCCTATTATATAGTTTTGGAGACCCCTTTCACGCTCTGCTTACTGAAAATGTAAGCACCATGTACCTGCTGTATCCCAGCCCCTAGAACAGTGCTTGGCAGATGGTGGGTATTCAACATAGGCCAGTGAGGGAGCAAAGGTATTTGGATTGAAATCACCTTTACATGGACCAAAGACTGATATGGTGGCAGGTAATCCACATTCAGGAGGAGTTCAGGGATTTATGGCCAGCTGTAGATCTAGGCCGGTCTCCTCCAGACTTGAGCTTTCTTGTCTAGGATGAGGATGTTCTGAGACTAAGTCTTCAACTCCACACAGTGCACATAAAGTCTGAACAACTTCCCTGTAAGTTAAGAAGGAGTTGTGGCCCTAGCTGGTTTGGGTCAGTGGATGGAGGGAGCATCAGCCTGCGGAAGGGTCTTTGATTCCTGTCAAGGACACGTACCTTGATTGCAGCTTGTGGCCCCAGTGGGACACATGCAGGAGGCAAACAATCAGTGTGTCTCTCTCACATTGATGTTTTTCTCTGTCTCTCCCCCTCCCTTCCACTCTCTCTAAAAATCAAAGGGAAAATACCCTCGGGTGAAGATTAACAAAAAAACAACCAGAGTTGTGTAGTGGTGGTGTCCAATTTGGGAGCCTTCAGATATGCAAAGTGTTTGCTAAAATGAGAACTTTGGTTGCACCTTCCCAAATAGGAATAACAATATAGAAGTAATAGTCATGGTGGCAGTGGGAACAGAAGTGACAGCAGAAGCCACCCTTCACTGAATACCTCCTGTGTGCTGACACTGTCCTAGAGAGAGTGTCATAGAACCCTAAAAAGAGCCCTTAACAGCTTCAGTTACCTTAAAATAATGTCTGAGCTCCTTGACTTGACTTACCACACCTCGTCTGGGCCCACTCCGCCTCCTCCAGCCACATGCCCACCAGCACTCAGCCTGTATGCTTCTTTCCCTTTCTTGATGCACCCTGCCCTCTCCCCTAAGCACTTTCTATAAGAACCAGCCCCGTTCTCGCCTTCTCTGGGTCCTCCTAGCCCACCCCACACCCTCTTGGTCATTAGGTGGGAGCATGACCATCTAAGGCAGTGGTTCTCAACCTTCCTAATGCCGCGACCCTTTAATACAGTTTCTCATGTTGTGGTGACCCCCAACCATAAAATTATTTTCGTTGCTACTTCATAACTGTAATTTTGCTACTGTTATGAATCGTAATGTAAATATCTGATATGCAGGATGTATTTAAGGCGACCCCTGTGAAAGGCTCATTTGACCCCCCAAAGGGGTCGCGACCCACAGGTTGAGAACCACTGGTCTAAGGCGTGCTATTTTTCTGTTATTGTGATTGTTTAATCTTTTACCTCCTCTGTGGAGTTGGAAAAGAAGGTGCTCAAACAAGTATGGGGACCTATCAAAAAGGCCAGGAGCAAACCAATGGAACTTCCAATGGCGAAAGCTGAGATAGATTGAGCAAAAGCATAAATGGAGACACAAGCGTCTTTGCTGAGGGTCCCACTGAGCTGTGAGTGGCTTCACAGGTGTCTTTAGGAGTCAGCAGCATGGCAGTGGACATCAGGACCAAAGTCAAGAACTACCAGGGGCTCCTTTGACAGCCGCTCCCCAACCAGAACCAGACCAGAACTGCTGGCGGGACTGCCTGGACTAGCACCCTGTGAGAAGGCAGTGACGAGATGACGTCTCCATGTGCCAGCAGTATGGCACATATACAGTCCCTCTGCCCATAACCTGGGTGTCAGCCTGGGATGACTACCAGGCAGAAGAACGTTTCCCAGGAAGACTAAACTGCCTCCCCTTCACCTCCATGTCCTCCATCTCCCAGGGAGGTGAGGTGGGACCTGGGTACACCCCATCCTCGGATCCTGAACAATGGCTTAACTCATAATAAATACTTGTTGGAAAAGTGAAAAAATAAATAAATGATTGTGTTGGATTCTAATCCATAAAATGAAATCCATATCCATGGGTCTATATTGATATAAAAAATGCAAACCCAATGAAAGAAGAGAATTCATCTGTCTTGCTCACTATTTACTACTGTGTCTCTCTGGGGCCTAGCTTAGAACATGGCACATAACACATGCTTAATAAATAAAAGTTGAAGGAAAGAATTATATTATTATCACTTCTTAACAGATGGGGAATGAAGGCTGAAAGGTCAAGCTATTGCTTAAGCAAGTACAGTTAGTAATGGGTGGAGCTGGGGTGTCTCTTTTAAACTAAGAGTTTTTGTACTATCACCTCCTAAAGGTGAGGCCAAAAACTCCATCAGCTTCCCAATTGTTGTCTCTCAAAGTGAGCTGAGAGTCAGGGCTGACACTTAATGGCTGGGTTAGCTCCTGACCCTTTGGCTCTCCATTGTCAGGTAAAAAAAACAAACCATTATTTTATTAGGCCACATTCATTTCAAGAATCATTGGGAATCTAAACAGTGAGTCTCTTGGTTTAACGATTCGATAATGGCAAATTGAGAGTTGGTTTTGGCCTATTTCATCATTCAGACTTCATTTTTGAAATTTTAAGTTAGAATGTTTTCCCAGTAGTAAAAACAGTGATGGCCAGTTATTTTTACTATTGGGAAAACATTCTAACTAATTGAAGTTTTCAAAAATAAAGTCTGATAGTCCAAAACCATCTCTCCGTTTGTAATGGATAAATAGTGATGAAAAAAGACTTGACTTGGGGTGGTGAACACACGATACAGTGTATAGATGATGTGTTGATGGAATTGTGCACCTGAAACCCATATAATTTTGTTAACCAGTTTCACCTCAATAAATATAATAGAAAGGAAAAAAATAATAAAAATAACTGAATAAATGTTTAGAGTGTTTCATTTAGATGAATTTAACAATAGCATTTAGCAGCAGTTCTAATGCATCATACCTTGTTATTCAGTCATCCTTACTCCAAATGTTCACCTTCCACCGTCTAGCTGAGTAGCTCACTGTCTGGCTCACAATTGTTGGTTTATAACTTGGTGTGTGTGCAGTGAATTTTCCAGAATTCATGTCAGTTTTGCACGTGGAATACCAAACTTAATGATGAAACAGTTTCCTGAGATATTCTATCACACATCCCTGTTTCCTGAGTGTTTGAAGTACATTCGGTTCTGTGCAGTGGATTCTGTGTCTTTAAGAACTATTGTTAGAAAAATGAAGACAGAGATCAGATTCCTAGTTTCAGGCTCCCCAGGCTGGCAGAAGCTGGAATTGCTTCAAAGCCACCAATTCCTTCTGTGACCACTCACCACACTCTCTGCTAAGTGATGAGAAGTCATCAGGGAGCAAGGTGTGAGCCCATCTGTGCTTGCTCCTCTAACCCTGGTGAGCTCCTAAGCTGTGGCAGGTGTGCTTTGGTGGAAATAGCCATGACCAGACAAGCATGGCCTCCCCTCTCCTGGGGTCAATGTCTCCACCAGAAGGTGGGGGTTAAAATGCAGTCATGATTTTGAAACAGAGATTCAAAAATGTGAGGGTGGATTTCATGGAGAAGCAGTTGATTTCAGGGTTGAAGCAGGGAAAATACCAGATGAGCCTGATACTTGTAGGTCCAGAAAATAGGGAAGTGTTTGAAAAAGGAAAGAAACTTGCCAAGAGGACAGAGCCGACATAAAGGAGCTCCCAATGGTCAGAACTGGAATAACTTGATCCACAAAATTAATGGATTCTAATCCATTAATGAGAAGTGTTAGAGTCTAATCCACAGAATAAAATAAATATTCACAAGTGCCCAGTGATGTAAATAAACAACTAATAAATAAATAAATGGCAGAGATATGGCAGCTCTCCCTTACAGAAGAATTTAAGTTAAATGTGGAAGGAGTGAGGAACATACAAGACCACCCACAGGCAAATAGCACAGTGTCAGTCACTGCAGATGTGACCAATTGACGGACATGTAAACCGCTGGCTGAGCCTGGAGAAGGAACGGGACAGCTTCAGTCTCACCTCCCTCAGGAATTGATCAGTTAGAATGAGAAAAACAGTAACTTCACAGTAAGAAACTCTGCAGCTACCTTAACCAAGTGATCGGGAACCTCACCTGGAAGAAGACCTATCAGAGGAGGATGTAATCTCATTGCTATGGGATTCCTGCCAAAAATCCATCACCTCAATGTAATTGGTAATGAGACAACATCAGACAAGTCCAAATTTTGAGACATTGTACAAAGTAACTATCAAAAAGTGTCAAGGGCATGAAAGACAAGGAAGAAAAGACTGAGAAACCATCGGAGAGATTCTAGTGATCTGCTCTGCTAAAGGGCAAAGAAATGAGGGTTGGGGCAGAGATGCTCTTCCTCCCTGACAGGTGTTATCTGTCATCCGGAGACTTGAGAGTGGGGTGGGATGTGCCTCTGAGGTCTGTAGGGATACAATGAAGTATGTAAGGGGCAGGGGAAGGTAAGGGGGTAGGAGAGGAGCATCTGAATTTGGCCAATGTAGATGGACAGTTAGGATAGTGCAAACTCAAAGTTTGTATTTTTCTCAATAGCAGGTATAAAAAAGTAGCCTTATTTGAAAAACATTGCCTGAGTTCTATACTTTATTTTGCCTGTCTTTGTGCAGAATGTTATTTTAAACCCCTTGAAAAATAATAAAGAAATAGAAAAAGTGACCCTTAGAATTTATTGGGGGAATAGGATAAAAGAGAAATACCCAAATTAAAGATTAAAAACATGCCTATAATAAATAGATGAAGAAAATGTGGTATATACCTGAAATGCAATACTATTCTGCTTTTAAAAAGAAGGAAATCCTGTTATTTTTAACAGCATGGCTGGACCTGGAGGCATTATGCAAAGTGAGATAAGCCAGATACAGAAAGATCAATCTTACTTACATGTAGAATCTAAAATAGTCAACCTCATAAAAGCAGAGGTAGAATGGTGATATCCAGGGACTGGCGTGTGTGTGTGTGTGTGTGTGTGTGTGTGTGTGTGTGTGTGTGGTGGTGGTGGTGGTTGGAGGGGGGGGCGGTGGGAGTGCTATATATTGGAGGAGTGCACAGGATTTTGGTTATACGATGAATGAGTCCTGGAGACACTCTACTGGAGGGCCTGCAGCTAGCAATGCTGCACTATGTGACTTAAATTTTACTAAGAGGATAGTTCTTATGGTAAGTGTTTTTACCACAAAACAACAGCAAGGAAAGGGATAGAAGGAAATTTGGGAGGTGATGGATATATTTATAGCCCTAAGAGTGGTAATGGTTTCACAGATGTATACTAATTCCCAAACCTGAGTTGTATATTTTAAACATATGCACTGCTTTTACATGTCAACCATACCTCAACCAAGTGGCTTAAATAATAAATCAATAATTAATTTTTAAAACCATGCCCATAGATATTACTTGTATTCTGGGATAGAACCCTGTGCTAAGAAAAAGGATAGCCCATTAAAGGTGAGTTGGATCAGTTCAGAAAGAGGAAGCTGAAAGGTGTGGTTGAGTGGTTGAATTAGGGCTGCAAAGAGTCTTCTGGGGGAAGAGAGACCTGCCTTTTTCTGCTAGAGACAAAGCACTTGAATTATTAGATGAAGCTGTGTATGATGGGGGTAAAAGAGAGGCAGCAACATAGGCCTCTGGGCCCAAGGTTAGGAGGGCAATTGACATCATGAAGATAAATATCTTTGAAGTATTTGGTCAGATAATCAGGGTTGATTCAAGAGCATTGTGAGGCCTAAAGATTCTGAGTACGAGAAAAGGAGTTCAGTTGGATGCCCAATGTACGGTGAAAGCTCCAGTTAAGGGTGCAGAATGTCCCCGAAGACCGGGCGGGGAAGGATGCCAGGAGCAGAGAGCTGGTCAGCTTCAGCAGAAGAGCTGAGAGGCCCAGAGGCTCTGAAAGGAATGAGGACTTTGGTTTTTTGCCAGAAGAATGTCATTGTGGTTTTAATAAAAGTGGTTCCTCTGAGGTAAAGACCAGAAAACTTGAGCTGCTCAACTGAAAATTTATTGAAGACAGGAACCATGCTCTAATATAGCTCAGTATTTTCCTGAAATATCTAGCCCGGGATATCAGCTTTGAATTGTGACAATGGAGTTCTATGTTTCCCTGTCAAGAGTTTTAACCCAATCCAGAAAAAGTCACCAATGTGAAAATAAGAGCAACTTGTATTAAAGACATGTTTAAGGAATACATTTTAAAGTAAGAAGGAAGTGAACAGAGAGGCTGAGTAAAAGTGAAGGTCAAGAGATATTGTCCTAGTATTTAACATAAATCAACATGAGTTGATCATAATGAATGCCAATCTTCTTAACAAAAAACTTTAATGGTTTGATTATAATATATTTAAGCCTTAAAAAAGTATAAACTTCAGAAAGAAAATGGAAATAAGAACAATTGATATAAATAACGTGTGACCTCACCAGACATGTTGGGGTTTTCCCTGACTCTTGTGTGTTTTTCTTAGATAAAATTGTATCATGCATGCAATTTTGCATCCTGCTCTTTTCCCTTAACTTTGTAAGTACTTTTCCCCAATTAACAAAATTTGTTTTCACAAATTATAATTTCCCAGCCGTGTGAACATACTAAGGTGTATTTAATTGTTTCTCGAAGATTAGGTATTTAAATTAATTCCAAGTTTTATAGTAAAAAAAAAAAATGCTGAGATGAACATTTTTGTTTACTTATTTATTTTTAATTTTATCTTATTGCTTAAAGTATTACAAAGGGTATTACATATGTCTTCTTTTTCTTCCCCCCCTTGATATTCCCCTGGCCTCCCCTACCCCCCAGTGTCTTGTGTCCATTGGTTATGCTTATATGCATGCATACAAGTCCTTTGGTTGATCTCTTACGCACCCACCCCCAACCCTCCCTGGGCTTCCCGCTGTAGTTTGACAGTCTGTTCGATGCTGCTCTGCCTCTGTATCTATTTTTGTTCATCAGTGAGATGAACATTTTTGAAGAAGGGTGTCCAATTGCTTTCTAGAACAGCGGTTCTCAACCTGTGGGTCGCGACCCCTTTGGCGGTCCAACGACCCTTTCACAGGGGTCGCCAAAGACCATCCTGCATATCAGATATTTACATTACGATTCATAACAGTAGCAACATTACAGTTATGAAGTAGCAATGAAAATAATTTTATGGTTGGGTCACAATATGAGGAACTGTATTTAAAGGGCCAGAAGGTTGAGAACCACTGTTCTAGAAGGAGTGAGTTCATTTCAAGCACATGGTTGTTGTCTCATGTGATCTCATGTCCATGGATGTGAGTTTGCTTTCTCTTGTAATGGTTATTCACTCATTTATTAATTTATTTGAAAAACACTTATCAAGCATCTAATATGTGTAGATACAGTTGTAAGAGTGGGTGGTTCAGTGAGCAAGGGCATCAAAGCCCCTGCCTCATGGGCTCACACTCTAGTGAGCAGAGATGCAGCATTAGCAATGCAGTAAGGAACAGAAGTGGGCTGTGAGGGGTCAGTGCTTTATGGAAGATTGAGGCAAGTGTGAGTGTTTGAGTGTCTGGGGCAGGGGTCCCCTGCATGGTGGTCTTCGGTGAAGGCCTGACGGAGGGCAGAGAACAAGCATGAAGGCAGAGAGCCTTCCAGACAGAGGGCTTGTTCATGAGGTTCAGTATGTTTCTCAGTAGTGATTATACTGGCTCATTTCATAATGAAGTATGTGGCCAAGGGCTGTCCTCACTGCCCAGCTCATTCTGTTGACATCAGGCACCTCTGATAACCCCCTCACTCTCAACATGTTCATCTCTGAAATGAAGGCATAATGCCTGCTTTACTGTTCCGCCTGGTTATAGTAAAAAAGGACTCAGGAATCAGTGAAGAAAGCCCATTTAGTGACGGCAGGTCAGATGGCAGGGGGCCCCTCTGAACTCTGATCCAAAGTGGCACTTTTGTGGAGACCTCTGTCCTTCCCACAGTGCACCCGGCTGGAGGAACAGGCTCCTGGCTGAATGTGTGGCCCCAGGTTCCCTCCTCTGGTGGGGAGCAGATCAGCTTTACGTGTCAAAAGCAGTTTGGGAGAATAAGCCTCCAAAAAGTCACCATATTGCTAGGAAGCTTCCCAATATCTGTTCCCTCCTTTGCATGTGGCACCACACGCTGGCTGCTCCAGTACCAGCCCACTCTGCCGGGCTTCACAAGCAAGCATGAAGGCAGAGAGCCTTCCCAGGCACAGGACCTCCAGCAGGCCTTACAGGAAGTCACCTTGAGTTGTTCCCACTTAGGGCCACTCCAAAGCCCTGCTGAATGAAACCTCTTGGAGGGAAGTGATCAGTGTCCATGGTCAGAGGAAACCTAGTTCCTCCTGACCTGCACCTGCCCCCAGTGCTACAAGTTTGGGTCAGGCAAATAGAGAAGCCTGCTGTTAACCACAATATCCACTGTGTTTAGGACAGTTAACAAATCCTCTGCTACCTCCGTGTCTGCTGGTGCATCCTATATGTGCACACCCACCTATGCTGCTTCCACGTGAATTCAAGTGCTTTTTACAGGACAATCAGACCAGATCGTCCTCTGGTAACTTAAGCCCAAGTTTCCAATTCAGGTGTATTGCCCTCCATCCTGTCTTCATTTCCTACCGTGGCTCTCTGCATGCCTGCTGTCCCTGCCTTGTCCTTCCGCCTGCACCTCCAACCCACAGTGCACCTATGGCAAAGTTCACCTTTTTGGAGCTCCAGTTGGGTTGTCACTTCCTACTCCCAAACTGGTAAAATGGGAGTACCTCCCAACTGCCCCCCTTTATTCCATCTGTGTTGTTCAACATGTGTGGTCCTCAACCCCTGAATCAAAACCCCCCCACTGTCTGATGGAAATGCAGATTTCTGGGCCCACCCACTGAGTCTGAGTCTCTGGGATCACAGTGTTGTTGAAGAACCAATGTCAGGCCAATAAAGTGCAAGCCCCTTAGTTGGTTTTGAAACCCTCCATGGTCTTTCCTGATGGGCTTCAATCCTCCTTTCTGGCCCCTTTACCCTGAGTCCCCACTCCATCCCAGACTCTGCTTTTCTACCAATAACCCACTGCCACGTCTCAGGACTTTGGCCACCCTGGTCTCAGCCTAGGTGTTAAAACTTTGTGACTTCAAGGTTCAGGTCAAATGCTGTCTTCATGGAAGCTGTAGCTCCCACAATCACACCTCAGTCTTCCACTGGTCGGAATTACGCTTCATTCCACTTTGTGCTCCTCCCATTGGCGGGTGGCAGGTACACAGCCCAGGCCCATGACTGTGGTATCCCCTTGGTGGTGGGTTTCATGTCGTGCTCATCCCGTGTCTCCTGTGGTGTCTTGTGCTGTGCCTCACAGAAGAAAATCATGCTTTGCTGAGATCCAGGATGTAATTCCAGTGTGAAACTGATGCAAGAGAAATGTCGTGTGCTTGCTGCCAAGTTAAAACCTTGCTTTAGCAAGTTCTGCCTCCCCAAAGGAGAGGGACCTGCAGCAGAATGTCCTGCTACCCTAGGCCATTCACAGAGCCACTCTGGGGAGGGCCTCCAAAACCACAGTGAAGTGTCCATTGCCACGTGAACCTTAAAGAGGAAAGGACAGTGTAGTGGGGGGGGGGGGGTGCGAAGTGCATTGTGCCCTCAAATCACATAAGATAGGCCAACAGGTCCCACATGTGCTTATATCTGAGAGACCTGGTCACACAGTAGGGTTCACAGCCCCTGGAAAAGTCGGTGCCTCCTGTGGTTATAGTATTGCACATCGAGACATCTTCCTCAACCAGACAAATGGAAAACTGAACAGAAATCTCTCAGACAGGAGAGCTGTGAGGGTGGGGGAAGGGTGGGGCAGGGGCCCATAGAGTTCCTCATAAAAGACCAGGGAGCGTGTATCTGCAAAGGCCAGGAGAGTGCCCAGATAGCTGAGGTCTGTGCCAGATAATCCAGTACTTCAAAAATAGACTTTTTCAGAAAATTATTCACTTGCTTAATGCAAAAAAAAAAACCAGTGAATATACACTCATCAACTGGAAGTTTTAACATGGGAATCAAAATAAACAACCCCTTAGAACTTAACTTTGCTGATAAACCATGAACTTGATTTTTAAAAGGAAGAAAACTTGAAGGAATTAAGAAAATTCTATGGGGAGAAAAAGGAATATTGATTTCTAATTTATAAAGATGGAGGCACTGAAGAATGTGTTAGAGGACCTTTCATTTCAATCAATACACAAAGAAGCCAAAAAATAGTAAAATTTACCCAAAAGAGGGATGACATATTAATTCCTAAGACAAAAAGTTCATATAAATCACAAATTGGAAAAATGCAACATTTTCAGCCTCCCCAAGTTCCATGTAAGTCATCGGGATGAGCATGTGCAGGTGCAACCTTTGAGAATTCATTTATGACTGTGACTCCATTGTTGGGGACTGTAGAGTGACACACTGATGGTTTAAGACAAGAGCAAAATATGTCTGCCCAAGATGCTCAATCAACATCGTCACAGTGCTGGCCTCTGCGGCCCCACTCTGTGTGAGCTGGTTCCTTCTACCCCTGACAGACACCGGCTGAAGAGGACCCATCCAGAAGGCATACGAGCAGGCCAGTCCACAGGCTGACTCACTGCCTACTGGCTCCAAATGATGACTTTACAAAATTGAAAGAAGAGGCACACTTTAGAAGAGAAGGAGATTTCTGAAGGGAGTTTCAAAACAGACATTTCTGTATAAACTGGATAAAGGACACAGGTTATTAAAAAATTGCTGAAGGCCTCCTGTGAGCTGGGTTCCCAGGAGGTGACTCAGGAGTCCAACAGCCCCGACGGCCCTTCCCAGAAGAAGCCCTGGTGATGGGAGCTGCCCACACACGTGCCCAGAGAGTGGGGAGCACTCACATCTCGCTGGAGGCCTCAGACATTTCCAAGCAGAACTGTCCTCTTACAACCCCCTGCTGTTCACCTGAAATCTCTGATCTGCTGCTGTCCAAGGCCTTATGAAAAACAGCTTGGATACATACGCCTTTCCAGAGTGCCCACACATCTTGTGTGATACCGGGACGGTCCCTCTTAAATGAATGCCACCAGCACAACCTGCCCACTCCCACAGCCATGAGTGCCTTCGCTGGTCTCATTACCCTGCTCAAATGCCCTTTCAGAACTTGGAAGGGCTGGGATGAATGGCCAGGCAAAGCCCAAAACATAAATTGTACCAACCACACAGGCCTGAGTGCAATGGGTGCCTGGAAGGAGACAGGACAAGCATCATGTGGGTGCCTCCCGTTATTCCCCTTTCATTCATTCTGCCACGTCCACAAGTTGCAAGCCCAGACAGAAACCTCCTCCAAGGCAGGACAGTCATGTCTCATGCCTTATCTTCTCAGTAAGGGAGGGCGGTGGAGTAGAGGCAGCTGAGGCAAAGCCCTGGGACCTTGTGGACTGTGAAGAGTGCGTTAGGGAGCAAACACGGCGGGGCATAAGCTGGATGTGCAAAAGCCAGACCAAGTCTGTGAGGCTCTGCTTTCTTGAGACCACCTGAGTGAGGGGAAAATCCTGGATGGGGACTGGCAGAAAGGCTGGGTGAAGTCAGAGGCTGCAGGCATCAGCAAGGCCAGCGGCGAGGGCTGTCCTCACTGTCCCGCCCGTTCTGTTGACACTGGCACTCTAAGAACTCCCTCAGGATCAAGTTCGTCTCTAAAGCGGAGTCACAGTGGCTGCTTCACTTCCCCATTGGGTGATAGTGGAAAATGACTGAGGAAACTAGCGTCAACTGGTCACAAAACCTCTCGGAAGCATCAGAAACAAGGCCCGCGCCGCCGGCTGGCTGCTGTCAGTGGACAAGCTCAGGAAGGGCGACATTCTGAGCAGCAGTCAAAACGTGTGTGAGCAGCAGGCCTGGCTTCCGAACCAGACGGTGCAGGCTGAACCCCTGGACAGAATCAGAAGGCTCTTAGAAGACCAGCCTTTTTTCCAGTTCAGAGATCCAAAGCAGAAATCAATTGCACATCAAACTCTTGGTGATGTCCATGTCCATGGCCTGGTGCTTTGTGGGGCAGGTGGCAAACGTGTACCTGAGCCCCTGCCCACGCCCACACCAGGAGCCACCCCTGGTCCCATCCCGACCTGTCTGCCTGTCTGCCATTGCCCGAGGTTTCCCAACCCAGAACGCTCTCTCCCTGTCCCACCTGGGAAAGCCCTGCTCTCCCATCAAAGTCCTGCTCAAAATACACTTTTCCTATTAAACCCACTTGCAAATGCCCAGCAGCCTTGCCACAGTGCTTGGTTCTGTGAGTAATGCCTGCAGCCTTTATCCTTTATCTCGCTGACAGGGGCAATGGCCTTGAGTGTGTCCATCCTGTCCACCAGTCTGAGGGGAGCTGGCCTGACACATCACACTAAAAGGAACAAAATGGTGAATTGATTGGATCAAAACCTGAGACCCAGAGGAGGGTGCGCCACACTGGGCCCCTGGGGCCCATGCTGGGGGGCACCACCCAGATCACACTGAGGCAAGGACTGATTTCCTGGCTGCTCAAGTGCTGCAGGAAGGCCTGAGACTTTGGGTCCCCTGGACTCAGAGCTGGCAGAAGGGGCCCTGTGGAGGGTCAGCATTTTCCCCACTCAGAAACCCACAGAGGCTTCTCTTTTGCAGGATAGCAGGTACCCCTCAGGCTCTGCCCATCGCATTTCTGGCTGCCACAAAGCAGGGTCGAGTTACCATGTAGCCTGGCCACAGGTATGCAGAGCTCTATAAGGCAACAAAGAAACAGGGCCCAGGAGGACCCACGGCAACTACCCACACTTGGGGGCTTGGCTTCTAAAAGTGCTGGGTTAGAGAGAAACAATATGGCAATGTAGGTAAATGCCGGTACTTGCCGATTCCCACAACCACATCAAAATTACAACTAAAATGCAGAACAACCATCATTCAGAACTGCCTGAAAGCTGGCTAAATGGAAGTCCTAAAACTAGAGAAGTAAAGAAGAAAGTACATTGAGACTAGTAGGAGGGGCAGAGGGGCAAAGGAGAGGAACGGGTTGGTTCGACACCCACATGTGCCATTTTTTTAATCAGGAGAGATATCTCCAAGACCTCCCATGAGAAGCAAGGGAGTCCCAGCTCCATACCAGAGCCCTAGCCCAGGGTACCAGAGCTTGGAAGAGAAGTCACTGTAACTTTAGGTTGTAAAAACCAGCGGGGATTATGGCTAAATGGCATGGAGGCTGCTGGAATCCCAGGTGTTCCTCTTAAAGGGCCCACACACAAACATACAAGGTCCCGCTTCCTCTGAGCTCCAGCACCGGGTGGTGGCTTTGGGGGAATCCAAGAATATATGGGAAGGAACTGGACTCTCTGGCATCAGGGCAAGAATTCAGGGGCAGCTTTCTCTAAGACAGGGGTGCTCACAGGGGTCATTGTTCCTGTGCTGGGACCTCCACTACCACAGAGCTAACTGGAAGCCATATCTGAGTTTCTATCAGCATGGCCCACACTATTTGCTCCACCCATATGATTCCCTGAAACTCTGTCCCATTCAACTTGAAGCCCTACCCAAGCTCTTTGCAACCGCTTTTCCATATGAATGGCCTGTCCTGGTTCAGGTTTCAGACTTTGCTAAAAGTCTCTTAAACAAGCAGCAGCTGGAGTCAGTGTGCCCCAAACCTATCAATAAAAGGCCCAAGACCCAGCACTAGCACCAGCCTGCCTTACTCACAGCTGGTCTTCACCTGGGCACTTCCTAGCCATATACAAGTAGCAGCCATCTACAGATCTCTCTGTAGCTCCTGCCAGGTGGCCCCAGGCACTGGCGGACTTTGCACCTCCTGGGACACACCAGAGCCAGTGCACCTGGTGGACAGCTTCAGATCACACCATATTACAAATCTACACATCCACAAGTGACACACTCCAGGGGCAGACTCAGTGAGCACCAAAGCCCCACTGAAGCAAGTCCTGCTCCATAAGGATGTCTCCTGTATATCAGCTCTTCCATTATAGTTGCAGCTGGTCCTCTCAGCCAGTTGGCCTGAAGGTCAAGTCCTCCCAGTGACACCAACAGCAATCAAGACTCAACTACAACAAAACTGTGCACACAGCCCACAAAGGGGTGCACCTAGAGTGCCCAGCTCAGATGACTGGAGAGGCTGAGCCACTGGGCCCTACAGGACACCTACTACACAAGGCCACTCTACCAATTCCAGGAGACATAGCAGCTCTACATATTATAGAGAGATAAACACAGGAAAGCAGCCAAAATGCAGAGACAAAGAAACATGTCACAAATGAAAGAACAGAAGAAATCTCCAGAAAAATAATTAAATGAACTGGAAGCAAACAAACTACTAGATACAGAGTTCAAAACAATGGTTATAAGAATGCTCAAAGATGTTAATGATAACTTCAAAGGACTTAGTGAGAATTTCAATGATCTTAGTGAGAATTTCAAGAAAATTAGTGAGAACATTGAAGATGTGAAAAGGGACCAGTCAGAAATAAAGGAAACACTAACAGAAATGAAGAATAATTTGCAAGGAATCAACAGTAGAGTAGATGATGCCAAGAATCAAATCAATGATTTGGAATATGAGGAAACAAAAACCACTCAACCAGAAGAGAAAAAATCCAAAAATATGCAGATTGTGTATGGAGCCTCTGGGACAACTTCAAATGTACCAGCACTCACATTATGGAGGAGAAGGAGAGAGCAAGATATTGAAAACCTATTTGAAGAAATAATGAAAGAAAACTTCCCTTACCTGGTGAAGGAAATAGACTTAGAAGTCCAGGAAGTGCAGAGAGTCTCAAACAAAATGAACCCAAAGAGGCTCACACCAAATACATCGTAATTAAAATGCCAAGGGTTAAAGACAAAGAGAGAATCTTAAAAGCGGTAAGAGAAAAGCAGTTAGTTACCTACAAGGGAGTGCCCATATAACTGTCAGCTGATTTCTCATTAGAAATTTTTCAGGCCAGAATGGGATGACAATAAATACTCAAAGTGATGAATATCAAGGACCTACAACCAAAATTACTCTACCCAACAAAGCTATCATTTACAACTGAAGGTCAGATAAAGACCTTCACAGATAAGAAAAAGCTAAAGGAGTTTGGCACCACCAAACTAGTATTACATGAAATGTTGAAGAGTATTCTTTAAGAAGAGGAGGAAGAAGAAAAAGAGATAAATAATATGAACAATAAAATGGCAATAAATACATATCTATCAACAATTGAATTTAAAAATCAAAATAAACGAACAAGAACTCTAATGAGTAAAATAAACTGATGAATAAAATAGAATCAGAGGTATGGAAACATGGAACACACTGATGAATCTCAGAGGGAAGGGGGGGGGGAAGAGATTAACCAAAGGTCTTATATGCATATATGCATTACCTATGGACACAGACAATAGGGTGGTGAAGGCCTGGGGTGGGGCAGGAACTGGGTGGAGGGGGGCAAAAGGGGGGATAAAGGAGGGCCACCTGAAATACTCTCAACAATAAAGATTTTAAAAAACAAAAATAAAAGTGCTGGGTTAAGGGGCTGTGGGTGACCTGCTGATAAAAGAGTCAGGATTGAACAACCAGCAAGACCCCAGGACAAGCTGGAAACATACAGGACAGAGAGCCACAGGGTGGAATTAGAAGCAGCCCCATCATCCTCCCAGAGACCTCTGGTGAGCATGTACTTCTCACTTCTGCAAAGCTGGGCTCTGCAAGGTAAGGGGTCCTGCTTCCAAAGGGACACAGTGAGAGTGCCCCTGAGGTCCAAGCCATGGCAGCCATCTGAGGGGATCCTGGGGCAGGGGTCAGCAGGTGAGAAGTCACCATCTTGACCTGCTCACCAGGAGATGTGGGGTAGGGTGGAGTGACTCAGTGGGCCCCTATAATGCTTGCTTGTGCAGTTTTGATGGCAAATAGCAATTAAGGGTGCAGCATCCTGGGCCAGTAAGGGCATGGTGACGAGGGGTTTGAAGCCCTCGAGGATGAAGGTTTAGGTCTGGCCGCCAAGTCAGCCACTGGCCCAGCAGAGCTGCTGGCCAAACGTGAAGGGTCTGGAGAGGAAAGAGAAGGAAGCACATTAATCCATTTCAGTTGGGGCCCTGAGACCAGCAACAGTAGTGGGGCTGTAATTTGCCCACTAACCTTCCCCTTCTAAGTTTCCTGCAGGACAGGGTTGCCAGGTAAAATATAGGATGCCCAGTAAAAATTGATTTCAAATAAGCAATTATTAGTTTCTTTAGTGTAAGCATGTCTGTAATATTACATGGAACATAACCACACTAAAAAAAAATGTACTCATTGTTTATCTGTAATTCAAACCTAACTGGGAATCCTATATTTTTATTTTCTGAACCTGACAACCTTACTCCAGGAAGAGAAACCACTGGCAGCCTGGAGTGATCCCAAGACCTAAAAGAGGAAGTGGATCAAGATAGAGGAGTGGACTTTGATGATGCTGTCATGCACTGTGTGCGAGAGCACCTCCCCTGCCCCCCAGCTCTGGGGCTGTCCTGGGAGATGGTGCTCAGCAGGCAGCCCTGTTGGGAGGTGGCTCCAACTGAAGAAAACCACCTTGCCAATCCATGCCGCCTTCCGAGGGCTGCCTGCACCTGTGATGGGTGGCCCCATCTTTTCACCCCAGTGCGGAGCAGCTTCTTCCCACTCCAGAGCTCTATGCAGACTGACTGCGGCCTTTCTGGTAGGACATTGCATCTCAGCTTCTCTTCCTGCCCAATCCTGCTTCCTTCCCCTGACTCCACCAGTATTCGACCTGAGAGTACTCCCTGATAAACACCCCGCTTAGAGGCTGAGGGAGGAGAGCATCACATCATAACCCTGTACCCAAAGCATGTCATCAGAGGCAAGACACATTTGTTTTCAGAGCTCATTGCTTTGAGACACTCAGCATTTTTAGATGCTACGGTTCAAAAATGATCAAGAAACAGTTTTGTGTTTCTGCATGTAAGGAAGCAAAGGAACAGTATCTCAAAGGAACCACATCACCTATCTACCATCAACCTGGATGTTGGGATGTCATCCCAAACATCCCTGTTTACTTCCCCATAAACCTGTCCTCCTCCAGATTTCACCATTTAGAGTCTTGGTTATACCATTTCCCTAACCTCTGAGCTTAGAAACTCTCCAGTGATCTTTGACTCCCACTCAATGCACCCTATCCACCCTGCCCTTTGTACACTCTTCCTTTCATCCTCCAATTATTCCTCCATCCACCCCTTTCCCTGCCTTTTACTTGAGTCCTCCTAGGACTCTTGGCCTTTCTTTTCTATTTTTTTTTTTTAATTTTTAGTTTTTAATCGATTTTTAGAGGGGGGCGGGGAGAACAGCATCCATGTGGAAGCGAAACATGAATTGGCCACCTCCTACACGCCCCCTACTGGGGATTAAGCACACAACCTGGGCATGTGCCCTGACCAGGAATCAAATCAGCAACCTTTCTGTGCACAGGATGACGCCCAAGCAACTGGGCCACAGCAGCCAGGACTCTGGCCTTTCTTTTCTCTCCTACTTCCATACACTACAGCCAGGCAACTCCTCCTTTGGTACAATTCTTACCTTGTAACAGGGGAATATGAGTCACGGTGATAGAAAGCTTAAAGAACCAGCACATGATTTGCCCTGTATCCTTTCTCTGTGCCCTGGGACCAGGAACATTCTAGATAGATGCTGCTTTGCCAGCCTGCATGCTCAGAGTGGTGATGACCAGCAGTGAATGACTTGTGCAAACAAGAAGGAGCTCTGTGTGCCTGGAAGCCCCTGAGGTTTGGAGCACTGTGAAAGTCCGCTGCTAGTAACGGTCCTGCTGGTAGCCTTTCCTGAAGGTACACTGGACCACCCAGAGTGCCCCGAGTCTCAGAAGTAATGTTCACATGTGACAAGTGATGCTGTGCTGTTTTACAGTGTTCAACTGGAAGGACAGTTCATGAACTTTGGAATAACCCAGCTCTGTGCACTGCTACCCAGGGGAGGAGTCAGACAAAGCTATCTGCTTTTCACCTACTGCTTCAATTTTCAGAAAATTGCCCAAAGTTATTGCAAACTGTTTGCATTTTTGTTGGCTTGGCAAAGGGAGTTGGCAGTACCCAATAATCCCTTGTTTAAAGCCACGTCACTATTTATGCAGAAAACACAAATGTTACAAGGAGACTTCTTAGAATGCTGGCAAGAAGAGGAGGCCACACGGGAACAGTTGTTTGTAAACAAAGGGATAGGAGGCCACATTGCCTCAGTGTCTGACTTTGGGACTTTTTATTACATAATTGATTAAAATGTCAAGTCCCATGTCCTGTAAGCTTGGAGTGGGTTTTACTCTCTGCCTAGGAAGAAGCCATGCATTTAGCTCTGCACCCCAGACAGAGTTCTTGAACTAGTCCTGAGCAGTCTTGCTGGGAGCGCCTCCTGCTGCAGCTCTGCAAAGTCTTTCACTGAAGAAACTCAGAACACGATGAAAGTTAAGTCAGAAAAGTGTGTGCAGCTCTGCAAACAAAAAGGAAAAATCCAGGTTTATGTGCTCTGTTGCTAATACCAAAGAATTTGTCACTTTACAAAGAAAGTTGAACTCAATTCCTTTAAAGTTGGGGTGTAGTGTGAGCATTCAACATGCAATTTCATTCCCAGCGTATTCCATCCTAACTCCTCACCTGTATAAGCAGCTTACAAGGTTAGATTTTTTAAAGAGGGTTAAAATATTCAAGTGCAGTGGTGGGGAAGCAGCACCCATTTCCTCCAATTTCCTTGTGACCACAGCTTCGTGAGTTCAGTGGCTTTTTAAAAAATGCAGCTTTGTTTACTCTGAATTTACCATAACCAAAAAGGCCACTGGGCAGCCACTGATGGTTCTAAGTCAGAGCAGAAAGAAGGAAACAATTATTTAGGGTCAGAAGAACGTTCAGTGGTTACCTGGGCCAACCTCACTTTGCAGACAAGATGACAGAGGCCAGGAAGACACATCTCAGCAGAGTGAGGGGAATGAAATGCCATTTCCAGACCACAGGCCTGCACTCAGATGCTGATTCTGAAATACGAAAGAAACAGGCGGCCAAACGCCTGTGGACTGAGAGAAACACAGGTGGGCAGAATGTGTCCTTGGACAAGATATTGGGACCCCAGTAGATCTCTTTGATCTCTTTCCTTATCTGCATGGTCAGCTGAATATTGCCTGCCCTGTCCACCAACAGTTTTGGTTGGGAGATCGGATGAGAAACGCCTATGAAGCTTCCCTAAATGTTGAATCACGTCATAATGATAATAAGCCTGGTTTATTGAACACTTAGCACATTCCAGGTATGTGCTAAGCATCATTTCATTATCACAGCACATTAGGAGGCAAAAAAGACATGACCTTCATTGTAAGGGGAAGGTAAGACTTTGGTTAAGTGGTTCATCCATGATCTTACAGCTGTGAACCAGGTCTAGCTGACCCTCATACTTGAGCATTTAATTATCAATAATACTATACCAATATTATCAATAATACTATATAACTAATCTATTAATAATACTATATCAATAATACTATATCTATACTATACCAGTAGTATCAATATAATAGTAATCTATACTAATAAAAAGGTAATATGCTAATCAGACTGGGTCAACTGGCCATCTTCCGGACGTCCAACTTCCTTCTGGACAAAGCCATAGTGTTGGGGGCTGAGGCAGAAGCAGTTAGGAGCAAGATCAAGCTGGCAGGCGGTTAGGGGTGAGATTAGGCTGGTAGGGGATTAGGGGCGATCAGACCAGCAGGAGAGGGTAGTTGGGGGTGACCAGGCCAGCAGGGGAGGGCAGTTGGGGATGACCAGGCCTGCAGGGGAGGGCAGTTGGGGGAGACCAGGCTGACAGGGAAGGGCCATTAGGGGTAACCAGGCCAGCAAGGAGGGAAGTTGGGGGTATTAGGAAGGCAAGGAGGTGAGTGGTTAGGAGCCAGTGGTCCTGGATTGTGAGAGGGATGTCCGACTGCGGGTTTAGGCCCGATCCCTGTGGGACATCCCCTGAGGGTTCCCAGATTGGAGATATTGCAGGCTAGGCTGAGGGACACCCCCCCACCCCCCGCACAAATTTCATGCACTGGGCCTCTAGGAATACTATAATATCCTATCTAATAAAAGAGAAACATGGTAATTAGCCGTACATCTGCTACTATTCCCATTGGCTAATCAGGGCGATATGCAAATTAACTGCCAGCCAAGATGGTGGCCGGCAGCCAGGCAGCTTGAAGCTAACATGAGGCTTGCTTGCTTCAGTGATGGAGGACTCCAACGTTCCCCACCTGCCTTGCCAGCCTCTGAGCTTGCAGTTTGAAACATTGTAACAAATATAGAAGCTAAACAAAACCCCAGAAACCTGCTTTCAGCAAGCCCAGGATATCAGAGCTGGAGTTGATACAGTGTTTTGATTATAGAACCCAAACAAACCAGATACCTGCTTTCAGCAGCAGAGGCCTCAGAGCTGGAGCCAGAGCTAAAGCTGGCCCAGAATTTTTAAAAAAAGAAAGAAAAAAAGGAGCAGTTAGAAGCTTCAGTCACCCGCCAGCCTGAAAACAGCCCTCAGCCCCTCACCCAGACTGGCCAGGCACCCCAGTGGGGACCCCCACCCTGAAGGGTGTGTGACCAGCTGCAAACAGCCATCATCCCCTCATCCAGGCTGGCCAGGCACCCCAGTGGGAACCCCCACCCTGATCCAGGACACCCTTCAGGGCAAACCAGCCAGTCCCCACCCATGCACCAGGCCTCTATCCTATATAGTAAAAGGGTAATATGCCTCCCAGCACCGGGATCAGCAGAGCTGAGAGGCCTCCCGGCACCGGGATCAGCATGATGGGGGCAGCGCCCAAACCCCCTGATCGCCCTGTGGCTCTGTGTGTGACAGGGGGCGGGGCCACAACCTCCCTATCGGCCCTGCTCTGTTCCTGACAGGGGAAGGCACCCCAACCTCCTGATCATCCCTGCTCTGTGCCTGATTGGGGCGAGCTCCCCAACCCCTTGATCACCCTGCAGCTGTGTGACAGGGTGCGGCGCCCCAACTCCCCTATCAGCCCTACTCTGTGAGTGACAGGGGGAGCTCCCCAACCCCCTGATGGGCCCTGCTCTGTGCGTGACAGGGGGGAGCTCCCCAACCCCCTGATTGACCCTGCTCTGTGCGTGACAGGGTACAGAGCCACAACCCCCCTGATGGGCCCTGCTCTGTGCGTGACAGGGGGTGGTACCACAGCCTCCCCATCAACCCTGCCTTGAGTGTGACAGGGGGCGGTGCCCCAACCCCCGAATCGGCCCTACCCTGAGCATGACTGAGGGTGGCATTGCAACCTCCCAATCCGCCCTGCTCTGTGCATGACAGGGGGTGGCGCCCCATCTCCCCAATCGGCCCTGCTCTGAGCCTAACCAGGGGCTGCACCTAGGGATTGGGCCTGCCCTCTGCCACCCAGGAGCAGGCCTATACCAGCAGGTCGTTATCTCCCGAGGGGTCCCAGACTGTGAGAGGGCACAGGCTGGGCTGAGGGAACCCCCTCCCCCCCAAGTGGACAAATTTTTGTGCACCAGGCCTCTAGTTATATAATAATATAATACCATATAGTTTGTACTACTATAGCACACTAGTACTTATTATACAGGTACTATGTTACTATAGTATAGTAATATGTTGTATAATACATAGTACATGTTACAATCCACATAATAATATCCTATATAATAAAAGGCTAATATGCAAATCAACCAGTCACTATGACATGCACTGACCACCAGAGGGCAGACACTCAACGCAAGAGCTGCCCCCTGGTGGTAGTGCACTCCCACAGGGGGAGTGCTGCTCAGCCAGAAGTCCAGAAGCCAGGCTCACAGCTGGCAAGTGCATCAGCAATGGCAGGGGGCCTCTCCCGCCTCTGCAGCAGTGCTAAGGGTGTCTGACTGACGACAGTTGGACATCCCCTGAGGGATCCTGGACTGCAAGAGGGCACAGGCCAGGCTGAGGGCCCTCCCCGCCCCCATGCCACCCCCCAAGTGCAAGAATCTCGTGCACCAGGCTTCTAGTAATAATATAAGAATGGTATAGTAATTCCACCACAGGAGATGCCAGGGTCAGTGGTAATAATTGACATTGCATAGATATATAGCCAAAGAGCACTATGTTATGATCAGAATTTCCTTTGAACAAACCCTGTTGTTTATTTAAAGAGATATTTATATTATATGAACTACATCATAACAACAAAACATTTTTAGCATTTTCCTAATTTTTTTTTACAACTACTTGAAACAAGGATTAGCCTTTAATCTTTTTCAAGTATATAGTCACATTGATTTTTAACAAATTGTAGTCTCCCTGTCCTTTTAAAGAATGAATTAGTGAGAAAATAGTTTACCCCAAGTAAGGTTTTATCATTTATTTGTTGTATCTAGTATGGGTTTTTCTAAAATATTTTTCTTGCATGCTAATGTATAATTTTAAAAGATTAACTCTTAAAATATGAATTAAGTAAATTCAGCTTACAGTCTCTATGGTAAACGTGATTTGAAATGCAAATACTCCATAAATATTGGGCCCCATCTGCAACAGCAGTTCAACATATGGACAATTCACTGAAATAAGCAATCTCCTCACAGAATACGATCAGTCTGTTTCAGGTAGATATTCAGTTAACTGCCTTCCTATTTGTTTTCACTTTTTAACTAGTTGTGATATTTGAAGATAAATGTCTAGTCTTTTACTGAAGAAAACTTTGATTTTCTCAAGTGTATAGAGACGGGGTCAACTTTTACTGGTAAAAACTTTTGTCACTTTTGTTTTAATTATGAGTAGATAGAGAAGTCTTTGGTGAGCACGGCCAGTGAGTCCCTATTCGCTCCATCCAGGTCCCCAGTGATAACGAGGACATCAGAAGCTTTAGTGATTGAAATATAATATTGTTTGTACTCACATCACCATTAAAAAATCACCTATAGTAGGTCAATATGACAAAGAAGGAAACCAGAAGATGGCGTTGAAGATTAGCAATCACAAGAGGTAGCCTGGTAAGGTCTCAGAAAGTTTTATACAGTGTCTGTTGTTTTGAACTTGTAAAAGTGGATGGGTGGAAAAGTGCTGAAACTAACTAAACCCAAGCAGAGTGCACATGCATGAAAGTGTGAAAGCTCTAGTTTACCATGTTTGTGCTCAGCCATCTCCTTCTGCCTGTTGCTTGTGAGCACTTCGGGGTGGAAAAGAACAGTTCACTGACTACAGTGTAAGGCGGCACGATGGCAGCCTTCTGCGCCCTGTTTACTAAAATATCCCAAGTTCCCGGAATAGTTCCTCACAAGCAGTAGGTGCTCAAAACACATTTGCTGAATGAATGAATCTGTGACAGGATGAGAAAGGAAGAGCATGTTATGAACAGAATTTCCTTTGAGCAAACCCTGTTGTTTATTACAGAGACTCTGATCATGGAAAATTTACTTGGGTGAATAAAATATGTCATCCTGTTAATTTCTGAGAAAGTTCATTAGTGTTAGGAAAAGTGTGCCTAATCTACGTCTGCCTGCCTATTTTATTCTAGACCAGACTTAGTGTTTTCTTTGGGTAGGAGACACTCACCCATCATAGGAGATTAAAAGAAAAACTGAGAAGTAAGTGAAATCAAAAGCTTTCAAAATTTGCCAGTTGACCTGGGGTGATGGTGGTCTAAAATCATATAGAAACTGGTGATCTGACGGTTTACCTGAAATTGTAAGTCAATAAACATGCTCAGAGTATCAAAAATGCTGTGGTGAAAGTTTAGTGGACAGGTGTTCAGGCAATTAATTTCGATATTAAGAACATCGTGGAAAATTAAGTAAAATTATTCCTATTCTGGACATTTATACTCCACTACTAAGTTGCTTTCTACCAGGTTGAGGTTAAAACTATGTCATTTTTCAAATTTATTTATTTATTTGAGAGAGAGATTTGTTGTTCCACCTATTTATGCATTCATTGTAGATTCTTGTATGTGCCAGGATGGGGGATGGAACCTGCAACCTTAGGGATGACACTCGAACCAGCTGAGCAAAGACCTGAAGTCCAGAAGCAAATAAACACTTGGATACTTCACGATCCCTCTCTCAACTCTCATGCAGCCATAATTAAAACTTTGGGGGCTACGCATTGTCTATCATTTCAAACATGCAGACTGTATTTGAACCACAGTTTATAGCTCAGGGGATCTGGGCCGGTTCCCTTTTTCCTTTTTAATGAGTACGCCTGTCTCTAAACACCGCAGAGCAGAGGGGCAGAGTTCTCAAATACAGTGGCAGGGCCAAGGATGCCCCCACCCACCCACAGTTCTTCATCGCGGACAATTCCTCCGTCTTTGGTTACTCTGCAAGTGAAGTCCCCTTCGCACCAAATTCCCGCTACTACACGCCCCCCTCCCCCCCCCCCCCCCCCACTTCCCGCCCTAACCGCACTGCTGTCGTTTAGCTGTTATTAGTTATCGACTAGCCTCCTGCAGGTCCTGGAGTGAGGCGAGGTCCCATTTCGCGTCTTGCCCTTCGCAGGAAACCACCGCCAGTGAGGGTCCTCGAGGCGCGCGCTCCGACTTGTTGGCCTGCGCGGCGCGGGGCGGGATCCGAGGGCCCTGGCGTCCCCAGCCGGGTCGCCGCCGTCCCTCGCTCGCGGGCTCCCGGATCCCTCCAAGCCCTGCTCTCGGCTCGCAGCGCCCCCTCCCCGCCCCGGCGGGAGCAGTCGGCCTCGCCCCGCCCAGGCTCCGCCCCCAGCGCGGCTTTTAAGCTCTTAAAGTTCCTCTTTCGCACCTCGGAGTCTTAGTTTCACCACTTGAACTTGGAACCCACTGCTGCCCTCGGCTCCGAATCCAGGGCAAGGTAAGACCTGGGGTCGGGCAGGAGCACTAATGTGAGGCTAGCGGGACAGAGAACCTGGAGGGAGAGGCCAGAGCTCCCGGGGACCGCCCGGAGGACAGCGCCGGGGACCCCAGCTTCTGAGCCGGGAGAAAGCACGCTCCCCTTGAGGGAGTCCGATGCCCACCCGTGTGTTCCGGGCCCAAGGTTTTGTGCGGGCTCTGCGGAGGGACCCCGGCCACTGCCCGAGCGCCTCTGCTGGCTCTCCCTGCTCCCGTGTCCCCACTATTCTGTGGGTCCGCCCAGCGCGGGCCGGGGCGAGGTGCTGGCACGCGCTGGACCAGATGGGAGAGACTCTCAGGGCCTCAGGGGCGGTCGAGACGGGGCCGTCGAAGGCACTCGCACAGGGCAGCAGGCTTTCCTGCGGGGGACAGCCCCATCCTTCTGAGGCTCCTTCTGCTCGTTTGTTCGTAAGGGACCCGAACTCACCGCGACCTCCGGCGCGTGTTTCCCTGGCTGGTGGTGAAGGAGGAGGAGCTCCAAATTTGGGCACCGGGGCCTGCGCTCGGCTGCCTCAACCGGGCCCTCCTCGGCCTCTCGCCCTCCCTTGCACCCTCCCCACCTCCACCTCCGCCAGCCTCCAGGCCGGGCTGACACTTCCCGCGCGCCCAGGGAGTCTCCCGCTACTTGGCTGCGCTCCTCGCCAAGGGCCGGGCCACTGCTGTGTGTTGCCCCCAGGGCCCATTTGATCCTTACTCTCCAGCGAGGGCTCAGGGGCATTTGGGACAAAGAGCACGGGCGCCGGAGAAGGGAGGCCAGGGGACGCTGCTGGGTGCTGAGCATCTGGGACGCCCGGCAGCAGGCCGGCCTTCGCGCGCCACCCAGGGAGCGTGGAACCGGGAATGGGCAGGAGTGGAAACTGACAGTGAGGGGGAACGGGCTGATACTAGCTTCGGGTGGGCCAAGAGGAGCGGGACCGTCAGTGAGCGTCCAGCGGAGTGCGAAGAAGTGGGGCGGCTGGGTTTGGGAGTGTGAACGAAGGCTGGCGTGTGTGTATGGGCTGTGGGGTGCGAAACAAGAATGGAGAGTCTGAGGTGGAGTAGGAAGCAGACTCCGCGGAGGGTGCGCTCGGGAGGAGGCAGGCTTGTGCTGGCCAAGGGGACCAGCCCCGGCAGCTGAGGTGTCTTCTCTCTGGGACCTGTGATGACACCGACCTCATAGCGCGCGCCTTGCTGCCCCGGAGCCCCTGGGCCTCGTGGTCACTGCCACGGTGGTTTGGGATCTGTGCTCTGAGCGCTGTGCCGCGGTGCTTCAGGGAGGCTCTCCTCTCACCTGCAGCGCGGAGAGTGCAGGAGGCAGATCCTGGGCGCGAGAGCAGGACCGTCGGCGCGCTGGGCATGAACCTGGAGGGCGGTGGCAGCCGAGGCGGAGAGTTCGGCATGAGCTCTGTGAGCTGTGGCAACGGGAAACTCCGCCAGTGGCTGATCGACCAGATCGACAGCGGCAAGTACCCGGGGCTGGTGTGGGAGAACGAGGAGAAGAGCATCTTCCGCATCCCCTGGAAGCACGCGGGCAAGCAGGACTACAACCGCGAGGAGGACGCCGCCCTCTTCAAGGTTACACGCACGTGGGGAGCCCGCGGTCGGGATGGGGGGAGGGCCCCAGAGAGCCGACGGTCCCGAGCCCGGGCTCCTCGGTGAGCCCAGCCCCTGCGGGGTGCGCCCTGGCCCGCGGTTCAAAGAGGGAAGGGTAACCCACCGGGACCCACGAGACGAGGTGGTCGCAGCAGGGCGGGCGGCCCGGGAGCAACAGGTGTGGATGGGCCGAAGCCTCGGGAGAAGAGAAGTTTCAACTTCTCTAGTGATTTCACAAACGAGAGGGCCGGTCCGATTCTGAGCGTGTGGCTTGAGCAGCAAGCACTCAGGGAGTCAGAAGGCTCCAGCGGCAGGGAAGTACGGAGGCTCAGTCAGGGACGCCTGCCTTCCCAGGACAGTAGCTGGAGTGTTCTTGGCTGAATTTTTGTGGGTTTCTCTGTTTCCATCGGAGCCGCTTCCTGTACTCCTGGGTCTTTCCTTGCCTCCTCTAATCAACTTGTGCTTCTCTGTCTCTCTGTCTTTGTGAGCGCCCGTGGGTGTGCTGGTCACTCCCCCCCCCCCTCCAACCCCCCAGGAACTGTTTACATGTTTCACTATGTTTTGGCTATTTGTCTCTCTCCGATTTTTTTTTTTCTTTGATTCAATCCCTCTCTGGCACGGACACTCTCTGGTTCCATCTCTCTTTGGGCCCCTCCATCCCTATTTCTCCCTCTCTATTTCTCTGCCTGTTTGCCAGACTCCCTCTTTCCAAGTCTCTCTCTCTCTCTCTCTCTCTCCTCAACTGTTCTCTAGGTTTCTGTCTTTCTCTCTCTGCCTCTTCTCTCCCCACCCTCTTGGGTTCTCTCTTTCTCTTTCTCCTCCTCTAAATATTTCTCTTCTTCCAGGATCTTTGTTTTGGGCCCCTCTCTGGGTCTCCCTCTTGCTGCGTATGTGCATGTGGGTCCCTGTCAGGATTGTTTTCTCCTGGAGCAGTTACCCAGTGAGCTTTGCCTTAGGGCCCAGCCCCACCACCTGTGGGCTGCACAGGTAAAGGGGACTTCCTCAGGGAATTTGCTCTCAGAATACCTCAAACTGGCTGACAGCTCACCACATAGCTCTGTCCCTAGTTCCAATCAAACCCACTGCGGAAACTGGGTGAGCAGGTCCTTTTCCAGGGATCCTCCACATCTTACCCACCTGTCACAAATACTCAGAGAATGTTCCCACCACTTGTCTTCAAATTCCTTTGGAATTGCAATTTCCATTCTTTTAAAGAGACCTTGTATTTTAACTTTTCCCCTTTTCTTTCC
This sequence comes from Myotis daubentonii, assembly GCF_963259705.1. Taxonomy (NCBI): domain Eukaryota; kingdom Metazoa; phylum Chordata; class Mammalia; order Chiroptera; family Vespertilionidae; genus Myotis; species Myotis daubentonii. The sequence continues at coordinate 122,141,946 of NC_081842.1, forward strand.
CACCAGGCTTGGGCGCTATTTAAAGGAAAATTCCGAGAAGGCATTGACAAGCCAGACCCTCCCACGTGGAAGACACGTTTACGGTGTGCTTTGAACAAGAGCAATGACTTTGAGGAACTGGTTGAGAGGAGCCAGCTGGACATCTCAGACCCCTACAAAGTATACAGGATTGTTCCTGAGGGAGCCAAAAAAGGTGGGACTTCCTCGATCTGCGTCACAGGATATTGGCAGTTTGACACTTGTAGCATCTTAAGTTCATTCTGAAGCTCACTTTTCTATTTTTGTTTTCAATAGCTTGCTGGCCATCTGCCCCATGGCCAAGTCCAGCAGGTTCATTGTCTGAGTTCTCTGGGTCACTAATTGCAATCCTGCGGTTTTAGTGCAGGATACACTCTCACACTCCACGTCTACAACTGCGTGTGTGCATGTGTGTATTTTCCAGTTAGGTCTATTAAGTTATGGGCTAAATTTCCAAACAAGAAAATGGAGAACTTGTTCAAAGCTGTACTTATTAATTTTTCATGATTAACCTTTCACAGAAGGAAGCATTCATATATTCATATATTGCTACTATTTATATTAATAAAAATGTCAACTTTTAGGATACACTATGGTCAGCTGGGCTGCTTATTCAAATTCAGACTCCCTCTTTCCAACCTTCTGACAGTGTGTCAGAGTAGAGCCCAGGAGTCTGCATTGTAACACACCATACAGGTGACCTTTCTGCAGCACATTTTCCTGGTGGGGCCCTTTCTGTCACCAGTTGCCTTCACACACAGCAGGACCTTGTAGAAATCAGTTTAATGGAACGGTCAAACAATGGCCCAAGGGAATTTCTGGAAAATGTCTAATTTGTCAACAGTCTAATTAGTCAAATGTCTAATTTGTGCATTCTAGGAATTAAATCCTCAGATATCTTTTCTAAGATTTGATGTTTAGTTATGTCAGTTCCCTTTTTTTTTTACGTTGTGCCATTTCCCTTTTGCAAAAACATACAGGAGCAAAGCAGCTCGCCCTAGAGGACCCACAGATGACCATGAGCCACCCCTATGCCATGCCGACTCCTTATACCTCACTCCCAGCGCAGGTACCGTGGAGGTGCAGGGCTCTGGAAGGGAAGGCTGGGGAGAACACACAGAAAAAACATCATAAGCTTGTTTCTGTTATCAGTCAAACAGCTAAACAAAATCCCTAGGCATTGAATGAATGCCTCACTTTCTACAGTGAGCTCTCGGGGTTGGTTGGAAGGAGGGGAGGGCTGCATGTGTCTGCCTATTGGTGTAGACTTCCACTACCGATTCTGAAACCTTCTGGGAAACAGACCTATTGTGGAAGTTGATGGTTTTGGAAGTAGTACTTTATATCATGTGAAACCGCGGGGCAGCTGATCTCTTTAGACATTTCTGATGTGAATTACAGCTTTGTGGTCTTTACTTTGGTGGGGAAGAGAAGGCAAATTTCCTTACGGGACTTTTGGCACCAGGTTTAACCATATTATAGAGCTTTACATATGTCATTACTTTACATCACTGTCTCCATTATGCTTTCTTGATTCTTTATGGATAGTTTTCACCTAGTGCAGCAATTCTCAACCTGTGGGTCGCGACCCCTTTGGTGGTCGAACGACCCTTTCACAGGGGTTGCCTAAGACCATCCTGCATATCAGATATTTACATTACGATTCATAACAGTAGCAACATTACAGTTATGAAGTAGCAACAAAAATAATTTTATGGTTGGGTCACGACATGAGGAACTGTATTTAAAGGGCCAGAAGGTTGAGAACCACTGACCTAGTGTGATGAGCCATTTACTCTAAGGTCTTTCAGATGATAAAACAATTTGGCTGCCCACCAAATAAAAGATTGCCTGAGGAGTTGGGGAGGATATGAACGAATCTGCTTCCCTTTCCAATGCCCACGAACTGTTCTTTGCTGATCTGGTTGCTTTCATCTCTTTAGCAGGTCCATAACTACATGATGCCACCTCACGACCGAAGCTGGAGGGAGTACGTCCCTGACCAGCCCCACCCTGACATCCCTTATCAATGTCCTGTGACCTTTGGACCTCGAAGCCACCACTGGCAAGGCCCAGCTTGTGAAAATGGTGAGGACCGTGCTGGGGCAGGTTGCTGTGGCTGCCACTGACCCAGCAGAGTGCACCTGGCGAACGGGCCCTGGTCTCTCCTGCTCTGTCCTTCTGGGTGGACCACAACTCTCTCCCCTTATCAGAACGGCTGGGGAAGACATCACACATTGAATGAGGGTGTTCCCTCTCCTGTGGGATGGTAAGGTCCTAGGAGGAAGGATGCCAAAGGTTATAGATGCCTGGCCTACTGTGTGCCAGGACCTATGCTTACAACTACCTTATGAGAGATCTTATTTAAACATCATGGAGATGATGTCAGATAGCTAAAAACTGCTCCATTTTTTATAGAGGCAAGCCCACAGAATGTACTCTATGAAAGTGAAGGGCTGGGATTCAGTTTCAGATGTCAAACTGATTAGCATGTTTTTTAAATTACCTGTTCAAAAGGTTAATATTTTTTATCCTTGCCAAATAATCTTAGGCTTTACTTTTAACCCTCGGCGGGGGGGGGGGGGGGGGGGCGGGGGGGGGGAAAGAGTAGATTTTAGCAACCTTTCTTCCTGGATTGTCCCTTAATATTGACTGAAGGCCACAAAATTTTGCTAGTCTGTTTCTGTCTCCACATCTGTAAAATGGGTTTATTCCAGCTCTGCGCAGTCCCTCTCTCCACAGGGCCACCAGGAGATTATTGAGCTAGTATATTTCGCTTAAACAATGTTGTACCATTGTAGTTGCTCCTGGGATTAGAGGTGATAATAAGGGAATAAAGAAATAAGTAACATAACAGTCTCCACAGGGTGTGTAGTGCTGGTTTTGGATCCCAAAAGACTTTACTCATTCTGGATGAGCTGTAATTCCATGCCCGTAAGGTCCCCAGACATCAAGATGAGCTCTCTCAGCAGAAGCACTAGTTAAGTGAAGAGAAAATTTCATGTGATGTATTCAATACAGCAAACACAAGCTTTTAGAACTTTAAAAAAATTATTGGTTGATTTGAGAGATAGAGGAAGTGGGGGAGACAAAGAGAGAGTGAGAGAGAGAAACATTGATTTTGTTGATCCATTTATATATGCATTCATTGCCTGATTCTTGTATGTGCTCTGACCAGAAATGGAACCCACAACCTTGGTGTATTGGGATGACACTCTAACCAACTGAGCTATCTGGCCAGGACCAGGCTTTTAGAATTTTGCGTTAGCTATTTAAATAGAAATCTTGAAATGGATCAGCACACAGATTCTTTTGTATGTTCTGGAACTACTTGGTCAGTCCCTGTTTTTCTAGTCTGTTCAGACCTCTCGGTGAATGGCATTGAAGAAGTTTAAGATCTGTATTGAGTAGCATATTTACAGAAGAACTCAGAATTCCATTTTATTAGCTTTCAAGAATGACTTCGGCAAGGGTTGGTTTTCTAGTTCACAGTGGAAGATTAGCTAACATTAAACGGTCTCTGGAATTCAGGCCTATGTCCAGTGTATCAGGCTCTGTTGAATTAATAACTTCAGTAAGGAGACAATGCCCAGAGCTATGCAGAAAGGCAGGTAGGCAAGCATAGCTTGAAGCATTTGTTGACATTAAATAAAGTGCAGCTTCTAACTGGGCTCTTTGACGTGAGAACTCGTGTAGACCTGAGCTCACAGTTCTGCTGTGAACATGCTGTGTGAACAGGGCTAAATCAGTTCATCTCTCTGAGTCTCAGTTTCCCTGTTTATCAGTTATGGAGGGATGTGGTCAAAGGGTACAAACTCCCAATTATAAGATGAGTAAGTTCTGGGGATCTAATGTATAGCGAGGTGACTATTTAGCGATGCTGTATGATACTGAAAGTTGCTAAAAGAGCAGATCTTAAGTGTTCTCACCACACACACACACACACACACACACACACACACACACACACACAATGATAATTATGTGTGGTGATGAAGGTGATAACTAACAGAAAGAAAGAAGGAAAGAAGGAATGAAGAAAAAGAGAAGGGAAGGGAAGGGAAGGGAAGGGAAGGGAAGGGAAGGGAAGGGAAGGGAAGGGAAGGGGAGGGGAGGGGAGGGGAGGGGAGGGGAGGGGAGGGGAGGGGAGGGGAGGGGAGGGGAGGGGAGGAAAGGAGAGGAAAGGAAAGGAAAGGAAAGGAAAGGAAAGGAAAGGAAAGGAAAGGAAAGGAAAGGAAAGGAAAGGAAAGGAAAGGAAAGGAAAGGAAAGGAAAGGAAAGGAAAGGAAAGGAAAGGAAGAAAATGACTGCAGGAGAGTTCTGAGTTTCCTTCCAAAGCTGTGAAAGGCTCCTTCCTCCTTCACTTTAGTTTTTCCCATTGGACTTGAGCTTGTCTTGGCCTTTTGGGAGAGCCAGAGGTCAGCTCCAAAGGTCCCTGAAGCCCTTCCCTCCCAGGATTGGCGCACCCCCACCAGGGGCTAATAGTCACACCTCAGGAGAGGAGGCCTCCCTGTTTGTGTACAAACTCTGACTTTTATTTACAAATACAGGTTGCCAGGTGACAGGAACCTTTTATGCTTGTGCCCCGCCTGAGTCCCAGGCCCCTGGAATCCCCATTGAGCCAAGCATAAGGTCTGCCGAAGCCTTGGCCCTCTCAGGTGAGTGTGGCTTACGGTCTGGAGGCGCCCAAGGGAAGTTGGTGCCTACGGTGCTCACCTCACTTTTGGGTAGATTTGATGGGGAGGTTGGTGAGCACAGCCCATGGGCCCTCGTTTTCCTCCAGCTGGTGCCCGTATGTGTGTGGACACTCCTGACTCCCCACCTTGTGGGTGAGGAACATTAGAAAAGTTAGCACCAAAAAGCCAGTGTAGGATTCTGATGCAATTCTACGCGCTGGATGAGTCATTTTATGTTCTTCATTGGCATCTATCTGAATTTCCTAGAATATGCAAACACCCCGGTTTCATTTACCTGGCCCCTCTTCAGCTAACAGCGTCACAATGTAGTATACCTTCTTAGAAAAAAGCATCAGGGCTTCTCATCTTGAAAAGCTGATCATCCTTCCAGGTTTAGCCACAAACAGTGTTCTCATCAGCTTCCCGGGGACTCTAGTTCTGGCTGCTTGCCTTCATCACAGTTGCATGCATATTGAGGCCTTCCTCTGAACTGAGATATGTTTTGCAGAAAATATGGCTTAGATTTGATTTTCAAGGTTTCATTTCTAAAAGAGTCCTGGCACCTTGGAGATGCCACCTGTTTAAGGGAGGGACCTCAAAGTGTACTAACGATGTGGTGTGTGCATATTTATTTTTTAGGTAATGTGTTGCATTGTTTTAAAATGAGATTTTTTTTTACATTAAAAAATGTAAAGCTTAAGTTTCCAGGTTCTCCTCTGCTCCCCCTCGAGCTTTAAAAACCAGTGACAGAATCAGTTAAATTCTCAAGGTTTCAGAGAGACGAGTTATGGGCACCTTTCTCTCTGCAAGGGGAGCTGGAGTTTTTGTGACTTCACCCTTTTTGGTTCCAAAGTTCTGAATGAGGCTGCTGCCTTCTCCCTAGATGTCCCTAAATGATGGAGGAAGGCGATTTTCCAAGTAGAAGGGCTTGTGTTTGTTTTTAGAAACTTTCAAATGCTTTCTTAAGCGCCTACAACTTGTGTGGGTGCCTGAAGAGTAGGAAATAACAGGTATTTGTATCACTGTGACCTTGTGATTTTTGATGACATATAATGAAATGAAACCTACCCTGCAAGTCACCTCTAATGGCCAACGCCCACTCTCCTCAGGGTATGCTCTCCCAGCTCACTCTCCGCCAACGTTTACAACAGCAGAAATTGAAGTGGAGAATTGAGACATTACGTGGGTTAAGTCTCAAAACCTGACATTGAGGAATAGGAGGGTTTGTGGGTTTCTGTTTTTGGAATGCATAAGACAGATTTATTACTTGAGTGCATTTATTAGACAACTGCAATTATCATTCCTTTTAAACCCATACATTTGCACAAGGGTAGCTGATGCCTATCCACAAAGTCCTTGTGCTTCATTAAGGGGCCCTTTGCCATCCTAGGTTGGTCCTTTCAGTCTGCAGGTCATAAGTCAAAGAAAGTTCTGGAATCAGCAAAATTTTATAACTGAGTTCATCTTGTTTAATGTTTTAGAAAGCACCATTTTAGAATTATTTTCAAACTTAAATATGTAGCCTAGTGGGATTTCAGCAGACTTTACTCTGAGAACATTTGCCTTATTGAGCTCTTTCTTTCCACATCAATTAATTTTGTTTTACAAGTAGTACATATGCTGTGAAAAAAACTAATTTAAAAATCAGAAAAGCAAAAATGAAAAATAAACATAACATTCTCAGTACCCAGAGATCAACATTGTTAACTTAGTGTTTAGCCTTCCTGAAACTTCAGTGTGTGTGTGTGTGTGTGTGTGTGTGTGTGTGTGTGTTAACCTAATGGCATCATATTGATATTTTAGGGTAGTTTCAGATGGGTGGATATATTTGCCCCCTCCCCCCGCCGCCCCAAAATGTCATTATACTCTCTTTGCCAGTAGAAATTAAACTTGGATTTTATTTTCTCCAAAATCAAAACTGATTGTTATGCCTAAAGATTAATTTTTGTTCAGTGGTACATGACTTAGTGTTTTAGACATCACCATTACAGAGAGAGAGAGAGAGAGAGAGAGAGAGAGAGAGAGAGAGAGAGGAAGCTCTTTACTGTGGTGCTCTCTAAAAATAGTCAAACCTACTTTTTTGAAAATTAATGAAAGTTATGCTCCCTCAATCCCCAAAAAATCCCCCCTCACATAAATGGGGGAAATGCAGAGTTAGACAACATCCAATTGACTTGTGGGCCTTTTCTATCATCTCACTGTGAATCTCCAGGAGTGAGAGAAAGGCACACAGATCTCAGACTTCCTAGACACTGGAACTTTTTACTTTCTATGGAGTATGTTGGGCAGCAGTGTCCCACCAAATACTGTACTTTGGATGGTAGTTTGGCATCATGAGGGGTGTGCACTGCTCTTGGTCCCTTAGCACTGACCCCAAATGCTCTGTGTTTGCAGACTGCCGACTCCACATCTGCTTGTATTACCGGGAAGTCCTGGTGAAAGAGTTGACCACGGCCAGCCCCGAAGGCTGTCGGATCTCCCACGGGCACACCTATGATGCCAGTAACCTGGACCAAGTCCTCTTCCCCTACCCAGAGGACAATGGTCAGAGGAAAAACATCGAGAAACTGCTAAGTCACTTGGAAAGGGGTGTGGTCCTCTGGATGGCCCCTGATGGGCTCTATGCCAAAAGACTGTGCCAGAGCAGGATCTACTGGGACGGGCCCTTGGCATTGTGCAGTGACCGGCCCAACAAGCTGGAGAGAGATCAGACCTGCAAGCTGTTTGACACACAGCAGTTCTTATCAGGTAATGTACCTCATTATCGGTTAGAATGCAGCACCTCAACCCTGTGAGCCTACAGAGGGAGAATAAGGTGGTGCTGGCCTGTCTGCCGCAGTGGTCAAAAACAGCAGGCCACTCGCCCAGGCAGAGGTCTCCTTCTGTTAATCCTGATCCCAGAAGAGGTTTCTTGTTTAGTTCACATCTCACCTCTCCTTTTACCACCAGCTCCTTTCCATCAGCAGAAGGGTATGAAGAGGAGAGTGATTGCTCAGGGGGATGTGGTTCAGGCTCATGGTTTGAAATTCTGGAATTCAACAAGTAGTCACCTAGTAACAAGGTTCTTGGTTTATTGGCAGTATAATCTGAGCAGGCACATCTGTGGATATTTCAGCTCTTTGAAAGTTCGTAGGAAAAATGTAACTGTGAGAAGTATATTGGTGACATTCTTGGTTATGAGATGTGCAGATGGGACCAAGGATAGTGTGTTGAACTGATTTTGAAGGGAAATTATAAGAAGGCTTTGAGCTTCTTCTATATATGTATGTCTCAAATCATATTTTCCAGAACCAGGAAGTTTTGTTTTCCTAGTTTTGATTTCATGACAATTAAGTTAGCTCTGGGCTGGCTTTTGTGAAACTGCTGGCCAAGTTATTACCGAAGTTTCAACTGAAGTGTTCATGTGGCCATCTATATGGACGCTGCCTCTTTGGGAGGGAGAAAGCTATTGTAACCTGCACTAATTACCAATTCTTTCTCTACCTTGCCCTAACCAATTTTTTTTAAAAGTGCCTCCTTTGGAAACACCTGTGTCTTCGGGTTTTCTTGTGCCCCTCCTTTCCCTGAACGTTCCTCTTAAGTCAGTCCATTTGCAATAAAAACGTTCTGGCACATTAACCGTTGCTCAACTTTTTAGGTTTAACTTGCCCAAATTCGCTTAGGCTCATTCAAATTCTCTTTCGGTGCTGAAACAAGTATTTCGCTAGATGACTAACCCTGCCACAGAGGTGTGACAGGAAGAGGGAGCACTGTGTCAGGTTCCCTAAGGCAGCACCTTGGGTGACAGACCACCTGCTTCTGAACAACCCTTCCTAACTGAGCTGCAGCACTGTGAGGATTCTTTCTGTCCAGAGCCCAGCATGGTGATCATGGTGGAGTCCTGAGAGTGGGGTCTGAATGCACCCACTGGGTTTGATCTCCTCCAAGACTGTGGGTCCTGGTCTCTTTGGATCTAAAAGCTACCATAGGGCTAGGCTTTCATTAAGGCACCCAGGGAAATGGCTCTTCTCTGAGTTTCTCTCACGAGGCATCTTGTAGGAAGGTAGAGGCCTCTCATTCTAACGAGGCAGTAAGTTCCTCTTTGAGTCACAGTGAACTGAGAGGTGGATGCAGGCAACAAGTGGCAGGTATGACGTTCCAGCTGTCAGCATCCTCGGCTGCAAATTCACTTGCCTAGAATTTGGTGTTTATCTGTGAGCAAGGATTAACCTGTTTGTTTGTTTTTTTCCCTTCTTCCAGAGCTGTGCTTTCTGTCCACAGCAAGCTTTTACCTGGAAGTGTTCACTGAGGTGCAGGGAGGAGCCTATAGTCACAAGCCAAGTAGACCAGCTTCTGCACAATCACAGGGCACCTTCAGGCCAAGGAGGCAGGACTATACCAATGTGCCATCCTAATGAGCTTGTGGAGGCGTAATCTTCGGCCTCTGTGGTGTAAATGCCTTTTATACATCCTAAGTTGGTGAGGTTTCATTTGAATTCTGGAAGAAAAAAACAAGCAGGAAGTCAGTCCAGTGAGTTAGCTAGAATCTGCTCTTCCGTTGAAGAGAGCAATGGAAATCTTTGCTATCTACCCATTCAGGATTTGCAGGCTGCCAGGGACAGCCCCAGAGGCACTGCCAGGGTGTGGATCTGATAAAGATGCAAAGGTGCTGTTCTACAGAAGTCACGGCAGAGACTGTCAGCGCCCTTCTTTGACAGAAGGGACATTTGAGTCTAGTGGAAAGAACAGGAGCAACTAGAGGCATGAGAGTTACCTTGAATGTGGGTGACATGTTCACCGCCAGAGGCTGAACACATCTTTCCAACAGTGTTCTGTTCTCCATTCTGCATCCTTAGGGTAGGTGGAAGCCCCTAGTCTTCATGGCTACCCTTCCCATCTCAGACCATCGTCTGTCCCAGAAAGCAGGCGAAAAATCTTCTGTAGTCACACAGTTTGGGCCTTGTGCCACGTGGGATGCCACTGCCCAGAACTGGGCTCAGTCTCCAGGATGGTGACAGACCTTGTCTGTGGTACCCAAGTCACACAGAGTCCCGGGTGACAGACAATGGATTGTATCAGCAGCTTTGAGAGGAGGTTTTTAAAGTAATCCTGAAAGTAGTCAGAAAATTCTGATTGTTTTAAAAGAAAACTTATTCTTTGTATAAATTATTCTTTTGGCTCCACATAGCTATATTTCTCTTCCTTTTTCTTCTCCTTCACTCCTTTCTGCTACCTTTTGCATCCTCATGGGTTCAGTACCTCAAAGCAAGGTTCTTAACCTCCAAGCCTTATTCCCATGAAGAATCAAGTGAGACCTGCACCCTCTCAGGAAAGCACAAATAGGAACAGGTACATGCAATTTTGCATCTGGGCTAAAAGCCCCTCTTAGAGAAGTGAAGAGTACTCATTCCTGTTTTAGTCTTAAGAATCAACATGGAGCTTTTGCTGCCTGTTTTAACCTGGTGTGCTCAATGATGAGGGTTTCTGAGCATTCTTTTTTTCTTATGGGGTTTCTTCAGAACTGCAAGCATTTGCTCACCATGGCCGTCCGCTGCCAAGATTCCAGGTAACTCTGTGCTTTGGGGAAGAGTTTCCGGATCCCCAAAGACAAAGGAAACTCATTACTGCTCACGTGAGTATTTAGTCACATTTAAATGATTGTTTCCCTACTTTTCACCAAGGACAGGGGTCTATTTAGAGAAGTCTCAAATGAAAAGTAAACAGGGAGGGAGGGCTGTAACTCAGTGAATGTGCAGGAGAGCAGCCTCGAGACTGCGTCCTGTTTCCAGTCTTGGAAATCCACTCCTCAAAAAGGAAGCTAACTTCCAACCATTTCATTTGTCTCCTCTTTTTTATTTTTCAAGGAAATTGTCATAGTTCCATTTTATAAGGATTTAAAAGGATTGATGCTAAAAGTTGTCCTTTAAAATTCTTCAGTTTAATATTGCAATCAAAATGCTGTCTGATATTTATTTGATGGAGTTTTCCCCAAATGTGTATTTTGTAGCGCCTTCAAATATTTCCCAAATCCTTTTATTTCTGGATTTTTGTTTTTTAAAAATTATAATTATTGGAAACAAGAGCCAAATGATATTTGGAGGAATACAGGGAGATCAGACCATTGCAATATCCTGAGGCCGAATTTAAGATGGGTTCAACTGTGGCAAGTAAACACCTGTTTCATAAAAAACAAAGAAAAAGAGGTTTATATTGATAACATTTAGCATTAATTTGCCACAGAAAAGAGTTTTGAATACCTAGGACTTTTGAATTTGAAAATTTTGCATTGCATCTCTATATACCTTCAAGAGTTATTAATGGGCCCAAATAATAAACAGCGAAGGTAAAAAATGATACCAAATAATATAAAAATTCAGCTCATATTTTAGTTCTGATAATGTTTCTCATTAAAAACTGAAATAAAACACTATCCTAATCTTAAACATGCAGTCCCCCTTCTTGATTGTTAAATGAAAAACAAAACAACCAATAAAATATAATCCTATGGACTTCAGATGTTTCTCAAGAATCCTCGCCAATGATTGATATAATTACTGATATAATCTTGTAAACAACTGGAATTGTTAAATGACGAACTAAACTGGGATTGATAAATAACATTTAAGAAGTTGGTAATGAACTCCCACATCAACCTGACTCTAAGGGTTTTGGATGTATTAGCTTTCCTATAATTAGGCAAGGAAGGGCTCTCCATGCGAAGACCCCTGAAGTCACCTTGTACCCCGTGGTGCCACCAAGGACTGAGGGGTGGGGGTGGGGGGTGCCCAGGAGATCCTATTCCTTTTATTATGGATTTAAGTTATTTTCGGTTCTTCATATGAGTATGCTTAATTTCTGTATATCAAATAACATAAAGGCTCAATTTAATAGCACCATTGACTGAAAGCACTTGGTGTTTTTAGATGCTGTAAATTTAGGAAAAGCTGAAAATTAAATTTTAATATCGAATGCAATAACACTAATAGACAAATTGGATTAATTTGGGAACAAGTAAATGTTCCCACAATAGCAATTTTGTTGATAATGTTGCTTCTTTTTCTTTTCTCTTTAGTTAAGAAACACAGATGGTCTAGGTCAGTGGTCGGCAAACTGCGGCTTGCGAGCCACATGCAGTTCTTTGGTCCCTTGAGTGTGGCTCTTCCACAAAATACCACGTGCAGGCGCGCATGTGCAGTGCGACTGAAACATCGTGACCCATACGCAGAAGTCTGTATTTTGTGGAAGAGCCACACTTAAGGGGCCAAAGAGCCGCCTATGGCTCACGAGCCGCAGTTTGCCAACCACTGGTCTAGGTCATCCTGGAATTGTAAGACTGTTCAGGATGATCCCCTTCATCCTTGTCATAGTGGCCTAAATTCACTAAATATGACCTCCAATTTCCTTTTAATTTGGTCATTTTACCTGACTTGTTGCAGTCTCAGTTAAATGTAAATTTCTAATGACAGATTATTTAAAAGTATCATCTTTACCTTCAATTGAAACCCATAATTAAATAGATTCTGTTTGGAGCTTGATGTATGAAAGATGAACAAAAATTGGTTCTTCAAAAGGCCCCAAGTATAAAATTTTTTATGTTATAACCCCTAATTTAGACTTGACTTTATTACACTCTTACATATATTGAGTTATTTAATGGTGAGCCAATTACAGGATGTTAAAAAGAATATCTTAGTAATGTCTTCTTCAAACCTTTTTAAAGGTTGAACCTCTACTGGCCAGACAGCTCTATTATTTCGCTCAGCAAAACAGTGGACACTTCCTAAGGGGCTATGATTTACCTGAACACATGAGCAGTCCAGAGGATTATCACAGATCCATTCGCCACTCCTCCATTCAAGAATGAGAAACGTCCAGTGATTCTGCTTCATTATAAATATCTGACTTTGACCGCACAGCTGATTGAACCCCCCTCGTTTTGTTTTGTTTTTGTTTTTTGACGACACTTGAGAAGAATCTCAGCAGGAATATGTGTAGAAAATCAGCTCCATCTGATTGACAGACAAGCTTATTCCAAAATAACGGATGGTGGTCTTGAGGGTCTCCCGTAGATTGCCAACATTGGTGATAACTGTGAAATCAACCAAAGGGTGTGTTTACAGTCGCTGAAATGCTATATTTTATTTGATGGGGATTATTTCTTGCAGACTGAGAAAACCTGTGTTTCAGTGTTGACCACTAATAGAGTGATGAAAGCACTTAAGTGTTGTATTATTTCTCAGGGAAGTAAAATCTAAATTTGAGGCTACTCTGCTCACAAAAGAAACAAATTAATACATGTAGGAGATATTCCTGCTGTGTAGAAAATGCTTGCTTATAGAAAGAAAGGAGTCTTTGACTGAGGTTGGGCCACAGTGCCTCCAGCTTTTGGGTGGCCCATCTCCCCAGTTGGCCTGGGTCTCACCCCAGGTAGCCCCGATGCCCTGCCATTTTTTCTGCCCTGTTTGCTTCCCTCTCAGGTGCCCCTGGAAGCCAGTTGGTAGACTCGGTTACTAACTTCTTGAGCCAAAAAGCATTAGGACTACCCTGAGTGGTACATTTTTTTATCCTTATAAAACTGCTACATAACATTATATATGTTTTAGGTGTACAGCATTGTAATTTGACATCTGTATGCACTACAAAGTGAGTGATCACCCCGAAAATTTAGTTATCATGTTTCACCACACAATTGAAACCCTTCATCCAACTCAAGCCCCCCCAACACCTTTCCTCTCTGGTAACCACCAATCTGTTCTCTGAATCTGTGAGTTTGTTTTTGTTTGGTTTTGTTTATTTGGTTGTTTTTGTTTTTAGATTCCACATATGAATGAAATGATATGGTATTTGTTAATCCCCCTCTGACTTATTTCACTTAGCATAATACCTTCAAGGTCCATTCATGTTATAGTGCATGGCAAAATTTTAGCTTTTATCTTTTTTATGGCTAAACAATATACCACATCTTCTTTTTCCATTTGTCCACTGATGGATACTTAGGCTGTTTCCATTTCTTGGCTGTTGTAAATGCTGCAGTGAACATAGGGACCATGTGTTTTTCAAATTAGTGTTTTTTGTATTTTTCAGATAAATACCCAGAAGTGGAATTGCTGGGTTATATGGTAGTTCTATTCTTAATTTTTTGAGGAATCTCCATAGTACTTTCCATAGTGGCAGCACCAACTTACATTCCCACCAAAAGTGTACAAGGCTTCCCTTTTCTCTAAATTCTCTGCGGCATTTTTTATGGTCTTCTTGATAATAGCCATTCTAACAGAAGTGAGGTGATATCTCATTGTGATTTTGTTTTGTATTTCCCTAATAATTAATGATGAACATCTTTTCACATGCCTGTTGGTCATCTGTATGCCTCCGTTGGAAAAAAATGTCTATTCAGATTATCTGCCCATTTTTAAAATCTGGTTGCTTGTTTTTATGTTTTTGTAGTGTATGAGTTCTTTATATATTTTGGCTATTAACCCCTTGTCAGATATATGATTTGCAAACATCTTCTCCCATTTAGTAAGTTGCCTTTTCGTTTTAATGGTGGTTTCCTTTCACTGTGCAGAAGCTTTGTAGTTAGATGTAATCAATTTGTTTATTTTTCCTTTTGTTTCCCTTGCCTTTAGATTCAGATCCACTTGGGTACTACATTTTTACCTGTCCTACAATCTAGTAGTGATTGATTATGATTCTTTTGTCCTTAGTCGTATTCTGTAGAAATTATTGCTTAAATTGTTTTTTCCTAAAGAAGAAAAAAAATCCACAATCCAAGTACTAAAGCTATATTTTGGAAACTCAGTGACATTTCCCCTCTTATCCTCTTTGTTTTGTTTGGCTATCAGCGAGTTATCCATGACAACACTAAGAGAAGGAGCCAGTGCTTTTTGATTTGGTGAACTCTGTTAGGAAAGATGATGACGGAATTTCACGGGTTGCATAACTGCAGACTCAGTGGGCTGTTTTTGCTTATTTTGTATATTATATGCTTCCTCATGCCAATAATGGTTTGACATGTTCATCATTAATTATTAGGGAAATACAAAACTGGGCTTTTCCAAAATACATCTTTTTATAGAATCACTAAGATATCCACTTGCTTACATAAGCCTGACTACTTGTTTGTTTTTGAAAAAGTACAGATATTTAAACATCCAATGTTTTGATCAAACTATAAAACAATTGCTGTTACTTTCAGGCTCAACAAAAGAGTTGGTCGTTTTCAAATACATGCCACTCTTGCTCTAATCTATACTTTTTATCATTCAACAAACAATGCACCTACTTTGCGCACTCACTGTGTGCTCCTTTAATGCAGCCATACAGGTTTACCTCATTCCCTTAAAAGCTCTGCTGTAGACTCCACTGCAACACAGTTAGTAAGCCCCAGGTGTTTTGCAAGCCAGTCCCGATGAATACCTGTGGGCAGCAGATTGCGTTTCCCGTGAACTGCGGTGATTTATACATCTTATAGATGCTAAGTGTTTGGGGTATATTATCCTCTGCGGTAAATGAAGATTTTACAAACACCACTGTGACCCAGGCCTGAGTGGGGCCCTCCTCCCCGTGAGCAGTGAACCCCACACTTTGAGAGGCTCTGTGGGATCTGCCCGGGGGCTGTAGCTTCTTAATTTTCCAAGTAGATCCTTAGTTTCAATCACTTGTGAGAATTATTTTCTTCTTCTTTTTATCTCCTTTAAAAAATACTAATCTGCTTTAACACAGGAGTTACGTTTTCTGGAAAATGCTGTTGGTTTAGGCCACTTCTCTCCTCTCCCATTAATAAACTCTACTACGCTGAGTGTATTTTCAAGGGATCCAGAGTATGGCTAGTGAATGAACCAGTTACAAAATATTCAGGGTGAAGACTCCTAACAGTTGGCAGAGGACTTTGGAAAGGAATGCCTCCTTCCCTGACTTGATAAAATGGGATTAGCAAACCAGAACAAACTAGTTTGTTGTCAATGAAAGATGCTGTAAAAGAGTTTAGGCACTTGGGCTGCATCCCTGGCTAGTGTTGCACAGTGATTAGAGCATGGGTCTGCATACCTAAGGATCTCAGGTTTGATTCCTGATCAAGGGCACTTACCTGGGTTGCAGGTACATCCCTGGCCTGGTCAGGACGTGTATAGGAGGAAACCAATCAACGTTCCTCTCTCACATAGATGTTTCTCTCCCCCCTTTCTTTCTTTCTCTTTCCCCCACTCCTCCTCCCTTCCACTCTCTAAAAATTAATGGAAAAATATCCTCAGGAGAGGAGTAACAAAACAACAAAAACAAAATTTTAGCTTGCAGCAAAAAATATTTGTTTCACAGGTGTATTTTCTTGGCCTACTTCTTATTCTTAGAATTTAGTTAAACTGTAGGCAGTAGTTGATGTTTTCTGGAAAGCTTTAGAGAACAAGGTGACCAACTCATTTCAAATGAAAAACTTGAGTCTGAGACAAAACAGGACAGTTAGTCACCCTCTGGAGAACCCAGCAAGACCATTGTGTTTGAGCCAGGAAGAGACTGCTCCACTGGGAGAGAACATTTAAAATCCTAAGTGGGACGAGCGAGCAGCATGACCATGTGGTTATCACCTGAGCATAGGGCTGTCAGGTTTGTGTTCAGAGAAAGGTGTGCACTGGGCTGAGGCATGAATAGGTTTTCTTCCCAATCACTACATAGAGGCCCCAGAGCAGGACCAGCTCTGGGAATCTTAGGCAGGGTCTGGTATGGGCTCTGTCTGAGAAGCTGAGCTGTGGGTGGGTAGGCATTGAGAGGCAAGGATCACTCCCACATCAGGGAAGGTCAAAAACTATTTTAGGGCATCAGCTAATTTTTTAGTAAAATGCAGACACAGTTCAAATCCCCTTTCATTCCTCTTTGATCACATTTCTTCCCTTTCTCCACTGGTGAGCATTTTTCTGAAAGCTGTGAGCTTCCCTAGGGCTATATTTCTATTATATATCTCCCTAAGTTGTTTTTAGCTGACAGATTTATGGCACACCTAATGCAACATTTAAATAGATGAGTAAATGTTGCATTGGGGCTGTTCTGCCACCTAGACTGTTCTGCAGCTTGCTTTTCTCACACCCCTGTCTTTGAGATCGATCCGTGTTGATGCAGGAGGATCTCATTCATTGTTTAACTGTTGTTGAATAGCTTGTCCACATGAATGTAGTGAAGGTCAAATTTCCTGGCCTTTATTTTCATTGCTTTAAGGAAAGCAAATATATGAAGGGTGGCTGAAGTGGAGGAGAAGAGAGGAAATGTGGAAGAGAGAAGAAAGGCCAGCAGACCAATCCACCTCCATATAAACTCATATATTGCTTTAGACTATTTGGGATAGAAGGGACCTCATAGGTAGAGGGGTTCACTCTTCTGCACCCCTGATTTAAGGGTGGATAAGACCAGGCGGTTCCATAGATTCAGCGCAGTGCTGTGCCGGTTCGGTCTTGTCACCAAGCATCCTAGGCAGGGGTGTCTTGAGAACAAGGCTGATCATTCCGTGGACAATGGTTGTACATAATCGTGCCATAAATGTTAATGTAAATTGCTTTTTAACACAGATTTATATTTGTGATAATCTGATGTTTTAAGTAGTTGATAAATAAAGACATTTTTAAAAATAATGTTATGGGCCATGTATGTTATTAAACACTCATCTTGATAGCTATTTATTTATTTATTTATTTATTTATTCTTTATTTAGTTTTATTAATTTCAGAGAGGAAGGGAGAGGGGGAGAGAGAGATGGAAACATCAATGATGAGAAAGAATCATTGATCGGCTATCTTCTGCATGTCCCCTACTGGGGATCAAACCCGCAACCTGGGCATGTGCCCTTGACCAGAATGGAACAAGGGACCTTTTAGTCTACAGGCTGGCGCTCTATCCATTGAACCAAACCGGCTAGGGCTTGATAGCTTTTTAAATACTTTCTCCTTCTGGTGCATTTTTTTTTAGCAAGGTTGCTTTAGCAGCCTGCTTCCTTCCTGGTTGTCATATGTGTCCTTAAAATCAGATTTTTAAAAATTGCTTAAAAAAATACAAAACTTGTCCTAGTGTTGGGCAGCTCCTCCAGCCCAGGATACACATCTGAGGAGAGTGTAACCATCCTTCCTTTTCTCTCCCTCTTCTCCTTTAGCAGGTCTAGTGGACCCAAGGAAATCTATACCACAACTCTTTGATTTTGTCCTTGTTGTTAAAGGAGAGAATAAAGGGGAGAGGACATAGGTTAACTAGTACCCTGAATGTGAAATGTAATATAGAACTGTGTGTGGAAAAAGGCACACGCCTGAGATGGAGCCCCTTGTGGCCTCTGGTGTCCCTCTGTCTGCTGGTAACTCATCTCTGTGCAGCCAGCAAGGGGTCTACCTTTCTCAGTCTATGTATTGCTCTGTCTCATAGGAGACCCAGCCCTTCAGCCCTATCAAGTGCTGAATAGTTTGTGGGAACACCAGAGAGAGGCTGCAGCTAAAGAATGCTCTGAGCTGTTAGAAATGTTTGTAGTTTGCAACTAGGAGCCCCAGAATATTAGATTCGAATACTTTTGAATTTGCTAAGTGCTAACTAAATAGAAATAATGGGGAAATAAAGGATCATAGTGCTTTAGGGGCTCTATCTGCTCAGCAAGTATACATAAGCAAGTCTTTTCAAGTAATATAGAAACTTTGCATACTAAAGAGTTTCAAAGCGATTTTTAGCTCTTCGACATGTCCTTAAGTAATTTTACACCTCCCTCAGGTATCAGTGTTTACAAACTTTTCTTCATACAGAGTTAAAGTTTGACAGTATTGGGTTCAATTTCCTTAAAACACGTATTACCTTGATGAAAAAAATACTTTTCTTTCTTTTTTCTTTTTTGGTTAATCCTCACCCGAGGATATTTTTCCATTGCTTTTTAGAGAGAGTGGAAAGGAGGAAGAGAGACAGAGAGAGAAGCATCAATGTGAGAGAGACACATCAATTGGTTGCCTCCCACATGTACCCAACCAGGGCCAGCAACTGAGGTAAGTGCCCTTGAATGGAATCAAACCTGGGACCCTTCAGTCTGAGGGCCAACACTCTATTTACTGAGTCAAACCAACTAGGGCAAGAAATAGGTTTCTATAAAGTGCACTGGCAATGCTACCTATGCCACAAACATGATCTCTCTGAAAAGAAATTCCAGGAGTCATACTATCTCATCTTAGGACAAGCTATACCTAAATTAACCCAGCTAGCTAGCTATCTTCTGAGTCAGTGGAGAATTGTAAATCCCAGGGCGTCATAGGTACTTGGAAAACCAGGTACTTCTTCGGGGAAGCCCTACCCCCGCCAGGCTGACCACACCTGGGCAGATAGCTGTCCTGAGATACATCCTCGAAAGGCAAGAGCCCCAGAATATTAGATTAGAATACTTTTGAATTTGCTAAATGGTAACTAAATAGAAATAACGGGAAAATAAAGGATCATACTGCTTTGGGGGCTCTCTCTGCTCAGCAAGTATGGATGGACTTGAGTCAGTATATGTAGCAAGGCTTTTCAAGTAATATATCTTCCTCTCTCCCTTCTCCCTTCACCACCCTCCTGGCATGCTGCTGTCAGCAGGGTGGCCTCCACCATCGTACTTAGACCATCTGTCGGCATGATCTACTGTAAAGTTAATTTTATCCTAGCACTTGAGTGAATGGTCAAAAGTTTGGAATCTGAGGTTCCAATTATAGACACTTTATTATCCATAAAACCCATTGTTTCTCTGCTATGGGTAACTTACAACTCATTTTTTCTCCTTTCCCCACAGGCTGTGGCATAACAGTGGCTTTAAGAGAATCACCTCAGTAAACAGAACATCTTTGCCTCTTATTTCCTCTCTTCCTGGGTCAGGTTTCCATAATACTTTATCTGGAGGAAGATCACAGGCATCTGAGACCTCTCCCTTCATTCTTACTGCCCCGTCGCTGATTTCCCTCTCGGGCCCCTCTGAGCTGTTGCAGTGTCCAGTGGCCCTCTTCTCTCTCTGAGGACTTCTGCCGCTCTCCGACCACCTGGCGAACACCCTCTCCTCCACCAGGTCTTAGCTATGCCTTCTTCCTGGAAGCATTTCTTCACCTCCCACGCTAGGTCAGGGAGCTTCCTCATTTGTACCTTCTGTGAAGGATAATACTGAAAAGATGTCCCCCACCGTGGGCACCCTCTTTGCTTACGTCCAAGCAGCCAGTACACTGGTGTTCTTTGGGTCAGGGCAGAAAGAGCACAGCCTGCTCTCTGCTCCTGTCGATCATCTTCCAAAGACACTGGTTCTCAAGGGAAAACAGAGGACTCATGGATCCAGGAATTTAAGGAAGATAAACCCTTCCACTCCTCTGGCCGCCCAGCTCAGACTGGGGACAGATGCGCAGAGCTCAGGAAAGAGAAGAAATGAGTGTGTAGACTTCAGCTGCTCCCTGGTAAAGGAGAGCTATGCTCTGCCTCCCGGAAAGAGCCTGTGAGTTGCCAGGGATGGAAAACTTGTGGAAAGAACAGTGAGGAAGCAGAGGTTATGGAGGGCAGCCAGGATAGCTGAAGGATAGCTCCATGGTAACCTGCATTGACCAGTGACTATGAGACGGAGTGGTAGGCCTCCTGGGTTGAATGTGAGTGGACACCACCTTGAGGACCAGACTTTTCCTCCCTTCCTTCTCCCTTCACCACCCTCCTGGGCACTGCAGAAGCAGCACCATACTTAGTACCAACTCAAGGAAAGGGGAGAGACCCAAAGTTTATTGAGATTTAGTTCCATCACCCTAGTGCAGTGATGGCGAACCTTTTGAGCTCGGCGTGTCAGTATTTTGAAAATCCTAATCTAACTCTGGTGCGGTGTCACATATAGAAATTTTTTGATATTTGCAACCATAGTAAAACAAAGACTTATATTTTTGATATTATTTTATATATTTAAATGCCATTTAACAAAGAAAAATCAACAAAAAAAATGAGTTTGTGTGTTACCTCTGACACGCGTGTCATAGGTTTGCCATCACTGCCCTAGTGGAATAAGAGCTAAAATGAAAATTATGTTGTTAAAGAAAACATGAATTGTATTTCTTGAAAACTTTAGCTATGGACTTAGGTTTGTACTTGCTTTGTCTACAGTACAACACTGCCTGTTCTTTATTTAAGTTACCTAAATATTCATTCTTTTCCCCTAATACGAACTCCTAGAAGATGAGATCTGAGCTTGTAGCCGTATACCAGTACCTGGAGCAGTGCCTGGCTGTTAGTGGGCACCACGTACATTAACTCATGTGGACCTGTCTGATACACCCAGCAGTGTCCAGGGGGCTTTAGTTAAATGATGGCCACCTATCGAATGAAATGCTATGTAACCATTTAAAATTTTGTGTGGTATATAAGCATTTTGTGACATGGAGAAATGTTTGTTACTTTAAGTAAAAAGAAAGCAAGTTTCAAAACAATGATCAATTTTTTGAAATTTTTATGAAATTCTTGCATACATTTTTAAAAAACGTTTTTATTTCAGAGAGAGGAAGGAAGAAAGGGAAAGAGATAGAAACATCTATGATGAGAGAGAATCATTGATCGGCTGCCTCCTGCACGCCCCCGACTGGGGATTGAGCCCACAACCCAGGCATGTGCCTTGACCGAGAATTGAACTGTGACCTCCTGGTTCATGGGTTGATAACACTCAACCACTGAACCATACCAGCCAGGCAATGAATACATTTTTAAAAGAATAGTCAAAAGTGCAAATTGTATCTCCAGTAATGCAGTGATGGAGTTTTACATTTCCTTCTTGTTTTGGTTTAAGGAACAAAATGTAATCCTATATTGGTATGCCCCTTTAAGTGTGGGTGTGTGTGGTTTTCCTCTCTTAGGTTGCTGTGTGGGGTCCTTGATTGTCAAGTCCCACTCAGAGACATACAGACAGTGGCCTTTGCCCACTGTGGGAAGTTCTGGCCAGGGAAAACTCCTTTTCTTCCCCGCCCCCTCTGGGCTTCAGTTGTTTTCCCTGCCACTTCCCCTTGGATGCCCTTGTCCTCTGACTCATCTTTTCTCCGAGTGTATGCTCTGTCCTTGGAGCTCTACTCTCTTGGCTTCCGGGCTGTGGCTAACGCCCTCTCTCTGTCATCTTCACTCCCTGGGGGGACCTCCACTCACCCCTGTCACCTTCCATTCCCTTTACTCCTCCAGGCTCACTCCTTGCCTTTGGCACACTGTTCAACCTCAAGTGAATGGTAATACTTGGGATTGCTTGAAAACAGAAAGGAAAAGAACACTGATACATAGTTTTTTTTTTAAATATATACTTTATTGATTTCTTACAGAGAGGAAGGGAGAGGGATAGAGAGTTAGAAACATCGATGAGAGAGAAACATCGATCAGCTGCCTCCTGCACACTCCCTACTGAGTATGTGCCTGCAACCAAGGTACATGCCTTTGACCGGAATCGAACCTGGGACCCTTGAGTCCGCAGGCCGACGCTCTATCCATTGAGCCAAACCGGTTAGGGCGATATATAGTTTTAATTGCAGTGAAATACACAAAAAAATAAAATGCGCATTTTGAAGTCTGCAGTTCAGTGATATACATTCACTGATGCTGTGCAACCATCACCACCATCCATCTCCAGAATTCTTTTCATCCTGTAACACTGAAACTCTTGAACAATTACTTCCCATTGAACAACTGCTTCCCCTCCCCTCCCCTGACCCCTGGCCCCTGGCAACCATCACTGTACCTTCTGCCTCTCTGAATCTGACTACTCTAGGGACCTTATATAAGTGGAAACCTACAGTATTGTTCTTTTGTGGCTGGCTTAGTTCATCCATATTGTAGCATGTGTCAGAATGTCCTTCCTTTTTAAGGCTAAATAATATTCCATTGTATGTATGTAGCACATTATATTAACCCATTCATTCTTCTTTGAATAGACATTTGGGTTGATTTACCTTCTGGCTGTTGCAAATAGTCCTCTCTGTTCGAGACCCTGCTTTTGATTTTTTAGGGTATATGTGGAGTTGCTGGATCATATGTAGCTCTACATTTAATTTTTTGAGGATCCTCATGCTGTTTTCTATAGTGGCTGTACCATTTTATATTTCTACCAACAGTGTACAAAGCTTTGAATTTCCCCACATTCTCTCCAACACTTGTTACTTCTGAAGAACACTTACTTTTTAAAAAATTACTTGTTCAAAAAACATCTCCTGTGATCCACCATGTTCCCACCCCTCTGCTGGTTTCCAGAGATACACTCTTCAGCAGGAAAACATCCTGGCCTTAGGGCGCTCATGGGATGGTGTGGGAGGTACCACAAACTAAGCAGGTGTCTCCATCAGCCAGGAAGGGTAATCAGGGAGGGCTTCCAAGAAGAAATTATTTTCATCCCCCGTTTTTAAGATGAAGAAACTGAGGCCAGATTTCAAAGCCTCTCCCCTCAATTCTGATGCCAGGCTGTAGTTGAGGGACTAAGCCCAGACTTTGTAGGACTTTTGGGCTTTTTTCACCAAGAGGAGCCATCTAGGTGGGAGCCCATCACTTCTGATGGGGAAAGAGACCAGAAGCAGAGAGAACGGAAAGACTTCTAGAAAGAGGATCACCATGGACTGGGGCTGTGCATCAAGACCTGGCTAACCTTCATTTAGAATCTCATTAAATTCCCGGGTATGAGGGGATGACTGCAGCCGCTCTTGTGACCCTTAAAGTAATCCCAAGGGACAGGCCTGTATTTCTCACCTCATAGATGGGGAAATGGAGGGCCATGGAAGTAAGTACCTCGTTAAAGCTGCATGGCTAGCAAGTGTCAGGGAAAAGACATACCCCAGTTCATCCTACGCCTGGTGCTCCAGCTCCTGCTGAAACTATCCTTCAGTTTCTTCTGTAAAATGGGTCACTTACTTTATAGGCTGTTGTCAGGATTACAGGCTAAGGAAGGTATCTTATTTCCATGTTTCCTAAATTTTAGTCACATTTATAATACTGTCTTTAACATTTTGTTTATTATTTAAATATCTGATTAAAATTTATGACAAATCTTATTTATTCAAATGCTATTATCTATTTAAAATGTGACTTCTCAAAATAATTTACAAGTATTGATATTTTCTTAGAATCTTTAGGTGGACTCACTTCTCAAATTTAAATGTCACTGTAGGTAGCATCACTGTAAACAATAACAATTGTACAGAACACAAAGTTGATATATCTATTTCCCAATACCCATTTAAAATAAGTAATACTGATTGAAATAAAAATGCGCATCACTGCACCTTCTACAACACTCCTCGCACTACCTGAGCACAGGTCCTAAAACAGCTCCCACCCGGTCCTGAGGTGACCTTGCCCCTCTGCCCACCGGAACCTGGGGTGACTGATAACCCCAACACCCACCTCTGGTGCTCTCTAAGTGATCTACAGACTGTAAGGTGGTAATTGCTCTTTAGAAACTTTTTCTCTGATCAAACATGTGTCACAAACTGAAAACTGCTGACTAATCCCTTCCTGAAATTCCACGAGGAGAAAGGTGCAGGTGTGTCCAGGTGGGCTTCTTTGGCGCGGCCTTCCTCTGGAAAGGGGGCCCTTGGCCAGTTTCCTACACTGACTTGGTTTTTCTCGTGCTGCTATACGTTGCTCTTCTCTAAATGATTTTATGTTAGAGCCTTTGCCTGGAAAAAAAAAAAAACCCAAAAAAGCAAAACCACACAACCGAGAGATTCAAACGCTGAAGTTGGCACATGAAGTCTGGAAGCGCTCAAACGGTTCAGTCATTGCTGTCCCCCTGCTGGGCTTACTCACCACTGCGTGGTTTTATCGCGTCGCTGCCCCCTCAGGGATTCCTGTAACAGCTGAATGGCTGCTTGCCGTCACATTAATAAATAACCGCAAGGCAGAGTTCTAAGTTTTTTGACAATTAGGACCCCAGTAATCACATGCAACATTCAATTTAAAAAATGTTCAGTTGTAGATAAAGATATCTTTTATTCTCTACTTTTGAAGAAAGGGAATGGGGAGGAGGCAGAATGTGTGTGCTGCATAGTCAGCTGTGGGGTCCCTGAGCTGGGCCTTCCAGTCCTGCATCTCTTCATTCTTATCTGAGTTTGGGTCCTCTGCATCCCTTCAAGCTAGAACAAGTTCTAGTTCATGACTTCCAGCCCACCCTGACCACAATGGGTTACAGGAGAGCAGATTTCTTAGGAGAGCTCTTTGCAAGTGAGGAACTTGGAGGAGTGGAGGGAAGGGCATGAGCAGCAGGGAAGGGCGCTGGCTTGAGGGCCCCCAGGCTGCAGCTGTCCTCACCAGCAGGCCTGGGCAGGGGTGGTGAGGATTGGGGGAGTCTTCATGCCCTCCACGCCTCCTAGTTCCAGATTCTTTCTGCAGGCCTGTGAGACTTTGGGGGCCTCAGGATGCCACCTGCTCTTCAGGGGGAAGATGGAGAGCCTTCCAAACATCCCTTTGGAACTGCAGGAGAAAAATATGCCTATAGCTCTTTAGCATAGCTCTTTAGAAAATGGAGAGAGATTTGTGGGGCCAGAAAGGCTGAGTTGGCATCAGTTGGGTCCCAAGCATTCTGGACACAAGTGTTGGGGGAGGAACAGTGAAAAAGGGAGCAGAGCACAGAATGAGGGGCTTTGCGGGCAAGCTTCAGGGTGAGAAACTTGGCCCTGCCCACGACGTTGTGTAGTAAGTTCTAAGGAACTTCCAGCATTTCCCACTGGCGGGAGGTTAGAGAGACTGGGCAGTGGGCAGGTGACTGTTGAGGCCCTGGTGGCGCAGGCCCGCACGGCAGCCCGTCTGCATGACGTGGGATCCGGAGGAGTCACGGAGTGTTGAATCGTGTTTGTAAAGGCCAGAGCTCACTGTCAGTGTGACATTCTGTGCGGTTTGCTTCCCATTCCCGGGCGGGGGACCAGGCAAGCTCTCCAGGCCCCTCTCGCTCAGGCCTGGCGGGGCAAGCACCTGACCAGCCTGTTCCTGGGAAGCCCAGCAAAAGTCCCCGCCAGTCCAGATGATGAATAACTTCTTCGCAACTAGAACGCAACGCTAGCAACAAAAGCACAACCTCTGGTCAGGGGAAAAACAAACCTTTACTCATCTGACACCCAAGTTCCTGGGGCTCTCCTGGGGCAGCAGTGTGGGCTTCCACGGGCACCCCACCCCGAGGTCTGCTCTCAGGCTGCAAGCTGCCCCCTGACCTCGCCAGTTGCTTAAAGTGTCCTCCATTTCCAGGGACTCTTCAGTCCTCCTGCTGCTGTCACTCTCGGCTGTGAGTCTCTGCAGGGAGATTTTGTCCGCGTGTCAGTCTGCCCCCGAGGGAGAGAGGCTGGGAGGTCAGTAGAGCCCACTGTCTTTCTCAAGCTATGCGGCTTCTTGTAGCATCTGGCATCTGTTACCTGCATATAAACCCCTATGGCCGAAGGTTGGGCACTCCCGCGGGCAGCAGGGAGAGGGGCTGCAGGCGGTGGGGGGTGGGCCTCATGGGACATTCACGAGGCCTGGGGAGAGGGCATTTGGAGGCAAGCCCCAGGAAGCCTTGGCTGAGGTTGGCATGTCAGGCTGTTCAGAGACCAGAGAACTCGCAGGTCTGCGTGCTCAGGTGCGCCTTTGCATGTCTCCGAGTGAGCACCCCTGGAGGCGAATGAGATGACTGCTCAGCGGGGTTTCCTGTGAGTCAGAAGCCTGTGTTCTCTGTGCCATGAGAAGAGCCTTGGGTCTTCAGTGTGTGTGTGTGTGTGTGTGTGTGTGTGTGTGTGTGTGTGTGTGTCACAGGAGGAGAAATGTGGCCCCATGGGGGGCCCTGAGTTGCCATGTGGCACCACTCAGACCCCTCTTCCTCCTTCTCTGTCTCCGGCCAGGATGCTGTTGTGACAGAGCAGGTTCATGTTGGCTTCCAACAGCCAGCAGCCACCCTCCAGGGGTCAAAACAAAGCCAAATATTGAAAATTAAGTTATATAAATGTACAAGAAATTATGTTGAAAGCAAAGGTAACATGTCCTCAAATGCTCTTACTTCCTAATTATTTGACTAGAGTTCCCTAGTCAAATCAGGGGCTCCCCACCCCTCCCCAGCAGCTGTAAGACACTTACCAGCGCATCGCTGGGTGGAGTTTGGTTTGCTCTTTCACTCCCTGTTCCTCCTACTTTGGATTTAGCTGCTTTGGGGAGTATAAGCAGGTAGAGGAAGGATAGCAGAGATGCAAGGGAACCATGAATGTCGCAAACTCTGGCTGGCTGCAGGTGTCTCAAGCTGGCTTTTCTGAGTCCAAGGAGAGGGCAGGGGACTCACCAAGGACCCCGGTTTATAGGGATGAGTGGGAAGCTCTTGGAATTCCCAGACCTCATCCTGGCTCCTGGCCTGGCTCGTTCTGTTGCGTCCAGTCTTTCCCCACACCCAGATGTCTCACTGGCCCTTTCTCCCAGGCCCCTTCCCCCACCCCCCTACTTCTCAGTGACAAGGAGATGAGCGGTGCAGCTTGCCCTCACACAGGTGTCTTTAGTCTCAGTGTGTTTCTTGGGCACCTTTCATTTGGCTGTGATGAAGGACTGTCACACTGTCACAGGCCACTCCCTGCTGTGAGGGCTCAGGCCCTCCCCTCCCCACAGACCTCCCTCTAAAACTGGGACGGGGGGTGCAGACCCAGGGCAGAGGAACCACTTGCTCTGAGAAGGGCTCTGACCCCCAGATTGTTTCCAGATTTCTTTCCACTGTGGGCTTACAGGTGCCTCTTTGTCATGGCCGGGTCAATGTCCGTTTCAGCATCCTGGCACCCACAGTGAGAAGCAGGCCCAGGGGAGGAGGGGTGAGATAGAGTGTGCATTCCCAAAGGGCTAGTGTGCTGGCTCTATGCCCCTGAAAGGGCAGAGCCAGCTGACCGTCACCTGTGGACTACCTGTGATACCTCCAACCTCCAAGTGAGGTCAGCCAGCAGGAGAGACACACCATGGTGAGCCAGACTCAAACCTTTTACCTGCTAAAGCACCTGCTTGCTTGGTTAAAGGTGAGCAATTGGTGTCCAACGGAGCAGGTCAAGTACCTTCTCTTCACAGAGCCTTCAGATACTTGGCCCCTGTGCTCCTGTTCCAACTGAGACTTCTCTTCTCCAAACCTGACTTTTGTTTTGGTTCCATACTCATAATATATTTACTTACTTACTTATTTATCTATTTAAAATTGAATTTATTGGGAAAATATTGGTTAATAAAATTATACAGGTTGGAGGTATAAAATTCAGCAACACATCATCTGTATATTGTATTGTCTGTTTACCAGCCTAGTCAAGTCTCCTTCCATCACCATTTATCCCCCTTGCCATCATTCTACTTCTCCCTAATCCTAGCCATAGCTCTAGCCCTATGCCTAGCCCTACCCTGACCCTAAACCGTAACCCTAACCTAATCCCTAGCCCTAACCTAACCCTAGCCCTAGCCCTAACCCTGGCCCTACCCTGACCCTAAACCATAACCCTAACCTAATCCCTAGCCCTAACCTAACCCTAGCCCTAGTCCTAACCCTAACCGAGAGCAGCAGCAGCAGCAGCAGCTTGGGGGCTTTGTGTAGATGGCATGAATGAGCTAGGTCCTGCCCTCTCTCCCATGTTGTCTTCCTGAAATGTTGAACATCAAACACAATTCTCCAAGTGTTCATCAAGCTCAGGACAAGGAAAAACTACTACTTTGCTGGTTCTAGACCATATTTCTCCTAAAGTGGCTAAAACAATGTGCAAAATGCTGTGTAAATGGAGGGTGTCCATTTCAGAAGATATGTGTCTAGAATCAAATGGAAAGTGTTGTAATGGGTATGAGTTGTTTTCTACATTTTTATTCCAATGTTGTTGGTCTCTTAATTCAGATGTCTTAAATTCAACTCATATCCTCACCACTTTTATGTCATCATCAATAATTCCAATTTCTTGTTTAATTTCCATCCAAGATAGGCTTTGACTGTAAAATGCACTGACAGAGGCAGTATTCTATATTTAGTGAGAGAGATGTTATCTATAAATTACAGGGAAATGATTACATCAAGGTCCTCTGTTGAAGAAATAAACCACAAGAAAGAAATAAAGTATATGAGAGAAATAACATCCTAAAAGTCACTAAGAACCAGTGCTAGTTGACTAGTTGGCATCTAAGATTTCTTTTGCCCACCTGTCCCTCCACTAAGCAGCATGGCCTTTTGCCCTTTGGAGGGGTTAAAGGCATAGCAACAGTGTTATAACAATTTCAGCTGCAGCCTGAGAAAATGGTCTTCTCTGTGCAATAGTTGTGTATCTAAACCACAAACCACCAGAGTAATTGTATGCACTTAAGGAATGATGAGAAGCATGGCACATGTCCCTTTAGCTGCAGAAAATCTGGAGTTGGGAGAAAGCTCACAGCCACCTGTCCTCGCCAACCCATCCACTTTATAAATAGGAAAACGGAGGCACAGAGAGGCGAACTGCCCTGCCCCAGGTCAGACGGCTGACCGAGCTGGGACCATACCAAGCCTTCAGCTTTCCTGTCCTGTCTTCCCATCAAATAACATGAACTCTCTCAGCTTCTCATAGCAATCCGAGCTGTTCAATAGAAGCACAGTGCAAGCAACATTGAGCTGTCCAGTAAAAATTAACCCACAAATATGAATCACTTCTGTAATTTTAAATTTCACAGTAGCCACATTAAGAATTAGTGTTCATAATCTTCTACATAAACATTATTCTTTCAACATGCGCTCACTCTGAAACAGCCACTGAGATAGTCACACTCCTTGTACTAATCTGGGTGTGCGTGTCACACCTGCTGCACAGAGCAGAGCAGACGAGCCACATTTCCAGATCTGGACCGAGTTGCAGACCAGGAGCTGAGGCCACTTCTCATAGGTGCGACTTTCTAGTCTCCTAGTCTCCCAGAGTCCAGGTTTCCTCCGATGTACATCGGGGTGGGGGTGGCTGCACTGACGTGAGGCCTGCATGACCCCCCATGCCCAAGATGTCCAGGAGGCGTCTCCTGAAGCTTCAGGCACAGAGCTGCCTACGTCTGGCACTCTCACTAGGGCTGGTCTGCTCATGAGGAAAAGTTCCTTCTAGGGATTCTGGGAAGTAAATACACATGTTCCCCAGAGCATCACTCAGGTAATTCCAAACTGCACTCTGGTAGAGAGGGCCATTGGTAAGCAACTTGATTCAGTTTTTAAAGAATATACTGGAAACTTCCTATGGTTCAGACATTGGGCTTGGATACAGGAGCTTGCTGTTTAAAAAGACACAGTTCCCGTGTGGGGTGGAGTGGGGAGTGGGCAACATTTGAGAACTCGCTGAACTAATAAATACACATTAATTCATTATGTGCATATTTATAAACACAGATGCAGTGATTATGAGAACAGTGCCCCCAGAGCTGCGCAATGTAAACCTGCCCTGCAGTGCACGGCCACCCATTGGGGGAAGCAGTTATGCAAATTAGTTACTAGACTAAAAGGAAAAATGAAACAAGTTCAATAACAGGGGGAAGATAAAACCATGGGAAGGCAGAGAATGAAGAAGGACCTAGTCCTGGGAAGACCGGTAAATGGAAAAGAAGTAGGTGAATGGGAGAAGGAGGTGAATGAGGGGGGAAGGCATCATCTACTTGTACGTTAGCCCCAGCTACACCTGCCCTGGCTCACCATGACTCATCCGTGGTTCCGTTGTCCCTGTTTCATGGGAGGTGGGTCCTGGGCTTGTCTGTAAGGACTGAGAATGTCCCAGCCCCACCACAAGGCCATGTTAACAGGGGACACTGAGTTAAGCCTCATAACTCTCCCAGGGCAATGCTTGCTTGTACTGAGAAATGATTTTTCTCTCCATTGAGGGTGTTGACACCCCTGCAACAGTCTGCAGACACACTGTGCTCCCACAGAGGCTGAGCCTGACCTACTGCCCAGGTGTGGGAGTTGTCCTCCAGTGGTGAGGGTGTCTCTGGGCTCCTTCATCAATGTGTTTTTTCCCAGGTGTCCATGGAAGCTAATATTTTGGGGGTGGCGGCTCCTGGTTGGTACCCACTGGTTTCAATGTCCTGGCATTAGCCTTCTTACCCTTGTTCACTAGACAAATAAACTAAAACAGGCTTTGCTCCATAGAGAGCTGCCATCACAGTGCATTTCCATGTGAGTCCCAATGAATTACAAAGTTCATGCTTGAGGCACAGACCTTGACCATGGCCAGAAGGAAAGTGTCGGCGCGGAACCCTGACGTTTCCATCTTGCCGCAGTGCCGAGGAGAAGGGTGGTTCCAGAGAAATCTGCCTCTAGAATTCATGCAGTCAGGGTCAAATCCAGCAGCCGCCTCAGCCACACCCTCACAGGGACAGTCACGGCTTTGCAGAGAACTGAGGGAGACCAAGTGGTGTGACCACATCCACCAGAGGTCACCCTCTCACCCCAGCCACCCTAAGACAGAGAGACTGTAGAACAAAGGTCAGAGTAGCCAAATGGCAGAACCACACAGCCTCGTCAACCTCATGGAGGCTGTTAGAGACCTGGGCTTGAAGAGGCTGATCTTTAAAATTGGTGATCGTCTCCATTTCCAGAAATGTATTTTTCCAGAAATACTCCATATCATTTTACCTCTTCAGCTATATTGTTTGTAGATATCTACATTAGTAGTAAATGGACAAAAACATTCATGAAAATTGTACAGTCAACTTCAGAACACTAGCTAAATCTTTTAGGCATTCATGGTAAGTATATGAGTGTAGGTTACATTACTATCTGTATGTTTGAACTATTTTATTACCAATTAAACCTCCACCAAAGATATATAGATGGCAAATGAGCATATGAAAAATGTTCCATATCATTAGTCATTAAGGAAATTCAAAAGACAACACATTCTATATGTCTATTAGAATGACTAACGTAAGAAAGAAAAAAACCCTGATAATAACAAGTTTTAGCAAAAATGCAGAGCAGCCAAAACTTTTACATGTTGTTGGTAAGAGGCAAAATGCTACAACTGGTTTGGAAAACAGTTTGGTGGTTTCTTATAAAGTTACCTCATGACCAAAATATCCAACTACTCGGTATTTAACCAAGAAAAATAAAAACTTATCTTCACATAAACATGAATTAATCTTAAATGCTTTTTTTTTTTTAAGCAAAAGAAGCCAGTCTCAAAAGCTACCTTCTGTAAGTTTCCACTTTGGTGACATTCTGGAGACGGCGAAGCACTCTTGGGAACATCAGTGGTGCTGGTGGTGAGGCTGGGGGACTTTGGAGGAGGATGGGAGTCTCCAGAGTCCTAACTCTGGTGGTGGATACCCAACGTTATGCAGTGTCAAATGTGTAGAACTGTACACCAAAAAGAGTTGTACTGTGTGTAAATTTTTAATAATCTACATCAGACGTAGGCATTCTTGTCTGTTCAGATCTCAGAAAAATCATTTCCCTTTTGAAGAATGTCATAGAATTTTATATTTCTAATATATAATATTTCTAGAGGAGTCAAACCTAAATTTTAAAAACTTTTAGAGTCCCAACGTTTCAGGGTTAAGAAATGATCAGAAAAGAGAAGCAAGCTTCTAGGTAGCCATGGCAGAGACCCTTGAACACCTCAGAAGGTTCCGGTGGAAGGTGCCTCCAAGACCAAGCAGTGGTTGGTTTGTTTCTTCGTAAAAGTGAATGCCAGTGTCATAGTTGGTCTTCACAGAGCTGGGCCTGCACGTCAGCTCTTTGGTTCCAGGTGGCGCGCTGTGGGGTTTCATGAGGAAGAGGGAAGGGAGTGAATGGCAGGGGCAGGTACCCAGGGTGTGCACCTGGTGCTGTCTCTGCATCTGTCACCAAATCAGCATGGCTCTTTCTCTTCCAGGCATTTCTGTCTTGCTGGACAAGGTTTCAAAATGCCAAGATCCAAGAAATCTGCAGCAGCCCCAGCCAGGCACACTCAGCACAGAAAAGTCAAAGGCCATAGCCATGCCTTTCCTTGGCTGGCCTGACTGCTAGCTTCCTCGAGAGCCTGTGAGAACTCAGGGCTGTGGTTTAAAGGCACAGTGGGGTCCCCGGGTACTCAGCCTCTTCTCTCCACTCTCTCCCTGGGAGCTGCTGGTGGGATGGGCTGTGTTCTGCACCCAGAGAGCAGCAAACAGCTGGGGATGTCACTGATGATTCATAAGCATGGGCTTGAAAATATTCAGAGCAGGGTGATCGGACTTGGACTGCTGTCCCTGGCTCTGCCACTCAAAGGAAGGGGAGAACATTCCAGAGACATAAAAGATGACATCTTTGGGAGGAACGGCAACTAATATTAGACAGATTATTTGCACAGCACCTCAGACCACACTCACATCAGAATGGATATTTTATAATTGGAATGAGAAACACCTTAATTGCAGAACCAGCAAGATGATTTCTAAAGGGAGCCGGTTAATTCCCTTCGGCTCAGAAGCACACACAGGGCCCTTTGTCTGCTGCGCTGTCTTTATGCCAGCGGGTTGCCCGTGAGACCCTCTGCAGAGCGGCAAGGCCAGAGTGATGAAGCAGCAGCCCTGGCCGCCAAGATGAGTGGTCAGAGAGTGTGACTCATTTCTCCGTTGCTGCTCATCTTTCATTCTCCACAGGCTTCATCAACTGTCAGTGTTCAGGGGGAAACGCCCAGGTCAAACACAGTTCTTCAGTTAGTAGAACTCGGTGGTTTCCCCTAATCCTTGGCCTGAGTCGCTGGCATAAGCTGAAATACAAGAGGTGATTTGCCCACAAGCAGGCCTCATTTATTTTTTTTATTAGGATTAATTTTGTGTTAGAAAAGGAAAGAGACATGTCTTTGCCGATACCAGACATTGTGGCCCATGGTCAGGCTTGCCAAGCTGCAGAGGCCGAGTTTGCAGACCCAGAGCCTGGGGCTTGTGGTTGGCACACGCTGCTATGGCTGCAGCCTCCCTGACATTTGTGGGGAGAGAATGTCAGGTGAGTGCGAGTGTTGTCCCTCAGAGTCGTCACCTTGAGAGACACCTCCAGGAAAGGGAAGGGCCATGCCCTTTAACCTCTGGGACCCAGTCAGGGTCCGGTTAGGCTCCTGGCCCAGGTGAGCCTTGTTGCATGAGCGCTGCTGCTGACACTGTGGTGGTCGCATACGGGGCATCTGCTCTGGGCTCAGTCCCGTCAGTCCATTGCCACGTGCACGTCTGCGCTAAAGCTCTTCTCCCTGACTAACATCTGGCTGTTTTCCCAAACCAGCTTCATCAGCATCTACTGTGAATATTTCGAAGAACATGTCATATTCTTCCCTGGAAAGAACTCCAGGAAAGGAGACCAGGCTATGTGACCAGGCCATCAGTGAGGTACAGGGAATAGAAAGGAGGAGAAAACTTGGACTTGAACCTTCTATTTTATACACAGAATATAAAATTTACCATCTCAACCAGTTTTAAGGTCAGTGGCATTAAGCACATTCACATTGTTGGGTCACTATCACCATAGAACTCTTTTCATCTTGCAAAACTCTTTTCATCTCCCCATTGAACAGTGACTCTCCATTTTCCTCCCCCAGGCTCGGGCTACCACCGTCTACTCTCTGTCTCAATGAGTCTGACTCCTCCAGGAGCCACGTATAAGTGGGATCCTAGAGTGTTTGTCCTGTTGTGCCTGGTTTATTTCACTTAGCATGAAGTCCTCGAGCCTCACCCATGCAGTAGCATGTGTCAGCATGCCCTTCCTTTTTAAAGCTGGGTAATATCCCACTGTATGTATAGACCACATTTTGTTTATCCAGTCATCCTTCTTTGGATGGACTCGGGTCGTTGCCACCGTTTAGCTATTGTAAGTAATGCTGCTATAAACATGCGGCACAGATATTTCTTTGAAACTCTTCTCTCATGTCACCTGAGTGTATGCTCAGATGCGGAATTGCAGGGTCACATGGTAATTTTGTTTTAAGTTTTTGAGGAAACTTCATACCATTTTCCACAGTAGCTGCATGATTTTACATTCCACCCTTTAGGCTGCTGTAACAAAATACATAGATGGGTGGCTTATAAACAACAGTCATTTATTTCTCGCAGTTCTGGGGGCTGGGAAGTCCAAAAGTATGACACGCAGACTTGGTGTCTCGCGAGGATTTCCTGGCTATGTCCTCACCAGGGGCACACTTTCTGGGGAATGTTCTGGGTCTCTTTTCTCAGGCATTTACATGAGAGCAAGGCCTTCAGACCTGACCACCTCCCAAAGGCCCTGCCTTCTCCTGCCTTCCCCTCGGGGTTAGAATTGCAGCAGGTGAATTTGGGGGTGACACACATTCAGCCTACAGCACACCAGGATTTTACTTTCTTAAAGCTAGACAGACAGATGTAGAAATGCGATTCTAACTAAACAGAGCCTGTGGCACGCAGAGGTGGGAGGCGTGTGCGGAGGAGCAGGAGCCCACAGAGCAGCAGCCCTCGGGCATGTTCAGGGCAGGCTCCATCAGAGAGACGTGTGCTTAGTCAGATAAGGAGGCGAGCACTTTGGCAGAGGGAGTGGTGGAAACAAGCACGCTCCACAGACCTCCCGGGGTGTGTACAACGAGGAGCCCTGCTCTGCGGTCCAGGGCCTGAGTAGCCAGCGGTCACCCAGTCCTGGACGGGAAGGGAAGGCCCATGACATGAAAGCTCCTGGCAAGAGTTGGAGAGTTTAATGTGTCCTTAGGACAGCTTGGCTTTTCTGCTGCTGCAAAGAAGGGTAGATCCAGGAAATCAGCGGAAGCACTGAGTTATCCACCTGCTGACATGGATTCAGACTGGTTTAGATGAGAGTCAAAGTAATGTATCAATAGCTACTATTCACAGGTATTAACTTACTGATTCATGGAAACAGCATCATGAGAGAGGCACTATAATCATTCCATTTTACAGATGTGGCACAGAGAGGCCAAGTAAATTCCCCGAGGGCACACAGCTTAAAAGGAGAAACTCAGATTCAACTCCTGGCAACCGCATTCCCAAACTCATAGTCACACACTTTTCTGTTCTCACTCAGGCACCTGCCCTCAAGATGTTTGCAGCATAGTTGGGGATACAAATAATAACTAACAAAATAAATACATATATCACAATATATAATATATGCATATACGGTATACAGCACAGGGGTGGCAGCAAAGCTTTCCTGTAAAGCACCAGGTGGTTAATACTTTAGGCTTTGTAGGCCAAAATGAAAAATTGGGGATTTTATGTGGTCCCTGTTTCAACTGCTCACCTGCCCCATCAGTGTGTGAAATCAACCACCGATAATAGAGTGGGCATGACTCCAACTAAACTGTACTTACAGTCCTTGAAACTTTACATGTTTGAGGAGACAGGGCCACCACTATGGGTCTACTTTGCTGTCTGGAGGTGACTCGTGTCTTCATTTTTATCTTAGCCTCATCCCTACCTGAAATTTTAGGAGGGGCCTGTGAACTACAGTCCATGGGTCAATCTAGCTCGCTGGATTTGTTGAGGTTTTTTTAACCATTATAAAAAATGTGTGCCCGGTCAGTGTGGCTCGGGGGTGGAGCATCAACCTATGAACCAGAAGGTCACAGTTTGATTCCCAGCCAAGGCACATGCCCGGGTTGTGGGCTCAATCTCCAGTGGGGGGCGTGCAGGAGGCAGCAGACCTATGATTCTCATCATTGATGTTTCTATCTCTCTCTCCCTCTCACTTCTCTAAAGTCAATAAAATATATATATATATGTATATATATATTTTTAAAACGTGAAAACTATTCTTAGGTCATGGTATTTCACCTCATTAAACATGTTCATCATCAACAACACACCAGGAATGGCTCTGATGCATGAAATGACCTTGTCTGCTTAAAGTGAAAATAAAGCGACTTTAAACCACTTAATTATGTTTCAAGTGAAAACTAACCCAAAGAGGAAGCATGGTGACCCCCACACTCTCATCACCAGCACCAATAATCCTTAGCTTCTGGCCAGTCTCATTTCGTCTGGGACCCAACACCCCACACCCCCAAGATTATTTTGAAATAAATTCCGGGCATTACACCAAGAAATAAATTAATTTTACAAGTGCATATGCCTTAGAAAACTTTTTACATTTAACATAAACATATCATGCAAATCAATTAAAGATTATATTAAATCTCAATTTGTATTGTTTGGGTGTATCTGAAAAACAAAACACAAAAACCCTCAACATTTCTTGGTATTAATGCACTCATTATATTTTACTGATCCAGTTGTACTGAAACTCAGATTCCAGTGCATATTCATTTCCCAAAAAATGGCTAAAAAGAGCATCACGCAATATTAGAAAACACAAGAAAGTTTAACTTCCCAGGAGAGCGCTATTGATCTGCTGATAAGGGTGGAACAAAACCAGCTTCTGCCAAAGTCGCTGTGGAAGCTGAAGGAAACCCGAGGAAAGGCTGTTTGCAGCAGGTCTCAGAAAGACAGTTCTGACAAGATGCTGTAGCTGACACACGATGTAGCTGGGATATAGTCTGCAGCAATTAGCATTTTGTAGCCTGTAATGTGATCTGGGTAATAAGGAAACATTAACATTTGTCAGCACATCTCAGCCAGAGGAACCTTGAACCGAAACGCAGGCTCACTTAGTTCTTTCTGGCCGCCCTGTCTGCGAACATCCATTCCCTCTGCTGAAAGTGTGCTTTCCTGTCACATCTTCTTGGTGAACTACATTTATTCTAAACAGCCTGCCAGCCAGGAAGAGCCCATTCTCCTCAGGGGCTTGATGCTGGGGCAGGGCAGGCACCAGGGTCTTGGAGAGGAGCAGGCAGGTCCAGCCCAGCAGTGTCACTCCTGGCTGGGAGCTCGATGGGGCTGGCCCATTGCACAGCTGCCTTGAGAACCTGGGCCACATGTGGGGCCTACAGACACCCTGTTATTCATGATTTGGAGGCATTGTCTTTACTCTTTGGCAAGTCCGTCCCATCACTAGGATAAAATCCATTTCCCTCAATGGGAACTATTCAGGCTGTTTGCAAACACTGTGATCCTTCACTCTTCCGGCCCAGGTAAGGCTGTCCTCCTTGTGCTCTCTGCAGATAAGCGCAGCCATGCGCTCTACTCTGACAGGTGTGATGTGGGAGGAAGTGACACACGTCCTGGCGGGTGGACATGTTAAGAGTGAGTATGGGGCTTGCCGCATTCTCTCCCTGGCCATGGGAAGGAACCTTGGAAGCTTGTGTGTGGATGGAGCTTCTCTGCCCGCTGCCAGCCCCGAGGTTCCAGCCTCTCTCCTCTTTCCCTGCAGCCACCAAGCCGTCCCTGCTCTTGTCCTTGCACACGGCACAGAGCTCTCTGGCTTAACTCCCAACACGCTTTCCCACCTCACACACATTTAGGGCTGAGAGTAAATGTTCAGGGTGCTGTGAGAAGGGAAGACAGGCTTAAATGGAAGCCAGAGCAGAGCTGCCTTTGGGCTCCAGGTGTGGGATGCAGCCCTGCAATCCTTACCATGTGTCCCTTGGGCTGATCTGCCCTCCCTGGCAGCACTATGTCTCTACCAGGACATGCCACCACTAGGATTTCCCAAATGAGCAGGATGACCAACCAACCCCCATTGCCTCAGGGGTTCCAGCCCCTCAGAAATCCTTTCTGCAACCCCAGTCTCAAGAATGGCCTCTTCATCACAGGCATCTGTTGCTTGGTGACAGGGCTGGCCCATCAGTTAGCTGTTTGTGGATGCTTGGGGTGCAGGCAAGATGCAGGTTCCAAGTACACTAAGGAGGCGCGGGCTCTGAGTGCTTGGCTGCCTTTGGGGTGGGGGGAGCGAGTGTTTAGCTGGCAGGAGCAGGTGTTGTTAATTCTCTCTTTAGTGACTCACTTGGAGCAGGTTTTCACAGTTCCTTCCAGATGCCTCCAAAGAGGCAACCTGATGAGGTCCTTTCATGGAGAGCGGTGGGAATTACACAGAGAAACTGCCACCACCAGCTGGAAAATACCAGAGTAGAGATCCTGCCTGTGGCCCAGTGTGCATCTGCCCCAGGCAGGACTCCCAGCTCAGGACTCCATATGGCAAAGGTAAAGAGAAATTCCCAAAGATGCAGGACTATCCCCTGTGCTGTCACCTTCCAAGCTCAGAGACATCCACCTGAGTCAACTCTTCCCATAGCTGATGCTGTGGGGTCCACCCCATATCCTCCCAGTGCTCTCCAGGGACTCCTCACCTCAGGTCAGGTGACAGAAAGGGAAGCCCCAGGCAGAACCCTCAGGCAACAGCATGTAGGAGTGGAGGGCAAATGCCCTAGCTTCCTTATCTTCATGGTGGGGTGCATTCAGAGACCACCAACTTTTTCTAGTGTATCAGGTGCCCCACAATAACCCCCACTTTCCCTTGCCTCACTCTCCACTCCCCAGTCTGTGTCCCCTACCAGACGCTAGCTCATAACTCCTGTCTCAGCATCAATTGGTATCTGGGGACAACTACAGACTCTTCCTAAGTCAAAGTATTTAAAGCTTTGGGAACCTATTTGTATATTCATATTTAAAACTTTTGGAGCAAATAAGGTTCATGACTTCACTATATGGTCTGTAAAATGCTCCTTTCTAAATTAGCCTCTTCCAGCCTTCATCTCTTCAACCACCTCCATGGCTTCCTCATCACAGGAATGGTCATTTTCAGCCTTTAGTTTATTGATCAAAGACTTAGTCAGTTGGGTTGCTGCAATAGGTTCCTGCAGACCGAGTGGCTGAAACAAAAAACATTTATTTCTCTAGAGGCTGGAAGTTCAAGATCAAGGTACCCACAGATCTGGTGTGTGTGTTTTTCTTTCTGGTTTTGTAGACAGCTACCTTCTCACTGTGTTCTTACATGTGTCCTTTTAATAGCTTCTTATAAGGGCACCAATTCCATTTATGAGTGCTTGATCCTCATGACCTGGTCATCTCCCAAAGGATTCAGCTCTTAATACTATCACATTTGGGGGTTAGACTTCAATATACACTTGTTCCATAGCAGAGAATATTCCTCTTTTAAAAATTTACTATGAGGAGAAGGTCCAAGAAAGATGAGTAGGCAAAAGTTGCCCTCGCCACCTTTCATGACCACATAAAAATTACAACTAAATTTCACAACAGTCAACCTGGAGAGCCAACAGAAGGCTAGCTGAATAGAATACAGAAGAAAACACATTGAAACTGGTAGGAAAGGTGGAGACACAAAAAGTGCTGGTTCTGTACCCACATGCAATGATTAAGAATTGAGAGGCATATTTCAGCTGCAAAGGTCCCCCTGAGTAGCAATGGGTCTCAACCCCATGATGAGCTCCCCAGTCCAGAACATCAAAGTCAGGTAGAGGAGCCCATATAACATCTGGCAGTGAAAACCAGCAGGTATTCCATCCATCTGAGTGAGACTGGAAGCTGCTGAGCTGCATGCATCCCCTCAAAGAGCCAGTACACACACTCTTGCTCACAGGCACTCATCATGGGCTCTGGCACAGAGGCGGTGACTCAGGGGTTCCAGAGTCATTCGAGGAGAGACTGAGTTGTGTGGCTTCAAGGTGAGGGCTGGAGGGACAGCCTCCAATGACTCTGTGTTGGGTCCTCCTACTTCATGGCCCATGGGTGCTATCTTTTCTGGGTGAAGAACTATCCCCACAGGGCATTAGCCTGACATGCTACACTCACTCCATCCAGCAACCCTCTGAGGCCCTGTCCTACCCAACTCATGCAAGGCCCAAATGCTCTGGCAGGGATGGCCAGCCTGAGCCTGTATTGCAGTCTTTCTTGAGGAACTTTTGAGAAATTACAATAGGGCTCAGGGGGTTCCAGAGATACACAGGGAGAGACTGAATTATGTGGCCATAGCAAGGGTTGTCTTTCCACCGGGTCTAAAGGAGTCACCTCTCCTCCCTCCACACAGCCAAATCTTAATCTGCTTTAGCCTGGTGAACTCTACTAGCTCCACCCTGATGACTCCCCAAGACTCTACCCCACCAAAAAGTCTGCAGGCTCCAGGCAGGTGGCAGCTGATCTTTGCTGTCCACTGAGACTTGCTGAGTGGCCTCAAACCCAGCACTGACACTGAGTTTAAACTGTGTTAACCTGGTGAACATCACTTACCCTAGCCGGTGACCCCTGAAAAAGTGTCTCCACAACTCCTGTACCTCTCGGGGATCTTTCAATGGCTGAGCCTTGTGGGCAGCCAGCAGGTGACAGAGGATCTCAGAGTGCCTCAGGCCTTTTGCCAACCTGCCCCAGGTATAGTACTCATGGCTGCTGGCCTCGATTCTCAGCATGGCTCTTCTCACATGCACACAGGTCCAACAGAGGCTCCTACCAATCGTGGATCACTTTGTAGCTCCTAGGAGGTAGCTCAAGGCTGGTCACAGGCAGTATCTGATACTGACCTGCACCAGAGTCCCCCCTAAGAGGCCTCAGTACTAGCACACCAGGTGGCTGGCTTCAGACCATAGCAGAGCATCACCTGATTAGGCCACAAGCAGCATACCCAAACGGAGGTCTCAACAGGGACCAGATCCTCCTGGAGCAAATCCTACTTTGTTGAATCAACCTGCCCCTGCACAGCAGTTTATACACTGTGGACGTGGTCAATCCTAACAGCCAGCCAGTTTGAGGGTCAACCTCACCCATGAATGTGCCAACAACAATCAAGGCTCAACTACAACAGGAGGGGACACATAACCTGCACTAGAAACACTGAAGCACCCAGCACAGGTGATAAGGGAGACTGTGATCCTGGGCCCCACAGGACATATACTACATAAGGCCACCCTGCCAAGATTAGGAGACACAGCCTATCTACCTAATACACAGAAACAAACACAGAGAGCAGCCAAAATAGGAAGATTAAAGAAACATGCCCAAAATGAAAGAACAGAAAAAATTTCCCAAAACAGAACTAAATGAAATGAAGACAAGCAATCCACCTCATAGAGTTCAAAACAATATTTATAAGGATGCTCTCAAGGAATTTAGTGAGGATTTCAACAATATAAAAAAGAACATATAAGCCATAAACAGTTAGAAATTGAGAATATAATAACTGAAATAAAGAAAACACTAGAAGGAGGCAATAGCAGATGAAATGAAGCCGAGGATCAAATCAACTATTTTAAAGACAAGCAAACTACAAGATACAGAGTTCAAAACAATGGCTCAAGGAACTTAGTGGGAACTTTAACTACATAAAAAAAGACATGGAAATCATAAAAATTAACCAGTTAGAAATTAAGCATACACTAACTGAAATGAAAAATAAACTGCAGGAAATCAACAGTAGAGTAGGTGAAGCAGAGAATCAAATCAGCAATTTAGAATATAAGAAAGTAGAAAAGACTCAAAAAGTTTTAAAAGGTTTGTAAATGAGAATACTGTAAGGAGCTTGTGGGATAGCTTCAAGCGTACCAACATTAGAATCATGGGGGTGCTGGAAGAAGAAGAGAGAGAGCAAGAAATTGAACACCTACTTGAAAAAAGAATGACAAAATACATTTTTAACCTGGTGAAGGAAAGAGACATACAAGTCCAGGAAGCACAGAGAGCCCCAAACAAGATAAACCCAAAGATTACCACACAAGAACACATCATAATTAAAATGCCAAAGGTTAAAGACAAAGAGAGAATCTTAAAAGCAACAAGAGACCACTTAGTTGCCTACAAGGAAGCCCCCATAAGACTATCAGCTGATTTCTCAAGGAAAATTTGCAGGCCAGAAGGGATAGACATGAAATATTCAAAGTAATGAAAATCAAGGACCTACAACCAAGATTACTCTACCCAGAAAAGCTCTCATTCAGAATCAAAAGATAAATGAAGAGCTTCCCAGACAAGACAAAACTAAAGGAGTTCATCACCACCAAACCAGTACTACAAGAAATGTTAAAGGGTTTTCCTTTAAGAAAAAGAAAAAAGATAAAAAATGTGAATACAAATGACAATAAAGACGTATCTATTAACAATTACTTTAAATGCAAATAGATTAAATGCTTCCATCAAAAGACATATGGTGACTGAATGGATAACAAAACAAGACTCTTACATATGCCATCTACAAGACACTCACTTGAGACTGAAAGACAAACACAGAATAAAAGTAAAGGGATGGAAAAAGATATTTTATGAAAATCAAACAAAACAAAAAACTGGGGTAGCAATTCTTCTCTCAGACAAAATAGACTTTAAAACAAAGCCTACAAAAAGGACTAATCTCCAAAATTTATAGGGAACTCATACAACTTAACAAAAGGAAGATAAACAATCCAATCAAAAAATGGGCAAAGGACCTAAATAGACACCTTTCAAAAGAGGACATCCAGAAAGCCAAGAGACATATGAAAACATGCTCAAAGTCACTAATCATCCGAGAGATGCAAATCAAAACAACAATGAGGTACCATCTCACACCTGTCAGACTGGCTATCATCAACAAATCAACAAACGACAAGTGCTGGAGAGGATGTGGAGAAAAAGGAACACTTGTGCACTGCTGGTGGGAATGCAGACTGGTGCAGCCACTATGGAAGACAGTATGGAGTTTCCTTAAAAAACTGAAAATGGAACTCCCATTTGACCCTGTGATCCCACTTCTAGGAATATATCCCAAGAAACCAGAAACACCAATCAGAAAGGATATATGCACCCCTATGTTCATAGCAGCACAATTCACCATAGCTAAGATCTGGAAACAGCCTAAGTGCCCATCAGTAGATGAATGGATTAGAAAACTGTGGTACATCTACACGATGGAATACTATGCTGCTATAAAAAGGAAGGAACTCTTACCATTTGCAACGTCATGGATGGAACTGGAGAGCATTATGCTAAGTGAAATAAGCCAGTCAATGAAGGAAAAATACCACATGATCTCACTCATTCATGGATAATAGAGACCATTATAAACTTTTGAACAATAATAGATACAGAGGCAGAGCTGCCTCAAACAGATTGTCAAACTGCAGCGGGAAGACCGGGGAGGGTTGGGGGGCAGGAGGTAGGGGGGTAAGAGATCAACTAAAGGACTTGTATGCATGCATATAAGCATAACCAATGGACATAAGACACTGGGGAATAGGGGAGGCTAGGGGACTGTCTAGGGCGGGGGGGAAAAATGGACACATATGTAATACCCTTTGTATTACTTTAAGCAATAAAAAAAGAAAAAAGAAGAAGAAAAAAAGCAATTCAACTTTTGGTTATTTATCCAAAGAAACCCAAAATGCTAAATCAAAAAGACATATACATTATATGTTTATTGCAGCTTTATTTACAATAGCCAATATATGGGAGTAACCTAAGTGTCCATCGACAAATAAAGATGTGGTACATATATACAATGGAATGTGATTCAGCCATAAAAAAGAATGAAATCTTGCCATCTGCTGCAACATGAATGGACTTAGAGGGTATTACACTAAGTAAAATAAGTCAGACAGAGAAAGACAAATATAGGATGATTTTGTTTATATGTAGAATATAGAAAACAAAAGAGATAAACAACCAGAAAAGAGGCAAGCTCATAGATGTGGACAGCATATTGAAAGTTGCAGGTGGCAGAAGAGTGGGAGGATGGGTGAAAGAGGTGATGGGATTCAGAAGTACAAATTGGTGGTTGCAGAATGGTCATGGGGATGTATTGGTCAGCATAGGGAATGTACTAAATAATATTGTCATGACTATGCATGGTGTCTAATAGGTGCTAAACTTATCTAGGTGATCATTTTGTAGGAATATAAATGTCTATTCACAGGTTGTACACCTAAAACTAATATAATATTATACATCAACTGTAGTTTAAAAATAAAACAATAAATTTAAAAAACCAAATGTGTATACATAATGTGGGTTTGCTTTCCCCAAGGGTAGGTTACTCCTCACTGAGACAGCAGCTTTTCAGATACACACTTCCCCTTCTCTTTGGGGGCCTCAATTTTTCCTTATAAAATTTCCCCCTCCATTTAAATGGTATTGCATAGCTCTCATTAGTATTTTTATTATTTATTTATTTATTTATTTATTTATTTATTTATTTATTTATTTATTTATATTTTTGGATGGTTTTCCACGTGCTTGTCCTCCCTCCTCCTATAATGATGATAATGCAGTAATACTACTATTGCTACTACTTGCAATACATAGCTTATAAAATACCTAAATGCACATTATCTACTTTGACCCTCACAAAACTCTGAGAAGGTAAGTGAGGTAGGTATTTATTATCCATGAGGCA
Source organism: Myotis daubentonii (assembly GCF_963259705.1). NCBI lineage: Eukaryota > Metazoa > Chordata > Mammalia > Chiroptera > Vespertilionidae > Myotis > Myotis daubentonii. The sequence continues at coordinate 122,186,732 of NC_081842.1, forward strand.
GCAGACTATTGCCTCAATAACGACAGATTGCTGGTAACTGGTGAAAACAAGACAAGAATCCAGTTCCTCTGGTTCTTAGTTCACTAGTCTTTAAAAACAATTATCAAGGTAGCTTATACATGTGGTAAAATAGGAATGTATATAGCAAGGCTTATAATGGAAAGGAGCCTCCACAGTGGCACCTGCTTCCCAGGCCTGCCCCTCAGAAGCTGGCTTTTGGCATTCTTTTACCTTTTCTCCTGGCAGATACTTCACAGCCCTGCATATCATTCATGCACACTGTTCTCTGGGTTATTAAAGATGTCCTACGAACTTTTGCACCATATTAGATAATTTGCTTTTTTGTACCCTTGTATTCTTATATTTCTCACTTCCAGAAGCAAGAATGCCTTCCTCCATCCTTCACAGAATGCACAGGGCATCTTCCCTTCTCTCCCACAGCCCCGCTCCAATTACATTGTGAACCGCACTATTACCTTTACTTGGTTAAATCAAATACTTTACATTCCCTCTACAACCACATTCTAGCTGGTAACATTGACATCCTGCTTGGTCACCATTCTCAATCTTCCACACCTGGTCCCAGGTTGATTCTAGAAACTGACAAAGCAATGGAGAGCTGGTGTACAATGAATGCTCCTGCACAGTCGGGCTGTGGGTGCTTTTCTGTACAGCTTTGGACTTCCTCAGAGTTGGTAATTGACTAATTCGGATCCGTAACTAAAGCAGACAAAGTGGAGAAAATAAGAGAAGGGTAGGAAAAAAGACTTTTAAGACTCCAGTCTTATATTATATCCTGCCCTCCCCCACCCCAGTGTCATCAAGGATGAACAGTAACCTCCTCTGAGTATAGGTGTATGTGGGGTTGGTTGTGTTCTGAGAGGAGGGCAGACCTTGCCCTTGGCATCCTCTGTGGTTTCAAGACTTGAGTGGTGAGAGAAGCCACATCTCAGATCCACACATCTACATCCACAGAATGCAAAACCACCACCACAACAACAACAAAAACAAACAAACAAATAAGCAAACAAACAAAACCAAACAGTTGAGAAGCCCACTTTCCTTTAGTGCTGAGGGATCCCCAAGAAAAGCACATCTCACTGAGAGAAACATTGCAAGTGAAGTGACATGGCTTCTCAGATTTCCAGCGACTTAGAAAAGGAAGGGGAATGAGGGGGACCAGGAGGAGGAGGAGGAGAAAGAGAGGGAGAAGGAGAAAAAGCAGGAGGAGAAAGAAAAAGGAAGAGGATGAGGGGAAAGAGAAGGAAGAAGAGAAGGAGGAGGAAAAAGAGGGGGGGGGAAGAAGGATGAGGAGGAGGAGGAAGAGAGGGGAGAGAGATTATACAAAAATATCAAGGTCATGAAAGGAAGGACAGAGTGCAGAGCTGTCCCATCTGAAGAGACTGAAGAGGAATGACAACTAAATGCCTATTGAGATCTGTGATTGTACCAGGACCAGAAAAACACAATTTTTTTCTTTTCCATAAAAAAGTTAGTGAGATAATTGATAAAATTGGAATATCATATGGAAAATAGGTGATAGGATCCTATCAATGTTGATTCTTAATGTGAATAATTATGTACAGAATGCCTTTGTCATTAATATCAGGAAAAACACACTGAAGAATTTAGCAGTGAAAGGGCACAATGTATGCAACTTACTCTCAAATGGTTCCAAAAAAAATTTATAGATGGAAAAAAATGCTAAAGCAAATGGTAAAGTATCCACATTTCAGAAACAGGGTGGAGGGCATACAAGAATTCTTACTATTTTAGAAACTTTCTTGCAAGTCTAAATTGTTTCAAAAAAATGGTAAAGAACAATAACACAGAAGAATTGGATCCATTGCTACATAGTTATTACAAGAGGTCTATGAATCAATATGAACATCAAGCACAGAGGAGTTGAATAAATAGTATCCTGACATAGAGGACACAGCTATTTTACTGATCTATTTGATTCTGTTGAGATAAAACAAATGCAAATTTATTTGTAATTGTTACTGAATTTATTTTTAGCTCTTACCTTGCATTTGATAAATCAATGCATATTTAAAAATACATTTAAAAGGGGATAGGTAACTGAAATAGAGAAAGGCTTCCTGAATTATCAACAGAAAACTCACAGGTGAGAACCCTGATACAGTGGGGCCTTGACTTACGAGTTTAATTCGTTCTGTGACAGAGCTCATAACTCAAATTACTCGTATGTCAAATCAAAAAGTGAACGAGTGAGACACGTGATGCTGGGCTGATGTTGTGGCGTTCACTGTGACGTTCACTGCGCCAACTAGCAGTGGGGTATCTGAAGCTGGCTTGTAATCCGCATTTTAGCTCGAAACTCAAAGCAAAAAATCTGCCGAGAGACAGTTTGTATCTCGAAAAACTCGTTAGTTGGGACACTCGTAAGTCAAGGCCCCACTGTACTCGAGGACCAAAGGTGGAGACCACATAGAGCAGTGGTTCTCAACCTTGGCTGCACATTAGAGTCACCTGGGAATTTTTTTAAAATCTTGATTTCTGGGCCTAATCCTCTGGAAATTCTGTTTCTTTGTTACTAATGTTGTGGCCCCACCCCATAACAAAGAAACAGAATTTCCAGAGGATGAGGCCCAGAAATCAGGATTTTAAAAAGATTCCCAGGTGATTCTAATGTGCAGACAAGGTTGAGAACCACTGACATAGAGACTGGTAGGAGGAGAAGAGGTGCAAAAGGGCTGGCCGGGCACCCACAGATAGCAACTGAAGTCCCAGAGAGATATCTCAGCTGTTGGGGGGAGCCACTGAGAACTCTGGGATCTAATCCCCAAGCTGGGAACATCTAGCTATGAAAAGCAGCAGGGTGCTATCTGCTAGGGCAGCGGTTCTCACATGTGGGTCACGACCCCTTTGAGGGTCAAACAACCCTTTCACAGGGGTCATTTAAGACCATCGGAAAACACATATATAATTACATATTGTTTTTGTGATTAATCACTATGCTTTCATTATGTTCAATTTGTAACAATGAAAATACATCCTGCATATCAGATATTTACATTACGATTCATAACAGTAGCAAAATTACAGTTATGAAGTAGCAACGAAAATAATTTTATGGTTGGGGGTCACCACAACATGAGGAACTGTATTAAAGGGTCGAGGCATTAGGAAGGTTGTGAACCACTGTGCTAGGGAGTGGCAGCTGAAAGTTCAGGCACCCTCTTAAAGGGCCAATGCAGAAAATTCCCTGTGGAGACAACCACCTTGTGCTCCAGCAGAGGGAGGGTGAAGTGGATTGGAGCTGTGAGAGCAGACACCAGAACTGGGAACTCGGGGGATAGAGCTCAGAAGGCAGACACCCAAGTTTCCTGGGCTGAGTCATTCCTTCATGCAGCAGAGAACATCTTTCCCACATAGACATTTGCCTTGTCTGGGGGGAAGACAATTGACACACCCCATAGGAAAACACCTTGCCCTGAAGCCATTAAAAGATTAAAAGTAACAATTAGCCTCCAGGCAAAAGCGACTACCCCACCCTGTTGAAAATAAATCACTCACTATACCTGAGGATGATTGCCTGGGAGCAAGTTAAGTCGAAATCTGTAGACAGAGGCAGTCTCGGGAGGCTTTGAGTCTTTACCTGATCCAATTAGTCAAAAACAGCCTTTAACACTGTACTGCACTAGAGATTGAGAGGTGTAGAGGATCTACATAAAACATAGTCACAAACCCAAACAGACAACCAAAATGAGGAGACAAAGAAACAACCCCCAAATGAAAGAACTAGCAAATTTTCCAGAAGAAGAGATAAATGATACAGAAATAAGAAATTTATCTGAAATAGAGTTCAGAGTAATGATGGTAAAAATGCTCAACAGTATGAAAAAAGATATAGTAACTATGAAAAAGAACAGTCTGAGATTTAAAAAATGACATAACACAAATAAAGAACACATTGGAAGGAATACAGAACAGATTAGGGGAAGCTGAGGATTGAATCAGTGAATTACAAGACAGAGTTGAAAATATCACTCAATCAGAGAAACAAAAAGAAAAAACAATTTAAAAACAGAGGGCAGCTTAAGGGAGCCGTGGAACAATGTGAAACATAATAATATTAGAATAGCAGGTGTGCCAGAAGAGGCATAAAGGGAGAAAGGAATAGAGAAGGTGTTTGGAGAAATAATGGCAGAAAACTTCCCTAACCTGGTAAAGAAAAAAGTCACACAAGTTCAGAGGCACAGAGAACCCCAAACAAAAAACAAACAAATGGACCCACACTCAGACACATCATAATTAAAATTCCAGAAATTAAAGACAAAGAGAGAATCTTAAAGGCAGCAAGAGAGCCCTAACCAGTTTGGCTCAGTGGATAGAGCGTCGGCCTGCGGACTCAAGGGTCCCAGGTTCGATTCCAGTCAAGGGCATGTACCTTGGTTGCAGGCACATCCCCAGTAGGGGTTGTGCATGAAACAGCTGATCGATGTTTCTCTCTCATCGATGTTTCTAACTCTCTGTCCCTCTCCCTTCCTCTCTTTTAAAAAATCAATAAAATATATATATTTTTTAAAAAAAGGCAGCAAGAGAAAAGAAAACTGTTAACTACAGAGGAGTTCCCATAAGGCTGACACCTGATTTCTCATCAGAAACTCTATAGGCCAGAAGGGAATGGCATGAAGTACTCAAGGTAATGGAAAGCAAGGATCTGAGACCAAGATTACTATATTCAGCAAGGTTATCATTCAAAATAGATGGTCAAATAAAGAGCTTCCCAGACAAAAAAAGGCTAAAGGAGTTCATCACCACAAGGCAGCATTATAGGAAATGCTAAAGTGATTGCTGTAAGGAATTGCAGAGAAGAAGAAACAGAGAGAGAAATCTAGCCATAAAAAATTAAAATGGCTATAAATAAGTACCTCTCAATAATAACCCTAAATGTAAATTGATTAAATGTTCCAATCAAAAGGTATAGGGTAGTTGAATGGATATAAAAACATGACCCAACTATATTCTGTCTACAAGAGACCAACCTCAAAACAAAAGATACACACAGGATGAAAGTGAAGGGATGGAAAAAAGTTTTCCATGCAAATGGAAAAGAAAAAAAAAACTAGAGTAGCAATACTCATATTTGACAAAATAGACTTTAAAATGAAGTCCATCATGAGAAACAACAAAGGTCACTACACAACACTAAAAGGATCAATCCAACAAGAGGATATAACTCTGGTAAGCATATATGCACCCAATATAGGAGCACCTAAATATATAAAAAAAAAAAATTCTAGAGGACTTTAATGGTGAGATTGACAACAGTACAGTCATAGTACGGGACTTAAACACCCCTCTGACTTCACTGGATAGATCTTCCAGACAAAAATTTAACAAGGAAACAGAGACTCTAAAGGACACACTGGATCAGATGGATTTACGTGACATTTATAGAACATTTCACCCCAATACAGTAGAATATATATTCTTCTCAAGTGCACATGGAACATTCACAAGGATAGACCACATGTTAGGACACAAAACAAGTCTCTACAAGTTCAAGAAGCTTGAAATCATATCAAGCATCTTCTCAGATCACAGTGGAATAAAATTAGAAATCAACTACAGTAAAAACATTCAAACAGCCCTAACAGGGCCCGTGGGGGGGGGGGGGGGTTGGGGCACCGCACCCTGTCACACACAGAGCAGGGCTGATCAGGGGGTTGGGGTGCCTTCCCCTGTCAGGAACAGAGCAGGGAGGATAGGGAGGTTGTGCCCCCACCCCCCTGTCACACACAGAGACTCAGGGCGATCAGGGGGTTTGGGCGCTGCCCCCTGTCATGCTGATCCCGGTGCTAGGAAGCCTCGCGGCTCCGCTGATCCTGGTACTGGGAGGCATATTACCCTTTTACTATATAGGATAGAGGCCTGGTGCACGGGTGGGGGCTGGCTGGTTTGCTCTGAAGGGTGTCCTGGATCAGGGTAGGGGTCCCCACTGGGATGCCTGGCCAGCCTGGATGAGGGGATGATGGCTGTTTGCAGCTGGTCACACACCCTTCAAGGTGGGGGTCCCCACTGGGGTGCCTGGCCAGTCTGGTTGAGGGGCTGAGGGCTGTTTTCAGGCTGACAGGTGACTGAAGCTCCCAATCACTCCTTTTTTTCTTTTCTTTTTTTATTCTGGGCCAGCTTTAGCTCTGAGGCTTGGCTCCAGCTCTGAGACCTCGGCTGCTGAAAGCAGGTATCTGGTTTGTTTGGATTCTATAATCGAAACACTGTTTCAACTCCAGCTCTGAGATCCCAGCTGGCTGAAAGCAGGTTTCTGGGGTTTTGTTTAGCTTCTATATTTGTAACAATGTTTCAAACTGCAAGCTCAGAGGCCGGCAGCGGCAGGTGGGGAACGTTGGAGTCCTCCGTCACTGAAGCAAGAAGCCTCATGTTCGCTTCAAGCTGCCTGGCTGCCGGCTGCCATCTTGGCTGGCAGTTAATTTGCATATCACCCTGATTAGCCAATGGGAAGGGTAGTGGAGGTACAGCTAATTACCATGTTTCTCTTTTATTAGATAGGATGAATGGGTTATTAACGAGGTCAAGAAAGAAATAAAAAACTTCCTGGAAATAAATGAAAATGAAGACACAACAACCCAAAATCTCTGGGACACAGCAAAAGCAGTCCTGAGAGGGAAGTTCATTTCATGGCACTACAGGCATATCTGACAAGAAAAAACAAGAAAAATCAGCAATAAGTTCTTTAACCTACAACTTAAAGAACTAGAAAGAGAACAACAAGAAAAGCCCAAGAAGAAAGTAGAAGGAAGGAAATAATAAAGATTAGAGCAGAAATAAATAACATAGAGACAAAAAAATCAATGAAATCAAGAGCTGGTTCTTTGTGTTTTTTTGTTTTTTGTTTTTTTTTTTATTTTATTTTTTTTTTAATTAAATCTTTATTGTTCAGATTATTACATTTGTTCCTTTCCCCCCCCCCATAACTCCCCTCCTCCCAGTTCCCGCCCCACCCTCCGCCCTCACTCCCCACCCACTGTCCTCATCCATAGGTGCACGATTTTTGTCCAGTCTCTTCCCACATCTCCCACACCCCTTTCCCCCCCAAGAATAGTCAGTCCATTCCCTTTCTATGTCCCTGATTCTATTATAATCAACAGTTCATTCTGTTCATCAGATTATTTATTCACTTGATTCTTAGATTCACTTGTTGATAGATGCATATTTGTTGTTCATAATTTGTATCTTTACCTTTTTCTTCCTCTTCCTCTTCTTAAAGGATACCTTTCAGCATTTCATATAATCCTGGTTTGGTGGTGATGAACTCCTTTAGCTTTTCTTATCTGTGAAGCTCTTTATCTGACCTTCAATTCTGAATGATAGCTTTGCTGGATAAAGTAATCTTGGTTGTAGGTTCTTGGTATTCATCACTTTGAATATTTCTTGCCACTCCCTTCTGGCCTGCAAAGTTTCTGTTGAGAAATCAGCTGACAGTCGTATGGGTATTCCCTTGTAGGTAACTGAGTTTCTTTCTCTTGCTGTTTTTAAGATTCTCTCTTTATCTTTTGCTCTTGGCATTTTAATGATGATGTGTCTTGGTGTGGTCCTCTTTGGATTCCTTTTGTTTGGGGTTCTCCGCGCTTCTTGGACCTGTAAGTCCATTTCTTTCACCAGGTGGGGGAAGTTTTCTGTCATTATTTCTTCAAATAGGTTTTCAATATCTTGGTCTCTCTCATCTTCTGGCACCCCTATAATTCTGATGTTGGCACACTTGAAGCTGTCCCAGAGGCTCCTTACACTATCCTCGCATTTTTGGATTCTTTTTTCATTTTGCTTTTCTGGTTGGATGTTTTTTGCTTCCTCGCATTTCAAATCATTGACTTGATTCTTGCGCTCCTCTGGTCTGCTGTCGGGCGTCTGTATAATATTCGTTATTTCAGACTGTGTGTGCTTAATTTCTAGTTGGTTCCCCCATATAAGATCGAGGGTCTTATTAGTTTTCGTGTAGATCTCATTAAGTTTATCGGCAGCTTCTAAACAGTTCTTGAGAGACCTTAAAAGTGTGGTTCTGAACTCTATTTCTTCCATTGACAATTTTGTCCTGTTTCTTTGTCTCCGCATTTTGTTATGCTTCCTTGGTGCACCCCCTAGTGGTCTTTGTTTGCAGTCTTATAGATAAATCTTGATTGTTGTAGCTAATTCCAGGGAGGGTTTGACCTCCAGGCCAAGTGGCTATGAGAATCAGCTGTGTCAGCAGTGAGAGAACTTCTGTCCTCTAGGGAGGTGCTAATCTAGCCTTTGCCTGAGGCTATCCGGCAAAGGCCTCTGTGCAGGGCTTGGGTGGGGCGGGTCGCACAGGATCAACAGGGTGGGCCGGAGAGAGCAGTTATGGCGGCTCTCAGTCCTGTCCCAAGGGGCTCTGCCTCTCTGAGTCCCAGCACCCGCTGCAAAGCTGGGAGAGAAAGCTGCACTCGCTCTGACCGAAGCCAGACAGTCCCGCTTCTCCCGTTTGAGTCTGGGTCCCTAAAGACTCGCCCGGATCTGGTGCTCAGAGTCTGCGACTCCCTCCCGATTGAAAACAACAACCGCGCCCTCCGCCAGCCCGCTCCGCGCACTCCGCACCTCAGAATTTGACTTCAGCACTGCGCCTCCTCTGAGTGTCCGTATGCGTTTCTCTTTCCTCCTAGTTGTAGGACTTCCACTCAGCCAGCGTTCCTGTGGTTCTGGGTGATGTCCCTTCCGTTTTTTGGTTTCACTTTTGAAGTAGTTGTTCAAAGCAGCAAACTCCTGCGTTAACCTATGCCGCCATCTTGGTTCTCCAAGAGCTGGTTCTTTGAAAGGATAAACAAAATTAATAAACCATTGGCCAAACAAATCAAGAAACAAAGAGAGAAGACCCACCCCCCAAAATAAAATCAGAAATGAAAGTGGAGAAGTAACCATGGACACCACAGAAACACAAGGGATTGTAAGAAAATACTATGAACAACTATATGCCAACAAGCTGGACAATGTGGATGAAATAGACAAATTCCTAGAAAAATACAATCTCCCAAAACTGAATCAGGAGGAATCAAAAAACCTGAGTAGTCCCATAACTACTGATGAAATAGAAGCAATAATAATAATAATCCTATACTAATAAAAGAGAAAAATGGTAATTGGTGTACGACCGATACCTTTTTCATTGGCTAATCAGTGAGATATGCAAATTAACTGTCAGCCAAGATGGCAGCTGGCAGCCAGGCAGCTGAGAATAAGAGGCTTGGTTGCCCCAGCGATGGAGAAAGTCAAGGATCCCTGGAGCTGCGGGGCTCTGAGCTCCTGAAGCAACAACTCCAAAAGATACAATGTTTCAATTATAGAAGCTAAAAGATGGCGGTTAATTTGCATACTCAGGCTCCAAGCAGAGCAAAGCCAAACAGCCCTGAAGCAGCAGGTCAGAGAGGCCTCAGGGCCTGGGATCAGCAGAGTCGAGAGGCCTCCAGGCCCGAGATCAGCGGAGGCCAGAGTCGGCCCAGCCCCGCAATCAGGGAGGCGAGAGTCGGCCCAGCCCCGCGATCAGCAGAGCCTAGAGGCCCCCCAGCCCCGGTTATCATCCGAGCCGAGAGGCCTCCCGGCCCCGCGATCAGCAGAGTCAGAGGCCCCGAGATCAGTGGATCCGAGAGGCCTCCCAGCCCAGGTGATCAGCGGAGTCGAGAGGCCTCCCAGCCCAGGTGATCAGCAGAGCTGAGAGGCCTCCCGGCCCGCGATCGGCGGAGTCGGAGGCCCCGAGATCAGCGGAGCCAAGAGGCCTCCCAGCCCAGGTGATCAGCGGAGTCCAGGTGATCAGCGGAGCCGAGAGGCCTCCCAGCCCTGGTGATCAGCGGAGTCCAGAGGCCTCCCGGTCCCGGTGATCAGCCGAGAGGCCTCCCGGCCCGCTCCTGGCCCCGTGATCAGCGGAGTCGGAGGCCCCGCGATCAGCGGAGCCAAGAGGCCTCCCAGCCCCGGTGATCAGCGGAGCCGAGAGGCCTCCCAGCCCTGGTGATCAGCGGAGCCGAGAGGCCTCCCAGCCCAGGTGATCAGCAGAGTCAAGAGGCCTTCCAGCCCCGGTGATCAGCGGAGTCCAGAGGCCTCCCAGCCCCGGTGATCAGCCAAGAGGCCTCCCGGCCTGCTCCAGGCCCGTGATCAGCGGAGTCGGAGGCCCCGCGATCAGCGGAGCCGAGAGGCCTCCCGGACCCATGATCAGCAGAGCCAAGAGGCCTCCCAGCCAGGTTATCAGCAGCCGAGAGTCCTCCTGGCTAGAGATCAGCAGAGCCGAGAGGCCTCCAGGCCCCAGTTATCAGCGGAGCCGAGAGGCCTACAGGCCATGGTTATCAGCAGCCGAAAGGCCTTCAGGCCAGGCATCAGGGGAGCCGAGAGGCGTCCTGGCCCTGGGATCAGCAGAGCAGCGAGGCCTCCCAGCACCGGGATCAGTGTGACAGGGTGCGGAGCCCCAACCCTCTGAACGGCCCTGCTCTGTGTGTGAGAGGGTACAGAGCCCCAACCCCCCTGATGGGCCCTGCTCTGTGCATGACAGGAGTGGCGCTGCAACCTCCCTATGGACCCTGCCTTGAGTGTGACAGGGGGCGGTGCCCCAACCCCCCAATCGGCCCTACCCTGAGCGTGACTGAGGGTGGCATCGCAACCTCCCAATCCGCCCTGCTCTGTGCATGACAGGGGGCGGTGCCCCAACTCCCCAATTGGCCCTGCTCTGAGCCCGACCAGGGGCTGCACCTAGGGATTGGGCCTGCCCTCTGCCACCCAGGAGCAGGCCTAAGCCAGCAGGTCATTATCTTCTGATGGGTCCCAGACTGTGAGAGGGCACAGGCCAGGCTGAGGGACCTCCTCTCCCAACCCCGAGTGCACAAATTTTTGTGCACCGGGCCTCTAGTAATAATAATAATAAAACAACTCACACCAAACAAAAGCCCAGGTCCAGACGGCTTCACAGTGGAGTTTTTCCAAACTTTTAAAGAACTAACATGTATACTCCTCAAACTATTCCAGAAAATCCAAGAGGAAGGAAAACTTCCAAACTATTTTTATGATGCCAGCATTATCCTAATCCCAAAACCAGATAAAGACACTAAAAAAGAGAGAATTACAGGCCAATATCTCTGATGAACATAGATGCTAAAATCCTCAACAAAAATTAACAAATCACATCCAGCAATATATTAGAAAGATCATACACCATAATCAAGTGGGATTTATTCCAGGGATGCAAGGCTGGTACAATATTTGCAAATCAATAAATGTGATATATCACATAAACAAATTGAAAGACAAAAATCATATGATCATATCAATAGACGCAGAAAAAACAAAGGAAATCCATCACCCATTTTTGATAAAAATTATCAGCAAAGTTGGAATAGAGGGAGCATATCTCAACATGATAAAGGCCATATATGACAAACCTACAGCCAACATCATACTCAATGTGCAAAAACTAAAACCATATCCCCTAAGAACAGGAACAAGACAGGGATGCCCACTCTCGCCACTCCTGTCTGACATAGTACTAGAAGTGCTAGCCATAGTGACCAGATAAGAAGAAGAAATAAAAGGCATCCAAATTGGAAAAGAAATAGTAAAGCTGTCATTATTAGAAGATGACATGATATTGTACATAGAAAACCCCAAAGACTCCATATAAAAACTACTAGACTTAATAAATGAATTCAGCAATACAGCAGGATACAAAATTAACACCTAGAAATCTATGGCTTTTTTATACACCAATAATGAACTCATAGAAAGAGAAACTAAAAATTCAATCCCATTTACCACTGCAACAAAAAAATTAAGATACCTAGGAATAAACTTAACTAAGGAGGTAAAAGACCTATACTTGGAAGACTATAGGACATTGAAAAAAGAGATAGAGGAAGACATAAACAAATGGAAGATATACCTTGTTCATGGATTGCTAGAATCAACATCATTAAAATGTCCATATTACCCAAAGCAATCTATAGATTCAATGCAATCCCCATTAAAATACCAATGGCATATTTCACAGACCTAGAACAAACTCTACAAAAATTCATCTGGAAAAAAAAAGACCCTGAATAGCTGCAGCAATCCTGAGAAAGAAGACCAAAATTGGAGGGATCACAATACCAGATATCAAGCTATATTACAAAGCCATTGTTCTCAAAACTGCCTGGTATTGGCACAAGAACAGACATATAGACCAATGGAACCAAATAGAGAACCCAGAAATCAACCCAAGCCATTATGCTCAATTAATACTTGACAAAAGAGGCAAGAGCATAGAATGGAGTCAAGATAGTCTCTTCAATAAATGGAATTGGGAAAATTAGACAGATACATGCAAAAAATAAAAATGAAACTAGATCACCAACTTACACTGTACACAAAAATAAACTCAAAATGGATAAAGGACTTAAATGTAAGATGGGAAACCATATAAACCTTAGAAGAATCCATAGGCAGCAAAATCTCAGACATATGTTGAAGCAATATCTTCACTGATACAACTCCTAGGGCAATGGAAACTGAAGAAAAAATAAACAAATGGGACTACATTAAAAAAAAAAAAAAAAAAGGCTTGTGCACAGCAAAAGAAACCATCAACAAAACAACAAGAAAGCCCACTGCATGGGAGAACATATTTGACAATGTTATCTCTGATAAAGGTTTAATCTCTAAAATTAACAGGAAACTCATGCAACTTAACAAAAGGCTGAAAAACAATCCAATCAAAAAATGGGCAAAGGACCTAAATAGACTCTTTTTAAAAGAGGACATAAAGAACACCATGAGACATATGAAAACATGCTCAAAGTCACTAATCATCTGAGAGATGCAAATCAAAACAACAATGAGGTACCATCTCACACCTGTCAGAATGGCTATCATCAACAAATCAACAAATGACAAGTGCTGGTGAAGGTGCAGAGAAAAAGGAACCCTCTTGCACTGCTGGTGGGAATGCAGACTGGTGCAGCTACTGTGGAGAAGAGTATGGAAATTTCCTCAAAAAATTAAAAATGGAATTCCCATTTGACCCAATAATCCCACTTCTAGGAATATATCTCCAGAAATCAGAAACACCAATCAGAAAGGATATATGCACTCCTATGTTCATAGCAGCACAATTTACAATAGCTAAGATTTGGAAACAGCCTAAATGCCCATCAGCAGATGAGTGGATTGGAAAACTGTGGTACATCTACACAATGGAATACCATGCTGCTGTAAAAAAGAAAGAACTCTTACCATTTGCTACAGCATGGATGGACCTGGAGAGCATCATGCTAAGTGAAATAAGCCAGTCGGAGAAAGATAAATATCACATGACCTCCCTCATTTGTAGAATATAATGAACAACGTAAACTGATGAACAAAAGTAGAGAAACTCAACCACAAGAGTGGGAGCACTGAGGAGCACACTGTGGTCAGTCCTGGAAGGCAGTGAGTACTCAGGTCTTGCGCAGAGTGGTGACTGAGAGCCAGGGGCATGGCCCCAGGGGAACCCTGGCAGCAGTAATGGTGGTGCAGAAGGTGACAGGGAAGGAGGCAGGAGCTGTGAGGCAGGTGACCCTAAACACTTGTGCTAGCATGGAAGGCAGAGGGAATGGGCATGCAGATTGTAGGGCTGGCAGTGGCACCAGCACCTTGCAGCACCCACTCTCCCTGGACACCGTGCCTTTCATTTGGTGATTCTGACCGTCAGAGAGGGAGTCCTTTTCTGGATTGGAAACCGTTCTCCCAGTGCTTTTAATGCCCAGGACCAGAGTCATTTCCCTCCAGTAGAGACGCTCCCTGATTGCTTACTCCAGGGCACAGCAGAAACCAAAACCGAACACTCCCCTCAGCACTCAGAGCCCCACCAGGACTGGTGGCCTGTGTCCTTCACTCATGGCAATGTCTGTGTTGTTCGAGGTCTACCTTGACCAGCAGAGTGCTGGGGTAAGTGGGTTACCTCAAAGTGGTTCAGTGTCACCCTCTATAAAAGGGGCAGAGACAGCCCATGGGCTGCTGTAGCACCAAAGGCCTAGAGCCAGAGTGGGCAACCCCTGGCACGTGTGCCAAACATGGCACTCCAGTAACTTTTGCTGGCACGCGAAACCCTCTCTTATAATCTTCCATTTACAATTTTTTTCTTAATATCGACTTTTTTATTTTTCAGATAAATTCAATGTAGGTGCATCTTAGATAAATAATTTTACATAACAAGTTATCTTAAAGACCATAGACATGGATTGACGAGAGAGGGGAAGAGCAATTTCTATGCCTCTGCCTTAACTCTCCCTGCCTTCCTAGATCCAACCAGTGTTTTGGTTTCATCCATATACATTTGTGAATCTTTGTTCTCAGTGATGAATTTTGTTAAGTCTCGTAATAGGAGTAGCCTGACGGATGAAAGTAGTAGCTCGTGCATATCTCTGAAGGTCACGAAATATAAACCTGATGTAAAATCTCTGTCATCAGTGATGCAGCAGCAAAGTCCTACTGATATCAAACAGAGTCATAAAGTTTTCTGTCGGACTATCAGTGTACATGTATACATTAAAAAATAAATGTATTTTTCATCATCATATACTGTGTTTTTGTCGCTCGAATGAATTTTATTATTTCTTCAAAGTTCTTCACATACGTACACCTTAAGACAGTGGTTCTCAACCTTCTGGCCCTTTAAATACAGTTCCTCATGTTGTGACCCAACCATAAGATTATTTTCGTTGCTACTTCATAACTGTAATGTTGCTACTGTTATGAATCATAATGTAAATGTCCTACAGCCATTCTGAAGGGAGGGTCTTAAGTGACCCCTGTGAAAGGGTCATTTGACCGCCAAAGGGGTTGCGACCCACAGGTTGAGAACCACTGCCTTAAGAGCTATCAAGTAGGAGTAACATGTTCTCAAAAAATTAGGGTTGGCATGAAGAAGAATTTTGAGTCAGAGCTTTTGCTGGTTTTGGCACACACTTACAAAAAGGTTGCCCACCCCTAGCCTATAGGGACCCCAGCCTGTGACAGATGCTTACGAAGGCCTCATCCCAGCAGCAGTAATGGCAGCAGCTTTATTTGTTGGGCCTTTCATGCCTTCATCCACTGAACACTCACTCAAGCCCACATGTGACATGGCCAGTCCTGTCCCTCTGGGCCTTGTCAGGGGCACGCTGGGCTGCAGGCTGGCTAGAGGCACAAGGGCCATGGGAGCTCAGGTAGACATGCACAGCGGGTTTTCAGGAGGGATTTGGTGAATTGACTTGATACATGTTCATCAAATTTTGCTGAATGAATGTTGAATGATTTTGAAATCAAAGACCAAACCACAACACCCGTGAGGAGGAAATGAGAGGATGGTTCTAGAGAGAGTGAGGGTTACAAAGCAGAGAAGCAATGGAAAACGAGCCTCACTCGGCAGGGCTCAGAAACCCCGGACTGAAGTGCATTTAGAGCTGGTCTTGCTTTTCCTTTTCAGATGACAGCGAGGACTGTTTTTCTCTGATTTTTTCAGTTTGAAGTATTAAGTTAGGGGATTCATAAGAATCACTGTAAATAAATAAAATGGAGCACATCTTCCTGTCCCAGTGGTGGTAACTTTGGTTTCTGTGGTTTTTAACTTTGATGTTACGAAATAGTCTCTGGAACAAAAACAGGTATGAGGGTTAAAGAGCTATGGTTAGGAGCCCAGGTTTGGGCCTTTCCCGGCGCCATTGTAGAAACTGTTCAAAGAAATGGTTTAAAGTGCAATGACAAAAAAAAAAAAAAAAAAAAAAGGATTGACAATGACAAACCTATCTTACTCTCATGTAAATCTAAGCACCTATTCAAATTGCAGTTTGTCCCTCAGGAGGGTGTGAAACCTGGAGGAAGGACAAACACATGGAGAAGCCTCCTGGAGAGCCAGGGGCAGTGCCGGGATCCTGCCTCAGGTTCGCCGTGGGAATAGCTGGTCCCCCAGCTCTTGGTCCCCTGACTCTGGGTTACGAACATTACGGAAAGCCTTGGCAGTGGTAGGGAGCCAGGGCAATGCCTTCAGCATGTCTGCCCCTCAGAGAGTGAATAATAAGGATTTAGGAAGGAAACAGTAAGAGCAAGGGCTTGAGGGTGAGGTTCATTCCTGTGTTGGTGGCATGAAAACACTGGGTCATGTGGGCTTTCAGAAAGGGCTGCAGTCGGTGGGACGGAAGCTGGGTGGAAGAAGAGCGGGTGGGGTGAGGGGTGGGGTGGCTGGATTGGAGGCCCTGCTGGGAGAGAGGCGGCTGGCCCAGGGCGCCCTTGGAGCTGCTGCCCTATGAGGGCCCCCATCCTGGCCCCAGAGCCCCTGCCTGCCTGTTGGGGGGCCTGGCTCAGGGCCACGCCACATTTTTTTTATGGAAATATTTGGAACCTACCCCTTAGACTCCTATCCCAGTTTCCAACTCTTGTTTCTCCAGACACCTGAGTATACGGCTTCACGTTTGCCATCTGGGCTTGGCGTGATTTCCCCGACCTGGCCACCTGCCTGCTCTCTCCCAGCCCAGCCACGCACACCCGGGGGTAGATGCCATTGGGAGAGATGGAGCACGCCAACGCCCTCTGCCGGGATGGAGAGGAGAACCAGGATGGAGAGCTGGGCACTATCACCCACTCACAGGCAGGGCTGAGGGAGAGCGCTGAAGGGCTCTGAGTGGGGGCCAACACGGAGGAAATTGTTCCAGCCGCAGCACCTAGAAAGTTCTAGAAGATATAAGGAGTTCCATCCTCCCCAAGCTCCGGCTGCTCCTGCCTCGGTGTCTACAGACGCCCTGGGCTCCTGCTGAAGTTCCTGACTGGGATGGAGACCTCCGCACCCTGGTGACCCCAGCAGCGGGCGAGGGTGGACATTTACTGAATCAGGAGTGGGGGCAGCGGTCGGCACAACCATCTCGCTTCCTTTAACCTATTTAGTGACTTACGCAATCTTTAAAAACACACGCACACAAACAACACGACCTCAATGGCTGGGTCCCTGGAGAGTGAAAGGTTTTGGTGGAAACAGTGATGCCGCACTCCTGTGTGGCTGGCATGCAGCTGCTGCAGCCGCCGGAGAGCCAGCGGCGCCTGACTCAGTGGAAGGAAGTGGTGTGTTTCCATCGCAGACTCAAAAACAAGGTGGTTTGAGGAACGGCTTGCGTGTCATTGGCATTTCCCTGTTATGTTTATGAATTAAGGTGGGAATAAATCTTCAGAGTTACTCTAATCTCTTCTTTTACAAGAAACCAAGAAGCCCCCAGTGGAACACAGGCAGGGGGTGTGGCAGCCCCCAGAGGTGCTGGGGAAACCCAGGGGCCGCTGCCAGGCGGGAGGATGCACGCCCAGCTCTGTGATGCTGCATCCTGGGAATGGAAGCCTGGGACCGTCCCTGCCGGCCAGCCGCTCCTTCTCCAGATGGGCAGGTGCCCAGATGGGTGGGTATCAAGGCCAGGGAGAGCCGTGGGGCTCCACGGGGGCAACCTGTGAGATGGCTCTGCAGACAGAAGCTGTGAGATCCCAGGGTGAGCGCCCAGAGCTCACCACCCCTCTGCACTGGCGTCATGGGGGATCTTTCTGAAATTGCAAGTTTTGTTTTTGTTTTCTGTTGTTTGTTAATCCTCACTGGAGGATATTTTTTTCTTTTCTTTTTTTTTTTTTTTAAGAGAGAGTGGAAGGAAGGGAGGGAGGGAGAGAGGAACATCGATGTGAGAGAGAGAAATATTGATTGGTTGACCAGGGCTGGGAGGTACATGCCCTTGACTGGGAATTGAACATGAGATCCTTCGATCCTCAGGCTGACGCTCTAATCCCCTCCAGAGGCCCTGGAGCTGGACCTTAGCTTGTGACAGTATCACCTGTTAGGGGCTCAACTGTGCCCCCCGAGTGTACATGTTGAAACCCTAACCCACCAGCCAGTTCCACATTCCCGAGTTGAGTTCCAATTTCTCCTTCAGGGAGAGAGGGCTGCATGGAGGAGAGCAGCCCAGCATGCAGTGAGGAGAACTGACTGTGCCGCAATGAGCTGATGGTTTCCGCACCGGTGGGAGATGAGCAGCTTTCCCAAATAAAGTTTGGTGAAGGCCCAGACACAACGGCCAAGGCCCCCGGGTGGTGAGGTGTCCTCTCCCTGGATGACAGCCTTCCCCCAGGTCTCCTGGCCCAGGCAGCCCCAAGAGCAGCTGCCTAGGGAGTCGCACACGGGGGTTCTTTCTGTAGGAAACTGCATGAACCGCAGTGAGCCACTCAAAGGAGCGCACTGAAAGCAGCAAGCCCGGAGGAAGCGCGTCTGCCGATGCTGTCAGGGCCGAGCCCCAGTGTTCCACTCACCTGTCTGGGTTGTGATCAGGCAGCAAAACAATGGGAGAAAAAAATCCCCACATTTTCACAAGGAGGGTTACTGGAAATTTTTCTAATAAACAGAGTCGGAAGTATAAACTCAGCAATCTTGAAACCGCCTTCTTATCATTCAATGTTGTTTCCAGAATCCTCTCTCCTGGGCACAGCATCCCCTCTAGAGGCCCTGGAGCTGGACCTTAGCTTGTGACAGTATCACCTGTTAGGGGCTCAACTGTGCCCCCCGAGTGTACATGTTGAAACCCTAACCCAGCACTTCAGTGTGGCCTCTGAGGAACTCACCCTGCAGGCACCTTACCTTGGATTCCGGCCTCCAGTCCTGGGAGAGAATAAACTGTGGTTTAAGCCCTGGCTGTGCGACTTTGTTTAGGTGGTTCTAACAAACCAATACATCATCTTTCTGAAGACGCTTTTCTTTTTTAAAAAGAAGCTTGAAGTCAGTGAGTCCCCTCACTTCATAGATGAGGAAACAGAGGTCCCCAAATCAAAAGTGACTCATCTGAGGTCACATAGTTCAGTAGCAGCCGACAAACACTGAGCATCCAGGGACCAGGCACTGTGTTAGCTCTGACAGGGTTCTTTCCCTCACAAAGGGTATGTTCTCCTGCAGGAACCAGACAATAAATACACAGGAATATGTCCTGTCAGGTGGTGCAAGTGTCCTGAGAAATAAAGCTGGGTGAGTGTGGCTCTGCTCGTTGAGTCCTCAGAGAGCCCTGAGGAGGCTGTGTGGCTGGAAGGGGAGGAGTGAGGGGAGAACTCTGGGAGGTCAAGTCAGCGCTGAAGGGGTGACCTGGTCACATGGGGAGGGCTGGGCTCTGCTGTGGGTGGTGAGGAGACTGGGGGTCTGTGAGGCCTGACACTCTGTCTCCACCACAAAGGGGTCAGCAGGGCTGCACATGGGGGCTTTTCAGGGGACAGACAGAGGAAGGCCACTGAGTCCAGAGGAGGATGAGGGTGCTGGCAGTGTGCAAATTCTGAATATATTTTTAAGGTAGAATGAATAACATTTCCTGATAGATCGAATGTGGGGTGCAATATAGGAAGAGTCAGGAAAGATTCTGGGAGTTTGGGTTGAGTGGTGGATGGAATAGGGGGAGTGGTGTGAACAATCCTTTTTCCTTCTGGGCACCTGAAGCCCTTGCAGAGCCTCGACTAGATGTGCCAGGAGAGCAGCTGCGGCCTGCCAGCCTGGAGCTGAGGCAAGTGGAGGCTGGGATATCAAAACTTGGAGTGGAGAGCAGGGGGGGGCATTTAAGATCCTCAGCTTGGACAGGTGACCATGGTGACCATGTGAGCAATGAGACCCTCGCAGGAGAGGATCAGGGAGAAGGTGAGAGGCCACGAAGAGCCCAGAGGGAGCGAGGGCTGGGAGAGGAGAGCGAAGAGCGCGGTGGGGCAGCATCTCAGGAAGCCGTGAGTGCGGACTGAGCCTTGGCTGCAGAGACACTGACACTGGGACTGAGAGTGGCCATTGGTTGTGACAGGTAGGGTTGTGGTGGTTTTGACACTGTTCTGGTGGAGATGGGGAGCTGAGAGGCGGAGGTAAACAGTGTGTGAGTGGAAAGGATCGTAAGGATCGGCAGTTCAAGGGCTTGGGTTCTCAAGAAAGCCAAGAAAAGGCGCGGCAGCTGGAAGTACGCATGGGATCCAGGAGGATCTGTAAGACAGCAGGGAGCCCGCGTGCGCTGCCAGTGAGGTCCTTCAGGAGACAGCGGAGGGTGGGAGCTGGAGGGTGGGAGCCGGTGCACAGCTGGAGTGGGGGGGATGGCACCCGGCACTGACACCCCCCAGTCATGGCCAAGGTGGGGGCGGCTGCCCCCAGGAACTCCCATGTCTTCATTGCTAAGGGAACCCAGATAATGTTGTTCACCTCTGAGAGGCCACTTCCCTCACGGGAGGCTGTGACCTGGAGGTGAACATTGTTTGGGTCTCAGTCCTCTTGCCAGGACATAGCCTGGAGCAGGCGAATGCAGGGCTGTGAGGGGCCTTCCTCACTCACCTAATGGCACACGAGACCCAGCGTTCCCTTGCTTTTTCTGACTCTGGACTTCCCTCTGTTGTAGCAGGTGTTTGGGGACCTGGAGGAAGCATGGTAAGAGGACAAGCTCCATGTTGAAGGTGGCAGTGCCTGGGTCCCTGGTGATGTCACTGGGTCCCTCAGTCATCACCAGCCTAGAGCCTCCTCTCCCAGGCTCCCACTGAGGGGAATTAACATGTCACTGCTTGTCCCAATGTCGAGGATTTGCTTTTGTCCATCAGGCACAGAGGTCAAGCTCAGCCAGGAGAAAACTGTGCTCGTTCTGTGGTCACTTGTTGTGGAGTGACCCCCTCACAGGAGTGTGAACGAGACCAAGACGTGGCCATGCCCTCAAGTGACACAAGCTGCAGGCATCAGCCAGCCTGAACCACAGGACCAGAACAGGTCTCAGTGAGTTTTACATCATCCTCTGGGTCCCCTCCGCAGGACTTGGGCAAGTCACTGACATTCTCCTGCCTCAGTTTCCTCAAATGTAAATGGAGGTTGTAGTAGTGCCTGCCTCACAGTATCCTTCTGAGGATTAAATTCTTACGTGTACAGCAGTTGACACAGTGCCCAGTCCATACTAAGTGCAATAATGTTACCTATTATCATAATTAGCCCTTGGCCTGTGCCATTTTTTCTTCTGTAAGAAATAATTAAAGATGAAAATAGCTAAAATTTATTTAAACATGTTTTAAGTGCCAGACATCGCACAGCATGCTCTATAAATATCTCATTAACCCAACCTGGTCATTGGTCCTTGAGGCCTGCTGTTTACCTTGAATCACTCGGGGTCTTTGTCTGTGGGTCAGTTTCCGCAGACTCCCAGCACCTCTCAGAGAAAACATCAGTGTGGCCCAGCTCAGCTTTGACAACACGAACCTGCAGGCCTATCCCAGGGGCTGCTCTCAGGCCATCTGCACACCTGGGGGCTGACCCACACCTCCCCTGCCCTCTCAGCCCTTCACCTCAAAGAAAGGGCTGGGACAACCGCCTCTGAGGGAAACGGGCCCAGGGCAGCAACATCACCCACCATCTCTGAGGTGCCCCCTCCCCCCTCCGCATGTACCCACACTCCTCCCTGTCCTCAGGTGGCCCAGAGGGAAGGACCCAGAACTGCTTCTCTCCACACCCACCCCACCGTGACTAAGGGGAGGCCCCTCTCCTGGGACAAACAAGCCTCTCAGGAAGTGCTGAGCAGGATGCCGTCGCCTGCTGAGGTCGGCAGCCATGGGTGGTTTTGACAGATGCGAGGACCTGGGACTGTCCTGAATGCAAGGATGCTCTTCCTGGAGCAGCCTTGTGAAGGCAGGGTCCTGGTGCCCAGCCTCTCCTCGAGTCACACTGACACTGAACAATTCACATTTCAACAACTCCAAACGCTTCCCTGGCCAAGTCTCTGTCCGGCTCAGTGACCTCCCGGGGCCCACGGCTCACTGATTTACGGCCCCCTCTGGATAGGAGTTTGAACTGGTTGAGGCAGCGCCTTGCAAAGGCTAAAGACACACCATGTGCGCCTTCTGTACCCAGAGCCATGAGCGCAGGCTCAGTCCTGTGATGCTGCCCCAACACCCCAGCAAGGCAGCCCCTCCTCCCAGGAGCCTGGCTGGGTTAGGGTTGGGGCACTGCTGAGCACCTATCCTGCTTCCTTCTACGGCTTAGGGCTCACTTACTAATCCTGCCACCAGTCCTTCAGTCCCATGGGAATGTGGTCAAATTGGACTTTCAGAACTTTAGAGACATCCTCACAATCATGCCCCAGCAGCCTCAGGCTGACAGCACTGTGCCCAGTCTATAGCTAAGAACAGGGCTTCTCAAAGATGGCTGACATTTGGTAAAGGCCATGACTGGCTGGCCGTAAAGATGCATTTGAATGGAGGGTCCAAAGCCAGGGTACTTTCCCT
The DNA here is from genome assembly GCF_963259705.1 of Myotis daubentonii. Classification (NCBI taxonomy): domain Eukaryota; kingdom Metazoa; phylum Chordata; class Mammalia; order Chiroptera; family Vespertilionidae; genus Myotis; species Myotis daubentonii. Next base: position 122,208,986 of record NC_081842.1, read on the forward strand.
GCATCAGTTGAAATGATCATACCCTTTCCTTTTTTGTCTTTTGATAAGATGAATGCCTGATTACTTTGCAAAGGTTGAGCCAACATTTCATTTCTGGTCTAAAGCCTGCTTTGTCATATTTCATACTTTTTATTGCTGGATTTGGTATGCCAATACTCTGTTAAAGATTTTAGGGTCAATGTTTATGAAGGATACGGGTCAACAAGTTTCTTTTCTTGTAATGTTTTGTCTGGTTTTGGTATCAGGATAATGCAGGAATTATAAAATGAACTGGGAAGTGTTCTTGTCTATATTCTGAAAGAGTTGGCTATTTTATAAGAATTTAATTCTTCTTTAAATGTTTAGTAGAATTTACCAGTGAACTCATTGAGACCTAGAGGTTTCTTTATATGGAAAGATTTTAAACTGTGAACTCAATTTCTGTGCATGTGTGGGGGAGGGGCATTCTTTCTTTTTATTGAATTTATTGGGGTGACTCTGTTACCAAATTATACACAGGTTTAGGTGCACAATTACACAACACATTACCTGTACATTGTATTGTATGTTCAGCTCTCTATGTCAAGTCTCCTTCTATCACCATTTGAACTCAATTTCTTTAATAGATATAGAACTATTTAGGTTACCTAATTCTTCTTGAGTGAGTTTTAGTAGTTTGTCTTTCAAGGAATTTGTCCATTTCACCCATGATATCAAATTTATTGGCATAAAGTTGTTCATAATATTCCTTATTACCTTTATGTCCATAAAACCAGGAGTAATGGTCCCTCTTTCATCCCTGACATTGGTAATTGTGTCTTCTCTCTTTTTCCTATATCAATCACTCTGGCTATAGATTTATCAATTTTATTGATTTTTTTCAAAGAACTAGATTTTGGTTGTATTGATTTTTTTCTATTGCTTTTCTTGTTTTAAATTTCATCCACTTCTGCTCTCATATTGATTATTTCCTCCCTGGTGTTTGCTCTGGATTAAGGTGGAAGCTTAGAGGACCAACCTGAGACCTTTCCTGTTTTTCTCACTAGCACGTAATGTTCTCCGCTTCCCTTCCCACTCTGCTTTACCGTGTCCCACAGATTCTGATGTACTGGATTGTATTTTTAGTCACTTCCAAGTATTTTCTAAGTTACCTTTGGATTTCCTTTTTACCTATAGTATACTGAGAAGTATGTTGTTTCATTTCCAAGTATTTGAGGATTTCCAGATATCTTTCTGTTTGGGATTTTTTGTTTAGTTCCACTTTGGCCAGAGAACATTTTGGATGTCACAGTGAGTGGAGGCTATTGCTGGCTTTCAGTGAGTGTGCTGGGCCAGGAACACTGAATCTCCTGTGGGTCCTATGATGCACAGGATAGTGCTATATGGCAAAGGAGTGTCAAGCCTATGGTGTGAACAGCACTCCTTTTTAAAAATCCTCACTCGAGGATATTTTCCCCCCTTTTTATTAGAAAGAGAGAGAGAGAATGGAGGAGGGGGAGAGAAACATTGATGTGACAGAGACACATCGTTTCATTATCTCCCCTTCACACCCTGACTGGGGCTGGGGATTGAACCTACAACTGAGGTATGTTCCCTTAACTGGGAATTCAACACAGGGCCCTTCAGTCCATGGGTCAACACTCTAACCACTGAGCAAAACTGGCCAGGGCAACAGCATCCCTTTGAAAGCTCCCAGAGTAAAGTCTGGGAGATGGCAGGGGAAGTTGGAATCAAGGGCACAGTGAAAAGGTAGACCTAAGACAGAAAAGGAGATAGATTTTCGGTAAACAAGAAGTAAAGAAGGGATGGAGGTAATTTTTAGGTAAAGGTTAAAGGTTCCAGAAAATCATGCCTGGAGACCAATAAAGGGGAGAGAAGGTTGTCTAGAAATAAAGAAGAAGAAAGTTGAGCAGATGGCCTGAAGGCAGAGGTGAAGTTGGTTATCTAGTTTCATCTTTTTGCATGGGTCTGTCCAGTTTTCCCAACACCATTTGTTGACAAGGCTGTCTTTGCTCCATTGTATGTTCTTGCCTCCTTTGTCAAATATTAATTGATTATAATGCTGTGGGTCAATTTCTGGGGTTTCTGTTCTGATTCACTGGTCTGTATGCCTGTTCTTGTGCCAATACCAGGGTGTTTTTATTATAATGGCTTTGTAGTATAGTTTGACATCTGGTATTGTGATCCCTCAAACTTCACTTTTCTTTCTCAAGATTGCTGCAAATATTAGGAGTCTTTTATGGTTCCATGTAAATTTTTGGAGTATTTGTTCTAGTTATGCAAAGTATGCCATTGGTATTTTAATAGGAATTGCATTGACTCTATAGATCGCTTCGGGTAGCATAGACATTTTAATGATGTTAACTCTTCCAATCCATGAACATGATATATGTTTCCATTTGTTTGTATCTTCCTCTATTTCTTTTTTCAATGTCTTATAGTTTTCCAAGTACAGGTCTTTTCTCTCCTTGGTTAAGTTTATTCCTAAGTATCTTTTTTTTTTTTTTATTGTTGCAATGGCAGATGGGATTGTTTGTTTTTTTAGTTTCTCTTAGTTTTGTTAGAGTTCATTATTAGTGTGTAAAAATGCCATTGATTTCTGGATGTTGATTTTGTATCCTGCTACCTTGCCAAATTAATTTATTAGTCTAGTAGTTTCCTGGTGGAGTCTTTAGGGTTTTCTATGTACAATATCATGACATCTGCGAATAATGACAATTTTACTTCCTCGTTTCCAATTTGGATGCCTTTTATTTCTTCTTATTGTCTGATACATGGAGGCTAAATAGTATGTTATTAAACAATGAGATCAAGCAAGAAATTAAAAACTTTCTGGAAACAAATGAAAATGAACACATGTCCACGCAAAACCTATGGGACATGGTGAAAGCAGTCCTGAGAGGGAAGTTCATGTCATTACAGGCCCACCTCAAGAAATAAGAAAAAGCACTAATAAACTATCTAATCCTACAACTAAATTAATTGGAAAAAGAACAGCAAGAAAAGCCCAGAGGGAGTTAAAGGAAGGAAATTATAAAAATCAGAGTGGAAATAAATGATACTAAAAAGCAATATAAAAGATCCATGAATCCAAGAGCTGGTTCTTTGAAAAGATAAACAAGATTGATGAACCCCTAGCCAGGCTCATTAAGAAACAAAGAGAGATGATGCAAATAAAATCAGAAATGAACTTGATGATATCACAACAGACACCTCAGAAATACAAAAGTTCATAAGCAGATACGATGAACAACTAGATGCCAACAAACTGGAAAACCTGTGCAAAATGGACAAATTTCGAGAAACATACAATCTTCCAAAACTCAATCAGGAAGAATCAGAAAACCTGAGTAGGCCAATAACAACTGATGAAAATGAAACAGTAATTTAAAAAACTCCCAGCAGACAGAAGTCCTGAACTGGATGGATTTACAGGAGAATTTTACCAAACATTCAAAGAAGAACTAACACCTATCCTCCTCAAATTATTCCAAAAATTTCAAGAGGAAGGAGCATTTCCAAAATCTCTTTTTTGAAGCCAGTATTATCCTAATTCAAAAATCAGGTAAAGACACTACAAAGGAAGAAAACTACAGGCCAATATCCTTGATGAACACAGTTGCTAAAACCCTCAACAAAATACTAGCAAATCAGATCCAACTATATATTAAAAAGATCATATATCATGATCAAGTGAAATTTATTCTGGGTATGCAAGACTGGTACAATGTTTTCAAATCAATAAATGTGATACATCACATAAACAAATTGAAAGATAAAAACCACATGATCATATCAAGAGATGCAGAAAAAGCATTTGACAAAATCCAGCACCCTTTTTTGATAAAAACTCTCAGGAAAGTGGGAATAGAAGGATCATACCTCAACATAATAAAGGCCATATATGACAAATCTGCAGTCAACATAATAGTTAGTGGTCAATAACTAAAAGAATTTCCCTTAAAAACAGGAACAAGACAGATGTCCACTTTCACCACTCTTATTCAACATAGTACTGGAAGAAGTGCTAGCGACAGCAATCAGACAATAAGTAGATTTTCCTTTAGAATGCCATTCCCCTCACATCAGGGTACGGAGATAGTGATGAGTAGGCAGAATCCAAGAAACCCTGTGTAGCAAAGATGGGCCCACAGGTGACTGACCAGGGAAGGGGAGGAAAGTGAAAGTGACAAATTCAAAACTCTTTCAAGATAAGTCGGTGGGGGGGGGGGAGGGCGATCTTTGAAGGGCAAGCACATAGACCACAAAAGGAAAATGAAGGAGAGAAGCAAACCGATCTGGTGTGAAAAGTCTGGCTTTGAAATTCAAAAATGTTAAATTTGGTTAGCAGTGTAGATATCCCAAAGCAGTTGGAGACAGAAGAAAGAGGATCCTTTGTTGTAGGGAGCATTCACACAGTGAGTTCACCCAGGGCCACACCACTCTGAGTCAGGAGAAGTGCCTGTGGGAAAGAAATCAGGAGCACGCAGATGTGCCAGCAGTGAGGGCCTGTGGCACGGAGCTTCCAACTCCACCACTCTGCATTCATCCTTACCTCTGACCAGCATGACACTTTGCATAGTGTAGATACTGAAGAAAAGTTATTGAAAGCAGTGACTAAAGGAACGAGAATAAATCGTCTGGTAAAATTCTGGCTTAGACACAATAGGTGTAAGCAGAAGAGGGTGTGCTTGTTACAGCATCTTGGGAATCTGCCCCCAACCCAGTCCCATCTGGAGACCAGCAAGCCAGTGACAAGAAAGCAGAGTGAGGACTCTGAGGTGGTTTAGTCAGTTAACAGTGTGAAGTTGAGCAGGGCACAGTTTTAGTGAAGTTCCTAGAGCTAATTGGAGAGAGTATGAGCAAAAGTTCAGTTCTGAGTGCCTTTCCAAACCACTTCCCCTGCTCCTAGGCCTGTTTTAGACAGAAGCCACTCCCTCTCAGTCTTCTGGTGGCAATAGAAAGAGCTGCTTGGCCATTATTCACTTGTACTTCCAGCAGGTTTAGAAAGTGGTCCTCAATTTTTTTGCCAACTATTTTGAAATAATTTTAGACTTAATGGAAGAGTTGCACAGATAGTATAGTGTCCATTTACCCTTCACCTAGTTTCCCCAAGTTAATATATTACATAAGGATGCGAATTAACACATTATTACTATAAAAATATAGATTTTTATTCAATCTGACTTGTGTCAGTGAAAGCCACTATTGTGCCATTTGCCGGGAGATCATGCTGTCACAACTGACCGAAGGGCTCCTTCAACACACTCCTCTCCCCAGCGTCCTGCAGTTGTCAGCTCTTGAGGTTCTGGCTGCAGCTCAGGGGATGGAGAGGAGCCAGACCTAGCATTTATCACAGCAAATAAAACCTGAAGAAGTTCTGAGAAAGGGTAGCAACTGAATGAAGGAGGCAGATGGAAAGAGGATGGGAACCCAGGGGCAGGTGCAGGAAGGCGGGGGAAGGAGTATTCTTGCCCTTGACATCCCTGCTCTCCTGCCTCTGGCTTCCCCAGCTGAAGCAGTGAAAGTGCTAGCACACCAACTCTGAGGGTGTGGGTTACTGGGGGAAGAGACTAGCTATCTGATAGAGAGATAATGGTTGTGAAGTACTTTACAGTTTACAAACTTTTTCACAAAATGACTAAAGCATGTCCAGAGCTTGACTAATTACAGGGTAGTCTTAGAGCCCCAAGGTGCCTCAGAGAGAATGGGGCTCAGTCCGCATATCTGAGGATGTAGAGAGAGAGGATCAGGCTCAGCTCTGCAGGCCAGAGGAAAGGCGCTAGTCCAGAGAGGCTCCCGAGCTGCTTCCATGATGCCATCTGCCTTCTGATTTCCAATCCTATTTTTGCTCTACTTGATATTTTCACTCACATCTCCAGAATACCCAACTTAGGTGTTAAAACTCACATCTAAGGAAATGAAATGGTATGATCTGATTTTTTATTGTTCTTGTTAATCTTTCTGTGAGAATATTTTTTCCATGATTGTAGAGAGGGTGGGAGGGAGGGAGGGAGAATGGGAGGAGAGAGAGAGAGAGAGAGAGAGAGAGAGAGAGGCATCCATTGATTGCCTCCTGCATGCTCACATACCCCTACCAGGCGGGGGATGGAACCTGCAACCCAGGTTGGCACCCAATGGGGGAATCAAACTGCAACCCCTGGGTTCACTAGTTGGAGCTCTAACCGCTTAGCACACTGGCCAGGGCATGACCTGCTCTTGATGGTGTCTTTTCAGTTGAGATTTGGGTCAGTGCACAGAATTGGAGTCTTTATACTGAGGTCACTGGAAGGAAACTATACCAAAAAAAAAGGAGTTCGGTGTTGAATCAGGAAGGGAGAGTTAGAAAACACAGGATTTTGAAATGTGGAATTTTAGCTCTTACATCATTGGAAGGCCATGCATGTGCTCAGAGATGGTAGCTTGGAGTTCTCTAAAACCCTGACCTTCCACAGGAATTTTTTTTGCCTAATAACTTTCAGGTATCTCCTTGTTTTTCCATGTTCTTTAAATGAGTAGCTACATGTTTTTAGAATATCCCAAATTACTAGAATCTCATTTATGAGGGCAGTTATCAAATACATTGCCTATTTTTTTCTTTTAAAAAAAATATTGAGAGCATTATAGATGTCCCCCTTTTTGACCCCATTTCCCCTCTCCACCCAGTTTCTGCCCCTGCCCACTCTCTCTGAAAATCAATGGAGAAAATATCCTCAGATGAGGATTAACAACAACAAAAAATGCCTTAAACCCTTGGCATTTTAATTATGAAGTGTCTTAGTGTGGACCTCTTTGGGTTTATCTTGTTTGGAACTTTATGTGCTTCCTGGACTTGTAATTCTATTTCTTTCACCAGGCAGGGGAAGTTTTCTGTCATTATTTCTTCAAATAGGTTTTCAATATCTTGCCCTCTTTCTTCTCCTTCTGGTACCCCCATAATGAGAATATTGGTACACTTGAAGTTGTTCCTGAGGCTCCTTACACTATCTTCATATTTTTAGATTCTTTTTTCTTTTTGCTCTTCTGGTTGGGTGTTTTATGCTTCCTCAAATTCCAAATCGCTGATTTGATTCTTGGTATCCTCTACTCTACTGTTGATTCCCTGTAAATTATTCTTAATTTCTGTTAGTGTATCATTTATTTCTGACTGGTACCTTTTCACATCTTTGATGTCCTCACTAATTTCCTTAAAATTCTCACTAAGATAATTGAAATTCTCACTTAAGTAAGTCCCTTGAAGCTATCATTGATATCCTTGAGCATTTTTGTAACCATTGTTTTTGAACTCTGTATCTAGTAGTTTGCTTGCTTCCATTTAATTTAATTATTTTTCTGGAGGTTTCTTCTGTTCTTTCATTTGTTACATGTTTCTTTGTCTCTGTGTTTATCTCTCTATAATATGTAGAGCTGCTATGTCTCCTGGAATTGGTAGAGTGGCCTTGTGTAGTTGGTGTCCTGTAGGGCCCAGTGGCTCAGCCTCTCCAGTCACCTGAGCTGGGCACTCTAGGTGCACCCGTGGGCTGTGTGCACAGTCTTATTGTAGTTGAGCCTTGATTGCTGTTGGTGTCAATTGGCTATGAGGACCAGCTGCATCTACAATGGAAGAACTGATGTACACAAGACTCCCTATGGAGTAGGTCTTGCTTCAGTGGGACTTTGGTGCTCACTGAACCTGCCTCTTCAATGTGTCACTGTGGATGGTAGATTTGTAATCTGGTGTGGTCTGAAGCTGTCCACTGGGTGCACTGGCTTTGAGGCCTTCCAGGAGGTACAAAGTCAGTCAGTGCTTGGGGCCACCTGACAGGAGTTACAGAGAGATCTGCCGATAACTGCTATTTGTATTGGGTTTGGAAGTACCCAGGGAAGGCCATGCTGTGAAACAAGGCAGGATGGTGCTATTGTAGGCTCTTATTAATAGGTATGGGACACACTTATGCCAGCTGATGCTTGTTTGAGAGATTTTAGGAAAGTCTGAAGCCTGAGCTTGATGACAGGCCATTTATATGGAAAAGCCACTGCAAACAGCTTGGGTGGGTTATAAATTGGGTGGGGTGTGGTCTCAGGGAATCATCAGGGCAGAAAAAAGTGTGAGCCAGGTTGATGGCGATTCAGATATGGCCCCTGCCAGTCAGCTCTGCAATGGGGAATGTTACAGCATATGAACAATAACCACTGTGAGCACCCCTGTTTGGGAGAAAGCTGCCCTGAATTCTTGCTCTGATACCAGACAATCCAGTTCCTCCCTATATGTCTCTGAATCCCCAAAGTTTCTGCCCCAGCACTGGAAATCAGAGGGAATGAGTCTGAGTAAGTCTGTGTGCCAATACTTTAAGGGGAACTGCTTGGGACTCCAGCAGTCCCCATGTCACTCAGCCACAATCCCCACTAATTTTTACAGTCCAAAGTTACGTGGACTTCTCTTCACAGCACTGGAAGCCTGGGCTGAGGGGTCTGGTGAGTGTTGGCACTGCTTACTTCTCACAGGAGGCCTCTGCAACCAAGATATCCCTCCTGATTAAAACAACCCCACATGTGGGTGTTGGACCAGCCTGTTCTATGCCTCTGCCCCTTCTGCTAGTATCAATGTGCTTTCTTCTTTATTTCTCTAGTTGTAGGACTTCCATTCAGCCAGATTTTAGGCAGTTCTCAACGATATGGGTGAAATCATATGGTACTTGTCCTTTTCTGTCTGACTTATTTCACTTAACATGATACTCTCAAGATCTATCCATGTTGTCCCAAATAGCAGTATTTTATCCTTTCTAATGGCTCAGTAGTAGTCCATTGTGTATATGTTCCACATCTTCTTTATCCAATCATCCATCGAAGGACACTAAGATTGTTTCCATGTCTTGGCTACCATAACATGCTGTAGGGGTACATATATCTTTACAAATAAGCGTTTTCAAATTGTTCGTCTAGATACCAGAAAAGGAATTGCTAGGTCACATAGTATCTCTATTCTTAATTGTTTTAGAAACCTCCATACTGTTTTCCATAGTGGTTGTGCCAGTTTACATTTCCATGAGCAGTGAATGATGGTTCCTTTTTCTCTACAACCTCTCCAACACTTGTTATCACTTGTCTTGTTCATAATAGCCATTCTAACAGGTGTGAGGTGGTATCTCTTTGGAATTTTTACTTTAAATTCCCTTATAGCTAGTGAAGTTGAGGATTTTATTTTTTTTTAATAAATCTGTTGGCCATTTGTATGTCTTCTTGGGAGAAGTGTCTTTTCAGGTCCTCTGCCCACTTTTTAATTGGATTGTTTTTGTTGTTGAGTTGTTGTGTTCTTTATATATTTTGGGTGTTAGCCCTTTATTAGAGGTATTGTTTACAAATATTTTCTCCCATTTGTTTAGTTGCCTTTTTATTTTGTTAATGGTTTCTTTTGCTGTGCTTACTCCATTTTAAGCTAATGTTTGTGTGTGGTGTGACATAGCAGTCTAGTTTCATTCTTTTGCATGTGGCTTTCCAATTCTCCCATCATCATTTATTAAAGAGTCTTTCCTTTCTCCATTGTATGTTTTTAGCTCTGTTGTTGAAAATTAGTTGTCCATACTCGCATGGGTTTATTTTGGATATCTCAGTTCTGTTCCATTGGTCTGCATATTTGTTTTCTGCCAATACCATGCTGTTTTGATTATTGTAGCTTTGTGGTTTAATTTGAATTCAGGGAGCATGTAACCTCTGGCCATGTTCTTTGTTCTAAGAATGGCTTTGGCTATTTGGCATCTTCTGTTGTCCCATAAAATTTTGATTAAAATATTCAATAACATGGGTATAGAAGGAAAGTACCTCAACATAATAAAGGCAATATATGACAAACCATCAGCAGCTAATATCATACTCAAAGATAAAAAACTGCCAAACCGGTTTGGCTCAGTGGATAGAGCGTTGACCTGTGGACTGAGAGGTCCCAGGTTTGATTCTGGTCAAGGGCATGTACCTTGGTTGCAGGCACATCCCCAGTGGGAGTGTGCAGGAGGCAGCTGATCGATGTTTCTCTCTCATCGATGTTTCTAGCTCTCTATCCCTCTCCCTTCCTCTCTGTAAAAAATCAATAAAATATATTTTTTTAAAAAAGATAAAAAACTGAAAGCTTTTCTCTAAGATCAGGGACAGGACAAGGATGCCCACTTTCACCCTGATATTAACATCATAATGGAAGTCCTAGAGCAATCAGGCAAGAGAAAGTATTAAAATGCATCCAAACTGGGATTGAAGAACTATTTCTATTTGCAGATGGCATGATTTTTTATATAGAAAACCCTAAAGACTCCACCAAAATACTGTTATAAACAATAACCAGATACAGTGATGGTGTAGGATACAAAATTAACGTACAAAAAACCCATTGCATTCCTATATACTAACAATGTAAAATGAGAAGAAGAAAACAAACCCATTTGCAATTCTAACAAAAAGAATAAAACATCTAGTAATAAACCTAACACAAGGTATGAAGGACTAATACCTTGAAAACTATAAGACATTGTTGAAGGAAATTGAAGACACAAAGAAATGGAAAGATATTCTATGTTCATGGGTTGGAAGAATCAACATAGTTAAAATGGCCATATCACCTAAAGCAATATACAGCTTTAATGCAATCCTCATCAAAATCCCAATGGATTTTTCAAAGAATCACTTTTTTTAAAAAAAAAAACACAGACTCTTCACACCACAGTCCATTTAGCTTGGCTCTGAGCACCCAGGCTGGGCTCTCATACTCACCGTATGTGGGAACCCTAATCAGTCAGTGTACACCGGATGTTCAAGGCCAATCTGAGCACAGAAATCCTACTCAGGATGTTCAAGGCCAAATTGCCATGGGCAGGTCCAAGAACACAGCAGTTTCACTGTATACACTGCTTAGGCATGCCTTTCTGTAACCCAGATATTGAGGTCACTATTTGGCAAGAAGCCTCTTTTGTCTAAGTTACTATAAAGTATGTTACTAATCAGCCAGTGTGGCTGGCTCCTGTATAGCTCCTAAGTTGGGGGCTGCATTGTGAGTAAGATGTATTACTGACCAGCTGGTGCTGGCTGTTTTTACTAGGATAGCTCCTGTGTTTGCTACTGTATTAGCAAGGACTGCTTTACTGGACTCTTTGTCTAATGGCTCCTTAGTAGCAATAGCTACTTGGGCTATGATAAAGATAGTCTTATAGGCCTACAACTTCTATGTCTTCTCTGTCCAATACCCAGCATCCAAGGAGGTCCAGCCCCTGGCAGAGGGACTCAGACCCAACAATTAGTGTAGTAGAGCAGGATAAAGGAATGAGTACTCCCACAATTGGTGCAGTGAGCAGAATCAAGGAAGAACTCACTCCAACACCACAGCTGCTTCCATCTGTTTGTGCAGATGACTTGAATTGCTGTTTGAGCAGACACTGCTTATATAAAGAAAACTTTATACAGGATCTCCTCAAAAAGCATAAAAAGGCAAACCAATCTTATATTAGCAAATTCACCCTTCCCTTTTAAAAAGAAGCTGGAAGTCAGGTGGAGTGAGGGAGGACAACTGTCCACATCCATGCTTCTTTAGCTAAGTAATTTCAGAAATGTCAGGTGCTTTGGTAGTGTTCTTCAGATGCCTCATGCTCCTGTCTCCTTCCAGGCACGTCCTCTTAATGCCTTGCTCACTGCCATATGTGCTCTATCTGTGCTGGTTTCCTCTTCCCTGAGACACACGGCTGCTCTCACACACCCCCACCTAGGGGGTTTGCGCTTGGCTCTCCAGGGCTCCATGCTCATAGTGAGCTGGTTGGAGGAGAGGTTGCAATCATCAGCCTCTTCATAAATATATGCCAAAAGCTTGGCTAGCATTGTTCAGTTTCATCAACATGCTAGCCTATGGTGTGGCCACGGCATTTAACAAAATAATTTAAGATCCTTGCACAAAGATACAGAGTAGAAGGAAACTCTTTTAGGGTGATAATTATGTGGAAATAGTGCTAACAAGGGGGAATGAGGGCAGTGAGCCAGCCAGTTCATATTATTTTGGATCCAAATGAGGTGACACTCTAAAGTTGTGTGACTCAGTTTCTTTGTGGTTCATAAGTTGGTTCTGAGAGCATTTCCAAAAATTAAAATAAGCAATAACAATGCTTTGACATTGAGGCAGCAGATCTGCTGTCCACCCAGGCTGTGTCATTATCTCTATAAACTTGACACTGCCGTCCTGTTGAAGCAGAGCCCTTAGCAGCATAAGGCCTAACAGCGGGCTATTTCCTCAGGCAGGACTGAAACTTTGTCTCCTTATCCCTAAACCAGAGGCAGGACTGAAGCTTTGTCTCCTTATCCCTAAACTAGAGGCCAGAAGTTCATGCATGGGTAGGGTCCCTAGGCCTGGCCGGCAATCAGGGCTGATTGAGGCCTTCCAGCTGCTGGCTGGGGCCTTCCTTCCCTGGCTGCCGGCTGCCAGCCAGGGAGCTTCCTTTATTCTGCGCCACCCCCTGATGGTCAGTGCACATCAAACTCCCAGTCTCCTGGTTGAACTCCTGAGAGAACACTTTGCATACTAGTCATATATATCTATATATATCTATATATAGATATAGATCAGGGGTCCTCAAACTACGGCCCGCGGGCCACATGCAAATACAAATATTGTATTTGTTCCCGTTTTGTTTTTTTACTTCAAAATAAGATATGTGCAGTGTGCATAGGAATTTGTTCATAGTTTTTTTTTTAAACTATAGTCTGGCCCTCCAACGGTCTGAGGGACAGTGAACTGGCCCCCTGTTTAAAAAGTTTGAAGACCCCTGATATAAATAGATAGATATAGAGATATAGATATAAATATATAAATATCTTTGTATAATTGGTTTATCAACTATTATATTGAAATATCCTATATAATAAAAGGCTAATACGCAAATCGACCAAATGGCGGAATGAACAGTTGCTATGACACACACTGATCACCAGGGGGCAGACGCATAATGCAGGAGTTGCCCTTGGTGGTAAGTGTGCTTTCACAGGGGGAGCACCACTCAGCCAGAAGCCAGGCTCACGGCTGGCGAATGCAGCAGTGGTGGTGAGAGCCTCTCCTGCCTCTGCAACAGAGCTAAGGGAGTGGGCCTAAGCCAGCAGGCAGACATCCCTCAAGGGCTCCCAGACTGCAAAAGGGCACAGGCAAGGCTGGGGGACCCCGCAGAGTGCACAAATTTTTGTGCACTGGGCCTCTAGTCCTATATAATAAAAGGCTAATATACAAATTGACCAAACAGCCAAATGACCGGTCGCTATGATGCACACTGACCACCAGGGGGCAGACACTCAACACAGGAGTTGCCTCCTGGTGGTCAGTGTGCTCCCACAGGGGGATGCCACTCAGCCAGTAGCCGAGCTCACAGCTGGCAAGTGCAGCGGCAGTGGCGAGAGGTCCCAGACTGCAAGAGGGCTCAGGTCGGGGTGAGGGATCTCCCTCCCCACTGCACGAATGTACATCAGGCCTCTAGTTGTGTTATAAATTACATGGAAGGCAGAATTTGTTTTAATGTATATGTTCTGATGTGGGTTTTAAAACATTCTTTCTAAACACCAGTCTCTAAAAAGCACCCTCTCTTTAAAAAGGGCCTAGAGCAAGCATGTCAAACTCAAAGTCTAACATGGGCCAAATAGATAAGGTTTAGGTTTATGTGGGCTGCAAAAAACAAAAGCTTCAATTTTCATATAAATGTATGTTTATTTCAATATAGACATGCTGAATATAAAGGGCTGAAATAAATGAGTAATCGTTAACATGAAATAATAGAACATTTTAATAAAAATTAATATTTTTTATTAAACATTAACTTGCCAGACACTGAGTAACTGCACAAATTAATAAGCATAATGCAAATAAACCTATTTTTCTTGTTCTCCAAAAGTGAAATATTTCCTGTTGTGCACACCATCAAGTCAGTACAAGACTAATGATGTGGCAATCGGCTGCTATTTGCTGCTGGTTATTAGTGGAGAGAAATGGTGTGCCTGCCTGTAAGGCATGTAAGGGAAATGAATGCAACATGATTATAGTAATCAGTCATTAGCAAACGTTGTAGTTCATTATTAATAATTATGTACAACAGGATATTGTAAAAATTAAGTTATGAAATTTTTATTAAATCAGTTCTTATAAACCGTTATATTGGCTGGGCCGCAAAAAAATTCCTTGTGGGCCATGAGTTTGACTGCTTGGCCTAGAGTTTCCAGGAATTCACTTAATGGTCTGAAGCTAGGAGCAGATCACAAGGAGCTGTTTTTAGAGGAGGGTAGAAGGAGCCCATTGTTCCTGAGGTTCTGTGCGGCTGTCTTCCCCCCATGACCAGAGTGCTCTAAGGGAAATGGTTTGAATGCAGTGAGACTCAGTGGGTCTTGATTTTATTTCAGCCGTTTGACCAGCTAGTTTTGTGATCACAGGAAGCATCAATTTCTTCTGGCTTCAGTTTCCCCTTGGTAAAGTCCAGACGTAAAAGTATTGATTTGGCTCCCTTCACAATGAGTAAAAATTCTTGTGTCTATGGAAAACAGTATAGAGTTGCCTCAAAAAATTAAAAGTGGAAATTCTGTTTGACCTAGCGATTTCACTTCTGGGAATATATCCTAAAAACTCCAAAACACCAATCACAAAGTACATATGCACCCCTAAGTTCATAGCAGCATTATTTATAATAGCTAAGATTTGGAAACAGCCTGAGTGCCCATCAGCAGATGAATGGATAGAGTAGCTGTGGGATATTTCTATGGAATACTATGCAGCTGTAAAAAAGAAGGATCGCTTACCCTTTGGGACAGCATGGATGGACCTGGAAAATATGCTAAGTGAAATAAGCCAACCTGAGAAAGACAAACATCACATGATCTCACTTATTTGTGGAATCTAATGAACAAAATGAATTGACCAACAAAATAAGACCTGAAGCATGGAGGCATGGCACAGACCGACATACCTCGATGTGGGGTTGGGGAGATGAGAAGAGATAAAGCAAACAACATGTATCCTTACACACATCATAGCCCATGGACATGGGCAATAGGATGATGACCTGGGGAGGTGGTTAGGGTCTGGGAATGGGAGACACCTGTTAATATTATCAACAATAAAAATATATTTAAAAACCTTCTGTGTGAAGGTTCTTGGAAAAGTGCAGTGTGCCGTGCCTATGAAAGGTGATGTGTGAATAGAAACTAAGGTGAAATATAGGCACACATGTGGCTCAGGAGCCAACCTTTTATGATATTGCTGTGTATGATGAATTGTTATTTGTACGTGTGAATAATTAGCTTGTTATAAAACAGTAAACAGATCTCACATCACTGTGCCTCACTAACTGCAACAGTATTTCTCCCAGAAATGCTAGGAGATAAATTAGTAAAAACTAAAGTGGCATCAGGTGATGAAGTTGGTTTGTGGCATTTCCCCCTAAAAATTCTAGGACACCAATCACTTTTGTTTAAAAAAAGGAATGAACTTTTATATCTATTATTGATTTCAGAGAGGAAGGGAGAGGAAGAGAGAGATAGAAACATCAACGATGACAGCGAATCATTGATGGGCTGCCTCCTGCACACTTCCTTCTAGGGATCGAGCCCACAACCCATGCATGTGCCCTAAACAGGAATCGAACCCAGGACCCTTCAGTTCATAGGCTGATGCTCTATCAACTGAGCCAAACCAGCTAGGGTGACACTGATCACTTTAAATGGAAAAGTTTGAATACATTTTCTAAAACGTGAACTTTTATGTAATCCTTTTCTTTTGAATTTGCCCCAGAGCTTGAGTCACTCTGCAGACCTGTCTCTGAGACCTGCCCCTCAGGCCAGGTGCTCCTCACTCTGTCCTGACCCCTACTTGTAGATATGATCTCAGTCGTTCCCAGCTTCAGTTAATCTACAAGCTGACTGATTTCTTCTTGTGCTCACAGCCATGGGAATGCTCAGTGGTACATCCAATTTCTTTAGATCCAGGGAACTGGGATACACATCTAATTTGTCCAACTAGATTTGTGCTAGTTGAAACAGAGCTAAATGTGATTCATCTCTGTAACTTCATGGAACCTGAGAATCACCAGCCTACCCAGGGTTACGCTTCATTTCTGTCTTTGGAGTCTGGCATGTTTGGGTTCATGTTTTTGCTGTGATTTTGTGACGTTTGAAGGTGACCCTCATCCCGTAATATTTGCCTAGCATTATGTCAAGAAGTACAGATGGAGGTCAAGTGCACAAGTTTTAGATTGAAATCCTAGCTTTGTTCTAATTAGTTTTGAGGCCTTGGGCATGTTATTTGACCTCTGTACCTCAGTTTCCTCGTGTGTAAAATGGGGATAAGAGTATAGATCTAAAAAGGCTGCTGTGAGAATAGGAGCTAATACATGTGAACTTAGGACAATGTATGAGTAAAAGCTCAATGTTACCAAGGTGCCAAGGGACATAACATGCCTTTGAGGATGTGTCACAGAATCGGGAAAGTGGATGCTGAAACCTTACACTGATGCTCTAACCTGGCGCACCTCAGAACCACCAAGGAGTTAGGCAGAGCAAAGCTGTTGGGCCCTCTCTCGTCCCTCGGTGATTTCAATGCACACCAACGTTTGAGCACCTCTTCTGTAGACAAAGCTGGATTATTCCCCTTCACAAAACTAGAGTAAGTCTCTTCTTCCTCCTGAAATTCCTCAACCAGTGGGAGCTAGTGGAGGAGTGTGAAGTGTAGGGCGAGGGTTGACTCTCCCAAAAGCTGTGCAGGAGGCAAACCCAAGGACTGCCGTGCAGGGAACATCATCATTTGTGTCACTAACAACAGCAAAGCAACAGCTCTATTCTTAGTCACAGTGGCTTTTCTGAAAGGTTCTGATTAGGACCCTACATTTCAAAACCCATTTGTCATTCAAATTGTCACTGCAGATAATATGTCACGAATCTCTTATACATAATGGGATTTCATGTTGTGACTTGGTTCTGTCAAACAGAATAATAAGCCTTAAAATTTCATATGTGCTCATTTTCTCCTTCTCAAAAGGATCTTTCTTTTTTGACGAGGATTGTTTAAGTTCTGTCTGAAGTGACTGGCAGGACTGAAGTGGGTGGGGGAAGGGCTCACCAGCCCTGAGGAGCTGTTTCCTGCTGGTTATGTTCACAGGAGTTCTAGGGAGCTGGTGAGGAGAGGCTTTCTCATGGGAGACGTGCACTTCTCACAGGTTCTCCGCTGGCTGTGTTCAGGAACTCAGTTCGATCACAGAATTATTTTATTAAAAAGCAGATATATGTTTCATTGTGCTTCCCTCTTCATTCCTATTGTCTGTGCTCTCTTCTCTTTTATTAAACTTTGATCAATCTCACCAGATTTTGTCTCCCATAATCCAGTTTAAAATTTACTCAGGGAACCAACTTTTAGACTGGTTAATTTGATCATCTCTATACTATCTTTGTTTTCTGCCACTTTCATTTATTTTATTATTTCCTTCCCTCAACTTTCTTTGGGCTCATTCATTTTTTAAACTTTTTAATTTCATGCTTAGCTTATGTTCAATCTCTTTAGCTGCATTTCACATTTTGATGTGAAATTTTTCATTATTGTTCAACTCTGAACATTTTTTCTAATTTTTGTGATGGTTTCTTTTTTGACCAATGTGTTCTTCAGAAATCTGTTCTAAAATTTCCAAACATAAATGGGTTTTACAAATTATCTTCTTGTTACTGATTTCTAATTTTATTGTGGTTAGAGAACTTTATGCTGACTCTTGGTTATTTCTTGAAACTTACTTTGTGGCTAGTATGTGGTTAATTCTCTAATTTATGATTACAGGGCTATACGAATTTCTGTCTTATTAAGTTTTCTAATTGTGCTTTTCAAATTTTCCTTAAATTTTATAATTTTGTCTGCTTAATCCATTAATACTGAGAAAATGTGTTTAAAAACTACCAATATAGTTGTGATCGTCAACCCACCAATTTTAAAATTATATATCTTAAAGTTATCATTATTAAGTGTACCTAAGTTTAGAATATTTTATCTTCTTGGCAAATTACTATACATATCATTAAGAGTAGCCATTTATGTTCCTAAATACACTTGCTACCAAAAGAGCACCATGAGCTTTCTTTTCATCAACAGTTTCCTGGTTTGTTTATTTACTTTTGACTGGTATGCTTTTGTTTTCACTCTTTACGAGTCTTTAATGTTTTAGGACCCAGAAATGACATATATCTTAAAACACCACATAGATGATATTTTAGCTGAAAAATAGTTGACATTGTGTTAATTCATTTAAAAATAGTTTTACCGTCTTAATTTACATTTTCTATTTACTCTTTTGTGCTTCACTTCCCGCTCATAGTTATTTCTATTAGTTTAGTTTTTTAAATTACTCAACAACATACACTGAACTGAAAGTTTTCTATTCGATATCTTTTTTTAATTA
Source organism: Myotis daubentonii (assembly GCF_963259705.1). Lineage (NCBI taxonomy): Eukaryota > Metazoa > Chordata > Mammalia > Chiroptera > Vespertilionidae > Myotis > Myotis daubentonii. The sequence goes on from NC_081842.1 coordinate 122,227,375, forward strand.
AAATACAACTTTTCATTAAAAATCATTTAAGATTTAGAAAAGTCTCAAAAATAGTATAAAGGATTCCCATATTCCTTCTCTTCATCCAGCTTCTCTAAATAACAGCATCTGACATGACCACAGTACAATGCTCAAAACAGGAAATTAACATTCATACAATGTATTATTACGAATCTACAGATCTTATTCTAACTCCACCAACTGCCTCACTAATGTCTTTTCTGGTTCAGGATTCAATGCAGGATCACACATCACATTTAACTGTCTCCAACTGGAGACAGTACCTCAGCCTTTGTCTTCCACAATTTGACACTAGGGAAGCACATCACTTGGGTATTTTGTAGACTGTCCCTCAGTTGTGCTTGTTTATTGTTTGCTTATGATTAAATTCTAGTTATGAGCATCACTTCTCTGGCATTGCTTCTCATGCTGCCTGTTGGGAAACTGGAGGTGTTTTAGTATCAATGTGCTTCTTCCTTCAGATCTGCGTATCACTCCCTATTCTTCGGTCCCATACCTCCTAATTCACACCCAGGAGAAGACTCGGATCCAGGCAGGCTACTGAGCCTCAAGTCCTGGGCCATGATGGTCAGCAGGCTGAAGAGACGCTCCCTTTAATAGCTCCTGTGTATAGTTGAATGTGAGAATTCTTGGAAATTGGTCTGCAGAACATATAATTTGAGAGTATGTCTAATAACACTTAGAAGGAAGAGTGATTTATTAATTCCCTTTAAAGTCTAAGATTTTAATGATGTGCTTACTTCTGGACATTAAAACTATATTCTAAACTGTTATTTTAAAAATCCAGTAAAACTTTGAGAAACCTTTTTTAATTAATAGGAGCTAAGGTGAAAGTCAGAGATGATCCTTTGTAGCAGTCTTACCTGAATTTATTTTGAGGCAGAGAGCACATTTGGCTATGTTGAGTATTTGACTAAATCTTTAAAATAATGCTGACAACTCATATGGAGAAAAAGACCCATAGAACAAAGACAATGATTGTCCAAGAGCCTCAGGAATCAAGCTTGGGACCTCTAACCTCTGATTTGTAGTCTAACTACTTGAAAACACCCACTTTTAACAAGCAAACAGTCTAGTGCCTGATACAGAACACTGTTTTTGTGAGTCACTTCTATGTCCATGGTATTTTCTCCTTTGAGTATTAAAAGAGAAAAACTAATCAACCTTATCTATAATAATAAAAGCATATGCAAATCAACTGAATGGTCATCTGGATGTTCTTTTGGACGACTTTCCTGATGAAGCCAGGGCTGCAGCTGCAGGATTGAGGCAGCCGCTGCAGCTGCGAGGGAGGGATCGAGGCAGCTGCCATGGCTGCGAAGGCCTACTCTTGCATGAATTTCATGCATTGGGCCTCTAGTCCTATATAATAAAGAGGTAATATGCAAATTGACCATCACACACTCACAAGATGGCTGCCTACGACCAGGCCAGCAGGGGGGTTTAGTAAGAGATGACCAAACAACTGAACAGCAGGCTGCGTGGGGCGACCAGACTGGCAGGAGGGTTAGTGAGGGCCGACCAAACAACTGAACATCAGGCTGCGTGGGGTGACCAGGCTGGTGGGGGGGGGGGGGTGGAGGCATGAGGGGTGACCAGGCTGGCAGGTGGGGGCAGCTAGGGGTGACCAGGCCAGCAGGGGGGTCAGTAAGAGGCGACCAGGCTGGCGAGGGGGGGCCAGTTAGGGGCAACCAGGCTAGCGGGGGTGGGGTGCAGTTGGGGGTGACCAGGCCAGCAGGGGGCACAGTTGGCGGCAATTAGGCTGGCAGGGGGGGGGGCAGTAAAGCGTGACCAGGCCGGCGAGGGAGGGGACAGTTAGGAGCGACTAGGCCTACAGGGAGGAGGTAGTTGGCAGCAACCTGGCTGGCAGGGGGGGTTGTTGGGGGCAACCAGGCTGGCAGGGGGACAGTAAGGGGTAACCAGGCCAGCAGGGGGGGCAGTTAGGGGTGATCAGGCTGGCACACAGAGGCAGTGAGGGGCAATCAGGCTGACGGTTCAGGGGCAGTTAGAGTAGACCAGGCAGGCAGGCAGATGAGCGATTAGGAGCCAGCAGTCCAGGATTGTGAGATGGATGTCCGACTGCCATCTAAACAGTAGGCTGCATGGGGTGACAGGCAGTCAGACATCTCCCAAGGGGTCCTGGATTGGAGAGGGTGCAGGCTGGGCTGAGGGGAGTCCCCCCGCCTTGTGCACGAATTTCATGCACTGGGCCTCTAGTCCTCCTATCTAATAATAGACAAACATGGTAATTAACCGTACCTCCGACACGCTTCCCATTGGCTAGTCAGGGCGATATGCAAATTAACTGCCAACCAAGATGGCGGCCGGCAGCCAGGCAGCTGAAGTGAACAGGTGGCTTGCTTGCTCCAGTGATGGAGGAAGCCAAGGTTCCCCGCCTGCCACTGCCAGCCTCTGAGCTGCACTCTAAGAAACAATGTTGCAATTATAAAAGCTAAACAAACCCCAGAAATCTGCTTTCAGCCAGCCAGGCCTCAGAGCTGGAGCTGCAACAGTGTTTCAATTATAGAAGGTGAATAAATCCCAGATACCTGCTTTCAGCAGCTGAGGTCTTAGAGCTGGAGCCAAGCCTCAGAGCTAAAGCCAGCTCTCAGTTCCAGTGACAGCCATAGAAGGTAAATAAATCCCAGAATAAAAAAAAAAAGAAAAAAAGGAGAGGTTGGGAGCTTCAGTCACCCGCTAGCCTGAAAACGGCCCTCAGCCCCTCACCCAGACTGGCCAGGCACCCCAGTGGGGACCCCCACCCTGAAGGGGGTGTGACCAGCTGCAAACAGCCATCAGCCCCTCATCCAGGCTGGCCAGGCACCCAAGCGGGACCCCCACTCTGATCCAGGACACCCTTCAGGGCAAACCAGCCGGCCCCCACCCGTGCACCAGGCCTCTATCCTATATAGTAAAGGGGTAATGTGCAAACTGACCCTAACAGAAGAATGACTGGGAATGACTGGTCACTATGACACACACTGACCACCAGGGAACAGACACTCAATGCAGGAGCTGCCCTCTGGTGGTCAGTGCACTCCCACATGGGGGAGCTCTGCTCAGCCACAAGCCAGGCTGATGGCTGCCAGTACAGCGGTGGTGGTGGGAGCCTCTCCTGCCTCCTCAGCAGCACTAAGGATGTCCGACTGCAGTTTAGGCCTGCTCCCCGCTGGCAAGTGGACATCCCCCGAGGGCTGCCGGGCTGCCAGAGGGATGTCTGATTGCCATCTTAGGCCCAATCCCCCAGGGAGTGGGCCTAAACCAGCAGGTGGTCATCCCCTGAGGGGTCCCAGACTGCGAGAGGGCACAGGCCGGGCTGAGGGACCCCCATCCCTCCCAAGTGCACAAATTTTTGTGCACCGGGCCTCTTGTATATAAAAGGCTAATATGCAAATCGACCAATTGGCAGAACGACTGGTCACTATGATGCACACTTACCACCAGGGGGCAGATGTTCAACTCAGGAGCTACCCCTTGGTGGCCAGTGTGCTCCCACAAGGGGAGCGCTGCTCAGCCAGAAGCCGGGCTCACGGCTGGCGAGTGCAGTGGCAGTAGTGGGAGTCTCTCCTGCCTCCACAGCAGTGCTAAGGATGTCTGACTGATGGCTTAGGCACCAACAGTGCACAATGGTTCCCCTTTTTCCCTATCCTCACCAACATATGTTTTGTTGACTTATTGATGATAGCCATTCTGACAGGTGTGAGGTGGTATCTCATTGTGGTTTTAATATGCATTTCTCTAATTAGTGACATTGAGCATCTTTTCATATGTCTGTTGGCCATCTTTGAAGAAATGCCTATTCAGGCCCCCTACTTTAAAAAAAAAATATTTTATTGATTTCAGAGAGGAAGGGAGAGGAAGAGAGAGAAACATCAATGATGAGAGAGAACCATCAATTGGCTGCCTCCCGCACACCCCCTACTAGGGATCAAGCCTGCAACCCGGGCATGTGCCCTGGATGGGAATCAAACCCAGGACCTTTCAGCCCACAGGCCTGAGCCAAGCCAGCTAGGGACCTCTGCCTACTTTTTAATTGGATTAAGTTGTATGAGTTCTTTGAATATTAACCCGTTATCAGATGTACCATTGATGAATATCTTTTCCCATTCAGGCTGTCTGATTTGATAAGAAAAGTCTCAGTCCTGTTGGTTGAAATAGGATTCCAGGAACTTCTTATAAGGCCTGGCTCAGATGCGGGAACACAGGCTGCAGATAACTGCAGGAGGCAGGCAGTTCAGTTGTAGGCTTCTCCCTTAAGGGTGGCTTGCATGAAAGCCCATTTAGGAATGGTTGCTAGGCTCCTTTGTTTTTTTTTTGTTTGTTTGTTTTTTAACTTTGAGCTTTAACCACCAAAAGCCCTTCTTGGGGGTATCTCAGGGTCTACATTTTTTATTCAGTTTTAGAAATTTTCTCATTTCCCTGGTGATTTCTTCCTTACTCATGGGTTACTTAGAAGTTTGTAGTTTTTTTTTAAAAAAAAGTTTGTAGTTTAATTTCCAAATACTTAGGGTTTTCCTAAATATTTTGTTATTGATTTCTAATTTAATTCCACTGTGGTCAGAGGGAAAACTCTGCATGACTTGAGTATTTTTATGTTTTTGAGATGTTTTATAGCTCAGAGTATGGTTTATCCTGGTGAATGTACCATGCAACTTAGAGAGTATGTTTTGTACAGTAGTTTAGTGCTTTATTTTTAAACTAGAGGCCCAGTGCACGAATTCATGCACTGGTGGGGGCCAGCCGGCCCATCCCAATAGGGCCAACTGGGGGGCAGGGCCAGCCGGGGTGAGGGGCTGCAGTCGTTCCAGTCGTTCTGCCGTTTGGTGGCTGGGCTTTATTATATAGGATATATTTTTATTGATTTCAGAGAGGAAGGAGATAGAAACGTCAATGATGAGAGAAAAATCACTGATTGGCTTCCTTCAAGACCCACACTGTGGTTAGAGCCCACAATCCAGGTATGTGCCTTGACTGGGAATTGAACTGTGACCTCCTGGTTCATAGGTCGATGCTCAACCACTGAACCATGCCGACTAGGCTGTTTAGTGTTTTATAAATATTAATCAGGTCAAGCTAGTTGTATTGTTTAGACTCTGTCTTTGCTGATTTTTTTGTCCAGTTGTTTATCAATTGCTGAGGTTAACTCTCCAAAGACAACATTGATGGAATTGCCTATTTCTCCTTTTAATTCTGTCAACTTTTGCTTCATGTATTTTAGTATTCTACATTTAATGTTTTGCTATTAGGCCAGGCACAGGTATGATTGCTGTCTGACCATTTTAAAATTATGAAAAGTTCTTCATCTCTAATGACATTATTTTTGTCTTCAAATCTTTATTTCATATTAATATACTCACTCCAGCCCACTGTCTACATGGTATATGTTTCCCATCAAGTTAGTTTTAACCAATTTATGAATTTACATATAAATTTTTTTATAATGCACATCTTTTCTGTCCTTATAATGTTCACCTCTTTGTATATAGTTGGGTCATGCTTTTTTATCCATTCTGACCACCTCTGCCTTTCACTGAAAAGTTTAATCATTAATGTTTAATGAAATTTTGCTATAGTTGTATCTGAGTATGTAATTTGATTATTTGTCTATTTGTTCTATTTTCTCTTCTTCCTTTCATGCATTTTAAATATTTGAATATTTTAAAAATTCAGTTATCTTATTAGCTACACTTCTATACATTACTGTTTTAGTGATTGTTATGGAGTTACAATATATATCAACTTTTCACAGTCCATTTGCAGTTAATATATTATTGCATATAAATGTAGAAATCTTGTATTTCCCCTCTTCATGTTACATCTATATATGCTATAAGCCCACAGGACAATGATGTAATTCTTGACTTAAACAGTCATGTATTCTATGTCATTTAGATAACAAAATTTTTAAGAAAAAAAGGAATTTGTATTTACCCAGCCATTTACCATCACTGATGCTTTTCATTGCTGAGGACCTGTAGTTCCATATCATTTCTTTTTAGTTTGAAAAACATACTGTAGTACCTTTTTTTTATAATGCACGTCTTGCCACAAATAGTTTTATTTGAAAATATCTTTATTTTGCTTGCATTCTGAAAGAATATTTTCACTTGATATAAACTTGTGGGTTGACAGGTTTTTCTTCTTCTATTATTCAAACATGGTTATTTCATTCTCTTCTGGCCTCTAATTTCTGATGCCAAGTCAGAACAGAAGTGAATTCAAATGCTGTTCCCCTATATCAGTGGTTGGCAAACCGCAGCTCACGAGCCACATGTGGCTCTTTGGCCCCTTGAGTGTGGCTCTTCCACAAAATACCACATGCGGTGCGCACGTACAGTGCGATTAAAACTTTGTGGCCCATGTGCAGAAGTCAGTATCTTGTGGAAGAGCCACACTCAAGGGGCCAAAGAGCCACATGTGGCTTGCGAGCCACAGTTTGCCGACTACTGCCCTATATGTAAGATGTTGCTTTTCTACTGCTGCTTACTAGATTTGATCTTTAGCTTTGTTGTAACAGTTTGCTTCAGTGTGTTTATCCTTTTTTGCTGTTTGTTGAGTATCTTGAATATATAAACTTGTCTTTCATTAGACTTAGAAAATTGTCAGCCATTCCCTGTGATATACCACATATTATTTTATTTATCCATTCACATACTGAAAGGCATCTTGGTTGTTTCCAAATTTTGGTAATTATAAAGAAATGTTGTATCTAAAAAGTTATCACTAAACCCAACATCATCTAGATTTTCTCCTATATTAATAGTTTTATAGTTTTGCATTTTATATTTAGGTCTATGATTTATTTTGAGTTAACTTTTGGGAAAGGTTTAAGATCTGTGTCTGTACTTATTTTTTTGCATGTGGATGTCCATTTGTTCTAGCACCATTTGTTGAAAAGACTATCTTTTGTCCATTGTATTACCTTTGCTCCTTCAAAGATCAGTTAACTGTATTTGTATGGGTTTTTGGGTTATGTAATCTGTTCCATTGATCTATTCATCTATTTTTTTTGGCAATACCACTCTTATGGTTACTGTAGCTTTATAGTGACATCTTATATAACGTGTTATGTCATTTACAAAGAGTTAAAAGATAATGACTTTAAAAAGTCATAACCACATATAATTCTTTACTGTCAATAATGTTTAAATATTGTTAGAATTGTGTTTACATTTTTACAATTATTTAATTTACAAAAATAATTGTTGGCTCAATTCAAATAATATTTATACAATGAACTTAACTGATAAATACCTGAAGTATATTTTATTATATAGGATATCCTCTGGCCTCTCTCTCTTTCTTTTAAATTTTGTTTGAAATTTCTTTGCTGAAGAAATGGGGTTGTTTGCTTTAGAGTTTTGTGCAATATAGATTTTGCCAACTATCCATTGTAATGGTCTTCAATACCGTGTATATTTCCCATAAATTAAGAGATCTAGACATCCAATTTTCACCTTTTCCAGGAAGAATACATCATTGGTGTATTGTACGAGTTGTTCCTAATTGTGGAATAAAAGTTATTTTCTTTATCTAATCCTCATTTGGTACCTTTAGCATCCAGGGACAGGGAGTAGGGTCATCAGAATAGAAGGCCCACAGCTTATCTCCACTTAAGATTCCCTTCAATCTTTAAAAGTTACAGCAAACAATCATATCTAAGCAACAAAACTTAAGACAATACACATGTAAACAGTTTGGTTTATTATGATAAAACAAACAAAAGTTACTCTGAACTTTCTGTTATAGAGGGCAGACTGAAACCACACATTAAGCTTAGGTCTATCCAAAACTATAAAAATGACAGTGCAGTTTGTGTGTGTGTGTGTGTGTGTGTGTGTGTATGCATGCACATACACACAACATAGATACAGTATATATACTGTATATATCTATATATGTGCAGCAAATACACTGCATAGAGTAGTATATATAACTACATGTAGTTATATATATGGTTAAATATATATAAAAAGCATAACTTCACAAAGAAAAAGGAATAGGAGAGTAAATCATAGCTAGAAACCAAGTGTATGAGTAAGTGGAAACTAATTTAATTAGCAGATCTAAAAACATCAGAACCTAAATTGGCAGTACTGTATGTAAAAGAAAGCTGCAATCTACTTTGTACTGTAAAATCCTAAAACGCTCAAGAATGAGTGGTAAGGAAACTTCTGAAAGTGGGGATAAAGTTAAAACCAAATGATAAGTTTAAAGGCTGTTTAAGAAATAGCCAGATGTCCCCAGGTTTCTTCCTTCCACAGGGCTGGGCAATGCCTTCCATCTTCCCACTCCAGCAGAAGACTAGAGCTTTATTCTCCAAAGAAGGTAAATGCAGATCATGGGATATCAGATCCAGCTGTGAGCCCTGACAAAAATGATCGTCCAAGCCTTCTGCCTCTTCTTCCTTCCAGAAGGCATAAGATCGAAAGAACCCTCTCTGGGAAATCTTACCAGGCCCCCCAAATGACCTAATTATAATGTTAGGGATTCCCCAATGAAAAGGCCCATACATACCACTCTGATTGACGCTCAATTGGTAAGACCCATCTACTGCATGGAGCATACAATCCTATTCAGCTTTTCAGTGCTCTACCGCTGCTAAATATGATTAGGTATCCAAAACTTGATAGAAATTTGAAGAAAGCTTATGACATTTGTTCTAATATCTAAGACAAAAGAATAAAATAAATTGGAGACTATACAGAAAGAAGAAAACTTCTAAAAGAGTATTCTTATTCTTAGAGAAATAAGAAATAAACAAAACTCTATAAAAAAGAATATTCAGCCTGGCCAGCATGGCTCAGTGGTTAAGTGTTGACCTATGAACCATGGTTCGATTCCCGGTCAGTGGACATGCCTGGGTTGCAGGCTCAATCCCCAGTGTGCGGCATGCAGGAGGCAGCAGGTCAATGATTCTCTTTCATCACTTAGGTTTTTCTATCTTTCCCTCTTCCTTCCTCTCTAAAATCAATAAAAACATATTAAAAAATAATACAGTCAGAGAAAAATCTTCCTATAAATTAAAAAAAACATATAACATAGCAGAAATGAAAACTCAATAGAAAGGTTGTATGATAAATATGAGAAATTTCTCAGAAAGTATAATAAAAATAAAAGAGATAAAACATGAGGAAAAATATTTTAAAATTTTTATAAAGGACCAGGATAGGAGGGAGAGGGAGTAAAAGAAATAATACAAAAAAGAACTCCCAGAATCTAAAAACATTAGACTCACCATTAGGAGTATAAGGGCATCACACTTAGAACATTATGAACTTTCAGAAAACTAGGAAAAAGAGAAGGTTGTATAAGCAGAGACAGACAGACACTGGAGAACAGTGCAAAGGCTTGAGAAACAGTGCAAATTCTGAGGAAAAATGATTTCCAATCTAGAATTCTATATCCAGCCCAACAATCATAAATATTTTCATCATATATTCAAGGTCTCAAAAATTTTACCTCCCATATACTTTTTTTCTCAGAAAGTTACCAGAGATTGAGTTTTATCAATGAGGGAGCAAACCAAGAACGAGGACAGCCTGAGACACAAAAGCAGATGGATGGTCCAACACAGAAGAGAAGCAGGCAGAAGAAAATTTCCAGGATGATAATATTGATGGGAGATCCCAAGATGACAAGTGTGAGGCTGACCTACAGAATACCCAGTCCAAACTAGAGGAGGCTGTGGGTAAGGCTGTTCAAAATAAACTTGATGAACATAGTATTTGAACATAGTACAAGGACATTTACATAACCTGGTTGGAGGAAGGTCTGGGATGAGTGAAAAGTACATAGAATGCATAGAAAATACAAACAGTACAATAGCAAAAGGATCTTAGTATATACTTGCTTTAGCACTGAATGGCATTTATACAGGCATAACTTGAACACTGAATTGTGATCAAACCAAAATAAAAGATTAAGAGAAATGTGGGTGTGTGATAGAGGCAATGACAAAGCTGAGTTCTCATCTGTGACTAAAGCTGAAGAACTAAAAAGGAGCCATATGAACCTGTTAAGATAGAAACATTGATGTCAGTGTCAAAAGAATCAGAATGGCTAAAAGAATTGAGAGTAGAGGGCTTTAGGGAACAGGCAAAGGGGGAGGGAGCTATAGAGACTGCTACTGAACAGCCAGCTCTGTGGAAGCTCTGTAAAGTATACACGGAGTGGCCAGATTATTATGACCACCCCATCAGTACTTCGTTGGGCCACCTTTTGCCTTCAATACTGCAGCGATTCTTCTTAGCATTGACTCCACGAGATGTTGAAAGGTGATGCGAGGAATCTGACAACATGCCTGATGAATAGCACTGTCCAGTTCTGTGCGATTTGATGGTTGTGGAACCAGCTGCCTGATGGCTCTTTTAACTTCGTCCCACAAATGCTCAATTGGATTGAGATCTGGTGATTGTGGAGGCCACCTAAGCAAGGTAAAGTCTCCCTCATGTTCTTGAAAGCACTCCTGCACAATACGAGCACCATGGCATCGTGCATTGTCTTGTTGGAAAAAGCCATCTCCATTGGGATACGCCATCAACATGATAGGATGAACTTGATCAGCAAGGCTACTTAGGTATGTTGTGCTATTCAGACATTTATAATGGTCTGGCCCTCTAGCAACTTCAGCGGGAAATTATAGCTAATTTGCCTACAAACGTCAGGTTGTCATAATAATCAGGCCACTCAGTGTATATTTAATTAAAAAATATAAAAGGTAATGTGACACATTTGCTACTATGTAACAATCAACAAATATTCCCTGAGGGTTTACTTGGTGACAGCTGCTTGGCTAGAACCTGCAGTAGCCACAATGAGGCAGGCCAATGGCTACTGGCTGCCGCACATGGTACTTCATGGAAGGGCTTCTGGGATCAGCTGAGAGCAGGGCACTAGGAACATGGAACAGAAAACAACTCCATGGTCATCTGACATTGGATACACATCCAGGTGAGGCCTGATTCCAGCAGCCCGTCATTTAACTAGATACATTTAAGAAGCATTTTGAAAGGGAAGACTTTAGAAAAAAGAAAGGGATGGATATAAATATTTATAAGTCATTCCAACAGACAAAGAGGCAGGGGCAACAGGAATTGACCAGATACCTAGGAAGATAATTTAAAAATAGCAGGAAGCTGAGGAAGAGCCTTAAAGTCTGACCATCAGGAGATGTGCTGAGGCCAAAATACGTTCTTCAAGGAAAAGGCAGCTCTCTCGGCAGCCCCTGCAGTGAGTCAAGAGAACCAGTCCAAAGTGTGAAGTTTCTCTGGTTTCTTCCTTACCACTCTCCAGTCATTTATGACTTTCTAAATGCCAAGTCTAGTAAACACTTCTCAGGACTCATTCTTTGGACACATCTGTAATATTTAACTCTGACAACATCTGATTCTTTCTTCTGACTGTGATTCTTGTTCTTCCCTTGATTTTTGTGACCCTATGATCCCATTCTTCCTTGGTTCTCCTTCTTCCTCTGTGATGAGTCCTCTGTTAGCCTTCTTTGGCAATTAAGTTCAGATAGTGGTCCTGGCTCTTGGGGATCAGTGCTTAGCCAAAGGGTTTGTAGGCAGGTGAAACAGGAATATTAAAAAATATGATCAAAATAACAATCACAACAGTATCAACAATGATCAGTGCAACACAATCACAGTGCCACTCATGGTGATGAAGATGGAGCGACCAGCTCCAGGGTTAACTTTGCCCAAGAGTTGATGGGTCTGGTCTAGAAAGGAGAAAGGTATTTTGAAATCCTATTGGCTTTCATTAGCCAAGTTACAGAAGGTAACCCAAAGAACCCAGATCCTGTGTGTAAAATATTCATTGTTATGTATTTACTAGAGGCCTGATGCACCAAATTCATGTGAGGGGCTCGGCCCTCGCAGCCCCAGCTGCCTCAGCCGGCCCTCTCAGCCTCGGCCAGCCCTGGCTTCATCTGGAAGGTCGTCTGGACAGTCGTCCAGAAGGTTGTTCGGTTCGGTCTGATTAGCATATTAGGTCTTTGTTATATGGGATAACCTAGCCAGGTACAAACAGGCTTTCCAGTGATACGTGCAATAAAACTAAGTGTAAAATGTGGGTGAAGAGAAAATGAGATGGCATCAGTACACAAAAAACATGACGACTCCACTATATAAAAGATGTAATCCACATTTAAAGCGGCTAAAATCATTTACAATTGTTAAATACAATTGTTGTTTTAATTAAAGTATGTGTGTCAAGTATCAGTATATCCTATTTTCAGAGCAGTTTATAAATCCATATGAAAACCTTTATGATACTGGTGCTAGGTAATGTTTAATGACAAAAATGTATGTAAGTTTCAATCTATAATAAAGCATAATTTTAAAGCATATCGTATCTAATAAAAGAGAAACATGGTAATTGGCGTACAACTGCTACCCTTCCCATTGGCTAATCAGCGAGATATGCAAATTAACTGCCAGCCAAGATGGCGGCAGGCAGCCAGGCAGCTTGAAACTAACATGAGGCTTGTTTGCTTCAGTGATGGAGGACTCCAACGTTCCCCGCCTGCCTTGCTGGCCTCTGAGCCTGCAGTTTAAAAAACATTGTAACAAATATAGAAGCTAAACAAAACCCCAGAAACCAGCTTTCAGCCCGCCGGGATCTCAGAGCTGGAGTTGATACAGAGTTTCGATTATAGAACCTAAACAAACCAGATACCTACTTTCAGCAGTGGATGCCTAAGAGCTGGAGCCTCAGAGCTAAAGCAGGCCCAGAATAAAAAAAAAAAAAAAAAAAAAAAAAAAAAAAAAAAAAAAGGAGTGGTTGGGAGCTTCAGTCCCAGCCTGAAAACAGCCCTCAGCCCCTCACCCAGACTGGCCAGGCACCCCAGTGGGGACCCCCACCCTGATCCAGAACACCCCTCAGGGCAAACGAGCCGGCCCCCACATGTGCACCAGGCCTCTATCCTATATAGTAAAAGGGTAATATGCCTCCCAGCACCAGGATCAGCGGAGCTGAGAGGCCTCCTGGCACCGGGATCAGAGTGACAGGGGGCAGTGCCCAAACCCCCTGATTGCCCTGCAGCTGTGTGTGTGACAGGGGGCGGGGCCACAACCTCCCTATCTGCCCTGCTCTGTTCCTGACAGGGGAAGGTGCCCCAACCCCCTGATCGGCCCTGCTCTGTGCCTGATAGGGAGGAGCTCCCCAACCCCATGATCACCCTGCGGCTCTGTGTGTGACAGGGTGTGGCGCCCCAACCCCCCCCACGGGCCCTGCTCTGTGTGTGACGGGGTAGAGCCATAACTTCCCCATCAGTCCTGCCCTGAGTGTGACAGTGGCAGCGCCCCAACCCTCTGATTGGCCCTGCTCTGTGGGTGATAGAGGGTGGCGCCCCAACCCTCTGATCCGCCCTGCTCTGTGTGTGACAGGGGGCAGTGCCCCAACCCCCTGATCAGCCCTGCTCTGTGTGTGACAGGGGGCGGTGCCCCAACTCCCCTATCGGCCCTACTCTGTGAGTGACGGGGGGAGCTCCTCAACCCCCTGATGGGCCCTGCTCTGTGCATGACAAGGGGGGAGCTCCCCAACCCCCTGATGGGCCCTGCTCTGTGCGTGACATAGGGGAGCTCCCCAACCCCCTGATGGGCCCTGCTCTGTGCGTGACAGCGGGGAGCTCCCCAACCCCCTGATCGACCCTGCTCTGTGCGTGACAGGGGGGAGCTCTCCGACCCTCTGATTGACCCTGCTCTGTGCGTGACGGGGGGAGCTGCCAAACCCTCTGATCGGCCCTGCTCTGTGGGTGACAGAGGGCGGCACCCCAACCCTCTGATCCTCCCTGCTCTGTGTGTGACAGGGGGGAGCTCCTCAACCCCCTGATTGGCCCTGCTCTGTGCGTGACAGGGGGTGGCGCCACAACCTCCCCATTCGACCCTGCCTTGAGTGTGACAGGGGGTGGTGCCCCAACCCCCCAATCAGCCCTACCCTGAGCGTGACTGAGAGTGGCATTGCTACCTCCCAATCCGCCCTGCTCTGTGCATGACAGGGGGCGGTGCCCCAACCCCCCAATCGGCCCTGCTCTGAGCCCGACCAGGGGCTGCACCTAGGGATTGGGCCTGCCCTCTGCCACCCAGGAGCAGGCCTAAGCCAGCAGGTAGTTATCTCCCGAGGGGTCCCAGACTGCGAGAGGGCACAGGCCGGGCTGAGGGACCACCCTCCTCCCCGCCGAGTGCACAAATTTTTGTGCACAGGGCCTCTAGTATTAAATAAAATACAGTTAACTTTACTTATTTTAGAAACCTAACCTTTACTTAAAAGCTGCTGATTTATGATAATTTTTGGAAAACACATTATAATATCCTTATGCAACTCATAATAAAAACATCCCACACCACATAATCCAAACAGAAACACACAAGGCCATCTTTTACCAAGTCTAGAATTGAAATGTAGTCTTTGCCCTCCATCCCTTTTAGGAAGCCTGCACCAAGGCTGACAAACAGGAGGATGCTGCAGGGAGGGGCTGCAGCAACTGTTCTGTTTGTGATGCTGGAGTCATTTCCAGAGCATGCCACTCTCATGTACACGGATACAGAAAGTCGTAGTAAAGCCAAACTGCTCCTAGTACTTCCTCAGCACTGATGGCGAGGCCCACTGTGCCAACTGTCAGTGGCAAGGTTGACCACATGGATGTGGATGTGCTAAACCCCAATGCTACCTGGATGTGAAAGCAAACACCTTTACCTAACTTCAATTTTTTTCTTGGCTACCTCTATGTAAATTTGCTCCAAATCTCTCAGAATTCTGCTTACACTGTATTCAGCCATTTCCTCTTAACCATTAACTTCTTCTGTAGCTCAAATGCTCTTAAAATTCCCCTTTCTTCCAAGAACTGCCCTTGACTTGTTGGAACAGTAATCCTTGAACTACCTCATTTGGGTATGGGGATTTTATGTGCCTACCCTCCATCCTCTGAGCTACGAAAGGACTTACTTGTTCCTATTTTACTTATATTTTATTATCCTCTCACGTTTGAGTGCTTCCCTGAGCCACAGTCACTGGTGGAGAGCCAGCGGGAAGAGCTGGCTGTGGGGAAATTAAAGAGCATGAACCAGACAACTCTGAGTGTTAGAGAAGCCACCAACTGCTCTCTAAGCCTTAATCACCTCATCTGTGACATAAACAAAATACCACCAGTGCAGTGTCCTCAAAAGCTTGCCGGAAGTGCTGTGAGATGATTTAGCACAGTGCCTAGCATACGGTGAGCTCTAATCAAGGAGATAATTAGCAGAACACCTGCCAAAAGCTTCCCGATGATGCTTAGACAAACATAAGGTAAACTGGAATTTAAATATTTATTCTGAGTGTTAACATTAGACCTATAAAAAGTTATATAGCTAATGAAAATGTTGAGTAAAGATGTTTAGGGAAAAAATGTCAACTAAATTACATATTCCATTGAAGACATTCTTTATTGGCTACAATGGTTAACATGCTTAAGAGAGACAATATTCTGTGTATTTCTTTCTTTTTTTTTGGTTATCAAATAATCTTTAATTTAAATATTTTCCTTTGTAGTTCTTAACTAGCCCGACATTCCACTGCACCACTGTTGATATCATCAGGGTGGCGGCCATCAACATTGTAGTCCACAGACTGGGCAGTCCCCAGGATCTCTTTAATGGTTTCAGAAAGTTCTCTAGCTATAGATCGGTGCTGCATCTGTCGGGCAATGCTAACAATCTCATCAAAAGTGATATTTCAACTGTGGTTAATGTTTTTTTGCTTCTTTCTGTCTCTTGGCGGTTCTTTGAAAACTTTGAAGATCAGGGAAGAGGCAGAAGGCACTACCTCAATCTGGGCGTGGCTGTTCTGAATGGTCAGTTTCACTGTAATTCTCAGACCCTTCCAATCACTGGTTGCTTTGGTGACGTCATCACCAACCTTTTTTGGAGACAGGCTCAGGGGGTCAATCTTGGGGTCCAGAGCAGATGTGGCACCCACTTCCCCACCGGTGCACCACAGGTATACGAGTTTGACTTGAACTTCGGCGGAATGGTGGAGGCAGCTGGTGTCGGATGAACCCGGATTCGGGACGACCAAAGAAAGTTGCATCTGAGCCTCCTCCGAGCCAAAAGCCTAAAGCTGTGTATTTCTTAATAAGCTTGGCATTTCAAACAAGGGCATTATGGTTGAAATAAAACATATACCAACATCTTTCTAAGCTACTAATTCAGGAGAGAGAAAAAAGGAGAAAAACTGCAAATGTAATGCTTTATATACAAATACCTTTAGGGCACTTAAAAAGAATAACTTCATCACTTGTTATCTTTGGATGACCCTTACTTTGGAGGCATTTATGTTTTCATCAAGGCTGAAGAAGCAGCTTGGAAACAGGTGAGTTGCAGGTGCATACTGCTCTTGAACTTGTTCAGCAGCTCTTCCAGTAACCTGCAGGAGCAGAGACTATTTACAGCCGACAGAAGGAAGCTTGTCCAGCAATATAAGAAAACACGCATGGGAGCCAACTGCATGATTTATCGATGGATTCAACTCAGTAACGAAATCAGTCAATCAAAGGAGTAAAAAGGAAGATACTTAATTATGTTTATATATAAAAATCTCTCCTGTGCCCTTCCCCAAGATTAGAGTCCTCCCTAAAACGGATTGTTTGCACCTGTACATTTTCTTCATTCACTTTTCAAAAATTAAAATGTAGTCTTGTTGGCACATAGTTCTATGAATGCTGCTAAACACTTAGCAGACTAACAATTCAAATAACCAGATGCAGAACAGGTCCATCCTTCTCCAAGTTCTCTCGTGCTGCCCCTTTTAGCCACCTTCCCCTTTACCCCCACCCTAGGGCAATAATTTGTCTAGTCTCTGTTCCTCTTATTTTTGTATTTTTGTCTTTAACAAATATTGGCAAGTGGTGAACTAAAGCCAGAGGAATCAGGTTTACTTCTAAGTCCACTGGGCAAGTCATTCTACTGCTTTACAAGTCACTTTGTTTTCTTAATTGATCTGATTTGTCCATGTAATTTTAAGTCCAGAAGGGATCTTAGATTCATCTGGTTCAGATGAAGCAACCAAGAAGTGGGCTTACTGCTACTGGGATCCAGAGATTATTTCAGGGGTTGACAATGCTCAGTATTAGGACACTGTACCAACAGATCTAGAACACAGTCCACCCAGGACTATAATAGAGTGACTGTTCTTCTTGACTCCCTGCAAAAAGCACTAGCCTTTGGAGCCATGTTCTATATGTTAAAAATAATGGTAATTGTTTTAATCTTTTATCATATTTATTTTAAATAAATGAACACAGTTTGTCATAAATTCAGATAGAGCTTGAGAATTAGTGTGAGAAAAAGGAAGTAAAAAACTGGCAGAAAGGGTTGTAGGTGTGAACACTGCACAGCCATCACTTGCCCATTCAGGAACATACACAGGAACATACAAGCAAAAGAACTGGTCTGCTGCCGACTCTTCCCGCCCAGTCCACGTGTCCCCATGACACTCCTACTGTCAGACAACCCCGTGCATTCTCTCTGCCCTTTAAGTTTGCACAACATCACCTGTGTTAGATGCCAGGGATCATGTACTTGATCACCCCCATAAGTATTTGTTTAGGGGTTGATCAGCCAAATGCAAAGGTGGGTGGACTTCAGTTACCTTGGAGGACCAAAGATCTACAATGTTTCCACTGCCTCAGCTGAGGGTCGGCTGGGCATTTATGAAATTGACCTGGCCTAGATTTTTGTCTCAGGTCAGAATTTCCTGTTACATGAGTAACAAAGTTTAAATTCAGACTGAGATAATCAATATAGCACTAGTGAAACATATCTAACTTCATTATATCATATTTACAAAACTATTCTCTCTTAATACTTTATATATGGAGAGTACAAATCATTGGGCCCTGCATTTTACTACGCTGTCCTCTCTTTTAATTTCTAAGTAGTATCTTCTTCAACATTTAAGAGAGATATAATTGACTGAGTCGAAAAAAACTTTCTTATGACGTTTTCTATACTAGTCACTTAAACCAAGAAAATAACTAATTTCTAAATTGCCATAAAGCCAGAAGAAGGGTTTTTCCATATTCTGCCACTGGGAGACAAGCAAGGCACAGCTAGCATGATGCACACTACGAAGGGCTACTAAATACTGCTCTTCCTTAAATCCAAGTCATTGTTTTAGAAAGAGTACTTTCAGGTAGCCGCACTGCGCTCAGCATGTCTGCCTGGCTCCCAGGAAAGCACAGAGCACTTACTTTTTGTCTGCTCCGCTGGAAAGCTGGGGCAGCGCTTCCAGAGCCTGCTTAAAACTGGACCTGGAACACAAGCAGCAACACGGAGCTGAAACACTGCCGTTTCTCATGGGGATTAGAGCACCATTAGGACCTCTTAAACATGAAGAAACTAGAATGAACAGGGAAGCATGTAGGTATGTGAGAAAAAGCACAAGTGAAAAACAACAGAAAAAGTAAAAGTGAAGGTCTAGTTCCAGAGGCTTTGCAGGAGCAGGGTCAAAAACTTGTTTAGGAAATGAAACAGAACTTGAAAAACTAAAGGAAAAATGGAATTTTATAAAAGGATGCTATTCAATTTGGTTGGTGAAAGTTAAATGAGGACATTTACTTTTTCAAAAAAGTCTTTATTTCAAAACAAAACTGAACTCTAGATAAAGCAACTGGTCAGAAAGGAAGGAAAACTAAGTAGAAATATGATCCTGTGAAAGATTACACAAATGGGGACATTTATAGTATTGATGTGTCTAGGTCAGATTTACAGCCAATATCTTATAATGACTGAACAGTTTTTTTAAAAATAGAATTTAGCTATTATTATGTTTAAAATTTTTAGGATAATGGATATATATATATATATTTAAAGTTATCATTATTTCATTTCATGAAAAAGAAAAGTGAATTTATTTATTTGTTAATCCTGACTCAATGATATTTTTTCCATTGATTTTTAGAGAGAGTGGGAGGGAGGAAGAAGGGAGAGGGAAGGAAGGAGGGAGGGAAGGAGGAAGGTAGGGAGAGAGAGAGAGAGAAGGACATCCATGTGAGAAAGACACATGGATTCGTTGCCTCCTGCATGAACCCTGACCGGGGCTGGGGTTTGAACCTGCAACCCAGATACATGCCCTTGACTGAATTTGAACCCACGACCCTTTGGTGTGTGGGCCAATGCTCTACCGTTCACTAAGAGAAAGGTGAATAAATAAATGTAATTATTCATGACTTTAAAGTGGTCTCTGATTTTGTATTATAAAAACATCCTCAATATACCAGGAAAGAACTTCTGAGCAGAATTTCCCAAACTAGGGACAGGTGTCCTAGCAATATATAGAGTGATTGCACAGTCCCAACACAGTCATAAAAAATGGCACTTGATCCCTTCAGTTGTTATTGGTGGAGCAGGGTATGGGTGCAGGGACAGCCTAGCTGTGGGCACACTCAGCAACCTCAAAATATAAAACCAGCTCTCGTCTCTCCTGACATCAAGGGACTCTCTGCACATCTCCATAATCATCCTATTTCCTGTCTCTTTTCCATTAATCATACATATGATGCTACTATTCTTTATTTTTACATTATGACAATAATGATGATGAAGAACATACAACCTATTATTTGTAGTGCACTGAAAGTTTAGAAGGTGACTTGACATATTGTCTCATTTAATTTCTCCAAAACTTTGCCTATAAAGTATTATTATCTTCCTTTTATAACGAGGAACCTGGGCTATGAAGGGTTGAGTTACATAGGTACTTACAGAAGGCATGCATACACATCAAATATGGAACGAATGCTTTCTATCATCTGTTATTTAGTACTTAGTGTTAAAAAAAAAACAATGACTGGGAAAAGGTGTGGTTAAATAACATGGGAGTCATCTAGAAATGGCTCTAGTTGGCCATGATGAACAGGAAAAAGAAGCTAACTGTGTCAGGAAAACAACTTTAGAGGTCTTTCCGTTGTAACGATGGCAGTAAGAATGATGGCAAAAGCCATGTTATCAAAAGCTGGACATGAAGGAATATGTGCATTGCACAAAGACCCTAAACATTTGTCTACTACTTGGCTTTTCATGCACATTAACAGCATTGCCCAGCATTTCCTGGGTAATGTTGCCAGTGGAGTAAACAATTTTGTAAAAGCAAGTAGTCAGTGCTGTTTCAGTTCACCTACTGATATTTCAATGATAGGAAATCCTGACTTTCATTCAAAACAGCTACAAATTATCATCAAATTTCCACTACAGAATTTTGCAGAGAAACCACAAGGCTTCCTCTTGTGCTGACGATCACAATGTTTGAACTGTCCTGAAAGGCCTGCTATGAATAGACTCAATTCTTATTTTCTCCTTTCTAAAGAATGTGATGCTCTGTTCCATCATTTATGAGACTACCATTTACCTTACAGAATGAGAAATGTAAAATTATATTACATCTTTTTCCCTTTATATTATGCTACAAAGAACCAGTCTTAGGAATCCGTGGCTTAGTATAGATGTCTACTTTTTAACTAGAAATTTGATCAATCAAATATAAACATTTTCACATACAAAATCATGTGCATTCACTCTGACCAGTTATCTTTTCAAAGGACTTTATATACTAGTAACACAGTTCTGTTTTTAGCAAACACTCAGAAAGGGCTGTCAGCGTCTCACCTGCTTTCAGGCGTCAGGTGGACAGCCACAGTGTCCCTCAGCGCACAGATTTCAAGCCTCGCCTGAAGAGGAAGAAAGGACAAAGTGACAATCAGGACCTGTGGCGATTTCACATATGAGAAGGTAGTGAGGGCGACGTCTCCAGCCTGTTCACCACAGACACAGTGCTGACAGAATACTGCAGGCGCATGGTTACCTCCACCCCATGACTATTAGTTAAGAGCACACTTTCGCAAACAGTCCAAAAAAGTTGGCTATGACAAGATTTCCTTTGACTGAAAATTAACTTACAGTCAAGTATGACTGAGTGAAGGCAGAGAGTGAGATATTTTGCTGTAAAAGGTGCGAACTACACAAGGATTTCCCAGCAATCTGTGTTTACTATCTAAACAGTAATTTTCCTATTAGCCTGCCTGTGAGAGGAAGGAGAGTCTGAAACACTGTCCCTGGCCTGTTCCCTCCTGCACAGATTTGAGGATGTGGGCTGGCTTATTTCCTTAAACATATGCACTTCCAGGCACACTGCCTTTAACCTCGAAAATTAAGCTAAAGCTCTACAGAGTCAATGCAATGCCTATTAAAATCACAGATGGCTTTTTTTAAAAACAAAAATTGACAAGTTGATTCCAAACATACAAAAACAGTCTTGAAAAAGAATACCGTTGGAGAAATTTACACCTCCTAATATCAAAACTTACTACAAAGCTACAATAATCAAGGCAGTGTGACAATGGTACATGGACAATCACGTAGATAAACAGAATACAGACTGAGTGCCCAGAAATGAACTCTTGCATTTATGATCAACTGATTTTTGACAAGGGTGCTGAGACCATTCAATGGGCCAAGAATAGTCTCTTCAACAAGTGATGCTGGGACAACTGGACATTCTCATGCAAATTAGAGCCCTTCCTTAACACAAAAACGAACTCAAAATAGACCTAAATGTAAGCAACAAAATTATAAAATGCTTAGAAGAAAACAGGAATCAATCTCTATGATGTTAGGTTGGGCAAGCTTTCTTAGAAATGATATCTAAGTACAAGCAATAAAGGAAAAATATACAAATTGGACCTCATCAAGATTAAAAAAGTCCTGCATTCAAAAGGAAACCATCAAGAAAGTGAAAAGAATGAGATAACATTTCTCACACATGAGGATGGCTGTCATCTGAAAGATACCAGTGACATATACTGGGAAGGATGTAGAAAAACTGGAATCTCATGCATTGCTGGCAGGAAAGTAAAATGATACAGTCACTCTGAAAATAGTCCGCAGTTCAATTAAAGATGAAACAGAGTAAGCACATGACCTAGCAATTCCACTCCTAGGTATATAGCCAAGATATATGAAAACATATGTCCACAAAAAACTTGCAAATGAATGTTCACAGAGGCATTCTTCATAATAGCCCAAAGTGGAAACAATCCAAATATTCATCAGATGATGAATGGGTAAATAAAATGTGGTATGTTTATACAATGGAATATTATGCAGCCATAAAAGAAATGCTGTGCTGATCCATGCTACAGCATGATGAACCTTGCAAACATTATGCTAAGTGAGGGAGATCAGTCACAAAAAGCTGTACTTATATGATTCTGTTTATATGAAACTTTCAGAATATGCAAACCATACATATAGAAAACAGACTTGTGCTTGTCTCATGCTGTAGGTGGGGGAAAAGAGAGTGACTGTTAATGGGCCTGGGGTTCCTTTCTGGGGTGATGTCATTTTCCAAAATTGATTGTGGTGATTACACAATTCTGTGAACATAGTTAAAAAATCACTGAACTGTATACTCTTTATCCTATAGACATACTGTATGGTATATGAATTATATCTGCACAAACTTTTATGGCAGAAAAGCTAACCTAATGCTTACACTTGTTTGCAAGCTTGAAGAAGTGTGACTTTACTTACAGGCCAGTTTTCCTCAAAGTTCTACAGGTGCCTCTGATGAGAAAGCCCACCCTCCACCTCTGACTCAGGCACCCAGAGTATGGCTGATGCTCAGGAGACCACTTAGAAGAAACAGCCCTATTTTCCAGGAGTGCGTAAAATGTAAAACAATCATAAATGACATGGCTAGCTATTCAAATTAGAGTTAATTACAAAATCTGTAAGCAATCTAGATAAAAGCTGATTTATCCAAGATACAGTATATTCAGTGAAATTTTTCTGCTTGGAAAGTGCTGGGGTCCAACCCCAGCAGGTCCAGGGGTCCCCAAAGGTGTGGACGGAGTCAGCGAAGAAGGAATGACACGGAGACAGCATTCAGTTGATCAGCAGCCTAGCCAGGATCTCTAGCCAAGTTCTGGTCAGGATCTCCAGCGAAGTTCTGGTTAGGATCTCCAGCCAGGTTCTGTGTCCATGTTCTCTTGCTAGGTTCTCCAGCCAGGTTCTCCAGCCAGGTTCTGTAGCCATGTTCCCTCACTAGGTTCTCCAGCCAGGTTCTGTCCAGGTTCTCCAGCCAGGTTCAGTCACCAGGTTCTAGTCAGGTTCTCTTGCCATGTTCTAACCAGGTTCTGTAGCCATGTTCTGTCTCTAGGTTCTTCAGCCAGGTTCTTTCACTAGGTTCTGTCTCTAGGTTCTGTGGCCAGTTTCTGTCCAGGATCTTTTGCCATGTTCTCTCCAGCGAAGTTCTTCTGTCTCTAGGTTCTGTGTAGGTTCTGTGTCTAGGTTCTGTCTCTAAGTTCTGTCTTCTAAGTTCTGTCTTCTGTTGTCTTGTTACATCTGTATTTATACCAGTTGATTCAATCCTATCAATCTCTATTACAAAGGTTAGGGCGTTTCTTATCTCCATTCCAGGGAGTAAAGATTATGTAGCTTAAGCATGATTGTTCATAGTTAAAGTGATTAATTACCCGCCTGGCACTTAGTTGAGGTGTTTTATTCCCTCCCTAACTTCAGGGGACAATCCCTACCTGGGGAAACAACCTTTCTCTGAGAGGTGACCTTGGTTAAAACACATAGTGCCAGGAAGGTGAGCAAACATATTAAGAACAGTATGCCATATATGCCAGGTCCCTTGAAACAGCAAGGATGGACCGGCTCCCGGCAGGAAAGTGATTGTTTTTTTAAAAATATATTTCACTGATTTTTTACAGAGAGGAAGGGAGAGGGATAGAGAGGTAGAAACATCAATGAGAGAGAAATATCGATCAGCTGCCTCCTGCACACCTCCTACTGGGGATGTGCTTTCAACCAAGGTACATGCCCTTGACTGGAATTGAACCTGGGACCTTTCAGTCCACAGGCCAGTGCTCTATCCACTGAGCCAAACCAGTTAGGCTATTGTTTGGTTTCATTTTTCAGTGCTTTAGAAGCCTGAAAAATAGTTTATAACTAAAAAGTATATGTATGATAAACTACTTCTACTGTTTATACTGTAGTTTATGTAAAAAACATACCTATTAAGAAAATATCAAAGACAAAAATAAGGTAGAACTTTTAGTTGAATATTTTAGAAGGATTAAATAAGCCACTGTAAAATTAATCTCCATGTAGAAATTTTATTCAAACAAAGTGTTTTAATTAACCTATGAATTATGCCAATTTTAAGTTGTGACTATTTATAAAATATACAAAAAATGCATGCCAAAAAACATCATGCTAAAAGATAGCTAAAATCCTCAGGCTGTCTCTCCACTCCTCTCAACTGGCTCTCTGGAGGGTTTGAAGACTGATGCACTGGCCTTCCATGTAAATAAATGATCACTAGAGATCATTAACCTGTAGTCTTTCTCAGGTATCTGCTCAAGAGAAAGGTGTCAAAAACAGCCATTTCAATAAGAAAGGGCAAAGTGGGGCAGCCAACTTCCAAGGAAGTATCAACATGTTAGGGACCAGATAGTCATGGTGGCTGGTAATCTCCTAGACATACGACTGGTAAGTCCTCACTCAATCGACAGGTTCTTGGAAACTGCAACTTTAAGAGAAACGATATTCAACAAAACCAATTTTACCACAGGCTAATTGCTAGAAACAAGAGTTATGTTCCTATGGCATATTTATGGTCAAAAAACCATTGCTAAACTTCTAAATAAGGACCCCAAACACTGCTAATATTAAACATTGAAATAACTGGGAGCTATACATACATTTAAGAAAGATTAATAAAAACAAATAAAATCATTATTTTCAATCCACTCATTCCATTTCAGGAGCCTGGGTGGCAGAAGCCGAACCTGGCAGCCTAAGGCGCAGGCAGGCCCCACCCTGGATAGGATGCCCTTCATTGAGGAACACATCATGCACCCCACACTCACAGAATGGGACAGTGTAGACAAGTGCACAGCTCTGGGGTGTGGGAGGAAACCCTCGCAGCCGTGGGGAGAATGTGCAAATCCCAAGCAGACAGTGGCCTCAGACAGGAATCAATTTTTTTTTTTAATCAATGTTATAATGAAACTAGTGTCCCGGTGCACAGATTTGTGCACATTGAAAGGAAATTAATTAGAAGGAATATTTTAATATTGCTATTTGCCCTTTCTCTATAATAGAAGTGTCAACCAAATTCACGATCGACAATGACAGATCGAAACACGTGTGCGATTGGCGCCGAGAGCTTTATATGCATCGCGCATGGGCGAGTAAACTTAGCCTTTTATATATATAGATAAATTGCTTAATTAGACCTGCTTTCTGATTTAGCTAAACTTTTCCAGCCCAGTGAAGCACCCCAACTTCTCTTTCAGGTAATTGCCAGGAACACAGCAGTAAATATCACCATGAAGCAGACTATTATTGTAGATCATGCAGGGAGAACAAAGGGTAAAGTATTTAACTGCAGCAGTGTTTGACTATATTCTGCACAGTGAGAAAACCTGAAGTCATTTTCAAGTTCCACAATTTCTCACTTCTTTTCAGTCGGGTCAAGTTTCTAAACTTCCTAATCTCCATTGTCTTGCTAATGAAAAGAAAATAGGATTCTACGGAGTCTCCTATCTACCTACTCCAGGACTTCTGTGAGGATGAAATGAGATGAGGCACATGAAAATGCTTCACAGACATTTGGTTGAACTGTAAAATGTTTGCACCTAGCCATAAAGTAAGTTGTGCTCTTGGGCTGAAGAAACTGCAAGGAGGCCAGTTGCTAGGGAGAGGAAGCCAGGCGTTGCTATGAGACATCATTACCTGGCGCCCACAGTGACCATTTCCAGGCTGGGCTGGGCTGGGCGCCAAATTTTGTGCCATGGGGTCTTGGTAACGTTGGCTGCGATTTGGTGGAGTGTCGCACTGGGGTGGTGGCGGGGTCTGAGTCCCACTTGGGGGAAGCCGAGTGTTGGTTTGTCGGCACCAGGTCTGTGGTGCCGTTTATTTTTAAATGGCCAGTGCGCATCATGGCAGCACCTGCGTTGAGCACCTGCACCCCAGTGGTCAGTGTGCATCATAGCTACTGGTCGGAGGGAAGGACGGACACTTAGCTTTCTTTATACATAGATGACTTTGAACAAAACAATGTTATTTGAGGACCTATTGTACACGGAAAAAGTTGCTGATTCTGATATCTCTTCCTAACTTCTTCCTGCTAGCTTTGACAGGAATTTTACCATCAGGTAAATAGGTTGCAAAGGTAATTTGCCTGGAGGGGAGATTCTTGTTATAATTCCAAACTTCCTAGGTCAGGTCAAACTGTAGTTACTACAACTTCCTTTTAATTAATGTTCAGTACCTCAACATTTACGCTACTGCTCTCTTGCAATAGGACTAGTATAATAATCATGACCTTTTAACTGTATATCAAAAGTTTGACAAATCAAATTTTTAGAGAAAATTGGGTGGCAACTGAAAATACAGCAGCAATTTTCCCCTAACCAGCATGCCAAGTTAACAAGTGCTCTCCATTCCTTTTGCCTACCATATTTTTGTACAGAAATTTTCAAATGTATAGACTGGAAGGATTTTACAGCAAACACTTGTAGACCCATAGACTCGACCATTAATGCTTACTAGCACTACCATCTATCCATCCAACTATCAGCCCACCACAGTGCTTTGATGTAATTCAGTATGCATGATTAACTAAGTAGACTGATTCAATTCTTTTTTTATGTTTTGAGTTAAAACTTACATATTACACAATGGATAAGTCTTACAGTATACCATTTGATGAGTTTTGACTGATGCATATACCTGAGCAATGGAAACCCATATCCAGGTATAGAACCACCACCCTATGAAGCTCCTTCAGGCCCCATCCCACTTAATCTCAACTACCCAGAGGAAAGCATTTTCCTGAGATTTTTTTCTACCATAGATGAGAAACCCATATAATCATATGTGTGCTTTGGGGTAAGGCTTCCTTCACTCAGCTGAATGCTCCTGGGATTCATACAGGTGGTACCAGTAGTTTGTCCTTCTTAATGCTGAATAGTATTTGGTTATATAAACATACCACAGTTGTTTTGTGCCCGGGTCCAGCCCCAGCGGGTCCAGGGGTTCCCAAAGGTGCGGACAGAGTCGGTGAAGAAGGAAGGACATGGAGACAGCGTTCAGTTGACTGGGAGCCTAGCCAGGATATCTAGCCAGGATCTCCAGCCAAGTTCTGGTCTGGATCTCCAGCGAAGTTCTGGTCTGGATCTCCAGCCAGGTTCTGTGTCCATGTTCTCTTGCTAGGTTCTCCAGCCAGGTTCTGTCTGAGATCTCCAGCCAGGTTCAGTCACCAGGTTCTAGTCAGGTTTTCTTGCCAATTTCTGTAGTCAGGTTCAGTCTAGGATCTTTTGCCATGTTCTCTCCAGCGAAGTTCTTCTGTCTGTAGGTTCTGTGTAGGTTCTGTCTTCTTGGCTCCTTCTAAGTTCTGTCTCTCTCTGTCTTGTTACATCTGTATTTATACCAGTTGATTCCAATCCTATCAATCTCTATTACAAAGGTTAGGGCGTTTCTTATCTCCATTCCAGGGAGTAAAGATTATGTAGCTTAAGCATGATTGTTTGTAGTTAAATTGATTAACTACCCGCCTGGCACTTAGTTAAGGGGTTTTATTCCCTCCCTAACTTCAGGGGAAAATCCCTACCTGGGGATTCAACCTTTCTCGGAGAGGTGACCTTGGTTAAAACACAGCGCCAAGAAGGTGAGCAAACATATTAAGAACCGTATGCCATATATGCCAGGTCCCTTGAAACAGCAAGGATGGACCGGCTCCCGGCAGTTTTGTTTATTCTGTTGATGGACACCTGGGCTGTTTCCAGCTTTTGACTACTATGAAGGAAATGGTTATGAGCATCTTATATGCTTTTTTTAATGAAGGTATGTTTTTAGTTCTCTTGGTTAAACACCTAGGATTAGAATAGCTGGGTCATAGAGAATGTATATGTTTAGTTTTCAAAGAGACTGCAAGAGTTTTTCCCAAAGTAGTTGTAAGATTTATGCTCCCAACAATGTGTGAGAGCTCCAATTGATGATGCTGATCATCCTTTCACGTGCTCATTGGCCATACTGACTCCACTGTATATTGAATTATGTATATGCTAGAACTTTGGACGTTGCCCAAGGGGTTCCTAGAACTCTGTTAATTTTCTCCCAAGTATTCTTTTCTCTGTTTTTCATATGGGATAATTAGTGTTAATCTACAAATTCACTTTTTCTTTTGTCCTTTCTATTCTGCAATGATTCTGAACTAGATTGCAAAAAAAAAAAAAAAAAAAAAAAAAAATCACATTTATGTATTCCATTCTAGAATTTCCATTTAGTTTCTTTTTTAAGGTTTCTCTTTTTCTGCTGAGATTTCCTATCTTTTCATTCATTTGATCACAGTCTCCTTTATATCACTGAACATAACTGCTTTAAAATCCTTGTCTTTGTATTCCAACACCTGGATCATCTGTTGATTGTCTTTTCTATTGAAAATGGGTCATGCTTTCCTGTTTTGTTCTGTCTGTATGTTCCAATGAAATTTGGATTGTATCCTAGAAATTGTGCATGTTGTGTTGTGGAGACTTTGGATTCTGCAATATGCCTCTGAAGAGTGTTGATCTGTTTTGCTTGTTTTAGTAAGCAATTTAGTTATTTGGAGGGAAACTGAAAACTCTTGACGCCTGCGCAGCATTTTAACTCTTACTTCAGTCATTTTGGCTTTAATTGGGCTGGCTGTAGTGGAGTCGGCCATGCATACATAGTTTAGGGGTCAACTAGAGACTTAAGCAGTGTAAACACATGATTTGTAGCTCTTGCCTTCTGCTTTCTGGGTTACATTCCTCGCTTGCCTGTAGTTGTGGTTTCCCTATTCTTCAAGCCTAAATAACACCCAAGCGTCATTTCTCTTAGAATCACTCACTAATGATCACTTCTTCACTGTCTTCATGTTTTTGTTTTTCTTTTGGAATTAAAAAATTTTTATATATTGAAGATTATAGTTGTTATCTGTAGGGGCTTGGCCTGGTAAGAGCTTCTTCAGCCATTATTGGAAGAAAATTGCCAGGACTTATTAAAAACACACAATGTTTCAGGTCAATGAAAGCTCCCATGCAGGATATCACTCTCCCATATGCCTTCACACCTTGGCTCCTACCAATTTGGTTATATGCATACCAAGAATCATCTGGTTTATGTAAGTTATATTTGTTATTGTAATTGTGTAACTTTTTTTTTTTTAAATATATTTTATTGATTTTTTACAGAGAAGGGAGAGGGATAGAAAGTCAGAAACATCGATGAGAGAGATCCATCAGCTGCCTCCTGCACACCCCCTACTGGGGATGTGCCCGCAACCAACGTACATGCCCTTGACCGGAATCGAACCTGGGACCCTTGAGTCCGCAGGCCGACGCTCTATCCACTGAGCCAAACCGGTTCGGCGTAATTGTGTAACTTAAATAGCTACAACATAAACCAATGGAATATAAGTGCAAAGAGACAGTTATCTGTCATTTCTATGCAAACTACATTGAATAGTTTAGAAAGACTTGTTAAAAGTTGTTAAAAATTTGTTGTGAAATTAAATGTAGTGAAACAACTAAAAAATAAAAAGAAAAATATCACAGAACTTTAGAGGGAATCTGCATTCAGATAATTTTATATGGTACGTAAGGTCTTGCCCTGCTCTAAGGACAGAGGAACTCTGGAACTTGTAGACAAGGCAGGATGGGTAGGGCTTATGCAAGAGAGATGGTATGCACCTCAAATCAGCAGATCCATCAAAACACACGTGCGCACACACACACACACACCCCAACCAAATAAACTCCTCTGTCTATCATAAGATTGATGACTAAAAACACATGTGCATGTTTAAATGGAATATAGTCTGACATGGACTGGAATGGTTTTGATACCTGTAATGCTCCATTTTTGCTGAAGGATGACACACACTGCATTAGTCTACTGAGCTCTTCAGACACTGCTTCCACCACCCTGGACAGGACCCGAGGCACCAATTCTTTGGAAATAGTGAACACCTGAAAGAAGGTTTAAAATAAGGAGAAATGGTGCATTATGGTGACTTATCCTGACTTGAATTTGTTTAAAACAAAGGAATGCACAAAATATTTTTTGGGAAAAAACCACCATATTAGCCCCCTTTTTCTTTTTTCCAGTTACCTATACGTCTTAGGAACATCTAATGATAGCTTACCTCTGCATGCACTGCAATTATATTCACCAATGCTTCTTTTAAATAGTTTCTGACACCTGAAATCAAGATGGGAGAGGGAAAAGGCATTTAATGGAAACACAAGCTGCCCGTCCCCCTGATGGCTTTGCTGTGCACTGTAGTTTCCTAAGGAGAAACAGAAAGTAACACCACCATTGTCTATTTCCTTTTGAGAACCAAATGGTGAAAGGACTATTTTTGTGCAGGCTTAAAAAAAAGTTTAAATTACTAAAGAGTTTTCTTTCATTATTTTTCCATTCTGTCATTGTTTATGTTCTCTATAAATGTTGGTCAGTCTCCTTCAAAACTGAAACTTTAAAATGTCCTTTGGTTTCTTCATATATGTATTCTTCACATATATGCATATACCCACTCAAGTTAACAGACATAAAATAGTCAATAGTAAGATATTTACCAAAACTTATAAAACATCTGCTCAATGTGTTTTATAACATCATACTTCCAAAGGTAAAAGTCAAATTATTATGCAGAATAACTATTTTGATCTTTAAAAGATTACTTCTGGGAGAAACTTCTGACAAAACCACACTCAGTCTGATCCTATATGGCAAGATAAAAACTGGACAAAATACAAGATTTCAGATGACACAGAATTAGTGAACGCACTTCACTCCAAAGCAGGCACACACAAAACAACCATGTAAGAGTCTGCAGTCAGATGATCTTGGATCAAACCCCAATTTCATAAGCTACATGCTATAATTTCTGCAAGAAGACTGTGAGCCCAGTTTTCTCTTCTACAATGAGTATAAAAACAGTGCCAATCTCGTAGGTTTATAGTGAGGATTATGAAGATAATAATGCATGTGATGGGTCCTGGTAGTCACAGGGTTCAAACACAGCTTTTATTATAACGAAAGCAGTTAAATTTGCAAGAAAAAAACTCCCATAAAAACAAAATACTGCTTAATTATAATTCCAAAACAATCACTTTCACTGGACTGGAATATTTCAGAATGTCTTCTAAATTAATTGCATGTCCTGAGAATTTCTTCTCTGCAGAACAGGGAAAACGCTACTATGTGTTAACAGTAACAGTGCTAAGAAGAATCTTTCCCCAAATGTCATTTAAGCTATTGCTTACTTAGGAAAGTTGAGACAAAGGCTAAGAACTATAATCAACTTTTTGAACTGACATATGCTGATTCTAAATATATAACTAGTTTTTTATTTTTTGTCATATATGATGGTGTTTAAATAGGTATACAAAATTTCTTTGGTGGAGCCAATTTCATATATATTTCTTTGGGATATGACGGTTCAGGTGTTAATAATTATATTTTGCTGATAAAAAACAAATAGCCAATTGAAAGTAATTAAATATAACCCAGAAATTAGTTGATTCTTCCTAGGGGGAAAAAAAGAAGATAATTACAAGGTAACAAGTCTATTATAAGTGAAAGTGAAATAAACTGACTGTGCTCAAGACCAGAAAAGCTTTCTTCCTGTAAGAGGAAAGCCACACCAGAGATGCTCCTTGGGCAGTTCACTGCTAGAGTAGAGTCAGGGCACCAGTTTTGACCTGGCTGTGACATCTGTCCTGGGTGATCATGCTCACCAGATCAATATGCCTCTTGTTCCCTGCTCTCGGGCAGTTCTCCCAATGTGATGGAGGGAGGCAGGGAAGGGCACTTCAGATCAAAGTCCATAATCACTGAACTCAGGTCTAGAATCTTACATTGCAAACCCGTGGAAGTCTAGCTCATAAATGCATACACACATAAATGTACATAGTTATTAAAGATATAAGTGCAATATTAGGCCAGTGATGATTTAAGCAACTTAAGAGTAAGGGATTCAACAGTCTCTGTCCTCATGAAAACCAGGGTCCTGTCAATGCTACTATATGAACAAATGCCAGGGGTCTGGGTTCTAGCAATATTCTAATAATGATGACTAAAATAGGAGGGCGGTTTTTAAGTTCTAAATTTTTTTTAGTGTAAAACAGAAGAGTGGGCCAGAGTGCTGACTAAAAGCAAAAAATTAAATGTAGAATGAAGCAAGACAATGTCACATGCTCAGTATGCTATAAACTAAACTCCTACTCTGACCCTGATAGGAAAAACATTTCCTGGCAAGAACCCATCAGACTAAGCATTACTAATAAAACACCCTGTAAAACAGATAAATCTAAATTACTCAATACAATTCTAAAGACAAAACTGTGAATAGTAGAAAAAAAGGACGGGATGCTTTCAACCAGTAGAATCATATTTCTGTTGATAGGAAATCTGGAAAAAAAAAACCCCACAAAAGAACAACAACAACCAAGCTTCCTGCTTGATGCTGACCACATGCTTCACGAGATAATGTATTGGAAGGAGCACAGAACCTTAACCTTGGCAAAGTAAAAAAAAAAAAGAATTTTGGGAGACCTTATTTTTGTGAACAGAAAAAAATGAAACAACTGTCCCCCTCCCCCAAATAACAACACAACAAACTGCTCCCGGGGTAAGTGGTACTGTTGTAGAAAGAGAAAGGAAAAATGTATGGTCCTAGGGATATACAGAAAAAAGCTCCTAGTCAAGTCCCAGTAAGTCAGTAGGGTTCAGAG
This sequence comes from Myotis daubentonii, assembly GCF_963259705.1. Classification (NCBI taxonomy): domain Eukaryota; kingdom Metazoa; phylum Chordata; class Mammalia; order Chiroptera; family Vespertilionidae; genus Myotis; species Myotis daubentonii. The sequence continues at coordinate 122,260,208 of NC_081842.1, forward strand.
AGACAGTGTTACATTGACCACATTGAAAAGAAGATACTAGCTCAAGGCCAAGCTCTGCAGAATCCTATATAATAAAAGCCTAATATGCTAAGTGTCTGGTCATCCATTCAACTAATCAAAGTGTAATATGCTAATGATATGCTAAGGCCGCTCAACCGTTTGCTATGACGTCAAAAACCTTTGTATTCCATTTTAAATTAATTTGTGAAATATTTATGTGCCATTTCTATTTTGTGAAGTTCTTAAAGGGTTAAAGAATAGCATTTGGGGAAAAGTGGTGAAGTCAAGGCAAAGGACCTAAAAACTAGACAGTGTCCATGTCTAGGGAGTGAGGTGTGAAGGTTTATAAACAAGAAACAGATAAGATCTTTGTGGTCTTCCTAGTTAAGAATTTCAATTCCTTTCTCTCTTCATTCCATTCTTTAGCCATTACCTAATGAGAAACAAAGCCGGTATCATACATGCTCACTCGCCTTCCTTCCCCAGCCTCTACCCTGTACTCACAGAGACTTGAAGATGGGTTTCTAACAAACCAAATGCAGATTAATCCCTCGGCTTTAATTGTCTGTTGAGTTCTGTTTGAAAATGTTGCTCCAAATTAAACTGTAGAACTGTCAGCACTTTCAAAAATCTGCATCCCAAAAAGCCTGTACTAGCGGCAGGCACCAGAGATGCCTCACTTGTTCCATATAATACTGAAGACCACCAAACCTCAGCTGGCAGCACGTGGCAATCTCCGTGTCAGGAGCCTGAGTGGCCAGGTTGCTCCTGTCTGACTGGGAAAAGAAAGTATGGAAACCAGACCTCAGAGTTGGAAGAGAACAGATCTGGGTTTGGGGAAATGTAAAGTTGGCTCTTCCCTGTGACTTCACTGACAGCTAGCTGGGCTACATTCAGCAGTCTCTTTCTTGAATGGAAGGGGTCAGATTTAGAAAGTGAGAAAGAGGCAGTAAGAATGCCAAGAAGGATCTGGGAGCTGTCAGAGGAGGGCTGCACATACATTCTATTGTCAGAGTGCAGGAGGCCTTGAGGCAGATGGCAGAAGGAACTGAAGGAGTTTAAAGGGACCATGGTCATGGAACTTGGGGCCAGGACCAGGATTGTGACAATGATCCAGGATTGATAAAAGGACCACTTTGTAGTTAACTTGGGTGGTATGTGTTCCTTCTCTTCTCACTATACTTTATTCTAATCTAATATTATTAACCTTAAAGGCTGATGGTGACTTTTAAGTGTACTAAAAACACACAGAAAAAACACTCAATGTAAAGTCAGCAGACTTGGGACCCAGGTTCTGGCTTACCTGTATACTACTACTAAGACAAAAACCAGTTCAGTTTTTAGACAATTGCTACTGTGCAAAATGTAGATTACAAAATCTGTTCTGCTAACAAAGTTGTTATAAAAATGTAACATGTTTATTCCTTGATTCCACAAATATCTGTTGTTTATGTAGAGGGCCGCCTGGGAGGCACCTAGGCATTTTCTTATAATTATTGTCAGCTGAACTCAGAGCATAGGCAGAGCCACACCCTGGGAACATGCTTCCCCAATAAGGCTGGACATGTTAATCAGGCAGGGGCGGAACTAGATATGTCAATCTAGGCCTTTAAAATAAACCTGCTGTGTGGCTCAGCCCGCCTTTTGCCGCCTCTCCATCAGAGAGGATGGCGCCCACCGGGCCCCAGCTTAAAATCTATTTCTGCATCTTGGTCTTTCGTTAATTTCTTAATCCCCAGCTCCTTCACTCAGCAAATGGACTGTTTCCTTTTCCATGCGGGACATGGAGAAGAGAGAAACAGCCCCCCACAGTTTATGTACTATATGCCAGGCACAGCCAAGTGGTGGTGTACACATATTTTAGGTGCTATTTTTTTTTTTTTTTGACAAAGACATAAATAGTTGGGTAAAAGGCATAATTTCTGGAAAAAACATGCTAATTTGTCTTTTTGAAACACCTGGTGTAGAAGTCTGGCGACTCTAACCCATCAAAACTGAATCTTGTCACCTAGCTGCAGCACATTCGAAATGTAGGTGAAGTTCCTCTGAAGGCACTGGGAGCCTCAAAGCAGCTGAAGGAGCAGGGGTTGAGAAAGGCAGCAGCCCAGACACAGGGACACAGACCAATGCTGCTGGGATGCACTGGCTGGAGGATGTGTCTGCCATGATACTGCAACTTTGCTGGTTTACACAGAATTATCCAGAGGGTGGAATTTTAGTGGAACTCTTTTGTCATATTGGTTATGAAAAGCATGGCTAAACACTGCAGTCTAGGGAAGATTAGGAAGGTTGGCTCCTATGGTGACATCTTAGCAATGGCCTGAATTAGAATTATATAGTATGGGGCAAAAGTAGGTTTACAGTTGTATGTGAAACAGTTTATTCTTGTATTATTTATTAATATCACATTATTTCCCATATGAACAAGGTTAAACCTACATTTTGCCATACCCTGTATACCAGGTGTACTGGTTAATAATGCAGATTTTTTTCAATACATGCATTTTTTTCAATATTTTTTCCCATATGTTGATATATATGCGATTTGATATGTATGCTATTTTGTTGTATTGACAGCAAGCTGCAAAACTTCATATGTCAAATTTGCTGAAGGTGTTAACATCATAGATATTTTTATGCTTAAAAATGTCGAATTTCGTGCCAAAAAAAGAGCATTTGCGGGAAATTTTAACTCATTACTTTATTTTGAAGAAAAGTGCTGCTGAAAGTTATCGTATACTTCCGGAAAGCTTATGGTGATCATGCTCCATCTCAAGATACTTGTGAACGCTGGTTTAATGCTTTAAAAGTGATGATTTCGATGTGAAAGACAAAGAATGTGCAGGTCAACCGAAAAAGTTTAAAGACCAACAATTACAATCATTATTGGATGAAGATGCGTGTCAAACTCAAAAACGGCTTCCAGAAAGATTAAACGTTGCTCAGCAAACAATTTCTGATTGTTTACAAGCAATGGGAAAGATTTTAAAGGACAGAAAATAGGTGCCACTTCAACTGAATGAAAGACAAATGGAAAACCGCAAAGTCATCAGTAAAATGTTGCTTCAACGGCACAAAAGGAAGTCTTTTTTGCATCGAATTGTGACTGGCGATGAAAAGTGGATTTATTTTGAGGATCCCAAAGCACAAAATCATGGGTTGATCCAGGTCAACCATCAACATTGACTGCAAGGCCAAATCACTTCACAAAGAAGACAATGCTCTGCGTTTGGTGGGATCAGGAAGGTGTGGTGTATTATGAGCTTCTAAAACCAGGTGAAACCATTAATACTGATTGCTACTGACAACAAATAATCAATTTGAACCACACTTTGATCATAAAACGCCCAGAACGTACCAGAAGACACGGCAAAGTAATTTTGCTTCGTGATAACGCACCATCACACACTTCAAAACCAGTTAAAGACACGTTAAAAGATCTTGCCTGGGAAGTATTAACCCACACGCTGTATTCACCAGATCTTGCTCCTTCAGTTTACCACTTGTTCCAATCGATGGCACACGCATTTTCTGAGCAGCACTTCAAAATGTACGAAGAAGTAGAAAATTGGGTCTCTGAATGGTTTGCCTCAAATGAAGAAAATTCTATTGGGACGGTATTCACAAATTATGTGAAAGATAGGGAAATGTGTAGCAATGGACATTACTTTGAATAAAGCACTTTTGATGTTTCTCTTGAAATTATCATGTTTTCTTTGATTATAAAATACGCATTATTAACCAGTACAGCTGGTATATGTGAACAGGAGGCAGAAGCCGATGGTGACCTCAAATACCCATGTACTTACTAAGCAGTCACCTTTGGGCACGTTTCTGAATGGCTCTAACTTGTCACTTTCTCCTTATGGAAGGGGCACCATTTACTTAATAAAATATTGGTAAGAAGCTAACAACAGCAGGCGGCCATCAAATGGAGGGCAGTGCTACTAGTCACACTTATTGACTCCACCTTCTGTTTGAAGGTGTTGCGCTGAGCTCGCCTCCCATGTCCTCCTTCCTCCCGCTGCAGCAGGATCTCCATGTGTGTGACTGTTTGACTAATCTCTCTCCTCTGCCAGACTGTCAATCAAAAGCACAAGATCACCTCACTTACCTCACCTTTGTATCCTCAGTACCTGCTACAGTGGCTGGCCTGTAATACTCAAAAATATTTATGAGTTAAGAAATCAAAGAAGGCCAAGACTATACATGTCTTGCTCACTAGTAAGTTCCCAGGACTTAACCCTCTTAAATAAATTGATAAGTGACTACATAAGTGAACAAATACATCAGATAAAAATGTAGTATCTATAGACTTCTATACATAATTCTGCATTTGAATCATCCACTAAAATGTAAATTGCTCGGTTTATGTGCAAAGGAGGCATTCTCTGCTAAAGCATGCATCTCTCCCTTCTGACAGGATTTAAGAAAACACAGTCCTTTTGAAATAATTTTTCAGAATTCACTTGAAAAAATGTAATTTGAATTAAGAAAGAATAAAATATTGCTGAGGCTAAATACATTTGTTTTCTAAAAATGTCTTATTTTTCTAGCTATACACTTAAGCAAATAGTTTATTCCAAATACTAAACCAGAAATATTTACTGAATGTTCACCACATGCTAGATACTTAGGCAGGTGCTCAGATATACTAGAACACAGTGCACACTCCATAAATGTGTCAGGAAATCTAGGTTTTAGTTTCAGCTTCAACAAGAGAGGGCCATAAATGCCAAATTTATGGGACTACTGGGGAAGACACTGTCCATGTGGACAGACTGCACAGGAAAAATAAGGCAAACTGACCTACTCCTTGAAATTACAGACAAATGCGACATTAGTAGCATGTAGTAGTAAGTATTGCTTTGAAAAAGGCTCCCCTTAGGCAAACCCCCACAACTTGCCATGTTATTTAATCAAGGGAATGAGAACAGTTCTAAACATTTAGAATATGTTATCTCCTGTACTCTCTGAATATGAAATTAGAATGTGTCATGATATTTGACCAAAAAGTGTCCCCGCCCACACAGTATCAATGTAGATTATCACTTAGCAATTAAGCTAGCCGCCCAAGTGGAAATTCCCCATGGAGAAAACAGAGCTCATCTCTGCTCTGAGCAAGAACCTGTAGGCTTCTTTTCACAGGGTGGGCTTCCTGTAAGTGGGCCTATATACCCTATACATCTTCTCCAACAAAGAAGGTCTTGTTTTTCATACATCAAAGTAGAAAAGGAGTCTTTTTTCTTGCTATATTTATCAGTTCCTTCTTTCAATCTAATAGGGAGTGCACTTGATGTTTGGAATAGACACACTGCTAAAAATATTTATTGAGTACTTATTACTATTACACACCAAACTCTATTCCAGGTGCTGGGCCATAGCAATGACCAAAAAAGAGCAAACCCACACAAAACCAAGCTCCTCTCCTCACAAGACCTAAATTCTAGTGGGGACACAACCGGTTTTAAAGAAAATATGACCATCTTGTTGCACATGGGAGAACCTTACATCACCTCTAAAACAGCACAAGAAAGCAACTGGTAAGGGGTAAAATTGCTCCACAAATGATAATACCCACCCTGGCACACAGAGAGCTTCTGTTGGGGAAAAAAGTAGTTCCCTGATTTGTTGAAAATATTTTAGTGTTTCTTTTGTGCCAATCTCATGAAATAATGCCTAGCAATAAACTATAATAGGTAATGTGTAATAGATAATGTACATGTGTGTATGCAATGACTTGGATTTAAATCTTAACTGGAAAATTATTGGGGCTTCAGGTTTTCTTTGAAGTATGAAAAATACTTTATAAGTTAAAATTGCTATACAGGCAAATTTGATTCTTACAATTAAGAATTTTGATAAATTGCTAGGCAGACATTAACAGAATAGCGAACATTTTGGATTTATCAAGACTTTATTCTTGATTAATTTATTTTAAAAACTAAGTGTTCATTGAAAATAATTAAAACAACATAGAAGTATAAGTTTTCCTAGTAAGTGGAAAGCCAATAAACTTCTTCATCTTCTCCCTAGTTTGTTATGTATTCTTCCAGATCTTTCCTATAAACATAATTTTTCCTAAAAAATGAGGTCACACCACACATTTGATTCCTGAAACTTTCTTACTTCATTTAATAATACATCACCAACATCCTTCCATGCTAGTGCATACACAGCAACCTCATACTTTCCAATGGCTGCCTGATGTACTATAGTATTATGGTACCATAGTTATTTACTCTCCTACTAGTCATTCTAATGTATTCATTCTAATTATTTATTCTATTTATTCACAATTTATTGACCTACTGTTAGACAGTTATGCTGCCTTCCAGTGTGTACTACTAAAATAATGCTGCAATGGACACTGATCCTTCGATTCTCCTGGAATAATTTATGTAAGATATCTTCCTAGAAGTGGAATTGCTGAGCCAAAGGTTTTGAGTTTTGATTGATTCTGCCAACCTATCATTCAAAGGGCCACAGAAAATTATACCCAATTCATGCCTTTTTATTTTTTAATTTGGATTCTCTAACCACTATAATTAATAATAACCATAATACATGTACCACTTTAGGTATGATGGCAAAACTTTCAATTTAACACACTAAAAAAAATTAAGCTAAATACAAAGGTCAAATTAATTTATAAGTTAAATGAAAACATACTTAATCTGACTATATAAAGATTGTCTGAAAAAGAGCTGGAGAGAAAGAACACTGTGTAATTACAGAAAACAACTGCTATACTATTTGAACCTATACCAAGAATACAAACTTTTCCATGAAGCACTTCCTGTCATAACTGGAAGACATTCCTTTAAACAGACTGATTTCAAGGTACACTGCCTAATGTTGTTTTGAAACATGATTCTCTTCTGTCAACAGTACAAAAAAAAATCAAACTTTGGAAACTCTGGAGATACCACTTACATTATAAACCACATTTCCTGTTTTTAACCCCTGTGCCCTAAATCAGTTATGAGTCCTAGTCTACAGATATAAATAGATTGAAAAATACTATAAATATCCCACAATGTACTTTTTTTGGGTCAAACCGAAACAGTTCTTGAAAGACCTTTGAAGTATTATTTTTTTCAAATAAATTATCTATGCAGTCACACTCTGAAAACACATTATTGAAATTACTGCTTATTAAACACAAGGTAATCAGAAACTGTAAGCAATATTGCCAGACAGGTAGAAAGGCATAAATATTCTGCAACAAAAATAGATTTTGTTGGAATAAAGAGTTTTAAGTCCTAGGTCTTCATGGTTTAAGTTTACTCATTCCTAAATTGATGTTCTTCTTAAAGTGATAAATGTCTTTTGCTACATAGGGGATTTTAAAAATGATTATTCAAGGAAAGGGCACCCTTCGAATGAAGTATATGAATGAATCATTTCAGCCTCTGCAGTTTTCTAATTTTCTTTCTGAGGATCCTTTTTTTTTGGGAGGGGGGGGAGAGAGGGGAGGGGTATAAGGCTTTAATTAATATGATATCCTAGCTTTTAAACAAACAGAAAAACTTTCTTCTATGAAAGCAGAAAATATTGCTAGCAATGAAAATAACAGTAAAATAATTTCATGGTTTATTTTCTCCATGTGTAAGAAAGGGTTATTGAATCTATTTAGCATTCATAAATTTCAAACACAGCTTTCAAGACTAAATATGGACAAGAGAATGACAAGCTCTCCCATTTCAAAGCTAAAGTCTGAGTCTAAAACAGACTGTAACATAAACCATTACAGAATACTTTACACATTTAGCAGTCTCAATTTCATTTCAAACTTGATACACTAAATTTCAGACCTAAAGGTAAAAATTCAAAAAATTTAACATTAACCGATAAATCAAACTCACTTGTTTCAATTTAATCTTTTTTATTAGAAGGCAACTTGAATTACAAAAGTGAAAGTGACAAGAAAATAGGATGAATTCTATATATGCAAATGCATATATTTGTTTCACAATATGAGGCATTATATATATATATATATATATATATATATATATATATATATGTATATGCATATTTCATAAACCAGTCTGTAGTAACTGTTCAATTTTCAAAATCTCAATTGATCATTTTGACTGAGATTTTGAGTTTTTTTTCAAAATAAGAACGACTTGCATTAAATCAAGACTAATAAAGACCTACGAGAAGTCAGGCTGAAAAGCTTGGCTCTTGGAGCCTGACTGCTTGGGTTAGAACGCTGGCGCCTACTCAGCTGTGTGGCATCTGTGATACAGGGAGGGAACACACAAAAAGCGCTCTGCCACTGTTTGGCCCACTGCAAATGGTATGAAAATGCCCAGTGGTACTACCTATTTTATGAAGCCGCTGTTGCATTCCTGTTGTTGAAATCAATACCGTGGAGAACAGCAAAAAAGTAATAAGGTATGGTCCCTATTCTCAATATATGATTCCATATACAATTTAAGAAATAAAATCCAATTATTATACATTTCAACCATTAAACTAAAGACTTTGAAATGAAAACTGAGTTGTAATAAAATTAAAGAGGTAAATAAATATGAACAGCCAATAGCTAACTTGGAGTTTAAAGTTTTATTTACACAATAAGAAGCCTTTAAAAAAATCTTTTAAATCTTTTAATAAGCATCTTTTATAAGCTGAATTTTGACTACTAAGACCTGCTGGGAATGATAAAACTGAAGTTGCAGCATGGCCAGCTAGGATGAGTTTGAATGGTGACTCTTGGGTAAGCTGTTTATGTGCATTACCTGCACTTTTTTTTTGGAATTATTTATTGTTTAAAGTATTACATATAGTATTACATATGTCTCCTTTTCCCCCCATTGACTTCTCCCCGGCCACCCCCATGCCCTCACAGATGCCCTCACCCAGCTAGTGTCTGTGTCCATTGGTTATGCTTATATGCATGCATACAAGTCCTTTGGTTGAACTCTTATCCACCCCCCTACCCCTGCCTTCTCTCTGAGGCTGGACAGTCTGTTCAGAGTTTCTTTGTCTCTGGATCTATATTTGTTCATCAGTATATGTTGTTCATTATATTCCACAAATGAGTGAGACCATGTGATATTTATCTTTCTCCAACTGGCTTATTCGCTTAACGTAATGCTCTCCAGGTCCACCCATGTGTTGTGGATGGTAAGAGTTATTTCTTTTTTTTTTTTTTTTTTTTAAATATATTTTATTGATTTTTTACAGAGAGGAAGGGAGAGAGATAGAGAGCTAGAAACATCGATGAGAGAGAAACATCGATCAGCTGCCTCCTGCACATCTCCTACTGGGGATGTGCCCGCAACTCAGGTACATGCCCTTGACCGGAATCGAACCTGGGACCTTTCAGTCCGCAGGCCGACGCTCTATCCACTGAGCCAAACCGGTTTCGGCGAGTTATTTCTTTTTTACAGCAGCATAGTATTCCATTGTGTAGATGTACCACAGTTTTTTAATCCATTCACTGCTGATGGGCACTTAGACTGTTTCCAAATCTTAGCTACTGTAAATTGTGCTATGAACATAGGAATGCATATGTCTTTTCTGATTGTTGTTTCTGATTTCTTGAGATACATTCCTAGAACTGGGATTTCTAGGTCAAATGGGAATTCCATTTTTAATATTTTGAGGAAACTCCATACTGTTTTTATTAATTGTTTAAAGTAGTACATGTCTCCTTTTCCCCAATTGACACCCCCCCCGCCACTCCTGCCCCCCATGACAAGCCCCCACCGCCCCAGTCTGTGTCCATTGGTTATGCTTATATGCACGCAGACAAATCCTTTGGTTGAACTCTTATCCACCTGCCTACCCCTGCCTTCTCTCCGAGTTTGGACAGTCTGCTCAGTGTTTGTCTCTGGATCTATTTTTGTTAATCAGTATATGTTGTTCATTATATCCCACACTAGAGGCTCGGTGAATGAAATTCGTGCATGGTTAGGGTCCCTAGGCCTGGCTGGCAATCAGGGCTGATCTGTGGGGTGACCAGCAAGGTGATCGGGCCCCCTGCTTGCACCCGCCTTGCCCGGCATGGCACTGCCCGCTGGCCAGCCCTGTCCCCCACCACTGCCGCCGGTTGCCTCCCTCTGTGCTGTGACCTGCGGAGTGATTGGGGGCCTCCCACTCACACCTGCCTTGGGTGGCCTGGGGCCTGCAGGCTGGGGGAAGCTCCTGCATTGAGCATCTGCCCCTGGTGGTCAGTGCATGTCATAGCAACCAGTCATTCTGCCAGTCATTTTGGTTGATTTGCATATTAGGCTTTTATTATATAAGATGTGACTAAGATCATGTGATATTTATCTTTCTCTGACTGGCTTATTTTGTTTAGCATAATGCTCTCCAGTTCCATCGATGCAGTTGCAAACGGTAAAAGTTCCTTCTTTTTTTTATAGCAGCATAGTATTCCACTGTGTAGATGTACCATAGTTTTCTAATCCACTCATCTGCTGATGGGCACTTAGGCTGTTTCCAAATTTTAGGTATTATAAACTGTGCTGCTATGAACATAGGGGTGCATATGTCTTTTCTGATTGGTGTTTCTGGTTTCTTGGGATATATTCCCAGAAGTGGGATTACTGGGTCAAATGGGAGTTTCATTTTTAATTTTTTGAGGAATCTCCATACTGTTTTCCACAGTGGTTGCATTACCACCAGCAGTACATGAGGGTTCATTTTTCTTTACATCCTCGCCAGCACTTGTCATTTGTTGATGACAACCATTCTGACAGGTGTAAGATGGTACCTCATTGTTGTTTTGATTTGCATCTCTCTGATGACTAGTAACTTTGAGCATGTTTTCATATGTTTCTGGGCCTTCTGTATGTCCTCTTTTGAGAAGTGTCTATTTAGGTCCTTTGCCCATTTTTTTTGATTGGATTATCTTACTTTTGTTAAGATGTACGTGTTCCCTATAAATTTGGGAGATTAGGTCCTTATTGGATATAACATTGTCAAATTTGTTCTCCCATGTAGTGGGCTTTCTTGTTGTTTTGTTGATGCTTTCTTTTGCTGTGCAGAAGCTTTTTATTTTGATGTAGTCCCATTTGTTTATTTTCTCCTTAGTTTCCATTGCCCTAGGAGCTGTATTGGTAAAGATATTGCTATGACATATGTCTGCTATTTTGCTGCTTATGGATTTTTCTAAGATTTTTATGGTTTCCATCTTACATTTAAGTCCTTTATCCATTTTGAGTTTTTGTGTACGGTGTAAGTTGTAGGTCTAGTTTCATTTTTTGCATGTATCTATCCAATTTTCCCAACACCATTTATTGAAGAGACTGTCTTGACTCCATTGTGTGCTCTTGCCTCCTTTGTCAAATATTAATTGAGCATGCACTTTTATTTTGTGATACCAGCTTTTAAAGTTTATTGTAAGGATTACCAAACACAAAGGCATAGGAGCTCAATGATAGCAAGGAAAAGGAGTAGGAGTGATAGTAATAATGATTTGTTTCATTGATCGAATGTTCTTTCCTTGACTCTTTTGTAACAAAATTTTCATTCCAATATCTGAATTCTAAGTTATTTTGTCTCTCTTGGAGACTTCATATAAACAATTATTCCCTTACTTTTCCATCTTTTATATCAATGTTTGCACTGATTACTCTACCCAATGTGTAGCTTAGGGCCCTGCCACAGTTTTGTGCAGATTCTTTATCCAAAAAGAAAAGCAACCTTTTTATCCTTACTAGTATTCTTATCATCAATTACAATAATCTTTGTAACTCTGCCATACTTTGAAATGATCCAGCATTAGCCACTATTTCCTGGGGAATACTAAGCTACCACCGGTTAATTCCACTGGGGTCCTGGTTCAGGAAAGGCGGCAGCTCTGCCTGTTTCCAGCGGTGAGATGTGCCTTGGACAGAGGAAGGCTTATAGTACTTTTTAAATCTAACTATTTACAAAACATTAGGTTATGCAAAACTATACAGTATTGTTATCTGTCTCATCTGATCCATTTTCGATGTCCCATACACTTCTCTGATCAGAGTGACAAAGTTAGAATTTGGAGACAGAAGAACTGGGCTGAATGCCTGGTTCTAGAATCTAGTACCTGGAACAAGTCACAGCCTTTTCTAATTCTCCAACTTTAAAAAATCTGCCAAGTGGAGAAAAAATACCTTACCCAACAGGGTTGTTGGGAGGATAAAATGCAATAATGTATATAAAAATAACAAGTTAAACTGCAAAGTATTTTTATTAAAAAATGGACCAAAATAGTATATCTTAACAAATTTATCAAGCTTTTGATCAGAGCCAAACAAACTGATGTTTGGTATTGTATTTTCAATGCTACAAGCTTTAAAAAAATGCAAAAATGAGCCAAATTACAACTCCATTTTTCCATTCACACTGTTACAAAATGAATGGTGTGTCACCAGGTACTCTCTCATTCACTGTTTCTAAAATAACAAACAGATGGGCGTCACCTACATTCCTACAGGCATCTGAAAACATTAGTGCTACTTGTATGAGATGTTTCCTTATCAGGAGAAAAGGTTAAGACTCAGAATAATTCTCAGATTGGGAAACCATTCATTCACTATTGCATTCGTTTGTTCAAACACATGTTGAGAATCCACTACATAAAGGAACTTCTTCTGGTAGGACCCCAGCGGTGACTAAGGCATGGTACCTGCCATTAAGAGACACAGTCTAATAATCTTCAAACATTTTTGATTATGCAAGTAATAGGTAAAAGAATTTTACACCCTTCAATACATGTATTTTTGTATGTAAACATATATTTATCATACTTGACATACTACTCCTAATTTATAAAGGTATGTGCCATTATATTAACACACTAGAGGCCCGATGCATGAAATTCGTGCAAGAGTAGGCCTTCCTTCCCCCGGCTACTGGCACTGGCTTCCCTCTGGCACTTGAGATTCAGGCATTCTTCTTTGGGGCGATGGCTGGGCCCCCAACCAATTGCATCACACCTGCCTTGGCTGGCCTGGCGCCAGTGGGTGTCATAGCATGGTCGCCTGGTCTAGTTAGCATATTACACTCTTATTATTATAGACTAGTGACCCGGTGCATGAAATTCGTGCATGGGGTGGTGGTGGTGGTGGTGTCCCTAGCCTGGCCTGCACCCTCTCCAATCTGGGACCCCTCGAGGGATGTCTGACTGCCGATTTAGGTCCATAGGGATCAGGCCTAAACCGGCAGTCAGACATCTGGGACCACTGGCTCCTAACCATTCACCTGCCTGCCTGCCTGATTGCCCCTAGCCACTCTGCCTGCTGGCCTGATTGCCCCCAACTCCCCCCCAACCCCCGCCCGCCGGCCTGATTGCCCCCAACTGTCCCTGCAGCCGGCATGCTTGCTCTCAACTGCCCACCCCTGCTGGCCTGATCACCCCCAACTGCCCCCCCCATGCCGGCCTGGTCGCCCCTAACCACTCTGCCTGCCAGCCTAATCACTCCCAACTGCCCCCCCCCCCCGCTTGCCCCCATCTGCCACCCCTGCTGGCCTGCTCACCCTCAAATGACTGCCCCCTCTGGCCTGCTCACCCCTAACTGCTCCCTCCCACCTGCCTGCTTGCCCCCAACTGCCTCCCCTGCCAGCCTGCTCACCCCTACCTACCTCTGCCTCAGCCCCACCACCATGGTTTTGTCCAGTAGGACGTCTGGAAGGTCTCCCAGAAGGTCTCCTGGTCTAATTAGCATATAACTCTTATTAGTATAGATTATACATATAAGTATATATGTAAACTTATAAAACACAAGTTATACATATATGTATATTATGTATTCCATGCATTATAAATAAGAAAAATAAATCAGAAAAGAAGCAATAAAGAAATAAAATTTATGTCATTAGTTTAAATAAGCTAGGTTAGGCTACAATTAAAAAACCCTAGCCTGGCTGGTGTGGCTCAGTGATTGTGTGTTGACCCATTCACCAAGAGGTTGCTGGTTTCCAGTTGGGGCATATGCCTGAGTTGTGGGCTCGACTGCTGGTGGGAGCTGTGCAGGAGGCAGCTGAGCAATGTTTCTCTCTCATCAGTGTTTCTCGTTCTCTCTCTTTCCCCCTTCCATCTCTCTCTAAAAATCAATGAAACATGTATTTTTAAAAAACCTTAAAGTACCAGCAGGTTGAGATAACAGTAAATGTATTCCTTGCTCCTGAGATATATCCAGTGGGGGTAGAGGGGTCACTGTCATCATTCAGGGATCTCAGCTTCTTTGGAGGTTCCACCTTAACACGAACTCCCCTGCACACAGAGCAGGAGAGAAGAAAAATCATTGCTCGCACTCAAGGCTCTGGTTGGGACGTTTGCACTACTTCTACAGGGATGTGTCGGACCTCAGCAGGTGGAGCAGTACAACCCTCCCCCTAGGGAGGAAAATAGGGACTTTGATGAATACTAATAGAATCTACTACTATTTTTTTTAAGTTTTACATTTAACAATATAAAAAGTGCTTCTGAATTGAATTTTGAAGGTCTGAATCTAAGTTAACTTTATTTGGATACTGGGATTTAGTGGCTTCCACAGCTGAAAACACTAGCACTATACAAAGCATTACACAATGATATGCAATTGGAACAGATATGCATGTAATTGCCTGTACTGGCCAACTCATGATACTCTATTGCCAAGATTTTATGTTTGCAGATAGTTTTCCATCTCAAAATGAAGTATAATTTGCACATAGTACAGTGCATAAATCATGTATATATAGCTTGGTTTTTTAATATTTGTAGACACCATTCAGATGAAGACAAAATGCTGATTTCCAGCACCCCAGCAGACTCTCGTGTACTCCTTCCCAGTCAGTGCCCCATCTGAAATCTACCTGAAATGTCCTGACCTGTTTCCATTGACTGTATAAATGGAAGAATGAGCTTGTACAGAAGCAGGCAGCATGCCTTCCTCTGGATCCAGCTTCTTCCTCGCAACATTATGTCTGTGAGAACTGTGTGTGTGGTTGCATACAGAAGTTTGGTCATTCTCATTCTATATAGAATTTTACTAGATTGTACCACAATTTATATAGCCACTCTACTGCTCATGGACATTTGAGTTGTTTCCAATTTTTAACTATATTTAATAGCAGCTATGAATACTGTTGTCCATGTGTTCTGGTGGACATAAACACTTACTACTCTTAGGTAATACACTGAAATACTAGTAAAGATGGTTCACTGCAAAAATGCATATTTATCTTTAGTGGGCACTGCCTGTTTTCCAACGGGGAGAGAGAAGCAGGAATATGTGCTCCACCAAAAACACTTCATTGTCAACATTACTTTATGTATAGTCTTGTTGAATATGAGTGCTCGTGTCCAAAAGTAAAACTTGCTGTAAATAGAAAAAAAAGATTTGACATACCTATTTTCTTTAGTAAAAAGAAAGAGCTATGACACAAAACCAAAAAGAAAAAAAAGTGCAAAAACATACACCAATTTTTCTTTTCATTAATATAACCCAACCATAGAGTACAAGAATATTCATTTCTTTCACATCCATCACATTTAAAGTCCCTGAAGGTGGACTTATGTGATTTTATTAAAACTATTATTAAACTCCTTCAATACACAAACTTGCTGAAAGTGACATTCATTCTACATATAATTCTTAGTCCTTGTTACTATGATCACAGGCTGTCACACATTTGCAATTAGAAATGACAGTAATTTCAAAAATGAAAAATGGGTTTTCAAATACATCATACTTATGAATTTACTTTGGTTGCCACTCATACATTTTGATTTTTAATATGAGATATTATTTGAAAATTGAAGTAAATTGATCTGAAGGAAAATCTATATCCCAAGTAAATATCCTATGAAATATAAAGATTTTATTAACAATATTTTTAGTTGGCTTTGTTGATGTTTATTACTTTAATCACCTAAAATCTAGCTCCAAACTGAGTTTTGGATTCAAATTACACCACAGTTGGACTATTTATTCAATATAGAATTTACCACATTAATGAACTTGCTGGTAAGTGATAAACTGAGGCAGAGGAGAAAAGTCCCAGTTTTGTCAACAAAATGATCCTCTGTCACTTTAGATAACTTTGTACTTGGGCCTCAGTTTCCTCAGCTATTAAGGGAAGGATGTGTCTAGGTGGATTCCCAGGAAATGTTCAAGACATTGTTGTTTTAAAAACACATACTCAAAAGTTTTCCACTGTAATGTTCAGAACAGTCATCAAAATGGTTAATTATTAAGCTGCACTGTAAATATTTTGGGGATGGCTTTTGCTTCTTATTAAGAGAAGATGGTTAAGAATGTTGGATGTGATTAACCCAGTAACTACTAAAGGGACTTTTTTCTCTCAGGTTCTCCCCTGGTATTGGTATTGGAAGAGGAGCACAAATGGAGAAGGCATTTCTGATCTCGATTTATGACAGATGAGAGGACATGAAACATACAGAGAATTAAGAGTGGGTGCATGCTGTCATGGCATGCCCTAAGTCAGAGATCAGGCCCTCCAATGCACTCTAAAGCTTAAAGACAAACACTTTCAAATTCAGGGTGAACATTAACCCCAAATGTAGCCAAGATCACAAGAAATAAAATAAATGGGTGCAGAAAGAACAACAAAATGGTAGAATATAAATAAGTCTCAGTCATGTTGATGTTTACCATGGTACACACACTTATGAAGTGTGTAAATGAGTTTTAGAAAAAGACTCTTAGGTCTATAATTAGACAAAATCAGGTAAGTCAGGAAAACAAACCCCTAATACTTTCCATAGAGCCAGAAACAGAAGTTCCACATACAGAACCTACGCACAGTTTTTTTTTGTTTTGTTTTTTTTTAATGCCTTACTAACCATAAGAGAATACTGTAGAGGGGATCTGACCTTCCCCTACCAGGTTGGCAGGAACTGTAATGTTAAGGAATGGGCTTAGCTGGTTGCCTTTAACTGAAATGATGACATTGTTGGAATATATGTGATTGCTCTTAACACTGCTTGTCCAATAATAGAACAGACTTTTAGAAGAGATTTAATGAGAGTTAGAGAGATTACAAAATAGTCAGGGGTACATAGGGAGGATGGAGACAAAGTGTGAAAAAAAGTTAATAGAAAGTTAAGAGAGAGGAAGTTTTTTCATTTTTCATATTATTTCCTTCCCTTCTGGTGGCCGATTCCAAGCCTGGCACAAGCAGGCACACAGTGCACACAGAACACTTCAGCACACCTGAGAGAAGGGTCATATTACAGGCTAAGACTACAGCAGCCAGGAACCATAGAACAAAATTCCCCCACCAGAGAGGGTAGAATGTGATCATTAAAAAATAACAACTGCTATAATGAATTGAAACTCATTATGTATGCTTAAATCATGAGTTAATGAAGATAATACAAAATAAATATCTTGTTGCTCACCTTTAAAAAAATGAGGCAACCAATTCATTCTGAAAACTCCTAAGAATCAAGCATATATCCTGCCTTCTCTGTAGTAACCAAATAGTTGACAATTTTTAAAAAATTATTTTTACTTAATGTTCCAGCTAACAATCATTAGTTTGCAATCCCTAAAAAGGAATAGATCATGGCAACAATTCCATATAGTACTATGACCATTGGATGAAAGGTTATGATAAACTTTAAAGGGTGAATCAAGCTGATACCATTTATATCCAATTTCAATCTTAACATCAAAAATGAGAGGCAGCCAAATACTATGTATCTCTGGTGGTAGTAAACAAAATTAAAACAAAATCAAACCCTAAAACTGATAAAGCTTCTTTATTAATCACACATTTATAGGAAACATAAGAGACAGAGGAACATGTTTAAATGACACCATGAAGAAGCAATCTGAAAAGTCCAGAAAGTGAGAATATCTACAGAACAAACAACCTGTTTAGTCAACAAATAAGCTGAGGGGGGGTGAAGGAGGTTCCTAGAGAGAAAAAAAATAATAAAAATAATAAGAGACATATCAAACAAAAGTAGCATGTAGACCTTGGTTAAATCCTAATTTGAATAAGCTATATAAAAAGCTTTTATGAGAATTTTGAACATTGATGGGCTATTTGATGAAATTAAGGAATTTTTTCCAGATCTGATAAAGGTATTGTGGTTATGTTTTTAAAAAATAAGCCCTTATCTGATCTGTGTAGGGATGAAATGATCTAATGTCTGGGATTTATTTCAAAACAATGTATCCCAGAGGTAGTGGGGAGGAGATGGGGCACAGATAAAACAAGATTGGTTATGAGCTCATAACTGTTGAAGCTGGCCAATAGGTCAATCAGGATTTGTTTACTATTCTATTTTGATATGTCAGAAAATGTCCAAAATAAAAAAGTGTATAACTGACTTCAACTCTTTATTTGCACAACAATATGTTAGTTTACCAATGCCAAATAGTATAATTTACAGCTATCAGTTTAATCCATAATAAAATAAGTACTTTAACAGATAAAGCATGCACTGAAGAAAATATGTAGGCCACAGGTCATCTCAAAGTTAATAAATTTCACATTGAAAACCATTAGAGCCAAAAATCAACTTTACTGAAAAATGCTTGGCAGACAAAGAAATTATAACCAAATGTCCAAAGCACTGTACAATGGTTTTACAGCATTAATTCTAATAAATTAAACTGCTTATAAAAAAGGAGAAAATGTCTGGGGGCGGGGGGAGAGTAAGATTAAATAATAAAACTGTTATTTTAAAAAAGATGACTATACTATTTTAGAAATTGTAAAATTGCTTTTCTCTTACAAACATATCAAATACAAGTTCATTAAAATCTACTTCACAATACTTTTTATTTTATTTATTTAATGAATTTTTCTATTTATTTATTTATTTTTTTTTAAGAGAGAGTGTAAGGGAGGGGGAGAGACAGAGAGAAAGAAACATCTACATTGAGAGAGACACATCAACTGGTTGCCTCCCACACTCGCCCTGACCAGGACTGGGGATTGAGCCTGTAACTGAGATTTGTGTCCTTGACCGGAATTGAACCCACAACCCTTCAGTCTGTGGGCTGATGCTCTAATCACCATGCCAAACTGGCTAGGGCTTCACAAAAATTTTTAAATAAAATTAATAGTCCAAGTAATTAATAAAAACTATTTTTTTCAGAATTCAGTGCAGGAAAAGATTATTGACTGAGACTTCTCTCTTTGGAGATGAAGTTCACTCATTTGGCATCTGTTTTGATCAAAAGCAGAAGTCATGCTACTCCATGACTAGAATGAAGAAAGCCTGTGGAAGATGGGAGATAGAGAAACAGCCACTTCACTGAGTGTTACCATTCATGTTCCAAATTCAGAGAACAGATGTTTAAATGTCCAAGAAATAGCACCAGGAATATGATATTCACAAAATTCTGCCAGACTCAGACAGTCTTCAGAATAATTTTGGAAAGTGAAATTACATTTATGAGATATTGACGTTATATTTATTCTATAATATTCTAATTATTTATAAACTAGAGGCCTGGTGCACAACATTCGTGCACTGGGGGCGGTCCCTCAGCCCGGCCTATATCCTCTCACAGTCCTCCGAGGGGTCTTTAGCGCTGCTGTGCTCGCTAGCCATGAGCCCACTGGAGAGCCCAGCTTTTGGCTGAGCAGCACTCCCCCTGTGAGAGCACAATGACCACCAGGGGGCAGCTCCTGTGTTGAGCGTCTACCCCCTGGTAGGCACTGCACATCATAGTGACTGGTCGTTCTGCCATTTGGTCAATTTGCATATTAGCCTTTTATTATATGGGATGAATAATTCACATGTTATTTTTGGTAAGTGCTATCTTATATTTAATGAACCAAAGTTCTCTCCTTTGACATTAATAGATTAAAAAAAGATAATGCAATCTGATGTTCTGTTGAACAGATATTTTACTTTAAAAAAACAAACTGTAAATTGGTATTTTAGTTGATGTTTATTTTTCCTAATCATCTCTGGCAGGAGAAACTTATCTCAAAGTGTTTCTCATTAATCAATCAATGGGTTGAATAAATCTATTGCCAAAAGCCAGGCACCATTTAGAAGCTATGGACACAGAGAAACACTGTCAAAGGCCTGGAGAAAGAGAAGAGAGCTGATGTCATGCAGCCTCTAAGAGAGTAGCAGGGATGGGACTGGGAAGCAGGTGCAATCAGCCCTGGACAGGTCAAGGAAGGAACCGTGGGTATACATGCAGTTTAAAGTCACAGGCAAACTGAGAAGGAACCAGAAGTGAGGGAGGTACTGGCAGTTGTATTTCATCTAGCCAACCGGAAGTTGGCTAGAGAGTGAAAAAACACTTCAGGGTGAATTTATTATTGTACAAAATGTCTTTATAACTAATCCTTAAACTGTTGGCAGAGATATTTCATTTGTAATAGGTATTAATATGTAGATTCTGAAATAATTCTTGCTTCTTTTAATGAAATGCACAACTATTTTATTTGCTGAAATCCGTTCATATCTTTGCCTGCATACCTAGAGCTACCTATATCTTGTATGTTTGTTTTTTAATAAAAGAACAGTATCTTCCCCCTCCTCTGGTTTCTGTGAGTGGGGTTCTCCCTTTCTCTTCCCTCCTCCCCCAACACTCTTGGCTCCTTGTCTCACTTCCTACTCCTCTCCTACAGATGTGGAACCTCCCAGTGTGTGGAGCATGGACATTAATCCATCTTTTGGTTGGATTGAGTGAGTCTATTAAACTCCTAAGCATGGGAGTTTTGTCTCTTTCTTCCTCCCTCTTCAACCAGGAGCCATGCGAGGGAGTAACCCAGGAAGTTATATTTGCTCTGCAGTCTCAGCCTTTCCCTTTGGTGGATTGTTTCAAGGTGGAGGCTGGAGGCTAGGAAGTCCATCTGGTTCTTACATCTAAACTATATTCTCCATACGAGTTTCTTCATCTGCCAACCCTACTGTCTTATTCTTCAATTGGTTTGAAACGTGGGAGAGAAGAGAGCTGTTATTCCTTGATTCCCCATTCCCAAAAATTCAAATAGTGTTTTCCTATCTTTCCTTCTGTTTAGGTTGAGATATTGGTGGGGTGAGAGTTCCTTTTTTTCATCCTTCTCTAATACCAAACATGACTACTAATCAATGAGGATGATCCACAAAGCAATATAGCAATATCTTTTCATAGACCCCGTATCAGAACTGATAATGACCTTAGTCAACTCCCCAAAAAATTTCAGAAAAAGATTTCCCAATGAGTAAAGTTTAACAACTGATGAGATGAATGTTTAAATAGGAGGTGCCAATTTAACAACATAAATGGCAAGCAACCCACCACTCCCGAGTTCTTCATGCAGAAATAAATTCAATAACTTACTGAAATACAACAATCTAGTTAAAAATCACAAAATAGTATTAGGAGAAAAGTGCTGGGAAAAAACACACAACAACAACCTACATACAATAACCAATCAAAATACTCTTCACATGGCAGTGGAAATATATTTTCCTTAGGTAAATGCAAGAAAAGAAGGATAATTTAATAGAAAAAAAAGATGATTAGTCAAACAGTACAAAAGTTGTTTTTCACCCATAACTCAGTGGACTTTAATCAGCCAAGCAGATACATCTTTTAAAAATAAATGGATACCCTAAATAATAAAGAGCTAATATGCTAATTAGACCAAACAGCAGAACAACCATCAGATGACTTTCCGGATGACTATCCAGACGACCTTCTGGACAAAGCCAGGGCTGCAAGGGGCTGTGTGGACTGAGCCCCTTGCATGAATTTCATGCATCCCCACAGGCAGTAACCACTCTGGTTTCTGTCAGAGCTGATAAGTGAGCCTAGGCCTGAAGTTTACTTAAATGGAATCAACTCTTCCCACATGATGTCCTTTTGCATTTGGCTTCTTCACTTAAACATGATGTTTTTGAGATCTATCCACATTGATATGAGCAATGTATGAGTTCCAGTTGCTCCATATCCTTGCCAACATGTAACAATATTGTCAGTCTCTTTAATTTTAGCTATTGTACTAGGTTTGAAGTAGTATCTCATTATATTTATACTTGCATTCCCCAATGACAATGTTGTATGCCATTCATTTATTGGCCATTTATGTATCTTCTTTTGTGAAAGGATTGTTCATATATTTATACTAGAGGCCTCGTGCACAAAATTCGTGCATGGGGGGCGGGGGTGTTCCGCAGCCCGGCCTGCACCCTCTCCAATCTGGATCCCTCAGGGGATGTCCGACTGCTGGTTTAGGCCCAATCCAGGACCGCTGGTTCCTAACTACTCTCCTGTCTGCCTGATAACCCCTAACTGCTCCCCTGCTGGCCTGATCGCCCCTAATCGCCTCTGCCTCAGCCCTGCCCCCGGGACCCAGGATTCCTTCCTCTGGCCAGCCGCAGGCACCCGGGAACCGGGCTTCCCTCCCTCTGGCCGGCAGCAGGCACCTGGGCCAGCTGCAGCTACAGGGGACCATGGGTGGATGGCTTTGCCTGGGTAGGCTGCAGGCTCCCGGGACCATGAGTGGGCAGCTTCACCTGGCCGCAGCCGCAGGCACCTGAGACCACGGGGCAGGCAGCTTTTCTCCCTCTCCCAGGCCGCAGCCGCAGGCGCTGGTGCCTGAGACCGCGGGGCAGTTGGCTATTCTCCCTCTCCTGGGCCGCAGGCCCTCAGCCCTTGCAGCCGCTGTGGCTTTGTCCGGATGGACGTCCGGAAGACATCTGGTCTAAATAGCATATTACCCTTCTATTAGTACAGATACTTATTCCAGTATATCTGTTGAAAAGACTTCCTTTCCCCATGGGAATGTCTTGGTGTCTTTGTCAAAAATCAACTATGCTTGTATGGGTCTATTTAATATTTTCTATTCTGTTTTATGGATCTATTTGTTTATCCTTATGCTAATACCATATTATCAATTATTCCAGTAGCTTTAAAGTCTTGAAGTCAATTAATGTATGACAACTTCCTATTCTTTAAGATTGTTTTAGATATATAAATTCCTTAAACTTTTCTAAACAGATTTTACAATCATCTTGCAATTTCTATAAAAAATCTTGTTGAGGTTTTAATTGGGAATGTACTGAATCTATGGATCAATTTGGGAGAAGTGATATTCTAGGAAGTTTCAATATTCTTAACAATATCAAGACTTTGAATAGAAAAACATGGCATATCCCCATTTAATTTCATTCAGCAGTAATTTCCAGTAAATAAGTCTTAAATGTCTCTTTATTTCTAATTGTGTATGTTTTAACGCAAATGAAATTCTTATGAGCTTATTTTCCAATTTTTGCTGTTGTATTATAAATATAATTGATTCTGAGAGTAGTTTGGTAGATTCTTTACGACTGTCTACATAAATAAGGTCTTGGAGTGAAAACAATTTTTTTGTATTATTTTCTCATGAATGAATGTTGAATTTTGTAAGGTGATGTCTCTGAACGTACTAAGATGACTATAAGGTTGTTAAAATAGTGATCGATTTTCAAATGTTTCACTAACTGTGCATGCCTGAGATAAACCTTACTTGGTCATAATGTATATGGAGTACAGTACAGATAATATTGCGTTATTTGATTCACTAGGCTGTAATTTTCTCTCCTTGTAATGCCCTTGTCAGATTTTTGGTTTGGGGCTATGCAGGCTTTATAAAATGAGATTGAATGTGTTTTTTTCTCCTATATTTTCTGATAGTTTGTGTAAAATTGGTATATATTCCTTAAATGCTTCATAAAATTTATGAGTAAAACTATCTGAACTTGGAGTGTCCTAAAAAAAAAAAAAAGGTTTTCTGATAAAGTTTGTGTAAAACTGGTATTGATTTTCCTTAAATATTTCATAGAATTCACTAATAAAACTATCTGGACTTGGAGTTCTCTACAAAGAAAGGTTTTTCATGTGAATTTAATTTAGTAAATTTTTAGGGATTTTTCTCACATCAAACAAATGATTCTTTTAAAAGAAACTAGAAATCAAAAATAACGAAGTTTACCTTTTATATTTACCCATCAACACTAATAAAAGAGAAAAATGGTAATTGGCGTACGAGCTACCCTTTTCATTGGCTAATCAGGGCTATATGCAAATTAACTGGCAACTAAGATTGGCAGTTAACTGGCAACTAAGATTGGCAGTTAACTGGCAACTAAGATTGGCAGTTAACTGCCAACAAGATGGTGGTTAATTTGCATATGTAGGCACAATGCAGGGAGGCGAAAGGGAAAGCAGGAAGAAGCCCCCTGCCACTGACAGTGATCGGAAACCCAGGGGGGAGCGAAGAGCTGGGGGGCAGGGCAAAGGCATGGCCCCCCAGCCATGATCGGAGAATCAGGTGCCTTTTCCGCCCTGGCCAGTGATAGCAGGAAGTAGGGGTGGAGCCAGTGATGGGAGCTGGGCACGGCCGAAGCTGGCAGTCCCAGGAGCTAGGGGTCCCTTGCCTGGGCCTAAAGCGAAGCCCACGATCGCGGGGCTGCTGCAGCTGTGGGTCCCCGCCGCCTGGGCCGGACGCCTCAGCCAGAGGCATCCTGCAGGGGCAGGGGCGGAGTCCGCATGATCGCGGCGCCCCCACCCCCCCCCCCCCCCCCCCCGGTTGCCACTGCAGGTCCCCGCTGCCCGGGCCCGGACGCCTAGGCCAGAGGCGTCAGGCCTGGGCAAGGGGCCGATCCTGCGATTGTAGGGTGATGGGGGTCAACGCCTGAGGGCTCCCAGTATGTGAGAGAGGGCAGGCTGGGCTGAGGGACACTGCCCCCCCCCCCACACACACCCAGTGCACGAATTTCGTGCACTGGGCCCCTAGTATATTCATAATTTCAGGTGATTTCACTTCTTCCTTTAGATGTAAGTTTCCCCTACTGTTACTTTCTTTGGCCAGCATTCCTTACAGCACAAGTCTGTGACTTTCTGCTGGAGTAGTAATCACCAGCTCCTGCAGACTAGAGGGAGCCCTAAGGTGATAGCTATATACAGACAGATCTGGGCCAGTCCAGGTTCACCTCCTTCAAAGGTTGAAGCATTCCTTCCAGTTTCTGTTTACTTTCTAGGACTCTCTAGTACTTAAATTTTTAACTATGGAAGGGTTAGCCTGCCTGATACAGGTTCTTTCACCCTTTCTGGAGACCAGAATTCCTCTGAAGTTTCTATTTTTGATTCAGTGGTAGTACTAATTAACAAAGAATGCTAAATTCTGTCACTAATTTTAGAATATTCCATCACAGGCTTATACAAAAGCATCATAGAAACTCTGTAAGTATAATGTAAGTGTAAAATGGGGCTAGATAAGATAACCTTACTAGATTTATCTTCATAAATTTGGCGACAGTTTTTACTCCTCCATTTTCAAATAACTAATAAAATGTTAAACATTGTTAAAAAAAAATCTTGCAATAACTAGAGACTTCCCTATGACTAACATTAAGATACTCTGGCTGTAATTATTCCAGCAATGCTAATTCCAAAAGCATATCAGGAAAAACAGTCAAATGACTTACTGAAATTTAGATTATCTGGTGTCATTTTTGAACTGTCAAATCAAGTGTGTGTCTATGAAGAAAATAAGTTAGTGTTAAATGCACCTTTTTTTTTTCATAAGTATGATGACTCTATGGAATTGTATACATTGTAAATTATATATTCTTTTTTAAAAATGAGAGGATAATAAATGCATTTGTCTAGAAATATATAAATAATATCTGTGTGTGTGTGTGTGTGTGTGTGTGTGTGTGTCAATCTCAGGAATTATAAAGGAGTGTGTGTCCATCTCATCCACTGTAAAGGTTGCATAGTATTTAATAGATATATAATAATTTGTTTAACACATTAACTAATGAGCATTTAGGTAGTATTTTAGATTTTGTTTATATAAAACAATGCTTCAATAAACATCACTGTACATATTTCTTTGCTTACTTGTCTGATATTTTTCTTAAGATAAATTCTTAGAGTTTTTAAGTAAATTATATAAGCATATACATGCATGCACATATGTGCATGTATTTGTGTACAGTTGTGCCCATTTACACTCCTAGAAAGATGATGGGATAGTTTAGTTCTTGGTGCTTTTGCCAAAAAGCAGCTATTATCAAGTTTTTTAACATTTGCCAACTGGAGAGTTTTTAAAAATGACAATGTAATGCAATTTTAATTTGCGTTCTTGTTGTAGTGTGTTGGCCATTTTAGTTCTTTTGTGAATTTCATGATTTGTAGTTTTTCTTCTACCAGGTTATCTGTCTTTTTCTTAGTAGGTTTTTAATGGAGGTTAATGGGCTCTTTGTCTACCCTAACAACATAGCGCTTTTAGGTAGGGCCTGCTAGATTTGAACTCTGAACTCCAGCACCACCACATCCTAGTTAGAGAAAGGGAGAAAGAAAGAGGGAGAGAGGGAAACATCGATGGATTGCCTCCCGTATGTACCCCAACCAGGCACTGAACCCACCAACTTACAGTGCATGGGACAATGCTCCAAACAACTAAGCCACACTGGCAAGGGAAACAATAGTTATTTTTAAAGTATATATGGTAAAGGGATGTGACTTTCCTTTGATATAACAAAGACAATATTGAAACTGTGTCAGTTATTCTCTTGCAGTTCACTTTTCTTTGCTAATCTCACTCCTACACATTTTCCTTCTATCCTTCACCTTTTAGTACCAATAATTAGGTCTTATGTAGAAGTGCCCAGATTTCTTAACTAAATTTTTTGATGATGGTCACAAAGTCATTGCATAACTATTGAAGTCTATTATATCTATGTAATAAAGCAGTATTGTAAGAAGCAAGTATGCATTACTAAAAATGATCAAATAATATAAGGTTTAATTAATTATTCTCTGGAATTTAAAAATAAATAAGTCATTAAGTATTATTAACTAAAAAGTGTAATAAATTCCAAACTATCAAGAAATGGGTTTAAGCCAACGGTTCTCAACCTGTGGGTCGCGACCCTTTTGGCAGTCCAACGACCCTTTCACAGGGGTTGTCTAAGACCATCCTGCATAGCAGATGTTTACATTACGATTCATAACAGTAGCAACATTACAGTTATGAAGTAGCAACTAAAATAATTTTATGGTTGGGTCACAACATGAGGAACTGTATTTAAAGGGCCAGAAGGTTGAGAACCACTGGAGCTAATAAAAAGTTACAATCATACTATAATCCTTTAGTAAATATAAGAAATGTGAATTTTTAAAAAAAGCATTTTAAGCATATTTTAATTGATAAAGAGCATATCCATATTTATTACTCTTGATAGATTAGACTATTTTTAGAGAACTAGGATAACTTGAAACCATTTACCTGTTGGAGGCAGGCAGTCTTTCCAATCAAAATAGCCTGCATAAATTCCAGGTTCTAAGGAGCCAACAATGGGATCTGCTTTCAACTCAATGTAATTTTCAAACAGTCTTTGGTCTAATTCTTTCAATGAGGCCATGCTAACCTAAATAATAAAGAGTAATTATAAGTTGTCATTTGAGGGTGGAAAAAAAGGAAATAATGTAAATTTAAAATTACTTCAGCATATTTTAAAAGTACTTATCAATTTTCCTAAAAAAATCACATCTTTATTTTATTAATGTTCAGTAATAAAGATCACGCTTAGCACGACTATTCAATAAAATAAGAATGAATCCCCATGTGTGGACTACAGGTCTTTTACAGAATGTCCGGCCCACGTGTACTGGGAGTAGAGCAGGGCGAGGAGGTTAGTGAGCATCCGTCTAACCAGTCTGTGCCAAGTCTCACTGGTACCCAAGAGGCCAAGCAGTTACAGTGGGTGCATGGAGCACTAAGGATGGAAAGTGAGGAGGCTGGGCCTAGGTTCCTCTTCAGTGGACTGGCGGTCTAGCTGCTTCCACACCATTGACCCACGAAACACAAGCGTCTCTCCAACAACACACCTGAACTTCAAGAAGTTAATGTTGAAAAACAAGCACACAGCTAATGAGTCTTGCAGCTATAAATGAGAATATCTGCCAAGGAGGGAATTCAGCTGTAGGAGAGAAAAGCAACCACCTGAATTTAGAAAAATACTGAAAACCCTTAAGGAGGTTAAAGTATAATATAAAAAAAGACTTCATGAAGATAAAATACATGATTTCATCAGCTAACAACTGACTAGATTAATTGATGAAATTGCTGGTCACTACTAAGATTGAAATTAAGTGCAATTAAGTACTTCAAAGCATAGAGTAAAAATGTAAAGAGGTGGATATTATGAAGGAAGAGACTTAGAAGATAGATCCAAGAGCTCTAATATAAAAAAAAAAAAGAAAGAAAAAGAAAGAAAGAAAAGAATTAAGTAGAGAACTATGAGCAGTTAGAGAAGAGGTAATAAATATCTGAATAGGCTTGCTGACTTCCAGGCTAGACTGTAAAGACACAGCTAGGCAAATACTATTAAAAGTACCAATTTTCTAAAATAATAAAAAGAGAAACTCTTTTAGGCTTCCAGAGTAAAACAAATAATTTACCTATAAGAGAAAAAAATCAGTCTGTTATCGGCTTTTCTCAGATGCAATACTGGAACCTGAAATCACTGAAATAATATCTAGAGGAATAAAAGAAATGCAACCCAAGAGTCCTATATTTAGCTAAGATATCATTAACAGAGTCCAAGAAACTTATTTTTGAATATGTGAAGATTCAAAGAATATATCACCCATGTAACCTAAGAAAGGGCTCTCACCCAAAAGCAAATATATCAGACTGAGAAGGATGAACAATTGAGGAAAAGTAGTAGGGAATGAACCTTGAGCTCCCTTCCAGCCTCCTTCATCCCTCTTTTTCTCTAATATTTAGAAACATAAACTTAAATGATGATTGGAGATATTCTGGTAATGATACAAGTGCTAATTCTTGAAAGAGGAGAGGCATCCAAAAAGGAAATATTAATAAGAAGCGACAATGACAATGAAAATACAACATATCAAAATCTGTGTGACAGAGGTAAAGCAATGGGTTTTATTGCCAAAAACATCCCTCAGAAAGATTTAAAAGAAAAAAACTCAGAATTAAAATTTTTATCTTTTACCTTCAATAACTAGAAAGAGAAAATTGAACTCAAAAAAGTATAAGTAATAATTAAAGATAAGACCAGAAATCAATTAAATTTTTAAAAAGATTAATATGAGAAAACCAATAATGCCAAAAATAGGCTTTTGAAAGGGATATTATAGTTTTATGTAATCTGTCAACACAGAGGAAACTGACAAACTCCTGAAAAACACAATCTTCTAAAAATGGCACAAGTAGTCCTATATACTCTAATAGAGTCCATTATTTCAAACTAGAGGCCCGGTGCATGAAAATTCGTGCACTCCGGGGAGTCCCTCTCGCAGTCTGGGACCACTCAGGGGATGTTCACCTGCCAGCTTAGGCCCACTCCCTGGAGGATGGGGACTAAGCTGGCAGTCAGATATCCCTCTGGAAGCCCGGGAGCCCTTGGGGGATGTCTGACTGATGGCTTAGGTCTGTTCCCCGCAGGGAGCAGACCTAAACTGTCAGCGGGACATCTTTAGAGCTGCCAAGGAGGCGGGAGAGGTTTCCGCCACCACCGCTGCGCTAGCAGCCATCAGCCCGGCTTGTGGCTGAGCAGAGGTCCCCCTGTGGGAGCACACTGACCAGCAGGGGGCAGCTCCTGCATTGAGTGTCTGCCTTCTGGTGGTCAGTGCACATCATAGCAACTGGTCGTTGCACCCTTAGGGTCAATTTGCATATTACCCTTTTATTATATAGGATGCTCTCATATGAGGAGAACTTCAGGACCAGATGTTTCATTGGTGAATTCTACCAAGCATTTAAGGAAGAAATTATCACATGCAAACTTCACTATAGACCAGACCCTGAGAATGTTTCCTATTTTTTTTGATGAGGCCAGCAAAACCATGATATAAAAAACTGTCAAGAATACTATAAGCGAGGAAAACCAAAATGGCGGCATAGGTAAACACCGGAAATTGCTGCCTCCCACAACAAATTCAAAAATACAACTAAGACAAAACCGACATCATCCAGAACCACAGGAAGGCTGGCTGAGTGGAAATTCTACAACTAGAAGGAAAGAGAAAAGCACACTGAGACTCAGAGGAGGTGCGGAAGTGCAGAGGTACGGAGGCGCACGCGGCAAGGGCTGGCAACTGAGGATGGAGCTGTCTTTTTGAATCGGGAGGGAGTCACAAGCCCCCGACGGCTCTGAACTCCAGTCCCGGGCGAGTCTCTGGGGACCCAGACTAATACAGGTAGAAACTGGACTGTCTGGCAGTGGGCAGAACTTGGAATTTGCGGGCGGCTTTCTCTCAAAGGTGCATGCAGCGATTACCAGGACACTGAGACGTGGGGCCCCTTAGGGCAGGGCTGAGGATCAACCATAGCTGCTTGCTCCACCCTGTTGATTCCCTGAGACCCCGCCCCACCCAAGCTGCAGCAGAGGCTTTTCCATATGAATGCCCTGGCCCTTTGTAATCTGAAAATTACCTAACAAACTGCAGCTGGGCCAGACAGATCCAGAACTTCCAAGAGAAGGCCCAAGGCCCCACAGCAGCTTGCACTGTTTCACAGCTGGGCCTCATTTGGGCACCTCCAAACCCCAAACAAGGAAGGGGAATCTGCAGATCTCTTCATAGCTCCTGCTGGATAGCCTCAGGCAGAGGCTAAATTAGCACCTTCTTAGATACAAGAGCCAGTGTACCCAGTGGTCAGAGTGGGACCATCCAATTACAACTCCTCAGATCCATAAGGGACACACTCAGGGGGCAGACTCAGTGAGCACCAAAGCCCCACTGAAGCAAGTCTTGCCTCATAAGGGTGTCTTCAACACAGAAGTTCTCCCACCGTAAACACAGCTGACACTCACAGCCAATTGGCCTGGAGGTCAATTCCTTCCAGGGATACCTACAACAATCAAGGCTTAGCTACAACAAGACTGTGCACAAAGCCCACAAAGAGGTGTACCAAGAGTGTCCACCTCAGGTAATTGGGGAGGCTGAGCCACTGGGCCCTATAGGACACCTAGCACACAAAGCCACTCTACCAACACAGGGAAGCATAAAGAATGCGGAGACAAAGAAACAAGTCACAAATGACAAAAATGGAGGAAAGCAAACGACTGGATATAGAATTCAAAACAACACTTTTAAGGTTTTTCAAGAACTTTCTAGAAACTGCCGATAAATTTAGTAAGACCCTCAAAACGACTGGTGAGACTGCTGATAAATGTAGTGAGACCCTCAAGAAATCTAGTGTGACCCTCGAGGTTATGAAAAAGGACCAACTAGAAATTAAGCATACACTGACTGAAATAAAGGATATTATGCAGAGTTCCAACAGCAGACTAGAGGATTGCAAGAATCAAGTCAAATATTTGAAATACGAAGAAGCAAAAAACACCCAACCGGAAAAGCAAAATGAAAAAAGAATCCAAAAATACGAAGATAGTGTAAGGAGCCTCTGGGGCAGCTTCAAGCATACCAACATCTGAATTATAGGGGTGCCAGAAGAGGAGAGAGAGCAAGAGAATGAAAACTTATTTGAAGAAATAATGACAGAAAACTTCCCCTACCTGCTGAAAGAAATAGACTTACAAGTCCAGGAAGCACAGAGAACCCCAAACAAAAGGAATCCAAAGAGGACCACACCAAGATACATCATCATTAAAATGCCAAGAGCAAAAGACAAAGAGAGAATCCTAAAAGCAGCAAGAGAAAGACAGTCAGTTACCCACAAGGGTTTCCCCATATGACTGTCAGCTGATTTCTCAACAGAAACTTTGTAGGCCAGAAGGGAGTGGCAAGAAATATTCAAAGTGATGAATGCCAAGAACCTACAACCAAGATTACTTTATCCAGCAAAGCTATCATTCAGAATTGAAGGTCAGATAAAGAGCTTCACAGATAAGGAAAGGCTAAAGGAGTTCATCACCACCAAACCAGTATTATATGAAATGCTGAAAGGTATCCTTTAAGAAGAGGAAGAAGAAGAAAAAGGTAAAGATACTAATTATGAACAACAAATACACATCTATCAACAAGTGAATCTAAGAATCAAGTGAATAAATAATCTGATGAACAGAATGAACTGGGGATTATAATAGAATCACGGGCATAGAAAGGGAGTGGACTGACTATTCTTGGGAGGGGGGGAAAGGGGTGTGGGGGATGCGGGAAGAGACTGGACAAAAATCGTGCACCTATGGATGAGGACAGTGGGGGGGGGGCGGGTGAGGGCCGAGGGTGGGGGGGGGGGGGAACTGGGTGGAGGGGAGCTATGGGGGGAAAAAAGAGGAACAACTGTAATAATCTGAACAATAAAGTTTTAATTAAAAAAAAGAATATTGTAAACAAAGAAAATTACAGACCAATAGGCCTCATGAACAAAGACATAAACATCCTAACAAAATGCTGGAAAATTGAATCTATATATAAATTAAAAGGATACATCATAGAGAAATGGAATTATTTTAACAGTTGAAAAAAAAAAGGACTCGATAAATGCCCCTTCTCCCACTTATATACAAGATTATAATGGAGGTACTAGTCCATGCAACACAGTAAGAAAAAATATCAAAAAAGAAGTTGAATTGTCTTTTCAAGACATACTATAAACCTATAATAATATATGCATAATCAACATAATGATAATGAACAAAATGCAATACTTAGTAAAAGATAAATCATAGACCAGAATATAACAACTAAAACCACAAAGCCCCTGGGAAAAAATTATTCAAGACATTGAGGCCGACAAGGATTTTGACAGGATATGAAAGGCATTAAACATTTAAAAAACTGACCAACTGGATCTCATCATAATTAAAAATTTCTACTCAGAAGATACCATTATAAGAACAGAATAGCAAGCTACAGGCTGGGAGAAAAAATAGACACCTGACAAAGAATTTATTTACAGAATTCCAAATTTCACTCATAGAAAGGTGAACCCAATTAAAAAAATGAGTAGGCAAAAGAAGGTATCTAAAAATGGATATCTGGATATATCAGATGCTTAAAATCATTACTTTTATCAGGGACAGTCAATGAAAGCAATGAGACTGACTAACATCAGAAAGGTAATGTTGTCAGTGAAGATGTGGAGCACCTGAAGACTCATACATTGCTGGCTGAGTGTAAAATAAGAACCCACTTTGGAAAACAATTCTGTTTCTAATCAACTTATTCCCTGACTAGCAATCCCACTTCTAGGTATATAAAGAACCTCCCTTATCTGCAGGGATACATTTCAGGATTCCCCATGGATGCCAGAAACCCTGGATATCAAACCCTATTCACAATATTTTTTTCTATAAATATATACATATGATAAAGTTTAACTTGTAAACTGGGAACAGTAAGAGATGAACAACAATAGCTAATAATAAAATAGAACAATTATAACAATATACAGTACTGTAATAAAAGTTATGTGAGTGTGATCTGGTCTCTCTTTCTCACAAAATATCTAATTGTACTACATGGACAGTATGGTTACTCTGGACAAAGGGATTATTCACATCCCAGGGAGGGCTGGAACAGGACGGAAAGAGATTTCATTATGCTGCTCAAAACAGTACGCAATTTAAAAAATGAATTGTTGCCCTGGCTGATGTTTCTAAGTGGTTAAAGCATTGGCGCACTCTCCAAAGGGTTTTGGTTCAATTCCCAGTCAAGCTATGCACCTGGGTTGTAAGTTCAATAATCCCCAGCCCAGGTAGGGGCACATGGGAGAGGCAACCAATCCATATGTCTCTCTCTCATTAATGTTTCTCTCTCCTTCCTTCCCTTTCTCTCTCCCGCTTCCTCCCTTCAACTCTCTCTAAAAATCAATGGAAAAAATATCCTAGGGTGAGGATTAACAAACAAAAAAAAAATAAAAAATAACTAATAAATACATAAGTAAATAAATAAAACATGAATTGTCTATCTGGAATTCTCCATTTAATATTTTCATTCCATGCTTGTTCATAGGACTAAAACTATGGAAAGTGAAACTGCAGGTGAATGGGGAATTACTGTATCCACAATAAGAGAGTACAAATGTTCACAAAAAGATTTTTAGCAATGTTCACACCACCTACATTCATTAAACCTACAATTCCAACAGTCCAATGTCCAGTATTATGAGAATGATGAACAAAATTTGGTTATACAAACTCAGCAATAAAATAAATTACTGAGACACACAACTTCAGTGAATCTCAGAAAGTATTAAGTTGGAACAAAAGCAGCCAGACACAAAAGGCAACATACAAACTGTATAGTTGCATTTTATATTCAGTTGAAGAACTGGCCAAAAAAAATCTATGCCCACAGAAATCAGAATAGCGGTGAGATAGTCCTATTGACTGGAATGGGGCATGAGGGAAATTTTTATCTCTTGATCTGGGTGGTGGATACTCAGATGTATATACGTGTAAAAAGTCACCAATCTATACACTGGAGATTTGCCTGTTTTACTCTATATAAATTATACTTCAATATTTGTAAAAAATGTTTGAAAAGAAATGGATGAGTAGACAGATACCAGACAAATAAAACAGCGAGTGGAGTGACAGCATAATTTGTGACAAGGCAGGAATAAGGTCAACAATTTTGTTGTGAGAATATAAAAAGATAATTTATAAAACTTGTGTAGCACATTTAAAGTGCATAATAAATGCTAGCAGCAATCTATTATTATTATTTCAAGTGCCTTGTTTTCACTAATACCCTGTTCAAACCAGCTATGAACACAGATATTAACTAAGTGTGCTTGACCCAACTTGAAATGCAAAGGTAAGGACCGTCCATTATTAAAGCATCTCCAGACAGTGACGGATGGAAGCAAAATGAAAAAATCCTGTCAAGGAAATCACTGTCTAACAGAAAAGAAAGACAAACATTCATAAAACTACATGTTAAAAATATGGCTATTAGAGATACATACAGAGAGTGTAAGGGGCACTACTAAGAGGACTGTAAAGGCTTCACAGGGAAGGTGATGCTTGAGAGCACGCTATCTGTGTAGGCCAGATGACTGTAACCAAAACAGGGCAATTATCTAAAGAAAAAAAGTAGGGATGTTAATTCAATAATTATGTACTCAGAAACAGCTGTACTCACTAAATTCCTACATATTAAAACTGGGCAGCACCTTCTAAAGTACTTCAAACAGTTGGCAATAACTTAGAGAAATACAGACTATATTAGAAGGCCATATTTCAGATGTGGGAACAAGTAATACTTGTAATAACTGACTCCAATAACTTCTTTAGCAGAACATCTGTCAAGGTACTCTTCTACCACATGCCCGACCTGTACTGAGCAGCTGCTCACAGTGGACAGGTCCTGGAAAGCAAACATCTGCCAAGTAGATGTCATACTTCCTCCATTTCTACACAGTTGTCTTCGACTCAAAATAGTTAACACAGTAAAATCATTATTTTGATTTATTTCAATAGTCCAAACTTACATTTTTTAATTTACTATTTCAAAAATTTTTTTGTAAAACTGCTTTTTAAAATAAAATATGTTTCTGAGAAAGGGAAAATAGATAACAAAACTGTTTATTTGTTTTCAAAGATGAGTACATTTAACTGAGCCATCTCTATAGAAATTAACTCATCAAACTCTAACCAGAACTTCCATCTAAGTGAATTTGAATTACTAGGTTTAATCAAATTAATCTATTTTTAATTCATTGCAAGAGGCAGATGCAAACTGACATTCCTTTATGTTATTGAGCCATAACTTATCAAATTTGGACAAACTAAATACCAAGTAAATAATTAAAAAATAAACTCTTAATCCTGAATAGAGGTGGCACTATTAAAACAACAACAAAAGAGAAAACTGGATAAAACAGAATATATTCTTACTCTGAAACAAAATAACAGGCGATGTTTCTATGACTTGTTAATGAACGCCATCATTTCTCACTTCCTTTACCTTCTACTGAGATTCTAACCTGGTGACTTACTATTAATCTTTATCATCATTCCCAAAACGTTTTTCTGTGAATTTTTTATAATCAAGCTAACTACCTTATATTCCATTAATTAGACTTTACTGATTGCTCCAATCTTCTCCTTTTAAGGAAGGGATAAAGGGATAGTCTTTTTTTTTTTTTTACTATACACTGTATTTTACTTGGCCACTTACACAGAACAATCTGAAGGACACTGGAAAGAACTTTACTGCCATACCACTATCTCCCATACCAGCGATTTTCCATCTTTTCCATCTCATGGAACAGATAAACTAACTGCTAAAATCCTGAGGCACAACCAAAAAATATATATATTTTTTGCCGAACTAACAAAAAAATAGATATAATTTTGATTCAGTCACACTGAACGGCTATTGTGTTGACACTTGTAATTTTTTTATTTGACAATCTAAGGCAGTGGTTCTCAACCTTCCTAATGCCGCTACCCTTTATTTTTATTTTATTTCTCTACTTGACAGGATGATTTATTATAGCATAACTTATATATTTCAAACGGATAACAAATTAGTATCACTTACAGTATCTTAAGATAAACTGCCTTTGAACAGGAGCTTCCTTTCCAGGACTCTGATGTCTACAAGACATATCTAGAAAGGTTACTACTGTGGAAAATGAAGACTGCTTAAATCGAATGGGGGAGGGGTGGGCCTGTGGTTTTCTTTTTGATTAGTTGCTGTAACACTGCCCTTCAGGTGGCTGAGGGAGTGATATATTATCACTAGTCAGCATTAGGTGCCGAAGCTCGTGCAGGACATGTTTGATACTATATGCACGATTCCATTTCTCTAGCACTAATACGGCCTTTGGGTCCACCATTCCATTAGAACTATTAACTCCATTCATATTAATTTTTGTTACAAATCTTACAACGGGGGTACTTCAGGGTATTTAGGTCCACATTCTATTGTAAGGCTGTGCATTCGGTTTTCATAAACTGTTCTTGGAGGCCCAATTATCATCCCTGCCCATCTTGTAAGTGTCATGTCTTCGTCATCTTCTACACCCCAACTAATTGTGCCATCCCCTCCTTTTTGGCCTTCTTCCAGTTCTTCCAACAGTTTAAAATGGCAAGGGACTTTTACTCCCGAGCCCATGCTGGCTGCCATCTTGCATTGCTGTCGCTCGAAGGCCGGCCTTCACTTGAAGTTTGATCGTTCTGTGGGTTGGATGTTTTTCTGGGCTCAAATCAAGGTATTGGCAGGGCTGTGATGTTTTCTGAAAGTTCTGAAGGCGAGACTATAATGGTTTGAGCTCCTCTTTGTTTCGGTTGCTCTCTGCCCCGACCCCTTAATATAGTTCGTCATGTTGTGGTGACCCCAACCATAAAGTTATTTTCGTTGCTACTTCATAACTGTAATTTTGCTACTGTTATGAATCGTAATGTAAATATCTGATATGCAGGATGTATTTAAGCGACCCCTGTGAAAGGGTCGTTCGACCCCCAAAGGGGTCGCAAGCCACAGGTTGAGAACCGCTGATCTAAGGGACAAGAGGTCAGAGCCTCTGACTACTCTGGTACTGCGTATTTTAAAAATTCTGTGGCACACTAGTTAAAAATCACTGTGCTATACTGATGTTTGAAATTATACCCTTCCAGAGTAAGTCAATAATTTTCTATTACTTAGCAATAAAAATGAAAAAAAGTTTCTGAAAATGAAAAACTGAAATATCAAAAGACAGTAAGTTTCAGCAAGCTTAGACATAATTTAGGAGAAATGAACAAGAAGAGAGAACTTTAGAAATGATTCCTAATCATTCCATAGAATTAAAGATGAGGGGAAATACATTAAATAAAAATATGAGAGATGGAGAATAAAGCAAGAGATCTAATAAATATCCAATAGGAGATCTTGAAGGAGAAAAGAGTTAATAGAGAAAATATTAAGAGGTAATGGCTGAGAATTTATCAGAATTGATTAAAGGTATAAATCAGAGTCAAGGGAAAAACGGCAAAAAAGTAATACTCATATCAAGAGATACATTATGGTGACTTCAGAATGCTGGAGACAAAGAAAATATCTAAAAAGTAGCCAAAGAAAAATTTTCATACATGCTTTCTAGTCATCAACAGATTAAAGACCAAAATACTGTAAACAAAGGAAAGGAATGGATACAGAAGATTCAACACAATTCACAAACTTGACTTCATGGACATATATGGAATGTGGCATTCAAAATTGAAGGACATAATCTTTTCAAGAAGGTAGACTATCTAAGAAAGCTCACCATGTATCCTGCAAAGCAAGTTTCAACAAAGTTATTACAAACCTATTTTCTGACCTCAGAACCATTGTTAGAAATCTGTAATAAAGAAAACTAACTCCCAATATGGAAAAGATTGCTCTCCCAATTTGAAAATTTAAAAATCACATATGTTGTATATAAAAAAACAACTCATGAAATTAAAATTAGAAAATACAAAACTGAAAAATTAAAATACCATATGTTAACATGTAGAACTTATCTAGAGAGATAAAGGGAAATTCACAGTCTTAAATGTTAGTATTAAAAAGTCAGAAAGGTATGGAATTAATGTTATTAAAAAACACACAATTAAGCTAAGCACCAAAATTACTGCAACAGAAAATATATATATATATATATATATATATATATATATATATATATATAGAGAGAGAGAGAGAGAGAGAGAGAGAGAGAGAGAGAGAACAGTAAAACTAAGAGTTGGTTCTTGAAAAGATTCTGACAAGAGTGATCAAGAAAAGACTAAAAATATTAAGCAAGCAAGCAAGTATAAATGTGGGTCAGAACTTCAAATGCAGTGAGATTGAAATAATATGAAACTACTATAAAAAATACTAGTATTAGGCCTAATTTGAAAATGTAGGCAAAATGGATGAAATCTAATACACATACAGTTGATTATAAAGAAGAAAGAAGAAGACACACTCTAGCTCACTTTATAAATTAGTATAACCTACATACAGCAACATGAATAGCAAAAACAATATTGAGTAGAAAAAGAAAGTATAGAAAAATACATACCAGATGATCCCATTTATGCTCTTTAAAAGTAAAAAAAACAGGTAATATGGAACAAAGGACAGTTTAAAAACTGCAAAGTGCAACAGAGTCGATAGGGAAAGGAGGGTGATGCAAACAAATGAGCAGGCATGAAGGGGTCTGAAATGACGCTTCATTTCTTCAGTTGGTGGTGGGTGCACATGTTCATTTTATTATTCTTATATCTACATAAGATCCATTCTTTTGTAAAGATAAAATATTTAATAAAAATTCTTGAATTTTATAATCTAAAAAAGGAATATATCCTAAGAAACCCAAGACAGCAATCAGAAAGAATATATGCACTCCTATGTTTATAATAGCATTTATTTACAATAGCTAAGATTTGGAAACAGCCCAAGTGCCCATCAGCAGAGGAGTGGATGAAAGAGCTGTGATACATTTACCCAATGGAATACTATGTGGCAGTAAAAAAGAAGGACCTCTTACCCTTTGCAACAGCATAGATGGACCTGAGGAGTATTATGCTAAATGAAATAAGGCAGTCAGAGAAAGATAAGATCACATGATCTTAGTCATATGTGGAATCTAATGAATAAAATAGATCCAGAGACATAGAAGCCTGGAACAGACTGACGAATTTCAGAGGGAAGGCAGGGATGGTTGGGGAGAGATTATCCAGGGAACTTATATGCATACTAGAGGCCCAATGCACAAAAATTCGTGCAAGAGTAGGCCTTCCTTCCCCCAGCTGCCGGCTCCAGCTTCCCTCCTGCACCCAGGCCCCGGGCTGCTTCCCTCCAGCCGCCGCCAGGCACCCGGGACCTGGGCTTCGGTCTGGCCATGGCTTTGTCCAGAAGGACATTCGGTCTAATTAGCATATTACCCTTTTATTATTATAAACTAGAGGACCAATGTACAAAGATTCATGCAAGAATGGGCATTCCTGCCCTAATCGGTTTGGCTCAGTGGATAGAGCGTCGGCCTGCAGACTGAAGGGTCCCAGGTTCGATTCCAGTCAAGGGCATGTACCTTGGTTGTGGACACATCCCCAGTAGGGGGTATGGAGGAGGCAGTTGATCGATGTTTCTCTCTCATCGATGTTTCTAACTCTCTATTCCTCTCCTTTCCTCTCTGTAAAAATCAATGCAATATAAAAAAAAAAAAAAAAAAAAAAGAATGGGCCTTCCTTCTCCTGGCTGCCGACACTGCCATTGCTCCAGCCCAGAGCCGCCTTTCCACCTTTCCACGCTGCCCAGAGGCCCAGAGTGGCTGGGGCGGTGCATAATGCCTGTATCATAGCCATGGCGATGACGCAAGCATCCCCCGCCCCCCTGGCCCTGGCCACGCAGTGCCTGTGTATGCAAATTAACCCACCAGCTTTGTTGGGTTAATTTGCATACTCACTCCTGATTGGCTGGTGGGCGTTGTGAAGATATGATCAATTTGCATCTTTCTCTTTTATTAGTGTAGATATGCACAGCCCATGGACACAGACAATAGTGTGGTAAAGACCTGGGAGGGGTGGGTGTGGAGAGGGTTAATGGTGAAGAAAAGGGGGACTACTTTCAACAATACAGATAAATTTAATAGAAAGTATACCAATATTAAACTAATCATAATGTCATGTGTTAAAATGCTGTTCCAGGGGTGTGAATAAAACATCATCAGAAGAAGACGATTTGATTCACTTTGTACCTTGGAAAAACAGATAAGAAGAGGTCATAAGAGGCTCTTTACAGGATGAGACTTTGTATCTGAGTGGGGCTTTGAAGGATCAAGATTTTGTCATGTCAAGACTGAGGAAAAGGCATTCCTGATAGATAGTAAAACAAACTATACGTAAGTGTTCTTAAAATAGAGCCTGGTAAGCTAATGTTCAGTAAATTAATGAGAAGACATACTGCATGAAATGATCAAGGAAAGATGAGTGACTAGATGAAAGGGGATTGGAGTAGGGGTGATGAATGCCATGAGAGAAAGATTAAAACAGTTCAAACATCAACCTATCTATGTTGCTCTTCTGTTTAAACTCAATCCTTTTCCACTACTGTGCTATTGTAGGATCCCTCCCAAATTCTTAGCTTAATCTCTAAATTCTATCTGTGGTGTTTTCAGGATGGGGCTTTCAGAAATACAGATCTGATTATATTGTTCTCCTTCCCACATTTCAGTGCTCCTCATGGCATTCATCTCCCAATTTATAATTCCTGTCCATAAGATCTTAAACTCCCAAAAGGATTAATTTGCAACTAACTTATTTTATTAAAATAGCTTCTAAACAAAATTTAGCTAATTTATATTATTAAGAGATGGGGGAAATAAATAAAGTGAGGTCACAAGCCATAATCATTCACTTCTGTGAATTCAAAAGGTTTGATGCAAAATTTAAGGACTATATACAATTAAGCTAAACATACTTAAATACATAAAATATAGCACATATGGTTCAAGGGACACAAAATCTTTAAAATTGATTGCTGTTGGTATAGAATCTTCCCTGGATATACTAAAAAAAAACCCCAAAACTGCCCTCTCTCAACCCCCATGTAGTAGTAAAACCTCAATCAAGAATTTAATGACAGCCCTAAATGGTTTGGCTCAGTGGATAGAGTGTCAGCCTGCAGACTGAAAGGTCCCAGTTTCGATTCCGGTCAAGGGCATGTACCTTGGTTGCAGGCACATCCCCAGTAAGAGGTGTGCAGGAGGCAGCTGATCGATGTTTCTCTCTCATCGATGTTTCTAACTCTCTAACCCTCTCCCTTCCTCTCTGTAAAAGAATCAATAAAATTAAATTAAAAAAAGAATTTAATGACAGACTTGTTTAATGACTACAGTTCTGAGTAAACTGAAAATCTGCAATTATCATACTGTAAATTGGACATTTGCTTTTTAAAGACTAAGATAGGTTAAAATAGCATTTTATATATGTAAAAAAGATTCCTTGGAATTATATAATTATAGTTACCACATCTTCCTATTCCTTTGGTGTATTTCCAGGGAACAATTTTGTTCTTTATTTTAAGATATATGGTTCTGGGCCAGAAAGCATTCTGGATTTAGAATGAGAAAACTTAATGTTAAGTCCTGCTTTACTCTGCTACTTATTAAATAGGTCAAATCATTATCTTCGCCTAGCAGCTTTTGTATGAAAAAAAAACCTGAGTTAATAATACCTTAATTACTTCACAGGGTTATTTGCAAATTGTATATATGAAACCATTCCAGCTTTAAATGATCATTGGTCACTATTTAATAAACTCCTAAAAAGCACAGTTATTTCTGTACTATCTCAATATTAAAATTCTTTCTACTTTTGAAGACAGGGAACAAGATTTAGGGAATTAACAACTATTACTTTTCCTCCTTCTATTGGTAGAAGAACCAATAGGGAAGCAGGAGAAAATATGCTCAGATGAACCCTTGACAAACCACCAGTTCATCCCTGGAAGGAGATCTGAGAGAATGTCTAGTGTCTGGTGACACTAAGTGAGAAGCCCTCAGTGAACCATTATCTCTAAGAGCAGAAACAGGGCAAAAGGATAGATACTAAGTTATTCATGCGGTCTACGTGCCCCCTTGATTTCTCAGGAATCTTACCCCTAGATTAGCTGTCTTTTGAAAACAGACTATGAAAAACAATAGCAGTTGGCAACCTTTTCCCCTTAATGCAAAAATATATTTTACTTGGTTGGTATCATGTAATTAATGAATTTACTCATTAACAAACAAAATTAACACAAATGTTATAATCTAAATCTACTTTACTATTTATACAACTGAATAATTTCAAAATATCACTGGTCAATTAAAATTTTCAAATTCTCAATGTGAAAAATAGCCTACCATTTATTCTAAGCTGCCCTTACAAACCCTTCATATTACCTTGGTCTCAAAATGATCTGGACAAAGTCTATTTATATGTCACTTTCATTTTACTTCCTAAATATATAAACTGAAACAATAGATAGTTCCGATTTATAACTTTTTAAAAAACTAAAGAAAACCAAACTTACTGAAATTCCTAATCATTTCATGTATTTTTAAATGATTAAAAATTCTCCAATAAATATACTGATGTCATTATTGTTACTGCATAAAAACAAAGTGTTCTCTGCAAGAGAACACCTCATAGTACTCAACACAAAAACTTAAGGAAATAAACTCGACTTTTGACCCCACAGCCTAAGTCACAACATTTCTCATCAGAATGATTAATTTTTACGAAAAGACAGGAAAACAAGACAGAGCCACCCACTTTGATATTCTCATTCTTTGAAAAAAAAAATCCCAATTGAGCTCATGAACTGGAACCATCATTTTGCAAAAAGTATGTGATCCATCGAGAGTACATTTTGATTATAAGATTAACAAGATCATTATCTTTCTTATTCTTTGCACCGAGAAAACTGTACTGACATTAAAAAGTGGTTCTAGCTTAGTTTTACTTAGAAATCTGATAAACTTTTGCCCAGGAACCAACTAACCTTTAGTAACAAGGTTACTTCATTTTTTTCCTTTTCTGGTTACTTGAAAACATATAAACAACAAAATATAACTTTTAAAAAACCTACTCCATTGATACAGAACTCATT
The DNA here is from genome assembly GCF_963259705.1 of Myotis daubentonii. Lineage (NCBI taxonomy): Eukaryota > Metazoa > Chordata > Mammalia > Chiroptera > Vespertilionidae > Myotis > Myotis daubentonii. The sequence continues at coordinate 122,303,665 of NC_081842.1, forward strand.
TTTTGTGCAGCCTTGCTATATCCATTGAGTAGAGAATGGAGACTATGTGTTTTTCAGTTAAGATATTAAGCAAGATATTAAGCATCCTACAGCTCTTGTAATCCAGTCTCGTGTGTGTGTGTGTGTGTGTGTGCATTTGTGTCCATGCTCAAGCACCTGTGTGCCTGCTTAAGTAGTAAAGCAAAAGGATCATTTTAGACACATGGAGAGGGAGAGAGAAAAAAGTGTGAATAAGCAGGAAGAGATTTATTTTTTTCTGCAGGCTCAGGGAGTCTGCTGTTGGCTATGAGTAAAAGCTTTAAAAGGAGCCAAAATTTGAGATGATTCTTAAAGATTTGGGTTTTATGCCTTTGTGTCATTATTTTTCCCTCTTACTTTTGAATAACTTAGGTGGGTAGTAAATCAGCTCTAACCTTGAGAAAACTTTGCTCTAGAGGAAAGAAGAGAGTATTAAATTAATTATTCAAGGTGAGTTATGAGAAGGACAAGAGTCATTCAAAAAACAGGGTGGGATGAAAACAGGGAAGGAATATGGGAGGGGAGGGCAAGAAGAGGGAAAAGGATAGGAAAGCAAAAGAAAGAGGGTGCTGAGAAAGTAGTTTGGAAATTGATAAAAAAACCAACTTGTCCATTTAACATAATTCACTTACCTGTGTTATTTTTTCTATTCCTTGAAAGTTGTGCTTTTCAAAATGTTCTGCTATATTTAGGAAGGTGTGACATTGTAGGTAGCAGCAATTACTTAGGACTATCAAAAGTTGTTGTTCCTAAGAGTAAAACAAATTTTTATAAAATTACATTTATATTAACAAATTTAAAGACTAACAGTTACCATTAAACTTAATTATAATCTCTTGAATATTGATAATATTCAACATTTCAGTTTCCTTGACTCCTTCTTTCCCAATATTAACACAGAGAGAAACATTAATACAATTCTATAATTTTCATTGCTCATTATTATATAATACAGATTCAAATAATGTTCCCTTTGAAATTTAACAGCTATAAAGAGAAATAGGCTGATGGAAAACAGTTAACTAAAGTAGAATCAGCTGTAGTTCAAATAAAAGGGATTCATGTTATTAGTTATTCTACTTAACATTTTGTGCACAAGAAGCTAAAAATGGCTATTTTTAAGCTATTACAAAAACTGTGGAAACGCTTAGAAAATAGTTTATAAGAAAATTATAATACAATCCATATGAGGGCTCTTTTAAAAACGTGGAACTTCATAGAATTTATGTACGACAGTCTCCCTCTTTTGGGGAGTGAAGGCACACAGTGACTCCTGCAGTGTCAGTAATAGAGAGGACTAGAGCCCTATATTCTATACTCTCCAGAGTTGTAGCTGTTCAAAGTCATTTCTAATCAAAATTACAGACCCCAATGCTGATAAATAAACCAACTTTTACTGTTCAGAAGAACTATTTTTGTAAATAAAATTCCAGGAATGGTATTTGTCACTGCTATTGAGGCTCACAGAGAGCACTTTCCCGGTGCTCCCTCACTTATAAGAGCATTATCTGGACAAATGTGACTAATTTAGGGCCTTAGTTTAAGATCTCTTGACTAAAAATGAAGACAAAAATCACTTTCCAGGAAAAGTGCTCACCCATATTTGTTTCCTATTTCATATGTAATCAGAATAACTTATGTTAAAGTCAATATGATAAACATGGAAATAGGCCTCTGTCCTTTGAGGTATACAAACCACAGAATAAACTTTTTTTCCATATTATTTTGTGTGTTTTTTTGGTTTGTTTTTTCTTTATTGATTAAGGTAATTACATATGTGTCCTTACCCCTCCATTGACCCCCCGCCCCCACACTCATGTCCTCACTCCCCTGGTGTCTGTGCCCATTGGTTAAGCTTATATGCATGCATACAAGTCCTTTGGTTGATCTCTCTCCCTCTTACCTCCACCCTCCCCTCTTTAAACTCAATTGCCAAGCACAAGTTATATCTCCCAATAATTTCATTTGGGCCCCTCAAATTTTTAAAAACTTTCTAAATTTAAAAATGTTTATTTAATATGTTCCTCTCTATTTCTGGTGGAGTGTAGTCTAGTCAATGCCTTTTTTGGTCATCAACAAATATAATTAAAAGACCAGGAATTATTAAGGTACCTTCAAGCAAATGAAACACTGTTAATAGCCCTCATAATCTATACGTGGGAAATCGAGTACAGAACAAGGTAAAGAGGATTATGGCATGTAAGCTCCTCCCACACTCGTGTTTAAATGACAAGTAAAAATCAGAAAGAGAGCAATGAACAGCTCTGGAAAGGTGTGCAGGTAAGGCTGGGAGGCCATATTCCCTATCACCCTACACTTGGTGTTACTCTTATGTGGTCCTTGTACATAAAGCACATGAAATAAAGTAAATATGTCTTACCAGCCACTCTAAACATGCTGCACTCTTTGAAATTCTCATCTGGACTCCCAGTAATAAATTCAATTCTTAGTTGCCTTATCCATCATCTTCCTTCCGAATATTAGCCTTATCTAGGAGTTCATCATACCCATAGTAATTAGCTCTCTGTAGTTGAAGAAAAATGGTTCTTCTCCTCAAATGGAAAAACTATTTGAGTGATCTAAAGTTTTACCCTTAGTGTTTCCCCACTCCCCTCTAATCTAACCAATTAGGAGATTATATATATATATATATATATATATATATATATATATATATATATATATATATATATATTACACACACACACACACACACATATTTTGGTTTTGCCATGGAATTTTGTGTTCAAATAAAATGCTATTATAGAACTGACAGAAATAAAATAGAGAAAAGCAGAGTCTCTCTGGTTAAAAAGAAAACATGTGCAGGGAACAGGCATCTGTCCTCTGTCTCCTCTCCAACTTTCAAGCACCAGGGACCTACTAGGACACGTAGTTCACACAAGAACATGCAAAATGTGGAGAGTAGAAGGAACTAGTTAAGTTGCAACTTGAGCTAAAAACATTTTAAGTGTAGAATATATATAAAATTCTATATTTTTTAACATTTTCACAAAATAAAACACAATGCTACAGCACTAATGTAGTAGGTAATTTAGATAGATTTATGAAATAGCCATTAAATATTAGTTGTTTTGTTGTTGTTTTTTAAATCCTCACCCACGGACATGCTTGGGAAGGGGAGGGGAGGGGAGGGGAGAGAACATCTATTGGATACCTTCTATACATGCTCCAACCACGGATCAAACCCGCAACCCAAGTATGTGCCCTGACCAGGAAATGAACCATCAGTGCACAGGATGATGCTCAACCAACTGAGCCACTCTGGTCCAGCTACATAGTTTTTAAATGACATGTTTCACCCTCTATTTATCATCTTAATTACTTATCATCTCACTTACAGAAGTTAAACTGAAGTCTTCATGAATACTTCCAAACAAATCAGGAGAAGAAACATCAATGGAAAGACTGAATATAAAAGCAAGAAAGAGAACAGTTACAATCAAAGCCCCAAAATTAAAAAAGCTAATATAATGTTATATGTCAACTATACCTCAAAAAAAATAAAAAAGTGAACCTTATGTTAATTTGGCTTTAAAATCTTTTGGTCGGTTCTCTGCACAGTGGGAATTGAGATGGCAGAGTAGGTAGATTCTGAGCTCACCTCCTCCCATGGATACAACAAAACTACAACTAATACACAGAAATAAACACAGGGAGACAGGCAAAATGAGGAGATGGAGAAATGTGTTCTAAACAAAAAAAGGACAAAATCCCAGTTAAAAAACCTAAATGAAATGGTGATTAAGCAGTCTAGCAAATAAATATTTCAAAATAATGGCTATAGAAATGCTCAATGAATCTGGTTGAAGAATGAATGAACTGAGTGAAAAGTTCGACAAAGAGACCAGGGGAAAAACATACAACCGGAACTAAGAATATAATAACTAAAAGGAAAAATATATACTATAGGGAATCAACAGCAGGTTAGCTGCTACAAAAGAAAAAATCATAGATTTGAAAGACAAAGTAGTAAAACATCAACTAATCAGAAGAGCAAAGAGAAAAAAGTTTAATGTATCTCTAGGACAACATCAAGCACACCAATATTTGCATTGTGAAGAAAAGAGAACCCTCATGTACTATTGGTGGGATTATAAACTGATGCAGCCACTATAGAAAACAGTATGGCAGTTCCTTAAAAAATTAAAAATAGCCCTAACCAGTGTGGCTCAGTGGATAGAGCGCTGGTCTGTGGACTGAAAGGTCCCAGGTTCAGTTCCGGTCAAGGGCATGTACCTTGGTTGTGGGCACATCCCCAGTAGGAGGTGTGCAGGAGGCAGCTGATCGATGTTTCTCTCTCATCGATGTTTCTAACTCTCTATCTCTCTCCCTTCCTCTCTGTAAAAAATCAATAAAATATATTTAAAAAATTAAAAATAAAACAACCATACTACCCAAACTTCCACTCATGAGTATTAATAAAACAAGTAAATACTTCAAAATCACTATTTCAGAATACATACGTACCCTACCCTATGTTCATTGCAGCATTATTTACAATAGCCAAGAAATAGAAGCAACCTATAGATATCTATAGCTGCATGAATGGATAAAGATGCTATCTCTCTCTCTCTCTCTCTCTCTCTCACACACACACACACACACACACACACACACACACACACACAGACATAGGAATATTAATATTACTCGGCCATTTAAAACAGTGAAATCTTGCCATTTGCAACATGTATAGATGTAGGAGGTACTATACTAAGTGAAATAAGTCAGACAGAGAAAGACAAATACTATATGATTTTCTTTATGTGTGGGATGTAAAAAAGCAAATCAAATGAACAAATAAAACACACTCATAGATACAGAGAACAAGCTGATTGATGTCGGAGGGGAGGGTGGTGAGGGAAGATTAAAAAAGGTGAAGGGGACCAAGAAGTACAAACTTCTAGTTATACAATAAATAAGTCACAGGAATGTAATGTACAGCTAAGGGAATATAGTGAATAATATAACTTTGTATGTAACAGGTGGTTACTAGGATTATTGTGGAGATCACTTCATAAGGCATATAAGTACTGAATCACTATGTTCTAACACCTGAAACTAATTGTATATCAACTGTACTTTAATTTAAAAAATTGATCCTTTGGTGAAAAAAAATCAAATAACTTTCTGTAAGTTTCTAATATTTAACAATCAATAGCTCAAATTAGACACTAAAAACTATCTACTAACAAGGGCCATATAATTTTGAGTTTCCTAATCCTGACTTAATTAAATTTAAAAACAAATGACCAAGGGAGAAAATAACTCATAATTTAATTTTTAGGTATAGACTTACATAATTGAAATGACCGTGACTATCAGAATCTCCACAAGGCTTTTTCAAGCTCACCTTCATAGTCAACCATTTATAACTGAGTTGAGTTAGGGAATTAGTTAACAGCTCACAAGTGAACAGATATGTAAAATTAAAGGAAAACTAGAAGAATTAAATATTTATTATGTCTCAGAGAGGTGACAGTTTCTATACTGAGAGGCAAAACCCAATACCAGGAAACAGAAAAACGAAAAAAATTCTTAATCTTTTATTATGAATTTAACAGGCATTTATTTCAGTATTATGTGTGTCAGAGCATAAATCTTAGGTGCACAAAAGTTACACATGGCAATGTCATTCAGAAAAACTAGATTTAAAAAAAATCCTATAGAACCATCTGAAAAATATTTAAAAAATGAAAGCATTATCTCATGGATTTATAAATATCAAGAATCAAGATCTGTCTTTTGCAGTCCAAATAACTAAGCCTGACCCAGAATTAATCTCACTAAAATAATTAGTCTTTAACAAGAGTATTAGTGAAATCCTCTCCACCAGAATTATAAACGTTAATGAATAATTTATATACTTTAATTCTCTACTTTATTATTTATAAAACTTCGTTTGGATAATTACTGAGCTGATCATGTGCTCAGTTTACTCAACATTTCTCTAGTAATGATGAGTTCAGAAGATAAAGAAACTATGGAAAAAACATAGGTCAAATATAGAAAATTATAAATTTCTTATAATAATTTATCTCTCTTATTGGAAATCTTAGTATGTGATAAAAGACCAAATATATAACATCAGTCTGTATTTTCAATCCTCCTAAATGCATGAATGAGATTAATTTTAGTTTTACTTACTGTGCAGTATCTACATCTGCATCAGGCTTGGTGCTCAATTGTTCCAGACAATATATAAAAGTCTAAGTTAAAAAATAAGAAGTTTCAGTGACATGAGCTCGTAGATTCTAATCTATTTGAATAGCCTATATAATAAAAGCCTAATATGCAAATTGTTCCCTCAACTGGGGGTTCGACCATGGGGTGGGGCCGGCCGGCCATCCGCCTGCAGCCCCTCCCCCTATTTGGCCCTGCCCTGGCCAGTGTTGGTGGCAGGCAGCCAGGGGAAGGGAGGCCCAGACCTGCAGTGGCAGCAGGCAGCCGGGGGAAGGTGCCTGCCACCAGCTGGGGGAATGGAGGCCCTGGCCGGCAGATGGCAGCCGCTAGGGTCCCTACCCGTGCACAGTATTCGTGCACTGGGCCTCTAGTTAAAAATAATTTTATCTATAACTAGGAGCCCAGCATGTGATTCGAAAATCATGGTGTGGCCCAGCCCGGCCCACCCACTTGCAGCCCTGCCTTTATACCCGAACCGGTCCACACAGAGCTCCAGTGCGCCTGGCCCAGCCCCCAGACCCCCTGGCCTTCTCTGGCCACTTCAAGCCCCGCCCTCAGTCCCTCTAGTCACCTTGGGCTGGTCCCACCTTCTCTGGGTGCCTCCCCACTTCCGCCCAGTCCCCGGAGCAACACGGCAGCTCCGCTCCATCATGGTGCTGGAGGAGAGCATGGAAGCCTCCTGCCTGTTGCACTGTGCTCCTTCCCCTGGCAGGTGGGCCACGGGGCACTCAGAATGTGAGCGGTGGGTGGCGAAGGACTGGTGAGGGGGGGTATATGGGCTCTCACCCCTGCCCTCCCCAGTATGGGAAGGTCCTGCCTCCTCTGGGTGCCTCCCCACTTCCGCTCTGTCTCTGGAGCAATGCCCCAGCTAATATGCTAAAGACCTGGTCGTTAGCCGCTATGACATATTGACCATTAGCATATTAGCTCTTTGTTAGTATAGATAATAAGAGCGTAATATGCTAATTAGACCGAAGAGCCGAACGACCTTCCGGATGTCATTCCGGACGTCCTTCTGAACAAAGCTGTGGCAGTGGGGGCCGAGGCAGAGGCGGTTAGGGGCAATAAGGCAGGTAGGCGAGCAGTGAGGGATGATCAGGCAGGCGGCAAAAGGGGTTAGGGGTGATCAGGCAGGCAGGCAGGCGAGCAGTTAGGGGCAATCAGACAGGCAAGCAGAGTGGTTAGGGGTGATTCCTCTCGAAATCCTGGACCACTAGCTCCTAACTCAGCCGTGGGCAAACTACTGCCCGTGGGCTGGATCCGACCCATTTGAAATGAATAAAACTAAAAAAAAAAAAAAAAAAAAAAAAAAAAAGAACATACCCTTTTATGTAATGATGTTTACTTTGAATTTATACTAGTTCACACAAACACTCCATCCATGCTTTTGTTCCGGCCCTCCGGTCCAGTTTAAGAACCCATTGTGGCCCTCGAGTCAAAAAGTTTGCCCACCCCTGTCCTAACTGCTCGCCTGCCGGCCTGCCCGATTGCCCCTAAATGCTCCCCTGCCAGCCTGATCGCCCTTAACCGCCTGTGCCTCGCCCGGCCACTGCAGCAATGTTCTAAAGGATGTCCGGAATGATGTCCAGAAGGTCGTTTGGCTGTCCGGTCTAATTAGCATATTACCAGGTGTACTGGTTAATAATGCAGATTTTTTTCAATAGATGAAGTCACACATATGTTGATATATATGCGATTTGACATGGATGCTATTTTGTTGTATTGACAGCAAGCTTCAAAACTTCACATGTCAAATTTGCTGAAGGTGTTATCATATTTTTACGCTTAAAAATGTCGAATTTCATGCCAAAAAAAGAGCATTTGCGGGAAGTTTTAATTCATTACTTTATTTTGAAGAAAAAGTTATCGTATACTTTGGGAAGTTTATGGTGAACATGCTCCATCTCAAGATACTTGTGAACGCTGGTTTAAATGCTTTAAAAGTGATGATTTCGATGTGAAAGACAAAGAATGTGCAGGTCAACCGAAAAAGTTTAAAGACCAACAATTACAATCATTATTGGACGAAGATGAGTGTCAAACTCAAAAACAACTTGCAGAAAGATTAAATGTTGCTCAGCAAACAATTTTCGATCGTTTACAAGCAGTGGGAAAGATTTTAAAGGAAGGAAAATGGGTGCCACATCAACTGAACGAAAGACAAATGGGAAATGGAAAAGTCATCAGTAAAATGTTGCTTCAATGGCACGAAACAAAGTCTTTTTTGCATTGAATTGTGACTGGTGATGAAAAGTGGATTTATTTTGAGAATCCCAAACACACAAAATCATGGGTTGATCCAGGTCAACCATCAACATCGACTGCAAGGCCAAATCGCTTCACAAAGAAGACAATGCTCTGAGTTTGGTGGGATCAGGAAGTATTATGAGCTTCTAAAACCAGGTGAAACCATTAATACTGATCCCTACTGACAACAAAAAATCAATTTGAAACACGCTTTAATCATAAAACAACCTGAATGGGCCAGAAGACATGGCAAAGTAATTTTGCTTCATGATGATGCACCATCACACACTTCAAAACCAGTTAAAGACACGTTAAAAGATCTTGTCTGGGAAGTATTAACCCACCCGCTGTGTTCACCAGACCTTGATCTTTCAGATTAGCACTTGTTCCGATTGATGGCACATGCACTTTCTGAGCAGCGCTTCAAAACGTACGAAGAAGTGGAAAATTGGGTCTCTGAGTGGTTTGCCTCAAAACAAGAAAAGTTCTATTGGGACAGTATCCACAAATTACCTGAAAGATGGGGGAAATGTGTAGGTAGCGATGGACATTACTTTGAATAAAGCACTTTTGATGTTTCTCTTGAAATTATCATGTTTTCTTTGATTACAAAATCTGCATTATTAATGGGTACAACTAGTACCTTTTATTAGTATAGATGTTATATATATTCTAAATAAGAGAAGGTTGAAAAATAATTTGCATTATTTCAAGCTCAGGGTACCAGTGTTTATAGTTATTACCTGCATGATATTGATGCTTAGTTGGCAAACCTCTTCCTGTGTTTTAGGTTGTTGAAAGACCTATAAGGAAGAATTTTGTTGAAAAATTTTATTTTGGACTTAGCTCAAACAAAACTTCTGTTTATGAAGTTCAATATAAAGAGTTAACACGTCGAAAAGTGCTTCTAGTGTGTATAACCTTATTCTGAAAAGGGCCATGTATCAAGAGCTGGACTAGGCAGTGAGTGTTTCTAATTACAGTGATTTTGTCCTGAGAAGACACAGACATGGAGCAGCTTAACACCACCTAAGTCACTTGTTTTGTCCGTATACAAAGTGTTAACAATGCACATAGTCTATCTACAACACCTACATTCACATTTTTAACTTCCATCAGCCTCTCTTGGAATCAAGAAAACAACCGCCTCTATATTTAAATGAAATTAAACAAGCCAAGCATTTCATTGTGCTGAAATGACTCAAAACTTTACAACTGATTGCCAACAGCTCATTGGGAAAGTCTGCAACAGAGGTTGACCAGAACAGAAAACTTACACTGGTTTCTCCAGGCTTGCAGTCTAGAACTCCTTTAAGTGATTGCAGAGAATGCACAATGCACTGTTCAAACTGATATGGCTAAAGGAAAAAAAACACACACACATATCATGTATCTTAAAATTCAAAGCAATCACTGGTTATTAAGACATTTAAAAAGTGAGTATGGACAAAAATTCTCAAATTTTCAGATTTATAGAAGGGAACAGAAACACAAACTGACAAATAACCTAGTCATCGAGATTTATGCTATGTTTTGCACTTTATATTTAAAATCAGGTGAATCTTGAAATTCTAAAGTTCATCAACTTCAATAAAAACAGAATTCAGGTATAACTAAAATTTTTCTTAAAAATTCTACTCTTCTGAGATGCAAATGATGTGATAAAAAGCAGATGTACTGCCTTTATATTTTAAATCCTGCTTGCAGGGTACAGTCTGAATGAGCTCCACCTCTTTTATATATATATATATATATATATATATATATATATATATATATATATTTTATTGAGTTTTTACAGAGAGGAAGGGAGAGAGACAGAGAGCCAGAAACATCGATGAGAGAGAAACATCTATCAGCTGCCTCCTGCACATCTCCCACTGGGGATGTGCCCGCAACCCAGGCACATGCCCTCGACCGGAATCAAACCCGGGACCCTTCAGTCCCCAGGCTGATGCTCTATCCACTGAGCCAAACCGGTTTCGGCAGCTCCACCTCTTAGATCAGTGATGGCGAACCTTTTGAGCTCGGCGTGTCAGCATTTTGAAAAACCCTAACTTAACTCTGGTGCCGTGTCACATATATAGACATTTTTTGATATTTGCAACCATAGTAAAACAAAGACTTATATTTTTGATATTTATTTTATATATTTAAATGCCATTTAACAAAGAAAAATCAACCAAAAAAATGAGTTTGCGTGTCACCTCTGACACGTGTGTCATAGGTTCGCCATCACTGTCTTAGATCTTCCACATTTCTGGTACTGTTAAAGAAAATTTAATGTTAATAATGATCTTGAAGAGACCAAGATCTTTAACTTAAAAAGCCATTATTGTCATTTTCTACATACATTATATCAGAAAATGAAACTTGAAAAATGCACAGCAAATGGTATTCAAGAAAAATTTGAATGAATCCTAACATCTTAGCTTCTAATTGCATTTAAGGTTTTACTTTGTGCTAGGCATTTTCCAGGTGATAGGAATATAAAAGACAGCCAGAATTCTCAATAAATGTATATTCTAGGGAGACACTAACCATAAAAGAATCAACAAAACTCTTACTTTTTGCTAAAACAAGTCAAAAGTACAGAAGTAAGACAAATGCAATCCCAAACTTATTGTCATGAAGTAAATAAGTAGAACTAAGAGGAAAATGGTGATGGAGGGGGATCTGTTCTAAATAGGAAGGCTAAAGAAGGCCCCTCTGAGACAGTGAAAACATTTCAGCTGAGGATTGAAGAACAAGAGGAACCAGCCTCTAAAAAGAAAAAGGAAGGAGGATGTGAGTTGGGGAGGAAGACAATATGTGCCTAGGCCACCTGGCGTGGCTGAGGAGCCATAGTATATCACAACCACTGAGCATGAGCTTGGAGGGCAAGAGATGAAGCTAAGGTGCAGATTTCATCCAGTGGTGTGGAACTGTGCAAGGCTCAAAGACCAATTAAATCAGCTCTGTGCAAAAATCAGCAGTCAGAATCTCTCCTCAATAGACATTTCAATCGTTAAAAGAGTTGGGGGGGAAAAGAAGAAAGAGACACCTGTATATAGTGTGTGTGTGTGTGTGTGTGTGTGTGTGTGTATGTGTGTGTGGGGGGGGGGAGGGGAGGCAAGCCTATTTTCTTATAAAAAGGAACCCAGACTTAATGAAAGCTAAAATAGTGCCTTTAATGCATTTTACTACTACATTTGGCAACTGCCAGAGGGCACCATAAAATACTTAAAAAGTAGAAGTACCAAAAAAAATAGCTAGTGAAGTTTATAGGATGAAATAACAACTGCACAGAGAGTATTTAAAGAGTCAAAATGTTTATTAGATACGTGATTTTATCCATTCAATGTACTGAACTCAAAAGGAATGAAAATCTAAAATGTTAAAATAGTAATAGAATTAAATTCAACATTCAACTGTGGATAGTTAAATGTTGAAGTTCACATGTGTGGTTGAGATTTCTTGTATTAAAATATGAACTAGGTTTTCTTATTTTTATTTTATATCTATACTAGAGGCCCAGTGCACAAATTCATGCACCAGTGGGGTCCCTTGGCCTGGCCTGTGGGATGGGGCTGAAACCAGTTCTCCGATATCCCCTGAGGGGTCCCGGATTGTGAGAGGATGCAGGCTAGGGTGAGGTACCCAGTCGATGCATGACTGGGGCCATGGAGGCTGGCCAGCCAGGGAGGGACAGTGGGAGGGCTCCAGGGGTGTCCAGCCTATCTCGCTTAGTCCCGATCGGCCAGACCACAGAAGCAAGCTAACCTACCAGTTGGATTCCCCTGGTGGTCAGCGCGCATCATGGCAAGTGGTTGAACAGCCTTAGCATTCATTAGTATATTACGCTTTGATTGGTTGAAAAAACGACTGGATAATTAGTATATTAGGCTTTTATTATATAGGATGAATACAATAAATGGATAGAGATACCAAAGATCCCAATGTATAGTTTCACTTCAATGGAAAGTAAATGATAAACATCTGCTATTTTTTTAAAATATATTTTATTGATTTTTTTTACAGAGAGGAAGGGAGAGGGATAGAGAGTCAGAAACATCGATGAGAGAGAAACATCGACCAGCTGCCTCCTGCACACCACCCCCACTGGGGATGTGCCCGCAACCAAGGCACATGTCCTTGACCAGAATCGAACCTGGGACCCCTCAGTACACAGGCCGACGCTCCATCCACTGAGCCAAACCGGTTTGGCTACATCTGCTATTTTTTTTTTTTCTAAAAGGACACAGTACTATCTCTGTGTCAGTGAATTACCAAATCAGCTGACCAAAAGGAATTACCACAAATTATTACAGTTCTTGCTGGGCCGGTGTGGCTCAGGGGTTGAGCTTCGACCCAAGAACCCAGAGGTCACAAGTCTGATTCCTGGTCAGGGCACATGACCAGGTTGCAGACTCAGTCCCCAGTAGGAGTGTGCAGAAGGCAGTCGATCAATGTTTCTCTCCCATCGATGTTTCTATCTCTCTATCCTTCTCCTTTCCCCTCTCTCTAAAATCAATTAAAATATATTTTAAAAAGTCATTTCAGTTCTTCTGGAGGAAGAAAATTATCAGAATTATCCACATTTTAAAAAGGGAAAAAATTTTTTCAACAGGAAAAAAAAAACAGGATGCTTTCAAACAGGCTACTTCAGAACACTTACGTGAAGTTCAAATTGAAAAAAATACTTGAGCTGAAAGAATAGTCATAATGAAGCAAAGCTGAATGTTCATTCCTTTAAGGAACATTTTCCCATCCCAGTCACAGGGAAAGAAAAACATAATCTCATTTCAAACAAACAAGACTGGTATTACAGAAATGTAAACGAAATATAAATTACAGGCATATAACTTAAGTCACTGTTAAGTAGTTTTAGGTAGTTAAGGAAAAAATACTCAAAGCTGGAGCCTAGACTTTATTCTAAGCACTGATTCACTTTCTCTCTTAAGTGAGGTTCATGCTGAATAGTTAAAACTGTGCTCAGCTTCATTAAGTCTATCATGTTAGTATGTTTCTTCAACATTTGACTAGAAGGACTGGCTGACCCCACGAGTGCAACTTCCTATAGGTCATTCATCTACAGGTTGTGGTGGGTTTAGTTTTTTGGCTTGTGTGTGTGTGAGATCAAACATGAAGTTAGTTATAAGAGGTTATGGTTTCTTACTATTATACTTAAAATTTAAGTTGACTACAAACAATTTTTATAGTAACCATTTCAAAGCATTTTCAAAGAGGCTTATCTACTCAAACAATCTTAGATGTGGCAGCCATCAGGTAAGCACACACTGGGGCCCCAGGTGTGACAGCTATCAGGTAAACACATTCTGGGCTGTATGTGCAAGAAACAGTAACCTAAAGAAGGACATAAAGCTAATACTTGTTTTATTGCTAAGTTTTGTTTTATTTATGGAAACTTTAAAAACTGTAAACAGATGCTCATTTTCTCAAATTAAATATATATATTATTTTCATTTCCACAAAAACTTATCTGAAACACAAATCAAAAACCCAGCATCAAAGGTAACTTTCTGTCTAATCTGTCTTGGCTGATTTCATCTGCAGTAAGTTTTTCAGTGTATGACGGTCTAATGATCCACTTTAGCCTATATTTCAGATTTTCTGTGATAATTAAGCAGGATAGGGTTCTATGAAATAGCTCTGAAAATATTAAGGCATAACATAAACTGAAGATACTATTCTATTATAGTGGCCTCAGTATTGTAGTTATGAATTTATAAATGAAACTCCTTTATATGTGTAGAAAGCTTTGTTCTACAGTGTCCCATTTAATCTTAACTAGCAACACTGTGAAAAAGTGCTCTGCTTCTTTAACTAGGGCAGAGGTTAAGTGGCTTCTTTAAGACTGCAAAGCTATGATATAGCAGAATTCAGGACTGAACCAGACTAGGATTCTAGATCCACTGCAGTACCTGTTCCACTACACCAGTGCTGTCCCACAGAAGTAATAATTTGAGCCAGAAACACAAGCCATGTATACAATTTCAGATTTTCCAGTAACCACATTAAGAGAACTAGAAGAAAAAAACAATTTTAATATAATTTATGTAATGAAATATATCAAAATATTATTTCAACATGTAATATAAAAAGTTGAGATATTTTACATTCTTTCTTTTTGTAGTCAGTCCAAGTCTAAGAGCTTTAGTTAGTTAAATTAAAAATACTCAAAGCTGGAACCTTTGAGGGTATTTTCAAATCTGATGTGTATTTTACATGAGCCACGTTTCAAGTGGCTGCCATGCTGGATAGTGCAAGGTCTGCCCATACTCTTTCCTCTTTTGTATTTATATACAAATCATTATGAAAAATAGAATAAACCAAATGAATCAAAACAGATCTTTATAAAAAATAATTCCTTTAAAATATAATCACAATGGAATTATTTAAAATAATAAGTTCCCTTAATTTCAACCATGATTTAATTTACAAAAATGTGGAAACACCGCTGTTCTAAATCACATTGTTACATACAAAGGAAGGTGAACTGTAGATATTTTTATTAACTTAAGAAGGAACCTTGGCTTTGGAGAAACAGAGGAATAATTTCAACTTGTCAAAAATTCTTCAACTCTCAAAGGAATACTGTCAATAAGAAGTGCAGAAATTTGAGGAAATGTAATATTTCATGGGATTATTGCTTCTCAACAACCTGACTAAAAAAAATCATGGGGATATAATGTACAGCACAGGAAATACAGTCAATAACATTGTAATAACTTTGTGGAAAAAATGGTGATAATAGAGGGAGGGAGAAACCTGACACGATAAATGATGAAAACTATTTTCAAAGGTATTTTGAAAACTTAAAAGTCCCATATGAAAAGAGGATGATCCTTCTGAATGAAGATCACAGCTACCTGGCATGTGTATGCATCTGGAGAACTTTGACGTTGTTGTTTTGGCTCAGAAGTCAGCAAAAGCATTTTTTTTAATCCTGCTTTTATGAAAAATTCATATTGCTGGGTAACTTAGAATTAAGCATAATCTATTAAAAATGCAATGCAAGCAAAAATAGTGATACAATGAAAAATGGTTATTCTAAAAAAATCTACTTTTCATTAATTTTTAAATATGTGTGGTTCAGCAAAAATGACTCTGAGAAGAAAACTTTAAGAAATTTATATTTCTCTTTCCAGAAACTATTTGGAATTGTAATACAGAAAGCGCATGCTCCATATTAATATAATAAATCGTTTATTTTGAATATAATATACACTAATGAGTCATCATTTAAAAGAATTTAAACTTACTAGAGAGGTCAACCCTTCATTATCGACAATCCAGTCTTCCTTTTCAGCTAATTTCTTTATTTCTATAGGGAGAACACACACACACACAAGTACTTTTTATTGTGGTTATTTCACTGAACTTTATAGAGATAAAAATCTATGGGTTATGGTTTTTAATTGTTTTTTACAGGTTTGTAAAAAATTGGTGAAAGTAGGTACAGAATATAATTCTGGTTAACTCAAGGATTTAAATGTGAATTATTCACTAGATTTTTCTAATAAAACATTAATGTAAGGAAAAAAAAAATTTTAATATAATTTTATTTTTATTTTTTTATTTTTTGGGGGGGGAGATAAACACAAATTATACTTTATTTTATTTATATATATATTTTAACTTCCTTCTGAGATTTTATTTGCTGGTTTGTTTTATTTTTTTGTTTGTTTGTTTTATTGCTTAAAGTATTACAAAGAGTATTACATATGTCTCCTTTTTCCCCCACCCTTGACAATCCCCTGGCCTCCCTTACCCCCCATTGTCTTATGTCCATTGGTTATGCTTATATGCATGCATATAAGAGATCAACTGTAAGGAAAATTTTTGACTACATAACCCAATTTGGAGAATGCGAGGCTAGGTTTAATAATAACTTTAGATAATTTATATTTATTCAGCACTCTTGATAACTATCTAATATTTCCCCCCTAAAATTTCTAATAAACAATGTAGATTCTGTTTTAATCCTTTACATTCCTGACAATGGCAGTCTTATTCTCACTTGGCTGAAGGAATGCCTTTACCATTGCGTCTGTTTCAGGTCCCTGAGAGGAGGAGGTGATGAATTAAGAGGACACTATTCAGTTTCTCACCTGATTCCATTCCCTTTCTGTTTATAGAGTGCATTAGTACAAATTCTGTACTAATAGAAATTAATGATGATAGTCCTGATGGTAGACAGTAATGGTTTATGTCATTTATAACATTTTTGAATTTTTTAAAAAATATTTAATACCAAAAGAGTAGCTCTGAGACAGCAGGGGGGGTGAGGGCATGTGCTGGATGGTGGAAGCGGCCGGAGAGAGGTCAATGGGGGAAAAAGGAGACTTATGTAATACTTTAAACAATAAAGAACTTAAAAAAAAAGAGTAGCTTTATTAAAAAGATAATCTTAATTGTTCTAATTGTAGGTAAAAATCCCCCAAATTCTAGAAAGTATAAAGAAAATGATCATCACTTATAATTTCTATTTCCTGAAGAACCACTGTTAAGAGTCTTCTAATTTTACATTGGTATTTCTAAATTAAACTTTTAAAACACAGATATATATTTTTAATAATGGCATAATACTTTATATACATTTTATATTTTACTTTTTCTACTTAGTATTTGCCTTTTAAAAATAAGGATTTTTTTTGTACGTAAAAAGTTTTCAAGTATATTCATCTTTATTTCTGCATGGCTTGGTATCTCAAGTTTTTGAAAAATTACTTTTGAAAGAATTCTATTGAGCAGCATTCTTTAGACAGATGGTCTAAAATATTCAAATTTCCATAAAAGTAATTTCTTGTTTCAAGGATTTGGAAGCTAGAAAGAGGGAGATATTCAGGTAATCATTGTCTAGTAAATGTCATCAATTTTTCTTAACATACCTTCTGCTGTGTGTTGCAATGTGACCATTACACAACGTACTCGGAGATCCAAAATGAGATCCTGGATAGTCTGTAACATGTCATTAGGAATTTCAAGGGCAGTCAGTGATTCATAAGTAAGCCTGTAAAATAAACACACCAAAAAAAAGTAAGTGAGTGGAGTGCAATCACAAAGCAGCCCCTTGTCATCATTTTGGTCATCCTATAATGAATGATTCATTATGGAGCTTAAAAGCTACAATATTATGTTGAAAATAAAGTAAAAGTAAGACCATAAGAGGGATTATAACAGTAACACTAAATTAAACAATAAAGGATGCATATCAAATGTAAGACCAGGAAGGTTTAAGGGACTGCTAGATGACACATGGGAAACAGGGGATGCAAAGGGCACAAAGTAAAATTCTTCATAAAATGTATTAAAAATCATATCACATCATGAGTATTTTTTTAACAGTAAAAAAGATTTATCCTTTTCAGGAAAATGTGTCCATATTTACCTTATGGTCTGTATGACATGAGCGAGCCACTGTCCAGAGAGCTCAGACTTCACCTCCCAGCCTCCATACTGCCTTACTCCACCCTCTGGGATGCTAAGTGGGAGTAGTGCTCCACGGATCAGCTTCACAAGACTCTGCATTACTTCCTGAATCATTTTCTAAACAATAATAAATAAATCGAAGGATTCTGCTTGAGTTATGATGAATATCTTGAACATAAAGTCTTCTACTATGAGTGTGGGGGGGGGGATTAATGGGAGGGGATAAGGACACATTTGTAATACCTTAACTAATAAAGAATTAAAAAAAATAAAGTCTTCTACTATGATTGAAAAAACCTTACCTTGTGAAAAATTCTACATACTTACCCTTAACTTACCTTAAAATCATTTTGTCTTTGCCTGACATTCTTTGATCTTTCAATCTGGCCTGACTTCTCAGCAGTCTTGAAAATTAAAAAACAAATGAACTTTTATTTTTAGAAATAATTTACAAAAATAAGAAATGCTCTAGGGGTTGTATATAAAAAAGTATAAAATCCTATATAATAAAACCCTAATATGCAAATCGACCGAAATATGGCAGAACAACTGGTCACTATGACACGCACTGACCACCAGGGGACACTCAACGCAGCAGCTGACCTCTGGTGGTCAGTGCACTCGCACAGGGGGAGCGCAGCTCAGCCAGAAGCTGGGCTCACAGCTGGTGAGCACAGTGACTACAATGGTGGTGGCAGGAGTCTCTCCAGCCACTGTGGCAGGTGGACATCCCCCATGGTGTCCTGGACTGTGAGAGGACACGGGCCGGGTTGAGGGAGCCACCCCTCAGTGCACGAATGTCATGCACTGGGCCTCTAGTATGATTATAATTTGTTTAAAAGGAATGTATAAGAAATAATCTAAATTTCTGATTAAAGAGTAACTAATCAGAAAGCCATTTTTATTACAAGAAGTTTTTCATCTTCCTAAAACATTAAGTACAATTCCCATAAATGAACCTAAGTATTAACTGAGACTACCTTTTTTATAGGAAAATTTCATGTCATTTTCATTAAAAATTTTATACACTTAGTCTGATCAGCACGCTCCATGGTTGAGCACCTACCTATGAATCAGGTCACAGTTTGATTCCCGGTGAGGGCACATGCCCAGGGTTGCGGGCTCGATCCCCAGTGGAAAGCATGCAGGAGGCAGCCAATTGATGATTCTCTCTCATCTTTGATGTTTCTCTCTCTTTCTCCCTCTCCCTTCCTCTACTAAATTAATAAAAATATATTTTAAAAAATTTATATGCTTAAACCTAAAAGTATCATACCTATGATAACATTCTCTAAATCATTTCTCACAGACAAGGGTGGACATAAAAGAAAGAGTAAATTCTGGATTAATATCTAGTAATCTCAGGACATCCATTCCATTCCCTTGACAAATATTTATAAAGTATTATATCTGACATTTTATTTTTTAAAAAATTACAAATCATTGCTCTTCTTCAGAGGTTTTACAGTTTACCTTAGTAGAAAATCTATTCTAAAATTAATTTTTACCTGTTTACTGAGAGCCATTATTTCATCTGATATTTCTCTTCTCCTTAAGATGTAGATGACTACATTGCATTGATTCAAGAGAAATCTATTCAATTGGATTTCAGTTAACTTTTCATTACCGAAGTTTCTAATAACTAAATATTATTATATAAAATGCCTTTGAAGGGCAGACGTAGGAACCTTTCCAAATAAAGAAGTAGTAACAAAAAGTAGTATAATGTAAAAGAAAATTCTCATATCTCATTAACATAATGCAAAAGTTATCCTTTAAAGTTAAAGCATTCATGTATTATTGGTTAAAGACAAGTAAAGTACTTTCATGCTAAGAATAATTGCATTACAAATGATTATATTGACTTGAACTTAATTTTAAAACGTAAGTAATGTTATATATATTTTATATATAAGCTAGAAACATAGTGTATAGAGTTGGTTTATATAATGAACATTACTGACGTGAATACATGAAAGAAGAGTAAGGACTGCAAATGTTTTCAACAAAAATATCAGACATACCTGATAAAAAGTGGTCAATATACACAGATATACAACTCTGATTTACACTTAATTTAAAATTGTATATTAAAATATGCAGCTTTTATCATTTTTCTTTGTAGAAATGCACTTTTGCTTTGAAATAACTGAACTTTAGTTTTTGAGAAAAACTAAACCCCAAATTTATTTACTTCAGTAATAATTCAATAAACAAATTCCTAAGGTTATTGGAAAACAGCACTCACAATTTTTTGTATACTGAGATTTAACTCAGAAATTGATGTTTTTGTCCCTTTATTTTTTAAAATATATTTATTGATTTTTTACAGAGAGGAAGGGAGAGGGATAGAGAGTCAGAAACATTGATGAGAGAGAAACATTGATCAGCTGCCTCCCGCACGCCCCCCACTAGGAATGTGCCGGCAACCAAGGCACATGCCCTTGACTGGAATCGAACCTGGAACCCTTCAGTCCGTAGGCCAACGCTCTATCCACTGAGCCAAACCAGTCAGGGTTTGTCCCTTTATTTTTAAGGCAAATGAGAAGTAACTGAAGTACCCTATAGCTACAGTGAGAAGTGACTAGAGGGATAGAGGTAGGAGCATGAGCAGCTAGAAGAGTGCTGTGCTAACCCAAGGAAGCAATGACAGTGTCTCGGGCTAAAAGAGGTGCACAAAGGATCCCTGTGGATAGCTTAGTTACAGGCTTCTGAGGCAGAACTGACTGAACCCAGTCATTCCACTGGGTGTTTCAGTGAGAAAGGAGAGATATAAAGAGTGACTTCCATCTGAGTCATGACCACTCAGGTAAGTCCAAATGGCCCTGTTGTCTGTTAGCCTACTTTCTGTTTCTGTCAGTGTGATGCTCTGATTCAAAACAATACTTGGTGAAAGAGTGGCCCAGGTGTGGAAAAGCAGACACATGGTCCCTGCTTGCTGAGCTGATAAAGAACTATTCTCTAAACGCTGAGGTTTTATCAGGTTTTGGTTTTAAGCACTTATTCTTTTTCCTTTATACTCTCTCACTAATTTATTCTTATTCTCATAGCTTCAAATATCATTTCTATATAATGCCTTCCTAGTTTGGGCTCTGCACCCAACTCCAATGTGTGTGTGGGAGGGGGATATGAGAGGTTCCCCACACCAACAAACAATTCCCCAGATCCTAGCTGTGTGTCCTATAATTCAATTCAATTCTGACCCTACCTGGAGTCAGATTCCACAGTTAACAGTTCAGTTCTATAAGACTTACCCTCTCCGCAACACACACACACACACACACACACACACACACACACACACACACACACACAACTTCAGATGCCAATCATAAGCCCAAGTTGTCAACTGACTGCAACTGACTGGGTACAGACTAGAGGTTCCTATTAACCCCTCCTTGGTTCCAGTAATTTGTTAGGATGTCTCAGAGATCTCAGATAAATGTGATACTTATTAGATAACCAGTTACTATAAAAGAATGTAACTCAGGAACAGACAGATGAAAATGATGCACAGGGCAAGGTATGGAGAAAGGATGTAGAGCTTCCATGACCTCTCTGAGCAGGCTACACTCCCAGAATCTCCATGTGTTCACCAACCTGAAGCTCTCCGAACCCTTCCTTTTGGGGTTTTATGAAGGCTCTGTTGACCACTGGCCACAGGTGATTAAGCTCAGTCTCCACCTACTTAGGAGGTCTGGAGTGAAAGTTCCAACCATCTAATTACGTGGTTGGTGTCTGGGCAATGAGTACCTCATCCTTAGGTGGGGACCTAAGCCACCTCAACAACATAACAAAAGATACCTTTATTAGTCCTCACTGCAGAAATTCCAAGGATTTTAAGAGCTCTGTGCCAGGATGAAGACAAAATAGATATTTATTATAAACTAGAGGCCTGATGCACGAAATTCGTGCAAGAGTAGGTCTTCCTTCCCCCAGCTGCCAGCACCGGCTTCCCTCTAGTATCCGGGACCTGGGCTTCCCTCGCAGCCCCAGTTTCGTCTGGTCTAATTAGCATATTATGCTTTTATCATTATAGATTATATCTCACACTTTCAAATTTATATATATAGCCCAAATCTTTCTTCTGACAATTTGAATTTCTGATTTCCTATTTGAATAAATCACAGGAATTTCAAACTCAAAACATTAAAATAAAAAACTGATATTTTCCTCCACCTACGTTCTTTCTCAAATCTTTCTGACTGTACAAACGGCGTACCTATTCACTTGGGAGCCTGTGGGAGCTGTATCTGAATCCCTGTCCTCGTCAACCTCATGTGATCCATCAGTAAGTCCAGTTAAACCTACTTCCAAAATACAAATAAAATCTGTAATTTTCTCTTCAACTTTACCAACAAAACCTTAATACAACCACTGTTTCCTGGCTGGATGGCCTCAAGAGCATCCCCGCCTTGACTTCTGGCCCTGCCAACTCATTCTTGAGCAGGCAACCAGAGTGGTCCTTTTAAAACTGAAAAACTTGGTCAGGTAACTCCACCACTTAACGTTTTTCCATGGCTTCCCACAGCACCTAGAATACAAACTCTTTACCCTGCCAGCTCCTCAACCTCAGCTCTTGCTTCTCTTGGTAAACCCGCCCACTGTTGAGTATACTCTGGATGCTGTGACTTTCTTTTGCCAAGCTCCTGTCCTCAGTTTTGTGTGTGCTGCTCTCTCTGTGCATTCTTCCCCTGATCCTTTGTGAGGCTGTTTCCTCCTCATGTTTGAAGTTTCAGTTTCAATATCATCTCCTCAGAGACCTTCCTTGATCTCCATATCATAGGATGTTCTTTAACTTAAGACTCTATTTGTTTCTATTATAGATGTTCAAAAATTTGGGATGGAGTAGAGAGGTCATATTTGCATTGGTCACTATTTTAATCATATTATATGTATGTATATTAAAATTGTGTATTATATGTATACATGTATGTGTGTGTGTGTGTGTGTGTTTCAATACCTGGCACATAGAGGCTACTAAGGGCATTCAATAAATATTTGGTGAATGAAGTATCACCAAGGGTTAGAGTTCTTCAGAACATCCTGGAATACATATCAGAAAGCTGGATGGTCCTGAATGCTACTGGGTTCATCGAAAGGCCTTTAGAACACCTCAAGTCCTGAGTTGCCACTTGGAAGACTGACCCTTTGAAAGTGCATGGGGCATAACCCTGTGAAATGCTCCTGAAATGTACATCAGATCCAATGCATCTCCTGGAGTCTTAAGATGTCAACAAAAGGGAGGACCAGAGGTTTAAGAATTTTGTGTGACTCCTGGGGGTTGGGAGGACTGTTTTAGATGTGGAATTCAGATGTTGCTGAGGAACCCAGCACCTACTGCGATGTCAGGAGGCACAGAACACAGGCATCCTGTACTGGGAAATCTATGTTAAGGATTTAGTGATGGTTAATTCTTTGTGTCAACCTGACTGGGCCATGGGGACTCAGAAATTTGGTTACACATTACTCTGGGTGTTTCTGTGAGGGTGTCTCTGGGTGAGATTAAAATTTGAATTCGTAGGCTGAAGGAAGCAGCTTGCCTTCCTCAATGTCGGTCTCATCCAATCAGTGGAAGGCCTGAATAGAACAAAAAGACCAAAGTAAGGGGGGATTCTTACAGCTTGACTGCATGAGCTGGGACACTGGCCTTTTCCAGCCCTCAGACTAGAACGGAAACATTGGCAATCCCCGGGTCTCAAGCCTGCTGGCCCTCGAATAGAAACTATAAGTGGGCTCTCCTAAGTCTCCAGCTTGCTGACTGCAGCAGATAGTGGGACTTGTTAACCTCCATAATCATATGAGCAAATTCCTCAAAGTCTCTTTCTCTTGATATATACCGTTGATATAGGGTATTGGTTCTGTGTCTCTGAACCCTAATACCGACCTCATTTAGTGTGTGGTGGAGGAAGGGATGGAACTCTGAAAGTAAGGTGTCACTTGTCTCAATGAAGGGTCATACCAGTGTTAAATTGTTAAGTATCTTGACTGTCAAATGGTGTCTTTTCTAGTTGTATCTGCTATAGTACCTAAGACTGAACTTTTCACATAGTGGGCTCGTTCAATGGGAAAATTATTTCATAGTCCTTTGTGAAATAGTTTCAAATCAAATAAAAAAGTGAGAATCAATTATTAAAATACATCATACTAGAATTAAGGCTAAATTTTGCCCAAACAATTTTGTCCACCAAACATGTACTAATGAATGCATGATGCCATCTACTGCACAGAATAATTTTATAAACCTCAAGAACCTGTCTCAAAATACATGAAAAATGGAAGGGATAGGGGAATTAGTTATAAGGCATACCTTTTGCAACTGTTAATTAAAAAAATAACTTATTGTTTTAATTTAATGAATTAAACACCTCCAATATACTGAATTTTGTAAGGTTTGTTCTATTTTTTAATCCAATTTTAGAACATAAAGTGCTATTTACTTTTAAAAATTCTGATTCCCACTATTTAAAAATTATTTGGATGCTTTAAAATTTTTCACCCCAAAATACACTGTCTTTAAAATATATCTAAAGATGAGATCTTAACCTACTATTAACCATTTCGTTAACTAAAAACCTTAACTCTTTCCTGCACACGCAGACCAAAACTACTTTGTGGTGAGACCAACGGCTAGATTTCACTGTTTTGATTCACATAAGTTACTTCACATGGGCTTGACTGGTTTGAAGAACTGACTATTTTTTAAACTGTTGAAAACTCCATCTAAATCTTCAACGGATGGGCTCTTAATAAAACAAAATAATTCTGTAACAAGAAAATAAGAATTTGCAAGTACATTGAGTTTTTTCAATATTACAGCGCTTTCTTTTATGAGATTAAATAGCAACTATTAAAAGCCCAGAACTCTTCCCAATTTTAATTTTATTACGTTTCTAGATCTCACTCACAGACTGAAATGGTAGACACACTTTCCTAACTCATCCATCCCTTTCTACTGCCCTTTGGTGTCTTTCTAGCTTTTTAATAGAGAGTAGTTTAAAAACATACCCAAATTTGTAGATAAATTATCTATAATAATAAAAGAGTAATATGCCAATGAGACTGGAAGTCCTTCCGGACGACCTTCCTAACTAAGTCGGGGCTGCAAGGGCCAAGCACCTTGCATGCATTTCATGCATTGGGCCTCTAGTATTTAATAATTACTATAAACTTTTAAGAACATTTTATAAATATGAATAGGTAGAAATACCATAAGCATATCCAACTCAATACAACTAATTAAAACCATTTTTTCAGTACTAATGTTCTTGAGTTCAGAAGTAGCTTATTTATTTCACAACTAGGTATAACCTATAAGGAAGGAAAATGTATTCCCTTCCCTAAAATATCTCAGGTCAAAAATATGTGGGAATTTTACAAACTCTAAAAACAACCGGAATAAGGCAACTTCTGTGGATGTGTGGTCTACCTATAGCAGGGGTGGGGAATATCCAGTCTGAGAAATCATTTGGTTTGGCCCTGCCAAGGCATTAGAGATGAGTTAATTAAATGTTTGACCAAATATAGCAGGCTAACTTTTAAGTTGACAATTTTGTATAACCTGAGAATGATGCTATAAATACCCAAATGGCCCTTGGTAGAAAAAAGGTTTCCCACCCCTGACCTATTGGAACTGATCCAATTGGAAGGAAAAAAACACTTGGCTGGAAAAAAAAAACAAACAAAAAAAACTAGGTCTAAAATCCATTTCCTAAGGAAATAATTTTTCAGATGAGTTCACCTATCTTGACATTATTCAATACTAACCTAGTAGTTCATCAGTCTAGTATTTCTTAAATGCTATTAAACTTTGTTCACTGAATATCTATTATGTACCAGGACAATGACTTTTAGATAAATTTTTATTCCAAATAATAAGAGCAAATTCTTATTTATTTTCCAGATACTGTAATAAGTACATAATTTCTGCTAACTCATTCAATTCTCAAGCCAGCCCTGTGGAGTGGGCACAGAGAAGTAAAGTTATTGCTAAGGTCGCAATTAATATGTGATAAATACTGGGTGTTTCTCATTCAACACTAGTGTTCCTTAAGAAAAAATTTGAACACTATTTGCCCATAGCACTGATATAGCAGCACCTAACCTTTCTAATCCTTATATAAGCAATCTGAGTTCGAGAGGGAGCAGATTAAGAGAGGAAGCTATGGCATTATGTGAGCAGTGAAGCTACCCCCACTGTGGGAGAGGGAAAGAAACCCAAACCTGTGCTCAGCTTAGCAGCCACAGTGGGAGCAAGTGCAAAAGAAGCAGGAAATAGCTTTACCATCAGGAGGATCCCTATATCCCCAGCTCTCAGGGCTATAAAAGAGTTCTTTCTGGAGACAAGAAGCCAGAACTGCCTTCTGCATGTGTGACAAGTGGGGTTTTCCTAGCAGCTGGAGGCAAAGGGCATTACAGTGTATATTCCAGGACCTAGGACCTAGAGCCCATTCATTGGGCACTTGCAGTGAGAATATAGAGCAGGGGTGGAATCCTCTGGCCTGCCTACCGTATAAGGTCCATGAAATCATTTGGTCTGGCCCTGCAAGGTGGGACTTGAAATTTAATAAATCTAGGAGCTTTGCATAGGAACATAAACTTATATTAAGTGAATTATATTAAACAAATGATGTTATAAATATCCAAATGGCTATTGACAGAAAAAAGGTTCTCCACCCCTGCTTTAGAGTGATAAATCTAAGTTCCAGGTGCTATACATAGAAATCATAACTTCTATGCTACCAATTATGTTATGACTAAGAAACTAAGTAAATATGTGACTTGTGAAAATATAAGAACTTCTGCAGAATGACCATATTGAGGGCTAACAAAAATATTTAAATTCTTTCCAACTAGGAAATCACTTAATTATATGAATTATTTCGAACCTGTGTGCAAGCTATAAAAGCATTTTATCTTTATCATATGTTCATAGTCCGCTGCACAATTTCACCCAGAATTTTGCCCAACACTGTACTTATTTCAGAATCCTTGAAAATATTTCAAATTTTCTTTTTTTCTTTAATTGAATATCTCATTTAATCATCATAATCACCTTTTGAAATAGATACACTCAATATTTTCTTTTTACAGTTGAGGACACTGAGTCCCAGAACAATTAACTTGTTCAAAATTATACAGCTATTAAGCATTGGAGCTTTACAGTGCTTTTAATTAATCTTAAAATATTTGACAATAGTTATTATAGGTATTGGGCCCTTAAGGTTTTAAAAACGTCACTTCAGGACCTGGTTGATGTGCTAAATGGTTGAGCATCAGCCTGCGCACTGAAGGTTCACGGGTTCAATTCTAGACCAAGGGCACGTATCTGGGTTTCAGGTTTGATCCCAGCCCTGGTCCGGGTGTGTGTGGGAGGTAACCGATTGATGTGTCTCTCTCACATCAATGTTTCCCTCTGTCTCTCTCTTTCTCTCCCTCCCCCAAGCCCACAATAAGCGATGGGGAAAAAATATCCTCTGGTGAGGATTAAAAACAAAACAAGTCACTTCAGAATCTAAAATTTTTAAGACTAGAAATTCACAATGATTCGCCTTCATCAATTGTCATATTTGTATACATACCTCACTGAAAAGGCTTCCATTAACATATGAAATCCAGAGTTTCCAGAAATTAGGCAGCTGACTTAAAACAAGCTTGGTCAATTTTTCAACAAATGCTACCCGGTGGGGAGATTTATATCTCCATGCTAAGGGGGAAAGAATAAAATGCCATGATTATACTTTTGAAACAGGAATAAAAATCTGTTTAAACATACTTCCACTCCCCATCTAAAAATGTGCTCCACTTTGGCTGCAGAGCTTTAATATGCTGAAAGACCAATATTTTATTCTTCTGTCACACCACAACAGCCTGCCAGCACAGACAGCACACTCTCCACAGAGGTCCCTGCTTTCTCATGGGGCATGGCAGGTAGGGGAAGGACATGCAGGTCAGGAGGACACAACAGGGAGGACTTCACAGAGGAAGTTGCTTTGGCTTTTCAACCTTGTTGTCTTTGGGATGTTATATTTCTCTTTAAAAAGTCATGCCTTCAAACAGCAAAGTAAGGCACAGGCAGGGCTGGCCCACAAACCAATATTTAAATTTGAAGCTAATATCAACTTATTAGAATGCCACCAGACACCCTATGTAGTGAAAATTCAGTAAGAAGTCAAATTATCACAAAGGAGCACATTCAAACACAATCATGTAATTAATAACTCCTCCCATAACAAAGACATGTAAGCAAATATAAAAATGTTGACGCCTCTTGGTTTACATATAATTTAATGTGATTATTGTAGTAAGTGGGGAATAAGGTCTTTATAGATTTCTTATGGGAAGGGTAAGTCTGTGGGAATAAAAAGTAAAGTAGTAGTAATTTAGTGAGCATTAATCACTTCCCAGCCTCTCCCATCTTTCTATATCACGCTCTTGCCTGTTTCTTTTTCCCTCCACACCCTGTTTCCTGGGCCTGGGGTTCTGCTTCTGAGCCTCCAACAGGAGCAAGACAGAGGCATTTTCACTGTCCAATTTCACAACAATGATGAGGAGTGCTCCTGGAGTCAACTTCTAACTTTTACTCAGCAACTTCAAAGCAGGTTAAGAAAGGGAACTTTCATCCTCCATCAACTACTGGCTTGCTTTCAAAATACTCCCAGGCAAAATGTTATGTGGTTTGTTATTATCGATGCTATTCTAGTAGGAGAAGGATGGATTTTATTTATTTTCCAATATTTAAGAATTTTCTAAATAGACAATATATGGCGAGAAAAGTTAAAAGGTATACAGTGAAGTCTACCACCCACCTTTGTCCCCCATTGTCCAGTTCACAACTCCAGCCATAAGAAATCAGTTACTAGTTTTTTGTGATTCTTTCTGAAATGTCTTTTATATACAAAGGCAAACAGAAATATGTATTCTCCCCCCAAGTGAAAGCATACTAAAAACACAGCTTTTTTTTTCATTTAACAGTGAATGCTAGATTCTTCTATATCCTCTCCTCCTTCCCTCCGTTACATAATAGTTCATATTCTGGAAGTATCATAATTTACTAAGTACTACTAGTAAGTCCCCTCCTACTGGACAGGACTGTTCGAAATCTTTTCCAGTTAACATTAATGTTTCAACCAGTAAGGTATACCTTATCATTTAGCCATATGTGCAAGCACAGATCCTCCTTAACTTACGATGGGGTTACATCCCCTTAAACCCATTTTAAGTTGAAAATATCATAAGTCGAAAATGCATTAAATACACCTAACCTAACAAATGTTAAAACTTAGTCTCACCTACGTGAAACGTGCTCAGAAGCCAATATCCAAAAAACAAAACAAAATGCTGGCAACATGGTATATTGTAGTGTTGGTTGTTTACTCTCATGACTGCCTGGATGACTGGGCGCCATAGCTCACCCTGTTGCTGAGCATCACAAGACAGTATCAGACTGCACATTGCTAGCCCAGGGAAAAAAGCCAAAATTCAAAATTCTACTGAATGTGAACTGCTCTCATACCATCGTAATCCTATCTAATAAAAGAGAAACATGGTAACTGGCGTAGGACCACTACCCTTCCATTGGCTAATCAGCGAGATATGCAAATTAACTGCCAGCCAAGATGGCGGCCCGTAGCCAGGCAGCTTGAAACTAACATGAGGCTTGCTTGCTTCAGTGACAGAGGACTCCAACGTTCCCCACCTGCCTTGCCGGCCTCTGAGCTGCAACTCTGAGCAACTATGTAACAAATATAGAAGCTAAACTTTAGTCCACCGGGCTTGAGCCAGCAGGATCGCAACATTGTAAGCAAAGGCCAGAAACCTACTTTCAGCAGTGGAGGCCTAAGAGCTGGAGCCAAGCCTCAAAGCTAAAGCTGGCCCAGAATAAAAAAAAAAAAAGAAAAGAAAGAAAAAAAGGAGTGGGTGGGAGCTTCAGTCACCCCCAGTCTGAAAACAGCCCTCAGCCCCTCACCCAGGCTGGCCAGGCACCACAGTGGGGACCCCCCACCCTGAAGGATGTGTGACCAGCTGCAAACAGCCATCATCCCCTCACCCAGGCTGGCCAGGCACCCCAGTGGGGACCCCCACCCTGATCCAGGACACCCTTCAGGGCAAACCAGCCGGCCCCCACCCGTGCACCAGGCCTCTACCCTATATAGTAACAGGGTAATATGCCTCCCAGCACCGGGATCAGCGGAGCCGTGAGGCCTCCCGGCACCAGGATCAGCGTGACAGGGGGCAGCGCCCAAACCCCCTGATCGCCCTGCGGCTCTGTGTGTGACAGGGTGCGGCGCCCCAACCCCCGCACCCCACGGGCCCTGCTCTGTGTGTGATGGGGTAGAGCCATAACCTCCCCATTGGCCCTACCCTGAGTGTGAGAGTGGTGGCGCCCCAACCCCCTGATCGGCCCTGCTCTATGGGTGATAGAGGGCAGTGCCCCAACACCCTGATGGGCCCTGCTCTGTGAGTGACAGGGGGAGCTCCCCAACCCCCTGATGGGCCCTGCTCTGTGAGTGACAGGGGGCAGTGCCCCAACCCCCTGATTGGCCCTGCTCTGTGCGTGACAGGGGGTGGCGCCGCAACCTCCCCATCGACCCTGCCTTGAGTGTGACGGGGCGGTGCCCCAACCCCCCAATCGGTCCTACCCTGAACGTGACTGAGGGTGGCATCACAACCTCCCGATTGCCCTGCTCTGTGCATGAGAGGGGGCGGCGCCCCAACTCCCCAATCGGCCCTGCTCTGAGCTGCCGGGAGCCAGTCCATGCTTGCTGTTTCAAGGGACCTGGCATATATGGCATACTGTTCTTTATATGTTTGCTCACCTTCTTGGCACTATGTGTTTTAACCAAGGTCAGCTCTCTGAGAAAGGTTGTTTCCCTAGGTAGGGATTTTCCCCTGAAGTTAGGGAGGGAATAAAACCTCTTAACTAAGTGCCAGGCGGGTAATTAATCACTTTAACTACGAACAATCATGCTTAAGCTACATAATCTTTACTCCCTGGAATGGAGATAAGAAACGCCCTAACCTTTGGCATAGAGATTGCTAGGATTGGAATCAACTGGTATAAATACAGATGTAACAAGACAGAACTTAGAAGACAGAACCAAGAGGAACAGAACCTAGAGACAGAACATGGCCAAAGATCCTGGACAGAAACTGGCCTTAGAACCTAGAGACAGAACCTAGTGAGAGAACATGGCAAAAGATCCTGGACTGAACCTGACTACAGAAATTGGCAAGAGAACCTGACTAGAACCTGGTGACTGAACCTGGCTGGAGAACCTGGACAGAACCTGGCTGGAGAACCTAGCGAGGAAACATGGCTAGAGAACCTGGCTGGAGAACCTGGAGAACCTAGCAAGAGAACATGGATACAGAACCTGGCTGGAGATCCGAAACAGAACTTTGCTGGAGATCCAGACCAGAACTTGGCTGGAGATCCTGGCTAGGCTGCTGATCAACTGAACGCTGTCTCTGTGTCATTCCTTCTTGGCCGACTCCGTCCACACCTTTGGGGACCCCTGGACCTGCTGGGGTTGGACCCCAGCACTGAGCCCGACCAGGGGCTGCACCTAGGGATTGGGCCCGCCCTCTGCCACCTGGGAGCAGGCCTAAGCCAGCAGGTCGTTATCTCCCGAGGGGTCCCAGACTGCGAGAGGGCACAGGCCGGGCTGAGGGACACCCCCTCCCCCCCGAGTGCACAAATTTTTGTGCACTGGGCCACTAGTGTTGAAATATTGTTTAGTTGAACCATCATTAAGTAGGGGACTGTCTGCATCAGTATAGAATACATTCTCAGAAAAGGAACTGTTGGGTTCAGGGGTACACAGAGTTGTAGTTTCGACAGGTATTTTACATTGACCACTCTGGGGACTAGTTACACATCCATAAGAAACACATGCAAGTTACAGGTTCCTTATAACCTTAGCAACGAACAAATAGAACACAGAAGACCCAAAACCATAAACACTGGTGGTTTTTGTGAAGCCAGCATCTCACTGTAGTGTTACAATGCCTTTTCAGTTTTTATTATGACTGAAGTTGAGTACCTACTCAGATATGCTTAAGAGCCATTCAAACTGCCTTTTGTGGCCTGTAGAGTCTCTTTATTTATTGGGCATGTTAGTCTTTGGTCTATGTTAAGAGTTGTTGGGAATGCTTCATATTCTGCTG
Organism: Myotis daubentonii; assembly: GCF_963259705.1. Lineage (NCBI taxonomy): Eukaryota > Metazoa > Chordata > Mammalia > Chiroptera > Vespertilionidae > Myotis > Myotis daubentonii. The sequence goes on from NC_081842.1 coordinate 122,335,741, forward strand.
TCACATATGGGAAAGGCATGGCTCCTTCCTTAGGGTACACTGCAAAGTTGTACTTGTTCAACCGGCAAACTTTTACTGATTGTCACTGTGTGCTAATTCTGCAGCTGCGCTCTGAGGTCTGTCCATGATGCTCACCAGGTATACGAAACAGTGCAGGCCTCCTGCAATTAAACGGCCAGTACTAACGGTAATGTGACATGAGTTTAACCCGCAGTCATAAACAACTAGAAAACTGTGGGGGGAGGGAGGGGAGGGATTTATAAACAACTGTTTTGAGACAGTGAACAACAGAAAAGGGAAACGGGTGGTGAGTCCACATTTGCCCTGGCTTTCTGCCTGCAGGCAATTTCTAGACAAGGTAAAGGGAGGAGTAACCTAAACAAAGCTCAGTGGCCTTTCTGAGTTAGAAAGATGAATTTCAAGGAGGTGAATGGGAAATGCAGGGAAGAATTATGCAAAGTAGAAAAACCAAGCTCCAAAAATCTGCATAAGAGTCATCTTAAGTCTTTATTGAGTTATTAGGTCATGCATACATAGTGTAAGATCAAGATTCCCAGAGCTCTTAGCCTGAAGGAACAATCCTCATTAATTACTTGGCTCATTCAGTGGTGATCCAAGAGATCATACCTCAGTAGTAGAGCTGAAGTTTCCCTAGAATGAAGGTAACTCTAGACTTGCTCTAGCAACTTATGGAAGGCCTTGAATAGGTCAAACTTACTGTAAGCAACTGGTAAAACCAAGTCCAGCATTCCTTAAAGCAAGGCAACAAATCCCTGACACTCAACATTGGATAGTCACAGAGTCTGAGAAACAATAAAAAAACTGAAACGATTAGCCATGCCGAAAGGCAAGGAAATGTGAACCACGACCAGAAACGAGAAGAAAAACTACTCAATAATAATAGATCCAGAAATAGTGGAGATGACAGAATCATCCAGTAATGGCAATATTAAAATATTAAATGAAAATAATGAAAGGGAAGATAGTTAAAAGAACCAAATGGAACTTCTAGAGATGAAAAATACAGTATGTGACATTTTTTAGGTTAAGACACTGCAGATAAAAGATTAAAGTAGTTGAAAGCTTAGCAACTGACACCATAAAGAAACACAGATGGGGAGTGAGGGACAGAGCCTGAGTGATCTATAAGGTAATCTACTGTCCTAACATACACATAACTGGAGTTGCAGAAAAGGAAGCAGACAGAAAAACATTTGAGAAAATTACAACCAAAATTTTTTAAAATTTGACAAAAATTTCCAGGATTTGATAAAATAGATCAAAGAAGCTTGACAAAAACCAGGCAGGATAAATTTGAACTGCTCAAGGTGATGTAATTCATTATAGTCAGTCTCAAGTATAATTTCTAATTTATTTAAGCCTGTTAGTATATCAACTGGTGGTGTGAATGACATTAACAGAGAAGGAGTGAGGTAAAGTGTGTAGACATGAAAAGGAAGGATTTTTTAAAAAACTGGTGGGCTGCACTCCAAGGTAAGGCTCTAGGTCTACATGTTTACAGGGCCACATTATAGCACAGCAGGGAGAAGCAAACAGTTCTCTTCTCCAATTGTTTGGTGCACAGGGTGGAGAATGCACACAGGATAAGAAGAATGAATATCAAATAGACGCCCTTCATTTAGTTTAAGTGAATCATCTAATTTTAAGGTGTTCTTATAATGGCCATTTATTTAAATTTATTAATGAAATGTTAAAAAAAATTCCCTACTTCAATACTTGTAAGAATAATATGAAATACTTCCAAATAAATTTTAGAGGCATTTGAATTTAATATAAAGGAAGGTATTTTTATTATTCTATTTGGATTATTTTATTTCTATTATTGAGGTTAGAAATACCAGTGATTAACAGCGTCTAATTGGCACACCACTACATTATAATCAATGTATTTTATATAAGTAAATAAACAATAGGTAAATATCAACATTAAAAAATTAAAAAATGTAACATGGTTATAATTTGAGATACCTTATCTTATGAAAAAAATAGCAAATAATTTATGATTAATAATAAGTCCTTCCCAAACAAAAGTTTAAAATTCATTGAAAATATGTCTTTCTCTGTACTGACAACAGAAATTACTTTTGTTGCAAAATTAACCTTGAAATTCTCACAGAATTTTTTCTGTGGCATATTTTAAAAAATTAAACCACAGAAAATATAAAACTATACTTTTAACTAAATATGTTGAATAAATACTGACCTGTGGCCAATGACTTACTAAGAAATCAAATGGCATGTATTTAATGTACAATGTAATTACTGGGTAGTTACTTAATAAGTAGAAGAGAAGATGGTGGCATAGGTAAACACCGGAGTTAGCTGCCTCGAACAACCACTTCACAAATACAACTAAAAGACAAAACGGACATCGCCCAGAACCACAGGAAGACTGGCGGAGGGGAAATTCTTCAACTAGAAGGAAAGAGAACAGCATACGAGAATCAGAGGAGGCGCAGTGCGGAAAATACAAAGGTGCGGAGGTACGCGCGGAGTGGGCTGGTAGCTGAGGGCGCGGTTGTCGTTTTCAATCGGGAGGGAGGCTCAGGCTCTGAGCTCCAGTTCTGGGCGAGTCTCTAGGGACCCAGACTCAAACGAGGGCAGCGTTCTCTCCGAGGTTTGCAGCAGTTGCTGGGACTCTGAGAGGCAGAGCCTCTGGGGACAGGACTGAGAGGACCCATAACTGTTCCCTCCACCCGATCTGTTGATCCAGTGCAACCCGCCCCGCCCAAGCCCTGCGCAGAACCATTTGCCAGATAGCCTCAGGCAAAGGCTAGATTAGCACCTCCCTAGAGGACAGAAGTTTTCCCACTGCAGACACAGCTGATTCTCACAGCCAGTTGGCCTGGAGGTCAAATCCCCCTAGTATTAACTACAACAATCAAGGCTTAACTACAACAAGACTGTGCACAAAGACCACTATGGGGTGCACCAAGAAAGCATAAAAAATGCGGAGACAAAGAAACAGGACAAAACTGTCAATGGAGGATATTGAGTTCAGAACCACACTTTTAGGTCTCTCAAGAAATGTCTAGAAGCGGCCGATAAAGTTATTGAGATCTACAAGAAATCTAATGAGACCCTCGATGTTATGATAAAGAACCAACTAGAAATTAAGCATACACGGACTGAAATAACGAATATTATACAGACTCCCAACAGCAGACCAGAGGAGCGCAAGAATCAAGTCAAAGATTTGAAATGCGAAGAAGCAAAAAACACCCAACCGGAAAAGGAAAATGAAAAAAGAATCCGAAAATACGAAGATAGTGTAAGGAGCCTCTGGGACAGCTTCAAGCATACCAACATCAGAATTATAGGGGTGCCAGATGATGAGAGAGAGCAAGATATTGAAAACCTATTTGAAGAAATAATGACAGAAAACTTCCCCTACCTGGTGAAAGAAATAGACTTACAGGTCCAGGAAGCACAGAGAACCCCAAACAAAAGGAATCCAAAGAGGACCACACCAAGACACATCATAATTAAAATGCCAAGAGCAAAGGACAAAGAGAGAATCTTAAAAGCAGCAAGAGAAAGAAACTCAGTTACCTACAAGGGAATACCCATACGACTGTCAGCTGATTTCTCAACAGAAACTTTGCAGGCCAGAAGGGAATGGCAAGAAATATTCAAAGTGATGAATACCAAGAACCTACAACCAAGATTACTTTATCCAGCAAAGCTATCATTCAGAATGGAAGGTCAGATAAAGAGCTTCACAGATAAGGAAAAGCTAAAGGAGTTCATCACCACCAAACCAGTATTATATGAAATGCTGAAAGGTATCCTTTAAGAAAAGGAAGAAGAAGAAAAAGGTAAAGATACTAATTATGAACAACAAATACACATCTATCAACAAGTGAATCTAAGAATCAAGTGAATAAATAATCTGATGAACAGAATGAACTGGGGATTATAATAGAATCAGGGACATAGAAAGGGAATGGACTCACTATTCTTGGTGGGGAAAGGGGTGTGGGAGATGCGGGAAGAGACTGGACAAAAATTGTGCACCTAGGGATGAGGACAGTGGGGGGGTAAGGGCATAGGGTGGGGTGGGAACTGGTTGGAGGGGAACTATGGGAGGGGGGAAAAAAGAGGAACAAATGTAATAATCTGAACAATAAAGATTTACTAAAAAAAAAAAATTACAAAATGTTGCTGAAAGAAGTTAAAGAAGACACCAATAGATGGAAAGACATCCTCTGTTTATGGATCAGAAGACTTAATATGGTTAAGGTATCCATATCACCCAAAGTGATCTACAGAATCAATGCAATCTTTGTCAGAACCCCAATGATTTTTTTTTTTGCAGAAACAGAAAAATCTATCTTAAAATTCATATAGAATTTCAAGAGACCCTGAATAGCCAAGACAATTTTGAAAAAGAAGAAATTTAGAGGTCTCACACTTCCTGATTTCAAAACTTAAGACAAAGCTATGGTAATCAAAGCAGTGTGGCAATGGCATACATACAGATGTATATTCCATGAAAAAGAATAGACAGCCCAGAAATAAACCTTCCTACACTAGTATGTGGTCAAATGGTATTGACAAAGCTTCCAAGACCATCTAGTGGGAGAAAGACAATTATTTCAATAAATGCTGCAAGGAAACTGGATATCCACATACCAAAAAATAAATAAATATAGTTGGACCCTAACCTTACATTGTATTGAAAAATAAATGTAAATGAATAAAAGAATTGCTAATCCAAAAAAAAAAATAAGTAGAAGAGACAACAGTTGATAATATTTAGCAGTAGTAACAGAATTAGTTATGGAAATTTCCAAGAGAAAAATGTTTTAAATTAAACAAGTAGGGATTTAAAAGGCAAAGTGGGCATAGAGAGATATACTTACTGTCATCTCGACCAGACTGAAAGCTGCTGCCCCGCTTTAGTGATGCTGTCTGACTAAGATGGGCCAACACTGAGGGGCGAACATCACTATCCAGATCCACCATGGGACTGTGCAGGCCTGCGGTACCTGGAAGGGAGAGGGAACATTCCTATAGGTTCTATGTGTTCATATTTAGTTGGTTTAAAGAACTGCTTCTCTGAGTTATTTCTTGCTCACTTTTTCACTCTTTAAAATAAAGGATTTACTAAGTAAAATAAAAAAATCTCCTCCAAGTAGCTTTTTAAAATCATTCTCACCATGATAGACTTGGAGGATCCAATCCATTACTTTGGCTTGACAGAGAAATGTAACAAATCATGGAGTGAAACTTATATATCATTTTAGAGTGAATGTTCAGTAAAACTGGAGAGAGAGATGTTCTAGGAACATTAACATCAGCATGAGAAATCACTTTTTGAAAAACGACTTGGGACTTGGAAGTCACAGAGGTCTGACTTTTAATGGAACAGATTTATAGCACAAATCTTTGGCTTCTCTCATAAATTTAAATCCCCTAATCCCATTTCTTTCTTTCTTTCTTTCTCTCTCTCTCTCTCTCTCTCTCTCTCTCTCTCTCTCTCTCTCTCTCTCCTTCTTTTCTTTCCTTCCTTTCTTCCCTTCCTTTCTTCCCTTCCTTTCTTTCCTTTCCTTTCTTTCCTTTCCTTTCTTTCCTTCCCTTCCTTCCTTCCCTTCCTTCCTTCCCTTCCCTTCTTCCTTCCCTTCCCTTCTTCCTTTCTCTCTCTCTCTCTCTCTCTCTCTCTCTCTCTCTCTCTCTCTCTCTCTCTCTTTTTCTTTCTTTCTTTGGGATGTGGAATTTGCTTCCTTGTTTATATTCCTGATGGCAGCCAAGCTAGTTTGGATCCTTTTCACCCCACACTGCTAATATTCCAGAAGCCTAACATGCCATCATTGTCAAGAAATTATCTTTATTGTCCGGGAATAAATATTCCAAAATATCCCCAGAATCCCATACCAAATTATCCTAAAAACCAGGAAACATTTTTTTCTAAATTGGGTAGCAAGAGCTATTAGGATTGGAATCCCATGTTGGTAAATATGTTAGTAAGACATTCACTTAGAATGCTAAAATTTGCCTTTCAGTATGGTATGTAAAGGTGCCTATGAGCCCCCCACTCTGAGCTCTTTGGCTGAGCATCTTCAAAACAAGCTGAATTCACTAAACACTTACAGAGTACTTACCATGCACAGGACTCTTAAATATTCTGCCTATGAAAATGCATTCCACATTTTTCTGCCTTATTTTCTATCCTCTCTACCTGAAAAGACTTACTCATTCCTCTTCCTTTAAAATGCTATTGCATGAAGCATTGCCATCTTCCTAGGGATAAGGATTAAATATTATATCTCTGTCCAGTCACTGGACCTTCTGCAATAACTCCCTCATTATATACTGAGTGACTGATACTAAATTAGTCAAATAAAAACCCTATCTTATTTTATAAGTTAATACTAAAAGCTTATAGATCTGTTTTCAGGTGTAAAAGATAAAACACATTTATAAAATAATAATTTTATGCCACTGGTAATGTTAGCTATTCAATAACACTGTGCAGTTATATATTAGACATCTCCTATGTGCCAGGAACTATACAGACCCTGGGGATAAGATGATGAATACAAAGATAGGCCCCTGCTCTCAACTTATTTAAATTCTGGTGGAAGCAGGAAAAAAAGCAATAAATAAATAAAATACAGTAAAAAGTGTACTGTTTCATGGGCTCCTCCTATCATGAGCCATTTAACATGATACAATGTGAAATTACAATACAATACAATACAGTACTATCCTCACAAATTTTACCAGATAGGTTTTATAGAAACAGAAATTTATTGAACACCTATTGTGTTTCAACTCTGTGCTAAATGTTTTATTTATATGCATTTCTACTTTGGTAAACATATCTAATACAAGAAGACTTATGTAATTTAATATTAAGAAAACAAAATTAATGTAATTTAGAGTAAAAAAATACAAACAAGAAAAAAATACTTTTTTAGTAACTGATACTTTCTACATTAAAGAAGAAATCATATAGTCACCACATAGAATTCAGGAATATCAAAATATCAATTTTCTGAAACACCCTCAAAGTAAAAAGGGGATTGAACTTAGTATCACATTAAACATTTATATAAAAATTTATAGAATAAAAAATGCATATTAAAAGGTGCAAGAAGAGTGCTTTAATTTAAAAAGTTATAATATTACTCTTGAAGGTTTCAGGACTTTAAATTTTTTATTAAAAAGGAAAAGACTTCCTAGTTTCCTAAAAGTACACTATATACCATTCTTACAAAAAATACAATTATCATTGTTCAAGTAAATCCTCAGAAAAGGTTTTCTATATAACTTATGTATTTACAAGTTTAATTTAAATGGCTTAAGATTAAGGTTATTTATATAGCTGAATTTAAGTAACTAGAATTCTTAAACTGTTAGAGACTGATTTATCTTTCCCTGTATTAAGAATATGCTTTTCTTCTATTAGAAACCATAGCATAATTTTCTATGATATCAGGAAAAGAAAGATAACATGAACTAATTTATTAATTGGTGATGTTGAATTACCAGCAAGTATGTCACAGCAGCAGGAAGCTAGAACAGCAGTCTACCCTGAGAACTAATGAACATCTGGAACACATCTGCAAGATGTGTTTCTGCTGAGAGACCAGAAGAGAGCGCTTCAGCACTGCACACAAACACACACACACCCAGCACACCAAACAGTGGGCATTAACTCAGAAATGTGTTCTACTCTGTACCATTTTGCATCTTCTTACTGTCAAAAATAAAGGTCTTATGATGAGTTGTTTTACAGGAAATTAACAGAATTATCCTTTGAAGAGAAAATTAATGAAAACATTTTAAATTTCAGTAGTCAGAAAGCAAGTATATAAAAAAACTTCGAGGATTCTGAGATTTCTTTTAAATTTCTACCCCACAAAAGACTGAATATGAAGTGGTTTTGATGCGAACAAAGCATTACTAAAAAGAACAAAAAGAGATGAAGAAAGAAAACATTTTCTGTAATAAATCAGCAAAAGGTTTTAAAATATCTTACAATAAATCATTTTATTTTCTTTTGACTGTTTAACCTCACAATATCATAGCAATATCTACTGATGTGTTTAAGAGAATATATATATTTATACAAAACATGTGGTTATAAAGGAGAATAATTATGAAGTTTCATATGTCATGCTCTGATTTATGTGCAGGTCATATGCAACTGAAAACATTATTACTCAGTATATTTTCCCTGAAGATCCTTGAGATCCAGCTGAGGACAGTATTCAACTGTACACACACACTTCAGTTTTTTCATTACAATATTAGCTTGCAATGGGACATTTTGTAGGTGACAGAGACTAAAGTATTTGTAAAACTGCAACTGACTTTGTCTTTTGCAAGCTTAATATTGCATTAGTGAGTTATGAGAAATCATTATTTTCTTGACAGTAAATTTTCTCTAGAAACAAAATGTTCCTATAATGTTTTTCTAGACGAAACATTTTTAAAAGCCTTTTACTAAATGGGATTACAGCCTCTCTGCCTTCATTTGTGCTAATACTAACCATTAATTGTTCCCTATATTTGAAACTTAGGGCAGGGTATAATTCTGCCCAAGATTCTCATGGCTATACAACTCATATGGGGCTTTTCAGCTAGCTTAAGGAGTCATAATAGGCCTATGCTTTATCACCTGTAAAAATTAGGGCTTGAAACCATGCATATTTTAAAGTATCTTCTTAGTTATAAAATTCTGATTCTATTATATGAAGTTTAATTCTGAAATTTAAATTACCACTGAGAACAAAATATGCTTATTCTGCTCACTATTGCTACAATTTAGGACACTGATTAGTGGTGTCATCTAAGTGTATAAAAAATCTGCCTCTACACAGAGGGCATATGGGAAAATTTATTCTTAAAAGAAAAACACATCAAGAAAATATTAAAGGCAACAAAAAAATAACAGTGAAACCTTTATCTGAATTTTACAATTTCATTGTGAATCTTACAGGTTAGATATTCCAAAGACACTAAGGAAAGTAACCAAAAAATATACTCAGATAAATAAGTGCTTTTAAGATCCAAATTACTTGGCTATAACCTGTCAAAAGTTATCTGAGAGGAATAACTTTAGGGTAAAAACTACTTTAGAGACAAAACTGCACATAGGAGCACACCCAACAGCACGAAACCATCACTACAGTATTTGTATAAACAAAATTCTAGAACTGAATGTACTTCAGGTGTAGCTCTATCTTCTAAATTCTACAAACCAGTGTTTGATTTACAATTTTACCAATATATCAAAGAAAAGATAGGAATCTTATCTACAGATGCTTGGAAGAAGCATCTTGGAAGAAAAACTCCTTTAAACACTTAAAAGTTTTTAAAAGCTAAGCTTCTTAATTACTGACAATCAAGAGGTCAAAATTTTTATTCCCCAGTTAAACAAAGTTTCTATAACATGCTACCGGCATTCTTAAAAGAAACTCTTCCTAATTGTGAATATACAAGAGTAATTGAAAAGATTAAAAACAAAAAAAATTAGAAAAATCATTTTTGGATATAATACTACATTTTGTTTTAATATAAGAAAAACAGAAAATTTCTTTCAGAAGTTGCAGAAGTCATTTTCTTCACAGTGCTAATAAAACAATCCACCACTTCATTAAAAGAATAAAAGCTGCAGTGTGGAAATAAAAGTTTAAACTGCTTTATTTTCTAACAGAAAATAAACTAATAATCTATTATAATTTGCTATTGAAAAACTGAAACATTTGCTATTTTTTTCCCTGCAACTGAGAGATTTCTACTAGATAAAAAAGTTTTCAGCTTTATGCTAATCTAATAGATCTGAAAAGATCTACAAAGCTAAAAAACTTAAGGGTTTACATTAAAACGCTGATTCTTACCAAAAACTCCTAACGACTTTAAGATGACTTTATAGTAAATGCTTATTATACCTCGTATTCCCTCAGACTTCCTGGAAACCTTATCATGTATCAGTCAAATCCTTTCAACTCAAGATGTACAAGTTTACCCTATTTTAAATGAAAAGCAGTTAGTATTTGTTTTAACAGACCCTATATAACATAAAGGGCAGAAGAGACTGTTCTTCAGGGAAGACTGAAAATGTGGAGCCAGGTGAATAAATTCACTGTATTTTTCTCATCCTTCGTGCCTCTTGAAAGTTTTCTCACAGGCAACAATAGTGTGGGGAACACTGATCTACAACCCTGACTCTCAAAAGGGCAGCTGACTTCCTTACTGCCCTTAAACACCTTTGAACACATTTTCCTGAGCACAGCGGGCCCTTGTCCCATGTGCAGCACGACCACCCACTGTTGCTTGTTGACCAAACACACAGGGCCAGGAGCCTCCACAGACACAGGCAGGATGGGATTCCTTTCAAGCACAACACACAGAAGAATTTCAATGCCAAAGCTGGGGGGCAGGGGTGAGTATAGTAAGGCAGAATTACAAATTCCTCATGAATTAGACCTGTGTCAACAGATAAAAATGTTCTTTTTGATCTTATGCTTCTATATATATTTAAAGTTCCTATAGGAGCATTTCCTCAATTTAAAGGGGATAATTTAATCAAATTAAACAAAGGGAGACATATTTAACATACCTTACTTCACTTTCTAGGGTGTCAGAATTGCCCTTAACAGGTTCCAGGCAGCCATTCTGATATAACATTATTCACAACAATAGTTGAGAAAAGAAAAACTATTGTAAAAGCAAAACTACTGGTGTGAACTTTGAAGAAGTATTTATTCACTAACATTGGCTATCTAAGCAAGAACTGTAAAAGCTGGATGGGTCAATAAACAAAACAAAATTACTTATGTTTTTAGTACTACATTTTTCTTGTAATTATATAAATTTAAGTAGAGAAAACATGCTTACAATATATAAGTAATAGAATTAGTACCAAAATGACAGAATACAAAATTAAAATGTTTGTAATGATGAATATTTTAAATTACCAGTTATTGCTAGCATTCAATGTGTGCATGACTTTCCTTGTCAAATTTTCTTTTTTTTCTCTTAAGGACAGGGGATGTGATTTAGACACGATGTGGTTCCCAGCCATAAGACATCTTCTTCCAGATATACAGTAAGCCAGGACAGCAGAAGGGAACCAGCTGCCAGGATAACAAATTGAAAAGACTTTTTGACATAAGCCTGTTTGGCCTGTCTGATCTAACAAAGATAAAGATAGATCACACATTGTTAGGTGAATAGACTAGTATAAAATAGAAGAAATAAACGAAGAGAACTTAATCCAACTCTTTTCTATGATATTCAACAGCTGTTATTTTACTATATAGTTTCTAAAAATGAATGCTGTGGTATTCAAAAATTCTCAACTCCTAGGTTATTGCCTTAAAAACAAACAAACAAACAAACAAAAAAAAACACTGCTTAAATTACCAGCATTAATTACTAGTTTTAATTTGGAAGCTAAAACTGGTTTTTCAAATTAAATTTAAAAACACATCTATAATCATTATGGGAAAAACCTGCTGATCTGCACTCAGATAATTAAAATTGCTTATATAAACTTATACTATTTACAAACAACAATGACAATTTCTAATAGTATGCAACAGAAATTCTAATGGTAAACAATTAAGTGCAAATCTAATTCATGGCAAACTGAGTATCACCTGGGTTTTTTCTCTTTGTGGAAAAAAAAAAAAGACAAAACGAAAGGGAAAATCAGACCACCACTTTGCTGGAAAGAGTTTTCCACTGTAATCATAAACTGGTACTTTCTTCTACTTCTCTCTCCTTAATCTACTTTCTCCTATATATACCTCATAGCTTATAAATCTTAAAGCAAATAAATAAAATCCCACTAAAAGCACTTAAAAGCATTTCAACGTCTAAAGCCAATTAAAAAAAAATACTCTGTGGTCATAACATGCAAAATAACAAGGGTGCAGATAAACCTGTGGTTGCCGAATCTACATTGGAAGAGATTTAGTTGCAGGGAGAATAAACATCAAGTTAATGTCTCATATTGGTTCTTGCTGCAGGTGTGCCTTTCCTATTTTCTTTTTTTTTTTTTTTAAATATATTTTATTGATGTTTTACAGAGAGGAAGGGAGAGAGATAGAGAGTCAGAAACATCGATGGGAGAGAAACATCGATCAGCCGCCTCCTGCACATCTCCCACTGGGGATGTGCCCACAGCCCAGGTACATGCCCTTGACCGGAATCGAACCTGGGACCCCTCAGTCCGCAGGCCGACGCTCTATCCACTGAGCCAAACCGGTTTCGGCTTCCTATTTTCTTTTAAAATCAATTCTATTAGTCTGCATTCATACTGTTATGATAAACATTCAGGACAGGAGCTATTTTTAAATTTCCAGAAAATAAACTTCATTAAAAAAAACCTTCCTAACGTACAATTTCATTATACCAACTTTAAAATAAAAATTGTAATTTTATTAAAATTCAATATGTGCATAACAACACATTTTTACTGTCTTTTTAACCATGAAAATATTTTTATGGTCTCAGAAAATTCAATGAATCTGCTGCCAGTTTTCTAACAGAGGTTGACATTTAATCTAGTATAAAGTAAAAGTCTACCTAACTTTGCATTATGGAAATACCAGAATTATATTTATTAATATCTCACTAATTAAAAACAAACTATAAGTTATGTACCTAAAGGTCAAGAAATATCAAGAAAAATTACAGTGTGGTTGTACTGTGTAAATTCACAAAATTATACGTAAATTGTAAAATATAACTTATGAATGCATTTTATGAGCTTTTGAGTTGAAAATATGTATAGCGTTTTTATGTTTTTAGGTCACTGGGTAAACAAACATTTTTATTTCAGCAAGTAATTAATCTAATAATCTACTCAATGTTTGAAATAATTAGAAGAGTAGGCATTTAGCCCAACCTCTAAAATATTCTCATTATTTTTCTTCTACAATAAATCAATACTGGGATAATTTAGAAGAAATCTTTCAGGTGTGACATAGTGTATGTAAATTTGCAAAGAAAACCTGAGGCACATGTAAACGCATTTCCTTCTATTGTGTGACTATTTTAAACGAATCTCTTGCTTACATGAGTTACTGCTCATACTCTAAAGTCCACCAATGCACGCCATCCTACCGTGTCCTATGGAAAATCCTAATTAAGTACGTATCTAAAAGAAGGAAATAATTACTCAGAGCAGGCTGAAACCTTTTCCCTCCAATTATTATACATAAACAACATATATTTTTAAGAGTTAAACTCATTTTCAGAACAAAGAAAAAAAACACCTTTGAAGTCTACCTGTAAAAGTCCTATTTGGAAATGTCAGTAGGGGGTTAACCAAAGGCCTTCCTGGCAAGAAACTTGAAGACTTAGTCTAATTTTTTATCTATTTCACAGGAATTTTAAGGGACAAATGACACTTTTACAAGGTGGTAAAAGTTTTCCATGTGCAACAAATTCAGGACACAGGATTGGTCTGAATATAGAGGAAGAGAAGCAAATGGTTACCTGGTTCAGGCTGGAAAAAAATCAAACTCTTCTATTACTATTTAAGCTTTCAAGATGAGTATTTAAAATGTCAATTTCTATTTCCTATCTTTGTCTCCCCTTAGAAAAAGCAAAAGATCACATTTGGACTACAGAAAGGTAGGCCACGGAAGAGGAGTGAGGAGTATTTGGGGATAAATGGCACAGTGCAATGGTAATCCCCTGTTCTTGTGTCCTAATGTTTTTAATATGGAAGATGCCATCCTCTTAGTTCAGTAAACATTATTGCTATAAAAACTGGAATCCAGAAAAAGACCTAATTCGGTGTTCATAAGAATATCAATCTTATGACCTATCTCAGCTAAGAAATGCTCCCTATAAAAGAATCTTCCCTGGAAAAGGTAACTTTTTTATGTAAGACTGCTGTCTATGAAAATCTATCACCATCTTTGCTCATGAAATTTTCTCCGAAGACCACAAGATTAAATTCAATTAACATTTCCCCCAAAAACCAACAAATAAAGACTTCAAGTCTCAAAAAACATTTATGTTAATTAAATGTACACTTAGAGATCAGCTTTACCTAAAAAGACAAAAAGAACCCTTTTCCTGATGAAATATTTACAGTCCACCTGTTTAAGTTTGTATTGATCTCAAAGGAGTGTCTCAATTCCTAACCATTGTTCTGCTAGTGGATTCACTTAGAAAATTACAGCTATTTCTCTTCTCCAACATTAACAGTCCAATCACACATTATAATACAAGGACTTTTGGTTCCTGAGAATAGCTGAATAAAAACACTGAAGTGCTAGATGAAATGTAGGCCTGGTCACCATCATGTCCATCATGTTCAGAAATCCTGTTTGATGGAAATATTTTCTCCAACAATAGAATACAGAGAGGTCTTGTGGAACTTGCTGTCCTACCCTCACTGAGTGCACTCTGGTAGGATGGGGAGAAATCTGAGCCAGTCACTACTTCTGCCGCTTCTCAGGACATGAAGAAGCTGGGTTGTTACCTGGCTTCTCTGAGATACTTTCCTCACATGAAAAATAGATCTAAAGTCATCTAATGAACACCTGTTGGGAATACTTTCCAAGTTTCTTCCACATTTAAAAGGTAATAATTATGACAGGATGTCCAACAGAAAGTCCAAATTATATTTAGGAGCCTATCCCCCATATTACTTTACATTTTTATTATATATAATTAGAACACTCATAAATACCAATTAAATTAAGAGTCCATCATGAACAACTGGTTGTAGATTATATAAAAGAAAAACTGTGTTTATTCCCAGCAAACTTAACATTAAGGCAAATATTTTATACTTGCATATACCTCTACACATATACCTATACTACATAGTGTAACTACATCATCTGTATAAATGTAGATAAGTGTTTATTAAATAGCTAACAAGTAACCAATGACACATATGCATTAATGAAGACAATCAGAAAAGGATCTAAGTGCAAAGTGGCCAAAGTGGACATGTTTTACAGATGGCTAATTCTTCAATTCTAGGAAACACATGTTCTGTCTACATCTATGCCAGATTTTATGTCATTTGCCTTTGCACTATCAGTTAAAAAGCCCTGGTATTAATGTACTTAAATCCGGAAGATACTAAACTGCTTCAGAATTTGAAAATTAACTGAATATTTGATAATATAAAGAACTCAATTGATTTTTATTCTTTATTGATTAAGGTATTACATATGTGTCCTTATTCCTCCCTTGCCTCCCCAACCTCCCGCTCATGCCCTCACCCACTGGTGTCTGTGTCCATTGGTTATGATTATATAAATGTACACAAGTCCTTTAGTTGATCTCTCCCCCACCCTCCCCTACCTTTCCTCTGAGGTTTGACAGTCTGATCAATGGCTCTCTCTCTCTCTCTGGATCTGTTTTTGTTGATAATATTTTAGATAATGATAATGGTGTTTTGGTTAGTTTTTCAAAATTACTTACTGAAATAATTATGGATGAAATAATGTGACCTGCTTCAAAAACAATTCAGAATGATGGAAGGGATAAAAACAAATAAGGGTACAGATAAGATTGGCTATGAGTTGATCATTGTTGAAACAGAGGAAGTTATTATATTACCCTTTCTGCTTTTAAGTATGTTTGGAATTCTCCAAAATCAAATAATAAAACCCATTCTGATGTAAGCTCAAAAGAGTACACCAATCTTCCAATTAACAAAGCTCCTATGTATTAGGGCCAGCCATGTTGTTTATATTGGTAATGTTTGCTGACAACAAAAGAGGGTACAGGTAAACATGTTCTTCTGAATGTCAACATCTGACTAACAAATTTAGAAGGTTTACATTGTCTTATCATGAAACTTGTAGAGTTAAGTTTAACGGGCTGATTGTTTATTTTTTACTTCCTCATCAAAAGACCAACTTATGAAAATAACTAGGTAAAGCTTGTCACTAACAAATGGGTCCAATTTATTTTACATTATTTTAATTATTTCACAAGTGATGAGCAAATTTTACAACAAGCTTGGTCAGAATAAAATTGAAAAGTAGGACTCTGCCATTTTTCCCCCAGAAATACGGATTTTAAGCAGTTCTGGATAAATACATGTAGTAAAACATAACATTAAGATGATGGAAGGAATCATCTGGTAAAAGTCGCTCTCCATTTATCTTCAAGAAAAATTCAGACCTTTGGCAGTGTAACAATGGTTATCAGATATTTCAGATATGACAATAAAGTACATATAATTTCCAATCTGAAATAGTCTCTATGTTGCCCTCATAATATACAACCATCCCAGAAATTCAAATATTTTCATAACCAAATTATACAGATGGTTTCTTACAGGGCATAAGCAGGAAAATCCTTTATCAGATCATGTAACTTGCTTGTAATCTGAAGAATATCATCACTGTATTTAGTGCAGTGAGGAATGAGGTGCCATTTATTGAAACCTATTTCCCCATGCCTCTTTATCTGGATAATTTCTATTTGTCATTTGGGTTCAATGGAAATATCACCTCCTTCAGAAAACTTCCTTCGATCTCCCCCTTACTAGACTAGAGTAGAATTCTGTACTCCCCACTTCATAATACTTTTCAAAATTATATTTATGTAATAAATACATGATTTTAAAAAAGATATGTCTCTCCCACTAGACTACAAGGTCCAAGAGGTCAGAGGTCATGCCAGTCTTGCTCACTACTGTATTTCCAGTCCCAGGCGTTCTAATTATCAAGCCTGGCTGTACCAGGATCATCTGGAAGCTTTATAAAAGACTGATGCCTGAACTCCACTACTAGAGGTTCTACTATAATTGGTAGAAATGGGGTGGAGGACAAAAATTGATAGTTTGTAAAAACACCAAGGGGATTCTGATGGGCAGTCAAGGCAAGGATGGGATACCTTTTTTCTGCCAACGGCCATTTAGATATTTATAACATCATCATTCCAGGGCCATAGAAAATTATCAACTTAAAAATTAGCCTGCTATATTTGATCAAACACTTAATTAACTCACCCCTAATGTAGGGCCAGATCAAATGATTTTGTGGACATTCCCCATTCCTGGTATAGAGTCTTGCCTAACAGAATAGACTCAATAGATAAATATGCAAGGTCCTCTAAATACATCCAAAGACAATGGACTATGTATATCATCTGTTGTCATTTCTACTTGCTAAAACTACAAAATAATTAATGACATTAACAGGAATTTTGATGTGGCATCAAAACAGAGATATTTGGGTTTTCCTAAAAATCAAACTAGAAAAGAACAGAATCACCTGGATAGTACTCCAATTCATGTCAAAACTGTGCTATAAAGAAATAATTGTGACCTCTTCATTATACTTTCTTCTGTGCCAGGACTGTTCTCATGTTACTTCACTTACTCCTGGAAACCTTATGAAGTATCACTATGCCTTCTTTTAGATAATCTATTTGTCATCTCAGTCCACTGCCATTGCATTTGCCAAGGTCAACAATACCAGTGCTAAATCTGCAGGACACCTCTTTATCTTATTCTTTTAAAATCCTTGCTGATCACTCCTTTCCTCTTTGCTTTTGTGATATTATGCCCTCATTCCCCTCCTAGCCCCCTGAATACACCTTCTTCTTCTCCTTTGCAGGTTGCCCTGTAAATATCCCTCCTCAAGATTCTATCTTAAGTTTGCTCCTTTTTTAAATTTTTGTGGGTTAAAGCATCAACTCCCAGGAACCACCTTTATGAAGATCATATTCAAATACTTACTCTTTAAATATCTATTGAATATCTTCACTTTATGCCCAAACAGAAGGGAAAAATAATTTTTCCCCTCTAGGATTCCCTAAACTAAATGGTGCCATCATCCTAACCAGCTGCCAAGGTCGTATTCCAGTTTCTGCACAGCTCTGGAATCCATCCCTTCTCCACATCCACACCTCCATGCCAGGCGAAATGCCTGAATTGCCACAGCAGCCTTCTAAGCAGCTTCACTGCTCCAGGCTTACATCCATTCACTACATGAAAGACAGCCGTCTGTTAAAAAATAAACCTCATTGGGTCTTTCCCTTGTTTTAAACCTTTAACACATTAAGCACCCTGTCAGTCACTGGTGACTGACACTATACTTTCCATCCGGAAGACAAAACTCCCAGGAACCACCTTTATGAAGGCTGGGTGCTTAACGTGTTAATGGCTCCTACAACACCTTCTGGATCAAGTTCAAATTCCCTGAAGCAGCTAACAAAAGTCGACCCAGGACCCAGCGCCTCCTAACTTGAGCCACTCTAATCATGCTCTAAGCTCCAGCCACAGAGGATTCAGCAGCCTTCTTGTCCTGAAATGGTTTTTATCTATTTCTTCTTCCCCACCTCTATTTCAATCAGCCAACAAAGACACCCCACAGATCTCAAAACATGTGGCATTTCTTTAAATCTTACAATGTCCCTTCGTGACCTCAAAATTCTGGATCAAATGCTGTTCCTAAGTGCTACTACAGCACTTGGAACTTCCCAGGCTTAGAAAGTAGTACACTGTCTTCTACTAGTCACTTTCCCTGTCCCTCTCCCTTGCTATTTTGGAAGTCTCATGTGAGCCAAGCTCTTGTCTGTTGTACAGACTGCTGTATTCTGAGCACCCAACAGTGGCTGGCACATAGCATTCAGGACATTCAGTGCTTGTGAATGCAGCTGTGACTTCTTCCTTCAAACTTACCTCAGAGTCTCTGCAAAGGTTGGTCCTTTTTTCAGGCTGGAGTGGGCCCAACAGGCTACTTCAGATCCTTCCAGCTCTTAGCTAACATGGAGCATTTTCTAAGACACCCTCCCAAACCAGCCATCTAAAGCATTCTCCTCAGTTCCCTTCCCTCATAGTACCATTATGTTTTCTTTGTATCACTTGGCAAACATTTGTATTTGGTTAATTACATGCTCTCTTCCAGAGACCATGTCTGTATACTATATTAGCATAGAGGCTGGTACATAGCAGGATTTAACATATATTTGGAAAAAATAACAAGTGGACTAATAGCTTTCATGAAGGGCTAATATCATTTCATACATAATGTTGCTTCTCACAAAAGTTTAACAGTCCCCCTAAACCAAATTTTTGTCAGTACTGCCAGTCAACCATAACAATAGGGATAAAGTTAAAGAATTTTCTGTTCTGTTACTCAGGTATAAAGCTAAGCAGGGGTAAACAAATAAACAAACAAAAACCACAGATACACATATCAAGAAAAATAACCAATCATTCTTTTCCTTTAATCATTATGTGTTAAAGTGAAAGTATGAAGTGGTATATGCACTGGAAGAGAGTGGCCTTGCCTTTCAGGTCTTGTATGTAGCCCTCTTTGCAGCTGTGCATGAGCTGAAGGATCCATCTGTGCTGAGCTCCGATACACTGCCAAGCAGGGTCACCCGGTGCATGAAGGTCAGACAGGTACCTGAAAAAGCAAGGTCAAGGCTGACCAAGTAGTCTTCCTCTACACAAGCCATAAATAAGGATAAAAGAAAAGCTAGCATATTTCAAAATAATCACATTTTTTAAGAAAACCTAAAATTTTATCAATTAGTAAATCAGTTGTCAGAATTAGTCTCTAATATTTAGTTCTCTAAAATTAGTCTCTACTATGAAATACATCCAAATTTCTTTTCATGAAGTTAACAAACAATAAAGCTATATTTTATAAGACTAGGACTTTATGAAAAGAAATAAACATGACAGAGACCATTTATGATGATCCAATATACTTAGGGAGAACTTACCTTTATATGTATTTACACTGACTTCCCAGAGTGCTGCTATTTAGTTTTGTCATTACATAAGCACAGGTGGGAGCCAGCAGAGGAAACCCGGGGAATATTTTTTCGATTTCAGTTGGTTTTTATTCCTTTCTGACCTGAAACATAGCCACTAGATGGCACAATGACACTGTTTTCTAGACAGTCTAAACAAGGGTCAAATGAAACTTAAAGCCATTTTATTATATGAAGAGATTTGGTGACAACAAGCACTTACCTCTAAAGTCTAAATCCTAATCCATGACTCAGAAAATATTTTTCTAGACAGCATATATGGGAATTTTTAATAGATTTAATGTAGTTCTTAAAATATTTAAAGTCTTTGTACCTAAAATATCTAAATCCAGATGGACAACTGAAATACATTTAAGTTGAAAAAAATCTGCTAAATATCATTCAAGATTTGGCACTCTGCCCTAACAAAATAAATAAATATAACAAGTTAAATCAAATTAAATCAATCCCATAAGCTGAATTTATTGTCTTAAAATTACTCTTAGACCATAAGCTATCTGTTGTCTTAAGGTTAAAGATTTTTGTTCAATGACAAATTTTAATTAATGGTTACAAGCTGTGACCTCTAGCCAAATCTTAATAACTCAGGAGATCATCTGATGCCTCTCTCCCATTTCCAGGACGGTATTTCCTTACTCACAGACATCTCAATTAGTAGCTAACTAAAGGAAAAACTTTTTATAGTAAGTTAGCAATGAATAAAATGTTGAGGTGAAATCTGACATCACATTTAGGACCTCTCCGCCCTCACCCTGACCTTCCAGGCTAATGGAGATAGCCTGGTTTCTGAGAAGAGCTGGGCATTTATTTGTCCTGCTAAGGAGCCCCTTAAACAGCATGGTTCACACTACAGCAGGGTGCCCAAGAGACAGCCCTGAGAGTTGGCTATTCTCCTTCTCCCTGACTCTATTTACAATCTACAAAGGTGGGTCTGTAGGAGAAAGTGACAAATCAGTTAATAGCATTATTAGAAGAAAAACCACAATCTAGCAAATTACATTTAGCTTGGCCGAAATAATTCATTTCAAAGATTTTCTCATAAGACTTTCCTCTTTTATTGACTAGAATATAAATATGATAAATAGTATGTTGTGTCATTTCTGAAAAAAACATGTGATTTTATTCTTTCTTGCTAGGAAGACTTTGTCGGACAAATTCGCATTCTCCTTAGATAGGTTTATTTCACCTCCAAAAACTTCTGCAACATTTCTCCTGACACTTTCACTCATATAACAACCTCAGATTTGTATTAGCTATAAAATACTAGTATAGGAATATCCTTTTAGAAAATAGTTGCTTCCCTTTAATTTTTTAAAATTTTATTTCTTTCTTTATTAAGGTGTTACATATGTGTGTCCTTATCCCCCTATTGCCCCCATCCCCCGCTCGTGCTCCCCTAGTGTTTGTGTCCACTGGTTATGCTTATATGCATGCATACAAGTTCTTTGGTTGATCTCTCCCCCTTACCACCACCCACCCCTACCTTCCCTCTGAGGTTTGACAGTCTGATCGATGCTTCTCTGTCTCTGGATATGTTTTTGTTCATCAGTTTATGTTGTTCATTATATTCCATAAATGAGTGAGATCATGTGATATTTATCTTTCTCTGATTGGCTTATTTCGCTTAGCATAATGCTCTCCAGTTCCAACCATGCTGTTGCAAATGGTAAGAATTCCTTCTTTTTAACCACATCCCTTTAATTTTTAAACTTCTAAATAGGAACACAGATGATCCATTACAAGAATCTTTCTTGAGTGAGAGAAATCAATAAGCATTTTTTTGTTGAATAACTTTTAAAATTGTAAGTCTCTTTAATATAGTCACTAGGTCCTTGCAAAATTTAATGACAATCCTCTTTCTATTGTCTTATTAATGGGTATTACATTAAAAGTTTTATAAAGAAAAACATGTTCTCTAAGGATTCTAGTGTTTTAGTTTAAAAGTACAACCTGTGCTAGGCTTTTTTCTTGGTTAAATGATGTAATCCAGTAAGTTTCTTCTTTTCTTTTAGTAATAAGTAGATTGAAAATAAGTACTACTTTCATTTCAAAAATATTTGTTTAGAAAATGACAGTTTATTGCCATTTCTTTTAAAGCTGTGTATTAAAGGACACTTTGTAAAAGACATTTTTAAAGGAAAAAAAAAAAGTTAAAATATGTTAATGATAATGAGCATAAGCTCAATATTTTAAAAATTAAGACATTTTTAACCCCATTCTGACATAATTTTTAACAATTACCAGGGATAGGTTCATACTGACATGCAACTTTCCTTCTTGCTAAAAAAATGAAGATCAAGACAGAATAAAAAGAGTAAAAATAATGAGTAAAAATCTCTATTTTAATTAGATAAAATAGAAAACAAAAGACAATACAGTAATAAGCTGATTTTCACCCATATCATGCATATTATGTATAACTTCAATTATTAAAGCCAATAGAGATGTATTTTTGTTGATGATAAAGCTGTCTCTACTCCATGAGGTACTCACAGTACCTGTCATCATAGATTCCAAAGTCCAACAGATATCTGACCTGAATCTTGTTATTAAAAAGAATAATAAAACTGCTCAATGTCTTCTCAAAATATCAAAAATAAAATAGTGATTAAAAAATAAACAAACTACTGGACATTGTTATTGACATTCTTGTTTTTATCCTTTAAAGTAACAGGTTGAAAGCATTTAAATAGACGATTTAAAAGAATCTTTTTAAAAAATATCTACCATCTTTTAAATGCTATCCAATAGGTTAACCAGTCATAAGAACTGTTAGTTATCTATATATAGTAATTCACTAGATAAAGAAATCATACTCATTACGTTTAACACATCACTATCAGCAAATTTAATAGAATAAATGTCAACAATAAAATAAATACAAAGCATAATTAGAGAACACAGACAAAACACTAATCAAATGTATCCTGGACAAGACAATTAACATTCCTACAACTCTGTTTCTTTATATGTGTTTAAAAAAAAAAGTACCTAGAGAACATGTATAGTTTATTTCTACAAGTCAAAAATTTCCAAATACATTCTTTCTTATGAAGGTAGCCTAGAGAAAAGAAAAGATAGGCTTTGAAAGCAGACATATAGGAGTCCTAGTACTAGCCATGTGTGCTGAAAAAGCAATAAAATCTGAGGTGCCCTGGCTGGGTGGCTCAGTTGGTTGGAGTGTTGTCCCATACACCAAAAGGCTTTGGGTTTGATTCCTGGTTGGGGAACATATCTAGGTTGAGGGTTCCATCCTTAGTTGGAAGCATATGGGAGGCAACTAAAAGATGTTTCTCTCACATCAATGTTTCTCTCTCTCTCTCCCCCGCCTTTCCCCAAATACATAGGAAGGATTTTCTTGCCCTTAAAGAGTGAGCACTTGCAAATATATTAGTATACAAAAGAATTTTGGTGTTCTGCAGTAGGTACTTCTAAGTGTGTTCCCTTTGATTATTCCATTAATCTCCTAATTTTCCCCAAATTAGCTTTAAGAGTTAGATGACATATCCAGTACTATACAGATATATGTGATTTGTGAAAAAATCCTTGCAAAAATTTTACCTTATATAACGTTTCTGGTCATGTAAGGTCGATGGTGTCTCAAGCAATTTGTCCAGAAGTAATTCTCTTAAAGCTTCAATCCGCGTTTCTACTTCAGCATAATCTATTTTTAAAAAGGTACAAATATACAAGATTTACAGGATGGAAACTTAAGATCACATTACAGACAGTAGAACAGTGGCTGCCTTGAGGGTTATAATGGTGAATTGAGAAGAGGCTCAAGGGAATATTCTGGAGAGATGAGAACATTCTATCTTGGGTGTGGGTTACAGCAGTGTGTGCATTTGTCTGTGCATTTAACTTAATATAAATTAAGTATAAGAAAAATAAAATCAAGTTTTCTGAGCCCTTATGGAGTTGGGATTTACAAAGTTAATAAAGCCCTGTGATATTTCTCCTAGTTGATAAGGCATTACCATAAGGTATTTTAGGCTTTTCTTATTGTTTTATTTTCTGTACCTGGCATTAGAGATCATTTCAAAAGTTGTTTTGTTTACTTTAATGTAGGGTTAGAATTCAGAAATACATCGATCTTTCTGAAGAGGGAAGATTAAAATGTAGGTTCCTATTTCTAAAAAATATCTATAATTGACTCTTTCCAATGAAAAATAATATTATGATGGTCAATAAGTAGCAAAGAATATCTAAGTCTAACCAATCCTATAGCCGTGGTTGCTCATTTTCACTACATCTTAGTAAGAAAAGCCATATGTTATTTTTGAGGTAATAGTTTTACATTTAAAAAGATCACCATATCAATAAAAACTAAAAAGGATGTAACATTCTTTGCAGAATACATCCCACATTCTTTCTATGAAAGGAAAGGAGAAGATCTAAAAGCAATAACAAGCCTTACATTTCTTGAAAACTTGCACCTCTGTTTTTCCAAAGAGTGACTTGGCCTTTTCATAGTCATTAATAACCACATCATAATCACCCTTTAAAATAAAAAAAATATTTTTGAGACTGTCAGCAAAGTACAATGAAGACATATGATTAAGATAAAAAACATCTTAACAATACTTTAAAATTTATGATATCTATAACCATCAGTATATAAATACATACTCTACCTTTTGAATATTCCTTTCAATATTTAGAGGAAGGTTGAAAAGAAATTTAAATCGCTGGAGGACATTGAGTGCATTTCTAGTGGAATCTGCCTTGTCCTTTCGACCTAATACTTCTTGAAATAATGTATCTGCAGTATTACTTGCTCCTATTTTAAAAGAAAAAATTCAAACTTAGATAAAAATTGATTTTATTTAGAAAAGTATAATTGGACAAATGAAATAAAATGTCAGATTGTTATTGAAGCTTTACACTAAAACTCAATAGACTTTTTTTTCAAACATTAGCTATAAGGGAGATCTTTCATGGTTTGCTAAAATACAATTTCCATTTTGCCTACTAAGTCTTTTCTTATGTTAACAATGGTATCCAATTAAAAATAAGCATATTTACCAGGCTCACATAAATTCTTCAATATGAACCTATATTTTATTTTAGTCACTCTTCTAAATTTTATAGCAATTATAGGCCAGTTGGATACTTCATTAATTCAGACAATAGGTTAAAACACACACATATATACATGTGCACACTCACGTACACTAGTTAAGTTCCATGGAGTCAATATCTACATATGTGGTAATACACAAAACAAGAAAAGTATTTTACAGAAAAGTGTTCAAAAGAAATATTTCAGAACCAATCCTATTTCTTGCTAAAATTACCTCTTTGTATATCAGGCACAAAAAATTACATAAACATTAAAATGACAAATTTTAACATATCATTAATCAATATTTCTTAAATCAGCTAATTCTTATATTATACACAAACTAACCTAAAAGACCTCAAACTATATGAATCACTGTAATGAAAGAGTTGCTTTATCTAAAGTGAAATTTACTGTGTTCAAAAATAGTTAAGCTTTTTCAACTTATGAATTATTTTTAATTAGCCACAAGGGGAGAAAAAGAGTAAAGTGTTTTCAGCTGTTTGATCATTGCACATAAAAAGTTTCTACATTATCTGGTCTAGTGACTATACTTTAAGCAAGATGAAAAAATTACCTCAGCCTCACTGGGTGGCTTGCATGCCACATTCTCCACTCCACACTGTGGGTGGGCTGACCCTGTTAGTCATCTTTGTAACATAATTGTTTTATCTAAATATTGTTTAAATTCTGTTGAAATTATAAAAGCCTAATATAAAAACTTTGTTTTGTCAAAATAGCTGCTTTCATCACATTCTATTTAATGTCCAATACTAAATTTCTGCTATACGATGAGAAAAACATACTCTCTTCTTGCCACCAAACCACATGCTGGTGGCTAAAACAACATTTCAAATCTGATTAGAGTTAAAACTTTTTCCTTCAATGAAAATTATTATTTATCATATAAAAATATAAACTTCATGAATTGAGGCTAAATGAATAGATATATGAAAGAGATTAAATATTTTTAAAAGGTTGATTACTTATGTGTGAGCTGTGGATACTAAATCCCTAAGCACTTTTTTAATATACAATGAAGAAATTTACAGTAAAAAGTATGAGAGTTCAAAATTAGATTTTTCTCATCTTATTTTAAAGATATGAAAAGATACAAACTAACAATTTTAACTCCTCTAAAAAGCATGAAAAGCAAGTACAGGTAGAAAATCCACTAATAATTAAGTAAAATATAAACATTTTATAGAGAAAAATTTGTAGGCAGAAATTGTAAATTATAATTTCTATACAAAAATGTATATATATGAAGAATTTTAATTTATGCACACAAAGAAATTGTGAATTATAATCTTAATTTATAGATAATTTCCATCCATAAATTTTTATTCTGTTATGAATTTTACTGCACTCACAATAAAATTATGGGAGTTCATAATTCTTTGATAACTGGACAATCATATCTAGTAATAAAATAAATGAGAGCAGTGAAACCGAGATTTGTGCAAGCAGACAGAAATTACCAGCAGTTCACAAAATGCATTTTATGCCTATGTTCTCTAGAGCCACTAAGAAAATGAAACTGGGTGGGAAACACACAATGTTGCATTATAAAGTTGTATGCCTGAAATTTACATAATGTTATTAATCAACTAGAGGCCTAGTGCATGGAATTTATGCATGGGTAAGGTCCTTAGGCCTGGCTGGCTGTCAGGGCCAAGCAGGTTCCCTGCCTCCCTGCCTCCCTACCTCGTCCTTCCCTCAGCGCTCTGCAGCCGCCACTAGTCACCCACCATGTTCCACACTGCCCCCTGCTGGTCAGCACACATCACAGCAAGCAACTGAACTCCTGGTCTCATGGTTGAACTCCTGAGGGGACACTTTGCATACTAGCCTTTTATATATAGAAATGTTACCTCAATACATTAACATTTTTTTTAAATAAAGAAAACAAAACTACTAAACTCAGCAGTGTCCACACGCAAATGACACCACAAATAAGCCAATTAGCCATCTTAGAACAATCCCCCGTGGTAGCAATCCTACACATCCTCACCTATACATCCAACTTTTAAGGCACCAGGCAGGGGTTTGAACATCCAGGGTGTAACCATAGAACAAATCTAATTGAATGAAATAGCCACGTAAAACCATAACTTGGGTCTTGCAGTTTGCATAAGGAATCCTGCTCTTATAACTACCAGCCCTGGGCAAGTCTAGACCTGGAAATTGGTCCTTTCTCAACATAAGCTACCTGGAGAGTGGCTGTCATTGTCTCAGTTACAAATGTACCCCAAGAACTAACAGCAATGCTGCTATAATAACACTGTGGCTGCCACCATTATAGTGGGCTGACTGAACAATAAAATTTTCTTCAATTTAAGATGGGACAACATGGATGGACTTTCAAGACATTATGAGAGTGAACTAAATAAGTCAGATACAGAGAAAGACAAATACTTCATGGTATAACTTAAAAATAGACTCTAAAATAGGTGAACTCGTAGAAACAGAGAGTAGAATGGTGGTTAACAGGGGCTGAGGGTTAGGGGGCAGGGAGAATGGAGAAATGTTGATCAAAGTACAAACTTCCAGTAAGAAGATGAATACGTTCTGGGGATCTAGTTAATCATATTGTATTATATACTTGAAAGTCGCTATGAGTAAATCTCAAATGTTCTCAGCACAAAAAAAAGAAACAGAATTCTGTGACATGATGGAGGTGCTAGCTAAAGCTAAGGCAGTAATCATACTGCAATATAAAAGTGTAGCAAATCGGCATGTTGTATACAATATTACATGTCAATTGCAGTTCAATAAAGCTGGGAGAAAAGATGGGAAGAAAAGTCACTGCAGCACTTCACGCTAACCAATCAAACTCATTCCTTCCCATTCACCTATATCTTTAACAATGAAAAAAAAAAATTTTCTTTGTGCCAGGAACTACTATTATACAGAAAAACTAGACATGTAATTCTAATGCTGTCCTACAATTTCAAGCATGTCTGTTTAAAGCAAACATGCTTTCTCTTATTTTGAAGTGACTTATTGGTCCTTTTCATGGCACTGACACCTGAGACAGTATATCACAGAAGTGATTTTTAACCTGTGGTCTCTGCTTGATGTGAGTTGAGGGGATTGTGGGGAGGATGCAAAAAGTGCCCTACCCACAAAACACACAAACACACACACATGCACTATATCCCAGGATTAGGCAAGTTAAATGAGATTAGGAAACATTAAAGTATCTGGTAATTTAAGGTAACTTAATAATGTAGACTTAAATTCATAGTAAAACAAGGACCACAATGAGACCTAACAATATATTTATTGTATGTGTCTCAGTTTCTGTAAAAAGACAGAAAATGGTAAGACAGGCTGTCATGTATAACATAATGATATTACATGAACAGTATCATTGCCAATGGTTAATGCTTGTTTACAGAGCCATTTCGGATACTGGAATTATATAGCACCACATGGAGTACACAGAATGGAATCTTAAAGAGGGGACATTGGCTCATACTACCCATCTCTTTTCAACTCCCATTCAGTGATGTCACGTTGGTAGCTTGAAATCAAACATGATGGGAAAATTTGCACATTGGAAATGCTAATATTAGGGTTAGTTTTCTTTTTCCTTTTTGGCATGCCAGTTGTTAAACAATTACCATTATAACAAGTAAAAATCAGTTCCTTATTCACAAACTTTACTCTGATATTCCTCAGTGTTTCAAGTCCTTAGCTTTCTTCTTTTAATTTCACACATAGTACTTAGGATGAAATTATTCAGGCCTGTTCATTGAACTACCATTTCTACAGCTGAGTCCCAAATCTATATCTTACGTTACGTCTGTTAGTGTAAAACTAACCTTACACATATTTTAACTACACATACAATAATTTTTGTTTTATGAATTCGCCCATCACAAAGAAGTCCTTTATTCTGAGCAATTCCAAAGATGAATACCTGTTTTTCTGGGGGAGACAGTTCAATCATTCAGCCCTCACTGATTTAAAGGGAAACTATGAGAGCATGTCTTGTGACACCCTATGGGGACCAACTTAGTCCCTGAAGATTTCCCTTTGAATGAACCCTGACAGCAGAGCTGAGAAGGACAATATCAGAAGCACATCAGTTTTAGGGGGCTTGGAGCACAGGAATAGGACCCTGAGTCTAGGCAGATGGTTGGTCAGGCTTCATCACAGAGGACAGTGGTGAAAAGATTACTGGGTGGACAATCAACTCTTACACCCTTAGTTTAACTGTCTTTGGGAAGATCTAAGGAAGTGGAATGAAAAAAGTGAAGATCTCATGGAGGGAGAAAAAAACACTTTAGCATCTATGGGTCCTTTATAACCTAAAAGGAGTTTGGAGAAGCCTTTGTGGGTGAATAAACATATACTACACATGTAATATCTAGCACTTACTCTATGCTAGGTGCTTGTCTTAAAAGTTTATATTAATTATTCTAAATTCTTATTCTGAAAACATATATTAATTGCAATACATTTAAATTTACTCATGTCCCTGTAAGATAAGCACTATATTTATCCCTATTTTATAGTGCAGGCAACTGAAAACACCGAGAGGTTCTTCAGTTTGCTCATTATGACATAGCTAGGAAGTACTGAGAGAGAGAAAAAGATATTATTGGGTACAACCCTCAGGAATCTCAAACTCAACATGTTATAAATCAAACTGAATTTTTTCCTCTCTACTTTTCTCCTCATGCCCCAAACCTGCTCCTTCCTCCATTTGTGGCCAAAATCTGGAAGTCATCACTGACTACTTCCTTTTTCTTCTTTTCACCTCAAGCAGTGACTGAACGCTGCCTTTCTCATATCGTTAACATCTCCCACCTGCCAGTCACTCTACCTTCATCACCTCTGCCTTAATTAAGAATCCTCAGCACTTCACTCTTACAACTGTACCTTCTACCTGGGCTTCTCTTAGTCCAGGGGGGGCAAACTTTTTGACTCGAGGGCCACAATGGGTTCTTAAACTGGACCGGAGGGCCGGAACAAAAGCATGGATGGAGTGTTTGTGTGAACTAATATAAATTCAAAGTAAACATCATTACATAAAAGGGTACGGTCTTTTTTTTCAATAGTTTTATTCATTTCAAACGGGCCGAATCCGGCCCGCAGGCCGTAGTTTGCCCACGGCTGTCTTAGTCTAACTCCCTTCTACTCCTTTGTCTATACAAAGGGCAATATGTTCTTTGAAAAGTTCTAACATCATTCCCTTACTGAAAATCCTTTAATAGCTCAGTGTTCAGGATAAAGACAAATCCCAAACCCAGTAGAAAGCTTCTCATGAGCAGACACTCTTCGATCTGGCACCCTCACCTCTCACTTCTGCACACCAGCCATGCTGGATCCTGGGTCTAGGAATGCAGTCCATCTCCTTTTTGAAACCGGTGCCTTTGTCACACTGTTTGCTGTGCCTGGGACAACCTGCATCCACTTAGCTGCCCACCCACCAACCTCTTCTGGCCTGGCTACTTCCAAATCCTTTTTTAAAACTCATGTGACCCTCCCCTGATATTCTCTCCACTCCCCTTTTCAATTAGGTCTCCCTTGTGAAGACTCCAGATGTACCCCAGAATTACCACCAGCAGAGGATGATCGCACCACAATCTATTCACCTGATTTTTGATTGTATTTTCCACTAGACTATACAGTCTGAGAAGTAAAGCCTAAGTTTAATCTTCATATTCCTGGGGTAGAACTAATAGGTGCTCTATAAATGCTTATAGAGAAAGGACTAAAAATCTGCCTCTGAATCAGTGCTCAATACTCTTTCTACTTAGAGAGATGGTACTGGCCAGTAGAAGCCTTACTCTGTATGGTATGCAGTCCCGCAAAAATGACTGTGCAGCTGAAACTGAATGCTGCCTTTCTCATCTCGTTTTTTATCATAAAATTTGCATGCATCTATGCACTGACAAACTGTCATACTCCTTTCTAAGTTTATCCTTTGTACTTTCAATGCCATAGATTATCTCTGAGTGTTCCTTAGGCATTGCTTCCTGTGAACCATCTTCATCATCTTTGTGAGCCAACCCCTTCTTTTAATATCCATTTCAGTAAAATGTGAGTTTATCTCTGGGAGACAAGAAGGCCACACAACTGCCCACTTTGCTATCTGTATGTGAACTGACAACACATGTACAGTGACCAGTCACCGATGGACTTGGAAGAGACAAATTGGTCACTGATCATTTGCACATTTGAAGAGCTAGCAACTGAGTTTGTACTTTATGCAATTATAGCAAATATATTGTGGTAACTGAAATTTGAACTGTGTTTTGGGGGAACAGGTGTATTTAATTGGACTGTGGTAACTGAAATTCAAGCAATTCATAAGTATCAAAACCATGCACAGCAAGGTCAATCAGTAGTTTAAAGTATAAATTTGGAGCCAGATTTCTAGACATAAATCTCATCTCTACCACTTACTACTTATATGACATTAGGTAACTCATTTGATCTTTCTGCGTTTCAGGGTTTTTTTCATCACTAAAAGGGAGATAATAGTACAAACCTCAGAGTTATTATGAGGACTAAATATACATAGAATGTTTCCGAACACTGCAAATGTTTTAGCTATTACTACCATAGCTTCTACTACAAATACTTATATGACATTGTCTATACTCCCTTTGTCCAATAAGCTAGCTACTAGGCACATGGGGCTATTTCAATTTAA
Organism: Myotis daubentonii; assembly: GCF_963259705.1. Classification (NCBI taxonomy): domain Eukaryota; kingdom Metazoa; phylum Chordata; class Mammalia; order Chiroptera; family Vespertilionidae; genus Myotis; species Myotis daubentonii. The sequence goes on from NC_081842.1 coordinate 122,367,231, forward strand.
ATTAATTAAAGTTAAATAAAAATTAAAAATTCAACTCCTCAGTAATACTATCTACATTTTAAATCCTCAATAGCTATATTTTCATCTTTACAGAAGTTCTATAGGACAGTCCTATTCTATACTCTTGGAATAGGTAAAAAAAAAAAAATAGAACTGGATATGCAAATTTGATATAAATAATGTCATCACTTCATCACTTGCTTGAAATCAAGAGAAAATTTTTAAGTTAAAGGCAAATCTGTGAAACACATGTCAGTGAAAATAAAAGAATTTCAATGAAAGGCTTCAGCACTGGTAAATTCTTAATAAAATGGACTAAGTTTCTTATAGTTAACATTATACATTAAAAATTAATTTATAGTGAGAAAAGTTGCCCACATTTTAAAAACTTTCATTTAAAATAACTCAAGAAAAATGCATATTAATTCATATATGATTATACACAAAATTAAAGCATTAATAATAATCTAAGTAAACTACACTATGGTCATACTCATCAATCCTTCCTTCATTTCCAAAGAAAAGAAACTAAATTTTCTGTAGTAGTTCTATAATTGTTCTTTTGATCCCCCAGTTGCATAGCTTTTGGTCTTGGGTAACTATGGCATACCTCTTTAGACGGAGAACATAAGTTTGCAAGGCTGGAGCCATGCCTCTTTCAGCTGTGCACCCCACACTGGACTGAGCAGGGTTATGTCTACACAACCAGTCTTAAATAAATGTTGGTCAAATTGAATTAGCAAAACTATATCAGAAGATAGTAAACATCAACATCAAGTTGATAAAAATGATTCTGGAAAAAGGTACTATTATAAAGAATATACTTTAAGAAAAAATTTATACCAGAAAGCCTTGAAAGAGAGTCTCATAAAGAAGTAACCATTTATGCTAAGCAGAACTTCATTCAAAAAGAACTTCAGTAGAAAGTTAGTATGACACATTTCTAAAAAAGGTTTGTGGTTATAAAGGAATAGAAGTAAAATGATTTCCCTTACAAATTTTACACAAGTCCAAAGGGAGAACTTCCTAAACTACTCCTTAAAAGAAAAATATATATATATATATGCTAACACACTATGCTAAACCTAACACTTAAAACGGATCTTAATTTTTTCAAAATCTTCTAAGTGTCTATTTTCTTTTACTGGTAACAGTGATATACTTACTATGTCAGCTTGTCCCTACAAATCACCTTCGAAAAGCTAATGAAATAAATCTCACTTTCTTTACAGATATCATGGTTCATTGACAATTTCTATAGTGAAAACAACATTCTTCCATGACCTTAATATGTCTGACTATGCTAATATAGAAATAGCTCTAGTAAATGTTTATTTGGATTAAATTCAGAATATATTCATTTCAGCCAAGTTGGTGACATGGTTCCCAGACAAAAACAAGGCAAAATCTCAAGGCAAAATAATAATAACAACAACCAGAGGGAAAAATATTTAAAGCCCATTAAACTCATAAATATAGGAGGAAATCTAAGTACTCAAATTCTACTACCAATGAAAGCCTATGTCAAATTAGGAATGACACATTTCTATGTCTAGAAGGAAGAAAATACTTTCTTATCAGAGATCCACAGATTTGTGAACAGATATTTACAAAAAATCTCAGTAAACTGTGCTCATGGAAATAAATTAAACTAGAAATGCAAAAACTAAAGGAAATAAATTAAACTAGAAGTGCAAAAACTAACTTGATATCATAGTTCTGCATTCATAGACTCACTAAAAATTTGATGAGATGGTTCTTAATTTCTTTAGTTACTCTTAACCCTATTATGGGAAAATCATAGGCTATACTTATTTTAACAAACAAGGAGATTCCTTTGGACATTATTGCTCCTTGTCAAATGTTTACCATATGCATGAAAGAGTATAATTTATTTTTAAGTCACCAATATTAAAATGGAAATTGATTCATCTAATGAGTTTCTTCCAAATCAGTATTGTAAGTACCTGGGAGCTAGTATATTAGAAAAAAGACATAAAGGGAGGTGGATAAATCTCCAAATTCCGCATGTGTCAATTTCTCCTGGCTTACAAATTTTACAAAATGTCTCAGAGTTAGAAACACTCTTAATTATGCAGTTGCCTTAAATTTGTTGTGGAAAAAGGTCAGGTATAAATAAATGATATATAGCATCTATTATTCTAGTAGCTGGTATTATTTACATTAATAATGGTAGATACTTGAAGATGCTTTTTCAGGTTTTTGATCAATAAAAATCCTGGCTATTGAGTCAGTGCTTTCCTGTCTTTAATTCAAGATGCTATTTTTATAGTCATCTCTTTTATGTTGGCAAATTTTACTTATTAAGAAATATATTGGCTTGTTTTCAAAGTATAATTTCTCATAAATAAAATGCAAAAAAAACCCACCCAGGATATTCATTTTCAATGTTTTTATTCCCCTTTATGTTCATTAAATCATGATTATTTAGAAATAAGTACTAAAATGCAACTTATTGCCTTGTTCTGTGAAACCAAATTCAAGAACTATATTAAAGCTTGTTATAAAGTCCGTAAATTGTTTTGGGTAGTAGAACAAAACTTACTGTTTAGAACATTCTCCAGTTTTTGCGTCATGGATCCTTCTACTTTTTCCGTTCCATCCGCTTCTAGTTTTTGATGGATGGCTACAACAAAATGTCTAGTTAAAATTTAGGCTATTTAAATGGATGGGAATACATTACATTGAAATGACATTTATAAACAGCTTTTCAAAATGGTCATACTATTTTCACTGATGGAAAGAAGCACAAATGTGCAAAAACGCTGCATAAACTCAGCAGAGTAACCAAGAGACACCAGTCTAAATTATTCATAGTTTCATGCTATTAAAATAGTACATTATACACAAAATCATGTGATCCTGAATGTTGAGTGGTAACAACAGTTTAATTACAAAAGAAAAGTAAGACTTAAGTAAATAATATCTTTGATGTTTGGTGATAGGAAAGTTACACGTATTTCTTGGTTCATCATCTGCTTGCTATTTTTATAGTGATCTCTTTTATGGCTAATTTTATGTACTTAGAAGTATACTGGCTTGCTTTCAAATTATGATTTCTCATAAATAAAATGCAAAAACCCCCTGCTATTAGAAATATTACTATTTGAATTATATCAAGCTAAAAATATTTAATTTCAGTCTTGGGACATAACATGGTAAAATACATATTATTTATGTACTATTCATACTATAATTATTTCACTGGAAGTTCCAAAGAAATATCTAGTGACATCTACCAAAACATCAATTTGTGGATGTAGAAATTACACTGGAGTTTTTTGCCAATACTCACATTTCAAATTTTGAAAACAAAAATGGCATCACTAAAGAATCAATGTAAATAAAGGAAGAACACACAAATAAACTTAGTTGATAATGAGAAGGGCCTAGAACATAAATTTTAAATAATTTAAAAATTATAATACAATGCTAAAAAACATGAAAATCTTGATGAAAGAGAGAATTTTGGGAGAACCCAAAGACAAATAAAACAGAAAAGAGAAATTAAAAATAAGTAAATGGATATATACATATATCTGCCAGTGTTCACCTCACTTGAACCCAATGATCCATCATCACAGTGCCCTACAGGAAGAACAAGCAGACACTAATGGCCTCTTGATGTGATCAAGCAGGAAGCACATGCTAACTACCACATGGCCAACAAGGTTAAAGTGAATCTTACTAATGTCCAAAAAGGTAAGTCCAAACTATAGAATAGAGACTAAAATAAGTTAAATGACACCATGGGAAAGTAATCAGTCAAATCCAGACGATAGGACAAATAACCTTACTTCTTCAATAAATCATTGGCATGAAAAAAAAGGGGGGACAGTGCAATAAAGGTGAGAGAATTGTTTTACTTTAAAAGAGACTTGGGAAGACAAGATGGCAGTGGAATAGGCAGACGCGTCCCAAGGCTTGTCCCGGAGCAAATAGAATGAGCAGCTGAAACTAATAACACCCACCCTGAATTGGCGAAGTATACTCAACTGGTGAGACAGTTTGCAGCTGGGAAGGACAGAGTTCCCCTGGAAAGGTAAAAACCAGGGATCTGGGCAGGAAAAGTTTGTCAGACCTCTGAGCCCAGAGGGTCAGAGGGAGACCGCGCGGCACCCAGCCGCGTCCCTTGGGACAGGCACAGCCCCTGACTGTGGAAAGGAGATCCACGGGACTGTTGGTGCCGGGGGATTTGAGATCTGAGTTCCGTAATTACAGAGGACTGAGACTAAAAGGGGCAGCCTGAAGCAATGACCAGAACATGCAGTGCCAGTGAGAGAGGAGCTTACAGAGCCTCAGTCCTTCCCATTTCTGCGGCCAGCATTTGTTTGTTTGTTTTCACTGAAGCCTGTTCATAGGACATTTGGGATATAGACACTCACCGTGCTGAAGAACGGGAGAAGGTGTGAACGAGTGGAATCTGGGGAGAGGCTGGGGAGAGAAGGGGGTCCAGGAGAGTTGGCAGCAAATTGAGTGCTGAGTCATGCCTGAGCCCAGGACTTGGGCAGCCATTTTCTCAGAAGGATATATATAACTCCTCCCTCCAGGCCCCAGGCAAGGAATACAGCCACACCCAGATTCCACCCTGAATGGGAAGAAGGATTAAAATAATCTGATTAGTCCCTGGGAGTTAACAGGGTCTAGCCTATAGAGGGGCTTTCAGTCACAGCAACAGAAAAAAAAAAAAAAATCGCAGACATTCCAAAAAACTGGGATCTTAAGCCAGCCAAAGGAATGACATTTCAATTTTTCATTTTTATTTTTTTATTATTATTTTGTTAGCCTTTTTTTTGCTTTTTTGTTTTCCCTTTTTTTGTTTGATGCTCTTTTTTTTTGCTTTTTTCTTTGTTCTCCTTTTTTTGTTTGTTGCTTTATTTCCTACTTCTTTTCACATTACCTTTTCAACCACATGAGCAGCAGACATGTGAGCAGCATGCTCTTGTCCAAGGAGCATCAGCCCTGTGAGCAGCCTCCCTCAGGCCTAAGAGCAGTAGCCTCATGTGGCCTGCCCCTGTCCAAGGAGCAGCAGCTGTGTGAGCGGCCCACTTCTCCGTCCGAGGAGCAGCAACCACGCAAGCAGTCCGACCTGTCCGAGGAGCAGCAGCTGCACAAGAGGTCTACCTACGACTGAGGAGTGGCAGCCCTGCGCAGCCCACCCCCATCCAAAGAGCAGCAGTTGGGCACAACCCGCACCCTGCACTAATCTGAGGAGCAGCAGCTGCGCAGGCATCTTGCCCTCATCCAAGCAGCAGCAGCTGCACGAGCAACCTGCCCAATCCAAGGAACAGCATCTGTGTGAGCAGCCTGTCCCCATTCGAGGAGCAGCAGAAGCCCACCTTGGTCCAAGGTGTAGCAGCCACACAAGCAGACCTCCCACGTCTGAGGAGCGGCAGACCTACGCAGCACGCACCGGTCCAAGGAGCAGAGCCACAACAGCCTGCACCTGCCTGACGAGCAGCAGCCGGGTGAGTGGCACATCCCCGTCCAAGGAGGAGCAGCCACGCATGCAGCTCACTCCCGTCCAAAGAGTAGCAGCTGCACAAGCAGCCCACCCCCATCCGAAAAGCAGCAGATTTGCAATCAACCTGTCCAAGTCCAAGGAGCAGTAGCCCCACAAGCAGCCCACCACATCAGAGGAACAACAGCAGCGTGCAGCCAGCCCCCATTCAAGGAACAGAAGCCATGTGAGCAGTCCGCCCCAATTCAAGGAGTAGCAGCTGCGTGTGTAGCCTGCCCCCATCCAAGGAACAGCAACTTCGTGATCAGCACACCCTCTGTTTGAGGAACAGCAGCTGTGTGTGAAGCCTCCCCTCACCAGCCAGAGGAGCCACTACAGCTGTAAACAGCACCAACCAGAGGAGATGCTGCCAACTGAGGAGCAGGGGCTGCCACAACTGCCCAAGGAGCAACCACAGCCCGAGGAGCCACTGCCACCAAAGAAGCAGCTCCTGAATGACTCAACATCTAGATATGTCAGTGAGATCAAACATGGGTAGACAAAGAAACCCCCAAAGGAAAGGAAAGGAGGACGCGCCAGAAAAGCAGCTAAGTGAAACAGAGGCATGCAGCATGACAGAAAAACAATTCAACTTTAGGTTCCTAGAATGCATAAACAAGATGGAGGAAAAAGTCAACAACTTATGCAAGAAGCAAGAAGAAACGGATGAAAAAATCAACACCATATGTAAGAACTAAGAAGAAATGAAGAGTGATATAGCTGCAATAAAAAACACCATTGAAAGTTTCAACAGTAGACTAGGAGAAGCGGAGGACCGAATTAGCGAATTAGAAGACAGGGAAGCAAAACACAACCAAACTATACTTCAATTGGAGAAAAAAATTAAAAGACAGGAGAGCCTAAGGGAGCTATGGGACAACATGAAACGAAACAACATACGAATAATAGGGGTGCCAGAACAACAGAAAGAGGAACAAGGGTTAGAAAACTTATTTGAAGAAATAATATCAGAAAACTTCCCTGAGGTGGGGAAGAAAAAAGTCACACAAGAACAGAGAGTCCCAAACAAGGTGAACCCAAAAAGACCCACACCAAGACACATCATAATTACCATGGCAAATGTTCAGGACAAAGAGAGAATCTTACAGGCTGCAAGAGAGAGACAGAAAGTTACATACAAGGGATCTCCCATTAGATTATCAAATGATTTCTCAACAGAAACATATCAGGCCAGAAAAGAATGGACAGAAATTTACAAAGTGATGCAAAGCAAAGGACTGAATCCAAGAATACTCTATCTAGCAAGGCTATCATTCAAAATTGAAGGGGAAATAAGAAGCTTCACAGAGAAAAAAAGGCTAAGGGAGTTCATCACCACCAAGCCAGCAATGCAAGAAATGCTAAAGGGACTGTTGTAAAAAGAAGAAATAAAACCTCAGAAAGAAAACAGGCACAAAAAATCAAAATGGCTTTCAATAATAACTTTACACGTAAATGGACTAAATGCTCCAATCAAAACACACAGAGTGGCTGAATGGATAAAAAAACATGATCCATATATTTGCTGTCTACAAGACACCCACCTAAGAATAAGGGACTCACATAGACGGAAAGTGAAGGGATGGAAAAATATCTTTCAGGTAAATGGAAATGAAAAAAAAGCTGGGATAGCAATAATCATATCAGACAAAATAGACTTCAAAGTGAAGGCCATAACAAGAGATAAAGGAGGCCGCTTCATAATACTAAAGCGATCAATACAAGAGGACATAACCCTGATAAACATATATGCACCCAATGCAGGAGCACCCAAATACATAAAAAAACTCCTGGAAGATATCAAGAGAGAGATCGTCAACAATACAATCATAGTAGTGGACTTTAATACACCACTGACATAACTGGATAAATCCTCTAGAAAAAAAATCAGCAAAGAAACAGCAATCCTAAATGACTCACTAGATCAGATGGACTTAATTGACATCTTCAGAACATTTCACCCCAAAGCCACGGAATATACGTTCTTCTCAAGTGCTCATGGGACATTTTCAAAAATAGACCACATATAGGGTCACAAACAAAAATCTCCCCAAATTCATGAAGATTGAAATCATACCAAGAATCTTCTCAGACCACATGGAATAATATTAAAAATAAACCACAATAAAAACAACCCAAAATACTCAAACACTTGGAAGCTGAATAGCATCTTATTAAATATTGATTGGGTTACCAATGATATCAAAGAAGAAATTAAAAACATCCTGGAAACTAATGACAATGAAAACACAACAATCCAAAACCTACGGGACACAATGAAAGCAGTCCTGAGAGGGAAGTTTATAGCTCTACAGGCCTATTTCAAAAACAAGATAAAATGGTAGTAAATCGTCTAAATCTACAGCTCAAAGAACTAGAAAGAGAGCAAGCCCAGAGTGAGCAGAAGGAAGGAGATAATAAAGATTACAGCAGAAATAAATGATATAGAGACCAAAAGAAAAAAAACAACCAATACATAAAATCAATGAAACCAAGAGCTGGTTCTTTGAAAGGATAAACAAGATTGATGACCCTCTAGTCAGGCTCACCAAGAAGCAGAGAGAGAGGACCCAAATAAACAAAATCAGAAATGACAGAGGCGAAATAACAACAGACCCCACAGAAAAACAAATGATTGTTAAAAAAATACTATGGAAAACTCTACTCCAACAAACTAGACAACCTGGAGGAAATGGACATAATCCTAGAAAAATACAACATTCCAAAACTCAATCAGGAAGAATCTAAAAATCTCCATAGGCCAATAACTATGGAAGAAATTAAAGCAGTCATCAAAAAGCTTCCAGCAAACAAAAGCCGAGGACCAGACGGCTTCACAGGGGAGTTTTACCAACATTTCAAGGAAGAACTAAAACCTATCCTCCTCAGACTACCACAAAAAATTCAAGAGGAAGGAACACGTCCAAGTTATTCTATGAAGCCAGCATCACCCTAATACCAAAACCAGGTAAAGACAACACAATGAAAGAGAAATACAGGCCAATATCCCTCATGAACATAGATGCCAAAGTCCTCCACAAAATCTTAGCAAATCGGATCCAGCAGTACATCAGAAAGATCATATACCACGACCAAGTAGGATTTATCCCAGGGATGCAAGGATGGTACAATATCCGCAAATCAATAAACGTGATACATCACATAAACAAATTGAAAGAAAAAAACCACATAGTCATATCAATTGATGCAGAAAAAGCATTTGACAAAATCCAACACCCATTATTGATAAAAACTCTCAGCAAGGTGGGAATAGAAGGATCATACCTCAACATAATAAAAGACATATATGACAAACCCACAGCCAACATCATACTCAATGGACAAAAACCAACACCATTTCCCCTAAGAATAGCAACAAGACAGGGATACCCACTCTCACCACTCCTGTTTGACATAGTACTGGAAGTATTAGCCATTGCAATTCGGCAAGAAGAAGAAATAAAAGGCATCCAAATTGGAAAAGAAGTAAAACTGTCCTTATTTGCAGATGACATGATATTATACATAAAAAACCCTAAAGACTCCATCAAGAAATGATTAGACTTAATAAATGAATTTGTCAATGTAGCAGGATACAAAATTAACATCAAGAAATCTATGGCATTTCTATACACCAATAAGTGAACTTACAGAAAGAGAGACTAAAAAAACAATACCATTTACCATCGCACTAAAAAAATTAAGATACCTAGGAATAAACTTAAGAGGTAAAAGACCTCTACTCAGAAAACTACAGGACGTTGAAAAAAGAGATAGAGGAAGACATAAAGAGATGGAAGAACATACCGTGTTCTTGGATTGGTAGAATCAACATAATTAAAATGTCCATACTACCCAAAGCAATCTATAAATTCAACGCACTTCCCATTAAAATACCAACGGCATACTTCACAGACCTAGAAGCAACTCTCCAAAAATTCATCTGGAATAAAAAAAGACCCCGAATAGCTGCAGCGATCCTGAGAAAGAACAAAGTAGGTGGGATCTCAATACCAGATATCAAGCTGTATTACAAAGCCACTGTTCTAAAAACTGCCTGGTACTGGCACAAGAACAGACATATAGATCAATGGAATAGAATAGAGAACCCAGAAATCGACCCGAACCAATATGCTCAATTAATATTTGACAAAGGAGGCAAAACATACAATGGAGTCAAGATAGTCTCTTCAATAAATGGTGTTGGGAAAATTGGACAGATACATGCAAAAAAATGAAACTAGACCACCAACTTACACCATACACCAAAATAAACTCAAAATGGATAAAGGACTTAAATGTATGACGGGAAACCATAAAAATACTAGAAGAATCCAAAGGCAACAAAATCTCAGACATATGCCGAAGCAATTTCTTCACTGATACAGCTCCTATGGCATTGGAAACTAAAGAGAAAATAAACAAATGGGACTACATCAAAATAAAAAGCTTCTGCACAGCAAAAGAAACCATGAACAAAACAACAAGAAAGCCCACCACATGGGAGAACATATTTGCCAATGTTATCACTGATAAGGGTTTAATCTCCAACATTTATAGGGAACTCATAAAACTTAACAAAAGGAAGATAAACAATCCAATCAAAAAATGGGCAAAGGACCTAAATAGACACTTTCAAAAGAGGACTTTCAGAAAGCCAAGAGACATATGAAAACATGCTCAAAGTCACTAATCATCCAAGAATGCAAATCAAAACAAGATTTAGGTACCATCTCACACCTGTCAGAATGGCTATCATCAACAAATCAACAAACGACAAGTGCTGGAGAGGATGTGGACAAAAAGGAACACTCGTGCACTGCTGGTGGGAATGCAGACTGGTGCAGCCACTATAGAAGACAGTATGGAGTTTCCTCGAAAAACTAAAAATGGAACTCCCATTTGACCCTGTGATCCCACTTCTAGGAATATATCCCAAGAAAACAGAAACACCAATTAGAAAGGATATATGTCCCCATATGTTCATAGCAGCACAATTCACCATAGTTAAGATCTGGAAACAGCCTAAGTGTCCATCAGTAGATGAATGGATTAGAAAACTGGGCGGGAGGGCCCAGGAGCAGGCCAGGCAGCATCCCCGGACGCCCAGGGGGCCAGGGCTGCTGGCTGGCCTGCGCCCAGCGATCGCCATGGCGATTGGAGGGCGGGAGGGCCTACTCCCCAGGATAGGAGTGCAGGAGGGCCAGGGCGCAGGCCAGGCCGCAACCCTGGACCCCTGGGATCAGAAGGCGGGAGGGCCGGGGCGCAGGCCAGGCCGTAACACCATACTCCCGGTGCTGGCGGTTGGCCTGTTGCCCCAAGATTGCCATGGTGATTGGAGGGCGGGAGGGCCCAGGAGCAGGCCAGGCAGCCTTCTTCTACACGATGGAATACTATGCTGCTGTAAAAAAGAAGGAATTCTTACCATTTGCAACAGCATGGATGGAACTGGAGAGCATTATGCTAAGTGAAATAAGCCAGTCAATGAAGGAAAAATACCACACGATCTCACTCATTTATGGATAATAAAGACCATTATAAACTTATGAACAAAAATAGATACACAGGCCGAGCAGCCTCCAACAGATTGTCAAACTACAGCGGGAAGGCCGGAGAGGGGTGTGTGGCGGGAGGGGGCGAGGTAAGAGATCAACTGAAGGACTTGTATGCATGCATATAAGCATAACCAATGGACATAAGACACTGGGGGGTAGGGGAGGCCAGGGGATTGGCAAGGGAGGGGAAAAAAGGAGACATATGTAATATTCTTTGTAATACTTTAAGCAATAAAACAATTTTAAAAAATTTAAAAAATAGTAAGAGACTTAAGAAACTTAAAAACACACATGAAATACCTGGACCTTATTTGGATCTTCATTTGGCCAAACCAATTTAAGAACAAAAAAGTTGGAGGGTAATGAGGAAAGTTTTAATATAAACTGGGAATTAAATGATATTAAAGGATTAGTGAAACTTTTGTTAGCTATCATAATGGCATTGCGGTTTTGTAGGTAAATGTCCCTGAGGAAAGTGGGGAGTCATACTAAAGTATACAAGGCAGAAATGTCATGCTGCTTGAGATTCACTACATGGGATCAGAAAAACACAAACAAACAACCTCAAAAAACACCAATGAGGCAAGGATGGAAAAAAATTAATAACTTAAATCTAGATGATAGGTAGATGGGGATGAGTATCTTCTCCACTTTTAGCATGTTTAAAATGTATCATAATAAAAAATGAAACAGATTACCCGAGCAATTTATTAGCTCTTGCAATGTATTAGCTGTTTCAAATTTCCAACATATAATTCCTAATCTATATAACCCATTTCAAAGTACATACATGTACACATAAATTCATATGATTCTGTATAACATTAAAACCAAAGCCTGACCAATAATTAGCATTTTTAAAAATTATAGATCAATTCCACCTAAGACTATAGTCAAAAATTTTTCTAATGAGTTACTAATAAATCAAATGTTACAGTACATTAAAATATCCAGAGAACCTACCTAAAGAATAAAGATTTCTAACATATACAACTTTATATATATACTAGAGGCCCGGTGCACAAAAATTTGTGCACTCGGGGGCAAGGGGGTCCCTCAGCCTGGCCTGTGCCCTCTCGCAGTCTGGGACCCCTCGGGAGATAACGACCTGCTGGCTTAGGCCTGCTCCCGGGTGGCAGAGGGCAGGCCCAATCCCTAGGTGCAGCCCCTGGTTGGGCTCAGAGCAGGGCTGATTGGGGAGTTGGGGCGCCGCCCCCTGTCACACTCAAGGCAGGGTCGATGGGAAGGTTGTGGAGCAACCCCCTGTCACACACAGAGCAGGGCCCATCAGGGGGGTTGGGGCTCTGTACCCTGTCACGCACAGAGCAGGGCCCATCAGGGGGTTGGGGCGCTGCCCTCTATCACCCACAGAGCAGGGCGGATCAGGGGGTTGGGGCGCCGCCACTCTCACACTCAGGGCAGGGCCGAGGGGGAGGTTATGGCTCTACCCCGTCACACACAGAGCAGGGCCCGTGGGGGGGGGGAGCTCCCCCCTATCAGGCACAGAGCAGGGCAGATAGGGAGGTTGTGGCCCCGCCCCCTGTCACACACAGAGCCGCAGGGCGATCAGGGGGTTTGGGCGCTGCCCCCTGTCATGCTGATTCCAGTGCCGGGAGGCCTCACGGCTCCGCTGATCCCGGTGCCAGGAGGCATATTACCCTTTTACTATATAGGTTAGAGGCCTGGTGCATGGGTGGGGCCGGCTGGTTTGCCCTGAAGGGTGTCCTGGATCAGGGTGGGGGTCCCCACTGGGGTGCCTGGCCAGTCTGGGTGAGGGGCTGAGGGCTGTTTTCAGGCTGGGGGTGACTGAACTCCCAAACACTCCTTTTTTCCTTTTTTTTTTTTTTTTTCAATTCTGGGCCAGCTTTAGCTTGAGGCTTGGCTCCAGCTCTTAGGCCTCCGGCTGAAAGTAGGTTTCTGGCCTTTGCTTACAATGTTGCGAATCTGCTGGCTGAAGTTGGGCGGTATTTGTTACAATGTTTCAAACTGCCAGCTCAGAGGCGGGGAACGTTGGTTTCCTCCGTCACTGAGGCAACCAAGCCTCATGTTAGTTTCAAGCTGCCTGGCTGCCGGCCGCCATCTTGGCTGACAGTTAATTTGCATATCTCGCTGATTAGCCAATGAAAAGGGTATCGGTCGTACGCCAATTACCATGTTTCTCTTTTATTAGATAGGATTTCTAATTTTGTAATATGTACTCATCTAAGCTAAGGAGAAAAAAAAAACCCAAAGGAAATATATCAACATATTAACATGATTATCTCTACAATGGAATTACAATAGTTCCTGCTTATTATTTACTATTTTTTATAATATGCATTTCACTTACATTAAAAAAATAGAAAAGCTATGTGTTTAAAATTTTCAAATTTACTATTAAAATCATTTTCTATATGGAATATAGTGAGTTGCTTATTAGTAGTAATCACCATTATCTTTGTTAAACTTTGTTTTTCCTTTTTAATTCTCACCGGAGTATATGTCTTTATGGATTTTTAGAGGGAGAGAAAGGAAGAGAGAGGGGAAGGGAGAGTGGGGACAGAGGAGAGTGGGGACTCATACTAAAGCATACAAGGGAGGGAGGGAGGGAGGGAGGGAGGGAGGGAGGGAGGGAGAGAAAGAAACATTGACATGAGAGAGAAAATTCGATCAGTCGTCTCCTATATGCGCCCCAAATGAGGATTTACCCACAACTTGGGCATGTGTCATCACCAGGAATCAAACTTGCAACTTTTGGCGCATAGGTCAATGCTCCAACCAAGTGAGCAACCAGGCCATGGCTCTTTGTTAAACTTTGAATTTACCAACATACTAGTAATTCTAGGGCAAATATCTAATAAATGAGACCACATAAATTTAATGGACAAAATAAAACTTCTTGAAATCTGCCAAGATTGAGGCGATTTATAGAAGTAAAACCATAAACAAAGAAATACAATTATATATGTAAATACAAATATGTATATTTTAAAACCGGTAGACAGAAAAGTCAAACATACTTTTGCTAAGTGAAATAATCCTATCTAATATAAGAGAATCATGGTAATTAGCCGTACGACCGCTACCCCTTCCCATTGGCTAATCAGGGGGATATGCAAATTAACTGCCAGCCAAGATGGCAGTTAACCACCAACAAAGATGGCGGTTAATTTGCATACCGCCATGGCGGGTAGCCGCAATGCTGGGAGGTGAAAGGGGAAGGACTGAAGAATGGTGATTGGCAACCCAGGCAGCAGGCAAGAGCTGGGGGGTGGGCAAAGGCCGCCTTCAGCTGGTGATCGCCATCGGAAAGCCGGTTGGGGTTGCCGGCTGGCCTGCGCCCAGCTATCGCCACAGCGATTGGAGGGTGGGAGGGCCGGGGCACAGGCCAGGCCGCAACACCGGACTCCCGGGGCTGGTGATCAGAGGGCGGGAGAGCTGGGGCACAGGTCAGGCCGCAACCCCTGACGCCCTGGGGGCCAGGGTTGCCGGCTGGCCTGCGCCCAGCGATTGCCATGGTGATCGGAGGGCGGGAGGCCCTGCACCCTGAGATAGGAGTGCAGGAGGGCCAGGGCGCAGGCCAGGCCACAACCCCGGATGCTGTTGCTGGCTGGCCTGCGGCCCGAGATCACCATGGTGATCGGAGGGCGGGAGGGCCCAGGAGCAGGCCAGGCAGCAACCCCGGATGCCCAGGGGGCCAGGGTTGCTGGCTGGCCTGCGCCCAGCGATCGCCATGGCGATTGGAGGGCGGGAGGGCCTGCTCCCCACGATAGGAGTGCAGGGAGGGCCGGGGCGCAGGCCAGGCCGTAACACCAGACTCCCGGGGCTGGCGGCTGGCCTGTGGCCCCAAGATTGCCATGGTGATTAGAGGGCGGGAGGGCCCAGGAGCAGGCCAGGCAGCAACCCCAGTCCCCCAGGGGCGGGGTTGCCCGCTGGCCTGCGCCCAGCAATCGCCATGGCGATCGGAGTGCGGGAGGGCCGGGGTGCAGGCCAGGCCACAACCCAGGATGCCCTGGGGGCCAGTGTTGCCAGCTGGCCTGCGCCCAGAGACGGAGGGCGGGATGGCCCAGGAGCAGGCCAGGTGGTAACCCCGACCCCCCTGAAGCCGCCTGCCCGCGCCCATGTGCAGCCACAAAAGCCGACAGCCCAAGCCCGTGTGCAGCCTCTGAAGCCGCCTGCCCACAGCACGTGCAGCCACAGAAGCCGCCTGCTCATGCCTGTGTACAGCCACAAAAGCCACCTGCTGCCACCTGTGACCTGATCTGTCCCGGGTTGCAGGCCCGCGCCCGTGTGCGGCTGCAGAAGCCACCAGCCCGTGCCTGTGTGCAGCCGCAGAAGCTGCTTGCCTGCCGCATCCCACTATGATCCACTGAGGTATGAGGCCAGAGAGCAAGGAGAACTTCCACCCCTGAGTCAAAGTGGGGAGCGGAGGACACGGCCTCCCCTCCTAAAGTCGCCAAAGGACAGGACCTAACCTAAGCCACATCCTCTGAGACAGCTGGGCAGGCACCACTGACCCTCTCTGCAGGCCGGGGTCCCCCTCCCCCTTCCCCTGTCCCTGCACAGCTCCCATAGCTCCCTACTGGCTGAGTCAGGCTCAACAGGTTTGCAGCCACAGGGGTGATTTAGCAGCTAATGAAAAATGCGAGAACGAACAAATGAAGAAGCTACTGCAGTGGGGAAAAGACGTTCATCAAATTCGTTGTCTCTGAGAAACTGAGGCAGCCAGCACAGGCCCCTGCACAGGATGAGACTTCTGCTTCTAAAGAAACGTCCTGGGGTTAGAGGTGAAGGGGTGCTGCCTTTCCCATCTCGGAGCTCTAGGAGGAGTCTGTGCTCCCCCTCCTGGTATTCTTAACACCCAGAGACCCCTCCCCAGTCCAGGCAGGAATGTTCCACGCTGATCGCCTCCAGAAAGCAGAGAACAAAGAGGCACTTCTTGACTTCAAGCCTCTAAACCAGTGGTTCTCAACCTTGGCTGCACATTAGAATCACCTGGGAATCTTTTCAAAATCCTGATTTCTGGGCCTCATCCTCCGGAAATTCTGTTTCTTTGTTACTAATGTTGTGGCTCTACCCCATAACAAAGAAACAGAATTTCCAGAGGATGAGGCCCAGAAATCAGGATTTTAAAAAGATTCCCAGGTGATTCTAATGTGCAGCCAAGGTTGAGAACCACTGCTCTAAATAGACTTGACCACTGTGGGCAAAGACCTGCAGCTGAGAGGGGGCAGGTTCTGGGTGTCGAGGTCCAGAGCTCGGAGGACCTCCTGGGGGAGCAGTGGATCTGGAAGCCTGTGTGCTGGGTCAGAGACATGCCTGCCTCCCACCCTCCCCTGCCCTGCACATAGATGTGCCTGGACTGGGGTGAGGAGGAGAAGGAGAACTAGAGGGAAGGAACACTGAGTGTTTGTTGGCGGCCATGTAAAAAGGACTGTGACCCTCCCCTCCCACTGAGTCACTCCCTAAGGCAGCAGGAGACGGAGGGTCTGAGAGCAGCCACACAGCTCTGTGGCTGTGACCAAGGCACCAAGATGGTGTCCATGCAACGGGGCTGAGGAGGCGTCAGAGGACCTCACCCCAGAAAACCCAATAGCTCTTTGTGTGAGAGAGAGAAGGTGGCAGGGAGGGAGGGAGAGAGCAAATTGGACTCAAGAGGCCTCAAGGCCCAGATGAGGAGAATATACCAGGGATAAGCATGGACTTGAGCTCTGAGGTAAGGGTCAAGGGCAGCTGGGTGGGGGCCAGCCCAGACAGAAGACTGAGGTCCAGATGTTCTTGACCCTGCTCGGTTCTTTGGCACCTCTTCCTGAGTTATAAACTGTCTGACATGGAAGTACAACTCCAGAGAAGGGGGTGGGGAACCTAAGTTAAATAATATTTTGTTTTTGTTTTTTCACTTGGCAGAATGGGGACTGAAGTTGAAGTTAGGTTTGGTTACTAAACAATAAAGAAAGCAACATTTCTTGCACACCCGACTGTGTGGTCTGAGTTTGCTGCTGCCTATAAACCGAGAAAAAGTTGTAAAATGAAGTACTAATCTCTAGGGTTTAGGTCAGACCGAGGAGTAGTGCCACTCAGCCAGAAGCTGGCTCATGGCTGGCCAGTGCAGTGATGGTGGCAGGAGCTTCTCCCACCTCCGTGGCAGCACTAAGAATGTCCAACTAACAGTTTAGGCCCGACCCCTGGGGGCCTAAGCCTTTAGTCGGACATCCCCCGAGGGCTCCCTGGCTGCCAGAAGGATGTCTGACTGCAAGCTTAAGCTTAGGCCCAGGGGAGTGGGCCTAAGTCAACAGGTGGATATCCCCCAAGGGGTCCTGGACTACAAATGGGCGCAGGCCGGGCTGAGGGATGCACCTCCCCCCCCAGTGCACAAATTGTGTGCACCGGGCCTCTAGTTATAATTATAATAACCTATGAGAATGGCTAATCATATATGCAAATTATCATTTGTATAGGTACTAGGCATAGTAATAACTTAATTCTATTTGTTAACACTAAACTGTTCATATATGCTCAGGTTTCTATTGTGGACATAACATTGACAACTTAGAATATCAATAAGGTCAAAGAAAGAAAAACACACTCATCAAAAACTAGGGGGCACAGCCCAGCTGGTGTGGCTCAGTGGTTGAGTGTGTGAACCAGGAGCTCAAAGTTGAATTCCACTTAGGGCACATGCCTGGGTTGTGGGCTTGGTCCCCAGTAAAAAGCGTGTAGGAAGCAGCCAATCAATGATTCTCTCTCATTAATGATGTTTCTATCTCTCTCTCTCTCCTTTCCTCTATGAATTCATAAAAATATATTTTAAAAAAATAGGGGGCACAGAATATTTATTAAAGAAGCCTATCTAACTTCTCTGTTCCATCCTGGGCATTTGTATTTTATCCCATCAAAAACCTCATTTCTACCTGCAAGGAAAGAGCTGTACCAGATGCACATTTCACTTGTCAGAAGTCAACTAAGCATGTTTGGCCCAGGAAGAAGGGGCTTTAAAAACAATAAAAGAATTTCTGTACTTTAAGAATACAAATTAATTTTAAGATTTAGTCTTTCTGAAATGAAGGTGTGGCACCTTGTCTAGTCAGTATTTAGCTATGTAGGTATCAGGCTATAAGGGTCTTTGTTTTTTAAAAGAATTGGGCTAACATTTATTAATATATTTTACTTTTCACTAAATAAATAATAATTTGATTTCTATTAAAGACAGTTTTAGAGGGGAAAACCTATCTAATATCCTTCCCCGAAATGTCTAAAACTATGTTATTTCTATTTAATACAATTTTCATTACATATACAGATGAGGATATGCAAGGTGAACAGTTAAATATTGTGTATGGTACTGTTGGGATGATGGCTATAAAGGATATATTACTATCAGTCTTTTCAAAACCAAACATACAATGGGTCACATTTATAGAATTAGTCACATGTGTAAGATAGTGATGGCTAAGGATTTTTAAAACTCTAGAATTTAACCAATTGGAATTTAATTTCTTATCGACCCTGGACACTGGGCATTGTGGAGAAGCAAAGTGGTCTTCTATTTCACACATGTACCATGGGTCTACAAATCCTCAGAGACAAATATTTAAAGTATCAAGCCTTCAAAGAGATTCCAGCCTAGTCTGCAACAAATATTTATGGCACATTTTATATCTCAACTTTTATAAACACAGACAGATTGTCACACCCTGTAAACACTCTGCAAACATAGTGTCAGGTTTCTGTTGTGGAAGCCACAGCAGATGGCTCTCAGGGTCACCTTACCTGCAAGAGCATCTTGGGCTTCAAAGAAAGTACTAAGACCCCCTTTCACACAAGCCAGGCTGCCCTCACTCTTCTTGTTAGCCTGTCTCTTCAGGTTGGTGACTGCCATTTTGAGCTGCTCAAAACTGAAATGAAATAAAGAAACGAAAAGTTTAACACTCCTAACAAGCAAAAAAGAAATAAGATAATGCATTAAGTATAAAATACTAAAGCCTACATTAAGATACAGACTAATATGTTACCAGATGAAAACAAAGGCTTTCAAATTCTTACCTAGAGCTAAAAATTTTAATTGTGAATGCCAAAA
This sequence comes from Myotis daubentonii, assembly GCF_963259705.1. NCBI lineage: Eukaryota > Metazoa > Chordata > Mammalia > Chiroptera > Vespertilionidae > Myotis > Myotis daubentonii. The sequence goes on from NC_081842.1 coordinate 122,386,363, forward strand.
TTACAGCAGCTAGAAAAAAATATTAGTAACACTCAAGTGGTCAATCCAAATATATGACTAGAGGCCTGGTGCATGAAATCCGTGCACAGGGAAGGGGGATTCCCTCAGCCCACCCTGCACCCTCTCCAATCTGGGACCCCTCAGGGGATGTCTGACGGCAGTTGGACATCCCTCTCACAATACAGTACCACTGGCTCCTAACTGCTCACCTGCCTGCCTGCCTGATGGCCCCTAACTGCCCCCCCCCCCCCCCGCCCACCGGCCTGGTCGCCCCTTACTGCCCCCCCTTCTGACCTGGTCATCCCCAACTCCCCCCCTGCTGCCAGCCTGGTTGCCCCAACTGTCCCCCCTGCCGTCCTGGTCGCCCCACGCAGCCTGCTATTCAGTCGTTTGGTCATGCCTCACTAACCCCCCTGCTGGCCTGGTCATCCCACGCAGCCTGCTGTTCGGTCGTCTGTCCAGTTATTTCGGTCATGACGACCCCTGGCTTTTTATATATTAGGATCCTTATGATGGAAAAATACATGCAGGTATTTTTATGACCAATATACTAGTATGTCATATATACATATGCCTGATGAAAGGTTCTGAATATCATTTCCCTGATGTTAAAGCCTAGATCCGTGGTCGGCAAACTGCGGCTCCCGAGCCACATGCAGCTCTTTCACTCCTTGAGTGTGGCTCTTCCTAAGCCTTAGGAGTACCCTAATTAAGTTAATAACAATGTACCTACCTATATAGTTTAAGTTTAAAATTTTGGCTCTCAAAAGAAATTTCAATCATTGTACTGTTGATATTTGGCTCTGTTGACTAATGAGTTTGCCGACCACTGGCCTAGATCATGCAGTGGTTGGAAGCCTTCTAAAGCAGGATCTTCTCTGTAAGTTCACTTCTTTTTCTTTTTTGTTTTTTCTGTTTGTTTGTTTTTGTCTTTGGAAATCTTTGCATTTTAAAGACTGAAAATATCATCAGACAAGTTCACTTCTTTTAGTGATTTTTTCTCTGGTTTTTTTTTTAGAGAGAGAGAGAGAGCAAGTGAGATGGATAAAGAGATAGAAACATCAATGAGAGAGCTACATCATCCATTGGCTGCCTCCTGCATGACCTCTGCATGCCTCTTACTGGAAATCGAGCCCACAGACTAGGCACATGGCCTAACCAGGAATCGAACTGACGACCTCTTGGATCATGGGTCAACATTCAACCACTGAGCCACACAAGCCAGGTTGTATGTTCATTTCTGTATTCCGGACACAAACTGAGCACACCATTGTCCTTACCATCAACAGTCAATCCTGTCATTAGCAGTGGAATCACAGAAAAAAAAACTGGGGAAGGTTTTCAATACACAATCTAAATAACTAAAAAGACCACAATATTTTATATCTCAAGCAGAGAAAAAAATAGGTAGCCCTCAGTATTTCAGAAGTTTTATTTCTACCTGGGCTAAGAAATTAGGCTATAAAACTTTGAATATATTGAGTGCCATGATAGCCCTACACAGAAAAGAGGTCAATTCTGACTTATAGTAACAGAAAAAGCACATCCATAATGTAAAATCAGAACCACCTATACTAATAATAGAGGGATATGCAAATTATCCATGATGCCATCACATCATGAACAGTCAGCAGGGTGGGTGGGGCTGTGGGGCCTTGTGTGATTTTGTCCCACCTGGGCAGACTCCCCCATGGCCCTGCAGCCATATCCTGATGCGGACCCGGGGTTTACTAAACTTTACTCCCCACACCCCCACCCCCTGCCCCAGGATCGTGCTGCCCGCAGCAGGGTGCCCCGGCAGCCTTCTGACAGGCTAGCAGCCTGGGAGAGCCAAGTGGGGCGGGGGTGGCAGGGAGCCACAGATGGGTGGGGAGGCCGGAGCCAAGTTCCCAGGGGTCTGAGGACAGCGGCTGACAGGAGCTTGGACCATAAAGAAGGAAGAGGAAGCAACCATGGGGAGCTCTTCCAATCCTCCTGCACGGACACCCTACTCCAGCTCCCACATCCCCGGGGAGTTGGGGAGGCTGACCCAACAGGGAGAAGACCCAGCCTCAGGGGTAGCCACAGCCCACACCTCTGACTCCCGATCTCTTCCCTCGTCACCCCCACCAGGGGCGACCACAACAATAGCATGCTAGCGACGACCTATCAGCACCCCCGAGGCCACATACAATTTAAAGAATGGTGCCAAGCGGGGAGGTTTGACAGTTACTCCCCCTTTGGCCTCACTGCCCCACTAGCGCCCCGCTACAACCCCCCGGCCAGTGCTTCCAGGGATGAACACCACTACAGGGCTACTGGCAAGAGCATGCCCCTCCGAGGCCTGTGGAACCCTCTCCAAAGCTTTGATAGCTACAATCCCAGGAAACAATCATGCCCTCCTCCCCTAATCAGTACCTGCTTCCTGTGAGGGTACCCGTGGGCTTAAAAATAACAATCCCTTCCCATTTAGACATCACTTACTTGATGAAACATTTCTAAGTTTATTAGCTCAGAACCTCCTCATGACAACCCAGTGAGGTAGGCGGAGAAGAGATTACAATTAAAATGGTATATGCATATGTATTCAGAAATGAAGCTCAGACAGGAAAAGTGTCAAGCCCAGTGGTTCCCAAGTTGCAGCACACGCCCCACAGGGGGGCAATTTGATTTTAAGTGGGGTCAATTTGAGGATGAGTTAACAGTGAACTTTTTGCATTTCCTATGGTGCTAGGGGGCCTCATCTACAGTGTATCCTATATAATAAAAGGCTAATATGCAAATGACCGAATGGTGGAATGACCGGTCACTATGATGCGCACTGACCACCAGGGGACAGACACTCAATGCAGGAGCTGCCCCCTGGTGGTCAGTGTGCTCCCACAGGGGGGCTGCCACTCAGCCAGAAGTCGTGTTCATAGCTGGCAAGCACAGTGGCAGTGGTGGGAACCTCTCCCGCTTCTGTGGCAATGCTAAGGATGTCCGATTGATGACTTAGTGGGCCTAAGCCAGTGATGGTGAACCTATGACACGCGTGTCAGAGGTTACACGCAAACTAATTTTTTTGGTTGATTTTTCTTTGTTAAATGGCATTCAAATATATAAAATAAATATCAAAAATATAAGTCGTTGTTTTACTATGGTTGCAAATATCAAAAAATTTCTATATGTGACACGGCACCAGAGTTAGGTTAGGGTTTTTCAAAATGCTGACACACTGAGCTCAAAAGGTTTGCCATCACTGGCCTAAGCAATCAGTCAGACATACCCGCAAGGCTCCTGGACTGCGAGAGGGCGCAGGCCAGGTTGAGAGAACCCGCCCCCCCGCCCCCCAAAGTGCACTAATTTCGGGCACCGGGCCTCTAGTCTCCTATAATGAAAGATTTCAGACATTTGCTTTAAAAATTTATCAGGCCAAATTTATCCTATGTATATACCAACTTTTCCTCATGTTTTCTACTAATGGTTTTCCTAATATAGATGAAGGATTTCTCCTAAGTTATATTTTAACAAGTTGAATTTTCAAGAATATAAATTTTACGCAATAAAACATTCATTAAAGCATTTTTATTAAATATAATTGTTTTAAAACAATCCGCAAAAAAAGTTAAAAATCTGATCTTGTAGAGAAAATGGGTAAAATGTAATTAGCAAACAAAAAGGAACACTTTAATCTAGATATATGACCTTGTCTATTTTTTTGCCTAGTTTTACACCAAGTCTTTGCAAAATGATAAACCAAGTCATCTTCCTTTGCTCTGTGATCTGGGAAGAAGGTGTGTTTCCTACATTACACCAAGACTTGAAAATTTTGTTGAGTTGGGAAAAGTAACATTCAGACACATAAGTTTTATTACATAGCTAAGACTCAGCAAAGTTTTAATGGGTTGCACGAATAATGAAACTGATAGAAGCAACACGATAGTAAGGAATAAGGACCCTCTAATTAATAATCCCATTTTATAAATAAGAAAATAGGTACCCTGAGAGGTCCACAAGCTCATCCAAAGTTAAAGGGCTCTGAGAGAACTAGACCTAAAACCCACATCACTGAATATCCCTCTTTACTGCATCTGAGTGAACAACTCACAATCAACAGTTCCACATCACTAACCTGGTGGTTGAGTGGTTCTCTATCAGATACCAGGCAGCTGAAAAATTCTCACTTGTAAAATCAGCACTCATTCCAGGAAACAGCATTTCCAATTCCTTCTGGGGAAATTTACTTCTGTGGGAGAAAAAAAACGTTACAATATAGTTCAAGTTCTATTACAAAGATGTAACAGATATCCAGGAGTACCTAGTATAACAAACATGAATACAAACCATTATAATTATTCATTTACATAATGAAGCCTATATTTTTATGTATATAGAAATATATTTCCTACACCTCAGCTGATTTCTTATATATCAATTAGAGGGACGGTGCACGAAATTTGTGCATGGGTCAAGTCCCTAGGCCTGGCTGGCGATCGAAGCGCAAGCGTCTGGCGTGGAAGGGCAGGTCCCAGCTGAACTCTGGGCCCTGGGAAGCACCTGGGGGCCTGGGCCCCCACCTGCTCCACTCCACCTGAGACCCCATGTGGAGATGTGGTGAGTGCAGCCAGATGCCGCGGGCCAGGGTGCAGCATGGGCCTTTCAGCCACCCAGCAGTGCCACATGGAAGCCGGGTGGGCAGTGTGCTCTCTCCAGACTGGCCTCACAGACTAGCTCCTGAGCAAACCCATGGGGAGCCCGACTGTCCCCTGCGGTTCTGGCAGCTGGGCCCAGGTCACCCAAAAGAGGCCGGGCAGATGTGGAGCAGGTCCCCTGAGCACGGCGGCTTCCCCAGTGCGCGAGCACTGGCATCTCAGGGGAGGGTAGCAGGGGGAGTGAGAGCAAGCTCGGCAGACACCCCGCATTCTCACAGCACCTCCATCCCCAGCACCCCCACCCCCAGGTAGCTGGTGAGAGGTTGCAGGCCCCCACCCGAGCGCCACAGGAGGCTGGTTGCTGCCACCACCCCCAGCTTCCCATCCCAGCTAGGGCCTGGCCCCAGTTGGGTGATCAGGGCCTGCTGGTTACTGGTCACAGTCTGCGGGGCGATCAGTTGCCCCCCCCTCCACACCTCCTCACGACCAGCTCACTCAGTGCTTGGGAGACAGGCAGCAGCCCCGCCCCCCCACCGCCGTCACTGGTAGCTATATGCAGGGTGATCGATCTTGGCCTAGACCACTGCCTGGGTCCCTCTGCACCTGGGAGCCAGGCAGTGGCCCCACCCCCAACTGCTGGTCGCCATCTGCAGGGTGATTGGACTCCTGCTCGCACCTGCCTTGGCCTGGCACTGCCCGCTCACCTGCTCCATCATCCCACCACAATCCCACTCTCTTTGGGGCCCACTGGGGCCAGTAGCACCTCCACTGCTGCCCACTAACAGCACCACGTCACTGATGCCCACCATGTTCTGGGCTGCCCCTGGTGGTCAGCGCACGTCATAGTGAGCGGTCGAACTCCCAGTAAAGGGGACAATTTGCATATTAGACTTTTATTATATAGGATTCTCAATATATTTAATAGGAAATTAATTGAAATGTAGAAATTCCATTAGCACTATAAAATTAAATGTAAGATAATATAAGCACTAAGTTGATACTTTATAAAATCTATCCAGAGCCAGTGAGTGAGCACAGGCCTATTTGGTAGCAGTAGGGGAGCAATGCCTAAATCAAAGGAACTTGTTTCTTCAGGCTCTACTGGCAGTGATTCTGAGAATGAAGTTGACAAAAAGTGAAATAGGAAAAAACAAGTTACTTCAGAAAAAACTGTAAAGAAACAAAAGGCTGGTGAAACTTCAAGAGCCCTGCCATCTTCCAAGCAGAACTGCAGCAGCAGAGATAACATGTTTCAGATTGGGAAGATGTGGTATGTCAGCATTCGGGACTTTCAAAGAAAAGTCCTAATTGATACCAGAGAATATTGGATGGATCCAGAGGTGAAATGAAATCAGGAAGAAAAGGTATTTATTTAAATCCTACCAGCTGAAGGAACAGATTTCTGATATTGATGATGCAATAAGAAAACTGTGACTCAGAGCCATATAAAACCTGTACTGTTCCAGTTGTTTTAATATGTCATTTTACATTGGCTTTTGTTTTTTAAATGTTGTTTCCCCAGCTATTGTATATTTGGATTGCAGAACAATTGGTCAGAATATTTGTTTTAATGTGCATTATTTAAAATGTTCTCAGAGCTGAAACCGGTTTGGCTCAGTGGATAGAGCATCGGCCTGTAGACTGAAAGGTCCCAGGTTCGATTCCGGTCAAGGGCATGTACCTGGGTTGCGGGCACATCCCCAGTGGGAGATGTGCAGGAGGCGGCTGATCAATGTTTCTCTCTCATCGATGTTTCTAACTCTCTATCTCTTTCCCTTCCTCTCTGTAAAAAATCGATAAAATATATTTTTTAAAAAACGTTCTCAGTGAAGCTAATTGTCAACTTTATTCAGGGGAATTGCTTTGGGCCCATCATCTAGTGTAAAATCAAATCAAATAATACAATCTTTACTGTTGTAGCCTCCTTTGATCAAAAGAATTGGTACTATTTAAGGCCAAAAGTTAACAGTTTATAGACCTTTTAATTTAAACTTGGCTTTTACATTCAAAAGGATTAATACTGTGTTGAATTTATAAACTTGACCTATGAAATTTATAGTTGGTCTGTTTGCTTCTAAACAAACTAGAGGTGCGGTGCACAACAATTTGTGCACTCAGGGACGGGGGAGGGGGGAATCTCTCAGCCTGGCCTGTGCCCTCTTGCAGTCTGGGACCCATCGGGGGATGTCCGGCTTGTTTCATTCCCACCTCCCTCCGCCCCCCGGCCCGGGATGTTTCGTTCCCGCCTCCCTTCGCCGCCCAGCTTGTTTTGCTCCCGCCTCCACCACCCGACTTATTTTCGGCCGCCTGGCTTGCTTCGCTCCCAGCCAGTATATGCAAATTAACCGCCATATTTGTTGGCAGTTAATTTGCATATCATGCTGATAAGCCAATGGGAGGTGTAGCGAAGGTATGGGCAATTACCATTTTTGGCTATTATTAGATAGGATGTCTAGGCTTTGATTTCCACCTCAGTGATACTTTAACTTTCCCCTTTTTAACTTGACCTTATTTTCCCTTAATAACTTGTCATGTTCTGTTTTCATTTTACTTTTTGCTCTTTTTCTTAAATATATTATGCTAATCTGGAAAACCAGTGAATCTGTCCAAATGTTAGTTATCTTAATAAGGCACTTGTAACTAAAATATTATATGAGAACTACAATCACTAATTCAACTGTATTAAATATTAGGAAATATCCTATCTAATAAAAGAGAAAAATGGTAATTGGCGTACGACGATACCCTTTTCATTGGCTAATCAGGGCTATATGCAAATTAACTGCCAACTATGATTGGCAGTTAACTGCCAACTATGATTGGCAGTTAACTGCCAACTAAGATTGGCAGTTAACTGCCAACAAGATGGCGGCTAATTTGCATACGTAGGCACAATGCAGGGAGGCGAAAGGGAAAGCAGGAAGAAGCCCCCTGCCACTGACAGTGATCGGAAACCCAGGGGGGAGCTAAGAGCTGGGGGGCAGGGCAAAGGCGGCCCTGGGGCCGCCTTTGCCCTGCCCCCCAGCCATGATGGGAGAATCAGGCGCCTTTGCCGCCCTGGTCAGTGATAGCAGGAAGTAGGGGTGGAGCCAGCGATGGGAGCTGGGCACGGTCGAAGCTGGCAGTCCCGGGAGCTAGGGGTCCCTTGCCTGGGCCTAAAGTGGAGCCCACGATCGCGGGGCTGCTGCAGCTGCGGATCCCCGCTGCCCGGGCCGGACGCCTCTGCTGGAGGCCTCAGGCCTGGTCAAGGGGCCGATCCGGTGATTGGTGATCGGAGAGTGATGAGGGTCAACTCCTCTGGCCGAGGCATCAGGCCTGGGTGGGGGGCGGAGCCGGGGATTGGGGGGATATGATGGTCCCCTTGCCCAGGCCTGAAGCCTGGGTCAGAGGCGTCAGGCTTGGCCGGGGGGTGGAGCAAGCGATCAGAGGGAGATGGGGGTCCCCTGCCCAGGCATGATTCCTGGGCCAGAGTCCTCAGGCCTGGGCGGGGGCCAGAGCCAGTGATCGGGGGGAGATGGGGGTCCCCTGTCCAAGCCTGACACCTCTGGCGGAGGCGTCAGGCCTGGGCAAGGGGCCGATCCTGCGATTGGAGGGTGATGGGGGTCAGCGCCTGAGGGTTCCCAGTATGTGAGAGGGGGCAGGCTGGGCTGAGGGACACTCCCCTCCACACACACACACACACACACACACACACACACACCCAGTGCACGAATTTCGTGCACCGGGCCCCTAGTAGTTTGATAAACAACATGCATGGCTTGTATGAAAACTCTGAGCAAGTAAGCGTTATGTCATGACCTGTAGCATTCTGTGTAGTAGTTATCTTATTGCTTAGTCTGCAGAAAATAATGACTTTGATGTCTGATTTGCTTTCATTTATTAAACATGTTCACCATAGGATGATGTCTATAAAATCAGATATTCTTAAGTTAGACTAGGATTTAATAAAAATTGTGAAAGCTTAAAAACAAACAAATAAAAACAAAATCTATACAAATATGAAATCAGTCCTTAATGGGTAAAAATAAAAATCTGGACACAATGAAATTTAGTAACATTAAATCAGTTTGTTAAAAATTTCTTAAAGACATATGAAAGCTGTTTTAAGGCATACCAGGTCTACATCTGAAATAATTTTAAGCAAAGCTTATGATAATGCAGCTCACTTTCCTCCCTACATTTTTTTTTTTAAATCCTCACCTGAGGACTTGTTTTTTTTATTGATTCCAGAGAGGAAGGGAGGGGAAAGAAAAACATGATGTGAGAGACACATCAATCCATTGCTTCCCCTATGCACCTGAACCAGGGATGGGACCCACAACCTAAGTATGTGCCCTGACCAGGATTGAACCTGCCACCTTTTGGTGTATGGGAAGACGCTCCAACCAACTGAGCAACACTGGCCAGGGCTCCTATATATATATATATTTAAATATATTTTATTGATTTTTTTTACAGAGAGGAAGGGAGAGGGATAGAGAGTTAGAAACATTGATCAGCTGCCTCCTGCACAATCCCCACTGGGTATGTGCCCGCAACCCAGGCACATGCCCTTGACCGGAATCGAACCTGGGACACTTGAGTCCGCAGGCTGACGTCTATCCACTGAGCCAAACCAGTTAGGGCCATATATTTTTTATGTCAAATTCCATATAAATTCATTTATTTATTAGTTCAAATACTAATTAAATATTAATTTAAGTCAGACTGGACAGATACATGCAAAAAAATGAAACTAGACCACCAACTTACACCATACACACAAAAAAACTCAAAATGGATAAAGGACTTAAACATAAGATGGGAAACCATAAAAATCTTAGAAGAATCCATAGGCAGCAAAATATCAGACATATGTCCTAGCAATATCTTTACCAATACAGCTCTTAGGACAATGGAAACTAAGGAGAAAATAAACAAATGGAATTACATTAAAATAAAAAGCTTTGGCACAGCAAAAGAAACTATCAAGAAAACAACAAAAAGCCCACTGCATGGGAGAACATATTTGCCAATGTTATCTCGGATAAGGGTTTAATGTACAGGGAACTCATACGACTTAACAAAAGGAAGATAAACAATCCAATACAAAAATAGGCAAAGGACCTAAATAAACACTTTTCAAAAGTATACATACAGCCCAGCCAACATGACTCAGTGATTGAGCATCAACCTATGAACTAGGAGTTCACGGTTCAAGGCACATGCCTGGGTTGTGGACTCTATCCCCAGTGTGGGAGATGCAGGAGGCAGACAACCAATGATTCTCTCTTACCATTGATGTGTCTATCACTCTCACCCTCTCCCTAACTCTCTGAAATCAATATATATAAAAGGATAATATGCATACAAATTGTCCCCGTGGGAGGTTGACCGGGAGACCAGGAGTTCGATCGCTCGCTATGACATGCGCTGACCACCAGTTGGAAGGCCCTGATCGGCTCTGATTGCCAGCCAGGCCTAGGGACCCTACCCATGCATGAATTTTGTGCACCAGGCATCCAGTATCCTATGCAGACATTCCTCAGGTTATGTCAGACTCAACGTATGTCGTTTCATGCTTACATCACCATATCACATTTATAAAAAAAAAAAAAGTTCTGTCATTTCAACGTATGTACATATGTGCTTTATTTTTTTATTATTTATTTACCACAAGTAAAGGTCATAAATTATTATCTTTCTTTTAAATTTATTTTTATTGTTTCACTTCATTACTGCTGTGTATGTGCTCCATGTGAATGATGTAGGTGCTTTTGTAGATGGGTTCCTACAAAATCGCGTTACATCACGCTATAGGAACGGATCTCTGATGTAATCTGAGGACTTTCTGTATAATAAAAGGCTAATATGCAAACTGACCAAACGGCAGAACCACTGTTCGCTATAATGCGCACTGACCACCAGGAGGCAGACACTCAATGCAAGAGCTGCCCTCTGGTGGTCAGTGCGCTCCCACAGGGGGAACCCCGCTCCACCAGAAGCTGGGGCTCACGGCTGGCGAGTGCAGTGGTGGTGGCGGGAGCCTCTCTCTCCTCCATGGCAGCATTAAGGATGTCCGACTGCTGACCTAGTCCCACTCCCTGCGGGCTCCTAGACTGTGAAAGGGTGCAGGATGGGCTGAGGGACCACTGGAGTGCACAAATTCCGTGCACAAATTCCGTGCACAGGCCTCTAGTCTATACTAATAAAATGGTAATATGCTAATTAGACCGGACATCTTCTAATTAGATCCTGCCTGACAAAGCCACGGTGGAGGGGGCTGAGGCAGAGGTGGTTAGGGACGATCAGGCTGGCATGGGGGAGCAGTTAGGGGATGATCAGGCCGGCGGGGGAGGGCAGTTAGGGGGCAATCAGGCCAGCATTGGAGGGCAGTTAGGGGGCGATCAGGACAGCTGGGGAAAGCAGCTAGGGGACGATCAGGCTGACCAGAGAGCAGTTAGGGGGTGATCAGGTCAGCAGGCAAAGGTGGTTAGGAGCAATCAGGCCAGCAGGGGAGCAGTTAGGGTCATCAGGCCAGCAGGCAGAGGTGGTTAGGGGAGATCAGGCAGGCAGGCAAGTGATTAGGAGCCAGCGGTCCCAGACTGTGAGAGGGATGTCCAATTGCCGGCAGTCAGGATATCCCCTGAGGGATCCTGCATTGGAGAGGGTGCAGGCCAGGCTTAGGGACACTCCCCCCTCCATGCATGAATTTCATGCACCGGGCCTCTAGTATATGCATAAAAAGAAAGTAGACATACAGAAGGCCAAGAGACATGTGAAAACATGCTCAAAGTCACTAATCATCTGAGAGATACAAATCAAAACGACAATGTGGTACCATCCCACACCTGTAAGAATAGATAACATCAACAAATCCACAAATGACAAGTGCTGGAGAGGATGTAGAGAAAAAGGATCCCTCGTACACTGTTAGTGGGAATGCAGACTGGTGCAGCCACTGTGGAAAACAGTATGGAGTTTCCTCAAATAATTAAAAATGGAACACCCATTTTACCCAGTAATCCCACTTCTAGTAATATATCCCAAGAAATCAGAAACACCAATCAGAAAGAATATATGCACCCCTATGATCACAGCAGCACAATTTACAATAGCTAAGATTTAGAAACAGCCTAAGTGCCCATCAGCAGAGGAGTGGATTAGAAAACTTGGTACATCTATACAATGGAATACTATGCTGCTGTGAAAAAGAAGTAACTCTTACCATTTGCAACAGCATGGATGGACCTGGAGAGCATTATGCTAAGTGAAATAAGCCAGTCAGAGAAAGATAAAAATCACCTGATCTCGCTCATTTATGGTATATAATGGAAAACATAAACTGGTGAACAAAAATAGAGCTAGAGGAAAAAAATATTTTAGAATACAATAGAAGTAATCCTGTTATCTGAAGATTTTTAATATTTCCTACAACTTTTGTGATATTATACTATGTAAGTACAGTTTTGGTAATACTATTTAAAGTCTTTTTTTGAGATATTAATGTTTATTACATGTAATATTATAATATTTAAAATCATTAAAAAATAATCCTATATAATAAAAGTCCAGTGACCAAATGGTGGAAAGACCACAACCACTGGTTGACCAGTTGCTATTACGCACACTGACCATGAGGCGGCAGATGCTCAAAGTAGGAGCTTCCCCCTGGTGGTCAGTGCACTCCCACAGTGGGTGCACCACTTGGCTGACCAGGATGAGTGGTGCTCCCACAGTGGGAGCAGCAGCTCAGAGGGCGGGTCCACAGCCGCTTGGCTGACCAGGATGAGCAGCGCTCCCACAGCAGGTTGATCCCTGGAGGCCACACTGCCCACTAGTGCACGAATCCCCTGCACTGGGCCTCTAGTAATAATTAAAAAGAAATAAATGTACCACAGCTTTTTTTATTCACTCATCTATTGATGGGCACTTGGGCTGTTTCCAGATCTTGGCTATTGTAAATAACATTGCAATGAACATAGGGGTGCATATATTCTTTCTGATTGATATTTCGGGATTCTTAGGGTATACTCCCAAAAGTGGGATGTGTGAGTCACACGCCAGTTGCATTTCTCATTTTTTTTTTTTTTTTTTTTTTAGGAAACTTCATACTCTTTTCCACAGTGGCTGCACCAGTCTGCATTCCCACCAAGAGTACAACTAGGGTTTGCTTTTCTGCACAATCTCACCTGCACATGTTGTTTGCTGATTTGTTGATGTTATCCATTCTGTGAGGTATGAGGTAATACCTCACTGTAAATTTAATTTTCATCTTTCTGGTGATTAGTGACTTTAAGAATATATTCATATGTCTATTGGCCATTTGTACGACCTCTTAGAGAAGTGCCTATTCAGGTCCTTGGCCACTTTTTGATTGGACTATTTGTCTTCCTGGTGTTGAGTTGTATAAGCTATTTTTATATTTTGGAAATTAATCCCTTTTCAGATGTATCATTGGCAAATATGTTCTTCCATCCAGTGGGTTCCCTTTTATTTTGTTGATGGTTTCGTGTGCTGTGCAGAAGCTTTTTAGTTTGATATAGTTCCACTTCATTACATTTATAAATACAAGATTTACACAACACTCCATCAAAAATATTTTTAAGACTTCTTACGAATATCTACATATATTCCATACCTATAAAACTTTCAAAAGAGTGCTCTGTTAAAGGTAAGCCCTAGTGCAGTGATGGTGAACCTATGACACGTGTGTCAGAGGTGACACGCGAACTCATTTTTTTGGTTGATTTTTCTTTGTTAAATGGCATTTAAATATATAAAATAAATATCAAAAATATAAAACTTTGTTTTACTATGGTTGCAAATATCAAAAAAATTCTATATGTGAGATGGCGCCAGAGTTAAGTTAAGGTTTTTCAAAATGCTGACACACCGAGCTCAAAAGGTTCGCCATCACTGCCCTAGTGAATTGTTCATTTACTGGTTCAGCAGAACTCATGTAAATCTTTAAAGCTTTCCTTGTCCATAAAACATCCTGAAAAATTAGCAAGACACATACTTTGAAACTGAGCTTTTTAAACCATCATATTTTAGAAAGGATTTTGATATGCATATTCTCATTAAATTCAAGTCAGATAAATGATGGACAAAACACTAATTGAAAACAAATACATACTACACAGAGTGTTAAGGCAGGAGTGTGATTAATAAGAAAAGTTGAGAAGTAGGACACAGGAGATGTGGGAAGGAATAAACAGTAATGCATTATATGAGACCAGGGTCTCTTTAAATTTTATTCAATGGGGGAAATGATCACTATCCTGGAAGAAAACGTTGGCAGGTCTGATGACTTCTACTTGACTCTTATCTGACAGAGACTTGATGCTACATTATTATAAACACAGCTTCAGTTCAGAAATTAGGCGACCTAGTCCAAGAGCAACAGTCTATCTTCACCCAAAAGTACAGTTTGAGCCCTGGACTTGCAGGTAACCAGACCCCTTAGGCATAATTTTACAATGACCTGGAGCCTGCTCTCTCCAGTGAGGTTCTCATTTGGATTCAGAAAATACCCCTTACAAGGCAGACCCATCTACTGTCCACATGCAGTGTTCTAGTGCTCTTGGGTACCAGTGCCTCTGTTTCACAACTACAAGGAACATTTGTACTTGGGGACCCTGTGGAAGCCCCCTCACCAGGCATGAGTGAAGAGCACGCATTCTCCCCTGTGGAGAGTGGCTACAGCATTTGTACAGGTTCAAGCCTCGTATTAATGAGAGGGCACGGTCCTCTCCTGGCAAAGCCCTCCCAGCACAATTATAGCCAAAGGCTATGGTTGTAAGCTTGACCTTATGGTCTGAACCTGTGGTCCCAGGTAGCTGAGTGATGTAGGCTGCAAGAGGTGCAGCAAGTGCTTCCAAAACAAAGCTTGATAGAGTTATCAGGTGCATGTAATTAAGTAGATTCAAAACTAAAAAGAACATAGTAAACGTCCTGACCACGCCCTTGCTTTGCCTCATGGGATCTGACTATAAAATAAAGACTCGTCTTACAGGCTGTGGCACTGTCTCTCCATCCGAGATCAGTGTTCCACCTGGCCCCAGCTATATTCTCGTTCGTTTTCTTTAATCCTTCACTGCCCCACCCCTCAGGTTCACCACTGATCATGCTGGATGTGGTTCACTCCCCACCTTCCCTTCACAGCCTAGCAGAGCTCTCAAGAAATCTTACAAATCTTTAATTATCTACTGGCTCTTCTACTTTGTCCCTTCATACTCCCTAAAAGCGCAAGGAATGCAAGCATCAAAACTGGTTCTCCATGATTTACTTTGTAAACCCCATACTTTAATCTAAAGTCCAACATTTATTATGTTATACTTCAGTCAAAAGAGAAAAAGGCCCACAAACTATGATGTTTTCTTTTTTAATTGGGGGCGGGGGCTGCCTAACACTATAGTAACAAACAAGAAGATGGGATAAGACTTTAAGATAATCATGGATATGAAGCTCGCACCACCAGAGACTAAGCCAGCCTTACATCTTTCTTCACTGGTTTAACAGTTAAAAGATTACAATCTAAATCTTCTTGGTGCATGTGTGTGTGTGTGCGCGTGCGCGCGCGCACACACACACACACACACACACACACACACGCTACATAAGCTAGTCGGTCATCTCACTTACAGAGCCTGTGAAAGAGAGCTGGAGAACTCTGCATTTTAGAAGTTTATTTTGGTTGGATTCTTCATGCTGATTTGATATTTTATTTAGTAATAAAATCCCATCATCTTTGGAAGTTTTTCTCATGTTATTTATTTGTACATCATGTTTCCACGTTAGAACTTTTGGAGAATATAATGACTGAATGGAGACATAGGTTGAGCCCTAGGTAAGTAACTAGAAACTCTCCCTTCTGATAGGCATCGGCTATATCCCATAGTTCTGTATTGATTACTGAGCAGTGTCTGTTTAGATCCTGTTTCAAGGATTCTGTAGCTTTGTCTAAACTGAAAAGAATAGCCTGATGAATGAGTGTGGTCTGTCATTTACATGAGAGAGAGGTTCACAGTGGCATGCCACGACTTCTTTGTCAGCCTTACTTCTCTATAATACTTACACTAAAGTTCTCTGTAATGCTAACAATTCATTTTCTCAGAAAATTAAATAATCTTAACAGAATCAAAAAGTAGTACAGAATCACCTGATATCAACTAAACCTCTATTAACAGTCTATACGAATTACTCAACTATGTGAAATCTTCATCTAAAAGGGAAGAGTTCCAAACTCAAAGATTAAAGACAGTTGACAAAAAATTTAGAAAAAGCCCTCTGAGAAACCAACCTGAGCTTCCTTTTTGTTGTTGTTAATCCTCACCCAAAGATATTTTTCCAATGATTTTTTTTTTTCAGAGAGTAAAAGGGAGGAAGGGAGTAGAAGGAGAGAGAGAAACACTGATGTGACAGAGACACATTGACTGATGGCCTCCCACACGCACCCCAACCAGGGCCAGGAATCGAACCTGCAACCCAGGTTACGTGCCCTTGACTGGAAATCAAACTTGCAACCCTTCTGTTCATAGGCTGACACTCTAACCACTGAGCATACTGGCCAGGGCCTACCTGAGGTTCTTTATCCTTCACTAAAGCACTGTAGTTTTATCTATTATTTTTTGTTAATCCCCCCCAAGAATATTTTTTCACTGAATTTTAGAGAGAGGTGGGGGGGGGGGAGAAGAGAAAAAATCATGGATGTGAGAGACACTTTGGTTGCCTTCCACACATGTGCCCTGACCAGGGCCAGGGATCAAACCTGCAAAAAGGATCAGTGCATTTAACTGGGAATTGAACCCATGACCCTTCAGTGTGTGGACTAGTGCTCTAACCATTGAGCAAAACCAGCCAGAGATAGTTTTATTTTGTTTGTTTGTTTCCCTTCCCATATCAAAGCAGCAGTGTGAAGAGGAATCCCTAGAGTTAAGAATGATAAAATCAACAAAAAAGATCTATGATACGATGATAGGAAGTAAAGCAAAAAATATAAAATGCAAGCAGGAAACTAAAATATACAGCAGTTGCATGCCATAGTGAAATGGCCATACATCTGACAATTAAGTCATGCTCAACATATTTAGTTAAAAACAATAAAAATTGTATTTGTCTTTCTCTATCAAGGTCCAGCCATGCTGATGCAAATGACAGAATTTCCTTCTTTCTCATAGCTCAGTAACATTCCATGTGTATGTTTGTGTGTGTAGCACATTTTCTTTATCCACTCATCCATCCATGGACACAAGTTGTTTCCATATCTTAGCTACCATAAATAATGCTGCAATGAACACTGAAAGCATATGAAAGCATATTTCGAGTTAGTGTTTTCATTTTCTTCAGGTAAGTACCCACATATAGAATTGCTGGGTCATATCACAACTCAATTTTTATTTTTTGAGAAATCTCCAGAGTGTTTTCTACAGTGGCTCTTCCAATGTGCATTCCCACCAATAATGCATAAGGGTTCCCTTTTCTCCACATCCTCATCAATTCTTGTTATCTCTTGTCTTTTTTATAATAGGCATTCTAACAGATATGGTTTTGATTTTCATTTCCTAATTATTACTAATTAATAACACCTTTTCATGTACCTGTTGGCCATTTGTATATCTTTTTTGCAATATTGTCTATAGTTCCACTGCCCATTTTTCAAATGAATTATTTTGGGGATATTTTTGGGGGGTGTTCTTGAGTTGTATGTGTTCTTTATATATTCTGGATATTAAACTTTTACCAGATTTTCAAATATATGAGGACTATTTAAAAAAAAGTTAAACTCATAAAAACAGAATAGAAAAGTGGTTGCCAGGGGCTAGAGCAAGGGGGAAATAGGAAGAGGTTGGTAAAAGAACAAACTCTCACCTATAAGATGAATAAGGTCTCCAAGGATATATTGTAAAACATTGTGACTATTCGTATGCTTGATAACACTGTATTATATAATGGAGACTTGCTGAGAGAACTTAAATGTTCTCATACACACACAAAAAAAAAAACTTTATGCGACAGATGTGTAACTTGACAGTTGGAATCCTTTCACGATGTATCATATATCAAATCACTAAGATGTACATTTTAAATATCATACAAATTTGCCAATTATGCCTCAATAAAGCTGAAAAAAGTATAAAAAATGGATATGCATGGCATATATAAATAGGTTATATCCTAAACAGTTAAGATGCTTAAACTGGTAATACTGGAAGATGCAAACCTGTAGGTACAAAGGACTCCACATGTTTAAAATACATCTGATTCTTAAACTTCAGTAACACCTCATTTATAATGTACTTAACTATCCTATCTAATAAAGAGGGACTATGCTAACTGACCCTCACACCATCACAAAGATGGCAGCGCCCACAGCCAATGAAAGAATATGCTAATTGACTGCCCCGCCCTCAAAGATGGTGGTGCCCACAGCCAATAAGTAGGGAAAATGCTAATTGACTGCCCCCCCTCAAAGATGGCGGCGCCCACAGCCACAAGATGGTGGTGTGCAGTCCCCTCAGCCCTGCCGGGGCGGCAAGCACGCGGCAAGGCTGGGCTCGCCCCCAGGCAAGCACAGCTGCTCTGTGTGCCTGCCTCCGGAGACCCCACTCCGCTCAGCCCCCCAGCCACCCAGAGCCAGCCCGAGGCGCAGGCAAGCCTCGGATGGTGGCTGCCCAGCCGCCCAGGGCCACCTGAGGCTCAGGTAACCAGGCCCGGCCAAGGCTTGCGCTGCCGGCAGTGGCAGCAGCAGAGGTGTGATGGGGCATTGCCTTCCCCTAATGGCTGGTTCGCCTCCCACCCCTGAGGGCTCCCAAACTGTGAGAGGGGGAAGGCCAGGCTGAGGGACTCCCCCTGCAGTGCATGAATTTTCATGCACTGGGCCTCTAGTTGTGTTTATAAATATAAATAGATCTGTTTTATCACAAGATAAAGGCCTGATGTCTAATGAGGGCTCTAGGAGATGAGCTGTTATAAAACTCCTCTACAGGGGGGTTGGGGGAGAGTTCCAGATGGTAGCAGAGTAGGTGGATTTTCTCACAATATCTCTCAGAACCAAATTGGAAGTTATAGCTAAATTGGGGAACTATCTCCCTGAATTACTAACTGGAGACGATCAGAAGAGGAGACTATTTGCCAAGTATTGCAGAAGCTACTTCAAGACTGGTAGGAAGGGTGGAGTCACAAAAGAGGCTGGCCCTGCTCCCACAGGCAGCAAGGCCTAGGTTACAGAGGGATCTCTCAGCTGTGGGAGGTTCCCCCTGAGAGGCATGAAGCAAAGACCCCAGACCAGGCTTTCCAACCAGGAGCACCAGAGCCAGGAACCAGTGTCCACATAGCCTCCAGCTATGAAAGGCAGCAGGGGTTTTTGTCCACCAAGAAGAGGTGGAGCCTGCTAGAGTCACAGCCACCCATTTAAAGGTCCAATGCACAAAACCTGGGCTTCAGCAGAGGGAGGATAGTGAGGACTGAAGTCACCTGAGAGATCTGAAGTGGTTAGCCTTGGGGAGATAGGTGGTGGAGAAGCCACCAATGTCACTGTGTGCTATATTATCGTGCAAAACCACGGCAGCCCTTTTAATTGGAACAATCCCCTCTGAGCAGCATCAGCCTGGGGAAAAGCATCTACCCCTACCCTTTGGAATCCTGCATGTTAAGCCCCACAGCTCAGCAGCACAGGCTGGGGCTTAGAAAGCTGGGTCTTAGTCTCAAGGGATGCCAGTGACTGGCCTAGGGGCAAGGCCATTCCCTCCACTTTCCATGGGAGGTCCAATACAAACACCACTCCCCTTACACAGCTTGCAGCAAACCTAGCCTCTGGGCTTCCTAGGCTCCAACAGCCTTACTACTAGGGGCTCCGCTCTGCCAAGGTCAGGGAAAAATATAGGTCAAACTCAGGTGTGTGGCTGGGGGCAGAGAAACACACACACAATCACTCCTGAAGTCAGAATGGCACCTCTCCTCATAGGAGATCCAGTGGCCCCAGAGGTTCTTGCAGAGACTAAGACTTTTCAGTGTCTAAGCTTGGCAGCCAGACAACCAAAGGCAGGCAGAGAAGGATCCCAGGGAGCCCTGGGATGTTTCCTGACCCTCCCCTGAGCCCTGTGCAGGTAAAAACTGGCCTAGGAGCACAGCCACGCCCAGAAGAGGCAGCCACAAACTGTAGATCACTTACAGATGGGGACAGGTTGCCACGGGCCAGGCATGGACAGCATCTGACATTGGCTTGCACCAGAGAACCTCCCTGGAGGCTTGGAAACTGCACACCAAGTGGCTGGCTTTCAACAGCATTGAAGAAGAATACAATAAGCTTCACTTTTTCTTTTTTTATTCATATATATATATATATATATATATATATATATATATATGTGTGTGTGTGTATATATATATATGTTGTTGTATTTATTTTTTCTTCTCTTTTCCTTCATATACCTTATTTCTATCTTTCCTTTTCTGGTTCTATTTTATTATTTTTCTTTTCCTATAATTTTTTTTTCATTTTATGTTTCCTAATCTTTCTCCCCTTTTTCCTTTCATATTTTTCCATTCTTTACTCTTCTCTTATGCTTTTTCTCTATTATTTTTTATTATTTTTTTTCATACTCTTTCCGTGGTTGTTTGTTGGTTTTGTTTTGTTTTGTCTTGTTTTGTTCTGTCAGCAACAGTACAACAGCATGCAGGACATGGTCAAAGATGAGCCTAATAGTCAGCCAGCCCGGGAGTCAATCCCACCCACAAAGAGCAACCAAGATCCCATTACAACAGGAGAGCCCACATAACCAACACAAGAAACATTCCTAGAGCATCCAGCTCAGCAGATCAAGGAGATTGCAACACTGGGTCCCAGAGCACACCTACTAGATAAGGCCACTCCACAAAAACAGGGTGTCACAGCAGATAAACACAAAGAGACAGCCAAAATGGAGAAACAAAGAAACTGGCCCCAAATGAAAGAATAGGAGGAATCTCCAAAAACAGAGTTACATGAAATGATGGCAAGCAATTCATCACATATAGATTCAAATCAATGGTTATAAGGATGCTCAAAGAACTTAGTGGGACTACAACTTAAAAAAAGACATTGAAACCATGAATAAGAACCCATCAGAAAATAAGAATACCATTTCTAATATCAAGAATACATTGGAAGGGGTTAAAAATAGGTTGGATAAAGCAGAGGACTGAATCAGTAATTTGGAAGATAAGATAGAAAAATACCCAATCAAAGCAACAAAAAGAAAAAAGAACTTAAAAGAATGAGGAGTTTAAGTGAACTTTAGGACAACATGAAACATAACAACACCCACTAAAAGAAGAACAAAGTGAGCAAGGAATACAAACCTATTTCAAGAAATAATGAAAAAAATTACATAAGTTTAGAAAGCAGAGAGCCACAAAAGATGAACCCAAAGAGAGACACACCATGACACATCATAATTAAAATGGGAAACTATAAAGACAAAGGGAGAATCTTAAAAGCAGCAAAACAGAGACATTTACCTACAAGGGAGTTGCCATTAGGCTGCCAGGTGATTTCTCAACAGAAACAATTCAGGCCAGAAGGGACTGGTATGAAGTATTAAAAGTAATAAAAACAATGACTGGAATCCAATGATAGCAAGGCTATCATTTAAAATTGAAGGCAAAAGCTTCCCAGACTAAATAAATAAATAAATAAATAAACAAACAAATAAATAAATAAATAAAATAAAAAAGCTAAAGGAGCACATTACCATGAAACCAGCATTGTAAGATAATGTAAAAGGGACTGCTTTAAGAAGAAAAAATGGAAAGGAATCCTATCTAATAAAAGAGAAAAATGGTAATTGGCGTACGACGATACCCTTTTCATTGGCTAATCAGGGCTATATGCAAATTAACTGCCAACTAAGATTGGCAGTTAACTGCCAACAAGATGGCGGCTAATTTGCATATGTAGGCACAATGCAGGGAGGCGAAAGGGAAAGCAGGAAGAAGCCCCCTGCCACTGACAGTGATCGGAAACCCAGGGGGAAGCTAAGAGCTGGAGCTAAGAGCCCCCCAGCCATGATCGGAGAATCAGGCGCCTTTGCTGCCCTGGCCAGTGATAGCAGGAAGTAGGGGTGGAGCCAGCGATGGGAGCTGGGCACGGTCGAAGCTGGCAGTCCCAGGAGCTAGGGGTCCCTTGCCTGGGCCTAAAGTGGAGCCCACGATCGCGGGGCCACTGCAGCTGCGGGTCCCCGCTGCCCGAGCCGGACGCCTCAGCCAGAGGCATTAGGCCTGGGCAGGGGCGGAGCCTGCAACGTGGGGAGCTGGGGGTCCCCTGCCCAGGCCTGACACCTCTGCCAGAGGCCTCAGGCCTGGTCAAGGGGCCGATCCGGTGATTGGTGATCGGAGGGTGATGAGGGTCAACTCCTCTGGCCGAGGCATCAGGCCTGGGTGGGGGGCGGAGCCGGGGATTGGGGGGATATGATGGTCCCCTTGCCCAGGCCTGAAGCCTGGGTCAGAGGCGTCAGGCTTGGGTGGGGGGTGGAGCCAGCGATCAGAGGGAGATGGGGGTCCCCTGCCCAGGCATGATTCCTGGGCCAGAGGCCTCAGGCCTGGGCGGGGGCCAGAGCCAGTGATCAGGGGGAGATGGGGGTTCCCTGTCCAAGCCTGATACCTCTGGCGGAGGCGTCAGGCCTGGGTAAGGGGCCGATCCTGCGATTGGAGGGTGATGGGGGTCAACGCCTAAGGGCTCCCAGTATGTGAGAGGGGGCAGGCTGGGCTGAGGGACACTCCCCTCACACACACACACACACACACACACACACACACACCCAGTGCACGAATTTCATGCACCGGGCCCCTAGTGTAAGTATAAAGAAAAAAAGTGGCAATACATAATTATCAACAACAACCTTAAATGTAAATCAAAAGACCAGGGTAGCCCTAGCTGGTTTAGCTCAATGAACAGAGTATCAGCCAGTGGACTAAAGGGTCCCGGGTTCAATTCCTATGAAGGGCACAAACCTACGTTGTAGGCTCGATTCCTGGCCCTGGTCAGGGTGCGTGCCAGAGGAAACCCAATCAGTATGTCTCTCTGACATCAATGTTTCTCTTTCTCTGTCTCTCCCCAACCCTTCCACCACCTCTAAAAAACCAAGGGAAAAATATCCTCAGGTGAGGATTAACAATAATAAAAAAGACATGGGGTGCCTGAATGGAAAAGAATACATGATCCATATATATGCTGTCGACAAGAGATCACCTCAGAACAAAAGATACACACAGCCTATAAGTAAAGGAACAAAAAGATATATTTTCATGCAAAAGGAAATAAAGAAAAAATCTAGGGTAGCAATACTTAAGTCTGACAAAATAAACTTTAAAACAAAGGCTATAGTAGGAGACAAAGAAGGACACTGCATAGCCATAAAGGGAACGATCCAACAAGAGGCTATAACACTTGTAAACATTTATGCAGCCAATCTAAGAGCACATAAATATATAAAGCATATCTTGATGGACATAAAGAACAAGACTGACAGTAATACAGTCATAGTTGGGGATTTTAACACCCCACTGACATACATGGATAGATCTTCCAGACGGAAAATGGACAAGGAAACACTGGACTTAAATGACACACTAAATGAGATGGACTTAGTTGCTGTCCTCAGCACATGCATTCCCAAAGCAGCAGAATATAAATTCTTTTCAAGTGCACATAGAATATATGCTAAGATAGACCACATGTTAGGATACAAAACAAGTCTCAATAAAATTAAGAAGATTGAAATCATATTAGCATCTTCTCTGACTATAATGGTATGAAAGTAGAAATCAATCGTAAGAAAATAAACAGAAAGACACATAAGCCCATGGAGGCTAAAGAACATGTTAGTAAACAATGAATGGGTTAAAAATGAGACCAAGGAAAAAATAATGAGATGCCATAAAAATGAGAAAACAACAATCTGAAATATATGGCACACAGCAAAAGCAGCCCAAGGGGGTAAATTCATAGCATTACAGCCCTACCTCAACAAACAAGATAAATAAACAATCTAACTTTACACGTAAAGGAACTAAAAAAAAAAAGAATAGCAAACAAAGCCCAAAGTAACTAGAAGACAGAAATTATAAAGATCAGAGCAGAAATACACCAAGAGCTGGTTCTTTGAAAAAATAAAAAAGACTGGCAAACATGAACTAGACTCATCAAGACAAAAAAAGAGATAAAATAAATCAGAAATGAAAGAGGAGATATAACAACTGACTCAACAGAAATATAACGGACTGTAAGAAAATACTGTGAACAATTATATGCCAAAAAAATTAGACAACCTGAATAAAATAGACCAATTTCTAGAAGCATACAATCTTCCAAAACTTAATGAGAAAGATTAGAAAATCTGAGATCAATTAAAGCTAATGTAATTGAAGCAGTAATAAAAAACACTCCCAACAAACGAAAGTCCTGGACCAGATGGCTTCATAGGCGAGTGTTATGAAACATTCAAAGAACTAATGCCTATCCTCCTCAAACTATTCCAAAAAATTCAAAAGGAAAAAAGACTTTCAAGCTCTTTTTAGGAGGCCAGCATTATCCTAATTCCAAAACCAAATGAAGACACTACAATGAAAGAAAACTATAGGCCAATATCCCTGATGAGCATGGATGCTAAGATCCTCAATGAAATATTAGTAAATTAGGTCCAGAAATATATTAAAAATATCATACACCATGACAAAGATTTATTCTCAGGATGCAAGGTTGGTGCAATATTCATAAATCAATGTGATACATCACATAGACAAAATGAAAGGTAAAATCACATGATCATATCAATAGATAAAGAAAAACATTTTATAAAACCTAGCACCCATTTATGATAAAAACTCTCAGCAAAGTGGGAATAGAGGGATCATACCTCAACATATAAAGGCCATATATGAAAAACCTACAGCCAACAATCATACTCAATGGGCAAAAACTACAAGCACTTCCCTTAAAGTCAGAAACAACACAGGAATGTCCACTTTCACCACTCTTGTTCAATATAGTACTGGAAGTCCTAGCCACGGTGATAAAACAAGAGAAAAAGTAAAAAGTAGTATCCACATTGGAAAGGAGTAAGTCAAACTCACTTTTCACACATGACATGATATTGTACATAGGAAACCCTAAAGACTCCACCAAAATACTACTAGATATAATAAGTGAATTCGACAAAATAGTAGGATACAAGATTAATAGCCAGAAATCAGTGGCATTTTATACACCAATAATGAACTATCAGCCAGAGATACTAATAAAATAATGCCATTTACTATTGCAGTAATAACAAGAAATAAAGTATGTATTTAGGAATAAACTTAACCAAGGAGGTAAAAGACCTACACTCAGAAAACTATAGGATACTGAAGAAAGAAACAGAGAGATACAAACAAGTAGAAGCATATGCCATTTTCATGGATTGAAAGAATTTAACATCAGTAAAATGTCCACATTACCCAAATCAATCTATAGATTCAACACAATTCCTATTACAATACCAACTGCATATTTCTCAAATCTAGATCTAGAACAAATATTCTAAATATTTATATGGAACTAAAAAAAAGACCCTAAATAGCATCAGCAATCTTAAGGAAGAAGAACAAAGTTGGAGGGATCACAATACAGGATAACGAACTGTGCTAAGAAGCCATTATACTCAAAATAGTCTGACACTGGTACAAGAGCAGGCACACAGATCAGTAGAAAACAACAGAGAACTCAGAAATCAACCCACACCTTTATAGGTCAATTAATATTCGACAAAGGAGACAAGAGCATAGAATGGAGTAAATAAAGTCTCTTTAATAAGTGGGGTTTCAAAAACTGGACAGGTACATGCAAAATAATGAAACTAGACCACCAAATAACACTACACACAAGAATAAACTAAAAATAAATAAAAGACTCAAATGTAAGTCACAAAACCATAAAAATACCAGAAGACATAAGCAGAAAATATAATATATCTCTCATAGCAATACTTTTGCTGATATATCTCTTTGGGCAAGGAAAACAAAAGAAAAAATAAACAAATGAACTACATCAAACTAAAAAGCTGCTCTACAGTAAAAGAAACTGTCAACAAAATGGAAAGGGAACCCACTATATGGGAGAACATATTCACCAATGATACATCTAATAAGGATTAATTACCAAAATATATTAAGAACTTATACAACTCACACCAAAAAGAAAACAATACAATTTTAAAAATGGGCAAAGGACCTAAATAGACATTTTTCTAAAGATGTATAGATGGTCAATGCCAAGAAGAATCGCCGCAGTATTGAAGGCAAAAGGTGGCCCAATGAAGTACTGATGGGGTGGTCATAATAATCTGGCCACTCACGTTCAAATATATCCCATGTTCAAAGGCTGTTAAATCGCGTTGTTTACTCATATCTTCAGAAAAAAATCACTTCTACTGTCGTGGTTAACAACCTGCTTCCCTATTTATAATGGTCTGGCCCTCTAGCAACTTCAGCGTGAAATTATAGCTAATTTGCCTACAAATGTCAGGTGGTCATAATAATCTGGCCACTCAGTGTATATTTAAATTGCAAAAAGAATATTAAGACCTACAGTAGGAATCAGACTGACAAAAATAAGACAGAGCCCGGCTGCTGTGACTCATTGATTGAGCGTTGACCTATGAACAAGGAAGTCACAATGGTTCCATTGCTATACAGGGCACATCCCAGGTTTCAGGCTTGATCCCCAGTGTGGGTTGTACAGGAGGCAATCGATCAATGATTCTCTCTCATCACTCTGTTTCTATCTCTCTCGCTCTCCCATCCTCTCTGAAATCAATACAAATATATTTTTACAAAATAAGAAGGAATTATATTAAAAATGACAAAATCTTAACACAGAGATGTCAAATTATTTGCCCCAAATCACACAATTAAGTCCACTGTTGACTAGTGAACCAACATTTATTCTCTAGCCTCTCAAACAAAACAATCCCACATAGCTTGACATTAGTACCTTCACTGAATAAATGCCAACTATCCTATGCCAATCATGCTTATCACATTCCTCTTGCTATTATTGAGAGATGTTGTTTTGACCAATAACATCTGAGAAAAGATCTACTAGCAGCCGTGGGCAAACTACGGCCTGCAGGCCGGATCCGGCCCGTTTGAAATGAATAAAACTATTGAAAAAAAAGACCGTACCCTTTTATGTAATGATGTTTACTTTGAATTTATATTAGTTCACACAAACACTCCATCCATGCTTTTGTTCCTGCCCTCCGGTCCAGTTTAAGAACCCATTGTGGCCCTCGAGTCAAAAAGTTTGCCCACCCCTGTTAGAGCCACTTCAGGGAAGAAAAGTCTCCATACTTTTAAGGAGAAACAAAAAGACACAGCATCATCCTGCCTTTAGAAATTACTTTTTTTTATTGTATACTAGAGGCCCTGCGTGCACGAAAACATGCGCAAGTAGCTTGCTTCCACTTGCCTCAGCTGACCGCCCACCCATCGCCACTAGTAGCTCACTACCCTGCCTTCTGTTGCTCATAGCTCTCCACTGCTAGGAGCTCGCGCCCCGCCTCGCCTGCTGCAAGAGCCGCTGCTCGTTTGGTTGTGATGGCGTTACAGCATCACTGCCATAGGCCTTTAATATAAGAGATAATTATTGTTTCAATACTAGAAATTGCTAAAGCCATTTTGCAATTATAAAAGAAATCAGTGTTATGCTAAGGGAAGCAGAACAGCAAACCCAGGTTCCTTACATCTTGGTGACATACATTACTGCGTCACTGAATCAAACTATCATGGAGTCTACCATCTCTGGACTTTGTATATTATGAGAAAATAAATCTTTCTGTTTAAGCCAAAATCCATTTTCGTTTTCTTTTACTTACAGCTGAAGGCATCCTGAGTCAATATTCTATCTCAAAATATATGTTTAAATATGCTGACCTTTTACACAAACACCTCAAAATAAATGTGAAATAGAAGATCTGGGGGAGGAAAAAATGACAATGCCAAGAGCAATGGAGCTCTATGAGGAACTTATCTGCAAAAGCAGAAATGACTCATCAAAGTATTTATAATGGGTGCAAAAGTAGTAAGTAGTGGTTTAGAACACAGGGTCTGGGTTCAATCTTGAACTTTGCTAGAGATGTCTGTGTAACTTTGGTAAAGTAATGTAACTTCTTTATGGTTCCATTTATCATGAGACTAATGGGATCATAACATCTTCCTCTTAGGAATGTTTAAGGATGATAGATAATGCATGTGGAAGGCTTAGCAGTTTCTGACACAGATCAAATGCTCATAAACGTTATTTGTTGTTTTTATTCTTTATACTTAGCGTTTTATATTTTATAGACTATTTTCTTAAGTATCATTATATTTGATCCTCATAACAACATAGTGAGCTATGTTATATATTCCCATATTACAGTGAGGAAATAGCCTCAGACAGGTTGCATTTAATAGTCCAGATTTGAACCTGGTATTCTTATCTATCATAATTAAAGTGTAATATGCTAATTAGACCAGACGTCCTTCTGGATGACCTTCCAGACAAAGCTGGGGCTGCAAGGGAAGCCCAGGTTCCAGATGCCTGCCTGTGGCTGGAGGGAACCCCAGGTCCTGGGTACCAGAGGAAAACCCGGGTCCTGGGAGCTAGAGGGAAGCCAGTGCTGGCAGCCGGGAAAAGGAAGGCCTTCTCTTGCATGAATTTCGTGCATCGGGCCTCTAGTTGTCAAATAAAGAACCAGAGAATCTTAGGTATAAAATAAAACCAAAACTACAAATCTAGAAAGTTAGAAACTGAGGGGAAAAGTTGTTTTAGAATGTGGAAAATTGCTAATGGTCTTAAGAACAGTGCTAGGTAAGAAAAAGCACTATGTCAATGGATAGTTAAAAAGCAAAAGTTTACTCACAATAACAGGACTTTAGGGTCTAACTCTCAAGTGAAGTGATGGCTTAACAAGTCAATAGGTGAATTCTGAGTAATTCAAACTAAATCTACACTTTAAATGTAATAACATGGAATTGGAGAGTAAAAGCACCATATACTCTATTGTAAATTCATGAAACCTTTTCATTAAACAATCACAAATATTTCAGTAGCTGAAAACTCTTGCCACCCCTAAAATACATGCTTTCTGTTAGATAGTAGTATAAGTGCAGATTTAAATCTAAACCTATAAAGGTTTAAGACTATGTCATGGAAAGATCCACATATACTGAATGGTAAGATAAAAATAACAACAATGTTTTTAACATATCACCTTCACTTTCAAGTATGAGAAGAATTTGCAGTAATGACCCATGAGCAAGCAAAATAAAAGTAATTTTGAGAAAAATTCTCACCACCCCACATGGAGACCTGACTGCAGTTGTGTTACTCTGCGTCTTCATGAACAGAACATGTTTTCGTGATTTGACAGATGGAAAGAAGAAAGGTGGGGGAGGCTAACCCCAGTAAAAGAGGGTTTATATAGTTCTTTTGAGAATGTGTATATTATACACAATTATTTTATTAAATTTTTAGCACCACTGTTTTCACTCTGGTATATTAAATACTATGAACTTGTTTTTCGTTGCTTGTGTGTTGTTTTCTTGTTGTTTTTTCAGTTTGATATAGTTTCTGGACTTAAGCACTTTATCATACCCCACAAATTTGTTTTAGTGAAATTTCTAAAAGGTAAAATTATCCAAGGCTCCTCTCTTGCAAAGAATTATTTTGCAACCTTTCTTTGTTTTCTAAATGTAGCAAGAAAAGTGGTCACTTTTTCTTTTTACTGGAAAGCCAAACTAAAGAAAGAAAATCAGATTTGTTTTGCCTATAAAGCCCAACCTATATAATAAAACCCTAATATGCAAATCAACCGAACAGCGAAATAACCAGTCGCTATGACGTGCACTGAACACCAGGGGGGCAGACACTCAATGCAGGAAGTCAGTACGCCCCCATAGGGGGAGCGCCGCTCAGCCAAAAGCCTGGGTCACTGCTCCTTAGCACTGCCTCGGAGGCGGGAGAGGCTCCCGCCACCACTGCTGTGCTTGCCAGCCATGAGCCCGGCTTCTTACTTCAGGCGGGGCTGTAAGGAGCAAGGGGTTCTGGCCTACGAGAGGGCCTAAGCCAGCAGTCGGACATCCCCTGAGTGGTCCCCGACTGCAAGAGGGCGCAGGCCAGGCTGAGGCGCCTCCGCCCCGCCCCCTGCCAGTGCATAGAATTTCATGCACTGGGCCTCTAGTGTGGAAATAAAACAGATAATAGTGGTACACCAATTGACTACTCTAGATAGCCATTCCCAGGTAACAGTTTCGCACAAAAAATTAGAGATTATACAAAAACAGAGGAAAAGCTCTATTTTTATGCTCTCACTCCCAAATATATACTATCTCTAGAAACATTATTTATACATATCCTCATATTAGGCAAATGTTATTTTTAAGAGAGGAAAAATACTAAAGACTTTATTTAATACAAACCTGATTTTACCTTCTTTTTCAGTTTAAATAGTTTGTCTCCACTAAACCATGCAAAGAACACATATATTTGTGACAATCAGTATAATAAATAGCCCTGGCTGCATGGCTCAGTTGGCTGGAGTGTCATCCCAAGCACCAAAAAGGTTGTAGTCTGGTGCATACAGGAGGCAACTGATGAATGTTTGTCTCTCACATCGATATTTCTCTGTCTCTCCCCCTTCCAATCTCTAAAACATATCCTCAAGTACTTTTTAAAAGCAAATCCCAGTCTCAGTTCAAAGTGAAGTTATTTTTTTCTGGGCAATTAGTAACACTTTTATAAGTATCAAGGCACCATGTGTGCAAAACATCAGTTAAAAATTTAGGAATATGAAAAACTTAGCAGTGGAGGCAGGCCACTAAATGCCAGTTGTTAAACTTGTGTGCTGAAATAGGACAGTATACATGTTAGGTGCACCAATAAAATATTTATTAAATTCTGACACACACGTAGCAAGAAAAGTAGTCACTTTTTCTTTTTATTGGAAAGTCAAATTGTAACAGGAAAACTATATACTCTTATTCTCACTTGCTTTTTCATATTCAGATGAACTGTCCAACCCTACAGGACCCCTCATTGTTTCACACTGTACATGACTTTCAGCTGAAGATAATTTCCATAAACATTCTCGATGCAATTCCCAGGAGCTGATTCATCTTCCAAAGGGGGTCTTATCAACACTTTAATCTGATAATCCATTAGGATCACAGTAGAGTATTTTATAACAGGCAGTCACAATTCTTTAAAACTTCTCTATTAATATATTTCAACAAGCAAGTAATATAAAATTAAAACCTTGTAATCTTTTCTCTAATGACATTTTAAAAATATTAAAAATAGGTCCTCTGCAGCCTTTTAATTATAAAAGAAACCTCCAAAAGACATGAATAAGCAGAAATAAGAGAGTCAGTTTAAAAATGCTCTTAGGGATTCTAATCTAAATGTAACACCATTCTCTTTGGAGATCAAAGCTTTTACTAAAATATAATGAATCAGGGAAATGAAACCTATACCAACAGTGTTTTAATATATGTTTTTCCTTTCCTGTTCTCTTCTTTTTCTAAAACAAGACCTCTCTATCCAAGGTCAAAGTTCAATAAAATAAGTGCATTCTTTCTGATAGTATTTAAAAATACATTGAGCATTTTTCTGATCAAAAACATTCTCTTCTCTTGGTTTATATAACTCTTCCCACTTTCACCTTTATTTTCCTGTTTCCTCGTATGTCTATTTCCTTCTTTCGAGTGAGAAAATTATAAAAACTTTAAACAGAGAAAAATGGTTACTGGATTTCCTTTCCCTGTCTGGAGGGTACTCCCAGTGTTTCCTGTTTCTAGAGATATCTTTGCCTTTCTTTGTCTCTATTTTCCAATTCTGTTAAAAAAAAAACAACAACAACAGAAGTTAACTTGTGGAGGACTGATGGTGAGCGGAGATCCCTGGCCATAGAAATACCTGTCAAGTGAAGATGCAACTAATTACCATGCAGTAGAAGTGACCAGTTTTGCATTTTTTAGCATTTATGTACGTTCTGTGGAATTCACTTTGAACTGGTTTTCCCATTAACTAATGAACTAATGAAAGCTCTGACACATGGTTCATTTTATATATGTATGAATCATGTCTTTACCTTTTCAAAAATTATCCTTTAATTAGCTGATGGCTGAGTTATTACTCAAACTTAAGAAACAGCTCAAAA
This sequence comes from Myotis daubentonii, assembly GCF_963259705.1. Taxonomy (NCBI): domain Eukaryota; kingdom Metazoa; phylum Chordata; class Mammalia; order Chiroptera; family Vespertilionidae; genus Myotis; species Myotis daubentonii. The sequence goes on from NC_081842.1 coordinate 122,418,179, forward strand.
TAAATATCATTGCTAATTTTATCACGATTTAAGCTCTCTTTGAATTACTATACATAATATTCTCTTAAGATTTAAATACAATTTATTATCCTAACATCTTAATAGTCATTAAAAAAGAGTTTCTTTTTCTAAGTGGTAGAAAACTGAATAGAGTAGTACATGAAGAGCAAAAAATCGTGGTAATAATGACTAACATTTATGAAACACTTGCTAAGAGCGAAACACCATTCTAAGGCACTATTCACTCACTGACTCCTCACAAGCACCTTATAACACAGGCACTCCAACTAAAGCAAAAAGAAGTTAAATAACCTGCTCAAAGCATACTGCCAATAAGTGCTAGAGCTATAATTTAAACTGAGAGTTTGTCTCCAGACTAAATTGGACTATCTCACAAAGAAAAGAAAAAATTTTAAAGAGCTGAGTACTTTTAGTGCCATTATTCCTGGCACTAAATTAACAAAGGAATGTGTATTATTTTTCTGAAACCCATTTTTTTAAAATGCTATTAGAGTTTGGCCAGTTTGGCTCAGGGGTTGAGCATCAACCTATGAACAAGGAGATCGTGGTTCGATTCCTGGTCAGGGCACATGCCTGGGTTTTAGGCTCGATCACCAGTGTGGGACATGCAGGAGGGGCTGATCAATGATTCTCTCTCGTCACTGATATTTCTATCTCTCTCTCCCTCTCCTTTCCTCTCTGTTATCAATAAAAATATACATATTTTTAAAAATACTCTTGGAGAGAGTTCAAACCAAACATCTTCGTGGGTAACAGCAATAACAGGAACAATAAAGACAAAAGGTTAGAGGACATGAGAAAGTAAAAAGATCAAAAGAGGGGATAGGTTTTATGCCAAACTAAAATTTAAAGAAATTCATTTTATGATAGTAAACATCTAACTTGAACCTAACTTTGAGAGTTTTGTCTTACAGTTGTACAAAATTCATACGATATTCTTATACTCCTGTGCTCATATATAAAAATGGATCTTTATGAAAGAACCATCAAAAGGGCCCTCCTGCTCTACACTTCTTTTGTGGTGGACCTTGGAATGAAATTAACTGGCTTTTGAGAGTATTGAGGCAGGCCATTAAAAGTTTTATAATAAACTACAAAATCTATTCATGTTTGAACTGTGCTCAAATAAATATCTAGCAATTAGCATTGTTTTCTGGACTTTCTTGATTCTTAAACTCTTAACTTATAGAGCACTGAAATCCTTAAAACAGCTCCAGAATGACCCATACAGCCAAAGAGTTTCAAAGATGTGACCTAGAACAGCCCAAGCTCACTCAATGCTGTTACACCCCAGGATGGTTCAACACATGATAATGTCCCAAAGACAAACATTTAATGCCTTCTTCTCAGCTAGGGGTAAACCTCAGCAGGTGAAAAAGAAGCTTGGTATTTGAATTACTAATGATATTCAAGTGTAGGCTTCAAAATTAAATATATAGATTAGTGGAGAATTTTCTTCATTCATAGAAAAACCTAAAATAGAGCTATGGTTAAAATGTTAACAACGAATCTGTCACCTGCAGTGAGTGTTTATAGAGAAACACACTGTACATCATTTCATAAGCAGAATCACTAAGGCGAGAAAATAAGACACAATTAAGGTGTTAGAAGAAGTGATTAAGTAAGATTTAAGGATAAAGGTACTAATTATAAAAGTTCCTAAAAACATTATTCTAGGGATTAAGAAAATTCTAGATTTGATTACAAGACATCTTGAAAGAGATCACCTGCCACAATTCTAGGGAAGTAAGTCTAAATTAAGTATGAATTATAGGCAAAGGTTTAAAACAAAATGAAAGACTACAATGGGCTTAATTATTCTAAAAATTTTCCCCAAATACCAAGCACATGGAAAATCTTTTATTTCAAGTACCATCTAAATATTTAAACTTACCAACTCCAGAAAATACATTAATTCTCTTACTATTGAAAGTACTAGTTATTCAAATAACAAGTGCTATGGAACTGTAAACTGTGCAGCTACTATGAAAAACAGTATATGCATCCCTATGTTTATTGCAGCATTATTGACAAAAGCCAAGGTATAAAAGTAACCTAAGTGTCCATCAATGGACAGTGGATAAAGGAGATATGGTGTATATATGCACACACATACACAATGGAACCCTGGCCGGGTGGCTGACTTGGTTGAAGCATTGGCCCATGCACTAAAAGGCTGCAGGTTCAATCCCAGTTGAGGTACATATGTGAAGCAACTAATCAATGTTTCTCCCTCACATCAATGTTTCTTTTTCTCTCTTCCTCCCTCCCTCTCTCTCTCTCTAAAATCAATAAACATATTCTCGGGTGAGGATTAAAAAAAAATGGAATATTACTCAGCCATAAAAAAGAATGAGTCTTGCCACTTGTAACATAGATAGACCTAGAAGGTACTATGCTAAGTGAAAAAGCCAGACAGAGAAAGACAAATAGCTTTCATCTATGTGTGGACTCTAAAAACAAAATAAACAAAATAGAACAGACAAATAGATACAAAGAACAAACTGATGGTAGTCAGAGGGGAGAAGACTGGGGATATGTGCTGAAAACGTTAAGTGATTAAGAGGTATACAAAGTTTCAGTTACAAAATAAATAAATCATAGGATGTAATGTACAGCATAGGGAACACAGAGAATATCAAAATAACATTGTATGGTGACAGAAGGTTACTAGACTTGTCACGGTAATCACTTTGCAAGTATATATAGATATCAAATCACTGTGTTGTAACTTGAAACTAATATAATACTGTATGTCAACTATACTTAGATTTCTTAAAGTATTAGAGATTAAAAATAAGTATTAGTGGTTAAAATATATTTTTCTTCTTCACAAAATGTAAATTAAAAAACTACAGAGAGAAGTCGTTTGTGTCAAAAGTTTTCAATAATGGGAACTTCATTGGCAGCAAAGTTGACCAGGCTTCAGAAACAACATGATGTTTCCAGAGTTTGACTAAGTATATAAAACTTCTTACCAACTGAAAAAAAACAAAAACAAAAACAAAAACAAAATTAAGGGAAAAGGGTACTCACTTTTCAATCTCAATGCCAAGTGGATTAGCAGGACGTAGGGACAAGGGAGGAATTCCTTTATTCCTGTCAGTACGCATATCATAGTAATTCATTTCATCAACCCACACAGCAGACTGGTCCAAAATACCTACCAAAATGAGGAGTACATCCTTAGTAAAATATAGACACCTCCAGGTACTTTCTACTTTAGTTTTTAAGGATCTAAGGTAATTTTTAAGAGATTTGAGGATAAAGAGGCTCTAATTTTTTTAAAATGTCTGGTGGCTTAATTAAAAACACTAAAGTCCAAAAAATAAAATCAAACACTAAAATCTATTTTTAAAATGACAAAAATAATACCTACTGGCAAATTGTTTTGTTGTACATTACTCAATAGAAAAGACAAATTAAGCCTCTGATAAAAAGTTCTGCTAAAATTAATGTATTTTACCAAAAAAAAGTACAATTAATTTGGTAAATTCTACAATATATACAACAATTCCTTATATTAAAAAACTACTCAAAACACCTTCCAAGGAATACATAGCTTGTGTAATGGAACTGACTCAGATTTAGAAACTATGACTGAGCAGCATCTGTGAAAAAAATATGACCTCTGAAAATAGTTCTGTATCCTCTTCTGGGCTCTTTGTCATTCATCTTGGCATATAACTTACTAGTTTACCACCTCAGGACCTGGGTTACAAGAGAAAATGGGCAAAGTGCCAGTGAGCAGAGAAGAGCGGTTGAGGGCTGAGAAGGCTTCATGAAGGAAGGATATTTGATGCCAGGCAACTTCTAGATGTATGACCCTTTGTGATCCACTAATTTTATCAGTACCCACATTTCTTCCACAATCCAACAGGAGACTCTATGAGAGGTTATACTCAAGTCCAGATACTTCAAGTTCAGTTAGATAAGCCTTTATTGAGCCTACACTATGCTAGGCTCTGACGAAAAAATCAGAATAAAATTAGTAATTTCAATAAGTTTTCTTTGTCTGCTGTATAAAAATCACATAAAATGATGCTGGATTCTGTCAAAATGTTTAAAGTTCCTCATTTAACTTCACAGTTCCATTTTTTAAAATGTAATAGAAAAATGAGTAAATAAAAACAGTGATATTATACATATATTAGAGACGCGGTGCATGAAATTTGTGGACATGGGTGGGGGGGTCCCCTCAGCTCAGCCTGCACCCTCTCCAATACATGCCCCCCAGGGATCGGGCCAAAACCGGCAGTCTGACATCCCTCTCACAATCCTGGCCTGCTGGCTCCTTATCGCTCACCTGCCTATCTGTCTTGTCACCCCTAACTGCCCCCCTGCCAGCCTGATCGCCCCCTCACTGACTGTGTGCCGGCCTAGTCACCCCTAACTGCCCCTGCTGCCAGCCAGGTTGCCCCCAACTGCCCCCTCCCTGCCATCCTGGTAGCTCCTAACTGCTCCCTTGCTGGCCTGGTCACCCCTTACTGCCCCCCTCTGCCGGCCTGGTCGCCCCTAACTGCCCCCCCTGCCGGCCTAGTCGCCCCCAACTGCACCCCCCATACCGACCTGGTCACCCCTAACTTCCCCCCCACCAGCCTGGTCACCTCCTACTGCCCCCCTCTGCTGGCCTGGTCACCCCCAACTGTTGCCCCCAACTGCCCACCTCTATCGGCCTAGTTGCACCCAACTGCCCCCCTGCCGGCCTGGTCACCCTTCACGAACCCCCGCCAGCCCGGTCGCCCCATGCAGTCTGCTTGTTGAGTCGTCCCTCGCTAACACCCCTGCCAGCCTGATCGCCCCACGCAGCCTGCTTGTTCAGTAGTTAGGTGGTCCCTCACTCATGTCCCTGTTGGCCTGGTCATAGGCAGCCATACTGTGAGGGCGTGAGGGTTAATTTGCACATTACATCTTTATTATATAGGATATACATATGAATGCATGTATATATGTAAATTCCATTTTCAATTTCCCCTAAATTCCTTAAATTTCTATTTATAAAAAATATCTAGGAATTTAAGGAAGATATTGCTGCAGAAAAACTCTATACCCTCAGATAGAAAACAAAAACAATTTATAAAATTACTTACTTTTCTATACCAAAAGTACAGCCTGAGTTTAATTTAATTGCTCCGCTGATATTCCTACATTATACAAATCCTAGAGGCCCAGTGCACAGATTCGTGCACCGGTGGGGTCCCTCGGCCTGGCCTGCGGGGACTGTCCGAAACTGGCAGTCCTATATCCCCTGAGGGATGTACTAGTGTGCAAAGCGGCAGCCAGCCAGGGAAGAGCCCGAGCCAGGCTGGGCACAGCGCCGCTCCTGCTCATCCCAGCCCCACTGCACCTGCCGCTGCCATCGCTCTGTAGACTTGCTACTACTCCACTGCGGTCTTAGTGCGCCCGCCCTAGGGCGATATCCGTGCACCCATGAGTGAAAAGCGGCCACAGGCTCGCACCCAGTCAGTCCCAATTCTGGTCCATATGGGGGAGGGGCATGTAGGAGGCGTGTCCACAGGAGAGGTTCGCACTGCCGCAGTGGCACTCCCACTGTGGGAGAACACTCACCACCAGGGGGAAGCTTCTGCATTGAGCGTCTGCCCACTGGTAGTCAGTGCATATCATAGCTATGGGTCGAGCGGTCGCTTAGGTTTTTATCTATATACTAGAGGCCTGAGGCACTAAATCAGTGCAAGAGTAGGCCTTCCTTACCTGGCTACCATTACCGGCTTCCCTCTGGCAACCGGGACCCAGGCTTCTCTCCAGCACCTGGGACCTGGGCTTCCCTCCGGCTACTGGCAGGCACCCAGGACCCAGGCTTCCCCTGCAGCCCTGACTTCCTCTGAAAGGACGTCCAGTCTAATTAGTATATTATGCTTTTATTATTATAGATATAAAAGGCTAATATGCAAAGTGTCCACTCAGGAGTTCAACCAGGAGATGGGGAGTTCATTCGCTTGCTATGACGTGCACTGACCACTAGGGGGTGGCGCAGAATGAAGGAAGGCCCCGGCCAGCAGCTGGAAGGCCCCAATCGGCCCTGATCACCAGCCAGGCCTAGGGAACCTACCTGTGAAGGAATTTCGTGCACCAGGCTGGTAGTATATATAGATTAATTAAGTACTAACCAAGTACAAGATAGTATAGAACCAAAAAAAAATAAATATGACTATTATTTTAAGAGAGGGGATGGCCATGCTTAGCAATAGCTATGAGAAAAATAAAAAGTATTGGTTAGCAGCATGGCAGCCAATACATGACGGTCAAGGTCTCTCCCCTTAAAGTTATAAATTGGACAGCTATAATTCAACAAAGGATTGATTCCCTGATAACACAGAAACACATTGTGCATTGAGACATCTAAAGGAGGGTGCATCTCAGTTAACAATGGAGAAAGGAGAGGGAGGGGACAAGACAGAGATGGAAGTTCTGGGCACTACTTGTAGAGGCTTCTTAACAGTGAAGGGGTGAAGTACTATCACCACTGGACAAAAAGGAAGGGCAGACACAGCAATGGGGCCTCAGTAGCTGACAGACATTGAGGCTGGGCCCAGAGTCAGGGGCAGAAAAACTGTGCAAAGTCAAAGAACACCACAGCCAGCCAGTACCAGACAAAGGATTTCTCATATGCGGGAACCAGCCCACACCTGTGGCCTGCCTGACAGGCTGAAATCCTTACTTGGAAGATTTTTAAAGGGCTGAAAAAACTTCCAGAGTAAGTGGTCTGTACTCATCGTAGCTAATTACACAAGGAAGAGCAGAACCTTGGATTCATGAAACCACTTCCCCATCAAACCCTCTTGCACCCATCTCTATACAAATAGGTCCTAGGTTGAGGCAGCTGGGGTCAACTCAGACAGAACAGCTTGACTGGCAGCTTCTGGCTACCTGAATGAAGCACTGAGAACATTCAGAAGACCCACAGCCCACCACTTTGAATCCATAGGAGTGTTGCCCCAAGACTCAGGTTGGGCAAGGTTACCCCACCTCCTCAAGAAATACCAGGAATATTCCATGGCCCAGGCTATAATGCTGCACAAAGATCCTAAAAGCCCCAGCAGTGCAGAGAAAATTAAAACTTGTGCTTTAGCACCACCTACTGTAAAACAAAAGAAAGAAATCTACTTATCAACCTGCAGCTAAACACTGATGTCAAATACTTTTTTAAAAAGTTTTCATTCCCACAAATGCGCAGGCAGAGAAATAATCCATCAAGTACAAGGAATAACCAAGGTAACAAGGGAGGTCAGAAAGAAAATTAAAAATCTCCAAAAAATAAACTTAAGACAGGACACTGTGATTTAAATAACAGAGAATTCAAGATTGCAGTTCTAAAAGAACTCAAGGATAAGAAAATTCAGAAAAGCAATTCAGTGATCTCAGAAATAAAATATATGAACAAAAGAAATATTCACCAAAGAGACTGAAACTAAAAGAGAACAAAACATAAATTCTGCAGCTGAAGAAATCATAAAAACAAAGAATAATGAACTAGCAAGGTTAGGCAATATAGCTGACCTGACAGAGGAGTGAATTACTGATATAGAAAACAGTAATCTAGAGACCTGGACAGGTGTGGAAGGACACACTGAACATTGAATCTGAGGGGCCCTTTATTTCTTGTGGGAACATGTGTTGGTGAGCAGAAAGGGGGCTAGACAGTAGGTCCAGGAGGGAGATCAGCCCTTCCCACCTGGAACACAGGGGAGGTCCCTCTATCCTACCAGCAAAACAGCTACTTCTGACCCAATCTGCAGCAAGGGGGAACAGTCCAAGGAAGGAAATCTGTGCCCCTTCAATTGACAGAGAGGAGGTGCCAGCAAACCAGACAGAGCAGAGGCATTAGAAAGAGAGGGAGTGCCCAGCACTCCGTCCTACAAGGTACTGGTACCACCTCCAGCACAAGTCCAGCCAAGACCAGGATACCTCCACAGAGCCCAGCTCCCTGGGGAAAGAGAGTATAGTTCAGAGCAGGGATAATTAAGGCATATGATTGGAGGCAGACCCAGCCTCTGGGCTAATGAGTCACTGCCCACTGGACTACTAGGGGCTTCAAACTTCAGACCTCAATCAGGTTGCCCAGGGACAGAAAGGGACAGTGACCTACACCAGGGACCAGGTTAGACACACCAAGGGACCAGATTCAGTATCACAGCAGTGTGTGAATGTGTGTGGTTTTGTTTTTTGGTTTGTAAGTGGACTTTTTGTTTTTTGTTTGTTCCTTATTTTAATTCTTCTTTTTTTCTTGCATATCTCTAATTTCTCTCTTCCCTTTGATTCTATTATACTTTTGTCTATTCTTATTGTTATTAATTTTTTTTTCATTTTTCTCTCTTTTCTCATTTTTCCCCATTTTACTTTTTTGGATCTGTATCTTATATCCATTATCACTACAATTTAAATTCATTATTATTATTTCATTTATTTTCTGTTTCCATTCTTTTTTCCTCCTATACTACTTCTTTAAGCTTTCTCTTTGCTTCCATATAACCACATATTTTTTTTTTTTAGTCTTCTTTCTTTCTCTTTCTTTATATCCCCTCTGAATCTTTGGGTCATGTGTCTTTTAGTATTCTTTTTATTTCTTCTTTGTTTTGCTTTCTCTTCTTTTTCCTTTTTAGTCTTTCCTGTTGTTGATACATTGAGTAATTTGATTTTTGTGGTATTTTTGGTTTTCCTGATGTGTCTGATTCTGTTCTGTTGGCACATGTATAACAAACAGCTGGCACAACAATGTTGGGGTTGAACCTCACTGGCAACAGGTCAGAGGGGAGATCCCTTCCACAAATGGGACATCAACAATCAAGTCCCAGTTACAACAGGAGAGCCCAAATAACACACACAAGGAGCATTCCTTCAGAGCATCCAGGTGAACCAAGAGACTACACCACTGGATCCCTCAAGACACTTTCTACATAATGCTATCCCAAAAAGACTGGGAAGCATTAACAGTTTTATCGAATACTTAGAAACAAATGCAAAAGGACAGCGAAAATAAGGAGACAAAGAAGCACCCCCCCAAATGAAGGAAAAGAAGTAATATCCAGAAAAAGAACTAAATAAGATGGAGGCAAGGAACCTATCAGACATAGAGTTCAAAGCAATGTTTATAAAAAAAACTAGAGGCCCGGTACACAAAAATTTGTCCGGTCGGGGGGTTCCCTCAGCCCGGCCTGTGCCCTCTCGCAGTCTGGGACCCCTTGGGGGATGTCTACCTGCTGGCTTAGGCCCGCTCCCTGGAGGATCGGGCCTTAGCTGGCAGGAAGACATCCCTCTGGCAGCCCGGGAGCCCTCGGGGGATGTCCACTTGCCAGCGGGGAGCAGGCCTAAGCTGCAGTCGGACATCCTTAGCACTGCTGAGGAGGCGGGAGAGGCTCCCACCACCACCACTGTACTGGCAGCCATCAGCCTGGCTTGTGGCTGAGCAGAGTTCCCCTTGTGGGAGCGCGCTGACCACCAGGGGGCAGCTCCTGCATTGAACATCTGCCTCCTGGTGGTTAGTGAGTGTCATAGTGACCAGTCATTCCCAGTCTTTCTGCTGTTAGGGTCAATTTGCATGTTACCCTTTTATTATATAGGAATGCCTGGCCAGCCCTGGTGAGGAGCTGATGGCTGTTTGCAGGCTGGCCCAGCCCCTTCAGGGTGGGGGTCCTGCTAGGGTGCCTGGCCTGCCTGGGTGAGGAGCTGATGGCTATTTGCAGGCTGGCCACAGCCCCTTCAGTGTAGGGGTCCCCACTGGGGTGCCTGGCCAGCCTGGATGAGGGGTTGAGGGCCATTTTCAGACTGGCCACACCCCCTTCAGGGTTGGGGCGGGGCGTCCTGCTGGGTTGCCTGGCCAGTCTGGGTGAGTGGCTAATGGCAGTTTGCAGACTGGCCAAGCCCCCCAGCAGGGACCCTCACCCCATGAGGGTGTGGCCAGCCTGGGTGAGTGGCTGACAGCTGTTTGCAAGCTGGCCACAGCCCCTTCAGGGTGGGGGTCCCCCCTGGGGTGCCTGGCCAGCCTGGGTGAGGGGCTGATGGCGATTTGCAGACTGGCCACAGCCCCTTCAGTGTGGGGTCCCCACTGGGGTGCATGGCCATCATGGGTGAGGGGCTGAGGGCCATTTGCAGGCTGGCCACAGCCCCTTCAGGGGGCGGGGGGGTCCTGCTGGGGTGCCTGGCCAGTCTGAGTGAGGGACTGAGGGCCGTTTTCAGGCTGGATAAGCCCCCCAGCGGGGACCCTTACCCCATGAGGGTGTGGCCAGCCTGGGTGAGGGGCTGATGGCTGTTTGCAGGCTGGCCACAACCCCCAGCCACCCAAACTCCCAGTGGAGGCTGGCTGGAAGCAGGTATCTGGGATTTATTTGTCTTCTATAATTGAAACTTTGTTGCCATGAGTGGAGGCCTCAACCGGCTCAGGGCTGGCAGGAAGCTGGGCTTCCTTCATCTCCCAGACAACCAAGCCTCCTGCTTGCTCCAGCTCCTTGGCTGTCGGCCGCCATCTTGGTTGCATTAATTTTCATATACTCGCTCTGATTGGCTGGTGGGCGTGGCTTAGGGCGCAGCGAAGGTACGGTCAATTAGCATCTTTGTATTTTATTAGTGTAGATGCTTAAAGAATTTATTACAAATTACAAAAGCATGAAAAAGGAACTAGAGGCCATGAACAAGAACCAGACAAATGAAAAATGATATATCTGACAACAAGAATACACTAAAAGAAATTAAAAGTAGACTGGATGAAGCAGAGAACTGAATCAGCAATTTGAAAGACAAGGTAGCAATAAATACACAATTATAGCAGAAAATAGAAAAAAAAGAATTAAAAAGCAGAAAGATAGCTTAAGGGATCTCTGGGATAACATGATATGTAACAACAACTGCATTATAGGAATACCAGAAGGAAAAGAAGAAGAGCAAGGTACAGAGAACCTGTTTAAAGAAATACTGACAGAAAACTTCCCCAAACTGGAGAAGGAAAATGTCACAGGAGTTCAGGAGGCACAGAAAGTCCCAGTCATGATGAACCCAAAGAGACCCACACCTAGACACATCATAATTAAAATGGCAAACATTAAAGAGAAAGAAGGAATCTTAAAGGCAGCAAGAGAGACAGAAAATTACCTATAAAGGAATTTCCATTAGACTGTCAGATGACTTCTCAACAGAAACACTTCAGGCCAGAAGGGAGAAGCATGAAGTACTCGATATAATAAAAAGCAAGTGCCTAAATCCAAGACTACTGTATCCAGCAAGGCTATCATTTAAAGTTGAAGGTGAAATAAAAAGCTTTCCAGACAAAAGTAGGTTGAAGGAGTATTATTACCATCATGCAAGAAATATTAAAGGAAGGAGGAAGAAGAGGAGGAGGAGGAGGGGAAGGAGGGGGAGGAGGGGGAGGAGGGGGTAAAAGAGGGAGGAGGAGGAGGAGATGAAGAGGAGGGGGAAGAAGAGGAGGAGGAGGAAGAAGAAGAAAAGGAAAGAGGAACATAGGCATAAAGAAAATAAAAATGGTAATAAATAAGTAGCCATCAATAATAACCTTAAATGCAAATGGATTAAATGCTCCAATCCAAAGACATAGGGTGACTGAATGGATAAGAAAAGATGACCCATATATATATATGTTGTCCACAAGAGACCCACCTCAGAAAAAAAGATATACATAGACAGAGTGAAGGGATTGAATAATATATTCCATGAAAAGGAAAAAAAATACCTGGAGTAGCAATACTCATCAGACAAAACACACTTCAAAACAAAGGCATAACAAGTCAAGGATGTCTGCTTTCACTACTCTTATTTAACACTAGAGGCCCGGTGCACAAAAATTTGTGCACTCGGGGTTGGGAGAGGAGGTCCCTCAGCCTGGCCTGTGCCCTCTCACAGTCTGGGACCCATCAGGAGATAAGGACCTGCTGGTTTAGGCCTGCTCCCGGGTGGCAGAGGGCAGGCCTAATCCTAGGTGTAACCCCTGGTCGGGCTCAGAGCAGGGCCCATTGGGGAGTTGGGGCCCCGCCTCCTGTCATGCACAGAGCAGGGCGGATTGGGAGGTTGCGATGCCACCCTCAGTCATGCTCAGGGTAGGGCTGATTGGGGGGTTGGGGCACCACCCCCTGGCACACTCAAGGCAGGGTCCATAGGGAGGTTGCAGCGCCACTCCTGTCATGCACAGAGCAGGGCCGATCAGAGGGTTGGAGCTCCGCACCCTGTCACACTGATCCCGGTGCTGGGAAGCCTCCCTGCTCCGCTGATCACCGGGGCCGGGAGGCCTCTCGGCTCCGCTGATCACCGGGGCCGGGAGGCCTCTCGGCTCCGCTGATCACAGGGGCCGGGAGGCCTCTCGGCTCCGCTGATCACCGGGGCCGGGAGGCCTCTCGGCTCCGCTGATCACCGGGGCCGGGAGGCCTCTCGGCTCCGCTGATCACCGGGGCCGGGAGGCCTCTCGGCTCCGCTGATCACCGGGGCCGGGAGGCCTCTCGGCTCCGCTGATCACCGGGGCCGGGAGGCCTCTCGGCTCCGCTGATCACAGGGGCCGGGAGGCCTCTCGGCTCCGCTGATCACCGGGGCCAGGCCTCTCGGCTCCGCTGATCACCGGGGCCGGGAGGCCTCTCGGCTCCGCTGATCACTGGGGCCGGGAGGCCTCTCGGCTCCGCTGATCACCTGGGCCGGGAGGCCTCTCGACGCCGCTGATCACCTGGGCTGGGAGGCCTCTCGGATCCACTGATCACCGGGACCGGGAGGCCTCTCGGATCCACTGATCACCGGGGCTGGGAGGCCTCTGGACTCTGCTGATCCCAGGCCCTGAGGCCTCTCTGCCCTGCTGCTTCAGGGCTGTTTGGCTTCGCTCTGCTTGGAGCCTGAGTATGCAAATTAACCGCCATCTTTTAGCTTCTATAATTAAAACATTGTATCTTTTGGAGTTGTTGCTTCAGGAGCTCAGAGCCCTGCAGCTGCGGGGATCCTTGACTTTCTCCATCACTGGGGCAACCAAGCCTCCTATTCTCAGCTGCCTGGCTGCCAGCCGCCATCTTGGCTGACAGTTAATTTGCATATCTCGCTGATTAGCCAATGAAAAAGGTATCGGTTGTACGCCAATTACCATTTTTCTCTTTTATTAGTATAGGATGATACTGGTAGAAAAAAGAGATAAAAGGCATACAAATTGGAAAGGAGGAAGTAAAACTGTGATTACTCGTAGATGACATGATATTGTACAAAGAAAACCCTAAAAACTCCACCAGGAAACCACCAGGCTTAATAAATGAATTTGGCAAGGTAGCAGGATACAAAATCAACATCCACAAATTTATGGCATTTTTATACAACAATAACGAAATCTCAAAAAGAGAAACTAAAAAAACAATTCCATTTACCACTGCAACAGCAACAAAATAAGATACTTAGGAATAAACTTAACCAACTGGGGGTAAAAGACCTGTATTTGGAAAACTATAGGACATTGAAAAAAAGAGAGGAAGATATAAACAAATGGAAGCATACACCATGTTCATGGATTGGAAGAATTAAATCATTATACTGTCTCTACTACCCAAAGTAATCTACAGATTCAACGCAATCCCTATTAAAATACCAATGGCATACTTCACAGAGCTAGAACAAACACTCCAAAAATGGATATGGAACCATAAAAGACCCCGAATAGCTACAGCAATCTTGAGAAAGAAGAACGAAGTAGGAGGAATCACAGTACTGGATATCAAACTATACTAACAAAGTCATTGTAATCAAAACAGCCTAGTACTAGTACAACAACAGGCAGATAGACTAATGGATCAGAACAGAGACCCCAGAGAAAATGACCCACACCATTACGGTCGATTAATATTTGACAAAGGAGGCAAGAACATACAGTGGAGTAAAGACAGTCTCTTCAACAAGTGGTGCTGGGAAAACTAGACAGACACATACAAAAAGATGAAACTAAACCACCAACTTACTTCATATATAAGAATAAACTAAAGGTGGATGAAAGCCTTAAATGTAAGGCATGAAACCATAAAAATCTCAGAGAACATAGGAAGTAAAATCTCAGACATCTCAAGTAGCAGTAAGTCTATGTATACATCTCCTAGGGCAGTGGTCGGCAAACTCCAGCTAGCGAGCCACATGTGGCTCTTTGGCCCTTTGAGTGTGGCTCTTCCACAAAATACCGACTTCTGCGCATGGGCCACGAAGTTTCAATCGCACTGTACATGCGCGCTTGCATGTGGTATTTTGTGGAAGAGCCACACTCAAGGGGCCAAAGAGGGGCATGTGGCTCGCGAGCCGCAGTTTGCCGACCACTGTCTAGCAGCCGTGGGCAAACTACGGCCCACGGGCCGGATCCAGCCCGTTCGGCTGTTCTATCCAGCCCGCGGAGCCGAAAGAGCGGAGGGTTCTCTTGCTCTCCCCTCCGCTCCTTCACCAGCAGCAGTGTTAACATGGCAACATCGGGAAACACAGCCGCAGCTCCTTCTTCTGAGTCCATTTTAAGAACCCATTGTGGCCCTCGAGTCAAAAAGTTTGCCCACCCCTGGCTAGGGCAAAGGAAAACTAGGAGAAAATAAACAAATGGATCTACATCAAAAGGCTTCTGCATAGCAAAAGAAACCACCATCAGAATGAAAAGGGAATCCACTGAATGGGAGGACATATTTGCTAATGATACATCTGGTAAGGGGTTAATATCCAAAATATATAAAATACTCATACAACTCAACAAAAGGAAGACAATACAATTAAAAAATGGGCAGTAGACCTGAATAAACATTTCTCCAAAGAGGACATTAAAAATGGCCAAGAGACATATGAAAAAATGCCCAATGTCACTAATCATCGGAGAAATGAAAATTAAAAACACAATGAGATTTCAACTCACACCTCTCAGAATGGCTATCATCAAAAAATCAACAAACAACAAGTGAGGTGAGGATGTGGAGAAAAGGGAACACTAGTTCACTGCTGATGAGAATGCATATTGGTGCAGCCACTATGGAAAACAGTATGCAGTTTCCTCAAAAAATTAAAATTGGAACTTCGCTTTGACCCAGCAATCCCACTTCTCGGAATGTATCCTAAACCCCAAAACACCAATCATAAAGAATATATGTACCCCTACGTTCATGGCAGCATTATTTACAATAGCTAAGATTTGGAAACAGCCCAAGTGCCTATCAGTAGATGAGTGGATAAAAACACTGTTGGACATTTACACAATGGAATACTATGCAGCTGTACAAAAATGGAATACTATGCAGCTGTATAAAAATGGAATACTATGCAGCTGTACAAAAAGAGGGATCTCCTACCCTTTGGGACAGCATAAATGGACCTGAAAAATATTATGCTAAGTGAAATAAGCCAATCTGAAAAAGACAAGTATAATATGATCTCACTTATTTGTGGAATCTAATAAACAGAATGAACTGACCAGCAAAATAAGACCCGAAGCCTGGAGGCATGGATCAGACTGACTTACCTTGATGTGGGGTTGAGGAGACAGAAGAGATAAACCAAAGAACTTAAATACTTATATGCATAGCCCATGGACACCGGCAATAGGGTAGTGAAGACCTGGGGGGACGGGTAGGGGCTGGGGGCGGGGGAGGGAAGAAAAAGGAACATATCTATAATACTATCACCAATATATTAAAAATATGTGTGTATGTGTGTGTGTGTGTGTGTGTGTGTGTATATATGTATATATATATATATATATATATATATATATATATACACACACACACACACACATATATACATACATACATACATATACACACTAGAGGCCCGGTGCACAAAAATTTGTGCACTCCGGGGGGAGGGGGGGTCCCTCAACCCGGCCTGTGCCCTCTAGCAGTCTGGGACCCCTTGGGAGATAATGACCGGCTGGCTTAGGCCTGCTCCTGGGTGGCAGAGGGCAGGCCCAATCCCTAGGTGCAGCCCCTGGTCGGGGTCAGAGCAGGGCCGATTGGGGAGTTGGGGCGCCGCCCCCTATCATGCACAGAGCAGGGCGATCTGGAGGTTGCGATGCCACCCTCAGTCACACTCAGGGTAGGGCCGATTGGGGGTTTGGGGCACCGCCCCCTGTCACACTCAAGGCAGGGTCGATGGGGAGGTTGCAGCGCCACCCCCTGTCACGCACAGAGCAAGGCCCATCAGGGGGGTTGGGGCTCTGTACCCTGTCACGCACAGAGCAGGGCCAATCAGGGGGTTGGGACGCCGCCCTCTATCACCCACAGAGCAGGGCCGATCAGGGGATTGGGGCACCGCCACTCTCACACTCAGGGCAGGACCGATGGGGAGGTTATGGCTCTACGCCATCACACACAGAGCAGGGCCCGTGGGGGGTGGGGTGGGTGGGGCGCCGCACCCTGTCACACACAGAGCATAGCTGATCAGGGGGTTGGGGCGCCGCACCTTGTCACACACAGAGCCGCAGGGCGATCAGGGGGTTGGGGCGCCTTCCCCTGTCAGGAACAGAGCAGGGTGGATAGGGAGGTTGTGGCCCCGCCCCCTGTCACACACAGAGCCGCAGGGCCTTCAGGGGATTTGAGCGCTGCCCCCGTCACACTGATCCCGGTGCCCGGAGGCCTCGCGGCTCAGCTGATCCCGGTGCTGGGAGGCATATTACCCTTTTACTATATAGGATAGAGGCCTGGTGCATGGGTCGGGGCCAGCTGGTTTGCCCTGAAGGGTGTCCTGGATCAGGGTGGGGGTCCCCACTGGGGTGCCTGGCCAGCCTGGGTGAGGGGATGATGGCTGTTTGCAGCTGGTCACACATCCTTCAGGGTGGGGGTCCCCACTGGGGTGCCTGGCCAGCCTGGGTGAGGGGATGATGGCTGCTTGCAGCTGGTCACACACCCTTCGGGGGAGGGGGGAGGTCACCACTGGGGTGCCTGGCCAGTCTGGGTGAGGGGCTGAGGGCTGTTATCAGGCTGGGGGTGACGGAAGCTCCCAACCGCTCCTTTTTTTCTTTTTTCTTTTTTCTTTTTTTATTCTGGGCCAGCTTTAGCTTTGAGGCTTGGCTCCAGCTCTTCGGCCTCCGCTGCTGAAAGTAGGTTTCTGGCCTTTGCTTAGAATGTTGCAATCCTGCTGGCTGAAGCCTGGCAGACTAAAGCAGGTTTCTGGGGTTTTGTTTAGCTTCTATATTTGTTACATAGTTGCTTAGAGTTGCAGCTCAGAGGCCTGCTGCGGCAGGCAGGGCACGTTGGAGTCCTCCGTCACTGAAGCAAGCAAGCCTCATGTTAGTTTCAAGCTGCCTGGCTGCCGGCCACCATCTTGGCTGGCAGTTAATTTGCATATTGCCCTGATTAGCCAATGGGAAGGGTAGCGGTTGTATGCTAATTACATGTTTCTCTTTTATTAGATAGGATAACCTTCCTAGATAGAATCATGAAAAATTAAAAAATCTAAATAAACTAATCAATAGTATGGAAATTTCAAGTCATTAAAAACTTCCCAAAAGGTAATAGTCCAGGACCAAATGGATTCAGTGAATTCTACTAAACATTCAAAAAAAACTTAATACCTATCCTTTTCACTCTTCCAAAATATTAAAAAAGAGGCAAAAATTCCTAACTCATTTTATGAGGCCAACATTACCCTGATACCAAAAACAGGTAAGGAAAACATACACACACTCAAATTATAGGCCAATATCTCAAATGAAAACAGATGCAAAATTCCTAAACAATTAACTAGCAAATTGAATACTACAATACATTAAAAATTGGAGACGGAAGATGGCGGCGATATAGGCAGACGCGTCCCAGGTCGTGTCCCGGAGCAAATGGAGTGAGCAGCTGAAACTAGGAACACTCACACCGAATTGGCGAAATTGCTCAGCTGGTGAGAGGGTTTGCAGCCGGGAAGAGCAGAACTCCCCTGGAAAGGTAAAAAAACCAGGGATTTGGGCAGGAAAGTTTGCCAGACCTCTGAGCCCAGAGAGTCGGAGGGAGACCATGTGGCAGACAGCCGCGTCCCTTGGGACAGGCACAGCCCCTGAAGGGGGGAAAGGAGAACCACGGGATTCCTGGCGCCGCCGGGGGAATTGAGATCTGGGTTCTGTGATCATGGAGGACTGAGCCTAAAGGGGGCAGCCTGAAGAGCTGACCTGACCATGCAGTCCCGGTAAGAGAAGAAGCTTACAGAAACCAAGCCTTCCCCGTTTCCGCGGCCGGCGTTTGTTTGTTTGTTTTCACTGAATCCTGTTTATGGGACATTTTGGATACAGACACTCACCTGTGCTGAAGAGAGGGAGAGTGTGCGGAGGAGCGGAATCTGGGGAGAGACTGGGGAAAGAGGGGGAGCCAGGAGAGGTGGCAGTGAATTGAGTGCTGAGACACCCCTGAGCCCAGGACTGGTGCAGCCATCCTCTCCAGAGAGTGAGACTCCTCCCCCCAGCCCCCAGGCAAGGAGCACAGCCACACCCAGATTCCACCCTGTAGGAGATCAAGGATTAAGATAACCTGATCAGCCGAAACCGGTTTGGCTCAGTGGATAGAGCGTCGGCCTGCGGACTGAGGGGTCCCAGGTTCGATTCCAGTCAAGGGCATGTACCTGGGTTGCGGGCACATCCCCAGTAGGAGATGTGCAGGAGGCGGCTGATCGATGTTTCTCTCCGATCGATGTTTCTAACTCTCTATCTCTCTCCCTTCCTCTCTGTAAAAATATCAATAAAATATATAAAAAAAAAAAAAAAAAAAAAAGATAACCTGATCAGTCCCTGGGAGTTAACAGGGCCTGGCCTATAGAGGGATTTTCAATCCCAGCAACAACATAGCGCCGGTAACTAACTATTACGCAGTCAGCTCTGGGCAGTGAACTTACACTGGACAGAGAGGCCCTATAGCCTCAGAGGCCAACCCCAGAACACTGCCACCCAGAGGCTGACCCACAAACTGACTCTTTGCTAAACACAAAATAAGGCAGTCTGGGAAATAAATGCAGCATGCTTTAAAATAAGGACTGTGGTTTACAACACAGAGGAACAGTATATCGCAGGGAAACTCAACACTCTCCTGAATACCTGGAAGGTCTAAGGCGAGCCACACTGAAGAATAGAAGAAACGAAGGACCTTCACTACTGCAATTTTTTTTTTCTTTTTTCACTTTTTAACTAAGAAACCAATATTTTTCTTTTTTTTTTTCTGTTCTTTTTTTTTTCTCTTTTCTTCTTTTTCCATCACCTGATTTTACCCTTTTAATTACTACCTTCTTATTTTTAACCAGTATTATTACTGCTATCATTTTACCATTTTTTAAAGTGCCATTTTATTTTTTCTTTATTTTATTTTGGGATTAGTGTTCTCCATTCTATTTTCATCATTATATTATTGGTTGTTTCTAGTTTGCATTCATATCCAGGGAGCTGTTGCTGGAATTTGTTGGGATTAATGGCTGTTCTATAGGAGTATTCTCCTCATATAAAAAGTCTCTTCCCCTCTTCCACTTCATTCTCTCTTTTTGCTCTTTTTTTTTTTCTCTCTTTTCTTTTCTCGCTTTTATTTTCCCCCCTTCTTTTTCCCAATTTCATTTTTGCACTTCTTTTTTTGGTCCCTACTTTTCTTTTCTTTTTTCTCTTTTATCTTTTTCTCTACCTTCTTCCTTATCCCCTAATCTCTTAATTCAGGTGGTCACCTTTAATTGGGGTTATTAATATCGTGAATATATTTGTGTATAGTGCCTGGTACGTGGTGCCTTGTTGTGTTGTATTTTGTGCCTTTAAATCAACGCAGCAGATCCAAGCAACAGCAACCTCCTGAGCACCACATCCTCTGCTGAGGAACAGCAGCTGTACGTGAAACCTCGCCCCACCAGCCAGAAGAGCCACCACAGCTGTGAACAGCACCCACCAGAGGAGCTGCTGCCAACTGAAGAGCAGCTGCTAACGCAACCGCCCGAAGAGCAACCACAGACCAAGGAGTCACTGCCACCAAGGGAGCAACCACTGAACGACTCAACGTCTAGATATGTCAGTGAGATCAAACATGCGTAGACAAAAAAAACCCCAAAGGAAAGAGAAGGAGGACTCTCCAGAAAAGCAGCTAAGTAATACAGAGGCATGCAACATGACAGATAAAGAATTCAGAATAAGGGTCCTAGAGTGCATAAACCGGATGGAGGAAAAAATCGACAACCTCTGCAAGAAGCAAGAAGAAACAGATGAAAAAAATCGATAACATATGGAAGAAGCTAGAAGAAACAGATGAAAAAATCAACAACTTAAGTAAGACCCAAGAAGAAATGAAGAGTGATATAGCTGCAATAAAAACTCCATTGAAAGTATCAACAGTAGACTAGGAAAAGCGGAGGACCGAATTAGTGAATTAGAAGACAAGGAAGCAAAACACACCCAAAATGTACTGCAATTGGAGAAAAAAATTAAAAGACAGGAGGAGAGCCTAAGGGAGCTTTGGGACAACATGAAATGAAACAACATACGAATAATAGGAGTACCAGAACAACAGAAGGATGAACAAGGATTAGAAAACCTACTCGAAGAAATAATATCAGAAAACTTTCCTGAGGTGGGGAAGAAAAAAGTCACACAAGCCCAGAGAGTCCCAAACAAGGTGAACCCGAAAAGACCCACACCAAGACACATCATAATCACCATGGCAAATGTTCAGGACAAAGAGAGAATCTTACAGGCTGCAAGAGAGAGACGGAAAGTTACATACAAGGGATCTCCCATTAGATTGTCAAATGATTTCTCAACAGAAACACATCAGGCCAGAAAAGAATGGACTGAAATTTACAAAGTGATGCAAAGCAAAGGACTGAATACAAGAATACTCTATCCAGCAAGGCTATCATTCAAACTTGAAGGGGAAATAAGAAGCTTCACAGACAAAAAAAGGCTAAGGGAGTTTGTCACCACCAAGCCAGCAATGCAAGGAATGCTAAAGGGACTGGTATAAGAAATAAAAAGCTCAGAAAGAAAACAGCCACACAAAAAAAGAAATGGCTACAAACAAGTACCTTTCAATAATAACTTTAAACGTAAACGGACTAAATGCTCCAAACAAGACATCGAGTGGCTGAATGGATAAAAAAACATGACCCATACATCTGCTGTCTACAAGAAACCCACCTCATTAGAAGGGACTCACACAGACTGAAAGTGAAAGGATGGAAAAATATCTTTCAGGCAAATGGAAAGGAAAAGAAAGCTGGGGTAGCAATACTTATATCGGACAAAATAGACCTCAGAGTGAAGGCCATAACAAGAGAAAAGGAAGGCCACTTCATAATACTAAAGGGATCAATACAACAAGAAGATATAACCCTGGTAAACATATATGCACCCAATGCAGGAGCACCCAAATTCATAAAAAAACTCCTGGAAGATATCAAAGGAGAGATCGACAACAATACAATCATAGTAGGAGACTTTAATACACCACTGACAGCACTGGATAAGCCCTCTAAACAAACAATCAGCAAAGATACAGCAATCCTAAATGACTCACTAGATCAGATGGACTTAATAGACATCTTCAGAACACTTCACCCCAAAGCCAGGGAATACACATTCTACTCAAATGCTCATAAGACATATTCAAAAATAGACCATATATTGGGTCACAAGCAAAGTATCCCCAAATTCAAGAAGATTGAAATCATAAAAAGCGTCTTCGCAGACCACGATGGCATAACATTAGAAATAAACTACAATAAAAACAACCCAAAATACTCAAACACCTGGAAGCTGAATAGCATGCTATTAAATATCGATTGGGTTACCAATGAGATCAAAGAAGAAATTAAAAACATCCTGGAAACTAATGACAATGAAAACACAACAATACAAAACCTATGTTACACAATGAAAGCAGTCCTGAGAGGGAAGTTTATAGCTCTACAGGCCTATCTCAAAAAACAAGAAAAAATGGCAGTAAATCATCTAACTCTACAACTCAAAGAATTAGAAAGAGAGCAACAAGAAAACCCCAGAGTGAGCAGGAGGAAGGAGTTAATAAAGATTAGAGCAGAAATAAATGACATAGAGACCAAAAAAACAATACAGAAAATCAATGAAACCAAGAGCTGGTTCTTTGAAAGGATAAACAAGATTGACAAACCTCTAGCCAGTCTCACCAAGAAGCAGAGAGAGAGGACCCAAATAAATAAAATCAGAAATGATAGAGGCGAAATAACAACAGACCCCACAGAAATACAAATGATTGTTAAAAAATACTATGGACAGCTCTACTCCAACAAACTAGACAACCTGGAGGAAATGGACAAATTCCTAGAAAAATACAACATTCCAAAACTCAATCAGGAAGAATCTAAAAATCTCAACAGGCCAATAACTATGGAAGAAATTGAAGCAGTCATCAAAAAGCTTCCATCAAACAAAAGCCCAGGACCAGACGGCTTCACAGGGGAGTTTTACCAAACATTCAAGGAAGAACTAAAACCTATCATCCTCAGACTACTACAAAAAATTCAAGAGGAAGGCACACTTCCAAGCTCATTCTATGAAGCCAGCATCACCCTAATACCAAAACCAGGTAAAGACAACACAATGAAAGAGAATTACAGGCCAATATCCCTCATGAACATAGATGCCAAAATCCTCAACAAAATCTTAGCAAATCGGATCCAGCAGTACATCAGAAAGATCATACACCATGACCAAGTAGGATTTATCCCAGGGATGCAAGGATGGTACAATATCCGAAAATCAATAAACGTGATACATCACATAAACAAATTGAAAGAAAAAAACCACATGGTCTTATCAATTGATGCAGAAAAAGCATTTGACAAAATTCAACACCCATTTTTGATAAAAACTCTCAGCAAGGTGGGAGTAGAAGGATCATACCTCAACATAGTAAAAGCCATATATGACAGGCCCACAGCTAACATCATACTCAACGGACAAAAACTAACACCATTTCCCCTAAGAACAGGAACAAGACAGGGAAGCCCCCTCTCACCACTCCTGTTCAACATAGTACTGGAAGTGTTAGCCATTGCAATTCGGCAAGAAGAAGAAATAAAAGGCATCCAAATTGGAAAAGAGGAAGTAAAACTGTCCTTATTTGCAGACGACATGATATTATACATACAAAACCCTAGAGATTCCATCAAAAAGCTATTAGACCTAATACATGAATTTGGCAATGTAGCAGGATACAAAATTAACACCAAGAAATCTGAGGCATTTATATACACCAATAGTGAACTTTCAGAAAGAGAGATTATAAAAACAATCCCGTTTACCATTGCACCAAAAAAATTGAGCTACCTAGGAATAAACTTAACTAAAGAGGTAAAAGACCTCTACTCAGAAAACTACAGGACGTTGAAAAAAGACATAGAGGAAGATATAAACAGATGGAAGAACATACCGTGTTCATGGATTGGTAGAATCAACATCATTAAAATGTCCATACTACCCAAAGCAATCTATAAATTCAACGCACTTCCCATTAAAATACCAACGGCATACTTCAGAGATCTAGAACGAACTTTCCAAAAATTCATCTGGAATAAAAAAAGACCCCGAATAGCTGCAGCAATCCTGAAAAAGAACAAAGTAGGTGGGATCTCAATACCAGATATCAAGTTGTATTACAAAGCCACTGTTCTCAAAACTGCCTGGTACTGGCACAAGAATAGGCATATAGATCAATGGAATAGAATAGAGAGGCCAGAAATCGGCCCGAACCAATATGCTCAATTAATATTTGACAAAGGAGGCAAGAACATACAATGGAGCCAAGATAGTCTCTTCAGCCGAAACCGGTTTGGCTCAGTGGATAGAGCGTCAGCCTGCGGACTGAGAGGTCCCAGGTTCGATTCCGGTCAAGGGCATGTACCTTGGTTGCAGGCACATCCCCAGTAGGAGGTGTGCAAGAGGCAGCTGATCGATGTTTCTCTCTCATCGATGTTTCTAACTCTCTATCTCTCTCCCTTCCTCTCTGTTAAAAATCAATAAAATATATTAAAAAAAAAAGATAGTCTCTTCAATAAATGGTGTTGGGAAAATTGGACAGATATATGCAAGAAAATGAAACTAGACCACCAACTTACACCATACACAAAAATAAACTCAAAATGGATAAAGGACTTAAATGTATGACAGGAAACCATTAAAATTCTAGAAGAATCCAAAGGCAACAAAATCTCAGACATATGCCGAAGCAATTTCTTCACTGATACAGCTCCTAGGGCACTTGAAACGAAAGAGAAAATGAACAAATGGGACTACATCAAAATAAAAAGCTTCTGCACAGCAAAAGAAACCATCAACAAAACAACGAGAAAACCCACTGTGTGGGAAAACATATTTGCCAATGTCATATCTGATAAGGGCCTAATCTCCAAAATTTATAGGGAACTCATACAACTTAACAAAAGGAAGATAAACAATCCAATCAAAAAATGGGCAAAGGACCTAAATAGACACCTTTCAAAAGAGGACATTCAGAAAGCCAAGAGACATATGAAAACATGCTCAAAGTCACTAATCATCCGAGAGATCCAAATCAAAACAGCAATGAGGTACCATCTCACACCTGTCAGACTGGCTATCATCAACAAATCAACAAACGACAAGTGCTGGAGAGGATGTTGAGAAAAAGGAACACTTGTGCACTGCTGGTGGGAATGCAGACTGGTGCAGCCACTATGGAAGACAGTATGGAGTTTCCTTAAAAAACTGAAAATGGAACTCCCATTTGACCCTGTGATCCCACTTCTAGGAATATATCCCAAGAAACCAGAAACACCAATCAGAAAGGATATATGCACCCCTATGTTCATAGCAGCACAATTCACCATAGCTAAGATCTGGAAACAGCCTAAGTGCCCATCAGTAGATGAATGGATTAGAAAACTGTGGTACATCTACACGATGGAATACTATGCTGCTCTAAAAAGGAAGGAACTCTTACCATTTGCAACGTCATGGATGGAACTGGAGAGCATTATGCTAAGTGAAATAAGCCAGTCAATAAAGGAAAAATACCACATGATCTCACTCATTCATGGACAATAGAGACCATTATAAACTTTTGAACAATAATAGATACAGATGCAGAGCTGCCTCAAACAGATTGTCAAACTGCAGCGGGAAGGACGGGGAGGGTTGGGGGGCAGGAGGTAGGGGGGTAAGAGATCAACTAAAGGACTTGTATGCATGCATATAAGCATAACCAATGGACATAAGACACTGGGGGATAGGGGAGGCTAGGGGACTGTCTAGGGTGGGGGGATAAAATGGTTACATATGTAATACCCTTTGTAATACTTTAAGCAATAAAAAAAATATATATATATATAATATATCACAATCAATTGGGATTCAGTCCAGGGGTTCAAGGATGGTTCAATATATACAAATTGATGAATGTGAGATGCCACATTAACAAAATAAGCAATAACTATGATATGATCATATTAAAAACTACAGAAAAGCATTTGACAAGATACAACATTCATTTATGATTAATAAAATTCTCAAGAAAATGGGTATAGAAGAAATTACTTAAACATAATAAAGACTATATATGATAAACCCTCAGCTAATATATTCAATGGTAAAAAAACGGAAAGCTTTTTCCTCTAAGATCAGGAACAATACAAGGATGTCCACTTTCACCAAACTGGGAAGAAGTAAAATAGTCATTTTTTGCAGAGGACATAATTTTTTATAAGTATTAGAAACAATAAGTAAAGTACAATAAAGTTGCAGGATACAGTGTAAAAAAATTATTGCATTCCTATATACTAACAATTAAATTTCATGGGAAAAATTGAAACAATTCCATTTTGCAATTGCAACAAAAAGAATAAAATATCTAGGAATAAACTTAAAGGATATGAAGGACCTATAAACTGAAAACTACTAGACACTGTTGAAAGAAATTGAAGACAACACAAAGAAATGGAAAGATATTCCATGTTCATGAATTAAAAGAATTAACATAGTTAAATGGGCATATTACCTAAAGCAATATACAACCCTAATGCAATCCCCATCAATATCCCAATGGCATTATTCAAAAAAATAGAACCAATAAAATCCTAAATTTGTACAGAACCACAGAAGACCCTGGATAGCCAAAGCAATTCTGAAAAGAACACAGCTGGAGGTATCACATTCCCTGATTTCAAGTGATACTACAAAGCTACAATAATCAAAAGAGCATGGTATTTGCAAAAAAGCAAACAGACAAAATAAAACAAATACATGAACCAATGGAACAAAATCAAGAGTCCAGAAATAAACCCTTATGTATGGGCAACTAATTTTCAACAAAGAAGCCATAAACTTATAGAGGAGAAAAGGAAGGCTCTTCAATAAATAGTGATAAGAAAATTAGAAAACAACATTCAAAAGAATGAAACTAGATTGGTATGTGACACTGCTACTTTACACAAAAAGTAACACAAAGTAGATCTAATAGATAAATATAAGACCTAAAACATTAAAATACATAAAAGGCAGGTACTGGGTCTCAGAGAGGATTTTATGAATTTGATCCCAAAGGCAAAGGAAGTAAAGCAAAAATAAATAAATGAATGGGACAATATCAAACTAAAAAGCTTCTGAACATAAAAATGAAACCATAAACAAAACAAAAAGGCAACTCACTGAATGGGAAAAATTATTTGCAAAGAATACCTCCAATAAGGGGCTAATATCCAAAATATATAAAGAAGTCATACAACTCAATAACAACAAAAATAACAACTGTTCCAATTAAAAAATGGGCAGAAAACCTGATCTGACTCTTTTCCCAAAAAGACATACAAATGGTCAACAGATATTTGAAAAGATGCTAAATTTCACTATTTATAAGGGAAATGCAAATCAAAACCACAATGAGATAGCTTCCACTTGTCAGAATGATTATTATCAACAAAACAAGAATAACAAGTGTTATAGAGGTTGTTGAGAAAAGGGGACCCTCATACAGTGCTGGTAGAAATTTTTTTTAATTATTTAAGATTAAATTTATTGGAATAACACTGATAAAATTATATAGGTTCAAGTGTACCAGTCTATGATAAATGTCTTATCTGTAGATTGCATTGTGTGCTCACCACCCAAAGTGAAATCTTATTCCATCACCATGTATTTGACCTCCTTTACGGTCCCCACAATTTTCATTTCCTCTGGTAACCACCAAACTGTTGTCTGTGTCTATAAGTTTTTGTTTGTTCATTTTTCTTTTTGTTCATTTGCTGCTTTTAGTTTTATATGCCACATATGCATGAAATCATATCATATTTTACTTTTTCTGTCTAATTTATTTCACTTAGCATGATATTCTCAAGATCTATTCGTGTTGTCACCACTATGAAAAACAGTATGGAGGTTCCTTAAAAAATTAAGAATAGAGCTAGCATATGACCCAGCAATCTCTATTCTGGGTAATTCCTAATAATTTGAAAATATTTATGCATAAAGATATATGTACCCCCATGTTCATCATAGGATCATACTTGAAAACAACCTAAGTGTCTTTTGATGGATGACTGAATATAGATGATGTGGTTCATACATACAATAGAATACTATTTAAATAGAAAGCAACCAATGAACAAACAATACAAACTACCTCATAGAGATAAACAACAGTATGGTGGTTACATGAGGGGAAAGGGAATGAGAGAAAGGTTGAAGAGAGTAAAAGATAAGAGGTCAAATATATGGTGACAAAATGAGAGTAGACTTTGGGTGGTGAGCACAGAGTGCAATATACACATGATGTACTATAGAATTATATACTTGAAAGTTATATAATGTAATTAACTAATGCCACCCCAATATTTAACTTTTAAATGAAAAAAAATTTAATGTGTTGAACACTTATTTTGTATAAGGGGATTATGCTAAGAATTTTCCATGTATCTTTTACCTCAGTTATTTTCTTACTAGAGGCCCGGTGCACAAATTACAGCACCAATGGGTCCCTCAGCCTGGCCTGTGGGAACGGGCTGAAACCTGCTCTCCGACATACACCGAGGGTCCTGGATTGCGACAGGACACAGGCCAGGACGAGGGACTCCACCAGTACATGATCGGGGCCAAGGAGGGACACAGAAGGTTGGCCAGCTGGGGAGGGACCGTGGGAGGGCTACAGGGCATGTCCGGCCCGTCTCTCTCAGTCCCAATCATCCAGACCCCAGCAGCAAGCTAACCTACTGGTAGGAGCATCTGTCCCCTGGTGGTCAGCACACATCATAGCAACTGGTGGACCAGTCGAATATCTTCCCCATGGTGGTCAGTGCACGTCATAGCGAGCAGTTAAGCAGCCTTCACATATCATTAACATATAACGCTTTGATTGATTGAACAGATGACTGGACGACAAGACACTTAGCATATTACGCTTTTATTATATAGGATCATCCGATGCAGATAACTTTTATTAATCTTTATGTTTTACAATATTACATATGTCCCTTTTTTTCCCCTATTGACCCCTACTAGCCTGCACCCAACCCCACCCCAGATCTTCACCACACTATTGTCTGTGTCCATAGGTTCTCTTAACTCATTTAATCCTATAAGGTAGATAATACAATTAATCCACTTTTATCCACGACGGAACTAGAAATCAAAGTTCCACAGTTAGTAAAGTAAAGATCAGATTAATATTCAGAGTCTGGCTCCTCAGACTATGTTCTTAATTACTCTAATACATAGATGGGGAACCTTTTTACTGCCAAGGGCCATTTGGATATTTATAACATCATTCGCAGGCCATACAAAATTATCAACTTAAAAATTAGTCTGCTATATTTGGTCAAACATTTAACTAACTCAGAGGTCAAATATATGATGCCTTGGCAGAGCCAGACCAAATGATTTCATGTGCATTATATGGCCTGTGGATGGATATTCCCACCACTATTCTAATATGAGAAAGTGGGTGTTAAGTGTATAAAAATGTAACATGTGCTATGGGATATTTTTAGCTTGAAAGGCTAAAGGCAGCTCCAGATCTAGCAACATTTTGTCCAGAGCTAAGAGGAGAAAATAGCACATTATTTAGATAATATTATTGCTAATTTGGCCAAATCAGTAAGTTATTTCACTTTAAATCTTAACCATATAACAGAAAGAAAAGAAAGAAATTCAAGAAGAAATGTACTCAAGAACAAGGAACTGAAATTGTCGTATCAAAATGTTAAGTGAACAGATTTTATAAAGTATTTAGAATGACAGTTATGTCAGGATAATTATCCTTAGGTGCATTTTCGAAAGTAATACATATTTTAACCAATACACTATTCCTGTAAAAATAAACATAAACTGAGATATAATAGTGGGTAAATTTTAGACTAATTTAATAGTTCTAAATTTTAAGAGAAAACCCATTTTTATTTTCATCTTCAGAATAACATGACAAAAGGTAGATACCTATTTTTTCAGGCTTGAGTAGCTTGAAAGAGACAGTTGAGGTTCCTTTGCCACCTGACTTGGTTGTGACAATTATGTCTCCTTTGTCATTTTTGGCTTGTCCAACTCGACATACTATTTTACTTGCAGACATCCATTCTGCTGTCAGGAGGCAATTATGTCCACAAATTGCCAAACCTGAAAAGAAAAAAAGCATACAAAGTTCAGAAGAACAATGATAAGAATTAATCATGTCTATTACATAAAAATACAATTCTACTTTCTCCATTTAGTAATACCAGACCTTTTCAAGAACTGAAAAGTAAATCTAGAAATAACATTTCCTTGTTCCCTTATTCCTATTATTGAATACTGGAGGGCTGGTGCACGAATTCGTGCACGGGTGGGGTCTGGCCAGCCTGCCCTGATGGGGGCCCTTGGGCTGGATAGCGGGGGGGAGAGGAGGGGATGGGAGGGGCTGTGGGAGGTTAGTCGGCCAGCCCCACCCCCGATTGGGGAGTTGGGGGCCGATCAGGGGGCGGGTTCATCCGGGGGAGGGACCGCGGGAAGTTGGCCAGCCGACCCTGTCCCAATCAGGGTGTTGGGGGCCAATTGGGGGCAGGGCAAGATGGGGGGAGGGGCCACAGAGGGTTGGCCAGCCAGCCCCACCCCGATGGGGTGTTGGAGGCCAATTGGGGCCCAGATCAGGCCTACTGGCTACTGCAGTGTGGGACACAGGTCATTCCAGTAGTTCTGGTCATTCTGCCATTCCAGTCACTGGGCTTTTATATAGATATCCAACATTTTTTGCAAATATACCAGTCTCTCTTGATTTTTGTCTAAATTTTTTACTCTAATACTATATTTGACTTCTTTTAGATTATATTTAAGTTTATTCAAACATGAATGGAATTAGGTTATAATGCCCATAATAATAATGTATAGGTATTAGATCAGCGGTCACCAATCTTTCGGACCTCACGGACCACCAGTTGCTGGGGTCCAACCCCAGCAGGTCCAGGGGTCCCCAAAGGCGTGGACGGAGTCGGCAAAGAAGGAATGACACGGAGACAGCGTTCAGTTGATCAGCAGCCTAGCCAGGTTCTGTAGCCACAATCTCCAGCCAGGTTCTGTCCAGGATCTCCAGTGAGGTTCTCGTTAGGATCTCCAGAGAGGTTCTGCTTCAGATCTCCAGCCAGGTTCAGTCACCAGGTTCTAGTCAGGTTCTCTTGCCATGTTCTATAGTCAGGTTCAGTCCAGGATCTATTGCCATGTTCTCTCCAGCGAAGTTCTTCTGTCTCCAGGCTCCCTGTAGGTTCTGTCTTCTGAGTTCTGACTTCTAAGTGCTGTGTGTTGCTGTCTTGTTACATCTGTATTTATACCAGTTGATTCAATCCTATCAATCTCTATTACAAAGGTTAGGGCATTTCTTATCTCCATTCCAGGGAGTAAAGATTATGTAGCTTAAGCATGATTGTTCATAGTTAAAGTGATTAATTACCTGCCTGGCACTTAGTTGAGGGGTTTTATTCCCTCCCTAACTTCAGGGGAAAATCCCTACCTGGGGATTCAACCTTTCTCGGAGAGGTGACCTTGGTTAAAACACATAGTGCCAAGAAGGTGAGCAAACATATTAAGAACAGTATGCCATATATGCCAGGTCCCTTGAAACAGCAAGGATGGACCGGCTCCCGGCAAATTCCCCCTTTTTTATTTTTTAAAAGCAGGCATTAAAAAGAAAAAAAGAAAAAAAAAACCCCAATGCTCTCTTGTATCCATTTTAAGAGTAGGATTGGCGCTTTCCGCTATTACCTGAGTCACCACAGGGAGAGCTTGCCAATCCTGCACTTTCCCGGGGGGGAAAGGCTGCAGTCGGGTTAAGGATAAGGCTCCTTGGGCCTACCTCCTCCCATGCCTTTACATTTACCTTTCCTTCCTCAGAAAAGCATGGACATACTTCTTGTATAAAACGTTCTGTCTGACTGGGAGTAACCTTAATTCCTCTGCTAGCAAGCATATGTGTTAAAAAGATCAATACAGAGTCTTATTTCTTTAGACTCAGTATGGCACATCTTCTTAATCTAAAGATCAATACAGAGTCTTCTTTCTTTGGACTCAGTAAGGCACATCTTCTCAATCTAAGTTCTGTACTATCCACCTTCTTACCCTACTTATCCTCTATAGGGGGGTGTGCAGTACCCTGGTGGAGTCCTATCCGTCCCGAATGTGGGGGTTCTCAATGGGGGGGGCTTACCTATGGGAATCCTTTTCCAGGGGTTCCCAAAGGTGTGGACGGAGTCGGCGAAGACTATCCACCCTTTTCCTATGGTGGAGTCCTATCCGTCCCGAGTGCGGGGCGCTTACCTAGGGGTCCCTGTTCGGGCGCCAGATGCCGGGGTCCAACCGCAGCAGGTCCAGGGGTCCCCAAAGGTGTAGACGGAGTCGGTGAAAACTATCCACCCTCTTCCTACGGTGGAGTCCTATCCGTCCCGAGAGTGGGGCTTACCTAGGGGAATGGGGGGTTTACCTAAGAGTCCCTGTTCGGGCGCCAGATGCCGGGGTCCAGCCCCAGCAGGTCCAGGGATCCCCAAAGGTGTGGACGGAGTCGGCGAAGAAGGAATGACACGGAGACAGCGTTCAGTTGATCAGCAGCCTAGCCAGGTTCTGTAGCCACAATCTCCAGCCAGGTTCTGTCCAGGATCTCCAGTGAGGTTCTGGTTAGGATCTCCAGAGAGGTTCTGCTTCAGATCTCCAGCCAGGTTCAGTCACCAGGTTCTAGTCAGGTTCTCTTGCCATGTTCTATAGTCAGGTTCAGTCCAGGATCTATTGCCATGTTCTCTCCAGCGAAGTTCTTCTGTCTCCAGGCTCCCTGTAGGTTCTGTCTTCTGAGTTCTGACTTCTAAGTGCTGTGTGTTGCTGTCTTGTTACATCTGTATTTATACCAGTTGATTCAATCCTATCAATCTCTATTACAAAGGTTAGGGCATTTCTTATCTCCATTCCAGGGAGTAAAGATTATGTAGCTTAAGCATGATTGTTCATAGTTAAAGTGATTAATTACCTGCCTGGCACTTAGTTGAGGGGTTTTATTCCCTCCCTAACTTCAGGGGAAAATCCCTACCTGGGGATTCAACCTTTCTCGGAGAGGTGACCTTGGTTAAAACACATAGTGCCAAGAAGGTGAGCAAACATATTAAGAACAGTATGCCATATATGCCAGGTCCCTTGAAACAGCAAGGATGAACCGGCTCCTGGCAACCAGTGGTCCACAGACTACTGGTTGGCAACCGCTGCTCCAAAGGTTTCCTTAAACCAGTGGTCGCCAACCTTTTGGAGCTCACAGACCACCAGTAGTCTGCAGACCATTGGTTGGTGATCGCTGTTCTAGATTACTTAGACTAAGAGAATCTTAAATTACATTAATGTATATTAGAAGGAAAGTTATTGCTATTATTAGAAATCTAAGTTATTGTTATAAAATTCTAAAGGACAGATGTATATATCATTCCCTAAAAACATATTTATACATCTCCCTGAAAATAATATTCATATACTTTTACTAGTGTTCAATCATACATGGTGCAACAGAATGAACTAAAGTAGATAATTTATTATAAGAACAGCCTGGAGTCTGGTGAATCCAGTAAATGTTCTCAGGCATTACTGGTTAACTATTTCATTTTTTTTATTTCATTATTATTCCTCTAACGATAATTCACGCTGCCTTAGTGATTCCCTAATGATACTGTCACTACATTACATTCTGCTTTCACAATAAACTCGCACTCCAAAAAGGTCAACACATGCCTGCCATCTCAGGCCCCGATTCCATGTAAATTACAATTTAGGCAGTAACCAAACAGATAGGCACTGAAAGATTTTAGTGAGGAAGACATGGCCCAAGGCAGAACACTGAAATACCACCATGTGTACACACTGCCAGCTAGTCTACTAACTGATTTCTTCTCTATTTTCCATTTCCGCAAAACAGAGACCAATCTATCTATACTAATAAAAGGGTAATATGCTAATTAGACAGGACATCTTCCAGACATCTTCCAGGCGTCCTACCAGACAAAGCCATGGTGAAGGGGGCCGAGGCAGAGGCTATTGGGGGCAATCAGGCCAGCAGGGGGGAGCAGTTAGGGGGCGATCAGGCTGGCAGGGGGGAGCAGTTAGGGGGCAATCAGGCCAGCAGAGGAGGGCAGTTAGGGGCGATCAAGCCAGCAGGGGAAGGGAGTAAGGGGCAATCAGGCCAGCAGGGGAACAGTTAGGGGGTGATCAGACCGGCAGGCAGAGGCAGTTAGGGGTAATCAGGCCAGCAGGGGAGGGCAGTTAGGGGCGATCAGGTCAGCAGGCAGACGCAGTTAGAGGCAATCAGGCCAGCAGGGGAGCAGTTAGGGCAGTGGTTCTCAACCTTGGCTGCACATTAGAATCACCTGGGAATCTTTTTAAAATCCTGATCTCTAGTGATTAAAGACAATCAGGCAGGCAGGTGAGCAGTTAGAAGGCAGTGGTCCTGGATTGCGAGAGGAATGCCTGACTGCCAGAAATCCACCGAGGGGTCCTGGACTGGAGAGGGTGCAGGCCAGGCTGAGGGCCCCCCAACCCCCGCCTCACTAGGGATCCTACCCATGCACAAATTTCATGCACCGGGCTTCTAGTATAATAAATATTCATGGAGAAAATAAACCAATATGTGGCATAGACCAGAACACTTCACATTTTCCTTTTTTATTATGTAAGAGTGCATACTATTCAGCAGTCGAGTTTGGTAAATATAATTTTTTTTTCCAGGAACACATGCCCAATTTGGTTGAAAAAATGTAGGGAGGGATTCATATTCTGTTATATAACTTAAAGCACTATTTAGTAAGAATGTTATATTAACAATAAAGGAATAAAAAACAACTACATTTTTAAGACATCCATTGAAATAATGAATTTTAATGATTCTCCTCAAACATTTATTATTTATTCATGTATGAAATTTTGTCTTACTAATAAAGCACTTGAAGGTTTCTGTTGGTTTTTTAAAATATGTAATGACATTCACTTATTTTTAAATGCATTCATAATTCAAAATTATTTTTTCCAAAATGGGAATGAATGTCTTAGATATCTTTCCTGTTATTCAATTTTTGTCACAAAAAATTAAATAATTTAAGAAACTGAGTCCAGATGATGTGGTTCAGTGGTTGAGCATCAACCCATGAACAAGGAGGTCACAATTCGATTCATGGCCAGGGCACATGACCATGTTGCAAGTTCGATCCCTAGGAGGGGGCAGAAGGCAGATGATCAATGATTCTCATCACTGATGTTTGTAACTCTCTCTTACTCTACCTTCCTCTCTCTGAAATCAATAAAAACATATTTTAAAAAAAGAGATTGAATGCATCTCTAGAACTCCTTCCCACCTCCAAGATAAACACTGTGAAACACTTCAATGCATATTTGCTCAAATAATTTTTATGCATACATAAAGCAGTCTGTGTATTTTGTAAATGAATGGGAACTGTTTTAAATTACAAACTATTTAATTATAGATAACAGACATTTTGATATCGCTCAGGGCAATATGTAAGTTAATTTTTTTAATTTTACTATTTCAAAAAGTATTTCAAAAATTACTTCAGAAAGGAGAAAAACTGAACAACAAATGCCAGGGCTTAATGTAAAGTGATTCCTAATGTAAGTTACCTGATAGAGAACTACCTTATGATTAAAACTGAGGAATGGGAACAACTATCAGCAACAGAGACATGAAGTCTTAAAAACACGTTCAGATGAGCAAACATGAATAGATACCCATAATGGTACAACTTGAAAAACTATTTCCAAAAAACAACGGTAGATTCATTTGGTCATAGCTGCTATCAGTGTTTCTCTGATTTAATATATATTCTTCACT
The DNA here is from genome assembly GCF_963259705.1 of Myotis daubentonii. Taxonomy (NCBI): domain Eukaryota; kingdom Metazoa; phylum Chordata; class Mammalia; order Chiroptera; family Vespertilionidae; genus Myotis; species Myotis daubentonii. The sequence goes on from NC_081842.1 coordinate 122,453,473, forward strand.
TTAACTGAAATAAAATTAATAATCAAATAATTTTAAACATAGATTCAAATGGATCACTTAAAATGTCATGAAAATTAAATAGGATCTTAAGACCACTTCTTAATTTTGTAAGCACTTTTGCTATGTTACTGAAAGCTACGGAATCTGCTTCGTGAAATATAATAACATCTTTTTTTAAAGTAACTTGTAGAATTCCAAATAAAGTGTTTTTATAGTGTTTTACTTGGCTAGTGTAGATATCATCTGAGTTAAAAACACAAACAATTTAGTAGGTTAAGTTTGCTTTTTTTAAAAATGGTTTCACGGTTATGCATTGGCAGGTTGAAAGCTGAACTACCAAGGTTTATAAAAATAATACACATTTAGTCAAATAAGAATAATATTGCCGAAAACTAAAGCAAGATTAAAATTTACATAGACTAGTAACCATCGTTTTCAGAAGGTCACAATGACTGCCAATTAAAATGTGGGATGTAATCTATGGTCTCTTTTCATACATCCTGGGAATTTTTCCCCTTTGGACAAAGAAAATTCTGGAATGAGCTATATAAAAAAACCAAGACATAGGATTAGATAAGACTATCTTCATAAGAATAAATGTGTTTTATTTACTGAAGAATCAACAACTATAACTAGAGAAACAATATGAAGTGTTACATTTAAATAACACTAGCAAAAAGAATTAGCTGGGTAGTGAAAAATTCAGTTATTAATCATAGTGTGGAGCTTCAGTTCACTTTCTCTTTTTTTTATATATATATAGTTCACCGATCTTTCACAGAGAGGAGGGGAGAGGGATAGAGAGTTAGAAACATCGATGAGAGAAACATCGATCAGCTGCCTCCTGCACACTCCGCACTGAGGATGTGCCCGCAACCAAGGTACATGCCCTTGACCAGAATCGAAACTGGGACCCTTCAGTCCGCAGGCCAACGCTCTATCCATTGAGCCAAACCGGTTAGGGCTCACTTTCTCTTTTTAAAGGGGTTTCTGAATGGCCAAAAAACAATCTGCTGATCACAAGCTATAATGCAAGAAAAACAAGTTCCAACTCATAATCTCCAGTTCTTTACCAAATTAATAAATGAATCAAGAGAATGTCTGAATCCAGATAAATGTATTTGGGAAACCAGAATATATATTTGGTAGCATATACTAGTCTCTCCCTTCTTCATTTTCAATGGTTTTATATTCCCTCACAGAGTTCACAGGAAAATAAGCTTAACTGACCATACAAATATATTTCTAATTTGCTCTCTTCCCTGGCTGTATCTCACACTCATTTGTATTTAAAAAACAGAAAAACATGATTAGGCTCTTTATAGACGAGACTTAGTGGTCCAAAGCATTTTGTTTTTTAATTCTAGAAGACTCTAAGAAAAGCTATCAGTGAGAACCACTGACAAACACTGATGCTTAAGTAAGCCAGAGTACAGGGTCCCCACAGACAGGAGAAAAACACTATGCAAACCAACATCTATATCCTATATAATAAAGAGGTAATATGCAAATTAACCCTCATACCCTCACAAGATGGCTGCCTACGACCAGGCTGGCAGGCGGGTTAGTGAGGGACGACCAAACAACTGAACAGCAGGCTGCGTGGGCTGACCAGGCCGGTGGAAAGGCTGTGAGGGGTGACCGGGCTGGCGGAGGGGGGGTGGACAGTTGAGGTGATCAGGCCAGCAGGGGGGCAGTAAGAGGTGACCAGCCGGTGCGGGGGGAGGCAGTTAGGGGCAACCAGGCCAGTGGAGGGGTGCAGTTGAGGGCAACCAGGCCAGCAGAGAGGGGCAGTAAGAGGTGACTAGGCCGGTGTGGGAGGCAGTAAGGGGTGACCAGTTCGGCAGGGGTGGGGAAGCAGCTAGCAGCAACCAGGCTGGTAGGGAGGGGGTAGTTGGCAGTGACCTGGTTGGCAGCAAGGGGTAGTTAGGGGCGACCAGACCAGCAGGGGGGGAAGTTAGGGGTGATCAGGCCGGCACATAGAGGCAGTGAGGGGTGATCAGGCCGGCAGGCAGGTGACTCATTAGGAGCCAGCAGTCCAGGATTGTAGGAGGGTTGTCCGACTGCCAGTTTAGGTCCAATCCCCGGGATTGGGCCTAAACCGGCAGTCAGACATCCCCCAAGGAGTCCCAGATTGGAGAGAGTGTAGGCTGGGCTGAGGGGACCCCTCTCCCCATGCACGAATTTTGTGCACTGGGCCTCTAGTCTACACTAATAAAAGAGAAACATGGTAATTGGCGTACGACCGCTACCCTTTTCATTGGCTAATCAGCAAGATATGCAAATTAACTGTCAGCCAAGATGGCGGCCGGCAGCCAGGCAGCTTGAAACTAACATGAGGCTTGCTTGCCTCAGTGACAGAGGAAACCAACGTTCCCCGCCTGCGGCTGCAGGCCTCTGAGCCTGCAGTTTCAAACATTGTAACAGATACGGCAGGACTTCAGCCAGCAGATTCGCAACATTGTATGCAAAGGCCAGAAACCTACTTTCAGCAGCTGAGGCGGCCTAAGAGCTGGAGCCAAGCCTCAAGCTAAAGCTGGCCCAGAATAAAAAAAAAAAAAAAAAAAAAAGGAAAAAAGGAGCATTTGGGAGTCAGTCACCCCCAACCTGAAAACAGCCCTCAGCTCCTCACCCAGACTGGCCAGGCACCCCAGTGGGGACCCCTACCCTGAATGGTGTGTGACCAGCTGCAAACAGCCATCATCCCCTCACCCAGGCTGGCCAGGCACCCCAGTGGGGACCCCCACCCTGATCCAGGACACCCTTCAGGACAAACCAGCCGGCCCCCACCCGTGCACCAGGCCTCTACCCTATATAGTAAAAGGGTAATATGCCTTCTGGCACCGGGATCAGCATGACAGGGGGCAGCGCCCAAACACCCTGATCGGCCCTGCTCTGTGTGTGACAGGGTGCGGCACCCCAACCCCCCCCCCCCGCCCCCCCCGCCACGGGCCCTGCTCTGTGTGTGACGGGGTAGAGCCATAACCTCCCCATTGGCCCTGCCCTGAGTGTGACAGTGGTGGCGCCCCAACCCCCTGATCGGCCCTGCTCTGTGGGTGATAGAGGGCAGTGCCCCAACCCCCCCGCCCCCCCACGGGCCCTGCTCTGTGTGTGATGGGGTAGAGCCATAACCTCCCCATCAGCCCTGCCCTGAGTGTGACAGTGGCAGCGCCCCAATCCCCTGATTGGCCCTGCTCTGTGGGTGATAGAGGGCGGCGCCCCAACCCACTGATCCGCCCTGCTCTGTGTATGACAGGGGACGGTGCCCCAACTCCCCTATCGGACCTACTCTGTGAGTGACAGGGGAGAGCTCCTCAACCCCCTGATGGGCCCTGCTTTGTGCATGACAGGGTACGGAGCCCCAACCCCCCTGATGGGCCCTGCTCTGTGTGTGACAGGGGGCAGCATCCCAACCCCCGGATTGGCCCTGCTCTGTGCGTGACAGGGGGTCACGCCGCAACCTCCCCATCGACCCTTCCTTGAGTGTGACAGGGGGTGATGCCCCAACCCCCCAATCGGCCCTGCTCTGAGCCCGACCAGGGGCTACACCTAGGGACTGGGCCTGCCCTCTGCCACCCGGGAGCAGGCCTAAGCCAGCAGGTCGTTATCTCCCGAGGGGTCCCAGACTGCTAGAGGGCACAGGCCGGGCTGAGGGACCCACCCTCCCCCCCGAGTGCACAAATTTTTGTGCACCGGGCCTCTAGTATATATATATAAAAGCCCAAAACCCATTATGGTGGAACAACCAGGATGACCTGTGACTATGAGGTAAACTGCGGTAGCCAACAAGCCTGATCTGGGTCCTCCCACCCTCCCACCCTCAATTGGCCCCCAACAGGAGGAGGAGCTGAAGTGGGGAGCAGAGCAGGTAGCAGCTCGATGGAGTTACAGCGGTGGCGGCAGCGGCGGTGAGTACACCACTGCCTCCCAAGCCCCGAGTCCTGGGGAGTGGGGGGAGAGGGGGGCAGCAGCAGGGAGCGCTGGCCAGTGCAGCCACCACACCTCCATCCACCCAGCCACCGTCACCACACCTAGGGACCACCAGCCATGGCCGTGCCACCCGATCCCCAAGAAGAGCTGCTGCCGCTAGCTGGCCCCAGGTCCCAGTGGTTTGGGGACCAGGAGGGAGGGGAGGATGAAGTGGTGACACCGAAAGGGGCGAGGCCAGCACCACAGGTGGGGGAGTCCAGCTGGGGGTTGGGCGCGAGGGCCAGGGAAGCGGTGACCTGGAAACTTGGCTTGAACCCTACCTGGCCGCCACCTGTTGTCATGGAAGCTGCATCGACAGGTAAAGTGGGCGGGCGGGCGGGGGCCGCAGCCCCGCAAATGGCATCGGGGACCAGGATCCCCAAACTGGCCCCTCCCCACAGTGCACCTCTGCACCTTCCTCGAGCTTCCCACCTTAGCACCAATCTCTACCCCAAGACCCCCACACATACCCTTCTTCACCACAGGTAACTATAAATGTAAGCAGATCGGTCAAAAACCTGAATTTCATTTTCCCAAAGACTTGGAAGAAAACAAAATACTATTAATTCTTTTATTTAATGATCATCATTATTCTGGCTTTTAAAATGGTCCTTAGATGCAAACCGCAGCACTTGGTGCTAGAGTGCCTGTGTACAAGTTTCTTCCTTTTGTCAAGGGGTTGGAGCTATTAAGGGGCTGTTAGGGGCCTCTTGGCCAGGTGCAATGATTTCAGGGGGCGCGGTTGCACTCATGCGCGCCAGTAACCTGGACACTGACAACAAAGCGACGGGCAGGCCCGCTGTCCCTAAACCCAGCTGTCCGGGCCATAGAGGTGACTTTAACCAGCCCTTTGATCCCTCCATGAATCGCCATACCCTACTCCCTCTTCCCATCCTCCATTTCTTCCTCTCTATGTGCAGGAAACAGAAATCCCAGGGTGTGTATGTCTAATTCAGGAGGGTCAGTGTTGCCAAGGGCTGGGGGTTGCCTTTTGTTCCCAGTTGCCAGGATGGAGAGAACACTGACTCTTACAGGTAGCACTGAAACTTGCAACCCCTTCAAGAAGCCGGCCTGGCTGTGGTATTAACAGGACTTGCGTGGGGAGAGGGTGAGGTTCAGCTTACCAGCAGTCTGGACTCGCCTGGGCTTCTGAAAATTGCCCTGGTTCCACCTCCCTTTTCCTGTCTCCCCAGTTTCTGAACCATAGCACTCAGGTGTCCAGAGGGGACACCAGAGGGGGTCTGAGGCATCCTGGCCCAGGGTTGCGGGAGGCACATTCCGGGAGGAGCTGCTGGCCTGGTAGTGCTGTTTTTCTAGGGCCTGCGGAAGAGGGTGCTGTGTTGCGTGCCCTGAGAAAGCTTTGTTGTGGTAGAATGGGAGTGAGTAGTTTTGGAAATGTAGCTTTCCAAGGCCTGGGGTGGTGAGCGCTCCCAGCGGAGGGGAAAGGCAGCAGGACTGGCCTTCGCATTCTAGGCAGCTGAATTACGGGAACCTCTTTATTAAGCCACTGGCTCTTACTGGTCATGTGATGTGGCCTTAGGCAGCTTTAACTCTGCTCCAGTACAAGATTTGAACTGAGAGGAGGAGGCTTGGGGAATGCGTTGAATAAAATGGCAACATTCTGAAGGGAAGAGAAAAAACGACCATCTTAACAACCAAGAAAAGAAAAGAAGACTTAAATTTGAAAAACCCATTTGTCCTATGTTAATTATTATATGAGAGGTTGAGGGTGGGGGTGGGGAGGAGCAGTGAGGGGAGAGAATAAAACTAAGATGGCTGCCTGGCCTTTCAACTTCTTCATCTAAGGTAAGTGGAAACAAGACTCTTTATCATTGCAAATTAAGATGGCAAAAGATAATAGGTAAATAAAGGTACCTTTTTTTGTTGGTTACCATTAACATTCTTTGATGAGGGTAGCTCATGGTTCAGAACTTTTATCCACCATCATCAAAGTAAATTATTTCTTTATAGACATGGCTTACCTCCCATTAGTGTCACCAGGGTCTGGAGGATTAGGGAAAGGAAGCCAAGTACCCAGTGTTCAGTAATACTATCCACTAAAATGAGTTGCTATTTATACAATGTTTACAACAACTCCAGCTGTCACAAAGCAGGCACTTGCAATTTTCAACATCATTTTCATAATTATTATTGCAGAAATACTGTACTTTGTTAGCTGTCATAGGGGTTTCCTATCCTAGGCAACAAATCTATCTACATAAAAGCCTAATATGCAAAGTGTTCCCTTGGGAGTTTGACTGACCAGGAATTCGATCGCTCACTATGACACGCACTGACCACCAGGGGGTGGTGCTGAATGAAGGCAGGCCCCGGCCAGCAGCCAGCAGCCGGGGAAAGGAGACCCCAGCTGGCAGCCAGCAGCTGGAAGGCCCTGGCTGGCCCTGATTGCTGGCCAAGCCTAGGGACCCTACAAGTGCATAGATTTCGTGCACTGAGCCTCTAGTCCAGTGGTTCTCAACCTTCTAGCCCTTTAAATACAGTTCCTCATGTTGTGACCCAACCATAAAATTATTTTCGTTGCTACTTCATAACTGTAATGTTGCTACTATTATGAATCTTAATGTAAGTATCTGATATGCAGGATGGTCTTAGGCAACCCCTGTGAAAGGGTTGTTCGACTGCCAAAGGGGTCACGACCCACAGGTTGAGAACCGCTGCATCTAGTCTAATAATATTTATGCTTGTCAACTGGATGCATAGTTTTCTGTCATTCATGTCCTTGAGCTTAAAAAGATTAAAAAAACAAAATGACCCTAAAAACTAAAATCTAGCTTGCTCTAAATATGTAAATATTAGGGGAGCCTAAATAAAAAAGATAGATTAACATTGGTGAGAATTAGTCTGATGATTTTTGGTTGTAAGAGTCCAAGCTTGGCAGGCAGAGATTGTATTTCAGAATAATGGTGGTGCTCTCCAACATGATAAAGCAGCTACGTGGTAGAGAAAAGGAAACAAATATCTCCAGGTCACCTGGTGGGATAGTCTCTTTTGGATGGAGTAAGAGCCAAATGGTACTGATATCACCAGGAGATGGAGTTTAGGTTTAATTTAAAAAGCAAGAAGGAACAGAAGAGGCATAATTCCCAGAGCTCTTGAGAAAGTGTTGTATAATCAAAGAAAAACTAAAGAGAGCAAAAATAGCTAGGAGACTTTAGGCAATCTAAGCAGGAGAGAGCAAAGATGAGGAAACAGAGGCAAATTTCCACTATGGGAAACTTTCTGAAGGACTTTAGTGAAAGACAATATAGATAAGATTTGATAAAATAATGATTTTTTAACAGAAAAATCACAAAATCAAATAATTTCCTTATTTTTATTCAGATCATTTTGTACAGACCACAATAATGTTTTTCTATCACCTTCACTATTTCAAAATAATATATCTTGCCTCAACTGCCTAACATAAAAATTCATTTACCATGGATACACAACATAGTCCTTGCCCTTACCTATGAGGTCGGTTGGGCCAGTTCCCAGGTTTTCTCCTCTAATTGTGACCTTGGTCCATGGTATTCCTTCATTTGGAGAGATGCCTGTCACAAGGGGGGGTTGTCGTGAACGAGACATTGTGATTTGTTGAGCAAACTGAAGATCTAGTAACAGAGATAATCTGTTGAAAGATAAAAAAGGATTAAAGCCAACTGAGATAAGCACTGACTCAAAATATAAGAATTCTAGACATTAGGTACCAAAACATAAAATGTATTCTTAAACAGTAGTCCCGAACTTTTTGGCTGCCTGCCAACATCTACTGCACTTTAAGTTTACTAAGAACACTCTAGATCAGTGGTTCTCAACCTTCTTAATACCACGACCCTTACAGTTCCTCATGTTGTGGTGACCCCTAATTTCATTGTTACAAATTGAACATAATTAAAGCATAGTGATTAATCACAAAAACAATATGTAATTATATATGTGTTTTCCGATGGTCTTAGGCGAACCCTGTGAAAGGGTTGTTCTACCCGCAAAGGGGCCGTGACCCACAGGTTGAGAACCGCTGCTCTAGATCAAGCATGTCAAACTCACAGCCCACAACGAATACTTTTGCAGCCTACCCAATATAATGGTATGTAATCAACATTTTAATAAAAATTTCGTAACTTAATTTGTATAATGTTCTGTTACACAAAATTATTAACTAACTACAACATCTGCTAATGATTGATTACTATAATCCGGTTGCATTTATTTCCTTTATGCGACTTGCGCGCAGGCAAGCCATTTCTCTCCACTAATACTAGCAGCGAATATTTTAGCAGCCTATTGTCAAGTCATTAGTCTTGTACTGATTTGTTTGGTGTGCGCAAAAGTAAATATTTCGCTTTTGGAGAACAAGAAAAATAGGTTTGTGTTACGATTATTAATTTCTGCAGTTATTTAGTGTCTGGTAAGTTGATGTTCACGAAAAATATTTTTTATTAAAATGTTCTATTATTTTATGTAAATGATTACTCATTTATTTCAGCCATTTGTATTCAGCATGTCTCTATCGAAATAAACCTACGTTTCTATGAATATTGAAGCATTATTTTTTGCAGCCCACATAAACTTAAAATTTGTTTATTTGACCTGTGTTAGCCTTTGAGTTTGACATGCTTGCTCTAGCTCAGGGGTGGGCAAACTTTTTGACTCAAGGGCCACAATGGGTTCTTAAACTGGACTGGAGGGCCGGAACAAAAGCATGGATGGTTTGTGTGAACTAATATAAATTCAAAGTAAACATCATTACATAAAAGGGTATGGTCTTTTTTTTTTAGTTTTATTCATTTCAAACGGGACGGATCCGGCCCACAGGCCATAGTTTGCCCAAGGCTGCAGCTAGTACTGTGAGGAATATATCAGAAAAATAACAGAAAATTATGCCCTTGGAAATAAGAACTTTCACAACACAATAGACCAGTGGTTCTCAACCTTGGCTGCACATTAGAATCACCTGGGAATCTTTTGAAAATCCTGATTTCTGAGCCTCATCCTCCAGAAATTCTGTTTCTTTGTTATGGGGTGGGGCCACAACATTAGTAACAAAGAAACAGAATTTCTGGAGGATGAGGCCCAGAAATCAGGATTTTAAAAAGATTCCCAGGTGATTCTAATGTGCAGCCAAGGTTGAGAACCACTGCAATACACAGAACCTAATGTCACTATTTACCTCCATGCCTACACCTGAATCCCACATATAAGCTAGAGCAGCCGTGGGCAAACTACGGCCCACGGGCCGGATCCAGCGCGTTTGAAATGAATAAAACTAAAAAAAAATAAAGACCGTACCCTTTTATGTAATGATGTTTACTATGAATTTATATTAGTTCACACAAACACTCCATCCATGCTTTTGTTCTGGCCCTCCGGTCCAGTTTAAGAACCCATTGTGGCCCTCGAGTCAAAAAGTTTGCCCACCCCTGAGCGAGACACTGTTCTACTCCCCCAAATTAAGAAAGATATTCCGATTAACTGTATTCATAAAAAGTAAATTATATTCCCATAAGTGCATGGACTTTCACTTTATTTTTGTATTGTACTTATTAGAGCAATTAATCTTTATTATTAATATGTTCAAATCAATATATTTACATTTTTATAAAAACTAGAATGTTGACACACAGGCAAAAGTGTGAAATGGTAAAAGTCCAGTTTCTCAGGTCAAATACATCTGTCACCAAGTCATGGTGCTCCAATTTACTAATTGTGTTATAAATCTCTGTTTTTCTTTGTGTAAAAAGGAGCTAACAGAACCTTTCATGGTTATAATTAAGGTTATGTAGGATCATTCTAGCAAAGCAACGTACCTAGTACACAGACAACCAATCTACACTAATAAAAGAGAAACATGGTAATTGGCGTATGACCGCTACCCTTCCTATTGGCTAATCAGGGCAATATGCAAATTAACTGTCAGCCAAGATGGAAGCCGGCAGCCAGGCAGCTTGAAACTAACAGGAGGCTTGCTTGCTTCAGTGACGGAGAACTCCAACGTTCCCCGCCTGCCACTGCAGGCCTCTGAGCCTGCAGTTTCAAACATTGTAACAAATACAGATGCTAAACAAAACTCCAGAAACCAGCTTTCAGCTAGCTGGGATCTCAGAGCTGGAGTTGATACAGAGTTTCGAGAACCGAAACAAACCAGATACCTGCTTTCAGGAGCGGAGGCCTAAGAGCTGGAGCCTCAGAGCTAAAGCTGGCCCAGAATTAAAAAAAAAAAAAAAGAAAGAAAGAAAGAAAAAAAGGAGCAGTTGGGAGCTTCAGTCCCAGCCTGAAAACAACCCTCAGCCCCTCACCCAGACTGGCCAGGCATCCCAGTGGGGACCCCCACCCTGAAGGGTGTGTGACCAGCTGCAAACAGCCATCATCCCCTCATCCAGGCTGGCCAGGCACCCCAGTGGGGAACCCCACCCTGATCCAGGACACCCTTCAGGGCAAACCAGCCGGCCCCCACCCGTGCGCCAGGCCTCTATTCTATATAGTAAAAGGGTAATATGCCTCCCAGCACCGGGATCAGCAGAGCTGTGAGGCCTCCCGGCACCGGGATCAACGTGACAGGGGGCAGTGCCCAAACCCCCTGAAGGCCCTGCGGCTCTGTGTGTGACAGGGGGCGTGGCCACAACCTCCCTATCTGCCCTGCTCTGTTCATGATAGGGGAAGGCGCCCCAACCCCCTGATCGGCCCTGCTCTGTGGGTGATAGAGGGCGGCGCATCAAACCCCCCCCCCCCACGGGCCCTGTTCTGTGTGTGATGGGGTAGAGCCATAACCTCCCCATCAGCCCTGCCCTGAGTGTGACAGTGGCGGCGCCCCAACCCCCTGATCGGCCCTGCTCTGCGGGTGATAGAGGGTGGTGCCCCAACCCCCTAATCCCCCCTGCTCTGTGTGTGACAGGGGGCGGTGTGCCAACTCCCCTATCGGCCCTGCTCTGTGCGTGACAGGGGGGAGCTCCCCAACCCCTGATCAGCCCTGCTTTGTGCGTGACAGGGGGCAGAGCCCCAACCCCCTGATTGGCCCTGCTCTGTGCGTGACAGGGGGTGGCATCGCAACCTCCCAATCTGCCCTGCTCTGTGCATGATAGGGGGCGGTGCCCCAACTCCCCAATTGGCCCTGCTTTGAGCCCAACCATAGGCTGCACCTAGGGATTGGGCCTGCCCTCTGCCACCCGGGAGCAGGCCTAAGCCAACAGGTCATTATCTCCTGAGGGGTCCCAGACTGCGAGAGGGCACAGGCCGGGCTGAGGGACCCCTCCCCCCCAGAGTGCACAAATTCTTGTGCACCAAGCCTCTAGTATACACACACACACACACACACACACACACACACTAGAGGCCCAGTGCACAAAAATTTGTGCACTCAGGGGCAAGGGGGCGTCCCTCAGCCCGGCCTGTGCCCTAACCCTACAACTCAAAGTGTTAGAGCAACAAGAAAAGCCCAGTGTAAGCAGAAGGAAGGAAATAATAAAGATCAGAGTGAACATACATGACATAGAGACCAAAAAAACAATACAAAAGATCAACAAAACCAAGAGCTGGTTCTTTGAAAGGATAAATAAGATTGATGAATCTCTAGCCAGGCTCACCAAGAAGCAAAGAGAAAGGAACCAAATAAACAAAATCAGAAATGAAAGAGGTGAAGTAACAACCGATCCCACAGAAATAAAAACAATTATGAAAAAAAACACTATGAACAACGATATTCCATCAAAATGGACAACCTAGATGAAATGGACATATTCTTAGAAAAATACAAGCTCCCAAAGCTCAATCAAGAAGAATCAGAAAACCTAAATATGCCAATAACTACCAAAGAAATTGAAGCAGCAATCAAAAATCTTGCAGCAAACATAAGCCCTGGACCGGACGGCTTTACAGGGAAGTTCTACCAAGCATTCTTAAAAGAACTAAAATCTATCCTCCTCAGATTATTCCAAAAAATTGAAGAGGAAGGCACACTTACAAGCTCTTTCGATGAAGCCAGCATTACCATAATCCCAAACCCAGATACAGACACCACAAAAAAAGAGAACTACAGGCCAATATCCTGAATGAACATATATGCTACAATCTCAACAAAATTCTAGCAAATTGGATCAAGCATTACATTAAAAAGGTCATACACCATGACCAAGTGGGATTTATTCCAGGGAGGAAAGCATGGTACAATATCCGCAAATCAATAAATGTGATACATCACATAAACAAACTGAGAGACAAAAATCACGGAAACATATCAAATGAGGCAGAAAAAGCATTTGAAAAATTCCAACACCCTTTCTTGATAAAAACTCTCAGCAAAGTGGGAATAGAACAGCCATGGGCAAACTACGGCCCGCGGGCCGAATCCGGCCCGTTTGAAATAAATAAAACTAAAAAAAAAAAGACCGTACCCTTTTATGTAATGATGTTTAGTTTGAATATATATTAGTTCACACAAACACTCCATCCATGCTTTTGTTCCAGCCCTCCGGTCCAGTTTAAGAACCCATTGTGGCCCTCGAGTCAAAAAGTTTGCCCACCCCTGGAATAGAAGGATCATACCTCAACATAATAAAAGCCTTATAAGATAAACCTACAGCCAACATCATACTCAATGGCCAAAAACTAAACTCATTTGCCCTAGAACAGAAACGAGACAAGGATGCCCACTTTACCATTCCTGTTCAATATAGTACTGGAAGTCCTAGACATAGCAAGCAGACAAGAAGAAGATATGAGGCATCCAAATTGGAAAAGAAGAAGTAAAACTCTCCTTATTCGCAGATGACATACTATACATAGAAAACCCAGAAACTCCAACAAAATAATTACTAGACCTAATAAATGAATTTGGCAATGTAGCAGGATACAAAATTAACACCCAGAAATCCATGGCCTTTTTATACACCAATAATGAACTCACAGAAAGAGAAACCAACAAAACAATCCCATTTACCACTGCACCAAAAAAATTAAGATACCTAGGAATAAATTTAACAAAGGACGTAAAAGACCTATACTCGGAAAACTTCAGGACATTGAAAAAAGAGATAGAGGAAAACATAAACAAATGGAAGAACATACCATGTTCATAGATTGGTAGAATCAGCATCATTAAAATGTCCATACTACACAAAGCAATCTACAGATTCAATGAAATCCCCATTAAAATACCAACGGAATATTTCAAAGATCTAGAACAAAGTCTCCAGAAATTCATCTGGGGGAAAAAAAGAACCAGAATAGTCATAGCAATCCTGAAAAAGAGCAAAATTGGAGGGATCACATTACCAGATATTAAGCTATATTATCAAGCCACGGTTCTCAAAACTGTCTGGTACTGGCACAAGAACAGACATATAGACCAATGGAACAGAACAGAGAACCCAGAAATCGACCCAAGCCATTATGCTCAATTAAGATTTGACAAAGGAGGCAAGAGCATGCAATGGAGTCAAAACAGTCTCTTTAATAAATAGTGCTGTGAAATTTGACAGATGAAAAAAAAAATGAAACTAGATCACCAACTTACACCATACACAAACACAAACTCAAAATGGCTAAAAGACTTGAATGTAAGATGGGAAACCATAAAAATTCTAGAAGAAGCCATAGGCAGCAAAATATCAGACACATGACCTAACAATATCTTTACCAATACAGTTCCTAGGGCAATGGAAACTAAGGAGAAAATAAACAAATGGGACTATATCAAAAAGCTTCTGCACAGCAAAAGAAACCATCAACAAAACAACAAGAAAGCCCACTGCGTGGGAAAACATATTTGGCAATGATATTTCCGATAAGGGTTTAGTTTCCAAAATTTACTAAGAACTCATACAACTTAACAAAAGGAAGATAAACGATCCTATCAAAAAATGGGCAAAGGATCTAAATAGATACTTTTCGAAAGAGGACATACAGAAGGCCCAGAAACATAGGAAAACATGCTCGAAGTCACTAATCATCTGAGAGATGCAAATCCAAACAACAAGATACCATCTCACACTTGTCAGAATGGCTTTCATCAACAAATCAACAAATGACAAGTGCTGGAGAGGATGTGGAGAAAAAGGAACCCTCTTGCACTGCTGGTGAGAATGCAGACTGGTGCAGCCACTGTGGAAGACAGTAAAAGTTCCTTCTTTTTTATAGTGGTGCAGCCACTATGGAAGACAGTATGGCGTTTCCTCAAAAAACTAAAAATGGAACTCCCATTTGACCCAGTAATCCCATTTCTAGGACTATATCCCAAAAAACCAGAAACACCAATCAGAAAGGATATATGCACCCCTATTTTCATAGCAGCACAATTTACAATAGCTAAGATTTGGAAACAGCCTAAGTGCCCATCAGGAGATGAGTGGATTAAAAAAACTGTGGTACATGTACACAATGGAATACTATGCCACTATAAAAAAAGAAGGAACTTTTACCATTTGCAACAGCATGGATGGAACTGGAGAGAATTATGCTAAGGAAAATAAGCCAGTCAGGAAAAGATAAATATCACATGATCTCACTCATATGTGGGATATAATGATCAACATAATTTGAAGAACAAGAATAGATCAAGAGTCAAATGGTAGGGGAAAGGGGTGATTAGAGTGCAGCCAAAGGACTTGTATGCATGCATATTAGCATAACCAAAGGACACAGACACTAGGGCAGTGGGGGCTTTCCCAGGGTGGGAATGACTGGGGAAGGGTAGGTCAATTGAGAAAAAAGACACATATGTAAACTTTAGACAATAAAAAATAAAAATAAAAAAAGAAAGAACAGGTGCCATGAAAAGGGATTATTCCAATAATAAGCTCTTGAAACCTTCCAAAAGAAGCAAAAGAAACAAGATTTATATCATCCTACCAATGATCACTGATTTAACCAAATGTGGTACTGAGGCTGGCAAAGAAGCTGATAGGTGTTTGTGGAGCAAGAAAGGAAGATGAAGAGGGAAAGGAAGTTATAAACTTTATCTACAATTGACTAGCAAGGTAATGGCAGATTAGTCATAGAATCTGGAAATGTGGAGATGGATTCCAGAAGAGAAAGTTAAGTGAGTTTGGAGTATGTTGTAAAATAAAGATTGTGACTGTACTTTGTCCCTGGTTTCTGAAGGGGTCTAAAAATGCAAGGAGTGTCTTTATTATTCATAAGCCCTCAATATCATAGTTATGTAATATTCATGACAAGTCATTAGTATGGCTGGCCAAACCAGAAAGAGCAACTATGTGATTAAAGAGTTGGGTTTTTGAATCATGTAATATACTAGAGAACTGTTGCACGAAATTTGTGCACAGGAGAGGGGAGTGTCCCTCAGCCAGGCCTGCTCCCTCTCCAATCTGGGACACCTTGGGGGATGTCTGAATGCTGGCAGTAGGACATCCCTCTCGCAATCCAGGACAGCTGGCTCCTAATCACTCACCTGCCTACCTGCCTAATCACCCGTAAACACTCTTCCTGCCTGCCTGATGCCCCTAACTGCCCCCCTGCCTGCCTGATCACCCCTAACCACCTCTGCCTGCCTGCCTGATGCCCCTAACTGCCCCCCTGCCTGCCTGATCACCCCTAACCACCTCTGCCTGCCTGCCTGATAGCCCCTAAGCACCTGTGCCTGTGGGTCTGACCGCCCCTAACTGCCCTCCCCTGCCAGCCTGGTCGCCCCTAACTGCTCTCACCTGCCAGCCTGATTGCCCTAACTGCCTCTGCCTCAGCCCTTGCCACTGTGGCTTTGTCCGGAAGGACGTCCAGATGGATGTCCAGAAGATGTCTGGTCTAATTAGCATATTACCCTTTTATTAGTCTACATGCTTGATGTCCTATGAAAAAAGGGAGGGAGCTGGAGACTGAGGTCAATCTCATGGCCAATAATGCAATCAAACAAGCCTACATAATCCTATCCTATCTACAATAATAAAAGGGTAAAATGCTAATTAGACTGAACATCCTTCCGGGCATCATTCCAGATGTCCTTCCAGACGAAGCCAGGTCCGGAGCCAAGCAGCCCAGGTCCAAGGCACTAGCCTGCTATGGCGGCCAGAGTGAAGCAGCTCGGGTCCCGCGCGCCTGCCATCTGGTGGCCAGAGGGAAGCAGCCCGGATCCCAGGTGCCTGCCAGTGGCAACCAGAGCAAAGTACCAGGTTCCAGACGCTGATGGCGGCAACCAGAACAAAGCCTGGGTCCCGGGTGCTGGTGGGAAGAAGGTGCTGGCAGCCAGGGGAAGGGAGGCCTACCCTTGCACAAATTTACATGCATCAGGCCTCTAGTCCTATGCTATATAATAAAAGAGCTAATATACAAATAGTCGTCACACCCTCATGCCATCATGCTGTAACAGCTCAGATACTCAACACTGGGGAGAGAGGAATGGGGACCAGCCAAGCACAAATGAGCTCGTGAGAGAGGAATGGGGACCAGCCAAGCTGCGGCCGAGGAGAGGAATAAGCCCCCTGCCCCATGATCCCAGGTGCCAGCAGCTGGGGCTGCAGCCCGGGAGAGGGACAAGCTGCCTGCCCCGCGGTCTCGGATGCCAGCAGCTGCACCTACTCCTGAAGCCCACGAGAAGTACAAGCGTCATGCCCCACAGTCCCGGGCACCAGTGGCTGCCCCTGCACCTGCAGCCTGGTCCGAGAATAGGACAAGCCATACGCCCCACAGTCCTAGGCACCAGTGGCTGTGGCTGTGGCCCGGGAGAGTGACAAGCCACCCGCCTCGCAGTCCCGGATGCCAGCGGGACAAGCCGCCCACCCTGCAGTCCCAGGCGCTAGTGGCTGTGCCTGTGCCTGCAGCCTGGAAGAGAGACAAGCCACACGCCCTAGAGTCCCGGACGCCAGCAGCTTGGGCTACGGCCCGGGAGAGGGACAAGCTGCCCACCCTGCGGTCCCAGGCACCAGCGGCTGGGGCTGTGGCCTGGGAGAGAGACAAGCCACCCACCCCGTGGTCCCAGGCACTAGTGGCTTCCCCTGCGCCTGCAGCCTGGGAGAGGGACAAGCCGCATGGCCCACAGTCCCGGGCGCCAGCAGCTGCCCCTGCGCCTGCAGCCTAGCCTGGGAGAAGGACAAGCCACATGCCCTGCAGTCCCGGACACCAGTGGCTGGGGCTACGGCCCGGGAGAGGGACAAGCCACCCGCCCCGCAGTCCCAGGCACTAGTGGCTTCCCCTGCACCCCAGGAGAGGGACAAGCCACACGGCCTGCAGTCCTGAGTGCCAGCAGCTGCGCCTGCACCTGTGGCCTCGCCTGAGAGGAGGATAAGCCACACACCCCGCAGTCCCAGGCACCAGCCAGTGGGACTGTGGCCAGGGAGAGGAATAAGCCACCCGCCTCATGGTCCCGAACGCCAGTGGCTGGGGCTGCAGGCCTGGAGAGAGACAAGCTGCCCACCCCATGGTCCCAGGCGCTAGTGGCTGTGCCTGTGGCCCAGGAGAGGGACAATTCACACACTCCACAGTCTCTGTGGTCCCAGGCACCAGCAGCTCCGCCCATGAGGACAAGCCACCTGCGCCGCCCCCCATGCACAAATTTTGTGCACCGGGCCTCTAATATATAATAAAAGGTTAATATGCAAATTGCCCCCATGGGAGTTCAACCAGGAGTTCAATCGCTCGCTATGACATGTGCTGACCACCACGGGGTGGCACAGGACAGGGCGGGTGACCAGTGGCGGTGGTGGGGTGCTGAGGGAGCAAGGGAGGGAAGGAGGAGGTGGGGAGGCGGGGAACCTGATTGGCCCTGATCGCCAGCCAGGCCTAGGGACCTTACCCAGGCACGATTTCATGCACAGGCCCTCTAGTTTATTTAATAAAATTTAAACAGCAAAGCAACAACAAAAAGTAAAAAAATCAAACAGAAAGACATTACCATCATCCAGTAAACCAAATGAGATAACTAGAGGTTATCTTGACTCTTCTTCCCTATTTCATCCCCGGACTACTCAGAATTTTTCTATCAGAATTCAAAGTTAACTATTCCTCTCAATTCTATTTTTGCTCCCTTAGTTAAGACCTTCATCTTCTCTGCCTGGATACTGAAACAGACTTAATTCTCCAAAGTTCATATCTCATCAACACCATCCCTCTTCAAAAAAAAAAAAAAAATCACCCGTGACACCCCACTGCTCAGTGGTAGCCAGTGCCCACAAAATCCTTAATATTTTATTAAAACCTGTAAAAAAATAGATTCTTCTACATTCCTACTACATCCTCAGTCATTTCCCTCAGTCATCTGACACTTAACATATAAGCCTGTTGACCTCTTATGAATAGCCAAGTATTTTTATGCCTCATGATTTCTTTTACCTTGTTTCAATTATAGAAAGTCTTTCCAAGTTTGTTAAATTGTTACCAATATTTTGAGGTGAAGCTTAAATGTTACCATTTCTAACAAAGTCTCCATGATCTTTCCTTCTACAATGCATCCTCTACATCATTCTAATATTTGCTGTATTAAACCTTAGATATCACATTTGTGTCTCCTCTCTGAGGACACATGATGTTTAATCAACTCTATATCCCAACGCCCATCATACAGCACTGACACAAAAAAGCATGTCACATGACTGCGGAAAAAGGTTAAATAAATGTTTTCTGATTGCTTAATGGTATCAATGGAATATTGGAATTAAAATAGAAAAAAGATAAGCAGTAGAGGACAGAGATAGGGGAGATGTATTCCGTACATACACAAACAAAAAAAAAGTTAAAAGACACTTGTATACAATAGGAGCAAAAAGAATAAAATACTCAGAAATAAGCTTTACAAAAGTAGTGCAAAAGCTGTATTTTGCAAACACTGTTGAGAGAAATTAAAGACAACTGAAATAAACAGAAAACATGGATGGGAAAAAATATTAAGACGGCAAACAATATTAAGATGGCAATATTCCCTAAGTTGATCTACAAATAAAATGCAATCCCTATCAAATTCTCAGCTTTTTTTTTTCTTATCTTTTCTTTTTTCAGAAATTGAGAAGCTGATCACAGTCCAATAATTTTTGAACAGAGAAAATATAATTTTTTTTAACAAATGGTGCTGGGACAACTTGATATCCACATGCAAAAAAATTAGATTGCTTCCCTATAGAATAAAATTGTACTTCAAGTGTATTATATACCTAAATGTAGATGATAAAACTATAAATCTCTTTGGAGAAAACATAGGAGTAAATCTCTGAGACTGTGATTTAGGCAAAACCTTCTTAGATACAACACCACAAGCAACAGGAAAAAAAAAAAAACAGATCAATCGGACTTGGTTTTAATCAAAATTTAAAACTTCTTTATATTCAAGTCTCTTCTTCCCTCTGAGTCATTCTAGATTTCTATCTTCGCTATCAATAATTCTTTCCTTCATCTAGTCAGTACTATTACCTAAGTTGGCTAGTTCATCTTCTATCTTGTTTATTGAGTTCATCTCCAGAATTCCTACTTGGTACTTTTTTAAAGTTTCAATCTCCTGAGTACTCATTTTGGTCACTGATTTTATTTCTGACTTCACTGAACTGCCTATCTGTGTTTTCTTGTAACTCGTGTTTTTGTTTTTGTTTTTGTTTTTTCAGAACTGCAATCTTGAAAGCAGGAAAGCCACATGCAAAAGAATGAAAATAGACTAGTTTGTTCCCATGTACAAAAATTAACTCAAAATGGATCAAAAATCTAAATACAAGACCTGAAACAATAAATTACATAGAAGTAAAAATAGATACTAAACTTACGGACCTTGGTCTTAAAGAGGATTTTATGAAATTGTTCCCGAAGGCAAGGGAAGTAAAGGCAACAATAAATGGATGGGACTGTATCAAACTAAAAGGCTTCTGCATAGCTAAAGAAACCAAAACAAAATAAAAAAGCAACAAATCAAATGGGAGAAAATATTTGCAAACAACAGCTCTGACAAGGGTTCAATAACCAAAATATATAAAGAAGCATACAAGTCAACAAACAATCCAATTAAAAAATAGGCAGAGAACTTCTCCCAAGAAGACATATAAATGGCCAACAGATACATGAAAAGATTCTCAACTTCACTAGCTATAAGGAAATGCAAATCAAAACTACAATGAGATACTACCTCACACTTGTTAGAATAGCAATTATGAACAAGACAAGTAATAATGAGTGTTTGAGAGGTTGTAGAGTAAAAGGAACCCTCATTCACTGTTGGTGGGAATGTAAATTGGTACAGCAGCTATGGAAAACATTATGGAGGCTCCTCAAAAAATTAAGAATAGAGTTACCATATGACCCAGCAGCCTCTCCTCTCTAGATTATCTACCCCAAAATACTGAAAAGATTTACTTGCGAAGATATATGCACCCCTATGTTCACTGCAACTTATTCACAGCGGCCCAGACATGGAAACAACCAGTGTCCTTCAAAAGATGACTGGATAAAGAAGATGTGGTACATATATACAATGGAATACTACTTAGCCACAGATGAAGTATTGCCATTTGTGACAACATAGATGGATCTTGAAAACATCATGCTAAGTGAAATAAGTCATACAGAAAAAGTTAGGAACCATATGACTTTCACTCATATTTGGGATATAAAACTGAAAGCAACAAATGAACAAAAACAAACAAACAAAGGCTCATACACAGACAACAATATGATGGTTACCAGAGGGAAGGGGTATGAGAGGGTTGTAAAGGGTAAAGGGGGTCAAATATATGGTGATAGGAGAAGATTTGACTGTGGTAGTGGGCACACAATGCAATATACAGATGCTGTATTATAGAATTGTGAAACCTATATAATTTTATTAACCAATGTCACCTCAATAAATTTAATTTAAAGAATTTGTGCTTCAAAGGACATCATCAAGAAAGTAAAAAGACAACACACAGAATAGGAGAAAATACTGGCAAATAGTGTATCTGATAAGAGACTTGTATCTAGAATATATGAAAAATATAATTCAATAGTAAAAAAAAATAAATACAATTTAGAAATATGTCACTCATTGGGGAAATGAAAATCAAAACCACAATGAGGTAACATGTTATACCCACTAGGAGGCTATAAAAAAAAAAAATGTGTTGACAAGGCTTTGGAGAAATTAGAACCATTGTGCACTGCTGGTGGGAATGTAAAAGTTACAACCGTTTTAGAAAACAGTTTGGCAGTTCCATACAAAGTGAAACATAAATCACAAACTCTATGATTCATTAATTCCACCCCTAAGCATACACTCAAGAGAAATGAAAACTTGCATCGCATAAAAACATCCATAAATATTCATGGCATTAATATTGAATAGCCAAAATGTGAAATCAACTCAATAGTCTACCAACTGATTAAAGGGTAAATAAAATGTGGTACATCCTTGCAAATGGAATATTAT
This sequence comes from Myotis daubentonii, assembly GCF_963259705.1. Taxonomy (NCBI): domain Eukaryota; kingdom Metazoa; phylum Chordata; class Mammalia; order Chiroptera; family Vespertilionidae; genus Myotis; species Myotis daubentonii. The sequence continues at coordinate 122,474,765 of NC_081842.1, forward strand.
AGTAAAAGGAAACATGAAACATGAAGTACTCATATCCCACAAAATGGACGATTCTTAAAAAATACTAAGTCCAAGAAGTCGCTTACAAAGAATTGCATACTATATAATTTAAATTATATATAAATGTCTGAAATAGGCAAATCTATAGAGACATAAAGTAGATTAGTAGTTCCCTAGAGCTCAGAGTAGGGTGGAGGTTGGCAGGAAATGGACAGTGACCGCTAATGCATATGGCTCTTTCTATAGTATAAAAGTTCTAAACTGTGGTGATGACTGCACAACTATGTGCCTATACTGAAAACCACTAAATGTGACACTTTAAATGGACAAACTGTATAGTATATGAATAAAGCTATTATAAAAAGAAAATTAAAAAATCTTCAGGCAATAACTTTAGAAATATAAAGGCTGTAAGACTTCACTAGACTGTTTCAGAGAACTTCAAACTCACTCATTTAATATACACATATATTGGATACTGTTTTCATCTGAGAGAACAGCTCAGTACAGCCAGCACAGGACAGCTAAAACATAATCATCAAGCCACAGTCTATGGTTTGAGCAATCAGAGGATGGAGCTTTGTGCTAACGGAGTAGCTAGCTAGAAAGAGAGAAACAAAATGTGGGAGTAAGGGAACCACAGAGACAGAAAGAATTTTACTGAAACTTTAGACCCCAGGATGCACAGGAGAGACTCCAAGTAGCACAATAGAGAACAGCTTGAAGGATGAAAGAGGTCATGATTTCTTTTTTTAAAATCCTCAACGCAAGGATATGTTTTTATTGATTTTAGAGAAAGGGAAAGGAAGAGGAAATATCGATCAGTTGCCTCCTGCATGCACACTGAGTAGGATGGAACCTGGATATGTGCCCTGACCAGGAATCAAACCGGCGGCCTTTTGGTTTACACAAGGACACTCCAACTAACTGAGCCACACCAGCCAGGCAGAAGCAGTGATTTCAATTGTTGTCCCCTGGAGAGAAAACAAGAGTAATGCCTGTTTAAAAAAAAAAAAGCCCAGCTGGCATGACGCAGTGTTTGAGCATCAACCTATGAACCAGGAGGTCACTGTTCATTTCCAAACAAGGCACATGCCCAGGTTGTAGGCCTGATCCCCATTAGGGGATGTGCAAAAGGCACCCATCAATGATTCTTTCTCATCACTGATGTCTGTTTGTCTGTCTGTCTGTCTCTCTCTCTCTCTCTCTCTCTCTCTCTCTCTCTCTGAAATCAGTAAAAGTATATTAAATTAAACACACACACACACACACACAAAAGAAATTAACACTCGTCAGAAGAATAGAACAAAATCCAAACTCTTTAAAATGTATTATCCATATGCCTAGGATACTATAAAATTAAGTGGACCCGTTAAAAAAATATGAAAAATATGTAGCCCCTAGTCAAGTAAGAAAGCAGACAAATAGAGATGCAACCCAAGATGAACCAGATCAGAATAAACAAGAATTTGAAAGAGTCTGTAACAAATAAGGTATTAAAAATACAGCTAATCATAAGAAATATGTGGCTATTCTAAAGAGCAAAATTGAAATTATAAAAGCAGAAATAAAATGAAAATTCTAGAACTGAAAGGTACAATGTCCAAAATAAAAAACTAGAGGCCCAGTGCACAAAATTTGTGCAAGGGGGTAGAAGGGGGTCCCTCAGCTCGACCTGCACCCTCTCGCAATCGGGGACCGCTGGCTCCTAACCACTCACCTACCTGCCTGATTGCCCCTAACCACTCTGCCTGCCTGCCTGATCACCCCTAACCCCTATACCTGCCTGCCTGATCATCCCTAACCACTTGCCTGCCTGCCTAATCGCCCCTAATTGCTCAACTGCCTGCCGGCCTGATCGCCCCTACCATCTCTGCCTCAGCCCCTGCTGCTGCGGCTTCATCGGGAAGGACATCCGGAAGGTCGTTTGGCTGTCCAGCCTAATTAGCATATTACGCTTTTATTATTATAGATACATTGAATGGGTTGAACGGAAGAGAGTTGAAGTCAGTGAACCTTATGTAGCTCTATAAAAAGTGTCCAATATAAAGAAGAGGAAACAGAGAAAAGAAAAAGAACAGGGATTTAGTGACCTATGGAAATTATCAAGCACTCTGACATAAGAAGTGATAGAGCAGAAAATATTATTTGAAGAAAAAAATTTTTGAAATTTTTACAAATTTATTGAAAACTGTTATTCTAGCTATCCAAGTCCAGTAAGCAAGCACCATCCTATATAATAAAAGGCTAATATGCTAATTGACCAAACAGCAAAATGACTGGTCACTATGACGTGCACCAACCACCAGGGGGCAGACACTCAACCCACAACAGAGAGCGCCACTCAGCCAGAAGCCAGACTCACAGCTGGCAAGTGCAGTGGCGATGGCGGGAGCCTCTCCAGCCTCCGCAGTAGCACTAAGAATGTAAGCCCTCTGGTGGTCAGTCGGACATCCCCCGAGGGATCCCAGACTGTGAGAGGGAACAGGCCGGGCTGAGGGACCCCACGTCCCGAGTGCACAACTTTTGTGCACCAGGCCTCTAGTATAAGATAAATACAAAGAAATCACACCTATACATACCAAAGTCACAGATAAAGAGAAAATCCAAAAAGTCATCAGAGGAAAAAACAACATTATATTAAGAGGAATAACAATATGCATATAGATGATGATTTCTAATCAGAAAAACTGAAAGTTAAAATACAATGAAACACCCCGAAGTGCAGAAGGAAAAATTCAGAAATGACAGGGTTTTGTTTTTTTATTAAATTTTACTGGAGGCCTGATGCACGAAATTTGGGCGGGGGGGGGGGGGGATGTCCCCTCAACCCAGCCTGCACTTCTCCAATCCAGGACCCCTTGGGGGATGTCCGATTGCCAGTTTAGGCCCGATCCCCATGCAGCCTGCTTATTCAGTCGTTTGGTCGTCCCTCACTAACACCCCTGCAGGCCTGGACGTAGGCAGCCATCTTGTGAGGGCATGAAGGTTAATTTGCATATTACCTCTTTATTTATAGGACTGGGGTAATATTGGTCAACATGAACATACAGGTCTCATGTGTGGATTTCTACGATACAAAATTTGTATACAGCACCATTTACCACCACCCAAAATCAAATCTCATGTTAGGACCCCTTCACCCTACCTCCCCTCCCTGGCAACCACCACACCGTTTTTTGTATTTATAAATTTCAGTTTTATATCCCACATATGAATGAACTCATAGGGTTCTTAGCTTTTTCTGTCTGACCTATTTCACTTAGCATAATATTTTCAAGATCCATCCACGTTGTTGCAAATGATGCTCTTTCATCCTTTCTTATGGCTGAGTAGCATCCTTTGGTATATGTACCACATCTTCTTTATCCAGCCCTCTATCGCAGGACACTTGCTGTTTCCATGTCTTAGACACCGTGAACAATGCTACAATGAACACAGGGGTGCATATATCTTTGTGAGTAAATGATTTCGAGTTTTTCAGGTACATACCCAGGAGTGGGGTGCTGAGTCATATGGTAACTCTATTCTTAATTTTTTTAGGAATTGCCACACTGCTTTCCATAATGTTTGTACCAGTCTACATTCACCAACAGTGAATGAGCGTTCCCTTTTTCCACAACCTCTCCAACATTTGCTGTTGCTTGTCTTGTTGATAATGGCCACTCTAACTGGTGTAAGGTGGTATCTCATTGTAGTTTTAATTTGCGTTTCCCTAATTGCCAGTGAGATTGAACATATTTTCATGTATCTATTGGCTGTTTGTATGTCTTCTTGGAAGAGGTATATTTTTAGGTCCTCTGCCCACCTTTTGAATGGATTTTTTATTTGACTGGTGTTGAGTTTTATGAGTTCTTTATATATTTTGGAAATTGCTCCATTGGCGGAATTGGTTAGCACACAGTACCTATACAGCAGAAATGACAGTTTATAAAAAGGCATTTTCTGATGTTGAGAAAATTGGACAGCCTCAGACTAAGAAATGAAACTGGATCCCTATTGTAAACTACATACAAAAATCAACTGCCCTAACCGGTTTGGTTCAGTGGATGGAGCATCGGCCTGTGGACTGAAAGGTCCCAGGTTTGATTCCGGTCTAGGGCATGTACCTTGGTTGCGGGCACATCCCCTGTAGGACGTGTGCAGGAGGCAGCTGATCGATGTTTCTCTCTCATCGATGTTCCTAACTCTCTATCCGTCTACCTTCCTCTCTGTAAAAAAATCCATGAAATATATTTAAAAAATCAACTTAAAATGAATTTAAGACTTGAACTTAAGACATGATGATACTATAAAACTCCTACAAGAAAACAGAGGGTAAGCTTCTTGACATTGGTCTTGGCAATAATTTTTTGGACTTGACACCAAAAACAAAGGCAACAAAAGCAAAAATAAAAAAGTGTGACTACATTAAACTATAAAGCTTTTGTACAGCAAAGGAAACGATTAACAAAATGAAAAGGCAACCTATAGAATGAGAAAAAGGATTTGTAAACCACATATCCAATAAGGGGTTAATATCCAAAATATACAAGAAGTTCATACACCTCAAAGCAAAAAAAAAACAACCCAATTAAAAATAGGCTATACTCCAACAAACTAGACAACCTGGAGGAAATGGACAAATTCCTAGAAAAATACAACATTCCAAAACTCAATAAGGAAGAATCTACAAGTCTCAATAGGCCAATAACTATGGAAGAAATTGAAGCAGTCATCAAAAAGCTTCCAGCAAACAAAAGCCCAAGTCCAGACGGCTTCACAGGGGAGTTTACCAAACATTCAAGGAAGAACTAAAACCTATCATCCTCAGACTACTACAAAAAATTCAAGAGGAAGGAACACTTCCAAGCTCATTCTACGAAGCCAGCATCACCCTAATACCAAAACCAGGTAAAGACAACACAATGAAAGAGAAATACAGGCCAATATCCCTCAAGAACATAGATGCCAAAATCCTCAACAAAATCTTAGCAAATCGGATCCAGCAGTACATCAGAAAGATCATACATACACCAAGACCAAGTAGGATTTATCCCAGGGATGCAAGGATGGTACAATATCCGCAAATCAATAAACGTGATACATCACATAAACAAATTGAAAGAAAAAAAACACATGGTCATATCAATTGATGCAGAAAAAGCATTTGACAAAATCCAACACCCATTTTTGATAAAAACTTTCAGCAAGGTGGGAGTAGAAGAATCATACCTCAACATAATAAAAGCCATATATGACAAATCCACAGCCAACATCATACTCAATGGACAAAAACTAACACCATTTCCCCTAAGAACAGGAACAAGACAGGGATGCCCACTCTCACCACTCCAGTTCAACATAGTACTGGAAGTATTAGCCATTGCTATTAGACAAGAAGAAGAAATAAAAGGCATCCAAATTGGAAAAGAGGAAGTAAAACTGTCCTTATTTGCAGATGGCATATAATACATACAAAACCCTAGAGACTCCATCAAAAAACTACTAGACTTAATACATGAATTTGGCAATGTAGCAGGATACAAAATTAACCCCAAGAAATCTGAGACATTTCTATACACCAATAGTGCACTTTCAGAAAGAGAGATTATAAAAACAATCCCATTTACCATCGCACCAAAAAAATTAAGCTACCTAGGAATAAACTTAACTAAAGAGGTAAAAGACCTCTTCTCAGAAAACTACAGGATGCTGAAAAAAGAGATAGAGGAAGACATAAACAGATGGAAGAACATACCGTGTTCATGGATTGGTAGAATCAACATCATTAAAATGTCCACACTACCCAAAGCAATCTATAAATTCAACACACTTCCCATTAAAATACCAACGGCATACTTCACAGATCTAGAACAAACTCTCCAAAAATTCATCTGGAATAAAAAAAGACCCCGAAAAGCTGCAGCAATCCGGAGAAAGAACAAAGTAGGTGGGATCTCAATACCAGATATCAAGCTGTATTACAAAGCCACTGTTCTAAAAACTGCCTGGTACTGGCACAAGAACAGACATATAGATCAATGGGATAGAATAGAGAGCCCAGAAATCGGCCCAAACCAATATGCTCAATTAATATTTGACAAAGGAGGCAAGAACATACAATGGAGCCAAGCAAGTCTCTTCAATAAATGGTGTTGGGAAAATTGGACAGATATATGCAAGAAAATGAAACTAGATCACCAACTTACACCATACACAAAAATAAACTCAAAATGGATAAAGGACTTAAATGTATGACAGGAAACCATTAAAATTCTAGAAGAATCCAAAGGCAACAAAATCTCAGACATATGCCGAAGCAATTTCTTCACTGATACAGCTCCTAGGGCACTTGAAACGAAAGAGAAAATGAACAAATGGGACTACATCAAAATAAAAAGCTTCTGCACAGCAAAAGAAACCATCAACAAAACAAGAAAACCCACTGCGTGGGAAAACATATTTGCCGATGTCATATCTGATAAGGGCATAATCTCCAAAATTTATAGGGAACTCATACAACTTAACAAAAGGAAGATAAACAATCCAATCAAAAAATGGGCAAAGGACCTAAATAGACACCTTTCAAAAGAGGACATTCAGAAAGCCAAGAGACATATGAAAACATGCTCAAAGTCACTAATCATCTGAGAGATGCAAATCAAAACAACAATGAGGTACCATCTCACACCTGCCAGACTGGCTATCATCAACAAATCAACAAACAACGAGTGCTGGAGAGGATATGGAGAAAAAGGAACACTCGTGCACTGCTGGTGGGAATGCAGACTGGTGCAGCCACTATGGAAGACAGTATGGAGTTTCCTCAAAAAACTAAATATGGAACTCCCATTTGACGCTGTGATCCCACTTCTAGGAATATATCCCAAGAAACCAGAAACACCAATCAGAAAGGATATATGCACCCATATGTTCATAGCAACACAATTCACCATAGCTAAGATCTGGAAACAGCCTAAGTGCCCATCAGTAGATGAATGGATTAGAAAACTGTGGTACATCTACACAATGGAAAATACTATGCTGTTGTAAAAAAGAAGGAACTCTTACCATTTGCAATGGCATGGATGGAACTGGAGAGCATTATGCTAAGTGAAATAAGCCAGTCAATGAAGGAAAAATACCACATGACCTCACTCATTCATGGATAATAAAGACCATTATAAACTTATGAACAATAATAGATACAGAGGCAGAGCTGCCTCAAACAGATTGTCAAACTGCAGCGGGAAGGACGGGGAGGGTTGGGGGGCAGGAGGGAGGGGGGTAAGAGATCAACTGAAGGACCTTTATGCATGCATATAAGCATAACCAATAGACATAAAACACTGGGGGGAGGGGAGGCCAGGGGATTGTCAAGAGCGGGGGGGGAAAAAAAGGACACATATGTAATACCCATTGTAATACTATAAGCCATAAAAAAAATAAAAAATAAATAAAAAATAAAAATAGGTAGAGGATCTACACTAATAAAAGACAAAGATTCAAATTGACTGTACCTTCGCTATGCCTTAAGCCACACCCACCAACCAATCAGAGCGACTGTATGCAAATTATCCCAACCAAGATGGCAGCCGGCAGCCACGGAGCTGGAGCAAACAGGAGGCTTGGTTGCCCCAATGATGGAGGAAGCCAAGCTTCCCGTATGGCTGCTGCCTCCTCTCAAGGCAACAAAGTTTCAATTATAGAAGGTAAATAAACCCCAGATACCTGCTTCCAGCCACCATGGCCACAGAGCTGGAGTGAGCAAGACTGTTGGTTGTCCCAGCGATGGAAGAAGCCAAGCTTCCCAGCCAGCTGCTGCCTCCTCTGAAGGCAACAAAGTTTCAATTATAGAAGGCAAATAAACCCCAGATACCTGCTTCCAGTTGCCATGGCCATGGAGCTGGAGCGAATAAAAAACAAAAACAAAAAAAGGAAAGGTTGGGAGCTTCGGTCGCCGGGGGGCTTGGTTAGTCTGAAAACAGCCATCAGCCCCTCACCCAGGCTGGTCAGGCACCCCAGTGGGGACCCTCAACCTGAAGGGGGTGTGGGCAGCCTGAAAACGGCCCTCAGGCCCTCATCCAGGCTGGCCAAACCCCCATGGGGTGAGGGTCCCCACTGGGAGGCTTGACCAGCCTGCAAACACCCATCAGCCCCTCACCCAGGCTGGCCAGACACCCCGGCGGGACACCCACCCTGATTCAGGACACCCTTCAGGGCAAACCAGTCGGCCCTCATCCATGCACCAGGCTTCTATTCTATATAATAAATGGGTAATATGCAAATTGACCCTAACAGCAGAACGACTGGGAATGACTGGTCACTATGATACACACTGACCACCAGGGGGCAGATGCTCAATGCAGGAGCTGTCCCCTGGTGGTTAGTTGGCTCCCACAGGGGGAGCTCTGCTTAGCCACAAGCCAGGCTGATGGCTGCCAGCACAGCGGTGGTGGCAGGAGCCTCTCCTGCCTCCTCAGCAGCACTAATGATTTCCGACTGCAGCTTAGGTCTGCTCCGTGCTGGTAAGTGGACATCCCCTGAGGGCTGCCGGGCTGCCAGAGGGATGTCTGACTGCCAGCTTGGGTCCGATCCCCCAAGGAGCGGGCCTAAGTCAGCAGGTGAAAATCCTCCGAGGGGTCCCAGACTGCAAGAGGGCATAGGCCGAGCTGAGGAACCCACCCCCACCCCCCCCCCCCGCCGAGTGCACAAATTTTTGTGCACTGGGCCTCTAGTTTAAATATATTTAAATATTTATCCAAAGAAGACATGCAAATGGCCAACAAGTACACACACAATTTCACTAATCATTAGGGAATGAAAATTAAAAATATAATGATATATCACCCTACACCTGTTATGATGGCTATTATCAAAAAGAGAAGAGACAGCAACTGCTGATTGTGAAGAAAAGGAAATCCCTATACACTGTTGTTGACATGTGCACTGTGCATTGGTACAGCTACCATGGAAAACAGTATGGAGGTTCCTCAATAAATTAAAAATAGTTTTTGGCAATGGGTTTACCATCAGAATCCAGTTTTCATGAAAACCACTGCTAAGTCTAAGACAAAATGGATAAGGAAAAAACTCATATCAATATCATTGTCACTGGACACATAGATTCGACCTCTATAGTCATCTAATCTACAAAGGAGGTGGGATTGACAAAAAAAAAACATCGAAAATTTTGAGGAGTCTGATCAGATGGGAAAGACCTCCTCCCTCAAGTATGCATGTATTTTTGGTAAACTGAAAGCTATAATTGAGCATGGTTTCACCACTGATATCTCCCTGCGGAAATTCAAGGCTGGCCAGTATTATGTGACCAGCACTGATGTACCAAAACTCAGAGATTAAAAAAACAAACAAACAAAGAAAAACATGATTACAGGCACACCTCATGCTAATTGTGCTGTCCTGATTGTTGCTGCTGGTGTTGGTGAACTTGAAGTAGGTATCTTAAAGAATGGGCAGACATACCCTTTTAACTTATGCACTGGGTTTAAAAAAACTGCTGATCCTATATAATAAAAGGCCAATATGCAAAGCGATCAAATGGTGGAACAACCGGTCACTATGAGCAGCACTGATCACCTGGGGGCAGACGCTCAACACAGGATCTGCCCCCCTGGTGGTCAGTGCACTCTCACAGGGGGAGCACCTCTCAGCCAGAAGCCCTGAGCCAGGCTCACAGCTGTTGAGTGCAGTGGCATTGGTGGGAGCCTCTCCCATCTCGACAGAAGCGCTAAGGATGTCTGACTGCCGGCTTAGGCCTGCTTCCCAGGCCTAAGCCATCAGTCGGACATCGCCAAAGGGCTCCTGGACTGCAATAGGGCATAGGCCAGGCTGAGGGTCCCCCTCAAATGCACGAATTTCATACACCAGGCCTCTAGTGTTAAAATAAAAGGATTCCACTGAACCAGCCTACAACCAGAAGAGATATAAGGACATTGTTAAGGAAATCCCAGTTACATTAATAAAATATAACACTGGTACAGCAGCACTTATGTCAATTCCTGGTTGAAATGATAACAACATATTGGAGTCAAGGGCTAAAATGATGTAATGCAAAGAATGGAAAATAACCTATAAAGATGGCAATATTTGTGGTACCACAATGCTTGAAGCTCTGGATTGCATCCTGCAACCAACTCATCCAACTGACAAGCCCTTAGATCAGTGGTTCTCAAAATTCTGGCCCCTTAAATTCAGTTCCTCATGTTGTGACCCAACCATAAAATTATTTTCGTTCCTACTTCATATCACTGCTACTGTTATGAATCGTAATGTAAATTTCTGATATGCAGGATGGTCTTAGGCGACCCCTGTGAAAGGGTCGTTCGACCGCCAAAGGGGTCGTGACCCACAGGTTGAGAACCGCTGCCTTAGACTGTTTTTCTCAAATCCAGCTTGGTAGTCACCTTTGTACCTGTCAACATTACAACTGAAGCTTTGAGTGAAGCTCTTCCTAAGAACAATGTGGGTTTCAATGTCAAGAACTCATCTGTCAAAGATATTCACTGAGGCAACATGGCTGTTGACAGCAAAATACCCCACCAATGGAAGCAGCTGGCCGCATGGCTCAGGTGATTGATTATCCAAAGCCCTTCCGCCCAAATTAGTGCACATGTGCGGCACTGTCACACAGCTCATATTGTTTTCAAATGTGCTAAGCCAGTGGTTCTCAACCTTAGCTGCACATTAGAATCACCTGGGAATCTTTTTTTTATTTTTTTTTAAATATATTTTATTGATTTTTTACAGAGAGGAAGGGAGAGAGATAGAGAGTTAGAAACATCGATGAGAGAGAAACATCGATCAGCTGCCTCCTGCACATCCCCCACTGGGGAAGTGCCCGCAACCCAGGTACATGCCCTTGACCGGAATTGAACCTGGGACCTTTCAGTCCGCAGGCCGACGCTCTATCCACTGAGCCAAACCGGTTATGGCGGGAATCTTTTTAAAATCCTGATTTCTGGGCCTCATCCTCTGGAAATTCTGTTTCTTTGTTATGGGGTGGGGCCACAACATTAGTAACAAAGAAACAGAATTTCCGGAGGATGAGGCCCAGAAATCAGGATTTTAAAAAGATTCCCAGGTGATCCTAATGTGCAGCCAAGGTTGAGAACCACTGTGCTAAGCTAAAGAAAAGATTAATCAGCATAGTATGAAAAGAAGCTGGAAGAAAATCTTGAAATATGGTGATACTGCAATCACTGATATGGTTTTAGAAAGCCTATGTGTGTTGAAAGCTTCTCTGACTATCCTCTTCTTGGTTGTTTTGCTCTTTGCAATATTAGACAGATAGCTCCTGGAGGTGTCATCAAAGCAGTGGACTAAAAGGCAGCTGGAGTTGACAAAGTCACTAAGTCTGCTCAGAAAGCTCAGGAGGCTACATGGATATTATCCCTAATATCTGCCACCCCAGTCTTCATCACTGGTGAAAAAACAATATCAGAAGTGATTGTCTCAACTGGCCCTGATAACAATGCTTGGTTTGTAAAACCTTCAAACAGAAAGAAGAATATTTTGTGGACCATTTGTTTTGTGTGTGTTTTTGTGTGTGTGGTAGTTTTAAGTTAGTGATTTCGAAGATCAGTACTTTTTAATGGAAACCACTTGACCAAAAATTTGTCACAAACTTTTGAGACCAATTAAAACAGTTTAATGAGAAAAATATTAAAAACAGAACTTTTATATGATCCAACAATCCCACTTCTGGCTATATATCCAAAGGAAACAAAATTATTACCTCAAAGAAATTTATGTACTCCCATGTTAACTTCAGCATTATTCACAGTAGCCAAGATATGGAAACAACCTAAGTTAGATCATGGATGAATGAATAAAGAAAATGTGACATATATATAATGGAATATTATTCAGCCTTAAAAAACAACAACAATGAAATCCTGCCATTTGTGACAACAAAGATAAACCTGTAGGACATTACGCTAAGAAATAAGACAAACACAAATATTGTGTGATATTAAAAAAAAAAAAAAAAATCCCGGGGAACCAAGATGTCGACATAGGTAAAGGCCTGTACTTGCTGTCTCCCACAACCACAACAAAATTACAACTAAAATACAGAACAACTATCATCCAGAACTGTTTCAGTTTTGAAAATACCATAAGCTTAAACACACACACACACACACAAACAGGCTGGTTGAATTTTTATGAAGCAAGAAAGAAATATTGAAGAGTGACATCTGAAGACGAAGAAGACTATTACTCAAAATATTGCATAGGCCATTATAGGACTTATTTGTTATTCCTCAAAAACTGCAGAAGTTTCTTGTTCTCTACTGGCACTTGCACCATGCTCACCAGGTTTCTGTTTTGAGGTATATCCTGAGCAGGCACTGGAGGAATTTCCAAGATTGTTAAAAATAACTTTTTATACATACTACATCAGTTTCTATACTTGAGTTCAATTTGCCATTTAGATTTGCTTCAACCAGCACTTGATTACCCATGTTTACCATCCTTTCTACAATGTTCTTCAGTCTTCAAAGCTGGCAGATAGATGATAAAAAAAAAATAAAAAAAAAAAATTACAGGAATGATCTCTAGGCTCTGGGAAATCTTCCTGGACCCTTCTGAAAAGCACCCTTCCAAGCAGATCCTACCTGTGGGCAACAGCAACTCCACAGCCACCATGAGGCCGGGACAACAACAGCCTACTGGTTGGCTGGAGCTTCGGGGCAGAAGCATTCCCAGTGCTTTTCACTGCTCTAAACAAATGCTCAGTTACCAGCTCTAGATAAATCTCATTAAATTCTTTTGAAACACCTTCCATGAGAAACCAGTGGAATAAGTCTTCCCACCTCACTTCGTGCCTCCTGAATGACCCTGGAGTTAGTGGTCCCAAAGCACAGCTTGTCCTGGCACACAGAAAGCACAGACATTTGCCAGCTTTGATATGGTGCAGATGATGTGTACAGAGAGTTCCATAAAGTCCTTACCGTCAATCAATCTTGGCATAAAACTTCATGATGCTGTGAGGGTGGCAGCCAAAGCACAGTTAGAGGGGGACCCCAAGTGCCACAGGCCCTTCAGGCCCAGGTATCACCCCTCCACATTGCACCCAGTAGAGACAACACTGGGTTTTGCCAGTCTGGAGGCCTCCTGACAAAGGCTACAGAGATTGCGGTCTGGGGCCTCTAAAAACACTACCTCCATTTCCCCGCTCAACTTTCCTCCACCTCCTTGCCTAAAAAGAGCTTCATTGTTTCCACTGATGATAAAAACAATAGGCATTACATCACAGAAACTTCTAAATATTTTAAACTGTATTAAGAAAAATACATCACTCAGATAACCACTTTTCACCTCATTGGTATATACACTAATACTGTCTCCATCAATCAGGAGGTATATGTAGATACTAGAGGCCCAATGCATGAAATTCACGCAAGGGGCTCAGCCCTTGCAGCCGTGGCAGCTGCCTCAGTCCTCACAGCCCCGGTTTCGTCCAGAAGGTCGTTTGGCTGTCTGGTCTAATTAGCATATTATGCTTTTATTATTATAGATAGCTACATCCCTCAGGGGATGTCGGACTGCCAGTTTCAGCCCAATCCCTGAAGGCCAGGCCGAGGGAAGCCACTGTTGCACAAATCCGTGCACCAGGCCTCTAGTATGCATATAAGATCTTTGGTTAATCTTTTCCTGACCTCCCCTCTCCACTTCCCTCTGCGGTTCATCAGTATGTTCCATGTTTCCATGCTTGTGAGTTGAGTGTCTGCTCCCTGGTGGTCAGTGTGCATCATATATACTGGTTGAATGAACGGTGGAAAGGTCACTTTGGCTTTTATATATATATAGACTACAAGCTCAGCATGCAAAATCATGTAGCCCTGCCCACCTGTGCAGCCTCACCATGCTCACAGCCCCGCCCACCCGTGCTGGTCTTTGGTCGTTACAGCATTAGGGTCACAGGCCTTTTATAATATAAATGTGCTTTATAAAATTGTTGCATGCTAACTAAATATTTTGCAACCTAATTTTCATACATAAACTATATCATGGACATTTCTCCATGTTGGTAAATACAAATCTACATCATTTTAAGCTGCTTTGTGTTCCATTGCATGGATGTATAATCGATGACATTAAGTGATTTCAAAAATTTTTATTGTTAGGAACATGACAATGAACATTTTTCTAGAAAATGTTTGTGCACATTTATGCAGTCATTTCCTTGCATTACATTCAAAGAGAAACTGCTGGTCAAAGGATGTATATTTAAGGTCCTAATATATATTACCACACTAGCCTGCATAATTTCACCAGGTCATAAAAATCAGTTTATAATGTGTAAAGCAATCTGATAAGCAAAAGAAAATAAATGTTTTCAATTTGCATTGTGTGTGAACCATTTTCACTACCTTTGCATCTTTTTATCACATTTTTCTCTTGATTTTTGGATTTCTTATCAGAGACCATTAATTCTCTGTCCATTATATACCCTGTCAATAACTTCCCAGTTTGTTGTCTTTTCGCATTGTTTATGGTTCTCTTTGCCCTTAGGAAATTTTGAGTGTCTTTTTTAATTAAAAAAAGGGAAGAGGGGGGGGTGATGTTGCCCTAGCTGGTTTGACTCAGTGGATAGAGCATCAACCTGCAGACTAAAGGGTCCCAGGTTTGATTCTAGTCAAGGGCACATACCTGGGTTGCGGGCTTTATTCCTAGTAGGGGCCGTGCAGGAGGCAGTCAATCAATGATTCTCTCTCATCATTGATGTTTCATCTCTCTTTCCCTCTCCCTTCCTTTCTATAAAGATATATTTTTTAAAATGGGGAGGCGTTTTATTGATTTCGGAGAGAGAAAGAGGGAGAGGGGAAGATAGAAACGTTGATTGGTTGCCTCCTGCATGCCCACTATTGGGGATTGAGCCTGTAAGAAATACAGTGAGCCCCCAAATTCATGGGTCCTGGTAGAACACAAAACATACCCAGGAGGCAGGCAGCAAGGCAAAAATCTTTACTCCTGCAGGAGGGTGCACAGCACATGATCTGGAAGCACACGCACACTGAGCAGGGGGTCTGATCAGCTTTTTAATCCTGAAGCACATGACCTGCCCCTCACTCTTGGTTGGAGCTCAGGCACACAGTCTTTTGTGATTGGCTAATTCAAAGGAATGGGTTGGCCTTTGCCATTTCAAGATGGCAGCTCCCAGGAGAACTGCAAGTCATGTGGCCAAAATGGTGGCTTCCAAATGACGCGGTCCAAAATGGCGGCTGTATAAACTGTTCTTTGACAGAAAAGATGACTTGTTTATTCTCACAAGCCCACAACCTGGGCATGTGCCCTAACTGGGAACCAAACATGCAACCTCCTGGTGCATGGAATGATGCTCAACCAACTAAGCCACACTGGCCAGGCAATTTTGAGTCTTTTAATGTTAAAAGTATTGGCCTTGACTGGCTGGTGTGGCTCAGTGGTTGGGCATCGACCTATGAACCAGGAGGTCACAGTTTGATTCCCAGTCAGGGCATGTGCCTGGGTTGTGGGCTCGATCTTGGTGGGGGACATGCAGGAAGCAACCGTTGAATGATTCTCTCTCATTAATGTTTCTATCACTCCCTCTCCCTTCCTCTCTGAAATCGATAAAAACATATTTTAAAAATATTGGCCTTTCTCCTCTAGTTCTAGAGTCATGCTTTCAAAGGCATGTCCGTGGTACTTTAATGCATGCCATCTGTTTTACCTAATTACTAGAGGCCTGGTGCACAAAAATTTGTGCACTCCGGGGGATTGTGGGGGGGGCAGGTCCCACAGCCCAGCCTGTACCCTCTCGCAGTCTGGGACCCCTCGGGAGATAACGACTTGCTGGCTTAGGCCTGCTCCCGGGTGGCAGAGGGCAGGCCCAATCCCTAGGTGCAGTCCCTGGTCAGGCAGCAGGGCCACTTGGGGAGTTGGGGCGCCGCCCCCTGTCATGCACAGAGCAGGGCGGATTGGGAGGTTGTGGTGCCACCCTCAGTCATGCTCAGGGTAGGGCCGATTGGGGGTTTGGGGCACTGCCCCGTGTCACACTCAAGGCAGAGTTGATGGGGAGGTTGTGGCGCCACCCCCTGTCACGCACAGAGCAGGGCCCATCAGGGGGGTTGGGGCTCTGTACCCTGTCACGCACAGAGCAGGGTCAATCAGGGGGTTGGGGAGCTCCCCCCTGTCACGCACAGAGCAGGGCCAATCAGGGGGTTGGGGAGCTCCCCCCTGTCATGCACAGAGCAGGGCCCATCAGGGGGTTGAGGAGCTCCCCACTGTCACTCACAGAGCAGGGCGGATCAGGGGGTTGGGGCGCCGCCCTCTATCACCCACAGAGCAGGGCCGATCAGGGGGTTGGGGCGCCGCCACTGTCACACTCAGGGCAGGGCCGATGGGGAGGTTATAGCTCTACCCTGTCACACACAGAGCAGGGCCCATGGGGGGGTTGGGGGGGGGGGGTTGAGGCGCCGCCTTCTATCACCCACAGAGCAGGGCCGATCAGGGGTTTGGGGCGCCTTCCCCTGTCATGAACAGAGCAGGGCGGATAGGGAGGTTGTGGCCCCACCCCCTGTCACGCACAGAGCCGCAGGGCCATCAGGGGGTTTGGGCGCTGCCCCCTGTCACGCTGATCCCGGTGCCGGGAGGCCTCGCGGCTCCGCTGATCCCAGTGCTGGGAGGCATATTACCCTTTTACTATATAGGATAGAGGCCTGGTGCATGGGTTGGGGCTGGCTGGTTTGCCCTGAAGGGTGTCCTGGATCAGGGTGGGGTTCCCCACTGGGGTGCCTGGCCAGTCTGGGTGAGGGGCTGAGGGCTGTTTTCAGCTGGTCACACACCCTTCAGGGTGGGGGTCCCCACTGGGGTGCCTGGCCAGTCTGGGTGAGGGGGTGATGGCTGTTTGCAGCTGGTCACACACCCTTCAGGGTGGGGATCACCACTGGGGTGCCTGGCCAGTCTGGGTGAGGGGCTGAGGGCTGTTTTTAGGCTGGGACTGAAGCTCCCAACTGCTCCTTTTTTTCTTTCCTTTTTTTTTTTTTTTATTCTGGGCCAGCTTTAGCTCTGAGGCTCCAGCTCTTAGGCCTCCGCTCCTGAAAGCAGGTATCTGGTTTGTTTCGGTTCTCGAAACTCTGTATCAACTCCAGCTCTGAGATCCCAGCCGGCTGAAAGCTGGTTTCTGGAGTTTTGTTTAGCGTCTGTATTTGTTACAATGTTTGAAACTGCAGGCTCAGAGGCCTGCAGCGGCCTGCAGGGAACCTTGGAGTCCTCCGTCACTGAAGCAAGCAAGCCTCATGTTAGTTTCAAGCTGCCTGGCTGCCGGCTTCCATCTTGGCTGACAGTTAATTTGCATATTGCCCTGATTAGCCAATGGGAAGGGTAGCGGTCGTTCGCCAATTACCATGTTTCTCTTTTATTAGTGTAGATTAAACTGATTTGAAATTTATTTTGGAGTATTGAATAGCTACTTGACCATAGTACCATTTCACTGACCAATCAATCCACTGTTTACTGATCTGTATAGACACTTATCACTGATAAATATTCTCTGCTTCTGGACAATCTATGTTTTATCCCACTAATCTATTTTGTAAATATAACATAATGATTTAATTTCCATTTTATAACTAAATATCTCATAAGACAATCAATCTTCAACAAGTTCTCTTAGTATAGATGGCACAAATGAACTTTAAAATATTTTGCCAGGTTCTATAATCAATTATACTAGAATTTGGATGGGAGTTATTATCACCAACCTAACAATACTATACTTCTTTTTCTACCTCAATTAACTATACTATAAGTTCCGGGAGACAGGATTTTTTGTGTGTTCCATACATTGTTGTATAGCTAGCATCTAGAACAGTACCTGTATTAATTGCATTGAGTTTACTGATAATTTAAGGATATTTAAAGTAGGTACAACTTGAGAGACTTCCAGTCAAGATGGCATAATAGGTAAATGCTGTGTTTACCTCCTCCTACAGCCATTTCAAAATTACAACTAAATAATAAAACAACCATAATTGACAAACACTGGAAGATTAGCTGAACAGAATATAACTAAGGATATAAAGAAAAAGCCATGTGGAGACTGGTAGGAGGAGCAGAAATGCAAAACAAGCAGGTACCACACCAAAAGTGTGGCAATTAAGAATAGGCAGCTGCAGGTACCTCTGAGGAGAGAGGGGTCCCAACCCCACACTAAGCTCCACAACATGGGGCATCAGTGCTGGGAGGAGTTCCTATAGCATCTGGCTATGAAAAACAGAGAGAATTGCATCAGAGTGAGACAAAGGGCTGCTGGAGACTCAGGAATTCCTCTTGAGGGGCTCATACATAGACTTGCGCATTCATAAACTCACTCACTCTAGGCTCAAGTGCAGGAGAAGCAGCTTGAAAAACACCAGGGACATACAGGAAGGAACTAAATTGAGTAGCTTCAGGGTGAGAGCTGGAGGAGTAGGGGTAGGGCAGTGCTCTCCTGGACAGAAGTGTTGACAGGCGTCATTGTTCCTCTGTTGAGCTCTCCTTCTACCCAACAGCCTGATGCAGGTGGGTGCCAAATCAGAGTTCACCATTAACCTGACTAACACCATTTGTTCCACCCTGGTAATTCCCAAACCCTGCTCCACCCAACTTGCATGGATGGCTGAAATTCTTGTAAGTGGCTTTTCCAAACAAGTAGCCTACCTAAGTTCTAGCTGTGAATTTCCTAAAATCTCTCAAAGGGGCACAAACCATAAACAAGCAGCAACTAACTGCACCATGCCCTTGTACATCTTGATTAAGAAGCCCCAAACCCAGAGAATTCAACAACCAGTCTCAACTTGCATTATCATTCCCATCAGGTATTCCCAAATCACGGGAGTCCTGGTTTGGAACATAGCTTAAACTAGTGGGCCCAAGCCCAACACAAGTGGTGACTGGCCTCAGGTCACACTGTTGCCCACCAAAAGATCCCAACCTTGGCAGGCACCCTCAATTGCAGAATAGCCTCTCCCAAGCATATCCAAGGTCAGTAAATGTGGCAACCAACCGCAAATCACTTTTTACTTCCTATAAGACAGGTCCTAATTGGGCACAAACAGCAACTGCCAACACACCCAGAGGCCAGCTTCAGATGACATCAGAGCAACAGCTAACCAAGTCCACACAACACACCCAAAGGGAAGACTCACCTGGCACAAGAGCCATGCTAAATTGTCTTCCACTATGAGAGGGTCAGCCCCCACACAGACTGCCTACTAGTAATGGCCAGCACTCACAACCAGTCAGCCTGAGGGTCAACCTCACCTACTAATGTGCCAAAAGCAATCAAGGCACAACTACAACTGGACACGCACAATCCACACAAGGGAGCACTAGCTCAGGTGACTAGAGAGGCTACACCACTGAGCCCCACAGGACACCTACTACATAAGGCCACTCTGCCAAGATTGGGAGACATAGCAGATCTACCTAACATAGAAACAGCACAGGGGGTCAGCCCAAATGAGGAGACATGCCTCAAATGGAAAAAAAAAAAAAAAAAAAAAAACCTGGGCAAAACTGCAGAAGAATAACTAAATGAAATGGAGACAAGCAACCAGATACAGAGTAAAACCCCTGGTTAAAAGGCAGCTCAATAAACTTAGGGGAAGAATAGATAAACTCAGTGAAAACTTCAACGAAGAGATAGAAAGACATTAAAAAAGGTACAAAAAATGTAAGAAAGAACAAGTCAAGAATACAATAACTAAAATGAAGAATACATTAGAGGGAATCAAAAAATTAGATGAATCAGAGGATTCAATCAGCAAAATGAAAGACAAGGTAACAAAAATATGCAAAATGGCAAAAAGAAAAAAGAATATTAAAAAAGTGAGGGTAGATTTAGGGACATCTGGAACAACATCCAGCACACCAACATTCACATCACAGGGGTACCAGAAGGAGAAGAGAAAGGAATGAAAACCTATTCGAAGAAGTAATGACAGAAAATTTTCCTAATCTGGAAAAAAGACCTAGAACCAAGATTACTCTACACAACAAAGTTATCATTAAGAATTGAAAGAGAGATAAAAAGCTTCCTAGACAAGAAACAGATAAAGGAGCCCATCACGACTAAACCAGTATTACAAGAAATATTAGACACTTCAGTAAGAAGAAAAGAAAAAACTGAAAATGTGAATACAAAAATATAGGAAAGAAAAAATTTTCATTAACAAAGGCAAGCACTTAATAAAAGCTGTGACAAACTATAAAGCTAGTACAAAAGTTAAAAGGAAAAAGTAGTAGGAAGATCATGTGTAATTACAACAACAATGAAAGCATACAAATGCACACACAAATGAAATAACAAAAACATACACAAGCATGAGTGAGTAAAAATTTTACTAAGTTTAGAATGTTAGAATTTCAGCAACCATCAACCTAAAATAAATTATTAAAAACATAACTTGGTACATATGAAGCACATGGTAAACACAAACTATAGATATACAAGAGATATCAAAGAAAAAAAGGAAAGTAAATCCAAACATAACACTACAGAAAGTCACCAACATAACAAGAGAAGAGAGCAAGAGAGTAAGGAACACAAAACAACTACAAAAACAATCAGAAAACAATAAAATGGCAATAACTACATATCTATTAATAATTACTTTAAATGTAAATGGACCAAATGTTGCAATCAAAAGACATAAGGTGACTGAATACATAAAGAGAAAAAAAAACAAGGCCCACATATATGCTGACTACAAGAGAGCCAGTTCAGATCTAAAGACACACACAGACTAAAGTAAAGGGATGGAAAAGATATCTCATGCAAATGGAACAAACAAAAAAAGCTGGGTTGGCAATACTTTTATAGACTTTAAAACAAAAGTTGTACCAAGAAACATAAAAGGGCACTTCACAAAAATAAAAAGATCAATGTAACAAGAGGATATAACTCTTATAAACATTTACATACCCAAGGAAGGAGCACTGAAATATACAAAGCAAATACTGACTAACATAAAGGGAGAGACTGATAGTATTGCATTAATAGAAGACTTTAACAGCCCACTGACATCAATAAAAAGATTATTCAAACAGAAAATCAACAATGAAACAATGGCCTTGAATAACACATTAGAACAGATGGATTTAACTGATATTTTTTAGAGCATTTCACCCCAAAGCAGCACAAAATATACATTATTTTCAAGTGCACATGGAACATTTTGCAGGATAGATCACATGTTAGGACACAAGAAAAGTCTCAAAAAATTTTAAGAAGATTGATATCATATCAAGCATCTTCTCCAATCAGAATAGTATGACTAGAAATAATTTACAAAAAAAAATCATAAGGAAGCAAAATAACATGCTAGTAGACAACGAATGGGTTAAGAATGAGATTAAGGAAGAAATAAAAAGATATCTTAAGACAAATGAAAATAAAAACACAACAACCCAAAATCTGTGGGAGAACCAAAGAAGTTTTTAACCTAAAGGAACTAGAAAATGAACAAACAAAACTCAAAGTGAGTAGAAGGAAGGATGAAATAAAGATCAGAGCAGAAACAAAATAGAAACTAACAAAACAATAGAAAAGAACAATAAAACCAAGAAACTATTCTTTAAAAGCATAATTATAAATCTTTAGCCAGACACATCACAAAAAAGAGGCCCTAAATCATTAAAACCATAAATGAAAGAGAAGTGACAACTGATACCACAGAAATACAAAAGAATTAGAAGAAAATACTATAGACAATTATATGCCAACAAATTGGACAAACCGGAAGAAATGAATAAATTCCTAAAAACATACTATCTTCCAGGACTGATGAGGAAGAAACAAAAAATCTGAAGAGACTGATAACTACTAATGAAATGGAACCAGTAATAAAAAAAATTTTTTAAACTCCTAACAACAAAAGTCCTAGACCAGATGACTTCACAGGTCAATTTTACCAAACATTCTAAGAAGAACTAATGCCTAACCTCAAGTAATTAAAGAGGAGAGAAAGACCCCATACTCATTTTAGGAGATCAGTATTACCCTAACACCAAAGACACTATAAAAAAAGAAAATTACAGGTCAAAACCCTGGTGGACATAGATACAAAAACCATCAACAAAATATTAGCAAACCAAATTCATCAATATATTAAAAAGATCATATACCATGATCAAGTGGGATTTATTCCTACTTGATGCAAGGCTGGTTCAGTGTCCACAAATCAATTAATGTAATACACCACATACAAAAATGAAGGATAAACATTATATGATCATCTCTAAAAACGCAAAGAAAACATGTAACAAAATCCAACATTTATGATAAAAACTCTCAGTAAAGTGAGGATAGAAGAAAAATACTTCAACATAATAAAGATCATATGACAAACCCATAGCTAACATTATATTCAATAGTGAAAAGCTGAAACCTTTATGAGCAGGAACAAAACAAGGATGTCCATTTTCACGTTTATGCAACACTAGTGACCCAGTGCGCAAAATCATGAAAGATTCAGACCCACGGGAAATCGTGCAAGACCCGGGACCCCCGACCCCGCCGCGCCACGAGACCCAGAGTCAAATCCCACCATGCCATGGGACCCAGAGTCAAGTCCCCACCCATCCACATGTGCCTCGTCACACACACAGCCCCCCCACCACCCGCACATGCTTCGCTGCACACACAGACTCCTGGTGACCAGTCTTTGGTCGTTACGGCGTTAGGGCCACTGGATTTTTATAATATAGATAGTATTGCAAGTCCCAGCCACAGCAAACAAACAAGAAAACTAACAAAAGAAAGCATCCAAATTGGGGATAGGGGATAAAACTGTATTATTGCACATGACATGATACTATATAGAGAGAACCCTAAAGATTCTAACAAAAATTATTAAAACTAATAAACAAATTCAGTAAAATAGCAGGATATAAAATTAATATTTAGAAATGAGTATCATTTTTAGACACCAATTATGAACTATCAGAAAGAGTAATTAAGAAAACAATCCATTGTATCCAAAAAAAATAAAATACCTAAGAATAAATTTAACAAGGTATTAAAAGACCTATATTTGGAAAACTATAAAACAATGAAGACATTGAAAAATACACAAGTAAATGAAAGAATATAACGTGCTCATGAATAGGAAGAATTAACATAGTTAAAATGTCCATAGTACCCAAAGCAATCTACAGATTCAATACAATCCCTATGAAAATTCTAATGGCATTTTCACAGAACTAAAACAAATAATCCTAAAATTTATATGGAACCACAAAAGACCCTGAAAAGCCAAAGCAATTTGAAAAAGATCAAGTTGGAGGTATCACACTACCTGATATCAAACTATATTGTAAGGCTAAAGTAATCAAACAGCACGGAACTGGCATAAAAATCCTATATAATAAAAGCCTAATATGCTAAGTGTCTGGTCGACCGGTCAGCCATTCAACCAATCAAAGTGTAATATGCTAATGATATGCTAAGGCTGCTCAAACACTCACTATGATGTGCACTGACCACAAGGGGGCAGACAACTGACCAGTCGACCAGTTGCTATGACATGCACTAACCACACCAGGGGGCAGATGCTCCGATAGGTTAGCTTGCTGCTGGGGTCCGGCCGATTGGCACTTAACGAGACAGGCTGGACATGCCCAGGAGCCCTCCAAGGCTGGCAAACCTCCAGCATCCCTCCCCGGCACCGATCCTGCATCGGTGGGGTCCCTCAGCCTGGCCTGAGCCCTCTTACAATCTAGGACCCCTCAGGGGATGTCAAAGAGCCAGGATGTCAGGCCAAGCCAAAGGACCCCACTGGTGCACAAATTCGTACACTGGGCCTCTAGTAAATAAATCCTTTGAACAGAATAGAGACAGATACATAAAAATATATATATATATTAAAGTACTTTTTTATGCCATATACAAAAATAAACTGAAAATAGATTTGAGACCTAAATGTAAGACCTAAAATCATAAAACTCTTACAAGAAAACAGGTAATAAACTCTTTGACATCAGCCTTAGCAATATTTTTCAGATATGTCCCCTATGGCAAAGACAACAAAAGCAAATATAAATAACTAGAACTACATGAAACTAGGTAATTTTTGCACTGCAAAGAAAACCATCAACAAAACAAAACCCAACCTACTGAATAGTGAACATATTTGCCTCTGATATATCTGATAAGGGATTAATATCCAAAATATATTAAAAAACTCATACAGCTCAGCATCAAAAGAATAATCTGATTTTAAAATGGACAGAGGACATGAATAGACATTTCTCTACAGAGGACATATTATTTTTCCAGCATACCCATGAAAAGATGCTCAACATCACTAGTTATCAAGGAAATGCAAATTAAAACCACAATGTGAAACTACCTCACACCTGTCAGAATGGCTATCATCAATAAATCAACAAACATAGAGGAATTTGGTTCAATCAAGATTTATCCCTTTAGAGTGCCAGATCAAATTTCAAACAAATTAGCAATGACACTGGTGAAACTTAAGACAGTTGGTATTGGATCCTGCATGACTCACCCAAAGAACTGGGTGACTAACAGATAATAGATGTGTGTGGCATTTCTAGCAAATAGAAGCCTAGAGCATTTCACAGCTCCTGTTAAATATTTCTGAGTTTTCAAAATATTCCTTCAATTCTGTTTATCATGATTATTTCATGATAACTGTAATTTATGTCCCAAAAAATATATGCATACTTTAACAGCTAATAGCTCAATTTTGAAAATGAAATGTATTTTAATAAACACTACCTTTATAATTATTTAATTTGTATGTATACATTTTTTTTGGGGGGGGGGAATATATATATATATATATATATATATATATATATATATATATATATATATATATATATATACATACATACATACACATACCTGACCAGCATGACTCAGTGGTTGAGCATTAACCTATGAACCAGGAGATCATGGTTCAATTCACAGTCAGGGCACAGGCCCAGGTTGTGGGCTCAATTTCCAGTGTGGGGCATGCAGGAGGTAGCTAATCAGTGCTTCTCTGTCATCATTGACTTTCTTTTTTTTTTTTAAATATATTTTATTGATTTTTTTTACGGAGAGGAAGGGAGAGGGATAGAGAGTTAGAAACATTGATGAGAGGGAAACATTGATCAGCTGCCTCCTGCACACCCCCTACTGGGGATGTGCCTGCAACCAAGGTACATGCCCTTGACTGGAATAGAACCTGGGACCCTTCAGACCGCAGGCTGACGCTCTATCCACTGAGCCAAACCAGTCAGGGCCATCATTGATTTTCTGTCTCTCTCCTCCCCCTCCCTTCCTCTCTGTTAACAACACACACACACACACACACATACATACATATAATTTTCACTTGCTAGGTAAAAGTTATAGGATAATGTAAAAGATATAAACTAATTACTACTGTGCACATATTTTTCCATAACTGACACAAAAAATTACATATCGTATGTTATATGAATCTATTTATATGAAATTTAAAGATAGGTCAACTCATAGGGACAGAGAGTAGATTAGTGATGGCTAGAAGAGGGGTAATGGGAAAGGATTGATAGTAGGTTCAGAGTTTCCTTTTGGAGTGATAAAAATGCTCCAGAATTAACAAAGTGGTGACAGCTGCACAACTTTGTGAACAGACCAATTTTGCTTCAGAATTATTTAAAGCATTAGATTACCATTATCACCACAAACCTAGAACCAAAAAAAAAAAAAAAATAGATGCAAAAATACAGGATGATAGCATTTTCTAAAAAAACATTTGAACCCTGGCTGGCAGATTCAAGCATTGGTTTGAGTATCATACCAAGGTTTCAGTTTGATGAACCAATGAATGCATAAATAAGAGGAACAACGAATCGATGTCTCTCTCTCTTCCCCTTCCTCTTTCTCTAAAATCAATAAATAAAATTTTAGAAAATAATAAAAAATAAAAATAAAAAAGCATTTGACACTACTAAATTCCTGAAATCTTCTGATTCAAGATAAAATGAGACTAAAGAAACCATTGCCAGGATTGAAAAGGTGAGGGAGTAAGGAAGGCTTTACACACCCTGTACTATGTACAGTACATAGTACTTGATAATAATGACTGTTACTGGTTTATATATTTATTATACTATACTTTTTAAATTATTTTAGAAGACTTCTTTCTATTTGTTAAAAAAGTTTGCTGAAAAACAGCATGCTGCATTACTCCTGCCATAGTTTTTTACATCCATGTCTCTTGATATTATCATTTTTCCTGTGCTTTGATTTAATCTGGTGTTGTTTTATAAATTTAATGTAGCCTAAATGTACAGTGTTTATAACGCCTACAGTCGTATACAATAATGTTCATCCTAGGCCTTCATATTCACTCATCACTCACTCACTGACTCACAAGCAACTGCCAGTCCTACAAGCTCTATTCATGCTAAGTGCCTTAAAAGGTATTCCATAATTTATCTTTTAAATCGTATTTTTACTGTACCTTTTCTATGTTTAGATATGTTTCGAAACACAAATACCACTGTGTTACAATTGCCGACAGTATTCAATATAGTAACATGTTGTACAGGTTTGTAGCCTAGGATCAACAGGCTACCATACAGACTAGATGTGGAGTAGGCTGTAACATCTAGGTTTGTGTAACTGCACTCTGTGATGTTCACACAAATATGAAATTGTCTAATAACTCATTTCTCAGATTTTATGCCCATCGTTAAGTGCATAGGACTGTACTGAAACTTGGGATTAAAAGTAGTGGGAAAAGCAGTAGAACAACAATAAGCTGCAATAATAACTCTTTTGGAAAATGTCAATGGCCTAGATTTTGTAGTCCTGGACAACACATCAATAATAGAAACTCCATTCCAACAAGACTGCTAGGAAGACAGGGAAATGAACAAACTATGCAAAATCCCAACTAACATTGAGTCTATACATGCTTACTTAAATTATAAAATACTTGACTATCTCAACAAGAATGTTTTGGAATGAGAAAGGAACAAAATCAAGAAGCTATTACTAAGCCATTTATAATGAAAAAAACTGGGGAAAATATATTGTTCTAAATGTGTATTATTGCATGAAAACAAAGTTTCATTTGTCTCAACTTGTTAAATCTTTATGATGAAATAAGCCATTTATTACTGCCGACAAATTAATAACTACAATAAACAGGCATGCCAAAATCAATGTAGATGCTCAAAAAAGGTCAAGGAATCAACTGTCAGCTTAAATTGGTTAATTTTATTAAAATTGTTAAATATGACAATATGTCATGTAACTCCAGATTTTTTTATATAAGCAGAGTTGGATTAATGTGACCCAAATTTTGTATAATCAATAGCTTTCCCAATTTCTAAAAATACATCAACTTTGTCACTTATCTTAAATTTCCTGCTTTACTTCTCTAGCTCTGCCTCAAATGAAACTTCTTCAAGGCCATATATATGACATAGTGAAAGCAAAATAATCACAGCACTCAGCAGTGTCATTAACATTTCTGAGCTGAGAGCGATTTAAACAGGCAGATGCTATGTAAAATGACTGTTGGGAGAGACCAGTTGCAGTGCTGAGACTGCACCACAGCTGTAAGGGATTTGAAGCTACTAGCTATGTGGAATCAAGCTTTGGAGAAACTCTGGACACAATTCCGGCATCCGAAATAAATTAAAGTAAATAGTCTTGCTCTCTCCCTCATCCACCCTGTTAGCAGCCGCTGGGCTGAGTGGAGACCACACACTGGGACCACACAGCACCAGCTGAACTCCTTGCACGCAACATCTACAAGCTGTCACTCTGCAGCACAGAGAGGAGAAGGAAAAGGGAGGGCTGGGGAGGGAGAGGAGATTAGAGAGTGAGAAAAGGGAAGGGAGTGAGGGGGGAGGGAGGAAGAGAGAGCACAGTCTCCTCTACTTACAGCTACACAGAATGATGTGTGGTATGGAGAAAGGAAAAAACCTCCCAAAGAAAACAAGCTGGTCATGGCCTTGTGTAGCCTTGACCTGCACTCCCCCATACCAATTTAGTAATTGATGAAGGATTAACAAAGCATCCATTTAACTTCAATTAACCTCCTATCCAT
Source organism: Myotis daubentonii (assembly GCF_963259705.1). NCBI lineage: Eukaryota > Metazoa > Chordata > Mammalia > Chiroptera > Vespertilionidae > Myotis > Myotis daubentonii. The sequence goes on from NC_081842.1 coordinate 122,502,844, forward strand.
CACAGGTCAGAAGAGAAAATTACCATTATAAAAGCATTTTATTAAAATAAAGACTAAAATACACATTTTCTTATAATTTATAATAATTACTTTAATAAATGCATTTTCTTTTAGATTTACATTATATTAGTTTTACTCGCCTGCCTTTTTCCTTTAATAAAGCACACAGGGTATATTTAAAGTATTTATTCAAAAGACATCAGAAAATTTTACTTTTATAACTTTCCCGTATTTCATTGTGTCACAATCTTAATTTTCCAAAGTATCATTTTTACATAACTTCAGACTAAAGATAACTAGTAGCAGTAATATTATGGGGGTTGGGAGAGAACAGAAAAATGTAACTACAAAAATAGGTCTAGAATTTGTTTTACTATTAAGAATTTTTTTTAAATAAGAGACAAGAAATCTGAACAAAAAGGTGTGCAAGTGTCTGACCCTGGCAGGTCCCCAGAGGTTCAACTCAGGCAAAGCTAGGAGTTGGAAATATAGAAGCTCTGACTCACTGAAGACCAAGGAAAGCCTCCTAACGTTAAAGCACTATTTTCTTAGAGGAAGCCATAGTAAAGTAAAAATTTCCCCTCAAAAAATATCAAAAAAATAAAAATTCCCAAACCCTATCTTATTTCTCCCCATGCTACTCAAACTTGCATTATGAGGGAGCAAATCAGAAAGGCAGAATCTCAGGATCCCAGTCAAATCCTATTAAGTCAGAATCTACATTTTTAGTGATTTGTGTACAGATTAATGCTTGAGAAGCACTAGGTAGACTTATCCAGTCCAGAGCCATCTTGGATCTAAAGGACTCCACAAAAATCTGGTTGCAGAGCTGCCTACTGAGTTTTAATCATAAGCTTATACTCAACTAGTACCTCAGGCTACCCAGCAACATAATCAAACTATTGATTTCACCACATCTTCCTTGAGTCATGTTCAATCTAGCCAAGGATAGGCTTGCCCCTTGAGGCTCAGCTGAACTGACCCCAAAACAGATCTCCCAGAGAAATTGGGGAAAGGGTTTTAAAGAATGGCAATTTACTTCCTTCAGTTTTCCATAAACTCAGACTCTATTATTCCTGAGCAGCTCTACCACAAGTCAGACAAGTCTTAACAACAGGGTCATGAACTCTTTGGTCCAGTTTTCTATAATAATCTCTCTCCTGCTCCATCTCAAAATTATGGTTAACAAAATTATAACCACGAACCAATATGAAAGAATCCATGCGCCCTCTTGCAATACGGGACCCCTCAGGGGATGTCAGAGGGCTGGTTTTGGCCCGATCCCCGCAGGCCAGGCTGAGGGACCCTACTGGTGCACAAATCTGTGCACCAGGCCTCTAGTATGCATATAAGATCTTTGGTTAATCTCTTCCCACCCTCCCTCTTCCCTCCTTCCCTCTGAGATTCATCAGTCTGAACGCCTGCCCCCTGGTGGTCAGTGTACATCATAGCTACTGGTCGAACAGCTGAAGGGTCGAACGGCTGCTTAGGCTTTTATATATATAGATGGTATAGACTGACAGATGTCAGAAGGGAGATTTGGGGGAGTCGGGGGTGCTGAAGGGATGAAAGAAGGTGAAGAAATAGCCAAAGAACATATATGCATACTCCATGGACACAGACAACGTGGTTACAGCCAGAAGGAGGGAAGGGTGACATCTGGGAAGAGGGGAGGTAAGACAGGTAGGGAATAAGAGACATCTGTAACGTCAACAATAAAAAGAAAATCATAGCCCAGCTGGTGTGACTCAGTGGTTGAGCATCGACCTATGAACTAGGAGGTCACAGTTCGATTCCCTGCCCCAGTTGCAGGCATGGTCCTCACTGGGGGGACCACAGGAGGCAGCCAATCAATGATTCTCTCTCATCACTGATGTTTCTATCTCTTTCTCCCTCTCCCTTCCTCTCTCTGAAATCAATATAAAAACATATTGAAAAAGAAAATCATGAGCCATCCAAAATCACAGAACTATATAAGTGAAAAAGGCCTAAAAAATTCATTTTGATGAAGCTAAGGGCTAAACCTGCCAAAAGCAGCACAGCTAGCAAGTAGCAAATCGAGAACTCATTCAGTGTTGCACAATGATTACTAATGCTAACTTTGTGCCAGGTAACAAAGTTATGCTCTGAGCCAAGTAACTTTGTTCCAAGTAACAAAGGCATGCTTGGGTCCACCTTGTGCAGTTTACATTCCAATTAACTAAAATCCAGGATTCCTAAATCCTGGTGTCCACTGTTCTTTCCATTATTGCACCAAGGTTTTTTCTAAGTGGGAAATAGTAAGTAGAAAGAATGGCTAAAACCAAGATCATAAGTAAAGCAAACTGTATGGTCCCCTCCTATATTACATCAAGTTTTTGAGCAAACCTAATATAATTTTTAAGGGGGGGTGGGGGGGGGAGCCTAATCAGTCAGTTTCAAATTCTTGTACCTGACCTTCAAGTCACTCCATAATTCAAAATGCATCACTTACCTACCCGTCAGTGAGTCTTTATTCCTGTGCTGCCCAGATGTTCACCTGCCTTCCCTCTGAAGGCCACATCCTTCCCATCAAGGTCTGACCTCCATGAAGCCTTCCCAATTACTCTACCTCAACATATCGTTCCCTTCTCTGAATTTCTGCTGTACTTACACACAATACTATAGTTTAGTTTTTAGCTATTCTTTGAAATGGTAAAAATGCCCCTTCTGAATCTAAGCTAACATTTTTTTATTCCCAATGTGGTCAGGCATATGCTAAAATTGGTAGATAGAAAAATGACTAAGACTAATCCCTGTCCAGCAAGAGCTTAGTCTTTTGATAGATATGTAAGTATCAGCAATTACTATAGCCCCTAAGACAACAGAGGGATAAGACAAGTGCTAAGTGATTACAGCATTCACTGAGCTGGAAAACTTCAAAGCAGAAAGAACTCTGAAAAATAATCTAGTTTTATGTATTCTCTAATTATAGGAAAATGGAGACTGAAGCCCAAAGAGGCTAAGAAACAGTCCAGGCTACAAAGCAGATTGGTGGTTGCTTTGACTACTAAGCCAAAATACCTCTAACTGTAATTTTCAAACTGAAGTCCAAGGATACCTATAAGTGTGTCCACACCTTCAAGATTTGTAATTTCTCAACAATTACTTTGTGGTTATATCAATAACAATTACTTTAAATTAACATAAACACAGAATCGTGTGATTTACAACTGGACACTACTACACCACTGGATTTCACCAGCCACTCCAGGGGACACATGGCCACGTTCCCTGAGGTCTGAGAACAATCTACACTTCAGCATTCTCCTTAGCACTGTGACTCATGGTATTTCACATTCTGGTCCATTTCAAAATCCTCTCTATTGAATACTAGCCAAAAGTTACCCATTCAGTGAACATTCAAGTCCCTACTATGCGGTCAGTGCTGTACTAGGAATCCTGGCTAGATGAAGAGTAAGCTAGAGAATGGGTGAAAAAGTGAGAGGCTAACTTTAAAAAGCATGTCCTCCACCACCTGATCCTGCCTCTGCCTGGCCCTCGAAACTGTCCAAAGTCCTTTACTAGAAGACTGCCTTTGCAAAGTTTTTCGAGTACCAATTTCTTTTCCCATAAGATTTATATAACATGCTCTCAAATATTTGTGGAATGTAAATTTCACTTAGCAGGTTTTCAGCTGTCTTTTTGAAAGAGAATCCTTCAAAATGATATTCAGTACAGGAAATTAAATGCTTGACAAGGAAAAAATCATTTTGTGAAACTTCCTGGTTACACTGGGGAATCCTCTGCTTCTCTGCTTAAAATTATTCTTTCTTCTTAAACCTAAGAGAACATTGAAATAGTAAGCACGTATCATCATCCTCTTTCTATTATCCCCCTTGATTCAACACCTTTGAGCACACAGGTGACCCTGGGCAAGTTTCTGGGTTTCAGTGCCTTTGTTATTAGTATGGTACACGGAGCCTGCCCGGAAACAAACGAAACAGTGTTACTCATTAGGAAATAGGTCCATATTAGCCTGAATTGGTAGCAGCTTTCCAATACGGAGCACCCAGTGATTTCATTAACCTGTGGCTGATTTTTAGAGAATTTTTTTAAGTTTTCCCAGACTCGAAAAACAATGAAACAAATTGTCTCATACTTATTAGTATGATTAGCCTTCAATGATTAAAACTAGCTTATTTCCCTTCAAGAAGTGTTTGTTGGAATTGAGGCAGCGTCCGTGTACTAAGTCCCCGGAGGGCGGGCCAGGCGCCGCCAGGCCTGTGGGCGAGATACTGAGCGGGAAGCCGGCTCCGCAGCCGGGCGGCAGGTCCCGAGGGCAGCTCACAGGGACAGGACTCGGCCGGTCACCCGCCGTTCTGGGCTGGTTCTGCAATGGCACCTACCTCCAGTGGAACCGGAGCCGCCAGCTGGCAAGGCTACGACTGTGACAGACGCCTGGGAAATGCCCAATGTAGCTCTGACCAGAGGCAAATGGGCGCAAGCCGCTCCTACCGCTCGCCTGGCACCGACACATCCTCAGACCTAACTCGGTGGCCCCGGCCCAGGGGGCAGGACAGAGCCCCCGGGCCCGGCCCCGCGCGGCGCAGGCGGCTACCAGACTCCCCACCCGGTCGGACAGAGGATGACGACCGGCGCGGGTCGACCGCCGCTCCCACCCGCCTCTCCGGGAAGCTGGCTCGCCGCCGCCAGGGCATCCAGGCTCGACACGTACCTGGGCCTCCCTGCCGCCCCTCCAGCAGCTCGGACCGGGTCCCTGTCGCTTCCAGGAAAAGCTCTTGGGCGGCGACCCCCAATCGCCAGCCTCCACTTCCGCCTGCCCAGAGCGCCGAGGGCGTCGATGCGCCGGGCAGCCGAGCGCCGAGTCTGCGATGGGCCCAGGAGGGGCGAGGAACGGGGGGGCGGGGCGAGGAACGGGGGGCGGGGCGACGGGGCGGGGAGGGGCGAGGACGACACACAGAAGCCACAGGACCCTGGAAGTTGTGCAGGAGAAAGTCTGCAGCCTGCAAGGCCTGAGCGTTGATCATTTAAATTCAGCTAACTCGGTGAACACACCGTGGCACAGGCGCTACGTGTACGAAGGTGGATGACAACAGGGCTGGGCTGAGGGTAACCCATGACATGGCAAGAGGACAAGGAATGTCACTTAGGAAGCAACTGCAGCAGTCTAGGCAGGAAATGACATGGGGGATGGTGGAAGGTGGTGCCGGAAAATGACAAAATACTCTTCTGGTTGCTTCTATTTTATTAGCCAAAGAAGCAGCAGGATCGTCCGTGATAATGGAGGATGAGGGGCAAGGAAGGTTTGAGGAGAAAGAGTGAAATCTTTGTCTTGGATATTGTGAAGCAAATTACTAAGAAAATGTGGTAAAACTTCTTGGGATGTGTCATCCTAAGTATTAGGGTCACCGAAGGAGGAACAGAGTAACTCATGAGGCCAGAAGGGGTAAAGAATTATAAATTTAATATTACATCTGCTAGCTGAAGGGCTCAGACCAACATGGTATCAGGGAGTAGAGTAGGGGGAGTGGGATATTTACATCTCTTATAAAGGTCAGTCAGAGTAACCTGTGGAACCAGGTACAGGCGATCCACTAGAAACGGTTAGGCAGTTTACTGGAAAGGGAAGGCCTTAATCATGAAACCTACAATCCCCAGGCAGGGCAAGAGCCCCAAGTGGGGCATAATGGAACTCAAGAATGGGCCTAACACTAAGTTTAAAATAGAACCAGTCATCATGCTTTTGTATGTTTTGGGCACTGTGGTGTAGGTAGGTAGTAGAAAACTATTTGTAACTATGGTTGGAGTTTTACAAGGCAGAAGAAGCAAAAGAGTTAAGAGTCTATGCAAAAAAAAAAAAAAATGACATTATGGAGGATGATGGAGTTTAAGCTTGTGTGACAGGGTTTTCAGAGGGATTTTTATAGTAGTCCAGGAATTGCCCACTGAGATTGGAAAAGGTAGCAGATAACTAGGGGGTTCCAACTCTGCATGTGATAACTTTGTTTCTTGTTTGTTTTCCTGGCTTAATCATCAGAAGTGCCCTTTTTACTGTGAAAAGTGTCCCTGTTTGGACAATATATGGTCACCTTAAAGTCACTCCACATCACACAGAGAGCCAGAAACAATTGGGGTCAGACATTTCTTTGAGGTTTGGAAGGTATTCACCCAACTAGCTCTGAACCAGGTTAGAATCAGGCATGCAGGAAGAAGCCTGTGCTTACTGCCATCAGAGTGGAGCTGAGGATGGGGTGAAGTTCTTGGGAGAATTTACCTGCCATTGGGACTTTATGTGACCAAGAGTATGCTACCTGCTTCCAGACCAGAACTTCCCAAAGGTAGGAGACCTGTTGCAGTGACCAGTTACAGCTGAGTAGAGAGGAGCATAGCCATGAAGCAGAGGCATAACCATGGTGAGGGTTTTGCTACCTCTCACTCCAAGAACTCACACATGCACCACACACAAACTTCATCTTTGCCCACCTGTATGTGTCACATGAATGCCCACCAGAGAGCATCCACAGCAGAGGGGCACCAGTGCTGAGGAAATATGACCAGCCTCTGTCCTGGGTCACTCCCATATTTGTACAATGGGCCTATGAATGGAGTAGCCATGGTGGCAGGGATGGCAGATCTAGACAGAATGGCCACCCCCTTCACCTGCAGTGGCCAGTGTGCAGCCAGGGGTAATGTACCTTCCCTTGCTGGAGGCAAAGACCAGCAGTAGTTAGCATAATAAATGTGAGAAGTCCATCAGAAGGCTGATGGACTTTGATATTCAGCATATTATTACCTGCTGCTGGCTGAACAGCTAAAGGCAATTCCCCTAACCTGATAATCCTTTATTGTTTACCATACCTTACCATTGATGTGTGTTAGCTTTGCTAAAGGGCATATGTATATTCTAGTAAATAAAAGCAAAGGGGATGGAAAAGTCAGAGAACCACTCCACTAGAGAGTACGTAGCTGTCTGGCTCCCCCAATGCCTTCTAAATTTATATTTCTTGTCTAGTGTATCCATTTATGTGTGGCCCTTCTCCAGATTCCTGAATGCTTGCTGTGAAAAGATTGTGGCATTCCTGCAAGAAAACCAGGCAGTCAGTTGGCAACAAGTTCATTTCCACAAACCCAGATACATATCCTAGGTTTGGGTTTGTCTTCCTGCCTGCAGGGCCCTGGCAAGCATTGCTATTGGGTTGCTCACATAGAATCTGATTGTTCATTGTTGGGATTTCCATAATATCACCTGGGGCCAGGAACTCTTTTAACAGTTAAAGAGGTATGAGAAAGGGAACAATACCACAAGATCCACTGCCATACATCGCACACTCAGAAGCTGTGAGATAGAGCATAATGATAGAACATTAGAACAGCCTCTAAAGGCACAGCTAAGGCTCCAGCCTGTGGATGGTATTTCTCAGGGTTGGATTGCTGTGCCAAGGGATACAATATATATTTTGGTGTATATATATCAGAGTGCTGCCTCTCTGATTGAGTCCTGGCTTTTCTATCAGGGGAATATGCTCTGCCAGGGGACAGAAAGTTCCACTAAATCTAAAGGCCTCTCTTCATTTGGGCTTCACCATAAAGGCAACAAAAATTGACCCTTATCATTAGAAGGAAATGGGGCAGGGAGGATTATTTCTGGAACTTAGGACACTCACTGGACATCTTTTCCATGCTTGGTGATGGACATGGCAATAAGGGATTAGACCCTACCTAGCCTGGGACAAAGGGACACAGGAACAAAGATGTAGGCCACTTGATCAAGGAAGCAATCCAGGCTAGCAGAAGTGTTAGTCCAGGGGGAAGGGATCTAGAATGGCTAATACAGGGGTACATAATGGGGGTCACCATGGCCTTAGGTACAACGGTAGCAGGAACCCATAGCTCAACTTATCAATACTCCTGATGTGGGTATGATGACATCAGTGTGAGGAATCAGTAACAGGGAAAACTGAACACAACACAGCATGTAAAGGATGGATAGTAACAGAGGCCATCAGAGCTAACCCATATTTCTCTGCTGTCGCCTCTTTCCCCCCGCCCCCCCATCCCCCCCCCCCCCCCCCCCCCGCCCCGACACACACACACACCTGCTCTCTGAAGTCTTCTTTCTGGGAAAGCCTGCCCCTTTGTACCTCACGGCTTTTTTTCCTGGATCAGGGCAAGCTGGACACACTGACCAGAGTTCACTGGACCAGAAGTAGGCTTCACCCAGTCAGGCTGCCTCTCTGCTGGGGTAGCTGGGAGGCATGTTATCCAGTGTATGCCAGAACTTCCCTTGAGACTGAGCTCCAGCATCCTCAGGAAGGCCTTCACAGCACACCTTTTACTGACTTCCTTCCCTTTCCCCACCTGGCTTCCCCATACCCCTCCTGGTGTCTCCTGCTACTCCCTCCCAAGTTCAATACTATCCCTTGAAACCATATCTCAGGGGTGGATTCTGGGAGAATCCAGCCAAGATAGTCATTATCATAGCCAGTGGTCAGCAAACTGCGCCTCACGAGCCACATGCGGCTCTTTGCCCCCTTGAGTGTGGCTCTTCCTAAGCCTTAGGAGTACCCTAATTAAGTTAATAACAATGTACCTACCTACATAGTTTAAGTTTAAAAAAATTGGCATTCAAAAGAAATTTCAGTCGTTGTACTGTTGATATTTGGCTCTGTTGACTAATGAGTTTGCCGACCACTGTCATAGACCAAAAACAACCTACACTTATATGACTCAAATATCTTTATGTGTTGAATTTGCATACCTGTAATACATCCCGAGAAAAAGAAGGTGATATTCGTATGGCCGCTTTGAGTTCTGAGACTTAGCATGACTTCATTTTTCTCTCGTTTTCATGGGAAGACTCCAGTGAGCAATAGCTCAATGTCCTTGGATCATCCATTTAAAACACAAGAAACACGAGTCAGAGGCCTGGCAGCAGAGCTTGAAAGGAAATGAAGTTTTCTGTGTCCCTGGCAGTGGTACTCTGCTCATGGTGAAACGAAACCCTTTCTTGTCTCCCCTCTGTGTCTCAGTGACAGGTCATTTCTCAAGTGAGGAGATCCTACCGTATGAATGGCTCTTGAGGATTCACAGATCTTTCCTGGATTAAAAAGGGAAAAAAAAGATAATACAGTACTGCGTTCCTGAAACAAAAACACTCAAAAGAGGAAAGAGAATCTTTTGCTAATATAAGAACTACTGATGTTGTTTTCTTTTCTCAAAGCCAGCTAGCAAATTTTGGTGAAATATATGCAAAAGCTGATGGCAAATAAAATACTTAAACATAAAATTGCTGAAGTAGCTATTGAGGCAATTAAATATCATTATAGCTTTGTATTTTCATTTCTGCCTTAGGTTTAGTTTGACCTAGAAAAAATCATTAGAAATGTGAAATTTCTTTGGTTTTAGCCTTAGGAAACACTATAGTAGGCACAGTTTCCTATTCTTCAGATTTTTTTAAACATTAAATGAACACCTAAAGTGTTTCATACTGCATAGCATATCAGTTTGTAATGGACCATATTACTATAAAATATAATCTTCAAAACAACTACAATTTGCCATATGTTAGTGATTCCTTTTACCAAAGACTGACAATTGTTTGGTCTTTTGTTAACTCAGCTTCTAAGGCCCTTGCTGGCAGATTCCTGTCATATTCATCATTGTAGATACCAGTGAGCCTTATGCGGCAGGTATTCAATACACCAGTCACCAGTAATAGCACTAACCACAACTTGTACATATATTACCTATTTGTTTACTTTTTTTTAGTCTCCTTCCACTAGGGTATAAGCTTTTTGAGGAAAGAGGCTTTGTATTGTTCACTCCTGTTTCACAAATAGTGGATGCTTAATAAATAAATGTTGAATGCAAAACTGAAAATAAGAATACATTATGGTAGTAGCAGAGTTGGACCTACTTCCAGTTGCCTATTTCAAAGTATGCTTAATGATCACTTAAGGGCACAAAAATGTGAGCAAAATTTAATATGTAAATGACAATGTAAGAATGATTGAGACATCTCACCAAGTACCACCCATGTTGTCATCCTTCACTGGAATCTTTTATGGTTTAAGATCACAAGGACAATTTAAAGTCCTCAAAGGTTGTAACAATTACAACTCTGTTTTAGTGATTCTCAGATTGGGCCTATTGGTTAAGGAAGCCCCTTGCCTCATTTGTTTTTACCTTAATCTTGCTATTGTGAAATGCTAGCAAATGCCTTTATGTGGCATCAGCATCTACGTTTCTCATCAGCTTCAGAGCTCTGTATATGCACAGTCTTCAAAATAGTCAAATGTCTCCAATCAGCTTTATAGCAAAGCAGAGCTCTGTGGTTTTCTACTTACTTACTATTGCATATTTTATTTAAAAAAAAAACTAAATAAAGCTGAGTCTACATAGGAATATGATGTTTCAACAGTGTTACTACAACCATATGGCCACCACTGCCCCCCAGCACAATGATGCAGCTGTGTTTACCACCTGTGTTTATATCGGGATGTCCCTGGCCCTGGGTTGTGTCTGTAGGTGGTCTGGAAGAAAACAGAAATTGAGAAAGTCACTCACTGCTGGAGAGATATGACAGATATGGAACCTGGGGAGAGGAAACTTGGTCAGAATGTGAAAATGACTCACCTTCATGACCAGGGATCTCCCTTCCCTGCCAGGCCTACCCTGTTGCTGCAGAGAGGGTGATGACAACCTAATTCTTAGTTTTCTATAAATAGGAATGTAGACCTATTTATTTTCTAAATGAAGGAGTTATAACTGAATGAAAGATAGAATTTTAATGGATTTTTAAACTGTTAGGTGTCATTTTTTGTTTGTTTGTTTGGGTTTGTGTGTATGTGTGCATTTGTTTTGGTTTTTCTTTTTAAACTTTTCATTTGAAGGTCTTATTTACTTCAGTGGGAACAAAGCCAATTTGTATTCTATCATTAGTGTCTGTAATCCTAGAAAAAGCCATGGAAAATGGTACTCTATTCCAAGTTTATTCCACTCATGTGATATTTCTCCTAACAGAGGGGGCTCAGGGCAGCAGACTGGCTGGCTTGCCGTGCTGTACATCTGCTGTCAGGACTGGCACTCTGTTTGGAGCAGAAGCACCAGTTACAGTTTCACTTGGGCAGAGAGACATATGCTGGCCTCTTGGCTTTTGTGCAGGATTTGACTCCTACTGACACTCCTTTATGAAGGCTTCCTACTTCCAAAAGTTTCAGAAATGCTGTGCATACAATTTGTCTGCCTGGCTTCATATCTCATTTGTTGTTGTTGTTGTTGTTGTTCTAATATGACACAATTTTCATCCGAGTCCTTTGAGTGCTCGGCTAACACCTTGGTTTCTCACAAACCCAATAAAAGATTTTAAACTCCCTCAAGGTCGTTTTCTCATCCTCTGTTTTCAGTATATTTTGCCCAAGTTGTTGACTCAGCTGTGCTCCCCTTGAGGGTATTGAATAGAGTTCCCAGAGGCGAATGGAAGCACCAGTGAGCGGGACACCCCCGCAGTGTGCCCACTGCAGCTGGATCCTGGCTGCTACCAACTGTGCATCTTGAAGGACTCATCCTGCCCGCCTGCACTAGTACCTCCTATGGGCACCTCTTCCAACAGCGGCTGGTATTCCACCGCCAGCCGGTCCTGGTTCCCAGCAGGGCAGAGCTCTCTTTATACTTTCCATGGTACAAGGAATGAAGAATACATGAAAAACTAAGAGCCAACAGTAATTTCCAATTTACCTTTTAGACAAAAGCCTGAACCTTTTGTTCTTTCTAACCCATCACTGATAACAAAGTGATAACTAGAGCGTAGCCAATTGATTTGAATAAGAACTTCTTTTTCCACCCCTGGTGGAATTTGAGCAGTGAAAAACTAAAAATAAAGAACAAAAATATCCACGGTTTCTGAAAAACCAAGAGTTGACTATGGTGTTGTTTGTTTAAATATAGATAGATTGACAGATCAATTGATAAGCTAAAGATGCAGTGTGTTTTTATTGAAGTCACCAATAGGTTCTCAGAAGCTGTGACTTTAAGTGAAATGATGTATAACAAAACCAATTTTACCACAGGTTAATTAATTTATATAAACAAGAGTTAAGTTCCTACAGCATATTTCTGGTCACAAAACATCTGAGTAAATACTCAAAACAATTCTAATGTTAAACTGAAATAAATATGAGCTATACATACATTTAAGAAAGATTAAAACAAGTAGGATCATTATTTTCCACCTGCTTATTCCAGTTCAGGGTTGCAAGTGGCTGGAGCCCACCCCAGAAGCTCAAGGCAAAGTCAGGTCCCATCCTGGACAGGACGCCCTTCCATCAAGGGGCACATCACACACCCCACACTCACAGACTGTCACAGTGTAGACACGTGCACAGCTCTGGTTTGCAGGAGGAAACCGGAGTGGCCAGAGAGAACCTCACAGACGTGGGGGAGAGTGAACACTTCACAAACAATGATCCAGCTGGAATCAACTGGGTGTTTGTTTTTTTCTTATCAAAGTTACAAAGAAATTACATTGAATGAAACTACGTATAGATTAATTACACTGAGAGTTTAGAAACCCACATTCTGGACCAGGCCTGATATCAACCCTGATCAGAGGCAATTTTTGACTGCTTGAGAGTTCCAGTTATCTCATTTTTAAAAGAAACTGGTCAGGAGGGAGAAACTCTAAAGTCACTTTAAGTTTTAAAATCCCATGACCATACTTTTCAACAAACAGCTATTCTGCAGTGAGTTTTGGCTGAATGGCAGGGCCGTCTCTCTGGCAACTTTATCTAGCCAGCCATCTGCATAGGACAGTACATATGGGCAGAGTTAGTGGAATTTTTCCTAATAACTTTATAGGACAGTGGTAATGGATCATACTAAGTTTTCTTGCTGTTTTATTAAAGGGATTTTTTTCTCTTATATACTTTCTTCTTTTAATTTGTTACCTATAAGGCAAGCCATTTTAAAACTGAGAACTTCTTGATTGCTTTTTATGACTTTGAGGCAGATTTAGGTCCTTTTCTGTTTCCATAACTTTTTGCTCCTCTGTCCTAGGTCACTCTCACACCTACTCAGCCCCCGGTCCTGTGGACTAATTGCTTTGTTTCTTAGTCCCTGACTAGAGCACTGTAGTAGAAAACCAAGTTAGCTGTAAGGTAATAAAGAGGAAAACAATATAATGTGAAATACGTGAATTGCATTTTCAAGTTTTTTTAAATTTAATTCCTACTTTTCCATCAATTAATTCCTTCTAATTATGGTCTCACTTTTTCAGATCCTAGGTGTGTGGGTCTGTGTTGATTTGCATTATGATTATAATGTACATATATGTAGCATGATGGATATCTATCCTACTAACATAGATTAGAGTCTCAAGTAAATGCACACACATGAATGATAGATTTTATTTTAGCACATGAATATGTTTCTTTCTGATAAGAGCTTTTTAGGACTGTAGACTTATAAGTGTTCCTAACATCATTTTACTTGAGAACAAATGGATAAAATCTATGTAATTATAATTTTATCCTAGAAATTTATATACTATGTTTGCTGAATTCAACTTGTGAAAGGAAATTTCAGTGATTGCTGTTAGTGTATTCACATCATTATGTGTTTCAGATATGCTTAATTATAGTTATTACTGTTGTGGTCTCCTGTTTGTCAGCATGTATTTGTTAAAACACATGTTTTTATTCTTTAGAAAAATCAGTTTTAAACCAGAATTTATAGCCCATGTTTTCCTTCTTTATAATGCGGGGAAAGGGAAATGGAATACATTGCTGTACCAATCCTTGCCCTCCTCCCCTCACCCCTGCCATGGGTTTGGCAGGTTTTAAGAGAAATAAAAGATAAATTAATTCTCAAAGAATTTAGAATGTTCTTCCTGAATTAGATTGAGTCAGCTTCACACCTCAAACAGAGACAGGAGTTTTTTTGCATTTTTAGTTCATCTATATTTACTGAATTTTCACATTGCTTTTCTTTTTTGGTTTATAACAAAGTACTTCTTTCATTTAAAGATGTCTAAGTTCCAAACTCGCCAAATTGTATACATTAAATATGCACAATTTTTGTATTTCAATTATAACTCAATAGAGCTGTTAACAAATTTTTAAATGTCTAAGAAATCTGTGCTTAACATCCTAGAAGCAGTGCAATCTAGAGAGCACTTTCAACAAAGTTTATTTTCTGCACAAAACTAATTGTCTAGGTACTAATTCAGAGAGATCATCTGTACATGTATATTGCAGCAATTCAAGCTTATTTTTCAAGTCAATAAATAATGACACCATGCCTCTTATACTCTAGCTAGGCATTACTCTTTTTTTCTACATGTCTTCTTTTGGTTCCTATAAATTAAGCTAATCTGTCATAATAATTATCATTTTTGTTATATTTATTTTCCAAAAGCAGAATAAGAAAACCATATTTTGGATTGTGGAAGATACTGAGGATAATGAAAAATCTTGTTTTTGTACTTAAAAAAATTTTTTGACCAGGACTTATTTGATAAATATTTACAATTAAGTCTAATACAAATTGACTGCCTAAGATAATTTGTTGGGAGAAAATCTTTAACAAATAAGAAAGTAACAACTGAAACTCTGAAGAAGCTGTCTTTCCTGCTTGTTTTTCAAGTATAGTATAACATAATTAAATCAACAAATTTTGAGTGGGGGCCAATAAAGGACTGTTCTATTGATTAGATTTATTAGAAAATATAATTATGCAAGCAGTATTTGGGGATAGAAATAATCCTAGGCACAAGACTGTTACACAACTCATCCTTTTATAATGCAAGCATGAGTAAACTCACTACTGTTAAATAAAAGTGACCCATATACCATTAACCTTTATGTTTTTAATGTACTTATTTAATAAACTTACACTGAAATGAATATACATATTGTAATTCACATTACATGCACACATTCATACTATTGGGATTTCTGTTGGAAATATAGAAATATAGGCATTTGTAAACATTAAATGAGAATAAGTTATTAAATAATTACTACTATTTTTGGGGAAAAAATGACAATAACAAATTATTCAAATGTATTTTAATACCATATGCCCATCCTGGCTAGAAATCTAATAACTATATGTTAAACAGTTTTAAATTACTAGAAATGTTTTATATGTTATGACCTTTAATGAACCTAAGTAATTTAGAATGCTGACCTTCTGCATACAATATAATTATAGAGCGCATGCAGTTCTGTTGTGGAATTAAAGCTTTCTTATCCAATAAGCATGTAAGCTATTGAAACAGAAAATTAACTTTTATAAACTTTAGAGCCCTTATGTTTCTGAAAGTAGAAATTAGAATATTTCACATTGTAGAAGCATTTTAATGGATTCTTTCAAGAAGGCTGGCTAAGCAAGCAGCTTATTAAATATAAAATAACTAAATACATATTAAAAATTTTACAACTCTGATATGTAACATTATGCTTACTTTTTTCAGCATACCTATAATAATTATTAATAAAATTAATATTGCTAATAATATTTACAATTAATAGTCTTCAACTGCTGAGAAACAGACAAATAACCTTACTTAATGTATAAAGTATATGGGAGTCAGAGCTGTTAAATCTCCATTTAGTTTTGTTTCCTGACACACCCCAAGTTCTTTTCAGGCCATCATAAGCATTATGCACACAGGAATTTTATTTATTTGGCTGTCTACGGAGTGCCCTGCTCCAGGGGTGATCAGTAGATGATGGCCATCAGAACATTCCAGAAAGACTGAAACAAGCATTTCAGTCTGTGGGTGATGGTAGCAACAGATATCAACGATTATTCCTTTTGTATACATAATTCATCTTACATTTATAGAAATTGATTATATCCAGTGGCTTTTTATTTCCTGAAAATCACACTTTCATAGTGAGGAAAAAGTTGTTACAAAACCAGAAATGGCTGGCAGCAGGCATGTGAGAACTATAAGCCAACTAATCAAATTAAAAAGAAAAAATGAAGTGGAAATGGACAGAGGAGAAAGCTGAGTATTTTCTTCCTACTACTCTTCTCCTCTCTCTCTTCTTCCTTCCATTTTAATTTTTGAACAAAACAAACAGTTCTGAAAAATTTGTTCCATTTTTAACAGTAACAGGTAACTTCAGTGACTTGTCATTTTAGCTTTCACTATTGTTTAAGCTAAAGGCAGGACTCCCCAAACTGCACAAAAATGTCCCTATTCAAGGGGTCTCCCTCTCTGTCTTTGGGTAGGCCTCGCCTGACAAGTAGTCCAAAGGCTGGCTATGGTCAGACCAGCAGTAGATACCATGGGTCAGTGCCTACCACTGCCACACACACACACACACACACACACACACACACGCACTGGTAAGAAAAGTTTGAAAACAGCATTTGGAGGTCGAAACTACTGAAGAGATTTGCGTGAGGTGAGTGAGGATGGTCCCACTGGAAATCACGGGCCAGATGGTGGGTGTGAGGAACTGGGGGGGCAGGGGGCGGCTATGGGGACTTGAGGACTTTTGAATGTTTAGATTCGATTTTGTTTTAGCCCTGTTTTAACCCAACTTGCATCATCCTGTCTCATCAATCACAGTTTAAATATTTATTTTCCCCACATCTCTTTCATCTTTAATGTAAATTGAGGTCCTTGGCAGAATTCTATGTAAAAAGAATTCTGAGAACAGCATTCTAAATTTTAAAAATTCTCTGATTTACACATTTCTCTTTTGTGGCTGATCTGCTCATCATAGGAAGATTGTATACTGGTATTTTGCTTTCAGTAGCTCTTAAGACCATCTGTGGCCTGTGCAGCTAGAGAACTGTGTTTGGGAGGTTTGGGGCTTCCTAGCCACAATGCCTCTTCTCTCCAAGACTTGAAGTGAGTAGACAGGCAAATCCTTAGGCCTGGAAGTCAGTTAGGTACCTTGTTCTCTTAGTTATAGCACCTCCTTTTCTCTTTATTACAAAAAACTATTCAGAAGAACCAGCTTATTTTCTCCAGAAAAAGAAATCAGGAACCTTATGCTTTGGATAAACTAATTCAAATCAGGTGAGTTGTCAGTTGTTTACAGTTGAATATCAGATGTAGAAAGCCAATACATAGATCCAATAATTCTGTTATCCAACATTATACATATACCCGATTTTATGTCTAAGTCATTAAGTTTCAAGGAAAGCAAAAGTGAGAAGATATTTCATACTCAGACCTTTCGTGATTTCTGTTTTTTGCACAATGACTTGGCAACCTTGTCCCTCCTTAACTTGCTCTACAGATAATGACCCACCCTGTTATATAAATCCTCCAGCCCAGACTTTCCATTTTCATTATGAATAGTTTTGAAATTGTAGGCATTTATTTCTTTGGGGCAGTGCCTAAATTCAGCTGTGACTTCTGTTTGTGCCCAAGTTGGAAAATACACCCTGGAGTCACACATCTGACAGGAAATGGCAGCTCTCCGCATATACAAGAAAGGGTAAGTCAAAGAGGTAGTTTGTTCTTGTTTATTCTGTGAAGTACAATTCTATTAAAAATATTTTAATTTGCTGTTTGACGTCTAGGGTAGAAATCATAATCCATGCTAAAATGTATTGTTAATGCTAGCAAAGTGGAAATGATAGTGGGAAATATTAGAAATATGCAATTTTAATTTTTGAGACTGTACAAATAGTAAAACATGCCTTTTCCCATATCTGTTCAGACTTAACGACAAAAGGCACATGTTGGCATTTACTTTCTCAAGGTATAATTCAACATAATGACACAGATATGTGAAGAAGCTCACTACTAGGGAAAAATTATATGAATCATGTGAGTTCCTTTTAATATTTTATTCTGAAAAAGTCAAATAAAAAAAAACTACTAAGTATGTTTGAATTTACCAAGTTAGTGAATGTCTATGAGCTTGTTTTCTAAATTATGCAGCTATATATGTTGAAAATACTTCTACAGTTTATAAAGAGCTATATAACCATAAAGTGTTAGCATTAATATATGCACAGCATATCTTCAAGTATCTTCAGCATTATGTGAAAAACCATAATTTTATTATTCAGCTTATATCTGTATATATTCAAAATATGTACATCAGCTTATAGGCAATATTTGTGTAGCCCAAGCAGAGTTTTTTGTCCTCTTTTACATCTAATTTAGAAGCAAAATATATATGGTAAATAAATCTTATTTATGAATTATAATAAGGCATTGACAAGGTTGTTCTCTGAAGAAGTCAGAAACATTTATGTACTTATTTTTTATGTGAAGATAAGATTTGTGTCATTGTCATTTGTGTCAATTTATAAAAAGTGACTTAGAATAGCTATTTAATATCGTTGATTGTTTGATTAAAATGAACAGGTGAAAGTTTATTTCCCAAATCAGTTGCCCAAACTAAACAAGACAGATTTTTTTAAGATTTTATTTTTAGCTTACAGCCTTGGCAACCTTTGCTCCACAGAAAGGTCTTATCACTTCCCCATTTTGAGGTAAATTGATGTACAATTAGTGTACCCAACAACTGCACCAATGGCAGAAATGCATATAAACCAAGGGAAGGTTGCTCTCAAGATTAAAACACACACACACACACACACACACACACACACACACACACACACGCACACGCACACGCACACGCACACAAACTAGACTCAGTCTCATTTTAAAGATATAAAACTGGAACTGTTTTTGACCCTCAATTGACACTCTCCCAGGAAGTTGAATTAAAGTAATTGTCTTTGGTAACTAACTCAATTTAACATGTGTGTACATAAATCTTTCTTTCAATATATTTCATGCAAAACGTATAAGATGTTAAAAAATCATTCTCTCTATGTACTCTGAGTTCAGAGATGAAAGATGCACACCTCCAAGGTGAAATAAAAAATCAGTTTTAGGGTGTAAATTCTATCAGCCATGTGTATAAACTCAATTTTTGCCAAAATTGTGTTTTTACACAAATTCATTGAAATAGAGTCCTCTTTGAGCGTGAGGCATTACTAGCTTTACAGCAGCGGTAGATTATTAGAACAACATGGTGTAACATCTTGATAAAATTAAATATCTCACTGTTAGCTTTCATAATCCTACAAAAAATGTGCATGCACACGTGAGGCTGTGATTTGTATTAACTCTCAGGGCTCCAGTTTGGTGAAGTGAGCTGTTTAGAAGTTTGAGCCAGTGCATTTTATGAAGATTTAGACATGGGCAGTCAATTGTTGAATTTTACCAAATAATTTTTAATGTTCCCTCCTATTTATCTTTTTTTTTTTATGGCAACTGACCACATCACCGTGTTTTTCCTTTTCAAGGAAAAAGTGAACCTGTGTTTTTAGTGTCATGAAAAAACAGGCACTTCTGATGGCTTACATCTAGTCACAATTGGCAAAGACAGTACTGCAAATTCAAACCGGGAGTGCAGTATGCTGCCGCGGGCTGGCTTTTCTTCTCACTGTCATAGTTTGAAATTGAAACTCTGCACTGCTGAGAAAATGCCATGAAAATATAACCCACTGCATTCCAGGAAAATAAATAAGCAAGGCCACCCAAATTTTCAATTAGTGCTTGTGCAGAATGCAGGAAATGGCAAGAGATCCGTCCAAGGCGCCCTAGGCTGGGTCGTGGACATGGAGCAGTGACAGGGAGGTTGGAAAGGGGAACACAGGCACAATGTGAAGATGGCCGGTCTCCAAGGAAAACTGCATACTAATAGGCTAGTACTGACTGAAACAAACCTGTGGGTATTACAGCTTGACCAGGGTCACTGCTAAGCTTCAAGATCCGGGTGTTTAACGGTGAAGTAACACTTGAAAGTTCTGGTGGCATCACATATTTTATATCATAAGCTTACTAAACATTCTCAGTATCGCCCACATACAGGCTTTCAGTTACCAGAAACAGCCATATATGCTGGATAGTGGGTGCAAACTATAAAATGATTTGCTTTAAAGGCCTAAGGAATAATTGCTTCTTACTTAGTGGCTTTGCTTGCTAACATACCATAGCTCCTGGGGAGGGGAAGAGCCAGTGATCAGGAGACAAAGAAGACTGCTGGTGTCCTCCTTCCCAAAGTGACAGCCAATCCTCTCCTGAGTCAGCAAGAGGTGTATGAATAAGTACAAAGTTATGGTTTAGAAGCTCCTTTCCTTGAATATGTTTTTCTGAAATGCTCAAATCACTAGTTTGAAGGAAATCTTTGAAAGCCAAAACAGGAAAGATAGAAAACAACGGTTTCTTCAGGGATCTTATATACCCAGATTTCTGCTTTTACTTGCTTTCTGTTTCCCATCTCAGATCTTCACTACAGTATCTGGAGTATTACAGCTCATCATGTCAAACTTAGTTAAGGAGAAAAGGGTTAGTTTTTCAGTGGCATGATGTTGGTTGAGCTTAATGATTTTTCATTTCAAACTACACTAAAATCTTTAATCGGTTTCACTCTGCATTGATTAAAAAGTAAATCTACACATTTGTTTTATTTGTGCAACCAAGGAGTGAAATAACTGAGGAGCTACTATGGACTACACTTGTTAAAATAAGAACTAAAACTCGCAATCATCTTGCCATGCTACAATGATGTGGGCAAGAATGATATGGGTAAGTAGAAGGCAAATACCTATCACTCCAGCTGAAGATTAAATATGAAATTCAAATTACATTTTGCAATTATTTAAATAACAATGCTTTGTAATTTGTGGGAAGTATAGGAGAGCTTTTTAAAATATGAGAGAGCTTTTCATCACTTCATGAAAATAGACTAAATGGGAATAAAAGCATTGTCTGCATTTTCTTTTTAGCTGATTTCTCATAGTTGAGCCCATTTTCTTGGCAAATCAACTATTTTGTTAGGTTTGAAAAGCTATCATTTCCTTTTCACAATAAAAGTAAGAATTTCATTTTTATACAATACTGCAGCATTTCCTACAATTGAATTCTAATGGCTTGGGAATTTGCTCTTTACCTAGATTTCCTATACAAAACAGGGAACAGAAGAAAAACTCAAATCTCTCTCCATTTGCAATAGTTTCAAAACATGTCTTTAGATTTAGTAAATTAAGCAATTTCAGCCATAGGGAGACCCAGAACCACTGCCAGGCATAATACATGCCTTCAGTCACGGGTGGTTTTAAAAGGAGCTACCCAGGGGCTGAGCACTCCTAGCCTGGCTGTTTGGGCTTGCCCTCCTTCCCGCCTTCCTGTGCTGTTTTCATTTATTCTCTGTCCTCTCCCTTCACCACTATGCCTGAGGTGCTCTCAGTACTTGCCACATTCCAGCCATGGAGCCTGCCTCCAGGAAATTATCTAATGAATTTGCACTAAAGTGTAAGTTATCCACAGGGTTTAATTTATTCATTAAAAACATGTTTTCAAGTACCATACACATTGAGGACCCTGAGAAATATAGAAATGATACCGGCACTTGTACTTTGAATAAAATACCAAAACTAATAACCATACTGAAGGCTTTGGGCTCCATGGCAGAGTTGGAAGGGACCCTGATACCAAGTAGACCAAATCTCTGATTTTATAGATAAAAAAGTTAAAGCTTAGAATCAGACCATTGACATGACTATATTTCCACTAAGACTCAATAGGAACCTGCTGGTATAGTATTTTTCTGAATTGCTTCAATATCTAAACCTTTCTTACATTTTGTAATAGATGAAATTATTGTTTAAAATATTTACTGCCCCTTCTACAGGCTTTTCCCTCAGAGGAAATTGACATCATCCCATTCACATCAGTCTTAGCCGTAGTCTTTTTTTGATAGTGGAACAGGAGCAGAGGTGACCTGTGTTTGAAAAGCTATTAAGAAGTCTGTCACCTTCTTTGCCCTCTTTTATGACATCTACATTGTTCCTGATAGGGGCCACCTCTTCAGCCTCAGTCCTGGGAGAAAGAATGAATGGAGCTGAGCCATAGACAAGATGGATATTATTACTGAGAGATTTATAGACTGAAAGAGAAACCTCTGTTGTTATAAATCCTGAGATTTCAGAGTTGTTTGTTATTGCAGCAAATCACAGCCTCAGCCAATCTATACATAGTATTGCTGCCAAAACAGAGATCACTTGGTCCATGGTTACCCATTCCATTCTGTGCAGTTTAACCTTGATCAGGGTCATTATGTACATCATGATCGCGGTTTTTTTGTTTTGTTTTGTTTTGTTTATTTTTGGTGCTAAGCTCAAACAGTGAATTCATAGAGGGCAGATGCCAACATGCTCTGCTCCAGGGCTTCATGGACAGTCTTAGCTCTTTGAAGTCCAGGCCTAGGTGGAAAACAGTACATCTGGAAAGCAATGGATCCTGCTTCCCAGTAGCAGCCTGGTCCATGTACACCCTGACATACTTATATTTGACTGAGTTTTTCAGAAGTGTCAGTTTAGCTGCCATGAGAGGAAGAGATTCTCCAGAAAAAAAAGTGAGGAAAGTGAGTTTTCTCTCTTTGGTTACTTCAGGTGGCCTTGACCTGAGGCATGTGCTCTTGGAAGCAAAAATCAGAGGGAAAAAAATCACCATGTATTTATAAGACAGGAGTAAAGCAGGCACAGAGCATATTCAGCCTAGGGAATCAAGAAAAGTCTTCTTGGAGGAGGCAGCTTTTCTACTGACTTTGAAGAATGAATACGAATTCAACATTCAGAGATAGCAGAAAACCCTTTGCCCCACGGGTTCATTCTTATCGGATATACTACCCAAGGAAAGCCAAAAATGTTTCAGAAAGTATGTTGCCTCTTCCAGAGCAAATGTTTAACTCAAAGAATTAATATTTACTAGATTAGGACAATAGTTTTATTTGTTTGTTTTTGTTTAAATGGCAGAAGAAGGTCTGAAATTTGATCTCTTACAGCATTTTGCTTAGTTTGATTTCTCTATTTTCATTTGTGTTCTCTTCCCTAAACACCCATTTGCTTGAGGGCAGGGGTAGTGTTATGCTGAACTGTTGAAACCTACTACAGTTCTTGACACAAATGAATGAGCCACAAATACTTATTAAAGACTAAATAAATAAATAAATAAATAAATAAATAAATAAATAAATGTAGGCCTTCCCATTCTTGCTTTTATGGAGAAAGTATGCACAGTTTATGAAGTGAAGGAAACTATGCCTCTCTTTAACATGTAGGGAAAAATATCAGAATCATTGTCAAGAATTGCCCAACATTTATAATGACCTCTCCTGAGCAGCAGGTCAAATGTCTACTGTTCTTGAAGGTCATAGTGCACAGCGATGTCAGCGATGCCATGAATCTTCATGTTTTATATGTAACCATGTATACTTCTGCAGATTCATGTGTGACTACAATGTTTAAAAAGTGGTAACAAGCAACTTCGAATTGCCCTTTGAAATTGACTTACAAACCACAGCTTTATTTCAGCTCAGTGTTTTAAAATGACATTCACACCCATCTGAATTTCTGAACCTGCCTCAGCTCAGGTACGCTTATGAATCTTAGAGTTATGATCCTTAGAAGCCAGCTATTGGAATGGTTTGCCTTCAGAGAGCATCTCTCTGCTCGCCAACATGCAGCTGTTGGGAATTACCAGGGTCTGGTGACATGAAAAAAAAATCACAACAGTTAGGAGGCCTAGGCTGTCTAGTCTAATATAGATTTTTAAGAGGTAACAAATTTATTAGCATAAAATGACCTAGAATGATTTATATAAGCAAAATAAATAGGCACTGTATCAATGTCTATGGTTGCTCTCGTCTTTGGAGGCAGCGTGAATAAACATTGCTGTGCAGCCTCGGGCAAGTGAACCACTCAGTAAGCTTCAGTTTTCTAGTGTGCCCAGTGGAAATAAGGTTTTCTGTTCCCCAGCATTGTGGTGCCTGGCGCAAAGAAGTGCTCCTTAGTATTTGTTTCCTTCTCTTTCCCCATCATAAATACGTACAATGGTATGATTAAATTATTGCTGTTTTGATTATTACAATTTAGTAAATCCAAAAATTGATCAAGTTGCTTCTGCGTGCAAGGCCATTGGCTCAGTGCTAACTGTGCCCTGGTACAGTGCACAATGGGGGCTTTCCTTTCTCTTCCCCTGCCCTTAAATCTCCTTCCTCCCACCATCCTCCCACTGAAATGCAAACCCAAACCATAGCCTATTTAGAGGTTGTGGCACATGGCCATCTTCAATATAGCAGTCCATTTTGAATTTAAATTTGTCACCATTTTCCTTAGAGGGAATGGGAGAGAAAATGAATTTAATTTAGTATAAAATAATAAACATTTCAGGTCTCTGGAAACATCTGTGGTGTTTTAAGAGCTGTTATCATTAATCAGTCAAGCATGTTTACCCAGACCCATGATTGCTTAGAAAACTGAACCACATGCCCTCAGTCCTTCAATGAGAGATGGCCACCAAAATCTGAGGCAAAGGGGACATGTTCCCAGTAATCATTATATGCCCTGACTGGCTCACGACTGTGGCCTCTTTCATGGCTAAACGGTGACATAAACCAGTAGTTCGGAATATTGTAACGCACTACTTGTACTGTTGTTACCTTATGGTTCTTGATTTTTGGCCAAAGCATTTTCCTGTGGTTCTGCTTTTAAATAGTTTATGCTGCTATAATTTTGAGATGCAACATCTTCTGCATGAATTCCTGTTATCCCCGTTATAAAATAGCCATGGGAATTATTATCATTATCTAATTCTTACCACATAAAAGGAAGCATGACCTTTGCTTATGAATAGGAAGTTTTCAGGACTCAACAACGTATGGTTGACTTACAGTGTCCACAGTCTAATCTTGGAAAGGGTCGGGGTTTGGGGTGGGAGGAGAGCTCGGGAATGTGTCCCTTGAGTGTGCTCCTGCAGTGTGCAATAGACACTCTCCTAATAAACTATGGCAAAAAGGAAGTCCAATACAGAACATGTAGGACCTCAAAAACAAACAGGTTTCCTGTTTAGAACAGAATTTGGCCTCCAATAAACATATATGTATTTGTAAGTATTTTTGTCATCATCATTATTAGTGAATTTAGCAACTAAGTGAATTTGGTGCCATTTACTACAAGGGAGAAGGCTGGAGGTTTTGAGAAAAACTGGAAATTCTATTTTGGAAGTATTGAATCTATGATGTTCATTAGATTTCTGAGGTGTCAGAACTGGACATAAAAATCTTAAATTGCCAGGGAAAGGTCAGAGCTACAGATTAAATTTAATCTTTAAAGGGAGAGTCTTGAATGAGATAATGAACAAGGAGAGGGTGGGGAAAGGAGGACGAGTAAGAAGGAGGAGCCAGTGGTGTTGGAGGGAAATAAGAATGCATTTCTTAAGGGAAATAGTGCTGCAAGGAAGAGGTGTGGTCAGCTTTGTTAGTTCTTACTGAAATGTCAAGCAGAGTGGGTTTTGAAGCTTGACCATGGAGTGTGGTCAATGGAGGTAACCGGCTACTTGGAGAAGAGGGGCTTCAGTGTTATGGTGAGGTCAGAGCCCTCGTGGAATGAGCCATGAAGAGGGAGGTGAGGAAGTACAGATAGTCTGGCAAAAAAACAGCATCAGGCACAGGCTCCAGGCCCTTTGTATCCATCCTGCTTAGGTCCAGGCAAGCTTGAGCTCTTCAAACTCTTAACCTTTAGGATGGCACCTCTGTAAGGAACATGGTGTTCTCAGTTCCTTTCCAATCTTTTCAAGAAATATTGAGAAGCTGCAATGATGGTTCTGATGCTTAAACTAGTGAAGCCAACTAGTACACTCATCTAAATAATACACTAATTGGCACAAAGAAATTTGTGCATGCAATTTGGAAGTTGAAGGGTTCTGTGTCTTGAAACCAATCTACAAATTATGCTCTTCAAGTAATAGAAAGTTTTCTTGCCCTCTAAAGTGGCTGTAATGTGCAAAATAAATGTCTGTAATAGGAATGAAGGACAATTAGACAAATAATATAATTTTGGAAGTCATCATTGATACTTCTTAACCTAAACAGGTTTTCTTTTTCTGTTATGGACTGAATTTTATCCCTCACAAATTCATAAATTGAAGCCAAACATTACTAAACAAAACATGACTATATTTGCAGATAGGGCCTTTAAGAAGGTAATTAAGGGTAACGAGGTCATAAGGTTGAGGCCTAATCTGATAGAACTAGTGTTCTTAAAAAAAGACACACACGGAGATCAACCAAAGGACTTGTGTGCATGCATATAAGTCTAACCAATGGACACAGACACCAGGGGGATGAGGGCATGAGTAGGGGGGGCGGGTTGGGGGGCAATGGGGGGGTAAGGACACATATGTAATACCTTAATCAATAAAGGGGAAAAAAAGACGAGAGAGAGAGAGAGAGAGAGAGAGAGAGAGAGAGAGAACACAGAGAGAAGATGGTCGTCTACCAGTCAAGAGGAGAAAGGCCTCAGAAGAAATCAACCATACCGATAACTTGGTCGTGGAATTCCAGCCTCCAAAGCTATGAGAAATAAATTTCTGTTGTTTAAAAAGCCTAGTCTATGCTATGTTGTTGATGTTTTGTGCCTTTTTGGTATAGGCAACCTTAGTAAACTAAGATAGCCTCATCCCTATTTATCTATTCTGCTATAATATCTCTTGAATTTATTTACTGTCCACCAAACCCACTGCTGGGGTTCTACTTCAGGTGCTTATTCTCTCCTTCCTATCAGTCTCATGTCTGCCCTAACCAATTTATCCTTTATACTCTGTCCAATTAATTTGTCTCAGTGACCAGAGCCAGGAATAGAATTGGAGTAAGAGTTTCCCTTAGAGGCACTTCTGGTGTTGGAGAACTGGAGGAAATTGGAAGAGGATGCTCACTAGGGGCACAGGCTCTGAAGCATCACAGTGTACCAGGAAGGGAGAAGGAAGCCATAAACCCAGAGATATGTTAGGGAAGGAACAATTCATAGCAGCCACGGCATGTCACAGGCTGAGGCATTTATTCCTTCATTCTTTGTTCAATTTATATGCTATGTAATGAGTACTTGGCACCCAAAATCCAGTGGTGAACAATCAGAGATCAGTGACTTCAATGGCTTACATTTTGGTGGGTGGACACACAGCATATACATAAATAAATAGGATAATATAAGATAGGGAAAGATGTGATGAAGATTATGAAAAAAGTAATGGATTGGTACAGGGGCAACTTTTGACAGAGCCATCAGAGAAGTAGACAGAGGAAGTGCTGATGTACCTGGGTTATGAAAGATGAGAAGGAACTAGCAAAACAGGGGAATTACATGCCAAGCAGAGGAAACTGCTACTGCAAATGTAGATAAGATGCATGAAACCCAAGGACAGGTTTGAGGACATTTAGATAAAGAACTTTGGCAAGAGTTAGATGATATACTTTCTTGTTGGCTGTGGAGTCCAGGATGGGGGTGGTGTGTATTGTATTTTCTTCTAATTAGAGTGGGCAGCCACTGGAGGGCTGTAAACTGGGAGACAATAAGACCAAATCTATATTTTAAGAAGTTTTTGTGGCCAGAGATGGAGAGGCATTGATCGGACCTTCGGGCCTCAGAGGGAAGGTAGGGGAGGGTGGGGGTAAGGGGGAGAGATCAACTAAAGGACTTATATGCAAGCATATAGGCCTAACCAATGGACACGGACAACAGGGGGGTGAGGGCATGAGTGGGTGGATAGGGGGTACAGTGGGGATAAGGACACATATGTAATAACTTAATTAATAAAAAAAATTTAAAAAAAGTTTTTGTGCCTGCTGTGGAGATAAACTATTGAAGGTAAGCCCAGGAAATGCAAGTTAAAGGGTGCTAAAGGGACTCAGGTTAGAGATGGCAATGATTTGCAGTAGAAATAGTGAGGAAACATAAGGTTCAGAAGGTTGTAAAGTTGTCAGGATTTGATGTTGGGTGGGATAAGTTTGTGAGGAAAAGAGAGGAGTTGAATGATGGTGGTACAATGAACTGAGAAGTATAAGCAGTATTAGGGGAAACAAATTTAGTTATGATTTGCCTCTGTAAAATTTGAGGTACTTTATTAGATAGTAAAGAAAGAGTGACTGGTTAAAAAGCACTCAGGAAGTAAGAAGAGAACCTAGGAGAAACCACTGGATTTGGCCAGATGAAAATAGTTGGAACTTTTGATAAGCACCAGTTTAGCTAAGTTATTATGATGGACACTTATTTAAAACAGAGCATGTTTAAGAGATGTGAGATGAGAATGTAGAAAATTTTGGCTGGAATGATAAATAGACAAATAGGGATAGGGTAGCTAAAGGGGATATGGGTAAAGGGAGATGTCTTATCAGGAGCAAGAATACGGCTTATTTGTATGCTTTTGGGAATGATATGTTCAGAGGGATGGGAAGGGGGTAGGCTCCCAAGTAGATTGACCTGCAAGGGCGTTAGAGAATAAATAATAATGCTGAAAAACCAAACTTGAAGAAATGAGGTTTTTCTCCTAATTTAAATAGTGTTCTTGTGAAGAACTTGTCTGTTTAAAAAGTTGAATATGTTTTAAACCTTTGCAAAGATATATTTCTAAGTCTGTAGACAATCCACTAATTTTTGCAGAACAGAGA
This sequence comes from Myotis daubentonii, assembly GCF_963259705.1. NCBI lineage: Eukaryota > Metazoa > Chordata > Mammalia > Chiroptera > Vespertilionidae > Myotis > Myotis daubentonii. The sequence goes on from NC_081842.1 coordinate 122,531,322, forward strand.
ATTCATAATTAAAGAATTAGCCTTTGTCTGTTTTTTGCTGTGAATATTAAAATATTTAATAGTAACATATATAAATGACATACTACAAATATTAACATTAAAATTATAAGTTTAAGAATAATCTAAATAATTTAATCACTATTCAAATACACACTAGAGATGTGCCACAAAATAAAACCCTCTCACTATATTTCTAGCAGATTAAGAAAAAAGTACATTTTTTGGAGAGGGGACACTCAATAGTAACAGAGCAATTTTTGGACTTGAAAATGTACATTAAATTCTGTTGTACAGACAGTTGCAATACCCTCTCCTGCACTCTCCAGCTCCAAAGCAGCCACCACTAGAGGGTGCTCCTCTGGAGTCAAAGGTAGAAGATTTCAACAAGGTTTGCATCATCTCAGCTATTGCTCACTCATTGTTACTCATTTCCGAGACAGCAGATTTAATAGTAATGGTCAAAAAGCTAAAGTTAGTGAATTGAAGTTTCCTTCTTCCTTCAATATTTCTCTTGTAAAAGCATGACTGCTAAAAAAAAATATTCAATATTTTTAAACGTTTACAGAGACATATAAGTTCCTAATGTCTGAAAAGATTGAAAAATGAAAATAAAAAACATCCAATATGAAATAATGACATATTCTAAAATAACCCTCTTTTTTTGTATTCTGTATGTAACCAGCTTGAATGGGAAATAAAAATATAGGTTTTAACTGCTATTTCTTTGTGGAATTAAAGCCCAGGAGATCCCCTTCACTTTCTTACCACTTTGTTCCTTGAGTTTAAACATTCAATAAATTCCCAGCCAAAAGCATCCCTTTTGATACTTTTCTGTGGTTCCTTATTATCATGTGTAGGACATACTGTGGTTCTGTTTAGATCTGCCTGCCGTGTCCAGACCTCTGTGGTTTCCTCTACAGCTATGGGTATTTCTTATGTGAAACCACAGGTCAGTAGAACCACAGAACTGACAATTAGAATTTTATCCACTGCTCTGTGGGGTTTTAAGGGCCACAACTGATTCCATGTTTTAAATCCAGATTCTTAAATTACTACCACTTGATGCCCAAAATAATCATGGTTTCTCCAAAGGTCCTAGGTCAACCTTTTTCTATTTTATTGAAAGTGTGTGTGCCCATCTCTAAATGGAACCATGAGATCTGTGAGAATAAGGTTTGTTCTTTCCTGTGTGCTCTTGCACTTGTCTCCATCACCTAGTATGTTGCCTTTGTAGCGTGAAGGCACCTTTCCTTAGGCCCTCATTTTGAGCAGTGGGTCTCAAAGTTTAGTAAGCACCAGAATCTTCCGAAGAGCTAGTTGAAATGCAGATTGCTGGGCCCCACCCCCAGAGCCTCTGATTCTATATGTCTGGGAGGGGGAGTTGAAGAAAAATGACTCACGATACTTGTTAAAGACAGTAAGTATCATGAGTAACTTACTGTCTTCAAAGGGGCTACTTTAACAGGGTTTTATAGTAGGGGAGAAAGATTGGGCTTGACTCTGAATACAATAGGACTAGCGGGGATTTATCGCTGAGGAGCAGCATGGGGGGTTGGTGATCAGTGGATGGAAAATTACCAGGAGGAAACATCAAGGGTAGAGGACAGGACTCTTGCTGAAGGCAGGCCAGAGTGATCAGATATCACTAGGGGCGCTGGGGATGAGGAACCTGAGTAGATATTGAGGTGATCAGGTACTGGGGGCGAGGGAATATGGCTGAACCGAGTTAGCAGGATTCTTAGTAAAACTGGACAATGTAGAGAAGAACATGGAAGCCCCAAAGTCAGGGCCTACCTGAGAAGAGAGTTCAGAGAAGCTTGACTAGAGTTTGGTCAAGGAGAGAGTCCTTGTCAGGGGCAAGGGTTTGTATTCCCAGCAGGTTTCTACATGATGCTGATGCTCTGTGTCTGGGATCAAATTTTGAGATGTGCAGGCTTAGAACTTTGTGATTTTCCTCAGAGAGAAGGTACACACATTGTTGCAGGGTTCAATTCAGACTGCCAGAGCTTCCATTGTTGTTTTACTTTTTGGCTAGTCTACTTGTGGGAAAAAAAGCCTTTGTTAGAGGCATCATTGAGCTTGGAGTTGAGTGAGACATGTGATACCTATTATGTAATGCAAATCATGGACATGGATGGAGGATGGCATAGACACAGATTGTTAGTTTGGAAATGAGTGTACAGTTATTTTTCACTGATCCCTTGTGCTATTAATAATATGACAGTGGCCGAAACCGGTTTGGCTCAGTGGATAGAGCGTTGGCCTGCGGACTGAAAGGTCCTGGGTTCGATTCCAGTCAAGGGCATGTACCTGGGTTGCGGGCACATCCCCGGTGGGGGATGTGCAGGAGGTGGCTGATCGATGTTTCACTCTCATCGATGTTTCTGACTCTCTCTCTCTCTCCCTTCCTCTCTGTAAAAAATCAATAAAATATATTTTTTAAAAAATAATATGACAGTGTCTAAAATATGAATTATTAACTACTAATGCTATTTCACAACAGAAGTAGTTGCCTCAACAATATGGTCAGGGGGAGTGTTCATTTCCCATTTATTTTTATGAGGTGTGGGTTTTGTCCTGACTTTGAAGTAGCAAGCAGAGACTGCTAGAAGAATTAACTTTTGGTCTCCATCATTATGAATGTGTCCCTTGGCAGTAACCTGGCTCTTTCCCTCTGAGTGAAATACAGCTGGCCCAATCTCTTACTCAACCTGGGCTCCTAGAGGCTGAGCCGGACTAAGATTCCATAAATGGCCTGGACTTTTTTCAACCTGTTTGTTTCTTTAATGGCTCCCATAACACAGCTTCTAAATTCATGCTTCTCAAATCCATGTATGTGTTCCCTGCCATATGCTGGGACACCATCAAAAAGCATAGAACCAGCCTTGCTCTTCCAGGAGTCATAATTCTACTGGAGACTTTTGATTGAATCAGGATGCCTGTACCACAGCACCGCCCCTCATCCCTACTTGTGCTTCAGGATGGCACACAGTCCCTGTGCATGCTTCCGCCCCCACCCTCACCCCAAACTGCTGTATTTCTCAGCTCCTCTGCCACAGGGCTTTTCCCAAAGCAGAAGTGCTTCCTCAGCCAGCAGTTAGACACCTTGAATATGCCAAAGGAATTAATGCCCCTGGGAGCAGCCCTTAGTCACGTGGGGCAGAAGTCTGTGCACACATTCTCCAGCTTCCAGTCCTTCATAAGGACAGTTCTCTGAGGTGTGCACTGGGCCCAATCTATATCAAGGAAATTCAATTCAATTTGCCCACAACTATACTCTCCTTATAGCTTTCTTTCCTTCCCTCTCTGCTCTCTTACTTGCACTCAACTTTATTCTCAGGCTTTGCATTGCAGAAAATGCAAAACTAAGATACAGAATACTCAATATCATTCAAGTGAAAAATAGGTAGAGTACAAAATTCACACAATTTTAAGGTGTACAATAGCACTTAAAGAATGAGGATGGAGTTGTAATGAAGTAAAAGACATTCGCTTTTCCTTCCATAGGGGGAAAAATAGAGAACAATTGTTCTAAATTCTACCAAAGATTACTTATTTCCTTTTTTCTTACTAAACATTCACCCCTCAAACATGCACTTTGTCTTCAAACCCCATCTCTTCACTGAACATCCTAGACAGTAACTTCGGATTGGCCAAACACAGTGGGTAGTTTTGAGTTCTTATTTTCCTAGACCTTTATACTACCTTTGTTAGCAATGGCTGCCATCTTCTTTTTGAAATTCTTCCCCTTGTTCTTTTGGATGTAAACTTGTGGTCTCTCTCTATATTTTTATATATTCATCATTCTTCCTTTTCTTGCTTAAATCCACTGAAGTATGGCATCTCTGTTCATTTTGTCTTATAAATTCTGATTTTTCTCATGTTTCACTTATTCGGGGTATTTATTTTTGGTTGTCATATTTTAGAATTCAAATTAAAAGTCAAACCATTTAAAAATAGAACTCCTTAATTCATATTTGTTAGGGTCACCAAAGGAGGTATACAGGAGACCAAAAGTTGTAAAGAATTATAAATTTACTACAGGCCTGGTAAACAAAATTTATCGACGGCTGTGGTCCCTAGACCTGGCTGGCAATTGAAGCACGAGCATCTGGCGTGGAAGGGCAGAGCCCACCTGGGCCCTGGGCAACACCTGGGCTCCCGGGTCTCCGCACGCCCCCCTCTGCTTGAGTCACGGAGCCCAAGTCCCCACACAGAGATGCGGTGAGTGTGGCCCATCTCCGGCGCAGCGTGGAGCCACACAGAAGCCTGGTGGGCAGTATGCTCTCTCCTGGCCCACCTCCCATGGGGAGCCCGACCAACCCCTGCGGTCCCGGTGGGTGTGGCCTGGCTCACCTGGAAGATGCCGCATGGGTGTGGGGCGGACTTCTCATGGGCAGCCGGCACCTGAGCATGGGGGCTTCCGCAGCATGCGAGCCCTGGCATCCTGGGGGAGGGAAGCAGGGGTGTGAGAGCAAGCTTGGCGGACACCCGGCATTCTCACCGCACCTCCATCCCCGTCACCCCCACCCCCAGGTAGCTGGGGAGAGGTCACAGTGCCTTGCCGACACCGGCCATGTTCTGCGCCCCCACCCCCGGTGGTCAGAGCATGTCATAGCGAGTGTTTGAACCCCTGGTCTCCCCATTGAACTCCTAGGGGGAAAATTTGCATATTAGGCTTTTATTATATAAAAGACCATCTGGAAACCAGATGGGCTGAGCCCCAAAATGGACTCTAGGTAGACTTTTTCTGTGGGGAATTTTCTGGATGGGTCTGGATCCTGGACAAGTCTGGAGGGGAAAGTTACTGATCTCAGCAAATGGAATGTGATCTAAGCAAAAAGGAATGTCAGTTGCAAAATGATCTAAAGATCAATTTCAATTTGATTATTTGATCAGACCTAACAATATTGTTTCCATTTGTATCAGAATAGAAATAAGACCATGGATGGCATTGCTCAATGGTTAGAGTGTCAGCCTGAGAACAGCAGGGTAGAGAGTTTGATTCCCAGTCAAGGACACATACCTGGGTTGCAGGTTGGATCCCCAGCCCAGTTGGGGCAAGTGCAGGAGGCAACCCTTCAATGTGTCTCTCTCACATAGATGTTTCTTTCTCTCTCTCTCTCTCTCTCTCTCTCTCTCTCTCTCTCTCTCTCTTCCCCCTCTCTTCCTCCCTTCCACTCTCTCTAAAAATATTAATGTTAAAAATATCTTTGGGTGAGGCTTACCAAAAAAAAAAAAAAAATAGGATTGGGATATCTAGAAAATTCATTCTATAGGATTTATTGTAGCACCCCAAATGCACAGTGAGTGATCAATGTGTCAACTAATGTGGTTTTGTCATTTTTAAGCCACATATAAATAGTGATCTGTTTGACACTTAGTAAATTTCCTAGATTATTTTATAGTATAATCCTGTGTAAGAGATTATACTTTACTGTTATTTTCCTTATCAAAGATAGCATTATTGGAATGAGCATACATAAACTTTTTTCCTACTGAGTAGACCATGTGGAAAATGCTTATTTTTTTCTTATAAGAATAAAATTGTAATCTTTCAATTTAACCATGAGAACAACAATGGAAAAACATTTGACATTCAAAAATAAGATTTAGATATCTTAATGAAATTATAATATGGTTCTTCTACAATGCATATGATATGATGAACAATTGCATCTTCAATAGTATTATTTTTATAAGAGAAGTTTGAAAAATATATTTTAGCATAATACTGCCAAACAGGCTGCCATTTTCAGGCTAGAAATGCCTAGAGTTGTCTAGGCATGAAAATACAGATAAGAGGCAAGAATCTCAACCTGAAGCTTAAAAAGTTCAATAATTATAACACCCCCCACCCCAAAGTGTAGTTTGAAATATTATTTTACTGGAACACTTATTTTATTCCAAGTATCTGTTTTAATAATAATCTAAAATTTTTCTTTAAAGTAACTAGAAATGTCTTTTCTTCTCTAGCAATAATTTATCTGTCACAAAAAGGGCTTTCTTCATTTTTCAGAAACCAGGTCATTAATTAATTATTTCACATTTTTGTTTTCCTATATTATCTAGTCACCCCTCTCTCCTCTTCTCTGTCCTCCCTTCTTTTTCTTCCTTCCCATTTCCTACTCTCTTTTCCTCTTCTCTTCTTGACACTCAGTGCTCAAATATTTGTATCAGTTAACTGTACTGTGGAGCTCACATAGGAACATATCTTCCAAGAAGGATTCCTCATGGTTAACTGGACACAAATTCATAACTAGAGTCTGGCAGCCATAACCGACAAAGTCTTTTCACTTACTCTGCCTTTCAGGGAAAAGCTAAACATGAAACCTTCAGCCTCCTGCACTGTGCCCCTGCCAACTTATAAAGGAGTTCTTGCTATCATCTTTCCACCAGTGGATTGAGACCTGCCCCATCCAATTGGAATGGCACAGCCAAATCTTCATTTGCACCTATACTGACCAATTCAAGTATATGTGACCAATCAGATCTCAAGAAGCTGACCAATCAGGACAGTGCTATTTGGACCAATCAGCTTGTACAAATTTGTATTCCTCTTTCGCATAAAAATGGATCAACTGGGAACCAGTGTGGGAATTTTATAAAAGGTATCCTCCCTGTTGTCTCCATGATCACACTTGCAGTTTCCACAGTGGCTGGATGGCCCCAGTTTGCAAACTGTTCACTCCTATAAAGTTTTTTCTCTTTCTGCTCCTCAGATTGGGGATTTTTAAAAAATTATTATTATTATTTTTTTATTGATTAAGGTATTACATATGTGTCCTTATCTCCCCATTGCCAAATTGGGGATTTTTGTTGACAGTATTCTTCCCTCTTTATAAACATTGTGTTTTTCTTTGTAACTTATAACTGAATTCCTTGTCCAAGTGCTTTATGGAAGTGTAGGGAATAGAAATATCACATGTAAATGGAATGAATTGTGGAACCAGGAATTGCCATTTCTCCCTAGATAGGCAAATTTTTGAATGACCTCTTGGGGAGACATATTTTAGAGCACAACTTTCTAGGTACAGAATGAATGCTGTTATGACATGATTGAAAATGGAATGCATTTCAGAAAGTCTTTAAATAACAATGATGTTAAGATAAATTTTACTATACTCAGGATTATTAATTTTACTATTTCTTTTTCCAGTTATTTACCATAGATCTTATGTGAAAACTGTGACAGAATGAAACAAAGCACTATTCCTGTTTTCAAAAGAGTTTAGTTAATACCTTCAAAGGTACTGTCATTTTCCTTGTCAAAGATGGCATTGTTGGAATGAGCATACATAAACTTTCTTTCCTACTGAGTAGACCACGTGGAAATGCTTATTTTATTTTTTTTCTTATAAGAATAAAATTGCAATCTTTCAACAGAGCATGTTGATTATGCCATCTGGCACATAATTTCTATGCTTAAATTAAGCTAAGAAATCAATTCAGCGTTGAAAGATATTATCCGTTTAACATTTTTTCACCTTCAAGCAATTTGAGAAAGTAGGGCAAAAAATAAATTTTCTTTTCTAAGTATGTGAATTACATGGGTCTTGAATATTTTCTTGCACACAGAGGAAAATTATAATTTATAAGTGGATAGCTGTGATCTACTGGGATTTCTTGTCTTGTGATTATACCAAAACTATGGTGATTACCAGAGGGAAAGGGGGCCAGGGAATCATAGTAAAGGGGAAGCAAAAGGGGGATAAATGGTGATGGACTTGGGGTGGTGAGCATACAATATAATGTACAGATGATATATTATAGAACTGTATACCTGAAATCTATATAATTTTATTAACCAAATGTCACCCCAATACATTAAATAAAAGCACTATACAGTATAACTGAAACATATCCTGGAAGATCAGGTGATTGTCAGTTGGAGATCAGTATCAGTTAATGGATGGTATAATTCGCTGAGTATAAAGTCTTGTCCTAAGTGATGGTGTTAGAACAGTAGGGTCAGATTGGACCTGGGTTCAGCAACCTCAGTACTTGAGTTCTGGCTAAGAAAGAATTCAGAGGTAAGACTCAAACTTTAAGAGCAAGTTTATTTAGAAAGTTACAGAGGTAGAAGAAGTGAGTGGCATAAAAAATAGGCTCAAGAAATAAGTTACAGAGGTGAAATAAGGGTTCTTGAAGCATAGAAGAAAGAGAGAGGCAAGGGAAGAGGATGGGGAAAGGCATGGGTATGCTCCATAGAGAGAGGAGCCTGCACTGGGTACTCTGTCTTGAGGGTATTTATCTGGAAGTCTCAGGGGAGGTTCCCAATAGAATATTCATCAGCTTTCTGGTGTCATGATCTCTGGGATTGGTCAGGTCCTGGGCAACGGGTCATTATTCAATGCAGCAGGTCCTGATGCCAGTCGTGTTGCTTGTCTGGTTTTGCTGCTTTTCTGGGCCTGAAGTTGAAACACAACTGAGGCTTAGATGGATTTGATGTGGGTCAGAATCTCATTGTCCTGGGGGCTTAATACTTAAGGGCTATTCTCTGGACTCTTTGTTTGTTCCCCTCTAAGGGGGTTTAACCCCTGTGATTAGCGACATACCAGGGGCTGAAAGGTCAAGGAAGGTTCTAATCTACATGACCAGCGATAAGAAAGGTGACGGGATCTAACATGCATGACTAGTGATACGCTGGGAGGTAAAGGTCATCCTGGGGGCCAGAGCCCTATTGATCTTCACTACCCATTGTCCTTGCTCTGCTTATGTCTGTCTAACTGCCTACCACATAAGGAGCTGTTTACATTTTGTTCAGACTTTCCTTGTTAAGGAGTTTGTGAGTTCAGATTGTAACCAATGGTAAGGTACAAATAAACCAGTATAATATAAAATTATGCTGAGCCTACTACTACCTAGAAAGTTAAGTAACTAACAGGTACTGAGAACTCAAAGGAAAAATAAAGAAAATAGCTACTTTTTAACAGGAGAAGGGAGGATTCCTTCAACAGGATCCCATTGTCAGTTTCTTGGCCCCCCTCTTAGAGGAGGAAATTAATGCTCATTCATCTCTAAGAAGTTCTCAGTGAATAGCTTAAGGCATAACTAACTTTTGGTCAGCCATATCTTCTAAGGCAGATTGGAATTGATCAATGAGCAGTGGTATGCTCAAACATTTGTGGAAAATGCCATAAAAAAACAGCTTTAAACTGAAGGTACAGATTCATATGGTATAAGAATGGGAGGAAGATAACAATTAGTTTGAATTTCAGCTTTCATTTCTTTGACTTACTTTACTTTAGGTTTTGCTTTTTAAATAAAGAGTCTTTTTTAATATAAAGGATTGTAAGAAAATACTATGAACAACTATATGCAAACAAGCTGGACAATGTGGATGAAACTGATAACTAAAAAATACAATCTTACAAAACTGAATCAGAAAACCTGAATAGGCCAAAAACAACTGATGAAATAGAAGCTGTACTACTACTAATAATAATAAAAAACTCCTGCCCCAACTGGTTTGGCTCAGTGAATAGAGCGTCGGCCTGTGGACTGAGGGGTCCCAGGTTTGATTCCGGTCAAGGGCATGTACCTTGGTTGCGGGCACATCCCCAGTAGGAGATGTGCAGGAGGCAGCTGATCGATGTTTCTCTCTCATCGATGTTTCTAACTCTCTATCCCTCTCCCTTCCTCTCTGTAAAAAATCAATAAAATATATTTAAAAAAACAAACAAACAAACAAACAAAAACTCCTAGCAAACAAAAGCCCAGGTCCAGACAGCTTTACTGGGGAATATTAACAAATCTTCAAAGAACAACGAACAGCTATCCTCCTCAAACTATTCCAAAAAATATAAGAGGAAGGAACATTTCCAAGCTCTTTTTATGAAGCCAACAGTATCCTAATTCCAAAAAACAGATAAAGATACTACAATGAAAGAGAGCTAGGAAATAAATAATCCAATAAAAAATAATGGGCAAAGGACCTAAATAGACACTTTTCAAAAGTGGACATACAGAAGGCCAAGGGACATATGAAAACATGCTCAGACACTAATCATCTGAGAAATGCAAATCAAAAGCACAATGAGGTACCATCTCACACCTGTCAGAATGGCTATCATCAACAAATCAACAAACAACAAGTACTGGCGAGGATGTAGAGAAAAAGAATCCCTCGTACACTTTTAGTGGGAGTGCAGACTGGTGCAGCCACTGTGGAAAACAGTATGGAGTTTCCTCAAAAAGTTAAAAATGGAACTCTCATTTGACCCAGTAATCCCACTTCTAGTAATATATCCCAAGAAATCAGAAACACAAATCAGAAAGAATATATGCACCCCTATGTTCATAGCAGCACAATTTACAATAGCTAAGATTTGGAAACAGCCTAAGTGCCCATCAGCAGATGAGTGGATTAAAAAACTGTGATACATCTACACAATGGAATACTATGCTGCTGTAAAAAGGAAGGAACTTCTACCATTTGCAACAGCATGTGGATGGACCTGGAGAGCATTACATTAATTTAAAAAGCCAGTCAGAGAAAGATAAATATCACATGATCTCACTCATTTGTTGAATATAATGAACAGCATAAACTGATGAATAAAAGTAGATCCAGAGACAGAAACGTTGAACAGACCCTCAAACCTCAGAGGGAAGGCAGGGGAGGATGTGTGTGGGGGGTAAGTGATCAACCAAAGGACTCTTATGCATGCAAAGAAGCATAACCAATGGATACAGACACTAGGAGGATGAGGGCATGTGCTGGGGGGTGGGAGCAGCCAGGGAGAGGTCAATGGGGGTGGTGGTGGAAGGGGATATATGTAATACTTTCAACAATAAAGAATTTAAATTAAAAAAAGGAAAGAAAGAGAGCTATAGGTCAATATCCCTTATGAACATAGATGCTAAAATCCTCAACAATATCTTAGCAAATCTGATCCAGCAATACATTAAACAGATCATATACCATGACAAAGTGGGATTTATTACAGAGATGCAAGGCTGGTACAATATTTGCAAAAACAATAAATGTGATATATCACATAAAACAAATTGAAAAATAAAAATCACATGATCATATCAATAGATGCAGAAAAAGAATTTGACAAAATCCAACACCCATTTTTGATAAAGACTCTCAGCAAAGTGGGAATAGAGGGAGCATATCTCAACATGATAACGGCCTTATATAACAAATCTACAGCCAACATCATACTCAATGGGCAAAAGCTAAAACCATTTCCCCTAAGAACAGGAACAGGACAGGCATGTACACTTTCACCACTCTTATTCAACATAGTACTAGAAGTGCTAGCCACAGCAATCAGACAAGAAGAAATAAAAGGCATCCAATTTGGAAAGGAGGAGGTACAACTCTCATTATTCGCAGATTACATGATATTGTACATAGAAAACCCTAAAGACTCCAACAAAAAACTAATAGATTTAATAAAGAAATTTGACAATGTAGCAGAATAAAAAATTAATACCCAGAAATCTATTGCATTTTTATACATCAATAATGAATTCTCAAAAAGAGAAACTAAACAAACAAACCCATTTACCATTGCAACAACAAAAAAAATTTAAGATACTTAGAAATAAACTTAACCAAGGAAGTAAAAGACTTATACTCTGAAAACTACAATACATTGAAAAAAGAGACAGAGGAAGATATAAACAAGTGGAAGAATATAATGTATTTATGGACTGATAGAATCAACATCATTAAGTGTTCATATTCCCAAAGCAATCTACAGATTCAGTGCAATCCCTATTAAAATAACAATGGCATATTTTACAGATCTAGAACAAATACTCCAAAAATTTATCTGGTACCCAAAAGGACCCTGATTAGCTGCAGCAATCTTGAAAAAGAAGAACAAAGTTGGAGGGATCACGATAACAGAAATCAAGTTACACCACAAAGCCACTACAATCAAAACAGCCTGCTACTGGCACAAGGACAGGCACATATATCAATAGAACAGAACAGAGAACCCAGAAATCGACCCAAGCCATTATGCTCAATAAATGTTTGACAAAGGAGGCAAGAGCATACAATGGATTCAAGATAGTCTCTTCAATAAATGGAATTGGGAAAATTGGACAGATACATGCAAAAAAAAAAAAATGAAACTAGACCACCAACTTACACCAAACACAAGAATCAACTCAAAATAGATAAAAGACTTAAATGTAAGTCATGAAACCATAAAAATTCTATAAGAAACCATAGGCAGCAAAATCTCAGACATCTTTCATAGCAATAGATTTACAGATACTTCTCCTAAGGCAAAGGAAACTAAGGGGCAAATAAACAAATGGGACTACAAAAAAAAGCGCTTCTGCACAGCAAAAGAAACCATCAACAAAATGAAAAGGGAGCCCACTGTATGGGAGAACATATTTGGCAATGATACATCTGATAAAGGGTTAATATCCAAAATATATAAGGAACTCATACAACTGAACAAAAGAAAGACAAACAATCCAATTAAAATATGGCAAAGGATCTAAACAGACACTTCTCCAAAGAGGACATACAGATGGCTAAGAGACATATGAAAAAAATGCTCAAAGTCACTGATCATCGGACAGATGCAAATTAAAACGACAATGAGGTATCACCTCACACCTGTCATGATGGCTACCATCAACACATCAACAAATGACAAGTGTTGGTCAAGATGTGAAGAAAAGGGAACCCTAGTACACTGTTGGTGGGAATGCAGATTGGTGCTGCCATTATGAAAAACAGTATGGAGTTTCTTCAAAAAATTAAATATGAAACTGCCATTTGACCCAGTGATCCTACTTCTGAGACTATATCCTAAGAAAACAGAAATACCAATCAGAAAGAATGTATGCACCCCTATAGTGATAGCAGCACAATTACAATAGCCAAGATCTGGAAGCAGCCCTAGTGCTCATCAGTTGATGAGTGAATAAAAAAGTTTTACATTTACACCATGGAATATTATGCAGCAGTAAAAAGAAGGATCTATTACCCTTTGAGACAGCATGGAGGGACCTGGAGAGTATTATGCTAAGTGAAATAAGCCAGTCAGAGAAAGACAAGTATCACATGACCTCACTAATATGTGGAATCTAGTAAGCAAAATAAGCTGATAAACAAATAGATCAAGAGACACAGAAGCAAAGAACAGACTATGGAATCTCATAAGGAAGGCAGGGGAGGGTAGGTGAAGAACTTGTATGCATATATGCATGACCCATGGACAATAGGGTAGTAAAGGCCTGGGATGGGGGATGGGGGCAGGCTAGAAAGGGTCAATGAGGGAAAAGGGGGGACATATGTAAAACTTTCAGTAATAAAGATTTCATTTAAAAAAGAGTCATTTTTTTAAAAATTAAGAAAGAATGGGAAATTTACATTTATTGGGTGGAGGAAGAATCATACAGGCTTACCCATCGGGAGTCACACTATCGTCAGTCTTGGTGGCCATCTGCCAGTTGAGACCATGGCACACCTGGTGAACTGCCTGGAGCACTCAGGAGAAAAAGAAAACTTAAGTGTTTTCATGCCAAAGGAAGTTTATGAAGTAACTGCAAGCACTGAAAATGGGGTTTTGAAGAATGTCTAAATTCTAGCTCTAGCTCAGCAGTAGATTCACAGTATGTTTGGAAAGCAGATACTTTAGTTTTTGCTACAAGGATTTTGCATAATAAAAATAACAATGATACTATGTTCATAGAAGCACAATTCACCATAGCTAAGATCTGGAAACAGCCTAAGTGCCCATCAGTAGATGAATGGATTAGAAAACTGTGGTACAGCTACACGATGGAATACTATGCTGCTCTAAAAAGGAAGGAACTCTTACCATTTGCAATGTCATGGATGGAACTGGAGAGCATTATGCTAAGTGAAATAAGCCAGTCAATGAAGGAAAAATACCACATGATCTCACTCATTCATGGATAATAGAGACCATTATAAACTTTTGAACAATAATAGATACAGAGGCAGAGCTGCCTCAAACAGATTGTCAAACTGCAGCGGGAAGGCCGGGGAGAGTGGGTGCAGGAGGTAGGGGGGTAAGAGATCAACCAAAGGACTTGTATGCATGCATATAAGCATAACCAATGGACATAAGACACCAGGGGATAGGGGAGGCTAGGGGACTGTCTAGGACAGGGGGAAAAAATGGACACATACCCTTTGTAATACTTTAAGCAATAAAAAAAAATAACAATGATAGTACTATTACCTTCCATGACACTTAGCAGTATTCAAAGCACATTTAAGTGAATTATGTGCACAACCCACCACTCATGCTAGAAACTGACAGTTGATGAGATATTTCCTTAGGATTATTATATAGAAAGAATCTCTCTAATTGATGCTTTAGCTTTCATATCCTTTGAGCAGTGAGTCAGCAAGTCCCATCTGGGGAAGGAAGAAAGCTAATCTAATGACTAATAAAAGCACACTTCCAAAAGCACCCACCTTCTCACTATAGAGACCATCTTTCCTGGGCTTGCCCAGCACTTTATCTCCAGCTTTTAGTATCATTGGAGCCACCAGGGGGCTTCTCCAATTTTTCCATTTGTTCGAGAAATTGATTTTAAAAAATGAATTAGAAGACTATTAAGTTCAAACGCAATCTGTTTCACTATTTTGCCATGGTTTATAGTTCTAGCAATGCCTTCCTGCTCTCCTAACCATTTTTGTTAACTACTGCCAAATACTACATGATACAAAAAAAATGATAGAAAACGAATTACCCACATTTTCAAGGCTGGAGAAAGGCATAAGCTGAAGGAATTCTAATAAAATTCTGAGTTTCATACAATTTGAACTTCCTACCTTTTCAATATGAAATGTACATTTTATATAAAATTTCCATGGCAACTTACAGGTGTTAAATTAGGAACAGGAATAGAGTCAGAGAGGGGATAATCTAACATAATACTACAGAGTTCAAACAAAGTTTGTTTCCTTTTTTATATTATCATCTGGATGTCTGCAAAATTTCATGCAAATCAATCTTAATTTATTATGTGCTTTGGCTCTTTCATAAAATATTCTGACCATAGTATTTTTATATTTTAGCTATAAAATCCTCCATAAATAGGGCACATGTAATTTTTAATATTTGGAATAATTCAGCTTGTACAAGAGTACAGAAGGAGAAATACTTTCTCCAGGTAAAGAAATCTAGTTTTTTACTTGTTTCCAAGAGTATTTTTAATACTCATGTGTTGTTCATACTTAAGGGAACATATTTGGAAGACAGGGTTAGAATGCACTGTTCCTAATATTACCCTCATATTCCATCTATCACAAGCCTAGATTAACTTTGGTCCAGCTCTGTCAAACTAAGTGATCACTTTGTAAGAATTCTCAGGTAAATTTGGGTTCTCAAAAAGATTTTGTTGGTAACCCAATCCTGTGTTTCTAAGAGGCTGGACTTGGCTCTGTTTTGAAATTTAATCTTTCATGTGCATTTTGGAAGATGAGTAAGGAGGAGGCATTGAGTAATAAGCACATCTTCCTGGGTATCATAGAATTAAGCTGGGGAGGTTATTCTCAAATGGTGGTTGATGATGCCTGTCAAGTAAGCCCAACATTTGGTGTTATTTAGATAAAGTTTGAAAACTTAGAGGGCTCTTTAATTTTAACTGGGAGAATTGGAGGTGGCGGCACAGACAGACATTTCTTGGAAGGCCTCCTCGAGAAGTTCTCAGAGGCGTGTGTGTACATGCCCCTGTTTTTACAGGACAATCATCCTTCAGACCACCCATCTGCCTCACACAGGCAGAGCATGTCATAGGTGCCATCTCTCAACAGCAAATTTCACATTATTGGAGTTTTGGCTATTGTATTGCCTCATGATTAAGAGAGATCAGCTTGGGTTATTTAGAATTAGTATGCTCAAACTAATTTCTTTTTCACATTCCAAGAGGATTTCTTCCCTAAAAAAAAAGAAGGGGAAAGCAAGTTCCAGTGTTTTTATTCAAACATAAGCCCTAATATCCTTTCTGGGTGCTCCTCAAAAGAACAGTTGTTTTCAAAAGGGAATATTAGTTAGTTAAGACATGCCATGTCACTAAAAGCACCTTTAAAAAGTCATTTGGCCTTCTAGCAGGACCACACTCAAAGCAGAGATCACAACTATCTCTTTCTTTAAAATCTCCAAAGTGTTTTTGAAATGGTTAATAATAATAAACGAGATAAGGGAATCCAGGTGGTATGGCCATGCAGTACCAACAGCAGTTCCTCCATGTGTTAGGTGTCAGCCAATCTGCAGAACAAAGCTGACCACATTTCATAAGTAGTATTTTAAGAAGTGAAGTATTATGTACCTTTCAAAACATGTGCTTCTATTTATTCTTTGTCAGCATGCGGCGGCACCTGTGTTAGTTTTATGCCACTGCATGTAGATTCTCTGACAAGCAGAATTCGGGTAAGTTCCAGTTGTTATTTCACCTGTGGAGCAAGAGAGCAAAGACCTCCCAGAACTTTGAATCCGAAGTACTAAAATTATTTAGAAAACACCACCACATTTGCAGCATATTGATTTTGTTTATTAAATGTCCAATTAAAATACATTATTTCTTCTTAACGATAGTAACATATTTATATGGTTAACATAGTGCTGATGTGGTTTCTGTGAGAAAACAAAATAAAACCTGGATATCTCCATGAATTATGTTGTTTACAAATATACAATAGTCATTATTTGTTATCCACCAAGTACTGTGCTAAGTACTGCACATACATCATCCTATTGAACACTTCTAATAACACTATGAGAAAGCTATTAGCTTCCTCATTATCTAGGCAAAGAAATAGAAACTTTAAAAAGTAAAGTAACTTGCAAAATGTCTGCCAGGCAATGAGTCAGGTAATGGACTCAAGCCTAAGCATTCTGACTTCAGAGCCTGGGGTCGAACCACTACACCAATGTCTCACAAAGGATGGGACCTAAACATGGAGGGACTTTAGACTTTTTCTCTTAGTTGTGCATTTCTTTTTGATGTGCATCAGAGAAAAAAATAAAATAGCCAATCCATCCACTTCCCTCCATGTCCACCATTGCTGCTGCCTGTTCTCCTTCCACTCAGATCACTGCAGGAAGTTTTTAAAAAATTAATTTTTTTATGTTTTTTTCTTTATTGATTAAGGTATTACATATGTGTCCATATCCACCCATGGCCCCCCACCCCCTGCTCGTGCTCCCCTATTGTCTGTGTCCATTGGTTATGCGTATATGCATGCATACAAGTCCTTTGGTTGATCTCTCCTCCTACCCGCTACCCTCCCCTGCCTTCCCTCTGAGGTTTGACGGTCTGTTTGATGCGTCTCTGTCTCTGCATCTGTTTTTATTTATCAGTTTATGTTGTTTATTATATTCCACAAATGAGTGAGATCGTGTGATATTTATCTTTCTGTGACTAACTTATTTCGCTTAGCACAATGCTCTCCAGGTCCATCCATGCTGTTGCAAATGGTAGGAGTTCCTTTTTTTTTTACAGCAGCATAGTATTCCATTGTGTAGATGTACCACAGTTTTTTAATCCACTCATCTGATGATGGGCACTTAGGCTGTTTCCAAATCTTAGCTGTTGTAAATTGTGCTGCTATGAACATAGGAGTGCATATGTCCATTTTGATTGGTGTTTCTAGTTTCTTGGAATGTATTCCTAGAAGTGGGATCACTGGGTCAAGTGGGAGTTCTATTTTTAGTTTCTTTCTTTCTTTCTTTCTTTCTTTCTTTCTTTCTTTCTTTCTTTCTTTTTTTTTAGGCTTTTCTTTTCTCTCTCTCTTTTTTTAATTTCTTTATTGGTTAAGGTATTACAAATGTGTCCTCATCCCCCCATTGACCCCCAACCTTCCCCGCACCCACTCATGCTCTCATCCCCCTATTGTCTGTGTCCATTGGTTTGGCTTATATGCATGCATACAAGTCCTTTGGTTGATCTCTTCCCCTTACCCCCACCCTCCCCTACTTTCCCTCTGGGGATTGATAGCCTGATTGCTGTTTCTCTGTCTTTGGACCTGTCCCTGTTCATCAGTCTATGTTGTCCTCTATATTCCACAAATGAGTGAGATCATGTGGTATTTATCTTTCTCTGACTGGCTTATTTCACTTAGCATAATGCTCTCCAGTTCCATCCATGCTGTTGCAAATGGCAAGAATTCCTTTTTTTTTACTGCAGTGTAGAATTCCATTGTGTAGATGTACCACAGTTTTCTAATCCACTCATCTGCTGATGGGCACTTAGGCTGATTCCAAATCTTAGCTATGGTGAATTGTACTGCTATGAACATAGGGGTGCATATATCCTTTCTGATTGGTGTTTCTGGTTTCTTGGGATATATTCCTAGAAGTGGGATCACTGGGTCAAATGGGAGTTCCATTTTTAGTTTTTTAAGGAAACTCCATACTGTTCTCCACAGTGGCGACACCAGCCTGCATTCCCACCAGCAGTGCAAGAGGGTTCCCTTTTCTCCACATCCTCATCATCACTTGTCATTTGTTTATTTGTTGATGATAGCCATTCTGACATGTGTGAGATGGTACCTCATTTTGATTTGCATCTCTCAGGTGATTAGTGACTTTGAGCATGTTTTCATACGTCTCTTGGCAGTCTGTATGTCCTCTTTCAAAAAGTATCTATTTAGGTCCGTTGCCCATTTTTTGATTGGATTGTTTATCTTCCTTTTATTAAGTTTTATGAGTTCCCTGTAAATGTTGGAGATTAAACCCTTATTGGAGATAACATTGTCAAATATGTTCTCCCATGCAGTGGGCTTTCTTGTTGTTTTGTTGATGGTTTCTTTTGCTGTGCAGAAGCTTTATTTTGATGTAGTCCCATTTGTTTATTTTCTCTGTAGTTCCCATTGCCCTAGGAGCTGTATTGGTGAAAATATTGCTTTGTCATATATCTGAGATTTTGCTGCTTGTAGATTCCTCTAAGATTTTTATGGTTTCCCATCTTACATTTAAGTCCTTTATCCATTTTGAGTTTATTTTTTGTGTATGGTGTAAGTTGGTGGTCTAGTTTCATTGTTTTGCATGTATCTGTCCAATTCTCCCAATGCAATTTATTGAAGAGACTGTTTTGACTCCCTTGTATGGTCTTGCATTATTTGTCAAATATTAATTGAGCATAGTGGTTTGGGTTGATTTCTGGGTTCTCTATTCTATTCCATTGATCTATATGTCTGTTCTTGTGCCAATACCAGGCAGTTTTGAGAACAGTGGTTTTATAATATAGCTTGATATCTGGTATTGAGATCTCTCCTACTTTGTTCTTCTTTCTCAGGATTGCTGAAGCTCTTTGGGCTTTTATTATTATTATTATTATTATTATTATTATTATTATTTCAGATGAATTTTTAGAGAATTAATTCTAGGTCTGTGAAATATGCCATTGGTATTTTAATGGGGAATGCATTGAATCAATAGATTGCTTTGGGTAGTATGGACATTTTAATGATGTTGATTCTACCAATCAATAACACAGTGTGTTCTTCCATCTGTTTATGTCTTCCTTGATCTCTTTTTTCAGTGTCCTGTAGTTTTCGGAGTACAGGTCCTTTACCTTCTTAGTTGAGTTTATTCCTAGGTATCTTAATTTTTTGGTGCAATGGTAAATGGGATTGTTTGTATAAAAATGCCATAGATTTCTGGGTGTAAATTTTGTATCCTGCTCATTGCAGAATTCATTTATTAATTCTAATATTTTTTATGGAGTCTTTAGGATTTTCTATGTATGGTATTATGTCATCTGCGAATAAGGACAGTTTTACTTCTTTTTGGATACCTTTTATTTCTTCTTCTTGTCTAATTGCTATCACTGACACTTCCAGTATTATGTTGAACAAGAGTGGTGAAAGTTGGTATCCCTATCTTGTTCCTGTTCTTAGGGGAAATGGTTTTAGTTTTTGCCCATTGAGTATGATATTGGCTGTGGGTTTGTCATATATGGCTTTTATTATGTTGAAGTAAAATTCCTCTATTCCCACTTTGCTGAGGGTTTTTATCAAGAAAGGGTGTTGGATTTTGTCAAATGCTTTTTCTAAATCAATTGATATGACTATGTGATTTTTATTTCTCAATTTGTTTATGTGATGTATCACGTTTATTGATTTGCAGATATTGTGCCATCCTTGCCTCCCTGGGATAAATCCTACTTGGTCATGGTGTATGATCTTTCTGATGTAATGCTGGATCTGATTTGCTAGGATTTTGTTGAGGATTTTGGTATCTATGTTAATAAGGGATATTGGCCTGTAATTATCTTTCATTGTGTTGTCTTTATCTGGTTTTGGTATTAGGGTAATGCTGGCTTCATAGAGTGAGCTTGGAAATGTTCCTTTCTCTTGAATTTTTTGGAATAGTCTGAGGAAGATAGGTTTTAGTTTTTCTTTGAATGTTTGGCAAAATTCCCCTGTGTAGCAGTCTGGCCCAGGGCTTTTGTTTGCTGGAAGCTTTTTGATGACTGCTTCAATTTCCTCCATAGTTATCAGCATATTGAGATTTTTAAATTCTTTCTGATTGAGTTTTGGAAGGTTGTGTTTTTCTAGGAATATGTCCATGTCCTCTAGGTTGTCTAGTTTGTTGGAACAGAGTTGTTCATAGTAATTTTTTTTTCAATCCTTTGTATTTCTGTGGGGCCTGTTGTTAGTTTGCCTCTTTCATTTCTGATTTTGTTTATTTGGGTTCTCTCTCTTTGCTTCTTGGTGAGCCTGGCCAGAGGTCCATCAATCTTGTTTATCATTTCAAAGAACCAGCTCTTTGTTTCATTGATCTTTTGTATTGTTTTTTTGGTCTCTATGTCATTTATTTCTGCTCTGATCTTTATTATCTCCTTCCTTCTGCTCACTCTGAGCTTTTCTTGTTGCTCTCTTTCTAATTCTTTATGTCGTAGAGTTAGATAATATATTATCATTTTTTCTTGTTTTTTGAGGTAGGCCTGTGGAGCTATAAACTTTCCTCTCAGGACTGTTTTCTCGGTGTTCCATAGGTTTTGGATTTTTGTGTTTTCATTGTCATTCATTTCCAGGATGTCTTTAATTTCTTCTTTGATCTCTTTGGTAATCTAATCATTGTTTAATAACATGCTATTCAGCTTCCAAGTGTTTGAATTTTTTTATTGTTTTTGTTGTAGTTTATTTCTAATATTATGCCATTGTGGTCTGAGAAGATGCTTGATATGATTTTAATCTTCTTGAATATGGAGAGACTTTACCTGTGACCCAATATGTGGTCTATCTTTGAAAATATCCCATGTGTACTTTAGAAGAACATGTATTCTGTGGCTTTGGGGTGAAATGTTCTGAAGATGTCAATTAAGTCCATCTGATCTAGTGAGTCATTTAGGATTATTGTTTCTTTGCTGATTTTTTGTCTAGAGGATTTATCCAGTGATTTCAGTGGTGTATTAAAGCCCCCTACTATGATTGTATCATTTCCAATCTCTCCCTTGATATCTTCCAGGAGTTATTTTTATGTATTTGGGTATTCCTGTATCAGGTGCATATATGTTTACCAGGGTTATATCCTCTTGTTGTATTGATCCATTTAGTATAATGAAGTAGCCTTCCTTATCTCTTGTTATGGCCTTCACTTTGAGATCTATTTTGTCAGATATAAGTATTGCTATCCCAGCTTTTTTTTTTTTATTTCCATTTGCCTGGAAGATATTTTTCCATCCCTTCACATTTAGTCTGTGTCAGTCCCTTGTTCTGAGGTGGGACTCTTGTAGACAGCATATATATGGGTCATGTTTTCTTATTGATTCAGCCACTCGATGTCTTTTGATTGGAGCATTTAGTCCATTTATGTTTAAAGTTATTATTGATATGTACTTATTTTTAGCCATTTTTATTTTTTGTGCCTGTTCCTTCTTCACTTTTTATTTCTTCTTTTTATACCAGTCCATTTAGCATTTCCTTTATTGCTGGCTAGGTAGTGATAAACTCCCTTCACCTTTTTTTGGTCTGTGAAGCTCCTTTTTTCACCTTCAGTTTTTAATGATAGCCTTGTTGGATACAGTATTCTTGGATTCAGTCCCTTGCTTTGCATCACTTTGTAATCTTCCTACCATTCCTTTACTGCCTGATGTGTTTCTGTTGAGAAATCATTTGATAATCTAATTGGAGATCCCTTGTACTTAACTTTCTGTCTCTCTCTCTCTCTTGCAGCCTTTAAGATTCTCTTTGTCCCAGAGTTTGCCATCGTAATTATGATGTGTCTTGGCGTGGGTCTTTTTAGGTTTATCTTGTTTGGGAGTCTCTGTGCTTGTGTGACTTTTTTCTTCCCCAAATCAGGGAAGTTATCTGACATTATTTCTTCAAATAGGTTTTCTAAGCCCTTGTTCCTCTCCTTGTCATTCTAGCACCCCTATTATTCATATATTTCTTGGTTTCATGTTGTCCCAAAGCTCCCTTAGGCTCTCCTCCTGTCTATTTTTTTCTCCTATTGCATTTCAGATTGTGTGTGTTTTGCTTCCCAGTCTTCTAATTTGCTAATTTGCTCCTCCGCTTCTCTTAATCTAAAGTTGAAACTTTCCATAGTGATTTTTTTTATTGTAGCTATAAAACTCTTTATTTCCTCTTGATTCTTAATGTATGTTTTTGATTTTTTCATCCATCTGGTTTATTAACTCTATAACCTTTATTCTGAATTCTTTTTCTGACATATTGCATGCCTTGGTTTCACTTAGCTCCTTTTCTTATGATTCCTCCTTTTCTTTCCTTTGGGGGTTTCTTTATCTCCCTATTTTTGCTCTCACCAAAAAATCTAGGTGTTGAGTTGTGTGGGCTCTGCTCCTTGGGTGTCAGTGGCTACTCTGGTGGCAGTGGCTCGTCAGGTGGTCACTGCTCACATCAATGCTCACAGTAGTGGTTGCTTCTCTGGCTGGCGGGGTCGGGCTACTCGTGTAGCTGCTGCTCCTCAGACGGGGTGGGCTGTGTGCAGTTGCTTCTTATTGGATGGGGCCTGATGCTTGCTGCTCCTGCTCCTTGAAGAGGGGTGGGCTCCTAGTGCAGCTGCTGCTCCTCGGACAAGGGTGAGCTGTGTGTAGCTGCTGCTCCTCGGACACGCGTGGGTTGCTAGCATGGCTGCTGCTCCTTTTATGGGGGCAGGCTGTGTGCAGCTACTGCTCCTTGGGTGGGCAGCAGCGAGGTGCTTATGTAGCTGCTGCTCCTTGGAAGAGAGCAGATTGCTTGTGTGGCTGCTGCTCCTCGGACAGGGGAAGGCTGCTCACAAGGCTGCTGTTCCTTGGACCATGGCAAGCTGCTTGTACAACTGCCGCTACTTGGATGGGGGTGGGCTGCATGTGGTTGCTGCTCCTCAGATGGAGGCGGGCTGCGCAGGGTGCTGCTGCTCCTTAGACGGGGCAGGCTGCTCATGTGGCTGCTGCTTGTGCCATTTTGGTGCCCTGGGCTAAAGTGGTGGGCCAGCCAGAGGGCAGCATGCTTTGGAACTCACAGGAGCCCTGGCTGGAGTCTTGGTGTTCATGGGACCACAGCTGAGGCAGAAGGATCATAGTGGAGGTGGCTGTAGAGTCCCGGGTGGTGTCTGAAGGCACCCTGGGTGGAGGTGAGGCTGGTCTCCCTATCACAGCAGCTCTCCCCTTCAGGATGTCATGGCCTCTGTGGTAGAGCTGGCTGCCCCAGGACTGTTTGCAATGGTAGCAAAGGCTGCCTAGCTAGGCAAGCCCAGTCTGCCAGCCCCCAAAGGTCCTATGGTATCTCACTCACATACACACACACACCCCACATGTCCACACACTCCTCTTTCACTCCCTCCCTCACTCACACTCTCTCAGTGCCGCCATCTTCCTGCCTCTGAAGTTGGGTCTGGAGTGTTACTGACTCATTTGTGTATGTAGTCTCCTCTCCGGGTGTCTGGTTATGTGGCTCATCCTCTACCACATTTACAAACAGGACAAAATGCAACTCAACAAGACACGACACAAAGGGAACAAAACACGAATGTACTCATGTCACCATTAACCCCAATATGAGTGACCACCAGAGAAAAGAGAATCAAGGCAGAGAAAAGATGGCACAAATGATATCAAGGAGAGAAAAATGGTAAGAGAGAAAAGAAAAAGAAGAAAAAGGAAGAAAATGGAAATATATGGAGAATATATGTGGTATATGGAGAATATACCACAAAACAAACAGATAAACCAAAAAATGGAAACACCAAACACCCAGAAAAGAGGGAGGGGGCAGAATCTGTAGAGGCTGAGCTTACTTACAGAAATTAAGGTTAAGGTACTGGATGAATATGGGTAGGACCTCAGTTCAGTATAGAGGAAGTATAAAGATGATGAGTAGATAAGAAGAAAGAGAAAGAGAAAGAAAAGAAAAACAATTAATTAAAAAAGTAGGATAAAATAAAAAATAAAAATAGAATAATAAAAAATAATGCAAAAAGAAATAAAAAATAAAGAAACAAACCAAAAAAGGAAAATAAAGAAAAAAGAAAAAAAGAGATAAAATAATCTATACTAATAAAATGGTAATATGCTAATTAGACCAGATGGAGTGGACATCCTTCTGAACATCCTTCCAGACAAAGCCACAGCAGGCCGGCAGTGCAGGAGAGGCAATGGTGCAGGAGAGGTGGAGGCACAGGAGAGGTGGTGGTGTGAGCCAGTCCAGCTCCGTGGCCCCTTTCTCAGAGGTGGCATGGGAGAGGCCTCAGGGTGGACCTGTCCAGCACTGTGGCCCCTTCTGCAGAGGCATCAGGAGAGGAGGTTGCCTGATCCCAGTCTCAGTGCTGCCCCTTCCACAGAAGCAGCCACAGAGGCAGCAGAACAGACCCTGTCCTTGAGCCATGCCTCCACAGAGGCTAGACAGGGTGCGACCTACTGTGCCTCAACCTCCCATAGCCCCTCCCCTAGCCGGCCTGGCCCCAGATCAGCCCCCACCCACCAGTGGGTGTGGGGCAGGGCCAGCACTAAGAAGCGAGGACCGAGGGCCTAAGCCGTCAGTAGGACATCCCCTGAGGGCTCCTGGACTATGAGATGAGGCAGGCCAGGCTGAGGGACCCCCGTCCAGTGCACTAGTTTTCATGCACCAGACCTCTAGTAATAAAATAAAATTTAAAAAAAAGGGAAAAGTGAAGTGTCATTAGTATTTGCCAAGTTTTCATGCCCCAAGGGGGCTGATTTAAGATCTCAGTCTTCTGTACTGTCTGCCACTTCTCAGTTTCCTATTAGGTGTCAGCACCATATTGAAGTTCCAAGTGGTCCACCGCTCCTGTTTGTGTCTATCTCCACCACCTTGACTGCCAGCAGTCGGGACCAATCTGCCCACTTAGCCTATCTGCCTGCTGTCGATCTTAATCTCTCAAGCAGCTGTTTCTGACAGGGCTATAGTTGGGGAGGTTGCCATATTGCTTTCCAGGATTAAACGGCCTCTCTTCAGCCCAGTCCCTGAGGACTCTCAGGGACTATTCAGATTTATTTTTGTATCCTCTGTAACTGGGTGTGGCTGTATTGATTGTCTGGAGACTGAAGGGAGGGGCTATCTCTTTAGGAAAAAATGGCTGCTTAGGTCCAGAGTGTCAGGTATGTCCCAGTGCCAGACCCCCGGCCACCTCTTCCCAACCTGCTCTTCTCCTCAGCCTTTCCCAAGACTCCACAAGTCCACATCTCCACCTGCACCTCAACCACTCGTGAGTGTTTGTATTTGAAAGGTCCTATGAACTGGGTTTAGTGAATAAAAGTAAAGACCAAAAAGAGGGGAAACAACTGTGCCACTGCAAGTTTCTCTCTCCCCGCCTCCCCCAGCACCATGCAGCTTGGGTAGTTTTAGCCTGCCCCTCTGAGCTCAGCCTCTTGGTGCTGTGGGCTTAGATCTAGAATCACCTGCTGCCAACAGCCCTGTGGACCTCTTTTCCACAGTCAGATGTTATGCTTGTCCCAATGGATGAGGACTTGGTGCTGTGTGGCTTCCTTCTGACCCTCTGGGCTCAGAGGTCTCACAGTTCTCTCCAGCCCAGATCCCCGATTTTACCTTTCTCCAGGCATCCTCTTTCCTTCCCAGATGCAAATTGTCTCACCAGCTGTGTCTACTTCCCCAATACTAGGTGGATGTTATTGGATTTAGTTGCTCCTTCTATTTGCTCTGTGATAAGGCTCAGGACATGCCTGCCTATTTTGCCACCATTTTTGTCTCTCTCTGTAGGAGCTTCTTAAGTGGTTTCCAGAATTGCTAGTCTAGGGTGAGCCGTTCACAAAGAAGCCTGAATGATGATTATGAATGGAAAACATTTAATGTCCCTCCCCTGCTGAAAACCCTTCAATGGTTTCTTGTTTCACTCAGAAGAAATTTCACTCAGAAGAGGTCCTACCTGAACTGTTTCCTGCCTGACTCTGAGGCCTCATCTCTAGCCTCTTCTCCTTCCTTTGTCCCAGCCTTCTCACTATTCCTTAGGTATGGTGGACTCATTCTCACATTGGGACACTGACCCTTCTATTTTTCACTGCTGAGACCTTTGTGGGATTTCACTTAAGTCTCCACTCAATATCACTCCTTCATAGGGTCACTAATCCAACTTTATCTCCTTTTTTCTCCTTACATTCTCTTAGAGTTCTTTATAGTACTGAGCTGACATTGTATTTATAGAATGCCCTATATTTTTTGTTTATTGACTCTCTTATCCATTAGAATGTCATTTCTGTGAGAGAGGTTCTTTGTCCATCCTAGTCACAGCTGTTTCCAGCTCTCAAAAAAAGTCACAAAATACATGTTTAATAAATATTTGTTAATTTGTTACCTTAGAGTGAAGATAAAGGTAGGTTTGTAAAGAAAACTATTAATGGAATTTAAATTATTATCTATCTATTATATAAAAAGCCTGTAGTCGTCACGCCATCATGCCGTAACAACCGATCAGTAGGAGGCTGCATGTGCAGGGTGGGTAAGGCTGCGTGTGTGATGAGACATGTGTGGGTGGGTGGGGATTTGACTCTGGAGGACTTGACTGGAGGTGTGGGTGGGTTTCTGTGTCCCACCGGGGTGGCAGCCCGGTTTCTGGGTCCCACCCGGGTGGCAGGCAGGTTTCTAGGTCCCGCATCCCAGCGGCCTTGGAACTCTTTCTAGGTCCCGCCCCTACAGCGCTGGCGGCAGCGGCCACAAGACTCTTTCTGAGTCTTACCTCCTGGAGCAGCGGTGGCAGTGGCGGCAGTGGCTGCAGGACACTTGCTGGGTCCTGCCAAGCTGTGGGACTCTGGGTCTTGTGCGATTTCATGCACTGGGCCCCTAGTGTGTGTGTGTGTGTGTGTGTGTGTGTGTTTATATGGCCTGGTGCACAAACATTTGTGCACTTGGGGGAGAGGGGGGGGTCCCTCAGCCCGGCCTGTGCCCGCTCGCAGTCTGGGAGCCCTCGGGAGATAACGACCTGCTGGCTTAGGCCTGCTCCCAGGTGGCAGAGGGCAGGCCCAATCCCTAGGTGCAGCCCCTGGTCGGGCTCAGAGCAGGGCCGATTGGGGAGTTGGGGCGCCGCCCCCTGTCATGCACAGAGCAGGACGGATTGGGAGGTTGTGATGACACCCTCAGTCACGCTCAGGGTAGGGCCAATCAGGGGGTTGGGACGCTGTCCCTGTCACTCACAGAGCAGGGCCCATCAAGGGGTTGGGAAGCTCCCCCCTGTCACTCACAGAGTAGGGCCAATAGGGGAGTTGGGGCACTGCCCCTGTCACACACAGAGCAGGGAGGATCAGGGGGTTGGGGCGCCGCACCCTGTCACACTCAGGGCAGGGCCGATGGGGAGGTTATGGCTCTACCCCTGTCACGCACAGAGCAGGGCCCGTGGGGGGCGGTTGGGGTGCTGTGCTCTATCACCCACAGAGCGGGCCGATCAGGGTGTAGGGGCGCCACCACTGTCACACTCAGGGCAGGGCCAATGGGGAGGTTATGGCTCTACACCATCACACAAAGAGCAGGGCCCGTGGGGGAGGGGGGGTTTGGGAGTCGCACCCTGTCATGCACAGAGCCGCAGGGTGATCAGGGGTTAGGGGAACTCCCCCCTATCAGGCACAGAGCAGGGCTGATCAGGGGGTTGGGGTGCCTTCCCCTGTCACGAACAGGGCAGGGCGGATAGGGAGGTTGTGGCCCCGCCCCCTGTCACACACAGAGCCACAGGGCGATCAGGGGGTTTGGGCGCTGCCCCCTGTCACGCTGATCCCGGTGCCGGGAGGCCTCATGGCTCCGCTGATCCTGGTGCTGGGAGGCATATTACCCTTTTACTATATAGGATAGAGGCCTGGTGCACGGGTGGGGCTGGCTGGTTTGCTCTGAAGGGTGTCCCAGATCAGGGTGGGGGTCCCGCTTGGGTGCCTGGCCAGCCTGGATGAGGTGATGATGTCTGTTTGCAGCTGGTCACACACCCTTCAGGGTGGGGGTCCCCACTGGGGTGCCTGGCCAGTCTGGGTGAGGGGCTGAGGGCCATTTTCAGGCTGGCAGGTGACTGAAGCCCCCAAATGCTCCTTTTTTCTTTTTTTTTTATTCTGGGCCAGCTTTAGTTCTGAGGCTTGGCTCCAGCTCTTAGGCCTCTGCTCCTGAAAGCAGGTATCTGGTTTGTTTGGGTTCTATAATCGAAACACTGTTTCAACTCCAGCTCTGAGATCCTGGCTGGATGAAAGCAGGTTCTGGGGTTTTGTTTAGCTTCTATATTTGTAACAATGTTTCAAACTGCAAGCTCAGAGGCCGGCAGCAGCAGGCGGGGAATGTTGGAGTCCTCTGTCACTAAAGCAAGCAAGCCTCATGTTCGCTTCAAGCTGCCTGGCTGCCGGCCGCCATCTTGGCTGGCAGTTAATTTGCATATCGCCCTGATTAGCCAATGGGAAGGGTAGCGGATATATGGCTAATTACCATGTTTCTCTTTTATTAGATAGGATACCTAAGCGACTGGTTGACCAATCGCTATGACATGCCCTGACCACCAGGGGGCAGACACTCAATGTAGTAGCTGCCCTCTGGTGGTCAGTGTGCTCCCACAGTGGAAGCGCTGCTCAGCTGACTGACAGGTGCCAGACACTGCACTCACAGCTGGCGAGTCCAGCTGCAGCAGTGCGAGCCTCTCCTGCCTCCACAGCAGTGCTACCAAGCGGTGGCAGAGGCAGGTGCCGTGGGGCTGGACGAGCAGGAGCAGCTCCCAGCCAGGGCTCGGGCTCCTCCCAGGCTTTCTATTGCTTTGCACACTATTGCATCACTCAGGGGATGTCAGAAATCTGGTTTTTGCTCTGGCCTGCTGGGATCTGGCCAAAACCAGCTTTCTAACATCCACAGAGGGGTTCCAGATTGCCAGAAAGCATAGGCCAGGCTGAAGGACCCCACCAATACATGAATTCATGCACCGGGCCTCTAGTTAAGAAATAACAGTACAACGGATATGGCAAAAATGATGAAAGTAGAGTGATAATGCCTAGAGTTTGAACAACATTGTATTTACTATATTTCACATAATTATTTAAAAGTGAGATTATTGCATTTTCTGTAAACTTTAACTAATGAATAAGGTTCATATATAAAATTAGGCTCACCAGTTAAAGATATATATTTGCCCACATAGACTAATAGATTTTGTAGAAGGTTAGGTTCTCCTCTAGAGATTGGGAAACTAACTAGAATTATTAAATAAATTGAGAAATATTATTATACTCCCTGCTGAACTCCCTGGATTTCAGCAGGATTTCAGATAAATAAATTTCTGATATAGATATTGAGCAGTGACTAGTTGGTAACATCTTGTTTTCATTTCCCTATGTATGAATGTCACCCAACACCCAAATACTATCAAATTCTATAAATTAGGTAAATTGTTTTGAATCAAAAGCTGTATGGACCAGTAAGAAACTGGTATGCTAAAAGGGAAGACATTGGTTATTCTATTTATATTAATACTAGAGGCCCGGTGCACAAAAATTGGTGCACTCGGGGGGGGGGGGTGTGGGAGGTCCCTCAGCCCGGCCTGTGCGCTCTTGCAGTCTGGGACCCCTCAGGGGATTACCACCTGCTGGCTTAGGCCCTCTATCCAGGGGATTGGGCCTAAGATGGCAATCAGACATCCCTCTGGCAACCGGGCAGCCCTCGGGGGATGTCCACTTGCCAGTGGGGAGCAGGCCTAAACTGCA
The DNA here is from genome assembly GCF_963259705.1 of Myotis daubentonii. Taxonomy (NCBI): domain Eukaryota; kingdom Metazoa; phylum Chordata; class Mammalia; order Chiroptera; family Vespertilionidae; genus Myotis; species Myotis daubentonii. The sequence goes on from NC_081842.1 coordinate 122,561,418, forward strand.
GTCGGACATCTTTAGTGCTGCTGAGGAGGCAGGAGAGGCTCCCACCACCACCGCTGTACTGGCAGCCATCAGCCTGGCTTGTGGCTGAGCAGAGCTCCTCCCATGTGAGAGCACCCTGACCACCAGAGGGCAGCTCCTGCATTGAGCATCTGTCCCCTGGTGGTCAGTGTGTTTCATAGCGACCAGTCATTCCCTGTCCTTCTGCTGTTAGGGTCAGTTTGCATATTACCCTTTTACTATATAGGATAGAGGCCTGGTGCACGGGTGGGGGTCAGCTAGTTTGTCCTGAAGGGTGTCCCAGATCAGGGTGGGGGTCCCGCTTGGGTGCCTGGCCAGCCTGGATGAGGTGATGATGTCTGTTTGCAGCTGGTCACACCCCCTTCAGGGTGGGGGTCCCGACTGGGGTGCCTGGCCAGGCTGGGTGAGGGGCTGAGGGCCATTTTCAGGCTGGTGAGTGACTGAAACTCCCAACCTCTCCTTTTTTTTTGGGGGGGGGGGATTTATTTACCTCCTATGGCTGTCACTGGAGTTGAGAGCTGGCTTTAGCTCTGAGGCTCGGCTCCAGCTCTGAGTCCTCAGTTTGTTTGGCTTCTATAATTGAAACACTGTTGCAACTCAGCTCTGAGGCCCAGCTGGCGGAAAGCAGGTTTCTGGGGTTTGTTTAGCTTCTATAACTGCAACATTGTTTCTTAGACTGCAGCTCAAAGGCCAGCAGCGGCAGGCAGGGAACCTTGGCTTCCTCCATCACTGGAGCAAGCAAGCCTCCTGTTCCCTTCAGCTTCCTGGTTGCCGGCCGCCATCTTGGTTGGCAGTTCATTTGCATATCTCCCTGATTAGCCAATGGGAAGCATGTCAGAGGTATGGTTAATTACCATGTTTGTCTATTATTAGGTAGGACTAGGGACCCAGTGCACAAATTTGTGCACCTTGAAAGGAACTGTGGGCGGAGAGGTCGTGGTGGGCACAGGGGCAGGTCTTGCCCCATCCTCTTTGTCCCCACCTGGCCCCTCCCGGCAACCCCACTCCTGCCACCACTGCTCCCATTTGCTGACAGTACGGCCCCACTCGCACCTGCTGAAGATGTGGAGTGATTGGGGCTGGCCCCAGCAGTGGGTGCAAGCGGGGCTAGTGCTGTCAGTGGGTGTGAGGAGCAGCTGCTGCCCCAATTGCCACTCAGGATCAGTGGGAGGTAGAGAAGCCCTCAGGGGTGATCAGAGCCAGCATCTGCTGCTCATACCCACTGATGGCACTGAGCAATCTGGACCAGTGCCAGGCACCGGCTGCCGGTGTTAGGGGCAGCTCCAAGTGGGGCTGTTGCCGGCAGTGGATGTGAAAGGCAGCTACCAGCCCCAATGGCCCCTTAGGAGCAGGGAGAGGTATAGAAGCCCTGAGGGGCAATAGGGGATGGCAGCTGCCGCTCAAACCTGCTGATGGTGCTGAGTGATTGGGGCCGGTGTCAGGCACCCGCAGTGGGTGCAAGTGGTGAGTCAGGCACCGGCAGCAGGTGCAAGCAGCGCCAGAGCCAGCAGCAGGTGTGATTACTGGGCAGGACCGCGGTGTGTGGGAGCAAAGAATTTTCAGTTACCACCAGTAGCTTGCCCTGATGACAGCGACTGGTGTCCTGCCCTGTTCTGGAGCCCCTGCTCACCTGCTCCACCATGGCACCGTGGCCATTGCCCACCATGTTCCATGCTCTGCTACCTGCTTCTGATGCCCTCCATGTTCCACATGCACCCCCAGTGGTCAGCGCATGTCATAGTGACCAGTTGTTTGATTGTTCAATTGTTCAGTTGTTCTGCAGTTTGGTCTATTTGCATATTAGGATTTTTTATATATAGATTTATGTTGAGCCAGTCATGGAAACTGAGTTATAGACCAAAGCCAGAGTGCAAGGAAAGAGTTTTCACTCTGAAATGCTGCACATAACTCTATTTCTTCAAAAGTAGAACACAGAGAGAAAATATACAAATTACAATTTACTTTTTACTGTAATGCTGATATTACACTAAGAGTCTATAATTTAATATATAAAGAAAACATAATGCTAAAAAATGAAGTTGGCTGTCTGTTATAGGAATTTTTGAGCTGATTTGTGAATATGGAGCTTCTTCTAAATGAATAATTGCTGTATCTGGTTGAAGTCTCTTGTCTTGGTGGATGTTTCAAACCCAGTGCTCATTCACTGCTCACTCTCATCATCACTACAGCACACTTCAGCCCCACTCGGTTGTGATTCTAATCACCTTTCATCATTCCTGTAGTGAACAAGTACCACTAAAAATACCAATAATTAAATCTTTCACCAGAAGAATGAACAGAACTTGAAGGTTTAAGAATTTTAAATGGGGAGAAAAACAGGGTGTGGAAAGTAACTTAAGAATGGCAGCTGCTAACTGATTGTTTGACTCACGCCTAGCATTGAGTTTCTTCTTTGGGGAATTGGTATTGAAATATTGGAGGGTTTTGACAAGATCTATTGGCAATAAGGAATGTTTCTATAATGTTCATATGATTTAAAAAGTGGGTAAGGGAGAAAATTTTTTGAAAGAGTGTACCCTGCTTTTCAATTCTGATTTATCAATGAGGCACAGAAGCCAGAGGGCTGCTAACTGACTGCATCGCAAACTCTAATAACTACAGTAACTTAAAAGACTTGACTCACTCTCAAAGGTCCTAAGGTATAATTTTTTTCTCTCATCATTATATGAAATAGGTGAACATAGATGACCTTCTTTTATTTTTTCATTCATACAAAAATATTTAGTGCATGTCAACTGTGTATTTAGTTGCTTTATACACAGTAGGAACAAAATGACAAAAATCCCTGAACTCACAGGACTTACATTTTAGTGTAAGAGATAGACAATAAAAACATTTTAGAAAGTGTAGTATGTTAGATGTGACAAATACTATGGAGAAATAAAGAAGGAATGGCGACTTTAAGGAAAATACTTTAAGAGACAAAGAAGGTCATTATATAATGACAAAGGGTCAGTTTAATGAGAGGATACAACATTTGTAAATATTTATGCATTTAACATAGGAATACTTAAAAATATGTAAAACAAGTATTAACAGACCTGAAGGAGGAAAATAGACATCATTAGAATAATAGTAGGGGCCTTCAGTATCCCACTTTGAACGATGAGTAGATTACCCAATAAATATTGAACTTATACTATACATAAAACCAGATGGAGTTAACAGATATTTACTAAACATTTCATCTAACAATAGAAAGATACACATTCTTCTTAAGCACATATGGGTCATTCTTCAGCGTAGATCATATATTAGGCTACAAAGCAGTCTTAATAAATTTAAGAAGACTGAAATTATATTAAAAATATTTTCTGACCACAATGGTATGAAACAAATCAAGTACAAAAAGAAAACTGAAAAATTTACAAATATGTGGAGGTTTAACAAAATACTTAACAACCTATGGATCAAAGAAGAAATCAAAAGGGGAATTGAAAAATATCTTGAGACAAAAATGAAAACAGAACATACCATAACTCATAGAATGCAGCAAAAGTATTTATAAGAGAGAAGTTCATAGTAATAAATGCCTACATTAATAAAAAAGAAAGAGGTACTTTATACCTCAAGGAACTAGAAAATAAAAACAACTAGCCCTAAAGTTAGTAGAAAGAAGTAAATGATAAAGATCAGCATGAACATTAATGAAATAGAGACTAGAAATACAATAGTAAGGATTGATAAAACTAAGAGCTATTTTTTGAAAAAGTAAACAAAATAGACAAACCTCTAGCTGTACTTACCAAGAAAAAAAGTGGACTCGAATAAGTAAAATTAGAAATGAAAGAGGCGACATTACAACTAATATTACACAAATACAAAGAATCATAAGAGACTACTATGAACAATTATATGCCTCAAAACTGGACAACCTAGAAGAAATGAATACATTTATACAAACATACAATCAACCAAGACTGAATTATGAAGAATAGAAAATGTGAACAATTACTAGAAAAAAGAATGAATTAGTAATAATAATAATAATAATAATAATAACCTTCAACAAACAAAATTCCAGCACGGGTTAGCTTCAGTGGTGAATTCTACCAAACATTTTTTTTTTCAATCCTCACTTGAGGATATTTTCCTATTGATTTCTTAGAGAGAGTGGAAGAGAGAGGGAAAGACAGAGAGAAATATTGATATGAGAGACATATCAATTGGTTGCCTCCTGCATGCTCCCTGACCAGAGCTGGGAGGATCCTGCTACAGTGCCCTTCACAGGAATCAAACCTGGTACCCTTCAGTTCACAGGCTGATGCTCTATTCACTGAGCCAAACCAGCTAGGATAATTCTATCAAACATTTAAGGAAGAATTAATAACCTGGTGACTGAACCTGGCTGGAGAACCTAGCGAGGGAACATGGCTACAGAACCTGGCTGGAGAGCCTGGAAAACCTGGCTAACCTGGCTGGAGAACCTAGCAAGAGAACATGGACACAGAACTTGGCTGGAGATTGTGGCTAGAGATCCTGGCAAGGCTGCTGATCAACTGAACGCTGTCTCCGTGTCATTCCTTCTTCGCTGACTCCGTCCACACCTTTGGGGACCCCTGGACCTGCTGGGGTCCCAGATTGTGAGAGGGATATCTGACTGCCGGTTTAGGTCTGATCAGGCCTAAACCGTCAATCAGACATTCCCCAAGGGGTCCCGGATTGCAAGAGGGCGCAAGCCGGGATGAGGGACCCTCCCCCACACCCTGGGGACAAATTTCGTGCATTAAGCCTCTAGAAACATAATAAACCCTATATATGACAAAACCACAGCTAACATCATAGTCAATAGTGAAAAGCAAAAAGCTTTTCCTCTAAGATCAGGAACAAGATTTGAATGCAATCCCTATAAAATTCCAGTGGCATTTTTTTTTTCAGAAATAAAAGAAAAAGAAAGCCAGTCCTAGAGTTTGTATGGAACCACAAAAGATCCTGAATATTTAGACACAATCTTGAGAAAGAAGAACATAGCTGGAGGCATCACACTACCAGATTTCAAGCTACATTACAATGCTATAGTAATCAAAACAGTATGATACTGGAGTAAAGACAGACACAGAGATCAATGGAACAAAATAAAGAGACCCAAAAGAAACCCATTTATATATGGGTCATTAGTTTACAACAGAGGACTCAAGTGTATGCAATAGAGAAATGATAGTTTCTTCGCTAAATGGTGATGGACAGCCAAATGCAAAAGAATGAAGCTTAACTCCTCTCTTAAACCAAATACAAAAGTCAACTCAAAATGGATTAAAGACTTGAATATAAGACCTGAAACCACACAACTTCTAGAAGAAAACATAGCAGGTAAGCTCCTTGACATTGATCTTGGCATTGACTTTTTGGATTTGACACCAAAAGCAAAGGAAACAAAAGCAAAAATAAATGAATGGGACTACAGCAAACTAAAAAGCTTTGCACAGCAAAGGAAACCATCAATAAAATGAAAAGGCAATATATGAGTTGAAGAAAATATTTGTTAATCACATATTTGATAAGGGAGTAATATCCAAAATATACAAAGAACTCGTACAATTCAATAGTGAAGAAAGAGAAAGAGAGAAAGAAAGAAAGAAAGAAAGAAAGAAAGAAAGAAAGAAAGAAAGAAAGAAAGAAAGAAAGAAAGAAAGAAAGAGAGAGAAAGAGAGAAAGAGAGAAAGAGAGAAAGAGAGAAAGAGAGAAAGAGAGAAAGAAAGAAAGAAAGAAAGAAAGAAAGAAAGAAAGAAGAAGAAAGAAAGGAAGGAAGGAAGGAAGGAAGGAAGGAAGGAAGGAAGGAAGGAAGGAAGGAAGGAAGGAAGGAAGAGAGAATCCAATTGAAAATTAGCAGGGGAACTGGATAGATATTTTTCTTTTCTTTTGCCCACCTCCACACAGCCCCCTCAACCCCTTCCCTCTGATCATCATCACACTGTTATCTATGTCTATGGATTATGCATATCCATTCTTTGGCTAATCCTTTCATATGCTTTCATCAAAATCCCCCTTCCTCCCTTCCCTCCAATAGCTGTCAGTCCCTTCCATGTATCCACACCTCTGTTTCTATTTTGTTCATCAGTTTATTTTGTTCATTAGATTCCACATATAAATGAGATCATATGGTATTTGTCTTTCTCTGACTGGCTTATTTCACTTAGCATAATAATCTCCAGGTCAGTTCATGCTGTTGCAAAAGTAAGATTTCCTTATTTTTTATAGTTGCATAGTATTCCCTCGTGTAAATGTATCACAGCTTTTTAATCCACTCACATACTGATGGGCACTTGAGCTGTTTCCAGATGTTTAAATAACACTGCTATGAACATAGGGGTGCATATATTCTTTCTGATTGGTGTTTTAGGATTTTAAGGATATTTTCCCAGAAGTGGGATCATTGGGCCAAAAGTCAGTTCTATTTTCAATTTTTTGAGGAACCTCCATACTCTTTTCTATATAGTGGCTGCACCAGTCTACATTCCCACCAACAGTACACAAGATTTCCCTTTTCTGCACATCTTTGCCATCACTTGTTTTTTGTTGGCTTATTGATAGTAGCCATTCTTGCAGGTGTGAGGTGATATCTCATTGTAGTTTTAATTTGCATCTCTCTGATGATTAATGATGCCCAACATTTTTAAAATGTCTGTTGGTCATCTGTATGTCCTCTGTGGAGAAGTGTCTATTCAGGTCTTTGGCTCACTTCTTAATTGGAGTGTTTGTCTTCCTGGTGTTGAGTTGTACAAGTTCTTATATATTTTTAAAATTAACCCCTTATCAGATGTACCATTGGCAAATATGTTCTCCCATACAGTGGGTTCCCTTTTCATTTCATTGATCATTTCATGTGCTGTGCAGAAGCTTTTTAGTTTGATGTAGTCCTATTTGTGTATTTTTTTCTTTATTTTCCTTTCCCCAGGAGATATATTGTCAGATATTGCTGTGAGAGGTGCATGAGATTTTGCTGCCTATGTTTTCTAGGATTTTTATGGTTTTGCAACTTACATTTAAGTCTTTTATCTATTTTGAGTTTATTCTTTTGTATGGTGTAAGTTGGTAGTTTGGTTTCATTTTCTTTGCATGTACCTGTCTAATTTTCCTAACACCTTTTATTGAAAAGACTGTCTTTATTCTATTGTATGATTTTGCTTCCTTTGCCAAATATTAATTGACCATATAGGCCTGGGTTGATTTCTGGGCTCCATGTTCTGTTCCATTGATCTACATGACTGTTCTTATGCCAGTACCAGACTGTTTTGACTAAATGGCTTTTTAGTATAGTTTGATATCAGGTATTGTGATACCTCCAATTTTGTTTTTTCCTGTCTCAATATTGCTGAGGTTTTCAGGGTCATTTTTAGTTCCATATAAATTTTTGGAATATTTGTTCTAGATCTGTGATATACGCCATTGGTATTTTAATAAGAATTGTGTTGAATCTCTAGATTGCGTTGGGTAGTATGGACATTTTTAATGACGTTAATACTTTTTATCCACAAACATGACATATGATTGAATAGATATGTTTCTAAAGAAGACATACAGATGAACAACAAACACATGAATAGGTGGTCAACATCACTAATATTCAGAGAAATGGGAATCAAAACCACAACCAAAATATCACTTAACACCTGTTAGAATGGTTAGCAGGAAAAAGATAAGAGAGAGCAAGTGTTGTAAAGGATATGGGGAGAAGGGAATACTTATGCAGGTTGGAGGAAGGTAAACTGGTGGAGCCATTATAGAAAATAATATGGAAGTTCATAAAAAGACAACCACACACGTGTATAACCTAGAAATCCCACTTTTGGGTAATTATGCAAAGAAAATAAGAATAGGATATCAAAGAGATATCCAAACTCCCACTTTCATTGCAGCATTATTAACAATAGCCAAGGTATAAAAACAATCTAAGTGTCCATCAACAAATGCATGGATAAAAATATGTGGTGTATATATATACAAGGGGGTATTTATTATTTCACCATGAGAAAGATGGAAAACCTGCCATTTGTGACAACATGGATGGATCTTCAGGGAATTATTTAAGTGAAATAAGCCAGACAGAGAAAGAGAAATAGTGCATGGCATCACTTAGATGTAGACTCTAAAAAAAGTAAAACTCAGAGAATCAGAGTAAAAAATTGGATGCCAAAAGCTGAATGGAGGAAATAAGGGGAGGTTAGTAAAAGGTATAAATTTTCAGCTATACGGTGAATAAGATCTTAGGATCTAATGGGAAGTATGGCAATTATAGTTGACAACACTGTACTGTATAACTGAAATTGCTAAGACCAAGTAGAAATTAAATGTTCTCACTGCCCCACCGGGGGGGGGGGGCGTGTTAGAGAGAGAGAGAGAGAGAGAGAGAGAGAGGGAGGGAGAGAGAGAGAGATATGAAGTGATGGATGTATTAATTAACTATATGGGGCAAATTCCTTCACAATGTAAAAGTATATATGCACATTGTAAGTAAATCACCACAATGCACACTTTAAATGCCTCAAACTTAATTTACCAATTATACTTCAATAAAGCTTAAAGAAGAAATAGAAGGAGGAAGACAAGGAGGAGGAAGGAATGAAGGATGGGGAATGCTGGAAGAGAAGGTTCAATTTAAACAGTATAGAAGAGAAAGCTCATAGAACAGTGGTTCTCAACCTACCTAATGCCATGACCCTTTAATACAGTTCCTCATGTTGTGGTGACCCCCAACCTTAAAATTATTTTCGTTGCTACTTCATAACTGTAATTTTGCTACTGTTATGAATCATAATGTAAATATCTGATATGCAGGATGTATTTTGGCAACCCCTGTGAAAGGGTCGTTCGACCCCCAAAGGGATCGCGACCCACAAGTTGAGAACGGCTATCATAGAAAAAGAGGACTTGTGAAAAAAGAACTAAAGAGCTGAATGAGTGAGCCGTCCTATATAATAAAAGCACAATGACCAAAACAGTGGAACGACCAGAATGACCAGAGACCAGAATGACCACGGCCCCTCCCCCTCGCTGGCCCCACTCACAATGAACAGTGAGGGGCGATCAGGCAGGCAGGTGAGCAGTTAGGGGCAACAAGGCAGGTAGACAGAGTGGTTAGGGGCAATCAGACAGGCAGGTGAATGGTTAGGGGCAATTAGGCAGGCTGGCGAGTGGTTAGGGGTAATGAGGCAGGCAGACAGAGGGAGTTGGGGCAATCAGGCAGGCAGGCAGAGTGGTTAGGGGCGATCAGACAGGCAGTCGAGTGGTTAGGGGTGATCAGGCAGGCAGGCAGAGGCGGTTAGGGGCAATCAGGCAGGCAGGCAGAGTGGGTAGGGGCAATCAGGCAGGCAGGTAAGCAGTTAGGAACCAGCGTTCCCAGATTGCAAGAGGGATGTCCGACTGCCAGTTTAGGCTTGATCTGCAGGGTCCCGGATTGTGAGAGGGTGCAGGCCAGACTGAGGGACACCCCCTTGCACGAATTTTGTGCACTGGGCCTCTAGTCTATCCTATCTAATAAAAGAGAAACATGGTAATGAGCCATACATCTGCTACCCTTCCCATTGGCTAATCAGGGAGATATGCAAATTAACTGCCAGCCAAGATGTTGGCCGGCAGCCAGGCAGCTTGAAGCGAACATGAGGCTTGCTTGCTTCAGTGACGGAGGACTCCAACGTTCCCCGCCTGCCACTGCCGGCCTCTGAGCTTGCAGTTTAAAACATTGTTACAAATATAGAAGCTAAACAAAACCCCAGAAACCTGCTTTCAGCCAGCCAGGATCTCAGAGCTGGAGTTGAAACAGTGTTTCGATTATAGAACCCAAACAAATCAGATACCTGCTTTCAGGAGCAGAGGCCTAAGAGCTGGAGCCAAGCCTCAGAGCTAAAGCTGGCCCAGAATAAAAAAAGGAAAAAAAAGAAAAAAGGAGCGGTTGGGAGCTTCAGTCACCAGCCAGCCTGAAAACAGCCCTCAGCCCCTCACCCAGACTGGTCAGGCACCCCATTGGGGACCCCCACCCTGATCCAGGACACCCTTCAGGGCAAACCAGCCGGCCCCCACCCGTGCACCAGGCCGCTGTCCTATATAGTAAAAGGGTAATATGCCTCCCAGCACCAGGATCAGCGTGACAGGGGGCAGCACCCAAACCCCCTGATCACCCTGTGGCTCTGTGTGTGACAGGGGGAGGGGCCACAACCTCCCTATCCGCCCTGCTCTGTTCGTGACAGGGGAAGGCGCCCCAAACCCCTGACCAGCCCTGCTCTGTGCTTGATAGGGGGGAGCTCCCCAACCCCCTGATCGCCCTGCGGCTCTATGTGTGACAGGCTGTGGTGCCCCAACCCCCTGATCGGCCCTGCTCTGTGTGTGACAGGGTGCGGCGCCCCAACCCCCCCCCCCCCCGCCACGGGCCCTGCTCTGTGTGTGATGGGGTAGAGCCATAACCTCCCCATCAGCCCTGACCTGAGTGTGACAGGGTGAGGCGCCCCAACCCCCTGATCCGCCCTGCTCTGTGTGTGACAGGGGGCGGTGCCCCAACTCCCCTATCGGTCCTACTCTGTGAGTGACAGGGGGGAGCTCCTTAACCCCCTGATCGGCCCTGCTCTGTGCATGACAGGGAGGAGCTCCACAACCCCCCTGATGGGCCCTGCTCTGTGCGTGACAGGGGGTGGTGCCACAACCTCCCCATCGACCCTGCCTTGAGTGTGACAGGGGGTGGTGCCCCAACCCCCCAATTGGTCCTACCCTGAGCATGACTGAGGGTGGCATCACAACCTCCCGATCCACCCTGCTCTGTGCATGACAGGGGTGGCGCCCCAACTCCCCAATCAGCCCTGCTCTGAGCCTGACCAGGGGCTGCACCTAGGGATTGGGCCTGCCCTCTGCCACCTGGGAGCAGGCCTAAGCCAGCAGGTCATTATCTCCCGAGGAGTCCCAGACTGCCAGTGGGCACAGGCCGGGCTGAGGGACCCCCCCCCCCCCCCGAGTGCACAAATTTTTGTGCACCGGGCCTCTAGTATATAAAGACCTAAGTGCCCATCTGACCATTTGACCATTCTCCCTAGCTATGACACACAATTACCACCAGGGGGCAGATGCTCCAACCAGTAGAGGAGGGAGCCCAATTCCTCGCAGAATCTGCCGTGGGTTAGGTTGCTGCTGGGGCACTGTCAGCCCTGAATCTGCTTCACTCGCACCCCAGACCCAGAGACAAGGGAGGAGGGAGTTCGTTTCTGGGGTCTGTCCCCTAAGAACTGCCCTCTCACAATCCAGAACTTCTTGGGGGATGTCAGAGAGTCGGTTTTTGCCTGATCTCCACAAGCTAGGCTGAGGGACCCCCCAGTGCTTGAATCCATGCACCGGGCCTCTAGTGTGACTATAAGACTGAAGAGTGTTTCAGGTAGAAGGAATAGCAGGTGCAAATATTCTGAGACAAGAACATGCCTGTTGTGTTTGGGGTACAACCAGAAGGTTAATGTGACTGGATTGAGTCTTTTAAGATTAAGACTGAAAGGGAGTGGTATTTACTCTTAACTTACAGTAATACTCTAGGATACTAGGTCTAAAGACTACTAAATCATACTTTAAGCAAATCTAATTAAAATTGTATATTGCAACATCTAGTTTGATTTCTTTAAGTCATATAAATAAAGAGAAAATATTAATTTCAGTATTTTAACAGCTGGTATTTTCTGTGAGTATCTATGGACTGTTGGAAAGAATTCTTCATTAATAAAGCAATAGTGGGGGATTGCTGCCTCGAACAACCAATTCAAGGGTACACCTAAAAGACGGAACGAACATCATCCAGATCCACAGGAAGGCTGGCTGAGTGGAAATTCTACAACTAGGAGGAAAGAGAATATCATACCCAGACTCAGTGGAGGCGCAGTGCTGAAGTGAAATACTCAGGTGCGGAGTGCACACGCGGAGCGGGCTGGCGGCGGAGGGTGCAGTTGTTGTTTTCAATTGGGAGGGAGTTTCAGACTCTGAGCTCCAGATCTGGGCGAGTCTCTAGGGACCCAGAATCAAACGGGAGAAGTGGGACTGTCTGGCTTTGGTCGGAACTCGAAGGCAGCTTTCTCTCCAAGGTTTGCAGCGGTTGCTGGGACTCTGTGAGGCAGAGCACCTAGGGATGGAACTGAAAGCAGCCATAACTGCTCGCTCCACCCGCCCTGTTTGATCCAGTGCACCCTGCCCCGCCCAAGCCCTGCACAGAGCCATTTTCCAGATAGCCTCAGGCAAAGGCTAGATTAGCACCTCCCCAGAGGACAGAAGTTTTCCCACTGCAGACACAGCTGACTCTCATAGCCAGTTGGCCTGGAGGTCAAATCCCCTCAGTATTAACAACAACAATTAAGGCTTAACTGCAACAAGACTGCACACAAAGACCACTAGGGGGTGCACCAAGAAAGCATTAAAAAAATGTGGAGACAAAGAAACAGGACAAAATTATCAATGGAAGATATAGAGTTCAGAACCACACTTTTAAGGTCTCTCAAGAACTGTCTAGAAGCTGCCGATAAACTTAATGAGATCTACAAGAAATCTAATGAGACCCTCGATGTTATGATAAAGAACCAACTAGAAATTAAGCATACACAGACTGAAATAAAGAATACTATACAGACTCCCGACAGCAGACCAGAGGAGCGCAAGAATCAAGTCAAAGATTTGAAATGCGAAGAAGCAAAAAACACCCAACTGGAAAATCAAAATGAAAGAAGAATCCGAAAATACGAAGATAGTGTAAGGAGCCTCTGGGACAGCTTCAAGCGTACCAACATCAGAATTATAGGGGTGCCAGAAGATGAGAGAGAGCAAGATATTGAAAACCTATTTGAAGAAATAATGACAGAAAACTTCCCCCACCTGGTGAAAGAAATAGACTTACAGGTCCAAGAAGCGCAGAGAACCCCAAACAAAAGGAATCCAAAGAGGACCACACCAAGACACATCATAATTAAAATGCCAAGAGCAAAAGACAAAGAGAGAATCCTAAAAGCAGCAAGAGAAAGAAACTCAGTTACCTACAAGGGAATACCCATACGACTGTCAGCTGATTTCTCAACAGAAACTTTGCAGGCCAGAAGGGAATGGCAAGAAATATTCAAAGTGATGAATGCCAAGAACCTACAACCAAGATTACTTTATCCAGCAGAGCTATCATTCAGAACTGAAGGTCAGATAAAGAGCTTCACAGATAAGGAAAAGCTAAAGGAGTTCATCACCACCAAACCAGTATTATATGAAATGCTGAAAGGTATCCTTTAAGAAGAGGAAGAAGAAGAAAAAGGTAAAGATACAAATTATGAACAACAAACATGCATCTATCAACAAGTGAATCTAAGAATCAAGTGAACAAATAATCTGATGAAGAGAATGAACTGGTGATTATAATAGAATCAGGGACATAGAAAGGGAATGGACTGACTATTCTTGGGGGGGAAAGGGGTGTGGGAGATGCAGGAAGAGACTGGACAAAAATCGTGCACCTATGGGTGAGGACAGTGGGTGGGGAGTGAGGGCAGAGGGTGGGGAGGGAACTGGGAGGAGGGGAGTTATGGGGGGGAAAAGAGGAACAAATGTAATAATCTGAACAATAAAGATAAAATAAAAATAAAGCAATAGTGGGTATAATTGAAATGAAAGACATTGGGGTTTTCTTTTAAATATATTTTATTGATTTTTTACAGAGAGGAAGGCAGAGAGATAGAGAGTTAGAAACATCGATGAGAGAGAAACACCAATCAGCTGCCTCCTGCACATTTCCTACTGGGGATGTGCCTGCAACCCAGGTACATGCCCTTGACCGGAATCGAACCTGGGACCTTTCAGTCCGAAGGTGGACGCTCTATCCACTGAGCCAAACTGGTTTCGGCAAGACATTGTTTTTTTTTTAAAAAAAAACATAACAAGGTTTTTCACATTTGAATGAATTGGCCTTTCTAGGGTTGTTGTTCAGGAAGCTGACACATATTCTGGTGAGTGACCACTCCTCAAAATACTTTGCATTTTCTATTTTGGAATTGTTTTAAAAGATTAGAAAATTAAAACCTTGTTTTTTTAGTTTTTCTTTGCTTTGGGTGTATGAATTTGACATTTAAAAACTCACAAGTCTCTGAAACCGGTTTGGCTTAGTGGATAGAGCGTCAGCCTGCGGACTGAAGGGTCCCAGGTTCGATTCTGGTCAAGGGCATGTACCTGGGTTGCGGGCACATCCCCACTAGGAGATGTGCAGGAGGCAGCTGATCGATGTTTCTCTCTCATCGATGTTTCTAACTCTCTATCTCTCTCCCTTCCTCTCTGTATAAAAATCAATGAAATATATTTTAAAAACTCACAAGTCATTTGCAGCTGATCCAGGGTCATCTGTTACAAACTGATAACACAGTGAAAAGAATGGTGAATTTGATAACAGAGTTGAGTTTTACTTAATTGAATAAAACATGGTTCAGGATCATCTCTGATTTTTAAAATATAGGATGGTGGTAATTAGGTAGAGGAGGAGGATAATTGTAAAAGCTTTATTAAAACATGTCCTTTGGGGTTACTTTGCATATACAGGTGTTTTAACATATTAGTTGTGCTTTTTGTGGGCAACAGAGATCATTTTCTAATTTGAAAATATCCTTCATATTTTGACATGGATTTCGCTTCAGCAAAGTTATTTCACATTAAACTAAAGCAATTTTATGGAAACAATGCATGTGTAATTTGGGGAATATAAAGAAAACAAATCTCTAGGTACCTACCACCTAATTTAAGAACAAAATGGCGCCCTAACTGGTTTGGTTCAGTGAATAGAGCACCGGTCTGCAGACTCAAGGGTCCCAGGTTCGATTCCGGTCAAGGGCATATACCTTGGTTGTGGGCACATACCCACTAGGGAGTGTGCAGGAGGCAGCTGATCGATGTTTCTATCTATCCCTCTCCCTTCCTCTCTGTAAGAAATCAATAAATTATATTTAAAAAAAGAGAACAAAATGACAGCAGTACCATTCGAACATCTGTGTTTCTCTGACATCCCCTCCCTCCTGACCGGAACTAACTACTATTCCACAGCTTGTACTTCTAGTCTCTCATCTAATCTTCTAGCCTCTTCTGGTCCTGCCTTTTCTTGGTCTCTTCTCTACCAATGGGTATTTCATTAAAATCCAGAATCTAGTCTGCCAGGATTGAGCATAGATCAAAAGTAACATTGGGCATTCTTACTTTTGTGGATAAGAAATTTCTTGCTCTGACTTCTAGGAGTTCTTTTGCTTTCTGCCAGCCTTGTCATGTGTTAAACTAGAATTTTTTCCTCCAAACATATTTCATCTTTACTTGTGCTCTACAAGGAGTGATTTCTGTGAACATCTAGTTTATCATACCTTATAGTGGGTTTTCTAATCATCCTATATAATAAAAGCCTAATATGCAAATTGACCGAATGCACAATGCAGGAACTGCCCGCAGGCCCCAGGCCAGCCAAGGTGGGTGCCAACAGGGAACCCCCCCCCCCCCGATTGCCCCACTATCGCCCCGCAGATTGGCCCTGATTGCTGGCCAGCTCTAGGGACCCGACCCATGCACGAATTTCATACACTGGGCCTCTAGTAGTCTATAAGAATAATAGACTGGAAAGAAAATCTCACAATAGTTTTGGGCTCTTTTTATTCAGTGTATACTTAATTGCATTACATGACTCTAATAATTTCATGGCTAAGGAGAAAAATTAGCTTCAAAGCACTGACATCAGCTGAATGTTTTATAATAGGAAAACAAGGTTGTTGTTTTATTTAAATAATTCTTTATTGTTGAAAGTATTGCATATGTCCTCCTTTTCCCACCATTAACTCCCTCCAACCCGCCTCTGCACCCCTCCCCTGCCTCAGGCCTTCAGCACCCTATTGTCCATGGGTTATACATATAGGAATACAAGGTCTTTGGTTGATTACCTCCCACTCCCCCCACTCTCCCCCACCTTCCCCCTGAGATTCCGCACTCTGTCCCATGCTTCCAGTTGTTTTTCAGTGGTCACAGGTGGTGTCTTCTCCTCGGTGGTTGTGGGTGGCGGCCGCTCATTTGGCGGTCATGGGGCCACTGCTTCTGATGCGGAAGCTTCTCATGGTGCAGTTGCTCCTGGTGCAGTCGTGGGTGGAGGCTGCTCTTGGGGGTCACTGGCCAGTTGCTCCTCACGCGGTTGCAGGTGGTAGCTGCTCCTCGGGTGGTCATGGGCAGCGGCTGCTCACGGGAAGATCTGCTCCTCTGATGGTCATGGGCAGCAGTTGCTTCTGTGGCTGCTGGAGTGGTCACAGTTCCTGGGCCTGCTACATAAGGCTTGGCTGTTCGTGTATGGTGCTGAGCAAGGCTTGGCTGTTCGTGGACATGAGCAGGGTTTTGGTGCCTGGGACTAAGGCATCTAGATCAGGGAAGGGGAGTGCCCTCCAGAACTCACAGGAGCCCTCAGCTGGGGAGGCTGGAGTCCCAGTGTCCATGGGTCGGCAGCCGAGGCAGTAGGTTTCTGGCCGGAGTAGCTGTAGGATCCCGGGTGGTATCTGAGAGAACCCTGGGTAAAGGGGCGGCTGGGCTCCCAGTCACAGCAGCTCTCCCCTTTGATACATTCTTATCTAAGCTCTCTGTGGCACAGCTGGCCATCCCAGGAGAGATTACAGCAGTAGCAGAGGCTGCCTGGCTAGGCTCACTCACTCACACTCTCCTCCTCACTGCTGTCCTGCCGGCCGCCGTCTTGGAATCTCTGTTTCATTCTTGCTTTTTGTCTTTTATCTCCTTCTTACAGTTAATCTGGTTTATTAAGTGACTATTTAGAAAAAGTTTAAACCTGATTCACAGAGAACTATTTTAATATTATATTCTTTTGGCAAATATAATCTACATTCATATTATCTTGTAGTAGAGAATGCACAAAATAGTCCTACTCAAAGTAGAAAAAAACTAAGATAATGCAGGTTTGCTTGGTAAGAAGTAGGAATAAAAAACCCTCAGTTTTCTCAAATATATATTGGGACTCTTACCCTTTTCAATATAAAAGTATTTTACTTTAATAAATTTAAATGTATATAATGTTGGTAAATATTTTAGAAAAATTTTACTTGCTTTGAACATGTGTTCAAAGAAAAACTGTCTAGCTTGCAATATTATTTTGAAACTAGAAGCACAGTGTGTGGAATCGAACGGCCCTGCCCACCCGTGCAGCCTCTCTGTGCTTGCAGCCCCGCCCATTCGTGCGTGCCTCACCACGATCACAGCCCTTCCCACCTGCGCCTGTCTTTGGTCCTCATGGTGTTAAGGCCACAGGCCTTTTATAATATAGATGTTTCTAAAGCGTACTTCAGCCTCTCACCCATGTCAAATACAGTGGATTCTTATCTATCTGTTTCCATATCAGTCTACAGCTTTCCATCTCTAATTTATTGAGGATGTGACTATGTTAACCAAGCCTTTTTTGCCTGTATTTATATTTGTTAATCTTTATGACCCTTTCCCACCCTTCCCTTTTACATTCTTATCTAAGCTCAATGTGCAGATGCCACCTACCCTCTCAATTAAGTAGCCTATCTTATGAAGAGCCCTACATATTATATCTTCCACTAAATTCATATTTCCTGATGACCTCATTATTAAGCCTACTTTATCAAAATGCAGCTGTCCTATAAACAAAATCTTTTTGGGGCCTTGTTCTCTGCTCCTGTGGTTCCTCATGACAAATCACTTGGCTCACTTAAAATGTTCAACATTTCACCCATCCAAGGCTTTGAGTTGAGGAGACAAATATGTGGACGTTAAACAACATGCTGTCAGGGAACTAAAGGGGGTCGTTGGTCTGCCCTTGTCAAAGCCCAATAAAATGTGAATAGGTGCTTGCAACCAAGGTTTATTTTTAAGGAATTGGCACTACCTGAGAGTCAAAGATGGCTCTCTGATGGCTTCCAAGGGATGGGTGATATAGGTAAGAAATCACCAATCATGGTGGAGGGTTATGGTTTCTACTGACTGGTCAGTGCTAGGGTAAGGAGTAGTCCAACATTGTATTAGGTCTTGATGTCAGCCACTGAGTTGCTTTGACTGGTTTTCCAAGGATGTGGTCTATGGGACTGTTCCCGTTTTCTGGTTCTGGAGCAGAGACTGATGCCTAGATGTTATCTTTAGTTTGAGTGAAACTCTGTCTCTGTGGTTAATAGACCCCAGGCTTTGTTCTTAAGATTGTTTCATTGTCCTAAGTGTTTAACGATTAAGGGAGTGGACATAAAGGGAGAAGGAAGCAAGTGAGTCAGGATACTGGAAGAGGCTAGTTTGAATCAAAACAAAAGAAAAGAGAAAAGGTCATATTAAAGAAATGAAGTTTCTACACATCACAATGCTACCTCCAGGATCACACTTATGAAGGAAATGGAGCTAGTCTTCTAGTTCATCCTGAGAAGGGGCAGCAAGGAACAGAGCAAAGGAAAGTAATTAGATATTGACCTTTGCCTGGTACTTCTGTGGCCCTGTACAACTCCAGCACTGACTTCTAAATGAATTGGCAACTAATGATGGTATTTCTTAGAGTACCTGGGAGAAATCTGATTATTCCAAGGGAATTCTAAATAGAGGTTAATCTACTCTCTGTTATGTTGGGGAATGTTTTACTTTTCCCTTTTAGGCTTGAGCACTGGATCAAGTTCAGTTTGATAGAGATAATAGACTTACCTGGTATTTCATAAACAAGATTTATTCATTCATTCTTTATTTTAAAATTATAATTTATAATATTTAATACAAAAGAATATATGAAACATATATGAAAACTGTGAAGCATAATGACAGCATATATATACTCACACTGAAACTGATGCCCTTCTCACTGATTGGTGTTTCCCCATGTGCTCCACTTACAAGCCAGAAGTGAGCAGTATCACAATTTTTATTATTTTCTTACCGTAAAAGTAATATTCTCACTTGTCTACATTTGTTATCAAAGTATTATTTACATTTTATTGAGTTTGACAATTATATCTTATAATTAAATGTGGTCTGGGACCTTTTTTGTTTACACTCACATAATATTTCTGTAAGTCTTCCTTGTCATTGTGTGTTAATTCATTATTTTTCAACTGTTGAATAATAGTCTATTATGTAAGTAGAAAAAATCAATTTATCTATTTTCTGTCATTGGATATTCGGGGTGTTTCTAGTTTTTATTGTTTTTATGAACAGTGCTGCTATAAACATTTTGTACATGTTTCATGATACAAATGTTTGAAAGTTTTCTAAGGTATATAGCTATGAAGGGTCATTGGGTAAATATTAAATTTTATAAGATAATAAGGATTTTTCCCCCCAAGTGGCTATGCCATTTTACACTTCAACTGGCACTCTGTAAGAACTTCTCTTGGTCTACTTCTCTCCAAAATATATGGCAACACATATGGCAAAACTATCAACCTTAGTAATTGCCACTGATCTGCCAATTTTGAGATTTCCATACATGCACAAATCTGTTTCAGGTTTTCTCTCTCTCTCTCTATCTCTGCAAATTTGTGTATTTATATACCAATTAAAAATATATTTATTTGTACTTTCTATCTAGTGGGTCAATTTCGTTACTTTTTACTTCTTTAGGAGTATTTTATCTATTCTTGGTCTTTTGTTCTTTTATATAAATTTGAGAATTAGATGATCAAATTCCATGAAAGCTCTGTTGAGCTTTTAGTTGGAATTGCTTAGAACCTGCACATCAGGTCAATTCTTTTTAAAGTTAATTAATTACTAATTTGTTTAAGAAACATTTATGGTAGAAAAAGAAAGAAGAAACCACTATGGTAAGTTCTGAGAATAAGAAAGTAAAGGAAGAAGATCTCTGAATTCAATAAATTTGCAATCTTACAGGGAAATAGGGACCAAGACACAACTACAATACAGTAAGAAAGCTAACCTTTTATTGAGTTATCATGTGCCAGACATTTTTCAAGCACTTTACATATAGTTATTTATTTGATACATAAAAATCAGATGAGGTAGATATTATTATATTTTACAGATGAGGAAATCTAGACTCAAAAGTAGAAACAGCCCAAATATCCAACAGAAAAATAGATGAATATCTTTTTAAATAAATGTTGACAGATTGAACTGTTATACAAAATTTGAAAATGAATGAAGTATATACAAGAACACGGAAGACTCATGGGAATATAATGAAGAGGAAACAAATTGTAGTGCAATTTATAAAAGAATTAGATGGGATTGATTAGATGTTGAACGGAAGTATGTTGTAGGAGCTTAGTTTGCTGCCCTAATAAATAGGGGCAAAAAAACCATAGGCCTTGGCTGAAATATAGTTGGCTGCCTGTTTTTGTAAATAAAATTTTATTGGGACACAGCCATGGCTGTGCATTCATGTGTCATTGATAGTTGCTTTGCACTACAACATACGCAGATGAGTAGTTGTGATAGAGACCATCTGTCCCGCAGAGCCTAAAATACTTACTATATGACTTTTTACAGGAAAAACGTTTGCCAAGCCCTGGATTTGGTTTAGTTAACTGGGTGAATGAAATGCACTGAGCTTTGAAATCCACAAGATAGGCAGTTTATCTTGGGACAAATTGAAATTGAGGTGTTGAAAAATAATTTCTTGATTCTTGAGAGAATCCCTGTTCCTTATGCACTTACCAAATTCTGATATTGGGTAGGACATTTGATGTCAAATCCAGCATTTTACTTTGACTTTAAATTTTATTTTTTTTAAATTTTGGGCACCTGGGATTTTTCCTTTGACATCAGCTACATATTTAAAAGTTAAAATGATCAAATCTAACATTCCTTTGGTTTTATGTAAGTTGGAGAATCCTTTCCTTCATCTGTATGTCAAATTGATGAGAAGTCCAGTTTCTGTTTCTTATACAAATTGCCAATAAAAATTCAATCAGACATTGACTTGGGGTATCTAAAATAATGTAGTAAAGTCAAGTATTTTTTAATAATATAGCTTGAAACAAGGTAGATTAGTAACCTAGCAGAACAAGAAATTAGCATATTTCTAATATTTTCCTGATAGAATATGAATTCTGCCCACAGTCTTATTGAAATAAACTGTTGTCTAAGTCTAGATTCAATTTTCTACTGGAATTACTAATTTGTATAACCTCTTTGGAAAATTTTTTTGTGATATATTCAAAAAGTAAACATACATATACCCACTCTTAGTGGGTACATCAGAAATGAGCACTATGTCCACCAAAACATGTGTACCTGAATGCTTATGGTAGATTTATTAATAATAGCCACAAGCTGGAATAAAACCAAATATCCATCATCCTGTATAATAAAAGCCTAATATGCAAATCGACTGAATGACAGAATGACTGGTGGAACAACAGGTTGCTATGATGTGCACTGACCACTAGGGGATAGATGCTCAATTCAGGAGCTGCCCCCAGCCTGCAGGCCCTGAATGGCGGTGGCAGTGGGGGGCGAGGCTGGTGAGCAGGTGGCACCAGGTCAGCCAAGGCAGGTGCCAGTGGGGAGCCCCCCCCCAATCACCCCCACAGATCAGCCATGATCGCCAGCTAGGCCTAGGGACCCCGCCCATGCACAAATTTCGTGCACCGGGCCTCTAGTAGTAAAATGAATACACAAACAAATGGTGGTGCATTTATGCAATCAAATACTACACAGAAATAAGAGAGATCATATAACAATATAGATAATTCTCAAAAATGGTATATTGAACAAATGAAGCCAGATACTAAATCCTATATAATAATAAAGAAACATGGTAATTAACCGTAGCTCTGACACGCTTCCCATTGGCTAATCAGGGCGATATGCAAATGAACTGCCAACCAAGATGGCGGCCGCAGCCAGGCAGCTGAAGCGAACAGGAGGCTTACTTGCTCCAGTGATGGAGGAAGCCAAGGTTCCCCGCCTGCTGCTGCCAGCCTCTGAGCTGCAGTCTAAGAAACAATGTTGCAATTATAGAAGGTAAACAAGCTCCAGAAACCTGCTTTCAGCCAGCTGGGCCTCAGAGCTGGAGTTGCAACAGTGTTTCAATTATAGAACAAACGCAGATACCTGCTTTCAGCAGCCGAGGTCTCAGAGCTGCAGCCTGGCCTCAGAGCTAAAGCTGGATCTCAGCTCCAGTGACAGCCATAGAAGGTAAATAAATCCCAGAATAAAAATAAAGAAAGAAAAAAGGAGAAGTTGGGAGCTTCAGTCTCCCACCAGCCTGAAAATGGCCCTCAGCCCCTCACCCAGACTGGCCAGGCACCCCAGTGGGGACCCCCACCCTGAAGCAACAAGATGCAGCTAATTTGCATACTGAAGGCGGGCGGCAGCTGGCAAGGCTGTCCGCAGTCTGGGACCGGATCTGTGACCCTGCCAGGCGGGGGGCAGTGCTTGAGGCTGTCCGCAGTCCGGGACCAGATCTGTGACCTGGCGGGGGGGGGGCAGCGCTTGAGGCTGTCCGCTGTCCCAGGACCCAGATCGGTAACCCTTCCCGTCGGGGCGGCAGCTCGCACAGGGGTGGATCGGCCAGGGTTGGGCAGGGCAGGACACCTGGCTTCCACCCAGCCCCAGTCACTCTGGGCAGGTGAGCAGCGCAGAGAGCCTCTGGACAAGGGAGGCAGGCCGGTGGAGGGTGGCCTGTACTCCCCACATGGCGGTGGTGATAGCTGTGAGCACGCCAAGCAGAGCCTGCAGGCTGAGCTGAGGTAGCAACGCCTACAGGCCATTAGCACCCAGGAGTGGCTGTGCAAGATCCACCTCCTGGCCCAGAAGGTGCAGGATCACAGGGACAGCCACCATGGCGGGCCAGACTGACGTCCTCCTGGCCGCACCACGGGGGTTTGCGGATCTGCAAAGCCAGAGGCCTCTGGTGTGCACATCCCCTCCCTGGCGTGTGAACATCCCCCAGCACACTGTCACCCTCCTGCGCCTGCAACAGTTGCAAACCAAGGCATGCACAAGTTCCCCCCGCCTCTCCACTGCACTTCCATCAACCCAGCATGCCTAACACCCCCACAGGATGTGCACACATCCCCTCTGATGCGCTCATGTCCTTTGGAGAGTGTCTGGGTATCCTGGGTGCTGAGGGTGGGCGCCTGTGAGATGACAGTGAGAGGGCGGAGTGGTGATGCCCTGTTCCCATGGAGGCCAGTGCAGCTAGGAGATCACCTCTAGGGGGTTAATGCAGGTGCTGAGGCAGGAGCAGGTGCAGACAGACACACCTGGTGGGCGTGGGCAGCCCTCGCTGAGGTGCCTTTGGTCAGCGTTCAAGATCAAGACCCAGAGGTGGAGAGGAATTCTGTCCTCTCAGTGAAACAGTGGGATAGTTGGGGTGACTGTAGAGGAAGAATGTGCACTTTGGGTGCCAGCACCCATGAGCGAAGGCTGCCCTGACTGAGTCTCGCTTGCTTGGGGCCTAGCGCACTCCTGCTGGGCAGCAGGTGACAGGACGTGCTTTTCCGAATTAATGAGAGAAAACGTTGATTCTCCTGCTGCCCATGAAGGTGGAAAGTGAAGTGGGGAGACATGTGGGGAGTGAGCGAGGTTCCCTGTCTGGGGTTCCAAATCTGCTGTTGGTTTCTTTCACCGCTGACTAGAGATATACAGGGTGTCCCCCCAAAATGTATACACACTTTGAATACCTACTAATTCCAATGGTTTTAAGCATAAGAAAGAAACAACAATGGAGCTGTTATCTGTTAAAAGTGTGGGCACAAACAGGTAGTTGGACATTCCCTGAGGGGTCTCAGATTGGAGAGGGTGAAGGCCAGACTGAGGGGCCCCTTTCCTCCCCCCCCACTCCAGTGCACGAATTTCGTG